>NC_073721.1:89170184-90608309 GCF_023634155.1 Falco peregrinus
ACCTTTTTGACAGCCCATATTCCAAGAGATAACTGAGGTTTCCACCAGCTGTTAGTCTTTAAATACAAAAGATTAATTCTGTTTAAAAAGGTAAAAAAGCATTTGTGTTTCTTAAAAAAAAAAACAGTGTAAAGGTGGTAGATTTTACAGATGAGTATGATACCTATAGAAATCAACGAGCCCTTCTGATACCTAAGATACTCTCTTCTAGAACTCTAGGGTTTTATCCAGCCTCTAGAGAGTGTCATTTTATTACTGCATCTGAGCACACTCCCCATTGCCTTTTCTGCTTAGTACCCATTTGACACCTCATTATTGACTTCATTCTGGTGCCTGGCCAGAGTTGTCCGTAGGATATCTCCTTAAAGTATTTCTTATCTTTTAATTGCACCAATTAATATTCCAAATTGCCTATCAGCTATCAAACTTTCAGCTGGAGGCCTAACGATATTTTATTGCTAGTCATTTGCCCAATTCAAGCTATAAACCAGCAATCAGTGTTTTTATGACAAATAATGCAGGTGTTTACCATTGCAAATAGTGGACCTAAATTAGACTTCACCTGCTTATTCAGATTATTGCTGAATTACTCCAGCACGCACAAAATCAGATCCCCAGTTTTCTGGCACTGGAGACCAATGTAACTTCCATGGAGTCAGCAGATCTGGCTGCAAGTGTAACTTAACTAAATGAAATGGCTCCTCCTGCTCTTGTTAAACACAATGGAAAATACCCACTAAATCAACAGGATCAGGCTCTGGCCAGCTGGGGAGTCTCTGTTTATAGAGAGACCAATTATTCTCCTGTTTCATGTGTTTTGAACTCCTCAAATTCCTCTGACTTCAAAGGAATTAATCTGGATTTACAGCTGTGTAAATGACAGGAGAATCAGGCTTGAGAGAGAAAGAAAGAGAGACCACTAAGTGGATTTGTGGATTTCCTTAAGTAAAGAAGTATTTCCTTAAGTGTAAGAAAGTATAGACGGTGATGTGTGGGCTTCCCTCGCTCCCCGCCCCCCCCCCCCCCCCCCCCCGCATTGGTCCCATGTGCTAAAAATACTTAAATATTTTACTCTTTCAAATATTCCTAGCATTGTCTTCTAAAAAAATTTAAGCACAAAGCCCTAAATCAGTAACAAAAGCCCTCTCCTATCTCAAGAGGAATGACTGATGCATATGAAGACTTAAAAGTTGGCACAAATGTCTTTCTGAAGCATATAATGAAAATGTCTCAGTATAATGTGTTGGGGGTAGGAGGAAGTTGGAGAAGACCAAAGGTGCTGTTGTGGCTGGTGGCTGCTTCTGCAGCAGCTGCACCATAGGAGCCAGGTACAGCTCTACCTGCTGTCTCTGGCTAAATTAGGAGGCTTCTTCCATGGGAGCCTTCTGTGCAAAAAGAAACAATTTCCCACCCCTGCAGCCCCCTCTATACACTAGCGAACAACACAACACATTAAAACAAATCTATACACTTGCAAATTTTTTGAGCAATAATCAGGGCTAAAGTTTGCTTTCTAGGATAAACCTCCCTTCTTATTAGAAGAAACTTATGAAAAAAGAGAATGCAGGTCTTCATACCTCAACCCCCTTCCCTTTCCCTGTACTTAGAAGAAAGGACAGTAACAGAGAGCAAAGACTCACCGGCACACAACCTGGGAACTAAATGGTGTGGTTTTCATTTGCTTCTTTCCATAACAGCTGAAATAATCTGTACAAATCACTTCACCTCATAGTGCTCATCCTCCCTATTTCTAAACTAGGGATAATAACTCATGCAGAAGAAGTCATTAAGAAAAGTATCAATGCCTGGTGGCAGGTATCACTTCTCACTACCATAGTTTGATAAATTGCTGGCACATCCTGACTTTTTTAATGGACATGAGCTTAGCTAGATACTAGTGTGGGGGTTTTTGGCTTTTTCATGCTTACGGTGTGCACTGAGATATTATGAGGAGAATGGTTCTGAAATGTCAGGTCTCTTCCCTATCTTACTACTTCATCCTTTGTGCTTTGATGGTCCTTTACCAATTTCTCTCAAGGAACACTGCAGCCTGACTGCAGTCCCAAAGTCCCTACAAGGGAATTTAGAGCTTGTTCAGAGCTTTCCTTTCTTGCAAGAGCTAATACAAATAATATTGGTTGGACTGCAACTGAGGTACCTTGACATGGAGTCTTCAGTTGCCAAGGACCTGCACTGGCTTGCCCTGGTGACACAACTGATTTCATTTACCTGGTGACAGCATGGTCACTTCCTTGGGATGTGCCAGAGATAAACACATAGCTCTGCCCCAGAATGCTGAAGCAGTAAGCACACAGGTTCAATAAGCTGTGGAGCAGAGTGAAACAAACTGGGGGGTTGGTTTGGTTTTTGGTTTTATTTGTTTGGTTGATTTTGTTCTATTTTGTTCCCCTGCCCAGTCCTTCCCCCTTGGCCAGGGTATTGGTTTGGGACATGAGGCGACTGAGGTTGCAGTTGCTATTCCAGTGAATAATTAATAGCTATTTCTGAGTTGGGTTTTTTATTATCAAAACCCACAGCTTCATCAAAGCTAAGGAGTTAGATCAAAACTTAATCACTTCTGTGAAAGCCTACACTAGTGGAACATGCTATGGAGTGTAATGAGAACAAATGCTTGAACTGCAAGTGTGTCAGGGACAGAGTCCCCAGCCAGAAGCAAGGATATTTGACTTGGTTCACATCAGCAGTGGCCTTGGGGAACAGGTATTATCTAGCAAGGCTACTGCTGCTGGTTCTGTTGAAATTTCTCAGAGATGGGACCAGGGGCAGTGGGGCATGGGGGGAGACACATGGCAAATGCTTGCAGCAGTTTCAGGGCATGTTAGCCCCTTGGCAGCACCAGCAGAGCTTGCTCAGGTTGCAGTAGTAAAGCTTCGGCAGTCCCATGAAGCCAGCAGAGAGCAGGAGAGCAAGGACAGGTCCCCCCAGGCTTGTAGTCTCTGTCCTTGGCCTGGAGACCCCCTGCTTGGGCACAGTCTGTGGCAAGACTTTGCATCTACTGATTTACTCAACGTGCCCTGCCCTCTGTAGTGCTTAACAGGCCTTGTGGTCCCCAGGAAAAAACAACTTTTTATTTAATCTGGGAAATACTCGTACTTAGTAACTGGAAATACATTTGAATACTTGGAAGGTCTCTGACTAGTCCTCCTGCTCTGCCAGCTGCCTCCAAGTGCAGACGCAAAGCAAGGCTGAATGCTCCCTTCTTGTTCTGTGCTCCACTTGTTCTGTGCCAGCAGTCGGGCAACCGATGCTCTGGGAAGGGCCTCAGGGGGATGCACAGTGCCCTATGTGGGCCGAGTGTCTCTTGCCTGTCCCTTTTCTACTGTAACAGCACAGGCTCAAGGCCCTAACAAAGTCACAGGCACCTGCTGAAGGTCTTAATTTACTCACTGATGGTATGAAATGAGGACGGAAAACACATATGCATAGAGGAGAGCTGAGCAAGCTCCATCCGAGGCTCTCTGACGCGGTGTTTGAGGTGCCACCACCACTAAACTGGAAGCATGCTTGCTCGCACACCCATCTGCAGGTGCATGGGAGAGCTCCCTAGTGCCCCGGGTGTGAGCTGAGCATCCTGACCCTGGGCTCTGTCCCTCACGCCACTCAGCCTTCCTCCTTGCACGAGGTCCAGGCAAGCCAGCCCGTTGCTCTGTGCTCCTGCGCCTAGTCTTTGCAAGGCAGGAATCACTGAATACTGCTTTGGCTCCAGCTGGGCAACTCATGACTGGCAGCAGGATGTGTCTCAAAGTCCCCTCAGCCCGGTGCATGCAGATGAGGAAGTCATATGGCTGCATGTGTCATGTCATTGGTATCGGGAAGTGATCTGCAGTAAAGCTGAAGGTGGTGGACTCCCAGGCTGCAAACTGTCATAGCATGCAGTCCAGGGAGGAATGGGTGGCATTTCTCACCGAAGGGCTTCAAAAATGGGATAAGTCAGCCTTTAGTACACTGCCGTCTTGTTTAACTGGCAATATTTCTCTGCAGATAGATAAACCAGGCAGTTCTAGAAGCAATGGGTGATGCTTTAAATTGGTTGTTTGTTTTTGTAGAGTGGCTTACCACTATTTTATGGAACAGAAATGTACTTTCTGCAGCTGCTTTCAGTCAATGCTTCTGAAAGCTTTAATGTGTCACTGTCTGGTGTCTGACTGCTCCCACAGAGTAACCAGCCACCCTCTCCCCCCAGTTTTTGTTCTAAAGTTCCTAAATACATTTTGGTTTCACTATGGGGAAATCTCTTTCTGGGGGGTGTTTCTTTTCTTGTCATCTCATTTTGCAACGTTGAACACTGTTGAAATAATTCTTTCCTATGTTGTTCCTGTGCACTGTTCTTTTGAAATTATTCCATGCAGCTTCATACTTGTTGGAGCAGAAATGCTTAAAATCCCTGGCAAGGGGTGTTGTTATCAGGGGTAATCACCCCCCTGCGGAGATGTGAAGTACAAGGTGCAAATGAGTACCTTGGTTCCCATAGGCAGTGTTAGCCAGCAACAGCCACGCTCCAGGAGCTGTCTTAGAGGTATTGTGGAACGTCTTGTTTTTCCACAAAAAGAATTTAAATAAATTACCATGATGGCTGGAAACTGCTGGCTTGCACTAAAATGTCTTAAATGAAGAAACAAAGGTAAATCTTTCAAGCACTTACCATCATGCCATGTTCCATTAGTCCATTATTATTTAACTACAGGCAAGGGGCAATGGCAGAGAGGGGAGCAGGAGGTTGTGAAAGGACTTTCTCCTTTAGATAGGAGGCAACCAGAGCATGGACCAAGGGGCAAGCTGAGGCCACTACACTTTGAAAAGAGGCTGAAGGATGCTGGCACGCCTGCCCTGTAATGTAGGGGTACCCAAGGTGTTTTTAACCAGCTTGCTGGGGCAAGCTTGGCACTGCTGCTGCTTTGCCAGCTCATAGTGCAGCTGCTGCACATCTCCTGGCCTTGTTCCCCGTCGCATCACAGGGCAGATGTCAGCCTCAGCTGCATACACAAGGCTTTGTCTGGATCTGTCCACCTGTGAGACGGACAGTGGCACCTGAAGTGCATGGCGACTTTAGTCTGCCTAAGTCTGAAAGATGCACATGCTTTGCTAAATGTCTAGAAAAATAGCACTCCCTTCTTCCCATCCTTCATCCTGGCGATAGGAAAAAGGGTGCTGAAAGACACTGGGAAGGCTTGGATGCCACTAGCTCAAAAGCAGAGCAATAGGGCACATGTAGGGAGGGAGATCTGCTGTGCTTGAGACAACCTTTTCAAGCAGATTGCTGAGTGTAAAAGACCAAGCTATGGACGTGACTTAGAGACTGTGCTCAAAAAGCTCCAAAGCCTGGGTCTTCCAGGTGTGGCCACTCTCTGTGGGCTTGCACAGAACTCAATACTTGGCACACCTGATTGTGACTCATGATTTACAGCTAATAAAATTACATGGGGAGGCAAATTCTGGATTCATGCATTTAGGCTCCATCCATTGTGCTTACTTTTGTAAAACAGTTGCAGGTTGTATGTGATCAGAAGTGGTCTTCCTGGTAGCATCGTGCATGGGCCCTGCTGACGCTGTTCTAGATCCATCTTTTCCAGCCAGTTCACCGTCCATGATCACCACTTTGGGAAAATCACCTTGGGGTGGGGTGGGGAAATCAGACAATATTCGGTCCTAATAGAAGTGTAGTACTACAGAGCTTTTTTAGGGTAAAACACAGCTATCGCTTTCAGCATGGTTGGCATGCACGGAATCTGCATCACCATGGTTCCTTAAGCAACACGCCCTGCCAGCTCAGCATAGGCTGATAGGAGTGATGGAGGCTGGAGCAGAGTGGGGGCACCACAGCCATGCTCTGTTTTGCTCCCTGCAAGAACGGGAGCTTGATGGCACCACACAGCTGACAAGCTGCATACCAGCTGTTGCACGAAGAATCCACAAGATGTCCATGGCTGAGTCAACTGTTGTGGTGAAATGACTTTCCTCAGATGAAATAATCTCATTGTAATACTAATGCACACCTCCGTCTCAAAGTTACCTGACTCCAAGGTACTACTACATCTCACCAGGGGCACAATACCAGTTAGTAACAACAATATTTATGACTAGAGTCACTCAGGTGGGTCTGAAGTGTCCGCAGTTGCCATAGCAGTAAGGTCTGGTGAGGAGTAATTAAAGAATCAAGTGTTTTGGAGGCAGGGAGCTTGGCACCTGGGACTGAGGGTGGACTAGATGCCATCAGCCCCCACCACTCCCTGCCAGTGATGGGAGCAGTGTTAGGCCAGTCCAGGGCTCATTGTACATCTGCAGACAGCTCTCTACCATACACCATGGCCATCTGCAACTCCTCTGGACCAGGCATCTCTTCTCCCTGGGTTTCTTTCATATTTTTACTACTTTCCCTGCTGGGGAGAGGTCTGGATTGGGCCAGGTTCAGATGTAAAGGGAGAATGGGACATCTTTGGGGTCATATAACTAGCAGTCAGAACTTCTTACACCAAACCAGGCCCCTGCCACTAGCATTACGGGACACTCCATGCAGCTTTATAGGCTGCCATGGAGGAGATAAGTTTTACATTGCAGAGAGCCCTGAGTTGCAAGCGGGGAGCACACATCACCCCATGCTTGTGGGGATGCCCCTCTATTCACTAAAGGGAGATAAAAAGCTTGGGTCTAGGTATAAGTAAGCACAGAAAGTGTGTCTAGTGTGTAACTTTTTGCCTTCTTGTAAGGCTCCTCTGCACACACAGGGACAGGTTTTTTGCCACGTTAGCATAGAGCAGTGTGTGTCCAAAAGCTGTATGGGGGCTTGTTAAGGTCCACCACTAGGACAAGGTGGTGGTGGAGCTGAAAGACTTACATTAAAAAGTAGCCAGATGGGAAGCCAGTTGGAAGAAAGAGCCAGATGCTGTGAATCTCACCAACTGATCTATCAGTACACACACCCTCCTCCATGCTTGCAAAAGTCCTCTCCCAGCCTTCCACCTTCTGAAAAGCATTATCTATCTGCACTAAACAGTCTGTCATCCCTTCCACTGTCTACAGAAGGTTGGTGGATGGATGAATGGAGTGAAAGACGCAGCCCAGAAAGCCCCCTGCCCTGCTGTAGGGCTGGGTCCCTTGGGGAGCTGGGCACAGACTGGGACGGGGGGCTCGCAGGGAGAGCCACGTAAAGCACCTCTGCTGTGCTCCCCACCCCCGACTTGACTGGGTCCCAGGATCCCTGGATTAATCCCTTGGAGGCTGCTCAACAGCACCAAACAGTCCATCCTGAGGCGTCACCCCTACATGAATTCATCGAAGCAGGAGGTTTTATTCTCTCATAATGGCGGTGTGAATGGGGTCAGACTGATCCTGAATACTTTCATTTTGATGTGCAAAATGAAATGGGAGCTCTCGGGATTCTGCACTGAAAAATGGCGTCTCTGTGTATTTAAATGAAGTAGGGTGCATGAATTCATTATGATCTGAAAGCTCTTCAAACACTGCCTAAGTAGGTACAACAGCCTCAGATGAGCCTCAGGACTGTTGCTAATGCATGTATTTGAGAAAGTTTCCTTGGGTTTTTCCCAGTCCCTGCTTACAGCTGCAGAGCTCCAGCTTGAAAAGAGCATCCATCCAAAGGAGGTACACTGAAAGAAGCCAAAAGCTATAAAAATATCTTCAGCCTAATTTAACTCTCAGCTGTGGGTCTGCAGTTCTCAGGACTTCCCCTCCACTATGTAGACAGGAAACAAACTGCCTTGGTTTAGGCATCACTAGTGCTAATGATTAGAATAATGCTGTAGCAATGAGCAGACTTTTTTTTTTTTTTTTTTTTTTTTGTGTTGCATAGAAGGCAACAACCTTTCTCTAGCACCATAATTTTAAAGTTTGGAAGGTTCACTGTGGTCATAAGATTTCTACAATCATCTTCACTGACTCCTTGGTTTTATTTTTTGTTTGGCTGAGTTTTTTTAAACCATTTAATAGAAAATTGTATCTTGCTGTAATTTTGATAAGGCTGCAGGCAATAATACTGCCATTGCTATTTCCTACAAGGAACCAGAATCAGACTATAATTTTTCAGATATTTTTTTCTGTACAGGTATATAGGAAATAAAGATCTCCACCCCCTTGCTCAGTTGTGCATGTTGTTTTTATAAGTGTGTGCGTGGAGATAACTTGTATCTTCATGTAATTTTTCATCTGTGCTAAGGAATCATTTTCATCCCGTGCACCGAGCGCATGGGTTCCCCCTCAAGCAGAGCACAGGCTGTAGACTGCAACAGTTCGGTGGATCTTCAAAATGTGGCTTCAGCTTTCCAGGCGCTTGTGGCAGCTACGAGGGTTTCAAGTCCGTTAGTGGGACAAGCTGGTGGCAGCATTAGCTCTCAAAGCCTCCTGGTGGGTGAAACATTTCCCACCACAAAATGCCAGCACAAGGCACGCTGGGAGGACAACAAGCTATGCACTATTGTCACCTGGCACCGGGACAGGTCCTGCCCTGCAGTCCTGTGGTGGAGCCTGCACTCGGGCTCTAGCAGATCTCCTCCAGCCAGCCATCCCTCCTGCTGTCACTAGCCTGTGTTGCAGAGTGCCTGGTGCCAGGCATAGCCGAGCAAGATAGAAAGTGCAACTGCCTACCAGTGAACCCTCACGTGTTATTTCTGACCCTGACCAAGTAAAACCCCATCTCCCCTCCCTTCACAGGGTAAGTTCTTGGTCCCAGACCAAGACCCTGGGAAGCGAAGTCCTTTCAAGTCCTGTTTTCAAGAGCAGCTCAGCTCGCTGCGCATCCCCAGACACAGGCGGAGCATGTTTTAAAGACAGTCCTTCACTTCTAAAAGGAAAAGGTCATGAACATCAGTCACTCTCAAATTCAAAAGGCTGCTTCTTCCTAATCAGGGAGATAAAATGTCGCTGGCTGTCCTCTGCAGCCAATGCTCTTCTCCGAGTGTGTCAGAGATGCTCAGTGTTATCGTAGACACCCACACACACCCAAATGAAAGCGGATCACTGGCTGACCAACAGCCGCCACCGCCTGGGTCTCTTACTGTAAGTCTCGCTGAGGTGGACACCAGGAAAAGGTGTGCTTGTGTCTGCAGTGCAGTGCAAGTCACTGGTGATGAAAGACCAAGCGATGGGGGAATAAGGGACATATCTCAGGCCCTGTCCCTACCCACAATGTGAGCAGTAAAACACTACTGCTGTGCTGGCAGGAGCTGAACTGTCTCGCTGGAGCAATACAAAATGAGTGAGAAAGAGTGCGAAAGAAATTGAACTGCCTTTGATCAGCAGCCAGTGGTTGACGAAGACCCACCACTTGGGTCTCCCAAGTAGTGTAGAGCAGATATTTAATTTTTCTACTTGCGATGCATGTTTGCAAAGAATAAGTACTTGATGGACATGCTGTGCAGCTGGATCAACTTCAAGTTTAAACTTGTGGCTGGTCCAATGGTTTCTCAAAGTTCAGTCTCTTCCTCCTGCATTGCGGGGGAGTAACGCCAGCTTCAGCTTTAGAAAGGACTTGGCTGCCTTGGAAAGAAAGATAGAGGTAAACATAAGGATAAAGCCTACTTGTGCAACTGGGGTGGGACTCAGGAGACTTATAAAAAAGGAATTAGAGAAAACATGGTTGTTTTCTGCTCCTTGGATGCTGAGTGCTGGGACCTTCCACAGGGCAGCTCAGCTTAACCACTGGAGCTCACTGTTCCCCTATCACTATGGGGTCATTCCCTGTTTCCAAGTGAACCTATTCCCTGTTTCTCAGCACCTCTAATAGGCCCTTGGAAGAGTGCTTATCCCCATGGGAACTAGGGAACAGATCTTTGTTGTTTCCTGGCTGGGAGGCAAAAGCCACTTCTTACCTCCAAGGGACTACTGGGAGTCTTGGAGGAGCAGGAGATGTGCAGCCACGTGCAGGAGACCTCACGAGCAGAAAAACAGGTGGATCTTCCTCAGCAAGAGCAAGCACACACTGTTTGCTCACATACTAATAGTTTTATTGTTAGTATTGCTTTGTATCTTGTGAAGAATAGATGCAGCCCTTAGCTGTACCCAGAGGCAGCTTTCCTCTGCCTGACTGTCCCTTGCTCAACCCAAGGCAGCCAGGCAGGTCTCCCTGACCTTGGCAGCATTACAGGGATCTGAATTTCATGAGGATGAACTGATCTCACACAGCTGCTCCTGATGTGTGAAGTGTGAGCACTTTCTCTGCCCCAAACACTTTTTCCCTCCCAAAGGCTAGCAGGCTGCCGGGGCATGGGCTGGGAGCTGGGCAGGTTCTGCGGCGGCCAGGTCTGGGGTGTAGTGCTGGAGCCACTGCAGCCTGTGTCCAGCTGAGAGCTAGACAGCTAGAAAGACACCTTCTTGAGTTAATATTAGCATAACTAAACCAGGTAGGTAATTAACTTTATCTTATTCTACATCTTTTGCAAAAATAATGAATTTGTTGTGTACTTTGAGGCTGTGAACAATGACTTTATTTGTGTTTTACCTTAGGCGAGCTTGAACCAGATAACCCACGAACCCCAGACAGCAACAGGGATCTCCTGTTTGAGAATATGGCAACCCATGACCAGGGCACCTTTACAAGTGTTTTAGCTCTGCCAAATGAAGGTCCGCAAAGCAGCCAAAGGGCAGCTGGATGGGCAAAGGGCAAAGCCAAAGGGCAGCAGCTTTTGTGGCGTGAGGGAGAGATGAACTGGTATCACAAGGGTCAGGAGAGGCAGAAGTCTTTTCTGGGGGTTGCCCTGGATGCTGAGACCTCAAAGGCACCTAAGGAGTTTGCAGCATTTTAGTGTGGCCTGGGTTTCAGCTGTGAGAAAAAGCGAAAAGCATGTGGGAAGCTACTGCTACTGAAATTAAATGAGAGTAAGGCAGTAGCTCCAACGATCTGGGCCAGGTTCCTCTGCCAGCAACAGTGGGAGGAGGGCATCCCTTGACACCCCAGGAATACATGTATCCAAGAGGTCTGAGGAGGCCCAGCAAGGCCTTGTGTGTGGTCTGGTGCCCCAGGCAATGGCAAAGGGAGGGTGCTGGCAAGGGAAATGCTCTTCTCCTGCCAACCACCATTACATTTGTCTTTGTCGCTTAAGTTGGAGCCAACCGTTCCCTCTGCTGTCATGCTTCACCTTCCTGGGCAATGATTAACCCTCTCCTTCACACAAGATTTCCAACCGAGATAATACAGCATCCTCTGGGACTCCCAGTTCCTAGATGTCAAAACATCACTAAAATGAACAGATGGAAACCAGGACACTGAGAGGGAAGAATACTCTGCGTCCTTCCTGAGCGGGCCTTGTGGGACAGGCTATACGTGACAGCCAGCCCCCTGCAGCTGTGTGCGCAGCAGGGGAAGCAATAGTGCTGCTGAGACCCGGGCAAGGCTGGGTGCTCAGGTATGTGCGGTGTGTATGTATAGTGATTCAGATGCAAACAGCACGGCCTGAATTTTTCTTTCATCATTGTCCAAGAGCATCCTTGGGGTAACGCTATTTCCCAGCACACCCAGAAACCTGAGAGACATGAGGGTGCTGCTGCCCTGCTCTCCCTGCATGGCCATCAGCCCCAGGAAGAACTCCAGCCAGTCTATGCCCAGCAATAGGCGGGGACTGAAAGTGAACCCAGTGCTTGCACCACCAGCACAGGGGCAAGAGGAAGAGATAAAGATGTTCTAACACCTTTCACTTCACCTCACCAGGCACTCCAAAACTGCAGCTGCACACCAGTATGTGACTGCTGAGCACACCCAGGTAACTTAGTTTTGGAGGGCTCTGGCAGAGGGTCTTAAGCAGACTTTAGTCATGTCGTCAAGATGATCTTCGCTTACCTTCAGCTTTATCTGTTATGAACTTTGGTTCCCCATCTGCATAGGTGTAATCACTTTCTTTCCTTCATCTTGGAATAGGGAGAAAGTGAATCACAATCCAACAAATGTGGTTTTTCTGTACGGAGTTTTTTGTTTTAGTGAAACTTTGCAGCATCCTTAGTGAGATGTTCTTGAACTTCTTGCATTTTCCAGGCCCTTAAAGACACCATGAATTATAATGTAATTGAAAAATGACCCTGTTTCTTAGAAATGAAGTGTAACCAGTAGTCCCGGTCTGCTGACTTAATAGAGAAGCTTAACATTATTATATCTGTATTAATAACAAGGCCAGTCAGCCATTAGCAAGAGGAGTTCATTCATTGCATCTCTCTGATGCTTTCCAGCTTGCTTTTTTTCATGGTAAATGAGTGTTGCTTGTGCTCATTTTCTATTCAGATAATTCCCATTAGCAAGATAAACATGGGTGAGAGATCCTACTTTATTCTACTGCTAAACAGGAGCTGCTAGCAAGACCATGATAGAAATAATATCAGTCTATGACAGAAGAAAATACAAAGAGAAGAAGGACCCATGGAGAAAGCAATACTGGCACAGGAGAGCAGAGGAGGATTAGGAGGAGGGACCTGGAGCCCTAACCCAGAGCAGCCTTTTTAGCAGCTCACCCCAAGTTACAAGACACTTGTTAATAGACAGAAACGCTGAAGGGCCTGGGACACAGAGACAGGCAGCTGAACTCCCTGGAAGCTTGTTGTGTTTAGCTTTACAGCAAGCTCCTAATCGAATCAATATTAGCCACATATATTCCCACTGGTCTTCATTCTGCCCCACAATCTTGTTCTCAATAAACATCTCAGCATTTGAGAGACATGTCAGACAGCCTGGATGTGTTTCATTGACCAGATGCACTTAATATAATATGCTTGATATAACACTGTGAAGGATCTGTTCCATTTTCCTTGTCAACAGCAGATAATGCGTGCTCAACAGGTTAGCTCACCTACCTAAAAAAAAATAAATCACAGTTCTGCTGCTGCTTAGGTATTACCAACTCAGCAAAGACATCAGTTTTGTGGTATAGAATTATCTCCTGTCTTCCTCTCACAAAGCTCCTCTGGGATCAGCTATTTCTTCCTGGGCCACAGGACTTCATCATACCTCCTCTTGCTCCGTTCACCTGCTCCATGCATACCAACCAGCCTTTGCACTGTTGTTTAATCGATTACCATAACTAAGTTAAACTTCACTTGAAGGTTGATGCCTGTTCCAGACCTAAAGAATCATCTGTGTGTTCAAAAGCTTACCTGCTTTTTCCAACCGTATCAGTTGCACTGATAAAATTGATTTCTATACCCTTTTGCCTTGCCTCCATGTGCCTGAAGCAGAACAGTGTGAAGTCTGGCAAATGGCAGTTTTTAAGGAAAAGCTCTTCAGCTTCTGATGTCTAAACTGCAGATGCAACTAAACAAGGTGCAGCCTGCTTTCATGTCAAATACACAGCAATCAGAACTTATTTTTTCTACAAGCCTTCCTGAAAATGGATTATCTAAATCTTCTGCCTGCAAATCAATATTCCCACTACCAAGCAATCTCTCCAGAGCCAACAAGCATTCAGGCTTTTAATGCTCACCACAGTTGCTAAACACCAGGCTGATATGGCTTTTGTACTGGTGATTAGGGCTGCCTGCACTCTGCAAGCAGTGTTTGTAAATATTTGTGGAAACCCCCAAGCACTGCTGGTTTCGTCCATGTTCCTGATCCACACACTAGTTACTTTTTGAGATATTTCTGGAAAATTCCACCCTCCTACTTCATAATTGTTGGAGAAATATATTTTCATGACTGAAGCTCAGCCTGTACAGAAGTCTAAAGCAACGGACAATGAGATCCTGGTATGTTAAGGCTTCTGTGCACCTGAGTTGCAAAAATAATGCTGAGTTGGTGGGCATGATTGTGCATTAAAATACAAAAAGCAATTTTAGAAAAAAAAATCCTTCTGAATTTGTTCAATTTTCAATTGTTCAATTTAAAATTGTTTTACTATGTTTTCCTTTATTTTAATTAATTTTTTGGCAACAGCTATTCCTGGGAACAGCATTCACATAACAAAATTCAACTCAGTTCAGTAGTGACAGCAAGTGTTTAAAGGTTTTAGAAAGTCACCGTTGAATAAAAAACCCTAACAGATAATAGAGCTGATCATTTGGTAGGGCCAGTTAATTTTTTTCCTACAAAAGCTTTGTAGAAGGGGGATGTTCCATTCAGAGCATTTGGACCAGGTCTACAATGATGTTTTCAAACTCCACTTATTCCCTGTGCAGCTGGCGTGCTGCATTCACCCCGTGGTGGCTGGCTGCACTGGCCTGGATGTAATCTTGTTTGTGTAGTCAGTCACACACAAAAACAAGAATTACTCTACTGTATGAACAGGGTATTCATTACTTGCTACATCCCATTTTAAAGGTTTCATTCACCCAATCAAGAAACAAAAATGACACAATGTGACACAGCTGAACTGATGTAAAATGAATTACCAGTTAGTTGGAACCTGAGTTACCTAAATGGTCCAGGGAATCATAACTGGATAATTAATGACTACTTCTTAGAAAGAAAAAGAGCTTTATCTTAGTTTCAAGGATTTTCTGACCAGTATGTCTGCATAAATATGAACTAAAGTAGTAGCAAGAAGAGAAGGAAGAGGCTAATGTATCTGCACCAAGCCACCAAGGCTACCATGCCAGAAATCCTTGGTAGTATTCAACCGAGCCTGTCCTAAAGGTGGCACACAAAAGTTAAACAACAAAAATTATTCAGAGGCAGTTTTGTTCCCAGATGTTCTGGGATCACACCAGGCCAATTCAGCTGATAGACTAAGCCTTGCCAGACTCTTGATATATCTATTGCTTCTTCCCTCGAAACACATTTAGCAGCATCTCCAGTTTGGTCCACTGAGTTGCTTGCACTGGTGGAGACCCTGCACAGAGGGTCTACTCCAAGGTATTGGCATGGTGGGCCACCCCTAGCTGAAGCAATCCTGTGTGGTGACAGAGGTGGGACACTCACATATCTGTGCTGCTTTTCTTTGCAAGTATCTGGATGCAATGGCTGCTAGATTGCACAAAATACCAGGTGTGTTCAAAATCTTGGAACAATCTTCTTTGTCAGAAAACCTCGTCAGCTTTGCCCTTAGAGCGACATTGCAGAATTGCAGAGCAGACATTGTCTTTAACATGTTGTTGATTCTGAAAACAAACTAGGTTAATAATAGCAAATCCTTACAAACTCTTGAGTAAATCAAATTCGTGAAGAACATGAGAAATCCCATGGAAAATATAGATTCTGCTGAAAGAATATCTTAACCGGCAGACTGCTTTTACCAAGCCTTGGCTACTCATGCTAGGGAATAACTCTTGTCTCTTCTCAACACTTCCATACCTGGAAGAATGGCTGATAAAATTCCCTCTGTTCTGCCAGAGTTCTCAAGTCTTAAACAGTACAGAGTAATGCACATTATTTCATTGATATTACTTATTTCTCTTTTCTCTCTCTTTAGTGAAAGTCATTGCATAATCATTCCTCTCCCTTGAAACATTTGTTTTAAGACTCTGCCGAAGTCCAGCTGCAGAAAAAGACAGGTCTGTGAGGGGATGAGTGTGTTTGGAAGGAGATCTGACAGCTTGTAAGTTCTCTAGGCCTGAAAAGCTGACAATTGGGTTCTAATGTTTGAAATGAATATTGCTGGTTTCATTACCAAATAAATCTTTGGAAATGTTCTAGGAGTTGACGGGGTTCTTCTTTTTGTGGACAATATTCCTCCTGCTTTCCTTGCCCTTAATTATTTATACCTGCCTGATACTGTACCCCTGATGTTCCTGGTATTCATTTATTAGAAAATAGGGAAAGGTTACTTTTCATAATAGCTTTTTAATGTTGCATAAGGTAGAGTGCAAAATGACTGCTTTTTTGGCTGGGAAAAATAAAAATTTCTCCATTGTCACAAATCACTGTCTGCATTTTACGATACTATATCTCTCTGAGCAGCTGCAGTCTAGCATAGGGATTGCCCTTCTTCAGCAATGCAAACATGTCTTTAAACAGCTGGAGATAAGCACATTTAGAGCCTTACTGAGAACACACCATTGCATTTCCATTGGTAATGAGGAAAACATCTACAGTACTTTCCATCTGAAATGAGCTTTACTGTAAGCTAAAGATACCAGCAACCAAGAAAAAATATCGTGTCAGGTGAGCAGCGGCCTCCTGAAAGCACAGTGGCTCTTGCCCTTACACATCAGCAATCAAATTCATCCCTGCAATATCTTCATTAGACACAGATGCTTACTTGCCCCTGCAAGGGAAGTTTTTCTCATTCCTGGAGTTATAACAGAGATGATTTTGAACCAGAGAGACATGTAGGACTGTAAACAGCAGGGGTACTACATGATACGGAGATGTAGGAATTACATGGTTGTTGTACGCAGATACCTCTATTTTTACTTTTTTTTTTTCCTCTTTCCTATTTTTACTTTTTTTTTTGCCAGCACAAGTAAGGCAGGCTGGGCCCGAGCCTCCAGGGGTAGAGAAAGGACCCCACACTCACCTGCCTCGAATTTACTCTTTATGCAGGAGTTAAGAAAAAGATGACTTGGACGTCATTGTGCTCCCCTGATCCTAGGCCATTTTGGTACTAAAAGCTCCTGAATTGGCTTTATTTCGCACTGGCTACAGTGACTACAGTGACGTTGGTAGCAGCCAAAGAGCCTGCTGAGCAAATAACTATGGCTTCTGCTACCTCCTTGCTCTGACAACCTCCCATGTGGGAACAGGGCTGGCTGGCTGGAGTAGGAACAACAGTGAGGCCCTGCAAGTAATTCTTACTAGAGAGAACAGTAACATGAGACATCTTTCCATCTGTTTTTTCATGCTGAAGCAATACAAAACCACCCTCTGCTCCGTCCCTTTTGTAAATGTACCTGTGGTGTTTGACTCACTGAGGCAGATGAAGTGATGCTACAGCCAAACTTTGGGCTACACAGCCAAGTCTCACAGGCGTTACTGGCCATTTTTCCTTTGTAGGCACAGCAGCACTGGGGCTGGGCTGAGGGCTAACCAGCTCTCTGGGCTCTTCAGGTCCACTGATGCAGGAAGGTGCACCATTAACCTCCTCCCTCAACAACAAAGTTCCCCAATTCCCTAGCTATGGGATCGGCCTCCACAGAGGTGTGCAACAGCGGGAGTTGAAATGAGGTGTCTGGGTGAAGCCTTTGCTCTCTCTCTTGTCTTAAACTGCCCCCAGTGCCCCACCGCCCCAGGGTCCCCAGAGGAGGAGAGGCACCCCTCAGTGGAGGAGACAGGTTGATGGCACATTTTTTATTTGTGATCCCGTGAGCTAAAATGGGAGGTAAGGTAATAAAGGTGCATCTGGATTTACATGAACAAGTCACCCATTGAAATGCTTCAGCATTTTCAAAAATCCTGATTAAAAAGTTGGACTTCACTTCTAGCTCCAAGCAGGCAAGGACTGCAAATAAGACATTGCCTCTCTCCTCTCACTCTTCTATTGGGAGAATTTTACATAAATTAAAATTAATGCATTTTTTCAACTAGGTCAGTGGAATGTAAATGTTCTGTTCCAGGGAGGATTATACTTCATAACTCAGTAAAGGGACACACAGCGCAGATCAATCCTGCTGCATTTATCAAAGCTGAGCTGTTTGGAGCAAAAAGCAACCAAAGTTTTCCTACCAAACACTTCATTGCAGTATCTGAAGGCTCATGTGTCTGAGGATGGGTATTTGTCTCACTCCTGGGAAATCTCAAAATCTTTGGCTTTTGGCTATGTATCAAACATGTCCTCAAACGCGGTCATGAGATCTGTGTGAATAAAATGGGACAGCAGGAATAGCCCCATCTCAGTGTTTTTCAGCTCCAGTGGGAGCATGGCTCCCCTGTGTTTGCAAACCAGGCAGAGCAGCTTGAATCTCAGCAGCAACTTGAGCAAAATTGAATTTGTGCTGCCCCATGAACATGGAGCTTGGCTGCTCCTACCACCAGGCCCACAGCTGGCTGCTGCCAGCTGTGTATTGCCCTCAACAACAGCCTACTTTGTTTATGCCTTAGACCCATAGTCAGCCCTGGATGCAGACACTGTGATACCAGTGTATCTGAACCCTTGATGGGGTCTGCAAACCAGCAACAAGAAAGAATGTAATTTTCCTCTATATTTCTCTCTGACTTGGATTTTCTCCTGGGCCTCAAATCTACAAGTACATGCACATTCGTGTGTACAGAAATGTATGGCCATCCTGACTTCCAGCCATGCTGGAGAGAGGCTTCACAGATAAGCACGTCTGTGGCTGTTTTCAGAACTGGATGAGGGCTTTTGTTTTGATGGGCTCAGTACTGTATATTCTGGTGTAAGAAAAGATGCTGTGACTGACACCATAATAAAACAACCGAAACAAAATCTTCTCCAAAAAACCCCATATTTTTTCATGATAGCTGACACTTGGAATTATGTTAGCTCCCCTTAGAGCAACCTCATATTTCTTCTAAAAAAGCATCATAAGTAAATCTTTCCGAGTTGCAGACTTCCTTTTATAAGCATCAAAACAAAATTGCTATGAATGCAGAATAGCCCCAAACAAACTTGTAAATAGTAGGTGGAAGGAAATGGGACTTTGTTTTTCACATGGTTCTAGTACACCCTTTCCTTGTCTTGACTGCACAGTCATACCCAAGATGTATTTTCCCATTCCTTCAGATAAAAAATGCTCTAGTGAATGAGATGAAAAGTCTCTGTAGTCCAGTATCCCACGTCAGATAGCAGTTTATGTGGCTATTTAAGGAAGGACACAAGGACAGGAGAAGTGCACAGTGATCTGCACCTGATACCCTCTTCTGGCTTTTGACAACCAACAGTTTCAGGAGTCCCTGAGCTCCAAGTTGAAGGTGGATTTTACAGCTGAATAGTGGTCCTATATGACTTTCTCTGAGTCTTTTTAGAACTCATCTATACTTGGCAACAAGTTCCATGGTTTAATGCATTATGCAGAAAATTCCTTCCTTATGGTTTAGCTCTACTAATTCAATTGTTACCCCTAATTCTTGCATTGGAAAAACACAAATTAACCTTGTGTTTTCTTTACCTTCTCCATGTCATTCATGTTTTCATACATATATATCAAGTCCCCTCAGGTACTTTCCTTTCCAAGCTGAAAAGGTCTAATTTAGCCTTTCCTTAAAAAGAAACTGTTCCAAAACTCTGATCATCTTTGCTACATGTTCTGTATTTTCCAAAAAGTTATTAGCTTGGTGCTGTAATACTGTTTTCTGTTGTATTTTATTGTGTTGTCTCATTCAGCAACTCCTGCTATCCCATTTGCCTTTTGAGTGTTGCAGGGCAATAAGTGTGATTTTCAGAAACAAACGTCATACCTTAGTTTCAGTTACCCAAGATTTTTCTTGAGTGTTGCTAGATAGAGCCCATCACCGTAGATGTATAAGTAGAGTTATTTTTTCCCTAAGTGCCTTACTTTGCACTTGTCAATATTGAATTTCATCTGGCACTTCACTGTCAGTTGATATTATAAGCTCCTTCTGCAACAGTCAGCTTTAGCTTTGATTATTATGAATAATTTTGTATCATCTGCAAACTTTGCCAGTATTCACTGGCTTTGACATGCCACATACAGAGATGTGAACAGTACCAAGCATAAGCCCTTGGGGTACTCCTCTGGTAAATCTGCCTCCAGTCCACAAGAAATCTTTCTTCATCTATTCTGTTAGTCATATTACCCGCCTTTGTTCCTTGGGGTGGAGGCTGCTGTAAGCTCTGCATTTGCAACTCAGCAATTTCATATTTGAGCTCTTTTAGCACTTAGTTGAATGCCGTCTTGTCCTCATGGTTTGATCCAGGTCAATTTGTCTAAGAAGATCTACTTCCCAGAGGCTGTCTGTGCTTCTGTGATCAAAGATGTTCCACCTCACCATCAAAGCTCCAACTTTGGGAATAATGCAGGTGTAATGACTTGTTTATCAGAAAATGTCGACCTTTTGCATCTTCCAGCAAAACTAATCCCTAAAAGAAGGGCCCTGTACACCCAGGTTAAGCTCTTTGAGTGTGATTTATCCACCATCGGCAGCCTGGGGACTTCTTCAGCATCCAAAATTTAAGTTCTATCAGTTACAACTGGAGAACTGTTTTAAATATATCACATTGTAAACCCAGAGTGCTGGGTTTTAGCATTGTTGAGCATGTAACACAGTGGAATGATGTCTTTCTGAGAACTATTGTCCAAAAAAGAGGGGTAGGGGGAACTGGCTGCTGCTAATCAAATGTTAATTTAGTAGGGTCCATCTGAGTAAGTCTGTGTTGACATCTGTAGTGTTGCACATAAGCTTGTGCTCATGAGTTCCCCTGAACTGGGATCTATAGCAACAGACCGGTATGGTTGTACCTTTTCTTGTAGGTGGGAAGGAGACTCCTAGAAGGGCAGCAAGCTGCATTTTTAACCTTCCTTCTCCCATTTACTTTCAGTGCAGGCAGCATAATGATCTACAGATCTTTCTCTGATAAGCAGATGCAGATCTTTGCTTCAGTCAGGCTGACAAGCCAGTAAGCCACTGTTCTTTTCTGGTTTACTTTGTGTCATTCCTCTGTGCTAGAACAAACAGCAATCACTAAGTTAAGGATCGTCAAGGTTGAGCCAAAGTATTCCTTGTACCACTCTGCTGTCCTTGCAGCCTGGCTCCACAATATACTTCATGAAGAAAATAATACAAATTCTGACAAAGTATTTTAGGTATAAAAGCCTCCTCAGATATAAAAGTTCCCCAGATATAAAAGCCTATAAGATTTTATTGCTGAAGTGCAAATCACACTGCAAGTGATAGATATTTAAGCTACTGTTCGAAATAGCTACAAATACCTCTTATTCACCATGAGACACTGATCATAGAATTTTGTGAGTAAGGTGCTACTTTAAAGCATCATCTATCTGGATTGATTTCTGTGGTCCCCATGATGGATCAGACCAGGCTCCCCAATACCACTGCCTTTCATGTGGAGCTCTGCACATGCCTGGCAGATTCATGCACAGATCGAACTCGTGCAACAGTGACAGACTTCCTGATCTACCAGATCCACTGGGGGCGGAAAGAAAAGATGACAAATGATAGACTTGGCATCAGTCTTGCAAAAATTGGTGCGACCACCCAAATTGGATGATATATTCTTATTGCTATTTGTCATAAAGAAACAAAATATCCATTTTCTTTCTTTATTAGCATTCTCTTTGCAAAAGATCGTTGAAGAAACTGTGTTAGGGCCAATAAGCAATCGATTTTTTTTTCCACTTTAGCATATTTGCCTCCTGTCCTAAGTCCTTTACGTTCTGCACCAGCACATACCAAACCCCGCTGCCTCCCATCAACACCCATGTATAGCATCCCAGTGGAAATAAACACTGCGATATCCCAAACAAGGTGAGTGCTAATCTGCTCCAAATATCCAGCTCTTGTGTTTTTAATGGAAACCTCATAAGGGAACTTGGTTTGGCACATGTGGGAATTCACACCCACCTCAAATTTGGCTTCAGTGGGAGTACTGAGCCCAGAACACCTGAGCTCCAGCAGAGACTCATTCTGATCACTGATGCTTCGCTTAATATTGGCTTTGTGATTCGTTTCATTTCTTCACTGCAAGATGTACTGCCTTTTCCTCTGAAACTCTCCCTAATGCTTTATGAATGCAGGACTGGTCCCAAACAGCTGGCCTTGAGCACCTGGAAGGTGCTGAGCACACTCAGGCACCATTGACCAGAGGGAGCTTTGAGGCTGCTCAGGGTTTTGCCCAGGCATCTGTGAAGCTTTCCGCGGTGCAGGGCCCCCCGCACACCGAGGCTCAGGGCTGCCTGCGGCGCCTTCTCCGCCCGCGCAGCCCGTGAGCAGCAGCACCGTGCAGGGACGCTCCGTACACCTACCGCTACCGCGGTGTAGAAGGTGAAAAGAGCGTAAGGGACCTTTCCCGCACCGGGTCAGTTATAAATAACAATTAACCCCCGGCGCTGGCCTTCCCGGCCGCAGCGCCACCGTGCCCCGCCCGCTGCCGCCCCGGCCCCAGCCCGGCAAGGCACGACCCCGCGGGCAGCCCCGCGCCGCCGGGCTCCCGCAGCGCCCTCTAGCGGCGGCGGCGCGCCACAGCCCGGGCTGGGGCCGCCCGCTCCCGCAGCCTCCCGCCCGCTCCCGCCGTGGCACCGCGGCGTGCGCATCCCGCTGTGCCAGCGGCTCGGGAGCCCGTGCCCACCTTCTCTTCCCGAAACGCCACGATCCTGCCTCACCCGGAGCCGGTTCATCTGGACACGAGCGCTCTTCCGTCCTGGGCTGCACATCAGGGCACCCCTGAGAGAGCGCACGGCCGTTCCCTGGAGCGGAGGCTGCACGGACAGGCGTTTTCCCCAGCTGCTGGCCACGTACCTGTGCTGCCGCAGCCTGTGCATCAAACGTGTCATGCTGAGGGGCAGACCCTGGCATAGCGTCTTAGCCCCGAGGTGCTCGGCACAAAGGTGCGTGTTTGGGCACTGTAAGGGCACTGAAGATGGCAGCAGACCACGCTGCAGAGAAACGACCCTTTCTCCAGTCCATATGATAACCATTGCCTCTTCTGGGGAACCTTCTCCATCTACCCACCTTGCAGAAAAGCAGGCCTGACAAGGCTCCTTGTTCCCAGGTCGCTTGGCAAGTGCAGCATGCTGTTCATGTTTCCCAGGACTCACCTTCCAGGGACCCCTCTAGTGGTTCCTGGGGTGAGCCTGATCAGCAGCTGCAGCCCTTGCCACCCCTCCACACTCCTTTATAACATAAGGACAACTTTAGAGAAAGTCTTTTCCAAAATCCAGATGGAGGGATGACACTGAACTCAGGCTGGTGCTACTTCCTGGGGGAACAGCTGCCAAAGGTGGCCAGATTCCCTGAACTATGGATAGTGCTAAGAGCCAAGACAACTGACAGCACAGAGAAGATTAAGAGGTCTCTCTAGAGTTTTTCCTAGGGCTTCTGCATGGCTAATTCAGCCCAGATATAGGCTGGACACTGAGTCTTCATCCTAGCATCCCTCTGGAAGGGACACTTGGGGCTGGAAGAGCTCCCTGGTAGCTCCCATATTGCAAACTACCAGGAGAGTTTGAAGACCTGATCCAAGAAGAAGGGTGTAGTTCATCAGCTATTTCTTGTCACCATTTTGGTTTGACAATAATGACCAAAATTCTAACTTTGTTTCTCAACAGAGAGAAACTAAAATAGTAGCTAGAGTTAGTTTTTATTCTCTATATCGATGTTATGTATGAAGTACCTCAAACAAGTGTGGGTCCAAGGGCAATCATGCAGTCTGAGCTGGGACTGCAATGCCACAGAAACACAGTATATTACAGCCTCTGTGGCCCATTAATGCGAGGAGGGAAAGGAGATCAAAGATACCCTTCTTGCTCAGACAACACCTGGCTCAGCCTCAGAGGGGATGGCAAAGGCACTTTAAGCAAAGCTCGGCCTGTACTGAGCTGATGCACCCACAGGTCTGCGGGTGATGCTCACCACAACCAGCCAAACCAAAGCTCTTGGCCTGCTCCACACTCCGCAGGGCATTTCAGCAGCGCTGGTGGGCAGAGGCTGTGTCTGGAAGTGCAACGAGAGAGGCAGGTGCAAGGAAATGTTAGGGGTCTAACCACACTCTGGTGCCTTGCTGGACAGCTGCCCACCTGCAGCCTCCTGGGCAGACCGCTGCATTGCCTGGGGCCGCCCGCAACATCGCCCCACAACCAAGGGCTGCCCAGCTGCAGGTGAAACCCCAGCCGGGCTGTGGGTCAGGGGCATGTCCCCTGGTAAGGAAATGTAGGTGCAAGAGTGACAGGGCTGTGTCTCTGGCTTCACCTGAGCTGGAGGGTCTGGCATTGGTTTCACTGCAGTGAACCACACCAGTGTGGAGAAGCCTCGTCCAAGAGAGTGGAGCAGGGAACAGGGCTGCAAGTCTGACCTAATCATGGGCAGGAGGAGCACTACCCTTCTGGTCTGGCATGGCTCTTCTGTACCATAGGCTCAAGATCCAGACTCAGCCCCTGTCCAGAGCTCACTGTGCATTTCTCTTTTGGCAGCTTTTAAGAGAAGGGCTTCACCTTTTCACATGCTTATAACCGTGTCTGTATATTTTTAATCCTTTTTGCAGCACTATTTCTCAGCAGAAGGTCCATGTAGGGTTTGTCACTGAATTCATCACTGATCTTGAAATACTTAATTACTCCAGAATTATTTAAAGAAACCTATATTTGGCCCTGCTGCTGCTTCTCAGTGCATACCTGCTGTGTGGGGAGGCAGGATTTAAACCTCCAGCAGGACCAAACCAAGGCCAGGCTCATTTTTGAACGTTATCTGATTTACCAGAAAGGGACGTGGTGAAAGGCAGGATGGGCTTTGATCATGCCTGATTATGGAGTGTAATATTGGATAAATGGATACAATATTGCCATGGGTGTTTTATTGTGACCAGAAAAACAAAATTTTCCTTAAAGAAGCAGCTGTGTCCTGCCTGCAGCCTGCAGAAGAATGGCATTAGTCACGTGCAGTCCAACACGTAGCACAATTGTAAAGTTCGCTCTATGAGACTGACAGGAGCTATTCATATCAGCCCCTCCACCATCTGCCTGAATGGCAGGCTGTGGGGCAGCCGTGGCCCCCCTTGCTGCCTCTGCGCAGCCTCAACACTTAGTGCCTGCTCAAAGTCTGTCCCCAAGTGCAGAAAATCTGGGACTGAAAGCAAAGAGAGGATGTCACTCAGGTCAAAGCAGACTGTCAAGAGGGGAATGAAAAGAGAGGGGTGGGAAGAGTCAAAGCTTCATCTGGGGGGAGTGCCAGGTTGCTCTTCTCCTGGCAAAGAGGTGTTGGCTTCAACAAGGAGATGAGGAGGGAGAGCAAAGGGGATGACTGCACAGCATGAATCCATGAAAAAATCCCATATTCTCCCTCCTTCTTCCCTCCCTGAGCTTAGAGGACTCAGCTCCAGGGCAGGACCAGGCTGTGTGAGGATCAGTGCCAGGGTTAGATGCCCCTGCTGCTGCCTGCAGCTCCTGTGTGCTGGAGTGTGGGAAGGGGTGCCAAGGGCTTTGGCTGTGCCACTGTGCACACATTGTCAGACATCACTCGGGGAATGGTGGAAGGGATGACAGACCTGCAACCATTGTCACCATTTGCCTGTCCCAGATGACCTTTGCGTCCTTGGACTAAGGACCAGGCTGCTAGCTTTGCCCACACTTTTCTCACAGATCAGTTTCATCCTCAGAAATATTTATGGAGGTAACATAGGGGTTTCTTTCTCTTTCAAATGAACCTGCAGGTCCTGGGATGGGCAGGCTCACATCACAGGCTGGGATCAGGCTGAATCCAGAAGGCAACCTGTTTGGATGCCTGAACACCAGCAGTGCCCCATGTTTGAAGGTCAGACAGGATGGGGGGCTATTAAGTTTTATCCTAGGACCTGTTTTGCCTTCTCATTTCCAGAGTGACATCTTTCCTCATGGCAGAAATTTTCAGACAGTTTCCTACTGTCAGTGCCTGAGGCATATGACTCAGTTACTAAAATCCTTTCTTCTCCCATTGCATTCACTCTTAAGGTCACACAATTCTTGCAGTATGATGTTAAATAACATCTTTGATTTTTATGCTATAAGCACATCATTTACATCCTTCCACTTCAGTCACTGTCAACAACAAATCTAAAATCAGGACCCCTGAGGAAAAGCTTTAGTGGTCTTCCTCCATCCCAACGCTTCTCTCCAAGCCAATACTTCTGGTTTCACCATGAGCCATCATCACTTCCCCTCAGGCTCCTGGCTCTCCTCAAAACTCTTGCTCTCTCTTTTTCTGGGTGTGAAGGCAGAGCACAGGCTTAGGAAACAGCAGGTGAATGAAAAGATAGCATGCAACTGAAATATCTTTGCTTTTATCTGCCCTTAATGGACAGAGTAAATGGATGATTCACAGGTGGCCCATCTGGGAATTTTCTAGCTTATTTTCTTATGTTTTAAAACAGTTAGAGCTCCATTTTCTCTTTGCTTCAAAGTGCACATTCATTAAGCTCAACAAGGAGTCTTAGGATTGTGACCCAAATGGGGAAAAATAGCTGAATTTTTCCACAAAACAATGGAAATTTGCTTTTTTCCTCTCCTCTCCTCTCCTCTCCTCTCCTCTCCTCTCCTCTCCTCGTCTCCTCACCTTGCCTAGCCTCGCCTCTTCTCTCAACACAAACAAGCAAAATCTGTAGAGAATTTTAAAAGAAAAACTTTTGACCATTGTTAAGAAGTCTTATTTTGCAAGTAAAAATCTGAAAGGTTTTGTGTTTTTTTTTTTTAAATGAATGGAGATTACCTAGTTTTAACACCCATAGGGAAGAGATGCAGATAACAGTGCTTGCCATACAGACACATACCTCAAACAGCCATCCCACACCTGGAGGGCAAGAAACCACCAAGAGCTGATTTCAGTCCAGGCCTGTCCAGAAAGTGTACTATGCCTTATGCAGTTTTTATCCTGACAGTGGCGTGAACCCTATGACAACATCTGTTTCTCAGGCTAGGAGAGAGAAAAAGCTCTGTTTTAGGGGAGGAAAAATAATTTTGAGTAAATTTAGTGTCAAAACAGTGACTTCTATATCATCTCTGTAGCACTCAGCTGTTCACTGAACTGCTCTTTGCTTTACAGGGCATTAAAATAACAGCAGTGATTTGGGTGTTCATGCTATTTGAACTGCTCAAAGCACTTCCAGTGGAGGGATTCCCAACCCAGCTAATGGTGTGCGTTGCTGTTACTGGGTCTGCTTGCACGGTCCAGGCTGGCCTGATGCTGAAATATGTTTGCTGAAAGGGCCCCTCAGCCTGGAAATAAGCTGTGGGAGATTTTGATGTAGAAGTGGCTAAAGCTTGACATCGCTTACAATGAGTGACACTTTAAAAACACTTTGCAGGTATTATTGTGTAAGAAAATCTTTTCTTTCTCTTTATTCAGTCTTGAAGGAAATACTGCGTGTGTAGGAGAAGCCTGGCTGCAACTTTGAAGTGATATGAATTTATTCTTGTGCTTTACTTAAAAAAAGGAGTTAGAAGCTTTGCATACCAAAAGTTCCCAAGAAGACAGCTGTCAGGGGGTGACATGTCGGATATGAAGTGGCTCTCCAGCTGGTCCCTGTCTGCATGCTGGGAAGGCATGTGGAGACATTTTTTCAATTGCTGTACTAGTTTGACACGTTCACAGTGGAAAATGATGTATCATTCTTGAGCCTTTGGTTGGTGGACACTTCAAAGTGCATTGGATCCTTGGAGAGGAGTGCCCTATTGTTAATTGTTCCTTTCACATGTACATTGGGATGAACATGGCAAGAGCAGCGAGGAACAAAAGGGCTCCGGTGGCCTCTTAGAGAAAACCCTGTGCAGCTCAACCTGAGTCTGACCTTGAAAGGGTGGATTGCTCTGGTTTTTAAATCCTGCTTGCCAGTTCATTCCCCTTAGGCTCCCCACCGTTACCCAGCTGCAGGGGAACAGGATGCCGGAGCAGGGGGTGCAGGGAGGCATGGGGAGCCCCTCTGCCGCTGCCACGTGGTGCCCAGGGAGCCACATCCTGGGCAAGCATACTTCCAGGAGGGGACGGGCACGACTGGAGTCTGGGGGCTTGGAGGTGGTTTCTGCAATGGGTGTGTTAGAGGGGTGCTGTGTGTCCCTTATCCTCTGATAAGCAGGCAAGCCATATCCACCCTCTTCAATCTAACTCACCCACTAGCCCTCAGTCTCAGAGCACAGCCCAGAAGTCCTGAGCCCCTATGATTGAATATAAAGTCTCATAATACAAGGCATGAGTTTCCCAGGCCGCTGAGGACACAGTTCATTAACATCCTGAGACAATCCTTTGCTCCCAGGCACCTGTCCCATGTCACCCTGTCTCTCCTGCTCACCCCTTTGGGCAACCAACTAGCTCTATTGGGAGATTGCACTGTGCAACATGGTGTCCAGGTTGGGTTCAAAAGCTCAAGCACAGGAGGCAGGTTGCTCCTGCAGACATGTGATCCCTTGGTGTGCATCTCTTCCAATGAGCTAGGCAAAACCTCTCCCTGTAGCCTGAGCTGCACAAAAGGATCTGTGACAGGTCACAGAGCGGCCAGGCCCTGGCTAGCACATGCCACAATAGATGCTCAAGCAGGTGACTGGAAACTGCCCCTTGCAAATGATCTGAAAGGATAAGATTGCACAGAGATTTGCATGCTGGCATGAGGTAGGTGACAGAGGGTGCGGGCAGAGCTACCTGCCCCAGCTCTCCCAGGGAGTGAACTGCTTCTGAAAAAGAAACTGGGAAGAGAGAGGCACACCTGCAGTGACAAATCAGCAACTGTGTTACAGCCCACCATGGTGCCAAAGGCTCTGCTGCGCATTCTGCTGCAGGATGTCCTGGCCCTGGAGTCTCCCTAGACCTGAAATACGAGCGTCTGAGCACCAGCATGTGTCACTCAGGCCAAACTGGGAGAAATGATGTGAATAGGGATGGCCACACTGGGTGCATCAGTTTAGGGACACTGAAGAGTAGTCCCTGAGACCTCTGCCCCGAGCTTGGTGTAATGGCACAGTCTGGATCTTGTCCTCCTCCAAGGAAAACTGGAGTAATAGAAATACAGTAAAATAACCATAAAATGTAGCTGATTTTAACCCGCAGTGCTCAGGCCTTTGGTGCCTCACATCAGTAAGATAGATTTTGCTTGCAAAATGGCTTGGACTTCTGTCCCTGCTTCCCCTGGGGCACGCTGTATTCCATCCAGAGCTAGCAGCATCTTCCTGAAGGTGGATGCACAGGTCCTGGGCCTCCCTCCACTCTTCCCAGACCCAGGGTGCTGAAGTCTGGAAAGCAGGAGCAGCACTGCTCCAGCTGTGGGAGGCAGTGGGTCCTGGGCTGGCACACAGGCTGCTGCCAGCTCTGTGTCGTCGGTGTGGCCGATGCACAACGAGGGCAGTCCTTCTGCTCTCCTCTTCCTCCAGCTCTTGTTTTTACTGCGCTATTAAGTTATTGCCACCCCTTAGGGACAAGCCTGCGAGAAGGCGGAGGGCTCACATAACTCTGGATCAGTAAAGGAAGCAGCTCAATTAGCATTTCACACGCCTTTTCTTCCCTCTCTTCTTACCTTCCCTGCAGCGGGCATGCTTTCCCCTTAAAGGATTGTCCTGTTTCTGCTCCTTGCCAGCGTTGGCAGGGTGACAGTAGTCGAGTGTGCAAACTTGTGCTATTGTCCCCAGGCCAGGGGGAGTCATGGAGACCCACTAATATGACACAGGAAAATGTTTGCTGATGGCAATTCTATGGGCTTTGTCTAACTCTTTCTCCATCATGACGACTCGATTTAAGTCTCTAACTGTTTGACTACAGATGCAAGAGTACTATCCAACTCCATCCTTTTGTCCGGGTAGTTTGAATGGGTAATTCAGCTTTTGTGTAACTCAATTGAGGGGGCAAACATAAAGACAAGATTCTTGAGCGCTCAAGCTCCCTTTCCATGGATATCTGCACATCTCTTTAGAGATTTGTTCCTTTCCTACCTTTTTCTGACATCATCCTCCCCTTAAAAAAAAAAAAAAAAAAAAAAAAAAAAGGCTCTGATGAGGAATGGTTAAAAGTAGGCTAGCCTGGTCCCCCGTATTACATTGTCCTGTGCCAATGAAGCATGGTTAGTATCAGCCCCCAGATAGCTTTGGGGAGTGCAGAGAAAAGGGTGTCTAAACTTCCCTAACTCATCCTCAGCACTTGCACTTTGGATTGTGTCATTTTAAAAAGAAAGGCCACGGTAGGGGTGAAGAGGATAGGGAGAATGGTAGAAATCGTGGGGAAATGATTGTATTTATTAGCTGTCTTTCTGTGGCTGTCCCCATGGTGACAATTTGTGATGGCAAAGAATGCGAGGAGGGGAGGCTGATGCCTGATTGGGATGCTTTGTATTTGGCAAAGTGGCTTCTGATTGGCCTGGGAGAGCCCCGAACTCGCCGGAGTCGATATTCATTCAGCTTGCTCAAGTGCTTGCTAAACTGCGTCCAAACACTGGCAGGCCCTAGCCGCCTCCGCCGAGGTTGGCGGTGTGTAACCTGCCTAACGAGATTAGCGGGGAAGGGGCTCTTCTTCGCGGCGACGCTGCAGCTGCCAGCACCGGCGAGAAAAGCCGCCGCACGCCGGGTGAGTGTCCGCGCTTGCTTACAGGGAGGCAGGAGTGGCAGCCCCTGCTTCTTTCCACATAAGCACTATCTAACAAGATTAGACGCCGGGCTGGCATTGGTGAGCCGCTCCCCATGCCGGTGTGCACTGGGGCAGCGGCGCGGGGCCGTGGGCTGCGGGCACGTGGCGGGAGTTTGCCGGCATGGAGGAGGGCTGATGGACAACTTGTCTGCGTGGCTGAGAAGTTTGACATGTCCCCCCAGCCTCCCTCCATTTGCTGGGTGCTATTTGAACCAAGTCTTCCCGCTCTTAAGTCTGCCTGTCGTGTTTCGCAGGTTTGTCAGCGTTTGACTGAAGGCGGGTTATAAACTTTTAATGGGAAATTCCGTGTGGTGCATCCAGTGAGATGGCATCGGACAGCGAGGTAAAAACCCTACTGAACTTTGTCAACCTGGCCTCCAGCGACATCAAAGCGGCTCTGGATAAATCGGCTCCTTGTCGCCGGTCGGTGGACCACAGAAAATACTTGCAGAAGCAGCTCAAGCGGTTTTCTCAGAAGTACTCCCGAATCCCACGGTGCCACCCCAGCAAGCCCCCCGAGTGCAGCTGGCGCAGGGGGGCAGAGGACCGGGGCCGGGGCCCCCAGCCTGAGGCACCTGACCCCAGCCCCCCTGGCGGAGCTGCCACCGAGAAGGTGCCACAGACTGCTGAGGCTGAGGAGAACCTCGCCGGGGAACGGGTCTTGCAGGAGCAAAACCCTGAGGCCACCAGGCCGGACCAGGTGCCCATGAGGAAGCGACAGCTCCCCGCTTCCTTCTGGGAAGAGCCACGGCCAGCCCAGAGCCTGCCAGCCAGGGCCTTTCCTGCTGGCCCCGAGGGGGTCCCAGCCCCCAGAGACCCTCCTCCCTATGAGGGGAAGAAAAGCAAACGGAGCCCAGATGCTGCTGGCCCAGAGAGCCCCCCTGAGCCTGCTCCGCATGCTGGGGAGAAGGACCCTGCCGGGGTCCTCTCGGGTCGGGTGGGTGCCTGGACCTGCTGCCCCTTCCCCTGCCCTGGGCTGGGGGTGTACCAGCCCCCCAGCACGCTGCCCCCATCGCCCTTTCCAGGGCTGGGGCTGTGGAGGAAGAGTGTGGCTGCGCTGCCAGCGGAGGTGCCGCCCTTCTGCAAGGAGGCCGAGGGCACAGGGCAGAAACTCTATAGGCCTGTGGTTTTGAAACCCATCCCCACCAAGCCCGCCGTCCCCCCGCCAATCTTCAATGTTTTTGGCTATCTTTAGCCAGGGGGTGTCAGAGTCACGCTGAACACAACAGCTCCTGAGAGTGCATTGAAATGCCCGGTTGGGCACCAGGCGTGAGCTGCTGACAGCGTGGAGCAGCAGTGGGAAGGAGGTCAGCAATCGCACCCTCTTCCTCGTGGGCGGGCTGGAGCGAATTAGTAACTGTTGGGAAGCTACTTGGGCTCGACTCTCCTCTTGGTACACGTGTAAATTGGGAATAAGCCTTACGAAGCTGGTGGCACGGAGCATGAGGCAAACCAGGGCTCTTTCATCGACAGGCATTGTCTGAGCTGTGGCGAGCGGGGCTGCGGGCCATTCATAGCCGCACTTGTAACACCTAGGAGACCTCCTCCATGTGGGAACATCTTTCCGGGGTTGCCCTGCGGCAGCAGCAGCAAAATGAAATGAATTAAACCCATTCAAAGAGTTTTTGTACTTTAAAGTAATTCCAGAGAAGTCAAGATATTCAGGTCACTTCCTTTTGCATGCAAGAGACTGGAAGGACAGTATTTAATGTAGGAATCACACTTTGTGAATTGATTTAAGCTCTTCTTGTATGTAAATAGTGAGAGAATTAAAAGAAAAAATTAAGGGAAGAAAAGAGGTAATTTTATTTTGGTGATTCTGCAAATGCAGTCTGTTTATTTTTGCCCCACTGGGTAGACACAAGTTTGATTTGCAACTGGTGGGCAGATATGAGGGCTGAAACCTGTGCCTATTCAGAGTGATGTAAACTGCAAATTATTTCTCTGGAAAATTACCTAGCACTAAGCTGGTGCAAATGGAAGCAGCACGAATTTCCACATTAGGAACTGTTTGCATTCAAAGGAACAAATGAGAAATTGTATTTGTTGAATACAAAACCATAAAATATGATAGACAAAAAAACTGCATGGAATAGCCTGCCTTGATTTCTGGCTCACATGCATCTTTTATTTTGCCTGATTTTAAGATACGATCACAAGACCTGTCTGCAAATTATTTGCCTGGTGTTTTCCCAATTATTTTAACAAATTAGTGTTAGAAAAGTTAACGGGATTTTTCTGAGTTAGATTTTTCTTATGCCCATGGAGGCAGTGGTGCTAAGGCACAGAACATGAGATCTGAAAGGTTTAATATTGCAGGCATGTATATCTATTCAGTTATACTAGAGTAAATCACTGAGGTCAAGAGAAGTGTATTAATGGGGGGGAAGGGGCCAGAGAACGGATGCCGGTGATCTCCCAGGGCCTGAAGCTGCTCTTGCTGAAGCTAACAAGAAGTTCTCCAAGGATTCAATAAAAAGTGGCCTTGATCAGCTTGGTCTCTGGTTAGTGTAGCTCCCTATGACTCTTGGTATCTCCACAAGGGGAAAAACAGGCAACACTTCTTTTGAGCGCATTGCAGTCATGAAAGAATTACCATCTTAAGCAGTTGTAGAGTATCATTTTGCATCTTTTGATGGGGTTTGGTCTTATATAGCCAAGTTGCAACTTTCATTAGGATATAAACTACTCTCAGGCTACAGGTAGCTCATTCTTTCCCCAAACCTCACAATATATCCCGCCAATGTTTACTTTTTATGGAAACAACAGCTGTAATGTGTTAGTCCAGCAGATCAAAATTAGAAATGGAGATTGCTTTCATTGTTTTCTCCCTGCTACCAGCACTTAAAACGTGTATCAAGCCTGTATGGACTATGCCTATAGGAGAGACAGCAGGAATTGGCTTTGGTAGCACGTACCTGCCAACTACATGCAAGCCGATAAAAAGCTGATCTAAGGGTTAAAGACATCACATTAGCTCTTGATCCAGAAATGAAGATATGAATGTACTAAGATGTCTTTCCGTTTTTGTCTTTTTTTTTTTTTTTTTTTTTTTTGAGGGGGGGTGGGGGGAAGTCCATAGGAGGACTCTGTCCCCCTCCACAAGCTGATGAACAGAAACCAGAGGCAGTACCCCTGTGTAAGTTACTGGGAGGAGAGCTATGGCTCTTAATTTGCAAAGCTGTAGGCAAGGAATTTTTTACATAGAAATAGGGATGTTTTCTCACACCAATAGCTCTGTGTCACTGTTGTAATCCAGTTGAAACCAGATGCTGAACTCTGTCTCAGTGCTGTCAATGCAGAGCAGCGTCCTTGGCATAGGTCTGGATTTCCATCTGGGTGACCAGAGCAGGTTGTGGAACGAAGCCCAGGTATTGCCATGATTGCCATGGGCAAGTGTTCCTGCATGAGTTCAGAAAGGAAATTTGAAAATGCTGTGTATCACACCAGAATATGAATTTCTATCGAAATTGAAATACTTGGCAAAGTGGACAGCCTCTGTAGAAATTCTGTTTCTGAAGAAATCCAGAGAAAGAAGAGAGTTAAAATCAAGTTTCTACTTTTTTCGATATTAAATTCTTTGTTTTCTTTTTCTTCTTTTTAACTGCTTCATATTTGAATGTATATTGCTGTACAATTTCCTTGTAGTAGAATAGCATGTTTTTAAGTTATGATGAAGGATTGAACCAGACCATTTCAAATTACCTCTGGCACACAGATACTTATGCATTTGCCCTCAGATTTAAACTGATGTTACTTTTTAAAATCCTTAAAATCCTTTGTTACATGGAACTTCCCTCCCCAGCCCAGGGCAGGCAGTGGCTCTTGCTGAGGTTCTGAACTGGAGCAGCAGTGAAGTAAAACACAAATGACCAGAAAACAATTGTTAAGTATATTCAAAATCACTGAATGGGGATGTGTGAGACTTTCCAAAGTTACAAAGAATAGCAACTCTTTCTCCTCTCTAGCAATACTTACTCTTCTCCCACCCCTGAGATTAACGTCAAAATTATTAATTGTTCAAGCTTGGAATGATTCAGACCTTTCCTGGCTATTTTTGTGTTCGGTTGTTTGGTGTTGCTATTCAGGACAGCTGATAGCCCTTCAGAATCTACTTGTTTATTCATAGTTTGAAAGATGGAAACATAACATTCAAGAGCTGCTATTTACTACAACAATGCAAATTTAAACTGTTAAAACCACAACAGCTTTTATAAATAAGGGGAAGGGAGAGGTAAATGAAAAAGCTTTCATACAAAATGAAATAAAAAATCAAAAAAAGTGCACAAGAACATCAAGTGAATTGCACATGTTGCAGTAAAAAAAAAGTACAGTAACCTGGTCATGAAATATTCCTAGAACATTTCACATAAAGTCATCATTTCTGAAGGAGTCTATCTATCACACTCAGTAAAAACAAGCCACTTTACCTTGCACTAGAACTACTGATCTGCTTACAAAGCCTGGTTTGTTTGGGTTTTAGGGTATTTGTCTTTTCACAGTAACTTCTAGACAGATGCATTAAATGCACATTGAATTTGTACAGATTCAGTATCGTGCACAAAATATTGTGTCAATGACTGGAGTGGAGAGGTAGTGAGCTCCATTTCAGTGCAAATAAATGTAAACTGAACATGTGAAGATTTGCTCTAAGGGTCAAGCAGAAAGGAATTAATAACACTGTAATTACCAGATTCCCCCTCTAATCGACTTTCCTCTCAGTTTCGGTGCAGAATGTGCACTTATCCTTCCTGCAGGTGCGGTACATTCCCATCAGACCAGTGCTCTGCAGCTCAGGGACTCTCCTGCTCAGGACAAATGGTGGAGAGCAACCAGGACACGGGTCTTCCTATAGAGGCATAAAGGTCTCTTGGCTGAAAGAAGAAATGGACTTTCTGTATCTGCTCCACTCAAACCCAGTTTCAACTTCTCAAAGGACAAAAAAAGAAATTGCAACTCAAGAGGCTTTTGTATACGTAACTCTGATGGCTCAGGGGAAATTCCCACTTTGGGATAGCTTATGAAATCCCAACCCTGTGGTTATAAATGCAGCTGGTGACTGAATTCTTCAATCAGTCAGCTGTCTGCAGGACACTGTCACTGCATACTAAACAAGCACTTACGTACATGGTCTCCACCAAGCCGTGTGTCCGTATCCATCAACCTCTACAGCTCTGCTCTGTTACACTCACTTAATTTCAAGGAATTTTCTTCAGATTTATATCAATATGAGTAAGACCCAGACCTTCACTGCTCAGCCCCGTAAAGTGAGAGATGCACAGACTCCACAGGTGATTTTCTCTCTCTCAAGCTCTTGCTTATCAACACAGGGCCTTCACTGGCAAAACTGGTCTGAAGATTTCCTGTTCCCCATCCCTTTCTCTCCACCTAGTATTTTTCCAGCCTGAAGCAATTCCCTGTTGATGTTGCAGGAGACAAGGGGGTAGATGCTAAACTGGTAGTAATGGAAGTCACTGGACAAAATTTCAGCAGTTTCCAAAGCTTTGCAAGAAGATCCTTGTTCAGTGTGAATTGAAACTCTTAGTTTTTCAACATTTCTGTGTTTGGGAAGGGGACAGCTATGGACAGAGTGCCCATAGCTATAACCAATTCTTCTGCTCACGTCCTGTTCCACAAGTGCTGAACACATTTCACACAAAACCATTACAGAATCTGAACTTGTGTGCCCAGACAGACTTGTATGTGTGCAACACACTTTTAGTCCTGTATTAAGGTATAAAACGCGGTACAAATAAAATCCGGTGCAATGCATTTTCCCTACTTACACTTCTATCTGATTCCATGGATGGTATGCAGGCCAACAAACAAAATCAGATCTGTCAGCTCTCTGGTGGGGAATCCAAATAAACCATAGTGCACAACAACTCTATCACCTAAGGTAAGAAGGATTGTGCTTCTAGCATAAGATTTGCAAAGACGTAGTTCCAAATTTAGGCTCTTCCATCCTTACTTAGGTGCCGAGTCAGGAACGAGGCACTCATCAAATCAGTTCAGCAAGTCACACCTATCAACTGAGCTGTAGTCGCTGCCAATAACCATTCATGGGCTCCTCGGCCTCCCCAGCTGTGAGGGAATGTGACTTGTTAAAAACTTCAATAAAAGAATTTCACGGACAATTATAGCGGTTCAGCTGATAGATGGTAACTTGTTAAGCTGCCATAAATCAGTTGTGAATCTGAGCTGTAAATAGGTGACCTAATTTTCAAAGAAGCTGAGATAATAACTTTCATCAATGTCAAAGGGAGCTAATAGATACTTCAAACTTCCAAAATCAGGAAATTCAGGGCTAAATCCTAAGCCTTTTATTCTGCCTCAGTAATATCTGACACCAAATGTGGTCCTATTGGCTCAAGTGGAACTACACCTGGCTCAAGCAAGCTGGCATTGTTTAGGCACCTGAATAAGGATTTGGAAGCCTAATTCTGCGTATCCATTTTCATAAATCTCAAAGTCTGACTTCCACAATTTTGAAATAATCTCTCTTTCATCCAGTGATGGTATTATAGCCAGGAGGTCCAAGGAGGTAAGAGAGGCTGGGTTTTATAGGGACAAGATCTTCATGGGAGGAACAAAGAAAATTGGTTTAGCAGTGTTGCCTCTCCCTTCTGTTCCTGCACCTCTAGGGCTTTGTTCTGTTCTGACACTAGCTCCATGACTGAGTAAAGCTACTGTTTACAGTGCAGCTACTTCTAATTTACACCAGAAAAAGAAAAAATAAATCTTCCCAAGCAGAATTTCACCTATTCCTTATTGCCAATGTAATACAAAATGAACTGTATTCACTATGCGCAGATACAATTGATACATCCTTAAATAAACCTTTCCTTCACTTCTAAAGGAATCAGAACTTCTGAATTTTAGTCTATTAAAAAGATCTGAGATTTGAATGTTCAGAATCAAGTATTCTACTCAATAATAAAGGTTCAAAAAATGGAAGTAGAAGTGTTAGCAAGATGGTGTTAATGCATCAGAGAATTAGCAACCAGCACACTTAGCAGAAATCCAAACAGTACAAAAGAAACTAAAATAAAAATCTCATTCAGTGAAGGAAATGTGATTGTTTTCCCAAATAAGTTGTTTCTCGATAATTTCTGAATTGTGATCGCAGCAAGGATACTAAGCTCCACCACAGCCCCAGGATACCTTTTAATTCCTCACTGATACTTGCTTCAGCACTACTAATTTTTCAGTGCTGGCTTTCATTTCTTGTTCTTTGCAGACCAAGCTCTGAGGTGAATCATAGGTGTTTTCTCTTGGAAAACCTAACAACAGTCCCATGTTTAGCTCTCTGTCTCCTCCATTTTCTTCTCACTCATGCTTCAGAAGCATATTTCTCTTAGATTAGTCATTGGAGGGCGCTTGACCAAACCAGCAGCAATTCTTCCCCACCATGCACAACGTGCACCCTCACCATGCTGATGATGCTGAGTGCCATGCCGGGAAGCTGCTGCATGTCTGGTGTGCCTGGGGTCACTGTGTGTAATTGTGCTGTAAGTATCGAATCAGTCTGTCTGGGAGAGGCAAGGTGTCAAGAAGTTTAATGCGGTTTCTTCCAACCAGGCTTCGTACCTTGATGCGGCAAAGATGGGAAAGAGGTCGTGGGGGTTCTGAAAAACAGGCAGGTCAGAAACATGAGCAGAACAGGTTTAAACTTGAGAGGGACAGCTCAGCTTGGCCAGGTCAGTGTCAAGAGGAAAATGGGAGGATGAATGAAAGAAGGGGGCTTTTCCGTAATAGAGGGATGATTCATCTGGCATTGGTGGCAGCTCATCTATTCTGAGTTATGACATAGGGAAGGAAGCAGGGCAGGAGGATGGGGTGCTGTATCCCATCTCAGCCTTAGCTATGGGCTTTCTAGGAAGATTTAAACGAGCTGCTTCACAGTACTCAGCCTTCCCACTGAAAATAAATGTAATATGTACCAAAATTATCTTGGTGCCAGGAAACTAATACTGATAATGTCTATGAAAGACTTGATCCTGAGGGAAAGGATATTTGGGAGAGCAGAATGTTAGCAGAAGTTTTAAAGTCCACTGGTGACTGCTGGGCTGCTGTGGAGATGGTCATGCTGCCCACCTGCCCTGATGTGACTGCACCCCAGGTGCGGCCAAATGGGCCTTCCTGCACTGGCAATGCTCCTTCCCAGTGGGTCAGATCCGCAGCTGGTGTACATCACAGACCCAGCAACACTCAGCAATTTCTACTGCCTCATGCCTGGTCCAAAATGTAATTCAGTCTCAGTAGGGAAATCCTATCAAGTTCAAGTGGTGAATACTAAGAAGAGATGGTAACTGAGGCTTTGATTCCAGCAGCGGGACTATTTGTGTCCGATTCTCTCCTGGGTGACCATACCTGCTTTTTCTTTAATGACAGCCCAGTCCTCATAGCTGTCAATATGCTCCTTGAGCCGGGAACAGAGCTGCACATTACCCACATAATCCAGCAGAACATCGATGATTGGACCAGCCCAGCGACTTATCTCTGGAGTAGACACCATTTCACAAAACTTCAAGGAAAAAGAGATTGACTAAAGTCAGTGGGACATGAATGCGACCATGGAATCTACATCAATAGCAACAGGGCTTTGGTGGTCCCAACCTTATACCAGCTGTGAGGGCAATTACCAGATTCCCTTCAGAAACTTCAACTAAGCACTTTTTTTTTTGCAACTGAAGATGGAATCCCCTCTTTGTGACAGCAGGAGGACACAAACCTCTGTTGAAGTCCGAGCTCTGGAGCATGGAAAAGATGCTGAATTGTTTACAGGGTCCTACTTCCGCAGAAATGGGAGGGCAGAGGAGTTTTGCCCCAAGCCAGTGAGGGAGCTGCTGAAAGGTCCATGAAGCCTAGGGCACTGTGGCCCAGCATGCTGGGTCCCTTCCCCTTCTTGGGAGGGGCTCTGTGTGGCAACTGTGCAGAAAGGAGGCTTAGGGAAAGAGGGAGATCGGGCCAAGCACAGCACCTCCTGCTTCTTGTGAACCTACTAGCATCTGCAGCTTTTGGGGACGAAACACCTCACTAGAAACAAGTCTGGGGAAATCTCTGCCCAGATGAATCCCAGGCAGTTTTACTCACTCATGGGAGAACTATCCTGGGCCTAATACAGTGATGTCTTCCTTACACAGTCCTGGATTAAGCAAATTTTCTGTTGCCCCCCATGGGAGCTGCAGAGTACTTAGAGCTGTTGCATGGAGGGCTGCTTATGGTGATATTGAAGAACAGATTTAAGGACCTGACTTTTAGCAGTCTCATATCAATAAAGTAGCGACTTCTCTTTCCACTTTAACTAAGTATAATACACCAGATAGCTTCATCTATCTCTGTTAAGGTGCTGCATATGACGAAGATATCTATGGATGTATCTGCATGTGAGCAGACAGAAAATTTAACATGAATTGCATCATGCTGTGTGGGTAAGAACTCAGGCACATGGCCAAACCCAATTGGATGATGGTGGCTTAAACACCGTCGATCACTTTAGTCACTGAGACTGTCTGCAAGCACCCTCCAAGCCCACCACAAACAGGAAAGACAATGCACCAGCTTAAATCTCTTTCAGTTTAAGCTCCTGTAACTATCTAATAAAAAAATCAAAAATCAAATTTTATTACACATGCATGAGCCCTAAATCAAAATGCATTAAACTTTTGTGTGGATACCCTTACTCAGAATTAAAGTTATATTACCTCACCCTGGAAAGAATAAAGTTGCAGAAAATTATAAGGCCATTTTATTCAAGGTGACAGCATTCACAGAGGTGTTTATTACTCTTCTGACTTTTTTTCTTTTTTCCACTGAGCACCACCCTGTAGTGTTTCCCAGGAAATTTAGATACAGTAATGTTGGGAGGATCCCAGTGGACAACCTACAGCTTCCTACCTGGACCACTTACAGGAAGTTTGGTTTAGAATATCTGGCTGCATTCTCCAGTGCATATGCCATTGCCACGCAGTTACTTATAGGATGTGCAAGCTGGGGATCTGCACTACCACTTCCAAGCAGTAACTCCACATTATCGAGTTAAATGAGGACACATGTGTAGGGCAATAAAACACTGAATCTCACTGCTTTCCTCTTCTTGTCTCTGCCAGAGACCTGGCCTGCCTTTTTCTCTCTTGCCTATTCACAAGCTCAGTCTGCAAAAACATTCTCTGAAATAAAAATATTCCAAAACATGTTGCAGGAAAAAAGGCACAACAAAATGAAGCAAAATTATGCAAACCTGCAGCTACAGGCAAAGGGACTGACTCAGGGACAAAGCGACTCCGAGCATGCCTCTTGGCAGGCCCCCGAATGCCCTCTCGCGGCAGTAGGACACCTCACCCTCCGTGTTCACGGGTCTGACATTGCAATTCTGGAAACGTGGTGCAGTGAGACAGCAACCATTTCCCTGTGTTTGCTCTCTCCAGCACACATTAATTTAGTAGCAACAGTAATGATTTATAGATATTCATTTTTCAAATCCACTTCCAGTAGCTCATGGTCTTTACTGTGTAAAGACTAAGCTTTCAGATTTATTATCTTTCCATAATCATATACAATAAAATAAAAAATGTACACATTTTGTGTGGAAAAAGCTATAGTTTCATAAGATACATTCTGTATTTCAGAATACAAAACATATCACAACTATATTATGAAGCTATACCACACAAGCCTTACTTTCATTAGCCAAATTCCTAGCAGTAAAGGAAGCAAATTTAAAAAAGTATTGGCGGGAAGGGATTGCTTCTTTTCTGTATGCATTTGCCTCTCACTGGTTCTAGGCACTAATATGATTTGATACAGCTTCTGCTACCTCTGCTTCACATGGTCTGACCATTAAGGTGATGACCTAATATATTGTTAGGCACTAAAAGTAGTTGTAGGTGAGATCCAGAGTGAAATAATGTCCTTAAATAAGTAAAAACAGAACGGGTTTTGAGTGGCTAGGATACAACAGAGGGCTACAGACAAACTGTCTCTCCTTGCCTTGGAATTCCAGCTCTCTGTTCACTCTACATGCTACTATATCACAGTTCAAGAACTGGAGATGATGTATTTTATTATTTCTTCTTTGACAAAAGTGTAGTATCCTGAAGGAATTTTGTTGTGACAAACGCTCTCAAGGAGAAGTCAGCTCTGTTTGGTATAAGAGATTATTTTGATGGATTCTTACAATCCTCTTTCTAAGATTTCATTTTATTCATTTTTTCCCAGACACATTACTAGAGAGTAAAGTCTTTTGGAAGACAGGACTAATAAAAAGGTCAAGATCTCCTATGATCTATTAATGTCTTCCTTTGTTCTTTCCATTACCAAGGAGCATTTATTAGTGACAACCTCTTTGGGCTAAATGACACTTTCTTCTGAATCCCTCAAAATTACACTTAAACTAGATAGAAGGTGATTTATTTCTTCCCTGCTTCTTTGCAAAATAGAAAGACTGCCATGCTGAGATTTCTTTGTTGTGTTGCATGTTGAAGGGTAGGAAATTTTGATTGGAGTCAGCACACAGAGATCAGAAAAAAACCCAGGTGTAATCTGAGATTCTGCAAAGTTCTTTAAGGAATTGATAGTTCAATTCCAGCCCAACAGAAGCTGAGCCTAGCTGAGATTCGGAAAGGACTGCAAAGATACACGTGTAAAGTGTGGATATCTAAAATCTGTAAGGGGCTTTGAACATATGAAATCATGGATCTACATCTCCTAAAGTCTTTTGAAAACTTCAAATATAATGCACAGTCATATAGCTAATGTAATGATTTACGCTCTCTCACCATGGCTGTTTGTTCAGTAAACTGGGGAATTGCAACTATTTACATTCATTAGTTTACCCTCGTAAAGAGAAGCACTAGACAATTCTAATTTAACTAGGAGCTTAAATTCTGTATCAGACAAAACAAATCTTATAGGGCAAATAGAACAAGCAGGTTTCTACTGCCCATATGCTACTGTCCATATGTTACTGCCCATATGACACTGCCTATCAAGAAAACATGCTTTATTCCTGGCACCTCAGGTCCAAAGGAAAAGAATATTGTAGATCTGACAGCAAAGCTGTCAAGATGGCCATAATTCACTACAGATTCAAGCCAGGGCCACAGCGGCTGTTGCCTACCACCCTGCTGTCATTAAACATGGACTTGGAACATTCAAGGACTTTCACTGAACCTTTTTTTCTGTTAATAAAGTAGGAGGGAAGGCATCTTCTATCACAGGAAATCTGGGAGAAAAAATGCATTAAAATTTGCAGGATACGTGAGTAGGAGATGTCCTCAGAAGTACTGTGGGTAGACAGGCAGTGCTTACCTGTACTATGGTTGGCTCCTTGGACAGCTGAGGATCGTTAAGTCTGTCCCGTCTGTAATTTAATGCAGGGTGTGGGCCGTTTCCATACTGACACTCAAAGCAGGAACCTGCATCACAGCCCAGATCCAGGAGATACTTCAGCACGGAAAGGTACTTCATCGAAAACATGATGGTAGCTGGAAATGTGGTGGGATGGCTTGATATATAGGCATCAATGTTCGCTCCATGGTCAAGGAGCAGTTTCATGGTCTTCAGGCAGCCATGGCGAATGGAGATGAGTAATGGGTTAATGAGGTCAACATTGGGGTTGGCTCCAGCTTGCAGCAGGAGCTCTGTGGCATAGATGTTGTTATTAAAAACAGCAAAATAGAGAGGGGTGGTGCGTCTGTCCTCGTAAAGGCAGGACCGTTCATTGGAGAGGGTGGTGTTGACATCATAGCCAGCATCGATCAGCTCTTCCAAGATGTCATCATTGTTGCGTTCAGCTGCTAAGTGCAGGGGGCTGATGCCACTACGCTTGACACGGGTGCGGCTGGTCACAGGGATCAGCATGGAGACAATCCTGTCAGGTGGAGAGTCAATGAACAGCAGTGAGCTCTAGGGGACCTAGGGGATCTACAACCATACAGCAAATCATAGCTGTATGGTTGTAACCACCAGAGAGAGCCTGCCAACTCAGGCACAGGAACAACTCTCTCTGAGAGAAACTAAAGTGTGAACTTGAAACCTGTCAGCAACTCCCTGTGCTCCTACCTTGCCAAAACTGTCACTTGCGTGACTCCTTCTTTCCTGGAGGAACAGGTGTTTTTTGAAATTATCACCCAGTTTCTATGAGATAGTGGCAGCTACAGGGGGAGTTACAATGGAAGAGATGACGTGCTGGCGCTCACCCACCCTGTTGTAACTTGTCTTAGGTGCCCCAGCCCAAAAGGCAGACGCCCAGCCAGGATCTCCCAGATGTTCTGCACCTTCATCGGCATGCTGTGGGTAGGACTGGAGGAACAGGTGCATGGCCTGAGGTGCCAGCAGAGAGGCTGTATCTCCCCACCTTCATCGGCATTGTTTTATGTTTTATTGCTCAGCAGAGAAGGGCACTAACACAAGATGTTGGCAGGCCTCATGGGTCACAGCCACAGCAAGAGGCTTGAGACAGAATGGGGTGAAATCAAACATTCCTCTGCAGGACTGAGCTAGAACAAACTACATATTTGGTTCCCAAGCCTCCCTGCCCAATTTTACGATTCAGTTATTACCCTAGCTTGATCCATCCTGGAGGCTCTCACTGTGTGGCTTTTGGCTGTGGCAAATTCATGGGACTATCAACATCCATCCCAGATCATGGGGAGCCAAAAAGATAATTAGGAAAGGACAGAAAAAGAAATAAAAATATTTTCCAGGCTGGTTTCCATGCTTTAGCCCAGGGAGAAAAAATGTACAGCCAAGTCCTAAACCCCAGTAATCAGGGGTTGCTATTGGAAAGTGTGATGTGGCCTCAGACACAGCAACATAAATCAAGCTGCTCTCGTTCTGTAACATGAAGTTCAAACACATGATGTGCAGGAGCCCCACAGTTGCAAATCTGTGATCATTTTTATTCTCCATAGGTGCTAATGGAGCTGCATGACCAGTCCTTTGGGTTAAACCCTCATTTCCTGCATGTAAAACTGGATGGTTTAGCCAAGGCACTAGGTTGATTCTGTAAATACAGACCAGTCACCTTAAGCTACTTCCAGAAAGACTAGGGACCATCCAGCCTGAGTCTGCCTACTGTCTCAGGAGATGCTCATGTTCCCTGTATGTTGTCTGTGGAGAGAGAGGGATATCTAAAATGAAACCTGTAGGAGCCAGCATGCTAAGCACACCTTCTCCTCCTCTTCTTCCTTCCACGCAGACTTTATCCAGCGGTCAACAGTTCTTCAAACATGCAAATCTCAGTTTCCTACCATGTAGCATGTCTCCTTTAAAATGCTGCACATCTTCAGCTTGACTGCAATGCCTGGTCCCAACACTCAGCCCTCAAACGTATATTTACATAATGAACTAAGCCAAATGTAAACGCTAGTCTCAGGAAGACCTTTCTTTGTGATACACTGAATGATCCTGTGAAAGACAGAGCCTCCAGTGCTCCCAGGAGCTGAAATAAGAGTTGAAGATGCATAACACTTTACAGGATTATGTTCCTATTTAAGTGTTGGACTGTTGATGTCTCTAAGTTACTTCTACATATCATTTTTAAACAAAAAGTCTTTTAAAATATGTAAATATCTTGGGAAATCAAACACCTTTTTTTTCTTTTTTTTTTTTCTAAGCAGCCTCACTCATTTTCCAGCACTCTGATGCTCACCAGGGAGCAGGAGGTTTGGGCGCTGGTGAGCTGGCAACTTCCCACCATTAGCAAATGTTCTGTAAGAGCCGTAATAACAAAAAGGGCACAGAGCACTGCGAGGACCATGCCAAGTACCAGCATTAGTCATCCCATGATCAACTGTTTTGAAGATTTAAGGGTCTGTTTTGTTCTTTCTCTCCAGCATATGTGCTTCAGCCAGCTCTTCACATCTGAGTTAAAGAGGCACTGCGTCATTTCTGTCTGCAAGGGAGGCCTGAAACTCAACACAGGGGTGCCATGCTGAGACTCTGCATCCAAATGCTGCAGTGTCCCAGGCCTCAGTACACTCCCTGTACCCCACATTTATTTTGGGAGGAAAAACAAGAAGCATCACATTTGTATCAGTTTCATTTCGAGGCTTGAATCGTCTCTCTTCCTCATCCTCCAAAGCGGGTCGGTTCAGTAATATGGTGCCTCCACTTCTGCAGTCTTTCCTGTCTGTCTAGAGGGAGAAGGCAGCCAAGGCCAGACACGCCAGGCTACATCCTACGTCCATCACAAGGCTGAGCCTCATGTACAGTTTTGAAATAGTGCCAAGTTTCCCCTTATCCCTGGCACCTGTTTTTGTAATTTCTATTTGTTAGAAACTATATGGAAAGGCATATATATATATATGAGGCAGAGCATCCTTAGCATGAATGTGCCAAAAATTTAATGGCTTTCATTTACTTGATAAATTTGCCCACACTTCACAAAGTCTTCCCTTCTCAGCGTCTCAGTTCCGAGGGGGGAGGAGTTAAATAACTGCTTGTGATTGTCCTACAGCCGATGAGATGACCCTTATGAATTTCAGGTCAGTATTGACAAGGTGTCACTTAAAATAAACAAACACCAAGCAACAAGAGTTGACAGTTGAGCCTTGGGACTGCATTCTTGGCTTTTTGATGGTAGGGAGCCTTCGTGCTCTGGCAAAAAGTTGAAGCGTGGAATTCCTGCAGAATTACGTATTAAATCTGCAGGAATACAAAGAGAGGTCACCGTGAAGGGTGTTATTTTACTGAATACCAAAGGAATTAAGAATGATCAGCCAATTGGGCTAAAGCTTTGTCATTTAGATAAATATTTATAAGAGCAGAAATTTTTTTCTTTTTTCTTTCTTTTGCACTTAGTTTGCAGCAGTTGTGCACAAATATTTGTGCTCAGTTTTTTACAAGTGAAGGAACTCGGAGTTTGGGCTAAATTCTGGTCTCATTTATGCTGCTGGGTGTTGGGAATAAACAGATGTGAGATCTGAACCAGGCACTTTCCTTCATAAAATGGGGATGGACTCAGCTTGTAGAGTTTCCATGTAAATTTCTTTTCAGGTCAGGGTGAGGAACTATTGAGGGGAGTAGAAGATTCAGAGAGCTGGTGCAGACTATATACAAATTGGACTCAGATCGACTTACTGTATTTTCAGATGAACTTTTTTTGAAAGTGAGCAACTAAAGCTGGGTTCTGTCTCTGGCACATTTCTCATCTAAAATGTGGGTTTTTTTTCAAGAAAATGTCTTTGTAGCTCAAACCCCAGAGAAAATTTTGAATCATGCCTACATTAGTCTATGTAGGGTATTCATGTACGCGCTGTATGCGTATAAACACACACTGGGCTGCCCTCTAGAATACACAGCTTGCACACAAAGCAGGCCTACTCCAACTGCAGAAAATTATTATCTTCAGGCCTATCAAAGTGATTTGAGAAGCTTAATAGGGATTCCCAAGCAGACCTAAACACTAGGATAAAAGATGCTATGGGAAGGCGTAGTGCAGTCAAAATTTTTCATTCCCCAGGCACTGTGAAATATATAAGAATCTGCTCCTACAGTTGTCTGCAAAGTTAGCTTTACTATCCAGAAGCAGTCTTTGCAGTTGGATATACTCTTTCCTTTGACTATTGCTGAAAGGATTTTGATAGAAGCTGTGACAGAAGAATTTGCTACAGTCACCAAAAGGGTCTGTCGCTGTGAAATGTGACTGTATTTTGCAAAATGGCTGTGGGTCACTCACCCTTCCAGCAGTGAGGGGTTAAAGGCAGGAGCTATAACTTGCCCTAGGATCAGAATGCTAAGGAGTTCATCCTCAGAAGCATACTCCAATGTCTCAGGTCTTGAAAGAGCTAGGTCAACAATATTTCCATGACAGTGCAACAATCCGATCCCTAGACAGCATTTTCTAAATTGATATCCTTTATCACAGGCTGTAGAGTTTCTCCTATAAACACTTCTGCTTCAGAGGACTAGTAAGTCTACTCAATTCCTGGTTATTTTTCCATTAGTTACTTTTCTCACTGTTCAAAGTGTGCTCAGCTCTATCCCAAACACATTTTACTTCAGAAAAAAAACCCACTAGATCTTTTTATGCGTTTGTCTGTTATATTTAAGAGTCATTTAATCACTCACTAATAGAGTATATTTTCCAGATCATGAGTAATTCTTGTACTTCTTTTCTGAAGCCTTTCCAATTTCCTGAAAGGGTTCTGAAGGGGAGGATACCAGAACTGGACACCATATTCTAGCAACAATCTTTCCAATGCCCTAGAGATTCACTTAACCACTTCCTGCTGTCAGCATCTGAATTATTGTTAATAAAACCTGGACATACCAGAGGTGAATGCAGCATGTTCTGCTTGTACAGAAGAATCACAATGGGCTCATGTAGGAAAAAATGAGGACTAACTCCTACCCCTACACACATGCACACACACAGATTTTTTTTATTCTGTCTCAAGCATATTTTCTGGAGCTCAATTTAATCTGCTCCAAGATACATGAGTCTTTTTAGTTGTAATAGGTGACATCTTGGCAAAGCTAAAGGAATCTTGCACCCACATTCCTGCTCACCCCATCCTAGACCATCCCAACCTGCAAACATGTTCTTCATTTCCAGCCTGAGCTGTGCAAGCAGAAAGACCAGCTCCCAAGTGGCAGCATCCCATGTTCACAATTAGATCTAGAACATTCCAATCTCCTTTTAATAAGGACTTCAGATTCTTGTCTAAAAGATGAAACTATGAAATGAACTAAAACTTACTCGCAAATCCCTTTTTTGGCTGCTATGTGAAGAGGTAACAGGCCATCCTTATTGGCTTTATTAGCATCTGCTCCCTGGGACAAAAGAAATTCCACGATAGGTACGTGTCCATTTTTACAGGCTTCATAAAGAGCAGAGGCGTTATCACTGGCTTGAGTATTTATATCAGCACCTAGGAAGGAAGAAAACCTTTGTAGCACCAAAAGGTTAAAATCAGGTGGAAGCAACATGCTTTGAATGGACACATGCATCTCCATGACACTGAAGCTACAAAATGTGCTGGACCGGGATGTGAATGAGGTCATATCAGAGGTGATACAGTCATACCAGTTGTATACAGTTACATCATAGCTTTCCACTGGTTTTTAATATGATGTGAATTTTATGAGGGAGAGTTTAACATGGGTGGTGACTATTAGCTCCCAATCATGATTCTAGGCTCCATTCAGCTGCAGCTCAAAGGCAAAAAACTTTAAAACTATAAAATTATTTATATAGCATGGCCTTTTCTTTAGATACAATAATTCCATTTGAATTTATGAGTTTATACAATGTATATAGATTATTCCTGAGCTGGAGTTTGGGCTAGATAACATCAAAAGATGCTCTCCATAATTCTATGATTATATATTTATGATATACATTTATTTATATTTAAATATATTATTTATACTTTTTATATATTCACGCTATCAGTACATTTATACTATTTACACTATATTTTAGTTTTAGTACATAGCCAGGCCAAAAGAGTACTCTATAACATGACATCTGCATGGTATTGAGTAACAATTCTAATCAGCTTTGGTCATGCCTTATTCAATGAAAATTTATTTCATTTCAAAACTCAACACCTAAGGCCACATCACTTCACAAGGGTTCCAGTTAGGCTCCGAATGGTAGGTTTTACCAAAAAAAGATGAACATTATTCATGAGCTACTAGATTATTTGGGGCATTTTTTTCTGGAGCTCTAGCGTGTATTTGGCTTAATAAACAACTTGCATGAATAAACCAAGACCTAATACTTTTTGGCCACAAACAATCTGGATTCTAGCTTTTTCTGTGCTAGATATTTAAGGCCTGGAAGCCTGGGTTTTGACTGTAGTATACTGTACTGTGCTGTCCTCAGGAGGGCTGCTCTATGTGTATCCTAAATGGGAATGACATTTCACTGGAGTTTTGCTTTTAAACTCCAATAGAGGAGCCAATCAGTCTCCCATTTGATCATGAAAACTCCTTGCCAAAGAGAACATTTCCCTGTGCTCTCGCCCCAAACTGAAACATCTGTGTTGTATTTGGCCCTTTGAAGATGTAGCTGGAAACATCAGGAGAATTGCAGTGACAAAACATAACACAGGACTACGATCCTAATGAAAAAGAAATGAAAAAGAAACCCTTTTTTATGATGAACATTGCTCATCATAAACAATGCAGTGATATCATTCCTGGGATTCTCAGAGGAGCTTTCCAGGGCTTGAAACAATTGGACAGTTTTAATGGATTTTCTCCTGTGTATTTTTCTCAAAATTGAACTTTACGGAAATCCTAATATCTATCTAAGTTGAAACACAAATCACATCCTGGCTTAGTTTCTAAAATTGTAGGCAGTGTGGTGGACTAACTGGTCACATAAAACTGACTTGAGAATGCTAGCTGGACAGCAGAACACATTTTTTGTTCCCCAACTCATATTTTAGCCATACTAACTGCTTCAGAAGTTTTTCTTATCTTCATTGCTGTTTAGCTCTTATTTCACAAGTGCAGGGCCCAGCTGTTACCTACATTGAAGATATTAGCCCACAGTGAAAATAAAATACGCCTCAGAAGAGTAGTAAAGTACGTTGTGCTTATTTTAAAGCTGTTTTACATGAGTGGAGCAGTAAAAGGTAGATTTAGTGTAAACTAGAATCAAATTCACTCTGTTCACATGTTTGAACATATACACACAGAGAGAGCAAGTCTGCTTCTCCTTGGTGTAAATCCATTAACTATACAATAGTATTTATCTATTTTCAGCAGGATTCATTAATGGAGGACAGCTAACCTTGCCCATCACTGCACATGTTCATGAGAAGATGGGGTTGGCTAATGTTCAGCTTCTGACATCTATTACCACCTACAGTTATCTTTTATGACTGATTGGATTTTAGGCTACGTGTGTGCAGCAATATGGGTTTTCAATCAGGCAGTGTAATTAGAGAGCACGATATTACTTCCCAAAGTAGGTGACCATGAATGGATGCTGAAGAAGCGGACGTGTCTGGGCCATGCTCACTGGAAGACCCTACACAATTCAGCCACCTGGAACAACAGGGTTTCAGCACCTCTGAAGGCTAGGCCTTGTCTCCAGAAGCAGAAAAACTGAGCCAGGGAGAATTAATGGCAACTTTGAAATATGAAGAATGAAAGCAGTAAAGGCATTTAATGGCACAGCTGTACTCACCACATTTTGCGAGGTATCTCAAAGCTTCCAACTGCCCACTCTCAGCTGCCACAAACAAAGAAGTGATCCCATAGGCATTTGCAGACTCGATCTTTGCACCTCCTTTCACAAGGATATCAATAATCTCCAGGTCATTTCGGGAGACAGCCTCATGGAGAGCAGTCCATCCTCGATTGCAACGATGGTTGGTGTCAGCATTGTACTGCACCAGGAGTCTTGCAGCCTCTGCATTCTTGCGCTCACAAGCTGTTTTGGAAAAAAGGGAAGTGATTAGGACAGGCTTTTGAGAAGATTCTGGATGTTGTGGTATCCATTCCATGTAGCATAAGGCAATATAATACAACTAGGCCATAGTCAGTAAAGACCAAAGTTCCATCTAGGTGAATATGAGGGCCAAGGCTGTTACCAAATGACACTGTCCGGGGCTTGTAAATGATGTGGCAGTGAAGGCAATCTTCAACCAGGGCCTGGAGGAGGCTAAGTGTTCTGTGCAGGACTTGTGCCAGGCCTGGCATGGAGGGGAATCCAGCCCAGCACGTTTGTACCAACTGGACACCACAGTGACACAGCAAGGTGACAAGGTGCAGGAGATTATTTATAAAGAACAACATGTTACAGAAATCATAACTTGAAAACTTTCCAAATTCGGTGCAAACTGACTGGACAACAGATAAAGCTCTATATAGACAAAAAAAACCCCAAAACAAGCTTAAACCAACAGTACCCAGGAAAGGATCCTTAGGAAACAGTAATGATGTGAGTCAGCAGCACTTTCTCAGCTTGCAACAATTTATAGTTCAGGACCATCCCGAGCTAAAGATATTTTCTTGATAATTAATAGTATTTCGTTGATTTTTATTCTACCAATTTGTCCCATTGTTTTTTGAATCCCAAATTGTGAGGCTTCCTGCACACCTTTATGGTGGGACCCCAAACCAAAGGTACTTAGAATAAGGGACATTTACAAACCCCAGTTAGCATTTGTTGTACAATGTATAGAGAGGCCAGCACACTCCATAGCAATTGGGTTTTTTTCTTTGAAATAATAGTGTCTTTTCCTCACAGAATTCCCACCTTTTGGTTTTGGCTCTTCCCTTGGGATATTGCCATGGCTTCCTCACCCATACGCAGGTGTCACTCATGTGTACTGAAAGCAACTATGTGATTAGACACTTCTGTAATTACCTGTGCATGGCTCTGCAGAGTTTAATTTGTTTAAGCACTGGGGATGACTAGTTTCTTACGATATTTTTTCTTTTTGTTGTTGTTGTTGTTGGAGGATAGACCAGAAGATTTTGCATCAAGAGTAGCACATCCTTAATAATAGTTTTCCTCTGGCTAAACGGTGCTTTCCTATTACACTTGCTGTTATTATTAGTAGTATGAGCACTGCTACTACTACTACCACCACTACTGTGTGCTAAATGCACGGTTGAACAGCTTTCCTTTAGCAGACTATAGGCCAGAATTTTAAAACAAATGCATTTTAAACAGCTCTAATGCTAGGCATCCAAACTTGGAGGCAAGATTACTGTTTTAACCAGTAATATGTGCTTTTTAATGTTTTAGAGTGCTAAAAATAGTCATGACAGGAGCAGTCAGTTAAAGGGCATGGACATGAAAGTGTGAGAGATCATCTCCTTCTCTGAATCTTTGTGATATCATAATGTAAAGCTGTTCTGCTAAAGAAAGTGTTCTCTCTGACCAGCAGCAAAGTAGCATGTTCACACTAAACACTTTACCTACCTCAATGAATTGTTTACAACCTTATGCATCACCCACAGCACACAGCCTGGCCTGGCGCACACAATATAGGAATCACTGGCATGTCTACAGCCATCGTACTCCCACATCTAACAGGACCTACTGTTTAGACGAGCATACATATTCCTGTACAATCCAGCTTTCCATAAGTTTGGGACATTGTGCAGACACCCTGTGCTTAGGGCCCCACTAAGCATCACCCACCCCACCCTCAGCCCATGTGGCATCCTGCAGGGGCAGCTCTAATCCTGCCTCTGAGGTGGATGAGAAGAAAGGCTGTGGCATGGCAGGTCAGACATAGTAGACAGGGAAAGTAGAAAATGAGAGCTAATCACAGTTCCAGCCTCACACCACCAGCCATCCTGCAGCTCTGCCTCGGTGGTGCCAGAAGAGCTCAGCATCCCTGGAAAGGCAGCCACTTACCTTTGTAGAGTGGCGTTTCTCTGGCTTTGTTGGAGATGTCAGGCTCGGCCCCAGCCTGCAGCAGGGTGAGCAGGCAGTCCAGGTTGCCCCGGCTGGTGGCCAGGTAGAGAGCTGTCTCCTCATTGAGGGTGCGCTGGTCGATTGTGCCAGGGTACGCTGTGAAGAAATGGCAAGCCCAAAGCCATCACGGCACGTAGTGCACAAGTATCTGCAGCATCATTACCTTTCAAGATCCTCCTAGCTTTACGTGACTTTTTGTTGTTTATTTCTTTTCTTTTCCTTTTCCATGAGCAAAGCAATTTAAGAATATACTATAAAGTTACTGTAACTCAGATCAAGCACTTTAAATCAGTGGCCGGCATAGATTAAAATGTTCAGCTATGGCCACTGGTGATGCAGTAAGTTGTGGAGTAACTGCTCTTCAGCAACAGTTTGAAAACAAACTATAGTAGTTAACCACCTTCAGAGATAAGCAAAGAGGTGCTGGGCTGGATCTCCCACTAGTGGGAAGTGGGGTAATTGCTGTCAGCTGTGGCAGCCAAGCAGCTCACGACAGCTGAGAGTTCAGCTACAAGGCTTTACTGTGAGATGTCCAGGACTTGGCAAGATCTATCCAGATACCACTTTCTCTGGAAGATCCTAACTTTTAGAAGCTTCAGTCTGGGAACCTATTCTCAAAGAGAAGGTGAAATTAACATACGCTCAGAGAGATTGGAAAAAAGCTTCACACACTGTCCCAGACCAGGCTTGGGTTTCTGCTAATTCTGCTTTTTAATTTATTCATATTCTTCTTCTCCCTTTTGTGATTACTTAGTTTTAACTTCACTGACCTTTTTGCAACAGGCTCAGGCAACCCACTTGGCCATAGTACGCAGCTTCATGGAGGGGTATCCAGCCATCCTTATTAGGTTCAGAAAGGTCTTTTCCTGATTTCATCATGTTGCATACTGCTTTTTCATCTCCATCCTTGATTGCTGCCACTACAGGGTCAAGTTCTCTTTAAAATAAGATTAAAACTCCTTCATTACTGAGAAGCTTTTTGCAGCAACATCACCGTATCGTCTAGCCAATATAGTGAATCCCTAGCCTATATAGTATTTATCATCCTAAGGTGTCTTGCTACAGGACCTGTAGAGGTAAAATTTGTCTTCTCTGATTTGGCCACTCACAACAGATCAGAAAAATCACTGTCTGGAGGTGCCAAGCTCTCTCCTTGGAGTGTGAGGAAGGTGAAAAGTGTGACTAATCTCTGACATAAACACTTATATTTTAGATAGCTGGAGTTGGGGGAGACCAGCTTTACCCTTGCTCTGTACACTTCCATGAGTGTCCATGGTTGTGATAACTGCATCACCCTGCCATTTGCTGTCCCATGTGGGACATGTGTTTCCATATGAGATCTCTTGAATAAGATCAGCTTTGAAGATAATTTCTTCTGTTCATCCCTGAAGAAAACTTTAAATTTGATTTGCAGGTGGCTTAGCCCTAAAACAGAAATTCTCAACAAATCTTATTCTTGTATTTTAAAGATACTTCCAATTTCTCTTACACAATGCTGTTTTCAGACATTAGCCAGTCCAGTTACGAAGAAGGGAGAGCTCTGGTTAGACTGTGTGAACATCAGGGTGTTGATCTGGGCTTTCCTTTCTTCAGCCAGGGAGGATTAAAAAACCAAATCCACCCACCCAAATGAAATTCTGCACTGCCCTTCACAACCATGCCCCACAGGTCCCCAGCCTTTATTTCAGCACTGAGTAATCAAATTTTCAGAAATGATAACCACCTCAGAAATTATAAACCTTCAAAAGTGTGTATTCAGTGTCCCAGTAAGAGATATTAGGTGCTGGGCACTTCTAAAAATCTGGTCGTGAGAAGCCTGCTTGGGAGCAGACCCGTTAGCTCTGTTGACAAGTCCATTCCTGCAAACCTCTTAGACAAGTTAGCGATTCCCCAAGAAACTGCAGCAGTCAGGGGCCTCTGGAACCACAGCTGGGACCTGATGCCAAGCTGTAAAAGATTTGTGATCTGGTCCATTTGAACCCAGCAAACCACTGTCAGACTCCACAGGGTCAAAAAACTTGTAGGCACAAGGAGTAAAAGGAATAAAAAATTATTAGGGAGAGAGGGAGGTAAGGAGTATTTTAAAGCCTCTACAGAGTAGAAAGTGATTGAAATGTGTAGAATCACTGAAAAGTGTTAAAGTAGTATTTCACTGTTTATCACAGAAAACAAAAATAACGTGACAATCGTCTTTTGATGCTACCTAATTCTGAAGCTTTCAAGACAAGGCGTACTGTGAAAATCTACAAAGAGCATGAAGTGTGCTCCATGCCACCCAGAAGTGAGACACAATGAGCAGCCTACAAGTGTGCTTTGCTCTGCCAAGCCTTCTCTTTGCCAAGCTTGTGTTCTGCACAGTCCAGACAGCAACCCATTTCTCCAAGCTCTGTAAGAGCTATTGCAGAGCAGGGCTGACTGGGCACACCAGTCCTGCCGAGCAACAGCAAGAGCTGCTGTGGGACTCCCTGCAAAGTGGGGTCACAATGCTGCCTGTCACCGTACCATGGGTCAGCAGTGCCCGCAGCAGGGCCCGCCACCCTCCTTCCACCCCGGCTGAGGCTGCTGACAGCGCAGCAGAGGCAGGGAGCAGGTACTCTGCGGGTGATGCAGGCAGGACCCTTGCCCCTGGCAGGCAGTGGCTCTGTGCCTGGCGGTGGGCTGGCTGTGCCTTCCAGCGTGAGTATCTGCTCATGCTCCTGCTCAGCTGTGCTGGGAGAAGGCAGGCACTGCTTCCTTATTCTGAGGCACCAAATGACTAAGCACCAGGACAGCAAACACCACAAAGGAAGAAGCATTTTTCCACTTCTAATGGGGACTTGCAAAAAATGAATGATTTCAGAGACAGAGAACAAGAGGATGTTGGAAACATAGGACAGTTTGTGGTTCAAACTAACTCTAAAGAGACATCTTGCAGCCTTGAAAGCAGAGACAGGGAAGGGAAGTGCATGTCTCAGAGAGACTTTTAGCATCACCAGAGCAGGAATACAGTGTGCAGTGACTGTCATGCAGAGCAGTGACAATGGGAACAACCAGAAGAAACTCCGATTATGGCAGAAGGTCTAAAATTCTACAACAGAGATCAGAGACAGAAAAATAGGGGCAGCTCACAGCGCAGGAGTCCTCAAAAAGCAGATCATTAGTACAGCCTCTGCATTTAGTGCAAGTTACAGAAGTAGCACTGGATTTTGTTGCCTTGCAGGGGCTGGGCAGACTGACAGCCTGAAATTTATGTAGACATCATTAATTTCAGCCTGCCTAGAGGTACCAAAATCTGTGCCATAACACTAATCCTAGCACTGAAAGAAAAGTCACCAAGCTGCTTCTGTGAGGATAAACTCAGGGACTGCAATGGAACAGGTGAACACATGTGTGCCAAGGAATGGGAAGGACACCATTTCCCAGGTGAAAAAGGACCTAGTACCACTTGCTCCTTTTCTATAGCTGGAAGCAGTGATCTCAAGACAGCAGGGTCACAAAAATAGCAACGCTGGAATGGAGGGAGATATGGGACCCAAAGCCAAGCTTTTTGCTTGAGGAGATAACAGCTAGAGCAGGCAGCTGCCTTCCTGGCCACAGCCCACCCAGGAGAAATCAAGTGACCTTCTGATAGCTGCCCTGCTGAGGTCCCAGGGACACTGTTGTATCTCCGCGCTATTTAGAGTACCCTGGGGATTAAGCTTAACACTGCTAGTTTTGTACAGATAACAGATTTTTATACAGGCATTTTAAATTGGGCATTTTGTTGAAGTCTGCTAACAGCAACAATTGGCACATTTGGCTGGGAGAGGAGGCGGAGGTGGGGGACCTTCGTCTTTAAAAGCCTCTGGCACAAGGCTGCTGAAACCATCTGTTGCTCTGTGCGAAGGTTCAGATTACACTTGCAGGGCTGTTCGCTGCAGCCTGAGGATTTGGGCACATGATTGCTACCAGCACTTAATGAGTTACTGCATGCCAGGTGGGCCAGTGCAGAAGGCTGTGCATGGGGCTGGCACACAGCAAATGCAGAGTGAATTACATTTAGCTGAGGCCTCAGTGAAAGCAGAGGGTACCTTGGATCTGTGGCAGGGTTAAAAATGTGTGAAGAATCAGTTACTACTCTGCTTAAGCCCTCAGATGCTGAAGGAAGCAAACTTCTGTTGGGCTCCTTGACCTTAAATGATTCCTGAGTAAAATGAGGGGGTTTGCTGGACAAGGCTGTCGATGCTTTAGCCAAGCAAATTCCAGATCAGTACAGAAAGTTTAATGAGTTTCAATGTGTAATCCTTGTTTTCTGCCTGGCTCATAATTGGCTGTTCTAAAAAAATGCAACACATTCTACAGCTTGGATTTTGTCAGATACAGAAAAAGTGAGTATTAAAACTACAGAGGAAACCTGAAGATCTGATGAAATCTTAACCTTACAGGCAAGTCAAAAGAATAAAGGCATTTCAAAGGCCAGCAGCCAAGATAATAAATACTCATTGCAGATAAGATGTATGATGGGGTCAATTCTGGGTGCTGCAGAAGCAGTTCAGTGGAGCACAGAAAGGTTCAGGAAGCTCCTGCTCCTCCCTTTCCTGGCAGCCTGGTGAGATACAGGCAGCATGGTGAGATACAGGCAGCATGGTGAGATACAGGCAGCATGAAGGAACAGCATCTCCCCAGGTGAAGCCAACTGTCATCCCTGCCTGGCTCTGGGACCAGGGCTATAAAGCAGTCATGACATCATGCTTTCAGGTGGCTTCCCAAACACATTTTTGCTTTCACCTGGTAGCAGAGGAGCCCTAAGTTACCAGCTTTATCCCAGCCTTCTTGTGGACTGAACCCTACTGAGCTACCTAATACAGAAGAAATGCCTGCCCTCCAGTCATTGCACCCGGAGCAGCAGAGAGGCATGTAAGGTGTGCAGAGCACTTAACGAGAGGATGTGATCTTAGTGTGGCCAAGGGGCACTGGCAGGTGACAAGGTTGAGGGAGGCTTCATGCTTCAACAGAAATAGGTTTTCACAATGTCAGGGAGGGCAATGTCAGTGGGGAGCCAGGCACAGAGCTGGATCAGCTAGGGTGCAGGGTGAGGTGGGGGAGATTGTAGAGCTGGGTAAGCGATGAAAGGAGAAGTGTGTGTGGGGGGTGGTCACTGCAACATACATCCAGGGAGGGACTTGTAAGATGAATAAAACAGACTAGATTTGAACTGGGTAGATAAAGACAGGCAAGAATTTTCTGCAGGACAGAGAGTGCGCTGATTTTCTTCTCTTCATCTCATAGCTAAAGGCAGGTGCATGCATCTCTCTGCCTGCCGGGAGCTGTAATAAACTCAATACGGTCCAGACATTTTCACTACATACAGGCACTGGGGCAGAGTGTGGGCCACCACTATCCCTGTCTGCTTTCCTCATCCATGACTGTTTTCACCTTAGCTTGTTTACAGTCTCTGCCAACTGCAAAATGTGGCCAGAAGGATTAAAGTCAGTCAAGCTGGTTTCCTCCTTGGGCAGGTAAGATGTGCTATGGCTCCTCAGCAGCCCTCCTCAGTGTGGAAGAACAGTGCTGGTATTGCTCAGAACAGGCATGGCCTCTTGGGAGCGTTTATAAAATATTTATTTTGAAGGACTGGACTTTCTCACCCTGTTTACATACTGCAATAAAATGTTTGTTTGTTTTCCCCACTCTTCCCCATTGCTGAACTTAATACCAACACAGTTACTCTCGGCACCTGCCTGCCTCATCTACTGTGTTGACTCAGGAGTCAGCCTATATAAATAAACCACAGTGCAGGCATCCCTTCCCTGCCATCCTTGTCCCCTCAGAGCTACCGAATGACCCAGAGTACCCAGGACATGTGCACTGGAGGAATGGAGAGGGGTCAAGGGGGTGAAGAGAACAAGGGAGGTCTGAGGTGGGTCACCTGCAAGAGCCTGGGCATGGTCTGGGGCAGCTGGGAGGTCAGAAGGAAGAACGGGAGGGCAGCGACGGTGCGGTGCAGGTATCAACAAGACCTCTTCCAGATGAACACCACCATTTCCCCCCACCAGATACTGTTGCCACCCCGAAGAACTGGCTCAGGGGGAGAGTGAATAGCAAGGCTTGTTTTGACCACAGGGAAAAGCAGGAGAGGAAGGCACTTACACGGGCTGGGATGTGCTGAACAGGCTGCCATCGTACCTTCGCCTGAACCCCCAGGCTGCCCCCGAGCTGGACGGCTGAGCACGGCCTCTTGGCTGGGCCACCAATCTGGAGTGGCGATGACATGAATGAAATAAAGAGAAATACTCCGAATAGGAGAAACAGGTCATGTTGAGGCAGAAACAGAGACACGCATCCGCAGAGATAGAGCGAGAAAGCCTGCCGGTCAGGGCTTTGAATAAAAGCAGATGGCCACGGCTTGCTCTGTGCTGGATTCAGCTGCTCGCTCGGCTCGAGATTATTTTTGGCCCTCTGAGGAAGCGTCAGGGGATTCAAATGACCATATAAGACAGCAGTGAGGTTAACCCTACCACCACCGCTCAGGAAGCAGGGACGAGGCGAGGTGACACTCATCACCTCCAAAGCGCCACGCAAGCAGGCAGAGGCAGGGGTGGAGGAGGGCCCAGGGCACCCGGGTGCCAGCTCCATTTCCAGCTCAGCTCTCCTGGGTGGCAGAAGAGTACAGCAATGCTACAGATCCAGAGCTACAGGCTGCAAAGTTTTTCCCTCCAGTGGGAGGTCAAAAGCTGCTCAGCTGAGGCAGAAGCAGGACAGGTTAGAGCATGGAACAGCAGGTGCTGTCTTTTGCCAAAACAACAGGTGTCAAAGGACCCCCAAGGAGGACAAGACCAAATGGCTAGGGGAGCCCTTGTTCTCCCCCGCATCAGGTCCTTGTGGCAGAGCTGACAGTACAAGTGCACAGTAATGATCCCAAGAAGCCACGACCTTTGGTGGGAGCAGGATGGCCCTGCGGCACAGCATCCTGATTCCACAGCTATGAAACGCGCTTACTGCTCATCAAATTGTTCCCAGTTTCCCAGCCTTGGAAACCAAACAATCACAGGTGGTAATGAGTGAGGTGTCAGAGGAAGGTGGAGTTATGAGAATGAAGGAGGAACAAAATTTCAGTTACTCCCAGATTATTAAAAAAAAAAAAAAAAGAAAGGAGTTTAAAAGGATATTTTCCCTTGGCTTTGGAGTGACTTTGTAACCTCTTCCCTCCCCATTTGAGAAATCTGTGTTTTAAAAAATGAAAGGAGAACAATGTCTGGGTTTGAAACTGTCAGCAGGTGTCTGTAACCCACAGCCCAGCACCACAGGGGAGGGGGATGCTGCCACGCTTTGGTGTCCGGAGCTGCTCTTGGCTGAGAGCAGTGTGCCTGAGGCCAGTCTCCGATCTGAAATAACTACATCCTTTAAAGACTGCAGTATTTAGAAGGTAGCCAGCTCACACTGTTTTATGTACCTATTTTTGGCCTCTCTCCTCTGTTTTCCCATAACAAATGCTGTGCTCCGTCTCTGGCAAAATCTAGGCTCAGCATACAGCATGCCCCCGTGGGGAAAGGAGCCACTGGCTTCAGCAGGGCTGCTGCTGTTCAGGAAAGCATGTAGCAGTGCCCCTTTTCTTGTTTTATCTGTTGCTTACAGCAGATAACATCAAGCAAATTCTCATTTTGCTGTGAGGGCGTAAATTGTTGACCTCATTGGATTTATAGCAGACTGGCTTTCAAACTAATGACAGACTCACAGAGCAGCCGCTTGGTAAAGCTAATTAAAAAGCATGTGTTTTGACAGGGGAAGCTGTTTTTCTCTTCCCGGGCAGGGTGTTTGTCTGGGCCAGGCAGCTCAGGCAGGGGCTCACTCACCTTTGCCAAGGGTAGATGCGGTAGGGCGGGTTGTGGCTGCTGGCGTGGCTGGGGGCGGCTGCCTCGCTGGGACCTGCCACCATTGACTTCTGGTGGCTCTGGGCAGCTGGCTGACCCACGGGGTCCTCTTCCAAGCTCTGCTGGATGGCCATCTTTATCAGCTCATCTTCACTCAAGCTACCGTACAGACTGTATTCCTCGCAGCCTATAGTTTGTCTTTGAGTATTTGCTGCTGTTGTAGCCATTTTTATATTTTTTTTCTTTTTTTTTTTTTTTTGGCTTTCCTGTAAAAGGAAATTGTGATCATCAAAATTTGGAAAATGAAACAAACTCAATTATCTTGTGCTTTTGTTCGGCTTTGCCTCTTCATTAGACTGACCAGAAAACCCTTCAGAAATCCTCCTCCGGGGAGAGAAGATTATCAGCTAAAATCTGCATGTAAATGTAATGAACTAACTCCTTTCTGTCACAGAGAAGTAATTGACTTAGCTGGTGTTTAAGAAAGGGAAGTGAGCTGCTGCAAGCAAGGCAGGTTTTTATCTACTTATTCTGGTTACCACCACTCAAAAGAAAAATAAGTAAAGGAAATACCCATAAAATTGAAGAGCTACAGCTTTGAAATGAATTTGTTTAGGAGAATGCCAATGGGCATCTATTGTCGGGTTTTGGGAGGGTTGTTTTATTTCTTGCTCTAATTGCAGAAAATTAAGGGAAGAGGTTTGTATGTTTGCTGGTTCTTTTTTTTATATGGTTGTAAGTTCTCTGCCACAAAGTGTATAGAACTTTGTGGAGTAATTTTTTCTACCTTATCTGAAGATCTCTTGAGCAACATGCAAAGCTGTTCTTTGAAGTGACTTTCTTTGTTTCACTCAGCTAGGAGAGCAACATGAGACTGCTCAGTTTCACTTCTGATTTTTTGCTTTTCACAGAACAAAGTTCAAGGTCATAAGCTTTAAGACTTATAGTCAGGCTCTCTTCTAAAAACTGGTGGTTGAGAACTGGAAATGAGAGAGGGGGAAAACATCAAAGCGCACTCAGCAGTCACAGAATGACTGTGAACCCTCACTGCAGCATGGACTCAAAAAAACCAAAGACAATCCAAAAGACTGTGGTATTTCCAGCAGTGATAGGGAAGTACTAATGTGTTGAATTGTACAATGCTCTAGCAGGATCTCATTTGATGCCACTCTGGCCACCAGTGTTCAAGGGCCAAGGGCTTATTTCATGAGAGGACATGGAAAAGCTTGCCTTTTTAAAGAAGATGACAGCCAAGGACTGAGTAAGAACTGTATAAAATAATGGCGATGAGGGGCAGCGGAGGACATGGCCAGGACAGGGGAGGATGGAGAGCCAGCAGCAGGAGTCCACCAGTAGGGTTGCCGACAAAGCTGCCAGCCCCCAGCCTGGGAGCTGTCAGTCCCTGTCCCAGCAACGCCACAGCTGGGCTGGTCTCCAGCTCCACACAGCCCTGCCCTGCCCAACCATGGGTCCTGGTGAGCTGGACCACCCAGCAGAGCCACAGGCATGAGGATGGCAGAGCCACCCAGACCCCCCTTTCTCAGGACCTGCCTCCCACCAAACCAGCACTGCTGACAGAGTGAAGCCTTCAGCCCCTTTTCCCTGCACAGCTGCTCTCGCCAGCAGGCTGGGGCTCTGCTCCGGCTCTCCGAGTGCCTGGGGCAGCCTGGCTTCCCAGGGACTCACACCCACGTAGTCGATGGAAGCAGGGTCCAGCACACCACAAGCCTCCTGCCAGGAAACAGTCCTGACCAGGAGGAAATGGTAGCTCCCCAAATGGCAACAGAGCCGTATCTATCCACATCAAGACACTCATGTTTATTTCTTTAGCCATCATCTTTTTTAAAAAACTAGACTAATACAGTGTCAAGAAATTTCAAGAGCTTAAACCAAGCCATAACTAACTTAAAATCTAGGATTTAAGTTTTTCACTTCAGCAATCTTGGTATCTCTGACATCAAGAGCCACCTCAGGCTCCAAGCACACCCCAGAAGAAGTGGGAAGAGGTTGGGGTAAAGGGAAGCCCAGCAGATTTCAGATTGACATTATGACTTTTAACAACAAAGGATGTATTTTACAGCAATGCAAACTGCCAAAATAAAACCTTCTGTTGCTGTAAATAGTGCAACCGAGTTTTGTTGTTTTTTCTTTTTTGTATTTTCAGCTAGATTTCTCACAGCTGTTGTTGGTTACCTTCTCCAGAGAGAGCTGCAGCGCCTCAGCTCTGCTATGACCCTCTGCTGTCCCAGGGAAGCAAGCCCAGGCATCAAACTGCTGGCAGCTCTGGTGCGGAGCCACTGCCTGCCCCATGCCCCAGCCGCTCCAGTACCTGTCCTTGGCTGTGCTCCAGCCAGCGGCTGGCCAAGAACCATGACACAGCTTTGTTTTCCCAGCAGCTTCTGCTGCTGCTTGGCTTGTTCAACTCCTGGCATGCTGGGCAGCACTTTCATAGTCGGTCAGCCTGGGTACTCACTTCGTAACTGGTGCACTGCAGATGTGTGAAATCCACGGGCTGGAGTCAGAGGGCTTGTCTGCAGCAACCAGCACTGCAATGCCTAAATGTAGGGGCACAGCCCCAGTGGTGACTCAGAGACCTCAACTAAGCAGTCAGTGAAGGCAGGATCTGATCGTAAGCTCCTAATGGAGGTGATGCACAGTGACTCTTTGGAGGAGGCAAGAGTGGAAATTTAACTGCTCCTCTCTGAGGGCAACCGGAACCAGTGGAGCCTGAGATACAGATCCCTCCTTGTTATCCTCCCCAGCCCCACTGTTGGCATCCCGATGGGAGGCAACCAGGCAGTGGGTCCCTTTGTGGGCAGTCAGGGCTTTGAGGAGTATACAGGAGACCACTGCCAATGTGACTCCATGCTCTGGCACAGAGAAGCCAACTGATTTAGCTGCCTCCCTAAATCCCCAATGGATCTAGATATAAAGGCCATTTCTGGGCATCCTCCCCTCCCTCTTTCTTTTGCTTTACACCTTGTTAAGGCACAGGGAGGGCAAAGGAAGAAGGGATCATTCATACTTCACCCTCTTATTCTTTTTATGGGTTAACTGGGTCCCACCTACTCACAGAGAAATGGGATAACCTCCCCTGCATGTTGGTGATCCTCACTAATCTAAATATTTTGACCGGCGTCCCATGGAGTACAGAAACAACAGCTCTGGCTGCAGCTCCCATCACTGACTCATCCTGTAGAAGAAACTTTGTAGGGCTTAAAATAGAGAAAGCTTTCAGTTCTGCTCATCTAACTGGCAGAACAGCAATGAAGGTGTAAAGGGTCACGTCCTGGGGCTGCAGGAGCTTTTGGGCTTTTGGGTCTGTTCTTACAGCCAGGGACAGCCTTGTGTCCTGAACCCTTGCGGAGACTGTTTTATTGCAGAGCTGTTACTGCATCCCCTTGCCTGTCTCCCCTTGCTCAGACTGACTGTGTGGTGTAACTGAGTTTGGCTGGAGTCATGAAGTGTGCCTCCTCCCTACAGCTCCCTGTGTGATGGCCCCCGGTGGAGCAGAGCCGAGCCACCACCCTCCCCTTCCACCTGGAGATGCTTCTGTTGGAAGCTGCAGAACCACAGGGCTCAGGCCCTGGATGAAGTTGTTTCTGTAACAAGCCACGGTGAGCCAGCTGGGTGCATGTCCTCTGCTGGAGGCTAATGAAATGCAGCCTGATTCAGTTTAACCTTCTCCCACTGTGGCTGAGCTCGGCGGCATCGCCTGGCACTGCTGCAGCCCACAGACCTACCCTGGCTCCGCTGACACAGCAGGGCTAAGGTTACCCCATCTAAGGCCAGTGGTGAACTACCAACCACGGCCTTATGAAAGCCCACTAGACTAATGCACTATAAGCTAAATATTTTCCAGCTTCTGTAATGAAGGTGTGAAAAAAAAATCAGTCATTGTGGCTAGGAATGGTTGAACCGGTTTGGATAAGTAAGATCTGGCCAGTGGCCTTTCTAGATGCAGCTTGGATCTATTTGCTTGCTCTAAGCCTGTTTACTGTAGGTTTAAAGTATTGGAATCAGATTTATAATTGCTGTGCTTACTGTTCACCCTAAATTCAGGTTTATGGAGGAAGTTTTAATGTTCGGCTGTTCCCTGCAATTCCCTGGCAGCCTAAAAGCCCATCCTCACGTGCAGGCAGCACACAGCATTGCATCTACTGTAAAAGCAGAACCTGGTTTTTAAAGCTGTGGGTGTAGTGCCCATATCATTCCCTAGAGATTGCTTTCCGTTCAGGTCTGAACGGCTTCACTAGTGATCTCTCTTGGCAGAGATACCCCTTAGGATACTGCTGCCTGTGCTGCCATTTCATAGCTCAGTCTGGCAAGATCTACTGGATCTAAACTGAGCATCATTTCCACATAGGTCCTGATCCCGATTCTTAATTTTGCCATCTCGATTTCAGTGAGAGTTTGTTGATTTAGATGTGGAAATCAGACCTGTGTCAGGTAATGTAGCTGCACCCAGGGGCCAGGAGGTGAGGGCTGAAATGCCAGACTGTGATGCTCTGCCCTGCATCAGTGAGCAGCTGTACCTGGCACAGCTCCGATGCCAAAGGTGCTATTCACCAGGGTGACTACTAGTAACCACTGACACTGTGGCAAAAGCCACAGACAAACACAATTAGGTTGCTATTATATTTGGACTACAAGCTCTGTCAACATATAGTGTTTAGGAGAATGGGCCTCTGATCCCTGATGCAACATAAATAAACAACAGGGATTACAGCTGGCTTTGAACATGCAGAACCGTGCTATTCAATACCATTAGCATCTGAAACAACTGGTGCCCATTGATAGCGCTTCCTCAAAGAAAAGCTTAGCAAGGCTGCCTGTCCTCCTTCAATAGATCCCAGGCAGCAGAATTAGCAGAATTACTTAGTGCTGTCAGAGGAGGGTGGCAGGTGAGTGACAAGGTCATTAAGGGAGCAGAGCCAGGGACTTTGCCTGCCTTTGCAGGGAGTTTACCCTGGTCAGTTTGTAACTCAATACAGGACCTCAGTATTTATGGCTCAGGGTGCAACAAAACATTTCTAAAAACAAAACCAAGTCTTTTGAGGCTGCAAAAGAGAGGAGCGGCTTGCTCATTCTGCCTTTTGCAAGGAACAACTGAGCCCCAGCTTCTGCAGATACATGTTTGCCTTTCCATGTGTTTGCCTTTCCATGTGTTTGCCTTTACTTCTGAAAGCAGCAGGAGCACGCACAGGGGGAAGGTAAACACGGCTGGAAGTCTTCACAGTAAACGAAGCCTCTGCTTCAGCTCTTACTGCAGCACCTTTCAGGCCAGATCCTCTGCTGGCAATGGAAACTGGACCAATTTGCAGCACTTGAAGTATTCACATTTTTGCTGTAGTTTAGATCAGTTTCCAGATAAACGTTTGCAGTTCTCCAAGGATATTACATTGGGTAACTACTGCTAGGAAGCAAGTGATTTTTTAAAAACGTAATGATTTCAGTGCCCATCAGACCTGCCAGCACTAAGGCATCAGAAGAATGACACCTCATGCTGTCCAGCTGCAGCAACAGGCAAACACACTTTTTAATGACAGCTTATGCAAACTGCTCAAGTTCTAGCCCTGTGCTGAAGGAGCAAAGCCAGGCTTCCCAAAGGAATCCTTCAAGCAAACAAATCCCCCTGTCCAGCCCCAGCTGTCAAAACAGGTCACCTATCAGTGTGGCATGTGTTATGATGCCATGAAATCATGGTTCTATGCAAATTCTTTACTGGAAATGCATACATCTGCAAGCTTTTATTTCTTCTCAGAAAGCATTAATTCACGCAGCAATCAGTGCAATATTAGCTTCATGTCATACCAGCTAGAAATTTATAAATGAAAGAAATAACTTGCTGATGTCATTTTTTGTCTTCACTCTGTGCCTTACACACTACATTGTGCCTTAGCATGTCGTAACTACAACAACCATTTCTGAGCAAGCTATTCTAGGGACAAAGATACAAGTATCACCTGCAATTAAAAGAAAAATAAGGAAATGACAGAGCTACAGTTCTGCTTAACACTAGTGAGTGTTTTATGGCTTATTTGAAAAAAAAAACCACCAACCCAAAAGCAAACCACAAAAATTCCCAAGACTGTGTCAGGGTGTTAGGTTACAAACTGCTATAGGAATAAATATTTGCATAGACATTGTTGAAGGAAAAATATTTTCTTTAACAGACATAGCACACTGACAGATTGAAAATATTAAATATGTTCAAAACATGCATATTTGCATTACCTTTTTGTTCTGAAATAAAAGGGCAATAATACTGCTGAAATGGGTTATCTCCTTGATTAAGTCTTAATTCAGAAAATCCGTGCTGGTATTCGTCTCCCTGCTTTGCCTGGATGTTTCGATCAACTGCAGGACAGCTTTGAAACACTCTCGCTTTGAAGCCCGGAGTTTATTTCTGGATCACCCCATGATCAGCGAATACAAGCCAAAATATAAGTTGTTCTGAATCTCAGATTTCCTGTTTGAAGATGAACGGCAGAAACTTTTACCCATCCTAAAGTTCTTCTTTGTTGCATTATCTGAAGAACTTCACTTCATCAAGCATCCTGTAGCTAAATGACACAAAGCTGACCTTTCTATTACATCATTATTTATTGTCCCTGACAAGTAGACCATATATGGACATGTTTCTGGAACCTAAAGAAGAAAAAAACCCCTTGCCATATAATTTTGAAGTAAAATACGTTGTCCTGGAGAGTTTTATTTACTCAAGGAGAAGGGAGGTCCATTTACTTTTCTTTTAGCTTCTGCTTGTTAAACAACGTGACCAAACATTACATGGGTAGTTACTGGTGTTTTAGAGTGGTTCGTGTGTTTTTAAGGCTGCAAGTTTGAGACTTCAGGATTCCAAAAGATGACAAAAGCAGCTGTGAACTTGTTCCAAGTAGTATTTGTAAGAGCTTACTAGTGGAAAAAAAGCTGCTCTTACACCATGTAAATGTGAACGACAGACTCCTCAAGGCCATAAACGTGAAATGGTAGCCACCTTCCCCACATGTGGCAGAGGGCAAGCTGGCCAAGGCAGAGATAGCACTGATCCAGGGGTGAGCTAGAAGAAAACAGTCAGGCACATACAGGAGAACTGACACTTGGATTAACTGGAACGTGGGGATAATAGTTTGGGAAGGTTTCTGTGTACTTGTCCAGCTAGTATGACAAATGAAGGGAAGCTATAATACACCATCACAATGATGCCTATGCTTTTTCCTTCAGTTCCTGCTTCACTATTTGCCATGGCAAAACATTGCATGTAAAAAGAATAAAACCTAGATTGCAATGGGTCTGGTTTACCTTTTGAGTACCTTGTTGATCCTCAGGCTAGCTGTACCCACCCTGTCAGTGCATAAACACTCCCATCTAAGGCTTAGCAAGAACAATCTTGAAAGGAACCAATTTAACAAGACCGCATCATCCACTAATATGTGATCCCTTGCAACTCACCTGCTTTGCTTGTAGTGTCTTTCAGGACCAGCGTCATTCCCTTTCCATGCTTGCTTCTCCATCCAACTTACTTCGGCACAACAGGATGGCCAGTACGTGACACGTCCCCCTTCCCTGCTGCCCACAAACCCATCTGCCCCTCATAACTAGTGCTAGGGCTATTGTTTTGTCCAAAGTTAAGGACATTCAGCAGTTACTGTGGCAGGTAAAGGAGCCTTGGATGTCATCACCAAGAGGGTGTGAAACTCTTATGCCCTTGACAACATGTCAGCCAACCCTCCACAACTTTTAAACAACACCCAGCACTTTTTTCCCCTATATTAACCAGCCTTGGCTTAAACACAGGAGTGAATATCTCACATATTTAACCCTTTTGCTTGCCTTTGTGGCAGTCTCTTATTCGATCCACACCCTTGGCACCCTTACAGCCTGCTTAATGTCCCACTGAACTCAAGGAAAAATGCCAATACTGTGATGCAGAGTCACACTTGGCAAAGGCAAGGGTGCCTATGTCTCCCAGGATGGACCACTTGATTAGAAAAAAAGATGTTGGGGCTCAAGGTCCCAGCAGCTATGAACATTGCAGGTGGTTCCCCATCAATTCACACCAAGCACACTGCAATTCCCTTCCCTCCCACATTCCTGGGTTTTCTTGCAAAGCCCTGTGCACCCCTTTGATACATTTGGAGATCCTATGAATGTTGCCACACCATTTTCTAATAAAAGCACAGGACTCTGCTTCAGAATACCTATTTTCAGATATCACTAGTTCTTCCTTTTGTCTTGAGTAAATCATGTAACTCCTGTGTGTCTCATTTTTTACATTAGTAAAGTGGGAATAATCAAATGCATTAAGTTCAGAGAAAAGTGCAAAATTCCTTGCAGATGGAAAGCCAACAAGAGTACTTATATGGATAGAGATTGCTGAATAAGACCTTGTTTAATTAGTATCTGTGAAATACTTTGTATCCTCAGAGGAAGACCTCATAGAAGTTTGAAATATTAATTACAGAAATGTTACTATACAGGAATGAAATCATACATTTGGGGGTTGAATTTTTTTCCCAATAAAACAATGTTGTGGCTTTATTACAACACACCCAAAGCATAATAATAACAATCATTATGTTTTATTAGCATTGCATCAGATTTGCTAATATTTCCCCTGGAGCACGCACAGTTATAGATCAGCATTTTCAGCTTAACCCCAAGACATTCCAAGAGATTACAAATGTCACCTGCAAAAATAAATAGATAAATTTACACTATTTTCTGGGACAGATACCAAACTCAGACGCTGCATATTAGATCTCTTTGCTTTTTCTTTAAATAGAAAATTATGGAAATAGCCAACTCATGATGATGGGGGAATCAGCTAGGATCTCATAAACAAGGTGCAATAAAGAGATTTGAATCTGAGAGAAGACAAAGAAGGATGACTGTATGAAAATAACATGTTTATGTTGCTTTTATTATCGCTGTTCATGCAAAATGAGCAGAAAGATTCACTTTAATCTTCGTGTTTCCTCAAAATAGCCAGCAGAAGTCAGGCTAGGAAAGCACATGTAACATTTCCATGATTGTTGGATTTGTTCAGAGTCTCTATTTCCATTAAGTAACCCTTCAGCCCTTACTAAGCCTTTCAGTTCTACTAAGCTACACAACTGAATCAGGCAACTGAGGCTGGTGAAAAAAAACAAAGTTCATTTGTGCATTCCAGGACACTGATGAGCTTGTTACAGGCTCATTTTGTGCAGAGCTGCCACAGATGTGCCATCACATGATGAAATGCAAGTGAAAATGGACATTAGCACAAACTATTATTTTTCATAGCCTATGACAACCAACAATGACTAACTCTACTGCATCCAAATGCTTGGCTCATGGGTGGGTGTTCTGAAAGGAGGGAAATACTGGTTAGTTGTGGCAGCAACAGTACCTGGACAGAAAGTCCTTATAATACTTTGCTACAGAACAGCATACTGCTTTGTGCACCAATTACCTGGAACTGTTCTCTTGTTACTTATATCTTGTTTGAACATTTTTTTTTTCCTGCAGAAAGACAACGACATGCTTTGTGTGGCATATTTCACTGAAATAGACCTAGGACACACATCTCTGTACTTTTTGTGATCATATTGCAGTGAGCAGAGCTTGGTGTTCAGTGTTGCCGTGCTGCGCTTCCATCAGACACTCCCAAAAACTAAGTGCAAACACCAGAACCAAAAGCAACTCTCCTGTGCCTCCTGCTACATAACTGATGTTCAAAAAACAAGACAATAGAAACTCCCACAGGGGAAGATGGTTTCCATTTCCTTTGCGAGAACTAATGATTGCTTTGGCCACAGTACCCTGAGAAAGGCAAGGAGCCAGAGGCACTTGTGTGGGAAAAGGTGGAGGATGTCACATGTGCCCAGGGGTAAGGACTAGAGTATACATTATTTCTTGCTGACTCTGCTGCCGGAATACTTCAGTGCTGGAAAGATATAGGTGTTTTGAAATCACTCTGCTAAGAACATAATCCCCCTTTCAGGAGGAATTTAACCCACCCTAATAGCTGCTGACCCACACCCCCGAGTCAGGGTGGACTTCGGCTCAGTGTATGACTTCCACCTCTGCACAGTGGCTCCCCACTGAAAATTTTTACCTTTCAGATACAGTCAAAATGCAATCCTCACTCCTCTGGAAATATAACATGAGCACAAAGGGAAACACCCAGTATCCGGGGTCCCAAGCCCTGTTTCAGGTATCTGATGACTCAGCCCAGATCTGCCCTGCCAGTGAGCTCTGGAAGAGCTTATAGCTACTGCCGTCACTGCCTCTCTGCAAATGTCATCATAAGGTCACATCCACTGACTCAAACTGAAAGAGGAATCAGTCAGAGGGAATGTGAAATGTTAATACGAAGTGAACACAACCCAAAGACTATATAAACAAATACGTGTTCCTTGGAGGAACAGGGGAAGCATGAACATTATCATTTAGTTACTCTTTGCTGTGCAAATATCATTTATATTATGTTATAATATATGTTGGTAAGAATTCTAATGAAAGACTTGTCTTTTTCTTGACCTTTACAAAACCCACAAAATTCAGAGATGTTGCTGCAAGCCCATTGCTCCAAGGCTCTTGCAAGGGAGAAGGAGAATGAGAATGGCAAGAGACACAGGCTGCTGTGAATAGCAAAAGTCCTGAGAAAAAGCAGTGATGGAAAAGTGACATCAATTTTGATGCAGAACAACCTTTCCAGAGTTTTTTCAAAGCAGTCTTTGGAAACATACAGCGGCCGTTTTCCTCTCCATTCAATCCCTTAGGCTAGTTTATAAACAGAGTCCCTTTTGATGCAGTTCTCTGGTACTCCCTAATTCCTTTAAGACTGATTTGTTTGTAACTGTGGTGCCTGCTGTATGCAATCAGACCTGCTGCATTGCTCTCCTTCCCTTCCCTCAATGACATGAGAACAGGCTTTCTAGATAAAAATCTGACTTTGCTTTATTATTGCCACAGATAAACAGACCTCAAAAAAACCAAAAGATGCCCCTACCTAAATTCAGAAGGTTGCAGAAATGTCATTGACTTTGAGTACAATGAAGTGCAAGGAATTACAACTTTCTTTATGCTTGGAGTTATACTAAGGCTATCAGGTGCCACCAGAGCAGCAAAGCGGCACAGGACCCTCCTGTGGACAGCCCAAGGGAGAAGTGGGGTTTTTTGGTTTTTGAGAGATGGGCTCCAGCCTGGCTTGGGATGAATGCCAAAGGCAGCCTCTGGCCACCCCCACTGGAACTGGGTTTGCTGCCATGGGGCTCAGAAACTCAAAGCAGGGGGACGAGCTGTCATGCACATTGACTCCTGCCATGCTACACTGGCCTACTCCCCTAGTGAGCTGGTCAGACCTGAGACATCATCAGCTGCTGTGCTGACAAGAGCAGCAGAAGAACCAGAATAGACTGTACTAAAGGGCACTGCACCATTATCTCTGTTTACCCAATGCTGGTTTTGCTGTGCGGTCAAATTCATATGTAATAAATACAATATCTGACCCCCTGATCAAATGAACTGTCCTTCATACTGCCCTGAGAAAGCTTTGTTGTTCTGCACTGACTGCTTTGAGCATGCATGAGAGAGAACCAGAGGTTTATGCCCCCTTTAAGTTCAAATCACAATGCAACAGGTTTGTTTTACAGGACTGACATTTAATTATTTGCCCTACATCTCTCAGGTTAAATTTAGAGCTAAATTTAGGACAAGTGTCTGGACAGAATGTCATGACACCAGTGTGTATCTGTTGCACAACATGCCATACGAATATGTAATGTTCAACTCAGTTATAAATAACAGTACACTTACCTAATTCAGCAGGCTTCTGGACTCTATCTACTGAGCTGGTAAGCAGGCAGTGCAATAATAAGAGTCACAAGTATACTGAGGGAAGAAACACAACTAAAAGCAAGAAGACAGAAAAAAATAATCTTTTTCCGCATTTTTTCTCTCTTTTTTTTTTTTTTAATCAAGTAGTAATTACTGTCCTATAGAAATACATGTATTACAGTCTAGATTATCTTAAAAATGGACAGGAATAGATAAAGTGGAATTGCGAAAAGAATTGTAGAATTTTTTTCCCACCGAAGTGAGAGATGTCTGATTCCTCAAGACCAGAGTTAAATGGCTGTCAAAACTCCCACCCTCAGCCTGGAAGAGGACAGATTCTTTCACATTGAAGAAGTAGCTTGCTAAATACATGACTCCTTCAGCCACAACAGGGCTAGATGAAAGCAGTCAGTGTGGCTGAGGCAGGGAGACCCACACCTCCAAACTAAGCATCGTTAGCTTCCTGAGCTGTGTTTGGTGATCATAGCTCCAGGGAAAACCTGAGTACAGGAAAAAACCAACTGTTACACAAGTGTCAAAACCACAAAGTGAGATGGAAAATCTGTTTAACACCTTTACGGTAAGATGAGAACAAGCACGACAGCAGAGATGAAGGCTGGAGTAAAAAGCTGAAATTCAGCTCTTGATGTTACTGAGAGCTGTGATAATAAACAGGATGTGTTTTCTCCATTTGAGCTTCTGCAATGCTTCTGTCCTTTGGCATTCATCTAGACCCACTTGTGGAGTGTTTTCACCAGGCCTTGGATGGTGAGGCTGTAGGCACTCTGGCCACGGCTGGGTGATGGCCATCAATGCCAAGCTCTCCTCTGCTGCCAGGAGCTGGCAGCCTCTGTGGCTCTTTGCTGCAGAAACATCCTTGTAGGTCCCCAGCTGGTGCAGAGTCCCTGTCCACCTGTGTTCCTGGAGCTACAGCCTGGCAGAGGGAACGTCACTGGGATGAGACAGACAATGGTGAATGCTGCTGGCCATCAGATGGAGGGGCCAACAGCTGCAATGTGTGAATCAGCTTGGTATCAGGGCGCACTGAGAGCACCAAGGCAGCATGCAGTGCTGCCGAGCAAGCCCTGGGGGAGTGTGGGGAACTGACATTGCTGTGGCAGCTATGCAAAGAGAAGGGTTTTTTTCAAGGCATTAGAAATGGGATGCAAACAGCTCCCTGGGTCCCTAAGATAAAGATGATCCAGCCCAAGTGGAGGGGGCTGGTACCTGACAGTTGCCCAGTATCTGATGGGAGCACATGCAAGCTCAGCCTGGGTGTGGGGGAGGGTGATCTGTCACATCATGGGCTACAGTGGGTACTGCCTGGTCCTCTCAGCAAAAAAAATCTCACCCTTAGGTGGGACAGTCTTCTGGGACCTGAGTGAGGCACATTACCATGTCAGTGTAGGGACACCTATGCATCCACTTTGTGCTTGCTCTCCAGATACCAAAGCACTTTGCTATGAGGGCATGCCAGCACAACACCCTTCAAAAGTGCTGAAATCATGTTTAGCATTTTTTCCTTTAATGCGTGATTTCCTATTGACCTGAGATTGTGAGACAAGCTTAAACTTCTTAAGCTACTCACAGTATATATGAATGTAGGTGGGTGCATGCAGAGTGTCAAAGATATTTTTATTGAAATGCTGCAAAGATTGAGTCATTTCTTGGTTGGCACATTTTATTTTTCATGAAAGTGGTTTTGCTTTCTCTGCTGCAATTGCACATCCTGTCTGTCACATTCATTGTGGTCACAGTTTTGTATCATTGGTTAATCTCTGATAACAACCTTAGTTTCTGTTGTTTAGTACCTAAAAATCAATCGGGCCAGTGGTCAGCTTAAGCAGACCACATAGGCTGACTCCGACAGTGGTGGTTTAGGAGCATTTGCAAGAAACTTCTGTCAGGATAAATAGTTCCACGCAGAGACATCCTGCAAGCTCATGAAGACTGGTTTAAATCTTCAAAACTTGGCACTTTGCAACCTAACCAAATACTATTCTGATTATTTATTCCTCAACAGTCCCATTTTCATGTAACACTGAACCCAAATTTGAATCTTGCTAAATTCTTTATCTCCATGACATTTTGAAGCAATGAGTCCCAGAGCCACAAATAGCACATTTCTGTGCTATTGTTGTCAGACTCCTGACAACCTCTTGCTGTGCAGCAGCAGAGACCCACATGTGGCTTTGAACACCAGCAGCAAGGACCTCCATCCCCATGGATGCTGGCACTGTGAGCCAGGCACTAGGGGAAAGCAAGGCTGCACGCACCAGCCTAGATTTTGACACACTGAGTCACACAGAAAGGACATCGAGGCATGCTGTGAACACCGAGTTCAGGTTGTGCAGGGAACTGTGGTTAGCTTTAAAACATAGTCAAAGAAAAAAAAATCCCAGACCTCGTATATGCATCAAGACTTCACTTCTGCAGGCAGCTCCTCTCAGTGAACGTGGCAGCACACTCATGGGCAGCCTGTGCAGCACAGGGCACCAGCAGAGCTGTAGACACCTTCGTGTCTGGCAAGAGCCAAAACACTCCCCTCAGAAAAAAGGTGATTGATAATGTAAATTTTCACCAGTGTTAAGAAAAGTCTCTGGCTATTGGTTCACTGCTCAGGATGTGAATAGGAATGGAGTGTTTCATAATAATTTTATTAATAATTTTATTTTTTTAGAAGGAGAAGAAAAAAGATTTACCAGAAACCACTGGAGTAATTGGAGGATGCTGCCTTCATCACTGATTTTTGTAACCACAATCTGTACCACATGTTTGGCCTCAGGATCAGTTTGTTTCTGCTCTGCATCACATATGTATAACAAAGCATGGGAACTAATATTCATTTAGTGCTGTGCTTGGTTATATTGGTTCAGTACAAGAGAAGCTGATGGAGTCACACTGGAGTAAGTGAGGACAAAACAATCAGTCAAAACTCACTCAGGTCTCATAACACACATAAATATGCAGAGAAAGAATAGATCAACCAGGCATTACCAACCTTTTCTTTCCCTAGTGTAACTGTACTTTATCATTTATGACAAAGTACTATCATCGCTTCTGACCCTTCTGTCATGCAAAACACACACGTGAATAAGCAGTCACTCTCTCTCGGCACATATATGTGCACATGTACAGATATCTTACTGGAGATCTGCTCTACTTGAGTGAAGAGGGTGAAGTCCTGTACCTGAGATATCCACTACAGGTACAAATCAGTGTGGCAAGAGGGTAGCTGGGCAAAATACTGCAGAAGGTGCAGGCTTTCTCCAGCTTTCTTCCAATAAAGAATTCCTTCATGTAGCTACAAGTCTGCTTCTACCTGCTTTCCATCCATCCTTAAGTTCTTCATTCAAGCTACAAACCTGACAGACTGGGCCAGACAATTCAGTCTTTTGCATTTATTTATGCAAAGAATGAGCTGATATTCAGCCACTAGAAATCAGTATATCCCTGTTTATTTCAGTGGAACTGTAATTACTTGTTTCCAAAGTAGGTGCAGCTCAGTCCAGGGAGCACTAGAAGCACTTCGGGGAGAGGCGTGTATGATCCATCATGAGATTTTAAAAATTGTGTATCAGATCTGTGAAACAATGTGGCATGCAAATGGCATACACTGACTTGCCATATGACGTTCGCATGACACATTAACACTTTTCCTTTTTTTGAGCTCCAGGGTGATAGCTTATGTCTGGTAAGAAACAAACAGTAAGACTTCAGGCTCATTGGAGAGGAGTGAAAAGCTCTCTGCTGATGCCATATGGCTCAGGGTAACTTTCGGACAACCACAGCTGCAAATAGACCTGGAAAGGACCTGATGATGTACTTGTGCACAGAATCCACCACTGTCTGAGCACAGCATCAATGAAATATAAAAAAGAGGCGCTCATTATGCAGATGGTTAGGCTGACTTGGAGCAAGCAGAAAAAAAAGTTTCTCTGGTTTGTCTTAGGAAGTATATGTCTTCAACATTGTGGGTGGACAGGTCGGAGTTCTGTACTGGCTAAGCATCCTCAGGGAAAAGTCATAATACAAATTAGCAGCACAATATTCATAGTAGCAGAAAACCAAAATAAATTACATAAAAAGAAAGCTAAAATTACATATAACTAAAATGGCATAATCCAGATATAAGCATGGGTCTGTACCTCTTTTGCTTATTCTGTAAAGTAAGAACACACTTCACTGTGCAAATCAAACCTCTTCGCTGAGAGGACTGTAGTTTGGAGGAAGATAAAAAAGATAATATTTGTCTGTCTCTGCATGTGCTGCAGTAGATGTGCACACACACACACAGAGATACAAAGAAAGGACTGGGAACTGTGTGTGAAAAAGGACAGCACCAAGTAAGTCAAAAAGCTTCTGAAAAATAAAAGAAATCTAACCCTGTAACCCTTCAATTCTGTTTGCATCATTTGCACTTGGAGGCTTCCTGGGAATAGATTGTATTGAATTTGTTACAATTGATTTTGAAGCTTTCAGGCTGAAATTTTCTCCAAGGTGTTATGCATGGCAAGGAAGGGACATTTACCCAGGTAAGGGTGTTAACATGACTTGTCAGGTCTCTGCATAGCGGCATGCAGAAGAAATATTTGCCAAGGCAAGCCTCGAGGCCCATGATCACCTGCCTCACCATGGCCAAGGCTGCCAGGGGAACAGGGGCTGCAGCCATGGCTGGGAACGCCACTCCCCACAGGTCCCCCTCTGCTCAGTGGAGGTTGACAGCAGATTCGCATCCATCTAGAAATTTATATTGCTCCAAATCATAGTTTGGTACAAATAAGACAAAGGCAGCTGGGTTGTGTTGAAGCAGGCAGAGGCTGTTAAAAACTTTTCCCCCCAGCTCTGTTCCATCCTTTTGCAGAAGTCATCAAAATACGTGTGACTTAGTACATAGAGAACTTGCATGTTGAGAAAGATTCCTGCTGTGCTTCCAACCCATCATGAGAAACTGGGGGTCCCCAGCAATCTCAAATGAGGCATTTGCTGCAGCTGCAGAACAGCAAAAGTCAGCCTAACTTGTTTTGCTGACCCAGTTGGGTCAGTGCAGGTAGGTGACTTCAAATCCCACCATACTCTTGAATATAAAAGAAGAAAACTTTATGGGGAACATGGTGGTTGGAGAATCTCAGAAATAGCAGTGTTTTAATGAATTTAGGATAAAAAGGAAGAATAATTGAGTAGTAACTTTTCTGTACACATAAAACAGCTCTATCTGTAAACTAAGTGCTGTGCATTTAAAGGTGTCATCCCAGAAAATAAAAACAAACTGGGACGATCTCAGTAGGCACTGCCTGAATTTAAATTAGTCATGCAACATGGGGAAGGGAGACTGTAGAAGGCAGTGAGATGATTCATCATTGCAAAATCAGAATTTATAACAGATAATATGGCGTCAATAAAAATAAAAAGACAGAACACCACCATGCATAATATGACACATATGTGCACAACTGGTTCATTCAGCCCCAGAAAAGCCTAGGACAGATCTGAGAAACTAAGTATGTGCAGCTGCTGCTCACACGTGAGTCCATGTAATCTATCCCTCAACTGTAATGTGCCCACCACCGTGGTATCTATTTACATACTGCAGAGCTCTGACACATACATACGTTGACCTGCTTTACCTGAACTGCCACTCAAACCTACTTGATCAGCTGTCTATGTCTAGCTGACTTGCCCCATCAGCCTTCTCAAAATGGTGCAAAAGATCCAAGGGCACAGTCCTTCCTATGGGTGTTGGCAGCATTTCTTTCCAATAAAGCATATCTTCAGAAGGATCAGCCACATACCAGACATGCCCATTAGTTTCGCCCATTTCAAGACCATTCTTCTGCAGCTTGCCCTTAAAGATCTCCACCTCCTGTAAAAAAAGACTCTAGACTTCCAAAACTTATAACCATAAACAAATCAAATGCATAATATCACTTAAGGCATTTTGTATGGGACTAATCCTGGAAGAGAAGCCTCATTTTTCACCCCATACCCACCATGCTTATTGCGTGCCCAGTGGAAAATCAGTAGCTGGGACCATATCTCATTTTCTCATTTGTAAAACCTATGAGAACAGGTACTTTCTCCAAGATTTCAACAGTTGTGTCCACTGAAACAATCTCTGCAGAGGTGTCAGGACAAACATTTCATCTGAAGAAAATCCTCAGGAGCTGTTTAGCATCCATCCATCCAGAAGGATCCATCCCAGAGACCATCATGCTCTGAATCATACTGATAAATATATATCAGTCTTGCCTATCAGGATCTGGGCTTGCAGATTTATAAAATTTCAAATCTTCAGCGTTAAACATTGATGTTAAACTTAAAACAGAAATGCAATACAAAGGCTGTCATGCTGGTAATTTCTAGGTTGAATTTTCCTGTTGGAAAACCTGCCTGCCTCCTGAATCCTTTCTCCGTTGTGCAATATGATGCAAAGTGACTGCTGCCTGGCCCCTGAGTGCAGTGCTAAAGCATAATCTTTGCACCAGCTTGTCAAGAAGCTGAACAGGTCTGTTTTATGTTCCCCCAGTCTGTATTTAGTCCACTTTGTCCTCATAAGGAGCCCTGCTCATACAGATACATATATTTATAAAAACACCCATTCATTTTGTACGTAGAAGATTTCAAAGTACAATCGTCTCTGTAAACACTGTGACCAAAACCCCTTTGGGGTTGCCAGACCAATGACAGAAACTCTTTTCTTTGTCTTAACTCAACCCTTTCTCATCTTTGCTATCATGCACTGCTGAGCAGAGCCGTGTCATTATATGCCATGGCAGCGCACCACATATCCTTACTATTATCAGGCTTAAGAAACATATTAGGGAAAAGATCGTATCACTGCAAGCTGGTATTTCTCATACAAGGTCTGATTCAAAAAGCAAATTCTTGATCTTTGTTAACATGCAGTGTACCCTTTCTTTAAAAAGCAAAATCTAATAAAATACATCAGGTTTCTTATTACATTTTCGTTTAACTTAATATTAACCTGAAAGAAATGTTGAAATCATGAAAATGACAGACAGAAGTGACCTTGCTTCATAAAATATAATTTTCCAAGTAGTGTAATTGTTTTTGAAACCAATCAAGCTGAGTAAAAATCAGAATATTAAACTTCCCTTGTCATCAGTCCATAAATTTTTAAAGAACTTTTCAAACCATCACTGCATTTAGTATGCTACGGACAAATCTATTGGAGACAAGATGCATCCTGCCCTCAGCTCTTCTAACTCCCCTGATTATAACACCAATGAATACAACTGGTTCCCTTTCAACATACATCAGCTTCACCGAGCTTATGAATTGGCCAAAGAAATAAACAGTTGTGCCTCAAAAGAAAATCACTAACCAGGAATATTATCAAAAGATATCTGATGAAAGTTGTTGGCTGGTCAATCTTTGCTGGCAAATAAGCAATGCTAATTTTTTGAAAACATCTCAATTGAGAAATTTTCTGGCTGATGCAAACACCTTGTCCTACATTGGTGGTGTTACCTGCCAGCAGAGAGAGTCCAAGTCTGGAGTGAAGATAACCAAGGCAAGCTAAAAATGTGCCCTGCATGGTCTAGGGGATAGACAGCATCATCAGTACTAACATATGGTCAGTCCCTTCCTCTGGTCCCCAGGGGAGGGGGGAAGAAATGGTTATGTCCAGCCCTCTCTGAGAGACGAGGGATGGGTCTTGCTCTCCTTGCTCTCATAGTGCAGGTATAAAGCCAGAAAGACTTACAGTCCTGCATGCCACTCAGCTTTTCTGCATATCCTTGGGTAACTGTTCTTTAACAGCTCTACACAGAGAAGGTCAGAACATTATGGACTCTTTTCTAAGGGCAAAACACCTCCTGAAGTCAAAGGCCATTTCACCATGTACAGGCAAGAGAACACCAAGTAAGAAACCCATGCTTTGGGTGATGCTTTGGTTCCTTTGATTATTGTGTATTTTTCCAGAGAAGAAGAAGACAGGTGTCACTCACGTCCCCAACATCTATGAGGTTGGATAAATCTCTTTGCCTATTCTTGTGTATGTCAGAGAATCTCAGGGAATGGCATTCTCTCCTTAAATCAAAGCAAACCCTTAACTCTGCCCTCAGTGGACAGTGCATGTGTCAGCTAAGCTCACCCCAGGTGTTTTCAGCTATTTCTGTTATCGTTTGGATCCAAGTTTGGGCCCCTAGAGAAGGGAGTGCATGGCACTCTGTTCTTCAGGAAAATTACCTTAGTGCGGTGTATCGACAGCCGAGGTGAGGTGGTGTCGTGAGTGCAGGAAGCCAAGCATACGGTAGATTCAAAGGGTCTATTCAAATTTGAGCTGCACCACATTATTATACAGGGGCTTCCCTCAGACAAAATTATGCATCAGAAAAATTATGCATCTTTTTATACATACAATAACCCAAAAGCATTTATTCATTTTCAGAAAAAGGTAAAAATCAGGAGTGCAACCAAAGAAAAGACATATAATGTATTAAGGAAATAAATCTTAATACCAAGTCTTCAACAATAGCATCTGTAGTTATGCACAGCTCCTGCTTGGTTCATGACATGTTTCAAGTCCTACCTCATGCACTTTCTTCTCCGTGCAGAAAGCGGGACATGCCTTGGCACCTGCCCAGCTTCTCTGGCCAGATTTGTCCTGTGTATCTGTAGGCACTGAGTGATGCTCCACCATCTTACCACCTTACGCTCCCCTGAATCATGAGCAAGAGATATGGTACCTCCTTGGGCATTGCAGAGCTTGGGCGGGCTGCACTGGCTTTAGCAGGGGGTTGGACTAGAAGGTCTCCAGAGGTCCCTTCCAACCCTGACCATTCTGTGATTCTGTGACCTCTCAGGCTGTTTATTTTTGTTCATCAGCTTCAGAGTTGGTTAATATTCTAACTTTAGCACCTCCTCAACATGCCTAGAGATAACCAGGATGCCCTCTACCCTGTTAAAAGCCCCACACAAGGTTAGATCTTTCTGGAGGTTAGGCCCATATCTAGCAAGTTCATCCCACACTGGCCAGCGTGTGACAATTTACTATTCATTTAAACCAATGTGCACCAAAACCAGCATAAAGACAGCACTGAGTGAGGCTTGGCTACGGCCTGGGCATTTCCCAGCTTGACCTAGTCAGCTCCATGGATGTCAGAGACTCCGAGGGCTGCTCAGACCCACGTGGCAGTGTCCCACCAGCCTCACTGGTCATAATGGTACAAGTACAGCCCAGCCCACCACCGTCCCCTTTGCTGCTGCTTAGCTGCATGCCTGATCAAAGGGTTTCTTGCCACTGTATGCCTTTGGGTGCTGTGGCAGGATGGGACCTTGGGTCATGGTGGCTCCTAGCATGGCCAAACAAAGTCTCATAGTTTACTTTGACAAAATGGGAACTTCTTAAACTGTTGCACTCCTGCTTAGGTTTGGGGTCACCACATAAAGTGTATGCATGTACTATGAGGGTGAGAGGGTGGAATCTGACATTTTGGCCAGCTTTAGGACAAAGAGTTATTGTACTCTGACCTGGCGTTATGCAAGCACAAGAGGATTTGCTATGTGTCTTTACTGACTTGCAAAGCCAGTTCTGTTGGTTGGGCCCCAGCAAGACGCTGGAAAGCAGTGCCAACACGCTCCAGAAGACTCCACTTCTAAAGAGAGGTCAAAGTCAATCATGTCACAGCAGAGCTTGTTGCCAAGAGGCAAGAAATTAAAGTGAGGATGGAAGCTGTGTCCCAGCGGAGAGCAGAGCTGGCCGCCAAGCACAAGATGTAAGCATCCTTCTCACTCTGTGCTAGGAGAGCCCTGGCATCAGGGCTTAGTCTTGCTTCATCCCTCAGTGACTCTCTTCTGGCTGTTCACAGGGAGCATTTGCACATTCAAACACATTGCAATCGGTAGGAAATTTAAGCAACAGGCATAGTCCATTGGAGAAAGGCTTGACACTACAGTGTGCTCACTGCCTCCTTCCCTTTCTCACAAGTGCACATCCCTCATGCAGTGGCAGGAGTGACTTTCACATCTTACCATGACCTGTGAGTCACTGCTGCAGCCTGCATAGACTGAAGCCTGGGTCTTTGCTTGTGCTGTAAAATATTTTGACTTGGGTTCAGCAATGACACTGGGGGCAGTTACTGGGGACATGAGTGTCTTATCCCACGCTCCATTCCTAGTGTGGACACTTCAGTTGCTTGGGACTTGATCTGCTGGGAGCTAATAAATCTACCCAGGACACTGCGTAATCCAGCAGTTTACCATGTCCCTAAATGGAGAGCTTCATCCACCTGTTAAATGCATCATTTCGTTTCTTTTGTGCCTGAACAGGAATCAAACTCTAAAGTTTGTTATGTTTTTAAGGCTAATGGTGTGAAGAGAAAACGAGCAATCCAAACTACCAAGCAGAAGTAGAGTTAAATGAAATGACTGAGAGAAAAATAAACTGGTAGCAGAGATTGAAAAATTGAGTCAGGTAAGGGCTAAGTTCCCCCTGCCACAATATCAGATTGTGTAACACAGGGCTGCCTCTGTCTGCACACGCTCTCATCCAACTCCATGCATCTCCACTATTCCAATGATTCACTTAATAAAACAAATTAGCAAGATAGCACAGTATTGGTAATAGAAGCAAGGCACTAAAAGGGACCTATTGCATCTTCAGGCCTCGTCCCTTGCTATTGTTAGTAAGCATTATGTACAATCCTTCTTCAGAGTATAATAAGACCCATCAAAAAATGAGCAAGGAAATCTGGGCTAGACACAGTAAGGGGCTGCAAGAACTGCTGAGCTGGGCAGTGCAAATCCTGATTTATAGCCAAAGGGGACTTGAGATTTGGGAGCTCACGTTCCTTCTGCAGTCAGTGGGGATTAACCCCTGTTATCTACCCTGGTTGTCGGCAAGAAGCTGTGCAAACATGTGGGTAGTGGAGCGCTGCCTCCCCCTCCTCTAGTCATGTTTGAAATATGGCTCTCAATGAATATTACTAGAGGCTTGGACCTCACAGACTGATGCAGCCTCACAGTGAGGGGCCCTCCACGTTTAACCCCTAGGACATCAGCTGGTGGTCAGCCGCATCTGCTGGGACTCAGGTATGAGCAAAAGCATGAAGCTGCTCAGCGTGTGGAGACGCAGAGCTTGCAGCTCCCTGGAGACTCTCAATGCCTATGGGAAAGTGCTACGTGATTTAGGCACCTCCAGCATTCGAGGGCTTTCAAGAGGCTGTAGCCTGCAATGGCAGCATGCAAAGGGACAGTGTCCAGCGTGGCTCTAGCCCCAGCTCCCATTACACCCAGTGATGCATTGCTCAAGACCTCTCTCCTCTGATTACAAACTTTCTTGTAATTGACTCATGACCCTTTATTTCTTTTGCTGCCAGCTCTGTCCTTTAGCTTAAGTGGCTCTTCATTCTCCCCCGTGTTATGCCCTTGCTTTATTTATAGAAAGCACTGGTATCCACTCTGGGATACTTTCTCGCCAATGTTAAGCCAGCCAAGTCCCCCTTCTCCCAGACCGGCTCCCAGTGCCCCTGCTCTGCTCAGCTCTTCCTGGCTGCACCTGTCTAGTCTGAGGTTGCCTTTCATGAACAGTGCACACAGTATTTGGGAGTAGATCTCGTTAATGTCTAGTACCACAGGATGTTAGTACTTGCTATTATTAAGTATTATAATTATTAGCATTCTTCTTATTTCAGGATGCAATTGGGAGGCTGAACTGTCAGAATTGTCAGATTTCCACCTCAAAGGACAGTTGCTTTTATATACTTCTCCAACATTATTGAAATCTTCTTCATGTGGCATAACACAATTGAAAGCTCCTTTCACACCAAAGGGTCCCTTTAACACGAAAAGATCCCGTTAACAGCAAAGGATCCCTTTAACAATATACTTCATTCTCACTGTTTGTACTAACCCTTCTAAAATAGTCTTGGGTATTTCTTCATTTTCTTTGCAGGCAGCAAAAGCTTGAGAGGAAAGTTGCTAAATACAAAGTACATACAGATTTCGTACTCAAAACCAGTGACAAATTGCCTGACAGCAAGTGCTGCTCTGCGGCACCTGCTGGGTCTTTCTCTGTAGTAACAGCAACTGTCGTCGTCTCCCTTTGCTCCTGAGCTGTGGTCGGGTAAATGCAGTCGCCAGCAATACCAGCTGTGCAGAGAGGTGTGCTTGGGTCTAGCTGGCAGCTGGTGGCATGAACAGCAGGGAGCAAGACAGACCCATGTCCCTGGGGTTGAGCCTGTGCGCCCGGGCAGCACTTTTAAGCTGTAGGTAGAGGGCAAGGGAGCCAGATCCCTTCTATAATAGCTGCAGCCCAGTTTGACCATGGGATCTGCATAGCCTTCTGGCTGGGAACTAGGAGCACACTCTTCTGCAGCTGATAGCAGCACAAGGGACAGAAACACTCAACTTACCAATACAGCTGTGCTTGGGAAGAAAGTAAGTCAGGACTGCATAGTGCAACTTAGCAGCATCACAGCAATTAATTGATGATGTCCTTTTGGGAACTGGGTTAGGCCAAGGTGACATGAAGTCACTGAAAGGATTCACAATGTGTTTCATTTCTACCTTGCTGAGCTTGTCTGCTATTGAAGGTGGGGTCAAACCCATGCCTCTTGCATTGGGAGCTCTTAGACTTGCAGACTCCATCTGTGTACTGCAGTCAGCAGGGCTGCTGTGCCTGAGGAAGAAAGCAGTGATGCTTGGATGGCTTCATCACACTATCATTGCAAGCACAAACTGGACTGAAAGTGGCTACGAACACCCTAAGCCTCCTGACCCCATTGCTTCCCATTTCCGTCGCTGGCTGTCAGCTCTGTTGTACTTCTGGCTCCACACAACCATACAACACTTGGGTAAAGCCAGCCTGAAGAAACCTGCCTGGACAAATTGCAGCTCATTGGGCATGCTTAGCACTTTTCTCAGACCACACAGACACATCCTTGGCCCCCAGGAGTTAGGTTTTGACCATGGTTGGATTTCTCCCTCCAGGCAACTGTGGACCTTGCCCTAAAACGGCTTCAGAGCTCATGCTTGCCTGGGAGCATTGTGGATGGGAGACAGCTCTGAACTGCTTCCACCCTTTTGTGAGTGACACAATCTGGTTTTCTCCACTTATTTATTGGAGGATTAGAGTTGCAGTAGAAGAGGTTCCAGACTGTTTCATAGCTCAATGTTTTTCAGAAAATTGGTTGTGACCCCTGCGGCCCCATGCAAGGCAACCAAGATGGTTGTGATATGTTGAAACATTTATTACACTATAAAATGAATACAGTCCTGCTCCCTATCCACCTCTACCCCTGCCCCCCCCCCCCCCCCCCCCTTTCTAAGGTCAACTGTGCTCTATCAGCTTCTCCAAACAAGCAAGTCAGTCCAACAAGCTTTGATATTTTTTTCTCTTGCTTTTATAACAAATATACTGGGGTCAAGGGAATATTTGTGTTAGAATGAGAGGGGCCACCACCCAGTGGAGGCTGTTAAACATAGATCCAGCTTGCAGAAAGCTCATTTGGTATCAACAAACCCATTTGTGTTTCCATGATGTATTTAAACACTTAGGTGATGTTCTTTTAAGTAAATTCACTGATGTGTTGTTTACATACAGGTAAAGGAACCTGCCTACCGTTACCAAACTCTCTAATTCTGCTGTTACACATATCTTACAGAAGATGCATTAAATGCACTTTCTGAAATGCATCTTAAATCCTACCTGAATCCTTTCAAGCTTTCCAGGTCTTTGGGTTTTCAGTCCAGTCTCAGTCTGAAGTGATAATTCTGCACCAAAAGGTTTATCAGCAAGAGCTATTTAACACCAAGTCAGGTGTTAAGCCTATAAATAGTTTGTCTTGGCAACATTTAGACCTTGAGCTATGAAAAGTCACTGGCTTGTTTTCACTATGAGGTCAAGTCTGTTTGAAGGAATAGTGTGTTTAAAGGACACAGAAATCCCCATGCAGACTTAAAAAAAAAACAACCAACAACCAAAACCAGCAAAACAAACAAAAAAAAAAAGCCCCCAAATCAAACCAAACCAAACAGATTCTCTTAAAAAACCATTTCACTTACTCGTGTGAAGTCTCACAGTGGATTAATTTCCTTGTTGGGTCACTACAGACTCTGGCTGTATTCATATTCCATTCACGGAGCAACACCTTACTTGGTGAAGAGTCTTCCTCCTTTCCATCCTTATCACCATATTTTCCAGAAATCAGATTCCCCGGGATTAGAAGCTTAAAGCCCTCAGTAGTAGACGTATGAAGTCCAATACACTTCCCTGACAAAACCTTGAAATGAAACCAGTTCAGCCTCCTTGTTTTCTTACCTTTCCACACTCTTGGAGTAAAACAGGGTTGTTCGCTTTTGTCAGACATCCACCAGCACAGGCACTTCACATCACTTTCTCACACCTCAGACTACCTGAAGTTTTGGACTCAACAGATTAAACAGTGGTCTCCACCGTTCAAGCAGGGGTGGGGAAGGAGGCACGGTGTGGCTTTTTCTTAAGAAGTCTGTTTCAAGCCTTTTCAAAGTTGCAGGGAAACAACCTGAAAATGTGAAACTCCCACATTTAAAAACTGGCAAGCACGAAGAACTGCCATTTTCTATTTTTGGAATTTGTGATTGTGGAGATGACCTCCAGATGAGAAATCTGAGTGCTGAGATATGAATGTTCCTAACTCGTCAACTTGAATCAATTCCCAGGAGTGCTAGACACACTCCCCAGCAGTGAGATTAGGCTGTTATGCAGAGGTCCTGGTCCTTCGTGGATTTTGGAAGGTGCAGGCACTTCCTCAGAGGTCCATGAGCAGTCAGAACAACCCATCCTGCAGGAAGAAATCTGCGCATCAGCAGGATTTGGCTCCTACCATGCAAAGAAAAGACAATAAGGTATATGTGATAGATGATAGGTAGCACCTCTGTCTACTTTGTGGTTCATTTCCCTTGTGCCCTTCTAGCGATTATTTGGAATACGGTGAGAGCTATCAATAGGAAGCACGAGGCTCTCAGCTACAAACCAGAACTTGATAACGAATTTAGCCATCCTGTCAGATGACTACAATTAAAACCAGCATGACCTTGAAGCCTTGCTATAGGAACATGATACCATAAAAACTGTAATGTTACTAAGCATGTTATTTATGGTTTATAGGGTGGTATTTAGGTCAACAGAGTCATGCCACCTAAAAATCAAATTCTTTGTGGTGCTGACTGTCATCTTTTGGGCCCAGACTCACATATAACAGCTGAAAAGGGGGACATTTCTCCAGTTATTGCTGACTGTAAATATAAAATTTATCCCCCTCATTTGAACTGGCTAGAAAAAAATCCATGTTGTCAAATGAGTGGTGCCAGTGGCCACTGCACAGCCTGGATTCCCTCCCTGTTGGAAGTCTCTCATGGATATCAAGTGCGTTCCTGGAGGGGAGCCAAGTGCAATCCAGGCCACAGCAATACACAGAAGTGGTGACTGAAGCCTAATTTTGAGACGTGTTTACAAAATGTTGCTACTGAAGCTGATTTCTATGGTTAAGAGATTACTCCTGATATTTTTGGTTAAATCAGTCATCCTCATTATTAATTTAGTTGGGATAAATCGAGAAACTGTACCCTTACTGGGAAGAGAAAGCAGTCCCGCAAAAGCCTGTGTCCTCAGATCATTGCCCTGGATCTGATACTCCAGGCCAGGTCCCAAGGAGGCTCAAGTGCCACCCACCAGGCTTGGGCTGTACCTGGGCAGCACTCCTCCTGGCGCCGACCTTTCTGCTCGGCAATGTCCAAGTGCTGACGCCGGAGCTGCGTTTTACCTTGGTGTCGGTGGTAAGAGAAGAAGGTGGCCCTGCCAGCAAAGCAGAGCTGCACAGCCCCTTGCAGAGCCTTGGTGCTTGCGGACCAGCCTACATTTCTCCTGACCCAGCCCCAGAAGCAGGCTTGGTAAATTTGCAGACACTTACAGTCGCTTGGAAAGCCGTTTGGCAACTGGAAGCCATCTCAGCTGGCCACCTTTCTGCAAGGGAGAAGCGCAACAGTGGGCAAGCTTTCTGCTTTCATCATCCAGGTGCTGCTGATGAGTGAGCTTTCCCTGCAACAGATGGGCAACAGCTTGTGGAAAAAAACCAAAGAGCTGGAGCTACACATCACCCAGGAGAAAGGTCACTGCACACAGCAGGTAAGCCGGTTGCAGAGACCAGCCAGGGTCACAGGGAGGAAACGGGGACAGGGACAAATGCAGCAACATCATTGGGAAGCTCCCAAAAGAAAAAGAGGATCTCCCAAAGGGATTTGTACTGTGCTGGAGCCCTGCTCTCTCACTGCGGGAGGAATGGCCTTTTCTGGGAACTTGGCAATGCTGTACTCACTGTGGTGGGCAGAAATTCATGCAGGACTTTTGTGCTGGGGCAGAGCCAGGCACAAGGCAGGCTGCTGTCAGCCACCCCATCACACGCAGCCCTGGCGAGAGGTGGGATTGCTGTCAAGCCTGGACATGAGGCTGGTAAGCAGCAAACACTCTCTGGGCATGGTGTGTGTGTGGCATTCCTCCTCAAGAGACATGCACACCCCCATGGTCAGCTAAACTTCCAGCGACTCACCCTGCTCGCCGAAGCACTCTGGCAGATGCAATGCCACCCAGACTAGCAGGTCTGCTGATGGCAGCAGGAGTGTCGCAGCAGTGGGCACTGTCTTGCACAAACAGCCAGGAACAAGGAGACCCAAACTGTCCCTCAGCTCTACCAGTGAGTTATGAAGAGACTGGGAAAAAGTCACATAACACCATGCTTCAGTTTCCCCACAAAGAGTAATATTTCTCCACTTCTCACATTTTCTCTGGAAGTTATTAGATACATCGAACAACTAAAAAACTGAGGGGAAGGCTGCTAAAAAGGGGTATCTATCAGCAGCAGCATGTGCACCTATGCATGTATAGTATGCATGCTGCACAAAGCTTTGCTATTCTCATCTTGCTGCCAGCCTGTAACACCAGCAGGAGTGGATTAGGTTCCTTTGAGGTGATGTGACAATAGGCAGGATATAAAGCCAGGACAGGGACACTTGTACTTCTTGTCTGAAATATGTCACAACATGTTCTTCAAAGCTGATCTTTTCAGGATACAGCCCCTGGGAATGTAAACCTGAGGAGCAGAGTATCGTTGGAGAAAGCCACAGAGCACACAGTCTGCTAGGATACATAAACCCACTTGGAGACTGCCTAAATTTAGCTATATATGGACATTTCTAGAAAGTGAGAACTGCAATGTTTTTTCCATCAATATTTCAAAGACCTTCTCCAGCCTCTCCCAAAGGCCTGTATTAAAGTGGTTTAGCAGAATAATCCTGTCTTAACAGAGAGATAACAGAGACGCAGGGAAGCGCTTGGTCAGAGGAGGAGCCAGTGAAAGGGCCAAGAACAGTGTCCAAAAAAGTTCCCAAACTGTTACAGCTTTGTGTCTAACTCTGAACCTTGCCTCAGCTCTCTCAATCTTCAGTCAAAATCCTGGCCTTACTGAGACAAGGCAAATTATTTGACCTTGCAAAAATAAAGAGGAAGGAGGAAATGAGTCCAGCTGATGGTCTCAAAACCCAGACTGTGGACTAGTCTGCATCTATATGCATTTTATAGCAAGGGCAGGAAATCCTGAAGGTAGGATATGCTAATAGCAATAAATGATCCCAGTACAGTCCAAGATTAATTAATGGGCTACATAAACAGACCTTCACTTTTTCTGATCCACTCTGCCTGCATTCCTGGCTACAGCATGTGCCTGCAAGGGGCAGCACAGCCCCACGAGGAGACTATGGGGAGGGCACAGGCTGAGGAGAGCAGAGCTGTAGACTCAAATCCTGTAGGTTAGCAGGGAACTTGAGGCAATTAATGGTCTCCTGCACAGAAATCTTCTCCTCTTCATCAGCAGGATTCACTTCAGAAAAATTCATATCATACACTTAGTGACACAGCCTGATGAATCTGGGAAGTTGCAGTCTGGTTTAGGAGACCAGACTCAGAGCAAGATGCTACAAAGAAGGCACAAAACAAGCTGCCGGCGGGCAGTGGTGGAATAATACAATGTGGTGTAAAAAAGTGGAAAGCATCCACATGGCACTATTTTAGATTAATGTACTGCTGCTTCAACAGAGTAAGATTGTGAACTTCAGCATCAGGCTAGCTGGTTTTCTTAAATAATTCTTCTTCTAATGCTCTTTTTTGTTTGTTTGCCCTGCATATCCAAGCTTGGTGAAAATAGATTTAACTGCTGCAGAATGGAAACACACTGGTTATAAAAAACTTTGACATTACACTGGTCGTGCTGGGAATGAGTGGGATCAATACATATTTTGGTGTACTCTGGTTCAGGGTGTCTACTTTGAAATTAGTGCAGGAACCCTCATTTTAGTTCCTCCTTCTCTGGGAGAAAGAAGGCATCACAAAATGGACAAAGTATTACATACTGGAACACTGTGGGAATGGTGATGAGTGATGCTACTGAAATCACTCACAGTGCCCAAACCATATCATGATGCTGCAGAGCCTATTCAGTGTGAGGCTGCTGGGGTTCAGAGGCATTTGGCCTCTTGCTCTCACCATGTTAGCTCCTCGCTCTATCCAGCTCTCTTTGCCCATGAGGTTTACACCAGTCCCTCAAAATTCCCCCTGATCCTGGAGTTGAATTGAACAAGGCTGTGCTGAAGCTGGCCCTCCCCTCCCTTGCCTCTGCACAAAGCCCCCTCCCCAGTCCGTTATTCAAGGGTTGAGACCACCTGGCAGCTCTGAGAGCACCAGCAGCCAAAAGAGGAAAGTGGGATGCAATTCTCTCTCACTCACCCTCCTTCCTATACTTCCTCCCTGATGGCAATCTAACCCTGGGGGCTCCTTAGCTCTGGGCTGGAAGACATATAGGAGGGCACCAGGAGCAGAGGCTCTCCAGATCCAGATGGTGTGAGCAGAAATGAAGGAGCATGAAGGGGCAGGATGCAAATCCAGTATCACAGATCCCATGATACCATGGCAGTATTTTGTTACTGGTCAGTAACATGTGTGCTGCATTGTGTTATCACAGCATCAACCAGTCTGTGCGAGAGCTGATTCACTACTTACAAAAGACAGAGGTACTGATTTGTGCCCGGTTAACATCTCGCACAAGATTTCCAGTGTTGTAACAGCATGTTCCATTCACTGCGTGCTGCCAATTTTCTATACTAGAGCAAGCTTGCTGGAAAACACTCCCAAATTGCAAAGGAAGCATCTGATGCTGCTTTGCTGCAGTGAGCCAAGCCCTTGACATCTCCCTCACACCAGTCCAAACAGGAGAGCTGGTTGCTAAAGTTTTGTTTCCTAAGAGTCACTGAATTAGACACTCCTAAGTGACTCACCAGCTGATGAAGCTAGAGGCATTCATTGCAGGCAGCATCAAGTTCTTTCAGATCTAGCCTCGAACTCCTTGTCTTTTGTCTTAATCCAAAGGTAGCATCAGTTTTAATAGCTCTGTCATCAAACCACTCCTCAGGACCAGCCCTCTTTGAGTCACCAAGAATTATCCAGCTAGTAAAAGCCCTGTGGGACAGCAGCTGAGTACTGTTCATGCCCCATTGCCAAACCCATCAGGAGTGGTACTGGTACCAAGGATGCAAACTTTTAGAACAGGTAGGCAAGAGGTAGTACGAGCCAGCACTGGTGCCTCAGCTGGCAGGTATGGAGCTGGGCCCAGAGCCCAGGAGTGGACATTCACACATGTTCTCCAAAATGTTCCACCACTGTGCTGCAGGTCCTGCTCTCTTCTTGCCCTGTGAATCTCAAGCTCTGCCCTGGGCAGCTGCTGAAGCAGTGCTTGGTACTGCCTCCACCTGACTCTTGCCCAGGCACTGCCATGAGATATAATTTGGACCTCTCAACGTCAGGACAGGGAAAGAGCCCCTAATTCATTTATCATCACCATGCCATTGATGAGCACTGCGTGCCTGTGCTGCAGCACTTTGAAAAAAATCAGTGGCTGCTGCTGGTTGTAGGCTGCATGTAGGGCTGGGCACCAGTGGGCCTGGCTCCTTGGTGGAAACACCACCTCCCTTCAGTCCCAACTCAGCTGCCCAAGCTACTTGAAGGTACGGGAGATCACGACCTCTTTCCATAATGTCCCAAGCAGCAGCTTTTAGGTAATGCCTTCCAGTGATTGTGGGTGTTTTGAGCAAAGGGAACTAAGTACTCAGTTCTGGGAATGGGTGCCACTTCACAGACCTTTTCTTTTTTTTTTTTTTTTTTTGCTAAATAGTGCTAAATAGATGACCTGGGACACTGGGGACTCAAACCTGCATTTCTCTGTTCCCAGTGGTTTGTTCCTCTCACAGGAGGCACTGTATTGTCACACACATTTGAAAACCCCTGTCAACTTAAAAAGCCACTAGCAGGGAACGACATAATACCACTGCCCAAAACAGCATAATAATGAAGCATAGAGTAATAGAATCATTTAGGCTGGAAAAGATCTTTAAGATCCAGTCCAACCATTAACCTAATAGTGCCAAGCCCACCACTAAACCATGTCCCTAAGGGCTACAGCTACACATCTTTTAAACACCTTCAGGGATGGTGACTCAACCGCTTCCCTGGACAGCCTGTTCCAATGCTTGACAACTCTTTTGGTGAAGATATTTTTCCTAATAGCCAATCTAAACCTCTCCCGGTGCAAACTGAGGCCATTTCCTCATCCTGTCACTTGCTACTCGGGAGAAGAGACCAACACTCACCTCGCTGCAACCTCCTTGCAGCAAATTGTAGAGAGCGATAAGGTCTCCCCTGAGTCTCTTTTTCTCCAGACTAAACATCCCCAGTTCCCTCAGCTGCTCCTCATGGGACTTGTGCTCCAGACCCTTCACCAGCCTCATTGCCCTTCCCTGGACACGCTCCAGCACCTCAGTGTCTGTCCTGCAGTGAGGGGCCAAAAATGGACACAGGACTTGAGGTGCGGACTCACCAGTGCCGAGCACAGGGGGACGATCACTGCCCTGGTCCTGCTGGCCACACTGTGTCTGATACAGGACAGGATGCTTTGGCTGCCTTTGCCACCTGGGCACACTGCTGCCTTGTATTCAGCTGGTGTTGACCAGCATCCCAGGTCCTTTTCCACCAGGTAGCTCTCCAGCCACTGTGCCCCAAGCCTGTAGTGTTGCATGGGATTCCCACTGTAGAGTCTTCCTGCCCTCAAGCAGATTAACACTCCTGCCCACCTTCATACCAAAGTGATCCAAGAAAGTCATATGGATATGGGGACCCATGGTGCCAAGCACCTGAGTAGGCACTTGCTGTGAGTGAGAGGCTTGTCCCTGGTCCACCCCCCTTCTCTCCAGTGAGAGTGCAGTAGTGATGGCTTTTCATCCAAAGCACAGGATAGTGGGATGGATAGGGCTGTGCTACTCACTGGACTGCCCTGGATGTTGTTTTGTATGAAAATTACCTTCTAATCACATGGAGGATGAGAGAAATACCTTTTCTTCAGTGGGTACCACAGCTCATGTCCAGTTAGTCCATTGGAAAACAAATAGCAATTGCTTCTTCTTTCATAAAAGTGTCATGTTGCAGTTAATTCATAGGATAGAATAGGATAGGATATAGAGTAGAATAGTTTGTTTTGGTTTGGAAGGGACCTTAAACGTTATCTACTTCAAACCCCCCTGCCATGGTCAGGGACACCTTCCACTAGACCAGGTTGCTCAAAGAGCACTTCCAGGGATGGGGCATCCACAGGTTCTCTGGGCAGCCTGTTCCAGTGCCTCGCCACACTCACAGTAAAGAATTTCTTCCTAATATCTAATCTAAATCTACTCTCTTTCAGCTTAAAGTCATCACCCCTTGTCACATCACTACAAGCCCTACTAAAAGGTCCTTCTTCAGCTTTCTTGCAGGCCCCCTTTGGGTACTGAAAAACTGCTAGAAGGTCTCCCTGAAGCCTTCTCCTCTCCAGGCTGAACAACCCCAACTGTCTCAGCCTGTCTTCCTAGGAGAGATGCTCCAGCCCTCTGATCATCTTCGTGGCCCTCCTCTAGACCTGCTCCAACAGGTCCATGCCCTTCTTACTTTGGGGACTCCAGGGATGAGTGCAGTACTCCAGGTGGGATCTCATGGGAGCTGAGTAGAGGAGCAGAATCACCCCACTCAACCTGACTCAGTCACCCCAGATTCTGCTAAGTTCCACATTTCAGATTTCTTAATGATTTTCTAATGAATTTCTGATACTATAGTTCCTACTTATAGTGCTGCTGTATAGTTAAAAACTCAGAATGAATCAGTATCCCTGGGGGCTGTACAGATATAAAAAAACCTAATAAAACCGCCAGCATGCTTATTTGGAGAAGGACATGGATTTTCCTTTGGTGTTCAGTTCAATAGTATTTGGAAGTTGATATTGTTTGATAAATAGGAATTATCAAAACTCAGTTCACAGCTTAGAAGCCTTTAAAAGACACCCCCTGCACAACAAACTAATGTATAACCCACCCAGGACAAAGTCGGAACAACAAGCAACAGCAAACTAAGTTGTACAGTAAGGTAAAGAAGAGAACCAGAACATGTTTAAAGGTCTGAAGAAGGCAAGTGTTTTGGTTGATGATGTATTAAGAGAAATGACTGAAGAACAGATCATGCGTGTGAAAACGTGAGCCACATAACCCCGTGCAGGTCAGTCAGCAGAGGGGCAGTGTGTTCTGCCGATGGAAGGGACCGCCAGCACTGCAGAGCTCTGCAAGGTTTCATTTAATTATGGGTAGCATATGGGTAGCATCTTATGTGATCAGCTTCACGGGGCCTTAAAAAGCCCGATTTAGAGGTGACTGGGTACTGCCTACTCATTCTGGCTGCCTCTGCCCATCTCCTGGTGCCCTCTCTTTCCTCTGAGCATTTTTTCTTGCATGAGCATGCAAGCCTGCTGCATGGGTCTCACCTCCAATGTTTATCACTGTGGATATAGCCGGCTTTATGCAGAGGAGAGGACAAAGCACCAGTCACACAGAGAAGGCTGTCACGCACCAGTCCTGGAGCGAATCTTGTTAACGGAACCACTGCTGATGCTGAGGGTGCTTCTGAATGGAAACAAGACTTCCCAGAAATGTGGGTTTTGACAGAAAATGTAACTGTCTTTTGAGATACTAAACCAGATATGTAAATACCTGAAAAAATGAAAGTCACAGAGCCCTTAGACTGGAGTTGCACTTTCCTTCCTGTATCCTTCAGCTTTCCTAGAGGCCAGGATCAGCCTCTCCCCTCAGGGAGCGGGGCCAGGACCTCCCAGGGTGAGGAGGCAGAGGGGTCACCTTGGGATCCCAGGCCTAAGAGCAGAATGACAGCTGCAAATGTAAAATGCAACTTTTAAGAGGCATTACAACTCCTGTTTTGACTGCAGTCTTTCATGATTTTGGAAATTAAGTCAGAATTTTCCACTGAATGAAACATTTCCAGTTCAGCAACAATTTCGCTCGCTTCCCCTATCCTACCAATAAGCTTCAAAGGATTTAAACTAAAGCTGTAAACTGCTGCATACAATTTTTGTTTCCTTATTCTTTTCTTTAGGCCACCCAAAGTCCCTTTTCTGTAAGAAAGCAGTGTGTTGCTGCAGCCTTTGTTTCTGTGACAGGTCTACAAGGGCAGAATGATGCTCATGCTGGACTTGGTTATTCTGGCATAAATCAGAAGCCCGGACAATTACATGGACAAACCCCAGAAACCTCTCATTCCTCCTCGTCACACCTTTGTTTGGCCTGTGTAGTGTGTAAAATGCAACCAAATTGCACTGGTCCCTAGCAGCTTGGGTGCAGGGCTGCAGTCCCCACCATCTTCTTTCAGGTCCCGTGGAGATTTCTGCCTTCAGCTGCTCACTGTTACCCACTGCGTGGACATGCTGTTGATGCTAGCCCAGCTCATCTGTGTTGAAGAGAGATGACTGGACTCCCAGCCCTCTGCTTTCCTTCCTCACCAGGCAACCCCCAGCTGGAGAGCTCATACCCACCATGGAAAGAGCCTCTCAGAAAGGACGTATAGCATGTGCATTTGCCACTGGAACAATTCAAAGGAAATTCAACACAACTGAAAAGATTTATCATTGGTCACTGTCAATTTAGAGCCATAGTTTTTCTCCAGCAGCCAGCCAGAATCTGTAGAGCAAAAGTAAACATGACCCTGCTGAGGCTTTTGGTTGTTTACTTTCCAAGAGGAAGAGAGGAAAGAGGAAAGGGGAGAGTAGGACCATCCTGATCCTGAACTTATGACTGGCTGTACTACAGGGAACAAACGGCCTTCTGGGAATTCAGGAAAGACTGTGCATAGCATCAGAATTTCCCATCTCAGGCAATGGAAGAGGGCAGTAACCAAAGCTTGGGCAGCTCAGTTTATCTGACTGGCTATGCCAGGTCTTGATCTTCTTTCCCCAGAGCAGCACTGGGCAAGCAGCCGCTCATTTTCTGCTCTCTACGCGAAGGGGCTGTTTCTCCTTTAACGGATTATTGGCAGAAGGTGGTAGGCCTGAAATCTCCAGACTGCTCTGTGTGAAAAGCCAGAAGTTAAAAGAAGAATCAGACTTTTCCAGGCTCTGGCAAAGCTGTTCGTTTTCAGTGCAGGCTTCAGGAGGGTGGCAAGGTTGTTTGCAGAAAGTTGGTGTTAATGTTGTGTAGGTTCCCTTCCTCACCACTGCTACTGAGCCTATTTGCAGAATAACCATGTTTTACAATGTGCAGTAGCTACTTTCCACGTTGGTACACAATACAGTTCTGAACTGGAGAATCATTTAGCGATGCTGTTAAGAAACCACTGAATGTTGGCTTTACCAGTTCACTGAAATGGGGATTTAATTCGGCTTCAATACCAGTCCAGCTTGGCTATTTCTGGATGGATGCTTTGAACTTTCTCTTTCCTCCAAAAGTCAAGAGGACTGTCATGACCTAAGATGTGGTCTTCCCTTCCCTAACAATAGTCTGCATGGCTAAGTTTAGAATATGTTGGTGACTTTAGATACATTAGGATAAAAATGTATAATTGTCCTGATTTCAGTTGGGATAAGAGATAATTTTATTCTCAGTAGCTGGTACAATGTTGTGTTTTGGATTTAGTATGAGAATAATGTTGGTAACACACTGATATTTTAGTTGTTGCTAGGTAGTGCTTACTCTAAATCAGGGACTTTTCAGTTTCCCGTGCTCTGCCAGTGAGGAGGCGCACAAGAAGCCAGGAGGGAGCAGAGCCAGGACAGCTGACCCAAACTAGCCAAAGGGATATTCCATACCATAGAACGTTATGCTTACTATATAAACTGGGGGGAGGGACTGATCACTGCTTGGGGACTGCTGGGCATCAGTAAGCAGGTGGTGAGCACTTGTGTTGTGCATCACTTGTTTGGGGCATTTTTCCCCCTTGGGTTTAATTCCTCTCTCTCTTTCTCTCTCTTTTTCATTACAATTGTTGTTATTTGTTGTTGTTGTATTTATTTATTTATTTATTTCAGTTATTAAATTGTTCTTAACCCATGAGTTTTACCTTTTTTCCTATTCTCCTCCCCATGGGATCGGGGGGCTGAGCAAGCAGCTGTGTAGTACTTAGTTGCTGGCAGGGGCTAAACCATGACAATAATGCAGAAGCACAAAGCAGGCATATTACTTATAAAGTGCTTCCTATATCACATAGGCATCCATATTATAGAAGAATGACCTTATCGCCTTACACTGTGAAAGTAAATTGCTGACTTAAAGCTGCTGATTTGGAGGGCTAATTGACTCCAGTCATATTTAAACTCTATTGCACAAACTCAATAACAACTTCAAGTTAAAAAAAAAATCCTATGTCCAAACATATTAAATGGTCACAGCCTTTGGAAGCAATTAAGCAACAACACAAAAGAAAAAAATGTAAAAGAATATTAACAGTATAGTAACAGGAAGAAGAGTCTTCCATCCAGGTGGTGGCATTGCCAGCTTCCAAGGTGCCCGGAATAGCTAAGTGGAGGTGTGACTTTTGGCTGTGCCAGAGAATAACAGTGAGCGCCGCAAATAAAACCATGGTTTTAAGGGCTGTATACCTAAAGGAAAAGAAAACCTAGACAGGAATATCAGTTAACCTCAGATCTGCCAAGCTAAGGTAGAACAAAATAATCCATTTACTGGCAATAAAGGCAACGTTCTAATCGATAATTTTTTACTGAAGTTGAGGCAGCTTGACAGGTCGTGGCCACAGCACAGGTGCTCCTGACACCCACCCTGGGGCTGATGGACCCCGATGTGCCAGCGGGTCTGCCCCAGCGTGGGGATTTGGAGAGCCTCCTGCAGCTGCTTGGGGCACTGACAGATGCTGTTAGCAGTGGAATCGACAAGTCTGTCAGTTCCAGCCAGCCACACCACAGACTGTGGAGGTTTCAGTTTGCTGAAAATTCGCAAAAGTGTTGGTTCCCACCCAATTTGGATCACGACCAGGTTTTTAAGAAAAAGAAATTAAAAAATTTCCCACGACCTCACTTTTGGCTGGTTCTGCTTACTACTTATATGCATAGCGCTTCATGCAGGGACCCTACGCTGGAGAGAGGTCAAAGGCATTCAGTAATATACAGAATACTAAGCCCAAGATCCAAGAAAGAGACAAATGCAGATTTGCCTTAAATCAAGCAATTCAAATCTTGGTTTATACTGTTGAAACTTAATCTGTAGCTCACTCAGTATTAGAGCAATGGGGTCAAATAATTGAAGTTTTATATTTTTTATATTTTATTTTTATATTTATATTTATATATTTATATTTTTAAGCAAGACTGAATTTGTTAAATATAAAAAGCCATCAGGAATATTTGAATCCTAAACAAGATTTTGAATAACATCTATCAATTTAATTGCTTAATGAAAAAGGCCTCAGCAAGAAGACTGTGCTTTATTTTTACACTAATAAAAATCCCATCAACTGGTGGGATAGCAATCTGATGAAGTTATATCTATTTCCAAAACTATCTGCTTAAAAAAAAAAAAAGGTTGTAATCATGAGGCAAGATCATCATGCTTAAAAGAGATTTTTCCCATCACGTACCGTGTTCTGCGTGGAACAGCCATATCTCTTCCACCCGAAACATGTTCTCCAGGGACAAGGGAAAGAGAAGGACAGGAATGGGAAGAGAATAGGATAAAAATCAATCTCTCATGAAGTACACCAGATGTTAAGAACATTGTGTTTCAAATATTACTCCAATCTCTAACTTCTGGGATCAGTACGAGACCTCTAGGGAGGACTCTTTAACCCACATCTGCCTGTTGCCAGTTGTTGGTATTTTTGCAATATTCCTTCTCAACAGCTGCTTCTGACTGCTGTCAGAGATGGAACCTGGTCTACTGCTGCAATCTGCAATGGCAATTCCTACATTTCACAAATCACCCAGTTGCCAAACGGCTGCATGCCCTCGGCAGCTACGGAACTGGTACATGCGTATCTCATTAAAACAAGATTCTTATCACATCAACATTATAGGATTAAATATGTGGAATCATAGTTCAGTTCAGTTTCCTAGTTGAAGAAACATCTTTGTGGTTTTGACTGTCACTCAGCGAGTATCTTGCTTTCAGTGTTAGAATTAAATCTGGATAGTGTTTGATGTCACCGATTGAATTAAATCCAGCCTACTTTTGATTTATACTTTCACTCCTTTATAGGAACCTGAGAAGGAATTGTAAACTTTAAGTAGGGCTTCTGCCCTACAAACTGGGAAAATTACTGAAAACACTGAATACTGACAGAGAGAGAAGTCCTTGCTAGGATGGAATTAAAGGACAATTGTGATCATCGTCTCTAGGACTGAACAGACACAGACCAACACGAGTGCACAAGAGCAAAATGGATGCAAAATGCTGAGGATTTAAATGAAGCTTAACTACGGTGTGTTTCATGTTCTTTTTTTGCTGAGATAAATGAGTTACCAAAACCCAGTAAGTTTGGGCAAGTAAAAGAGGCAGTGCAAATATCCGAAATATCCGATGCTCATAATTTCACCCATGAACCATGCAGAGGAACATTTACAGATATACTTGGCCTGTGACACCCCTAGCAGAGGCTAACGAAGCAGGGGCTGCTGCAGTGACGGTTCACAGTGTCCCAGGCCAGCCCCTGTGTCCCGTCCCCCCGCCCCGGGTGCGTGGCTGCGGGGGGGGGGGGGGGGAGGGGCTGGGCCCGAGACGGCGCGGGGGGGGGGGGGATGCCCAGCCCAGTCCAGCCCAGCCCAGCCCAGCCTCCTCCTGCTTCGCAAGGCATCTGTGCCATCTAGCGCCTGCTCTGCCTCGCTACCCAAACGTCCCACGTGGAGCATCCCGTGGTTGTGGGAAAGACATTCTGGGAACTAGTTAGCTGGGTAACGCTGATGAGTTTAGCTGGGTAAAGATATACCTGAGGCAGGAGATGCACAAACTCTGTGGCATCCATAGGCACGCAATCATCGAGTCATTAAACATCAGGGAGAGACGAACGCAGGTAAGTTACTTCTTTCTCCCCTTTCTGCTCTCTTTTCTTGATACATGTGAAAAAGAAAGTGCTGCAGTTTTGCCCTCTGGGAACTATGCAATGAAATTCCACTCAGAAGGCATTCAAAAATCCCTCAATGTCTTTTTAAGTGCCTCAGAGTGCTTGGATGTGTCCCTCTGGAGAGAAAGTACAAAGATTCATTAAAACAGATGTTAGAGTTGTTACTCCAGAGGTAAATCAAGCATGAAGTGCCTTAATGTTTGCCTTTTCTCTAATTAAGCCCCTACTTAATCACAGCTTTCATAAGGCTCTATTCAGATGGGTCTTCAAAAGCAACATGGCCAATGGCCTCTGCTTATCAGAGCCCCCAAAACCCTTACTCACATATTTGTAGCATACTGGGGGTCTTCAGTACAAGATGTCAAAACTATGTGACCAGAAGAGAGCGAAGGAAAATGGGCATCTTCAGTGCTGGTGGTTCCTGCTGTAGCAGAGAATTTTGTAAGGGTCATCTAGATGTTTTCATCTAAAAAGTCACCATAGTTCACAACACAGAGGAAGGCAAAACCAAAAAAAAATAAATAATCCCCCCAACCCATCATTGCCAGTTAGCCTGACTTCAGTATAGCTGTTCAAGCAAGACACCAGAGTTCTGATTTTTTCCCCCCAAGCCAATAGAAATAATAGAGCATTTTATCTGACATCACATCTGTATGGCTTCAGAAGACACAAAAAGGCTTCTGGATTACAGAAAAGTCCTTCCTTGATGTTTTCAGAGGACCAGTACACTCTCTGAACCATGCAGCCTGCTGCCTCCTATGGGAGACAGGATCCCAGCCCGGGCAGGTCTTTGACCTGGCCAGACCAGCTGTCCCTGCGCCCTGCCTGACATGTGCAGGACAGGAGAGTCACTTGCCGAGTGAAACTCCTGCAGACAGCACTGACATTTTCATGGGAACCTAAAGATCTTATCGAAGCTGCTATGTGCAACAGCCTGAAACATCTTTAATGTCACGTGATGTTTTTAGTATGGCTGAAAAAAGCCCCACCAGGCAGCCGTGTGCCAGGCCAGAGCAGCTGAGCACATCTGCAGGGCAGCAAGCAATGCGGCAGAGATGCTGAAGGTGAGCACTCCGGCCAGATGTGGCAGAGATGCTGAAGGTGAGCACTCCGGCCAGATGCGTTTCCCCATGCTGCTGCCACATGCCTGCAGGCTGCGGCTCCCTGTTACAGCAGGATGGATCAGCTGCTTGACCAGACACTGTTCCCTGCATAGAAACAAGCGAAGGAGCAACAGGCAGTTGCAGGAAATGGGGTAAAATGTGGGCAAAGGGAATACTCTGAGAAATCTGCGAGTCTCGAGGAAACTTTCCTGCTGGCAACTACGACCATGGCTAGCAGAGCACAATGTAGAGCAGAAACAAACCCGACTGCCCCAGAAAACCCCCTCCTCTCTCGTTTTCTGCCAGTGTTTGGGTCTGTCCCAAGCCTTTCCCCAGCTCTGCCTCCGGGTGCGGGTGCGGCGGAGCCCAGCGGCTGCCAGCGGTGCGGCCAGCTCAGGCGCGCAGCTACCGCCTGTGTGCTCGCTGTCCAGCGGGGAAACCTCAGCAGAGCTGCTGCCTTAACTCTGGATTGACAGGAGGAAAGGCCAAGCTTCGGGCCTCTCGGCTCCCCTAAGGTGCTCCTGCGTGCTTGGGAAAAGGGCTGTGCGGGAGGCTCTTTGCACAGACAAGCTGACAGGCAGGTCGAGAGAATTTTGCTTGGAAGGGGAAGATACTGAAGGGAAATACCCAAACTAGGAACCCCCTAGCATTAGTGACTTGAACAGCATTGCCTCATTGTGAGATTTTTTTATATATATCATGTTAACTAGAGACATTTTAACAATTTAGATTTTGCTCCATTAGTGTTTCCAAAAAGTGAATTATCAGCAATGTAGTTACTGTGAGTATTTAATTGTCTTTTAGGAGCTCTCCTTGTCTTCTCAATCGCTGCAATACAAATGACACCTGGCAAGACTTGGGTTTAGTGCAATAGCTGAAAAAAAGAAATATGCAGAAATCTTCAAATGTAAAAAGAAGAGAGGGACTGAGAGGGATTTATATATTCAGCCATGGTAGGAACCAACAAGAGACAGTGATAACTCATGCTCTATTATTGTGATAATGCCTAGGGGAGCGGGGCAGAAAGGTGGAATGCTAACTGTAGCCAGAGGTGAGGGACTTGGATTCTGAAGTAGAACTAAGAGGAAAGCAAGGCTCTTACCATATTTAATTTCCTTCTTGCAAGGAAGAGGTAGGATTGCACAAGGAGAATAACCACCGCTTGTGCAGCACCATCACTCTGGTTAAGTTTTGTACATGGGACAAAACAGTATCTCCTTGAGAGACCTCTGTATGAAACTAATACAGGAGTTAATCCCTGTACCAGCTCATCCCTCAATGTGTCCACTGCTGCAATGTGCTGTGCACTACATAAATCAACAGCAAAGTGAATTTGTTTACTGAAAATTCAGCACTGGCTAAGAAAAGATGTACTAGCAGTTTTGCCAGAATGGGTAAAGCCAATGGCTAAAGCAGAGAGACCTGCTTACTTCTCACAACAGCAGCAGCCTTTTGAATTTGAAGGCTTTCTTCCAGAACCTGAGAAAAGTTTTTGAATGATCATGGCAATTTTGTGCAAGGGCCAAACAAATGCAATGCCTGATATTCACCATTCAACAGATAAAGCCAGGATCTTTTAATGTTTTAATGAGAAAGATGTCTGCCTATTACCTAGGCGGAACACCGCCTGCTGAACTCTCAGGGTTTTAAAATGACAAATTATTTGACCCCCAAAGGGGCTCAGGCTTATGTGGGTTGGACAATCTCTTGCTTGATGCTTGTTAAGCAACCGGCACACAGGAGCCTGGTCTGCATCTGGTGGTTCTGGCTATATTAATAGTATTGGACCAGTAACTAATGAGAGCTGTCAGGAACTGGCAAGCACCGCTTGTAAAGCTGCCGCTTGAACCCAGTCCCCCATGCCCCAACACTCTAAGGTATTTGATCACTTTTTCTAAATGAGTGTTTACTTTTCACATTAACTCACCTGAAAAGTTATGTTGATTGCTTAAAAACAAAGCAGAGAGAGAACATGTAGTTCTAGCAATTGCAAGGCTACAGATGTTTTTTTCCCTGAACTCCCTCCTCCCTAACTCCTCCGCTTTGGCCATTTGGTAGAGCAAAGCACATTCACCAGCCCTGTGTGTGCCTGTGCATTAGTCCTCTGCTGGGGAAATGATGCCATATATTCAAGAGCCTGACTTGCTCTTCAGAGCATACAAAATGGTCATAAATATAAGTACGCTAAAGAGCAGGAATGTTTATTTATGGCATTGTTTGCCCAGCAGTGGAACCAGTGTCCTATGGCTGTTTGTTCTTGCACCATAGCCCTGCTCTGGGAGGCTGTAATTCATCGTGAACTGAATTCTAGTTTCACCCTCTCAGTATGAGGAACAGTTTAATTAAAAATGCAGGAATAACAGACAGCTGCCATTGACATACAGTAAATAAACCTTTCTCAGTCAGACCAATGCCTTACAAGAGGCAGTTTTCCCAGCCTACGTTTTTACTTTGTTGTTTGTTTTTTTAAAAATAATAAGCCCCTCTAGTATAATGAAGTATAATGGAAAATGCAAACATGTTCATCATTGCAAGCAGAAAGCTGCCCCTGGCTATTGGTAACACGCAGCCTTCTGTGTACAGAAGAGTGCTGGGATAAATGATGGTACCCTTTTCTAATAAAACAGCTCCTGATAAATGTTACTCAATGTTTATTTTTGTGCTATTGTCAATCATATTTTAAATAGGAGAAAACAACATGGGATTTCAATTTGATAAAGCTGTCCTGGTTTTTATGCTCCAAATATCAGGTCTTGATTCCCTTCTTTTTCTTTTTTTGCCAATGAACAAATGTAATTTTTGTTGTCCTTGGGTGGAAACTAAGAAGAAGGGTAAGTCAATATCAGAGATCCTGTTTCAAGGCTTAAAGGAGGGTGCATTTTTTTTGGCTGACATTTAATTGAGATTTTCTTGTTTCTTTTGAAATGTGTGATGACAATGTTTTTTCCAGCTCACATTTATTTATCATTTGGTAAGTGTATACTTCATTTCTTTAATGAATGAGACAACTCCTGGAGGAAGAGCTAATGACAGTACTTTGTTCTTATATAAATATATGTAATTGTATTAGCTAAAAGCTAGGTCACATTGTGTATACTTGTATACACATATATAATTGAATGATGCAGTAGAAAATAGACTTCTGAAAACTTCTATGATGGAAAGGACATATTTTCCAATCAAGTTTATACATGTATATATGTGCAAGAATAAACTTTTACCCCATCCAGAACTCGGGAGATTTTGAGAATCTAGGAAAACAAGGAAGAAAAACAGCGAGAAGTATTTCAGCAAATTTAATTCTTGCATTTTTTTTACCTTGCCAAGAAAACCACACTGTGAGGTCACCTCAGAATTGAGAGGATGGAAATGACCTCACTTGAGTCAGCTTAAAAGTAACACTATAAGAAACAGTCTGAAATGACTGCGCCTTATACCTTGCACCTTACAACACTGTTATTACCAATACCGGTACAGAAATCTAACAGGGTTATGTTTCCCATGTTATAGAAGAAATCTGATTAACTATTCTTCGGTCTGAATAGTCTTGTTTAGCATTGTTAGCTCAGCACTAGTAGCTAAAGTAGGTGAAGCCTCAGGCTTCAAAAGCTGACCGAGAGTAAACTTTCTAATAAAACTAATACTGCTAACACAGAACTAGCCGAATCCAGCAGATACGAGTGGAATGAAGAAGAATAAGGAATGAAGAAGATAAAACTTGCTGAAAGCTCATCCAAAACTCCTGGGGTTTCACCTGACCTTATTAAAATGTCAAAATTGTGGAGCTCCTTCAGAAGGGATGTGAGTTTATTGAAATAGTCATAACCAGTCACCATAAAAACAAAGGGAGGAAAGCTCATAGCAATCAAGTATTAAATTCCCAAGGAGGCATAAAAAAGGATTCAGAAACAAATTGATCCATTTGAAAACAGGAGTTTTATGATAATGCAGTGTCCCGTATAATACCCCTATTTTATGTGTATGCAAAAATAGGTTAGGCAACAGAGATCCAGAATATTGGTTTGTACAGGACATCAGAGCAATAAATGAACATGTGTTTGTACCTCATTTGGTGGTTCCAGACCCATCAACAATATTATTACAAATTCCAGCCTGGGCAAAATACTTCACTGTTATTGATTTAATAACTGCATTTTTTAGTATTCCTATAGCAGAAGACATCCAGCATCTGCTTGCATTTATGTGGAAAGGCCAACAACTAATGTGGACCCACTTGCTCTAAGGGATCACTGGGTCTCCTATGATATTCTGTCATTTGCATGAAGGCAGCTTGGAAGATACTACATTACCTGGAGGTTCTATACTTGCACGATATGTAGATGATTTGTTACTTGCTAGCAATACATGTGATAATTGCTTGAAAGATGCTATTTGCCCATGTACTGCTTTAGCAGGAAAAGGTCACCGTGCATCTTCCAAGCTTCAGCTGTGTCAGCAGGAAGTAAAATACTTTGGATTCATGTTAAAAGGACAAAGATTAGCAGACCCAGAGCAGGTCCAGGCTATTGTAGAAATACCTCGGCTGGTAACAAGAAAACAACTGCAAGGATTTTTAGGTGCAGCAGGGTGCTGCAGACCCTGGATACTGGGGCTGGAGGGCTTAAGGAAGCCATGGACAGAAGCTACCAAGGCAGAGGAAGCGGAGCCCGTACAGTGGTGTCCGGAGAGAGCAAAGGCTTTCCAAACTGTAACATGAATTTTAGCTTTAGCTCCAGCGGGTGAATTGCTGGATTACGCCAGGTCCCGCAGCTGTCAGCGCGGGCGGGCAGGGGCGCGGGCGGGCAGGGGCGCGGGCGGGCAGGGGCGCGGGCGGGCAGGGGCGCGGGCGGGCAGGGGCGCGGGCGGCGGCGCGCTGCGCAAAGCTGGGCGCACAGCGCCCCCCCGTGGCTGCGCGCTCAGCGCAGCGGCGCCCTGTGGCGCAGGGACTCCCTCCGGCCTGAAAGCGATAGCAGCCACAGGGGCTGTCACAGAAGGCAGCAGACCGTTAGTCCTGGGTCACCCAACAACCCGTGTGTGTACTGCATGAAGGACAGCTGATCCTTAAGCAACGAGCTACACCAGCATTGTCCCCAGAAAGAGCGCATCGCTACGGATTACTGATTTTAAACGCAGCTAATACTACTTTGAAAAGATGTCACGTTTTGAATGCAGCAACCTTACTGTCTGTTCCCTCTGATCGCGACTGTGCTAAGGCAGTGTTTCACCCCAGCTGCCTACAGCAAGACCTGCAGGATCAGCCTCGAGAGAACCTAGATCTAACCCTGTTCTCTGATGGATCTTCACACTACGCAAATGGAAAACACCACACAGGCTGTGCAGTGGTGCGAAACGTAGAGGTACTTGTAGCAGAACCCCTACAACCCTTGGTGAGTGCCTGAGGGGCTGAATTAACTGCATTGGCCAGGGCAGCCTGGTGACATCACCAGCAGGTTACTACTTATACTTACTCTAAATATGCTTTTGGAGTGTGTCATGCAATGGGTACGCCATGGAAAGAACAAGGGGGTTCCTTACCTCATGGGGAAAGAATATTTCTGAAAGAACAGAAATCCAGATGCTGTTGGAAGCTGTTAAGCTTCCAAGGGAAATGGCTGTAGTACCCTGTCTAGCTCAAGCCAACGGATCCAGCAAAATTTAAATAAATAATGAATTGGCAGATAAAGCAACTAAAGCTGCTGCCCGCCAATGTATACGTGAGTGTCTACTGTAACAGCTCACTCTGATGATGATTGGCCAGAGATCAATAATCCAGCCCAAACACAGGCACAGATTACTCAGGAAGAACGAGCTCAATGGGAAAGTTGGGAAGCTGAGAAAGATGAAACTGGAATTTGGACTATTGGGGGAAAACCCTTTTTATCAAGAAACTATTTCATGACTTTGGCTAGGTGGTTTCATGATAAAACACACCAAGGAATGACAGCAATTGTTAACTAGATTGAAAAAGTGTGGGCAGCCCCCAGAATACATACGGCAGTAAAAAGGATTGTGAATTTTTGTTCCACGTGTTGGAAGTTTTCCAACGCAAAACCCAAACAGGAGGTGGGAGGACAACCATAAGCATACTTCCCATTCCAAAGATTGCAAATCGATCATGCTGACATGCCTCCTGCGAGTAGATTTAAGCACCTGCTAGTAATCGTGGATCAACTCTCAGGACGGGTAAAAGCTTTTCCCACCAGGAAAACTGATACTGCAGGAATTGTCAAAGCACTCATACGAAATCATTCCTGGATATGGAATACCTGAAACCATAGAATCCAATAGAGGTTCTCATTTTTCAGTGGGAATACTAAACGCTATCTATGAAAGTTTACTAATACAGCAACAACTACACATTCCATATCATCTGCAGTCCTCAGGAGAGGTGGAAAGAATGAATAGGACTCTCAAAACTAAATTTGCTTGAACTTGTAGTCAGGTAGGTTTGAAATGGCCTGAAGTTTTAGGAATAGTGCTACAGGATATTACAAAGACCCCTCGCCAACATTTAGGGTTGTCATCAGCAGAGTGTTTGGGCAGGCACTTAGCTGTACCTGGGACCTTTGTCCCTGCTAGGACCAGCCTCTAAGTTTGAGATGAATGAGTCACCAAATTTGTATTTGGGATACAAAAATATCTACAAGAAAAGAGGGCACAAGCCAGATGGTTTCAACCAGTATGAGCTGGAATGGCAGCATATGACATCCAGTCTGGAGATGCAGTAATGATAAAAGTCCACTTTTGCAAAACAAAGCTGCACCCTAAATGAGGGGGTCTGTATTGTGTTACGAACTTCTTACTTTGCTGTAAAGCTTTCAGAAAAGGATAACTGGATTCACGACTCTCATGCTAACTGCCAAAAGGTTATCAGTTAGATAGACCATCATCAACCCTGTGGGACTTTGTCAATCCTACCTCAGAGACTGAAACTGGAACCATTTGAGTTCATAAAGGCTGAAGGAAATCCCAGAACCACATCATTTTTGTTTTCCTTCTAGAACAAACTGGACCAGGGAGTCGCCTGCTTCTTGACCTAGCGGACCATCAGATACTGGAAATCAAGGACAGCGTCCTGTTTGGTGTTTCCACCATCCTTACAGACTGGAAATCACCCCAGGCTCAGTTCCAAGAGGGAAGGATTTGAGATGGCATTAGCATGGCTTGCTTTCATTATCCTGCAATAGTTGTGGCCCATGTCGTCCTGGGTGGTCTATTAATAACTGTTATAGAGGTCATTGGGAAAACCGTCATTGAGGATGGAGTTGGGGAAATATAACCAGAAGAGGCACAGCCAGATACATAAGCTGCTGCTGTGTATGCAGGTGGCACCAAGTGCCCAGTGAAGAAGTGTTAGCCATAAAGCTCAATTTTTTATTATTAGATTATCTTCTATAGCTTCTTAAATAGGAAATAGAGTGCTTACCCTAGTTCTGGCATTAACCCTTCTTTGTATAGATGTTCTGATTCTTTTTCTTTTCTAGAAACTCAAGGACCAAGGAAACAATGAAAAGAGAATGAGGTAACTTCAGAAGGTTGTCAGCCCAGTGACAGTGAAAACCAGTGAGAAATCAAGAGACCACCAACAAGAACTAAGTGATTGGACTTGGGGATCGGTTGCTGGGTGGTATGAATATAATTGAGGGGCACGATCTGGGGTAGGGGTCCCTCTCTTGAAGCACCCAGCTTGAGTTGTAACCTAAGAACGAGTAAAGAGGAATTAGAAACCTTCATTCAACTTTACATTAATCAGCAGAACCCTAGTGTCGGACCTGTTACGGCGGCCGGTGCGCTCAGATCCATAACACCTATCAATACTAAAATTGCTTATACTGGTGTAGGCACTCTCATAAGGAAAGGAAAATAAACTCTACTCCTACAAAAGCATCAACAGTACTGATTAGACTGATATAATTACATCAATAATAAAAGACCATCAGACCTCTACTTAGCCCAGTGGTACCAAAGCCCGTTTATACTTTGCAGTGCCCTTTCCCCTTTTCCAACCCAGGATTTGGGTCTGTGTTCTGCAACTGCAGCCTTCGCCTACAGAAACTTGGCAGTTTGTAAAATCTAAAGTTGGTTGCTCTGGAAACAGACTGCAATTTCTTCCAGCTTCACAGCAAGAGCTGCTGAACTCCAAGACAAGCGTAGCATCTCTGCTCAGTTGCTTCCCCAGGCCGATGATTTTTCCTCAGGAGTCACAGATCATTTCCTCCTTCTTACCCATCTATAAGGCCAGCCCCAGGAGGAGCTTTTGATTGACTTGAGGAAACACTGAAGCCTTGAAGTACCTTTCACAAAAGGAAGCTGGCACAGGACATCTCACACGGGCCCAAAAAATACCAGACAGCATCTGCCCGAGTATCAGAAGGAGGCATGGAAGGGATCTATAGAGGATTATAGAATCAGGACCATTTCCTAAAAGAGAGCCCTTCTGCTTGGCACCTCCCTTCTCCCCATCCTATGACCTCTGACAACATCCTACGTTTCTATGAGGACTATTGGATATTACTTACATGTTGCCTGCTTGTCAGTCTGTTACTAGTCACTGAACTCTGGTCTTCCGAGCTCCATCCTTTACCCAGCCATACATCAAAATATTTGGAATTGCTCGGGCACCCAAAACACACCCCGCTGGCACAGGACAAAGCTGTGGGTGTTTAACACCCAAGAAAGCACCCCTGTTTCTTACCAGATTTTCCTCCTAGTGTCAGGCAGTATGAGGTGAGATCATCAGAAAGCATCCTTTTCCCATCTTCTCTCCCGCTTGGGGACCTGGATGCAGAGTGACCACAGTACGCACGTAGTACCCAGCTCTTTCTCAGTAAGGTGCAGATTACCTTCCCTACGGCACGGCAAGGCAGCACTCCTGCTTCGGCTTTGCTAACTTGCTGTTCTACTAACGCACAGGGGAAGAGAGAAAGAAAAGACTAGGGAAACATCAGGAAACTGCTGTCTTACCTGCAAGATCCTGCCCAAACCATCTCCTCAGCAGATGTCTTGGAACAACACGGACTCTTTATTCTCTTGATCGGAGTATAACAGACCAGGAACTCTGTGTCAAGGATGAGGTCAACCGGCCCCATGTATTCACAAAATAAAAACGAAGGCTCAGAAGCTATTAGGTTTCCGTTTTCTGTTATGTAGTACTGGTTTCTCTGTATCAGCTTGGCCCCTACCAACACTGCTGAACTCACGCTTTTATTAATCTACTTGGAAGTTGCTGTGACAGCCTAAATAGACTTAATTAGTCCTTTAATTAATGCGTATTTTAGTAGATATAAGCTGTCACAAAACACCAGATTACTTGAGGCCTTAGCATAACTGCTGTGCCAGCAGAGCATTATAGAAACCATTCAATACTATGTATTTCATTAAATACTAGAATGAAATTGCCCATATGTACTTGATGTAGAAAACTTCATCTCTAATTTGCACCAGTGATACACATGCAAATGATCAGAGCTGGAGAAAACATTCTCCTTTGCCTTCCTCTCTTCCTGCAGTAACCTAGTTCACATTAAAGGAGGGCAGCCAAGCGGTAATATTTTCCAGTTTCCATTTAATAATTTGTTTAAGTTAGCTAAAGCAAGTATAAGGTTTTTCCTCTAGGTAGAAGACTCAGAGTATCCTAGTAAGATAAAGACAAGGCAAAGAAGACAGTCACAAGAGAGCTTTCAGTGCTAGACAAGTATTCTTTTTAAGACACGGAGATATTTTTAGGGTCCAAGCTCTGCTTGAGCTCCTGTGGGGGTGCAGCATCAGCAGATTAAGCAGTGAGAACTCATGCTGAGCTACATCAGAGGCTGCAGGAGAAAACCAGTACCAGAGTATGCCCCACAGGCGAGCATGGAGAAGGTGAGGAGGGCAGAAGTGTCATGGTCCATCTTGAAGAGACTTAGCAAGGCAGTGGACTGGAAGTGAGAACTAACTAGGTGGTTAAACACAGGGAAACAGAAGCAGCTGAAAAACTTCACAGCAGTGATGGAGAGGAAGTAACGATACTCTCATTGTCCACCCAGTTGGGCTCTCCTCATGATCATTTGGAATTAGAAATTGCCAAAACTGTCCTACCTTATGCAGGTTTTCAGACAGTGGAGAAGATGCAGAGTTCATGTCAGAATCCAGCCTTGATTTTGCTGATGAATTGTAAGCAAAAATACATCAGAAGATGCAGAAAGGTCCACCTGGTCTTCAATCCCTTCAGGGATGCAAACCCAGTGCAAGTTCCCTTTCCATAATGTAAGAATGTGATTAAAATGGCACAGAAAAGGAATGAGGGCATGCTTGCCTTTGCTTAGTTCCTTTCTTCAGCTTTCCTTACAAGTAAATTTATTTAAATTCTTGGTTTTATTTTTCAGATGTCACATTAACCCCTAAGTGTGTCACCTTTTCACATGGGTGAGGAAACAAAAGCTTACCAACTCTTCCCCCAAAAAACCTTACCCCCTCTACTCAAAGGGCATGAGACAGTATGCTGCAGGGAGAGCTTCATACATAATTGATAAGCTCTGCATGCTTATGATTAAATTCTCACAGCTCTTCTTCAGTAACGCAAGGAAGCAAGAGAAAAGCCCTCCAGAGATGGGGGAGGGGGCTTCACTTATTTGCATAGATGAAAGTGCAGAGTTTGCTGCTCTTACACAACCAGCAAGTGGTTGGAGGGGGCACTCAACTCCACACATTTCTCTTTGACCAGCTGAGCAAACTGGTACCTCCTATCACAGCAGTGACACTGGTTCTATTCTGTACTGTATGAGACAAAAACTCAGCCCAACGTAGAGCTGGCAGGTCAAGGTTCCCTGTGCTCCCACCAATACAGAACCCACTGCCATGCCTCAAACTTTTGGGTGCTTTTCCGCCTCTCCTTGACCGCTAAGTGCAAACAGCATCAGCTATGAGGAATTCAGAAATCTCAACTAACTGAAAACAGACACAGGCTTTGGGTTTTATAGCAGATATCATTTAACAAAAATTCAAAATATAATTTTCTGAAATATTTTTTATAATAATTTAAAAAATTGTTTTCCCAGGTCAGGTTTAAATGATTTAAAAGCACAATTATTAGGAAGTACTCTTCAAAAGTGACATTTCACAACATCATTTTTTCCATTAAAGCAAAGGTCATGGTTCTAACGTGTTCAAATACAGACTTAACTCCAAATATTAATTAAGAAAACACCAAGTAGCAACACTTCTTCCTCAAAAATATACGTATCTCCCAAGGTCAGCCCATTGCCACCTTTACTTTTTTTGCACAAACTAAAACATATTAACACAGGACTAAGGAAATTAGACCCAGGAGAACAGAACAGAGAAATATTATCATCAGAGGAGAAAGAAAACTGGGAGAGATATCCATAACCAGAATTGTAGACTCGCTGGTAACACTACCTATATTCGCTGCCTTTCTCACTGAAGTAGCTGCAGTAAAAGCCAAACCTCCCATTACCACCAGTTCAGATTCTATTCAGACTGTATACAGCCTATCTTTGCCTGTCCTTTAAGGACATGAAAATTCAAATTAAGTTTTATCATTACAGTATGCCCACAGTGAAATTTCACCCAGTAACTTTTATCAATCTCACAAAAAGGAGTAATAAACAGAATTATTTCAAAACTTATTAACTTCTATCAATACAGAGAGTAAGAAAAAATAAGTATGAGCATAAGAAAACAAGATCCAAAACAAGACTCAATAGTAAGTAACCAACTGCACGTTAACAGAGCCTTTTAAATCAACATTTTCCTTTGTGCCTGCAAAACCAAGACACAGGCACCATCCTCTGATACTACGTGTCTTCTAGCTGAGCTCCTCCATAAGCAGTGACAGCCTTGATAAGGGTTGTCCTTGCTTCTGTCACTGAGTGATCTTGCTCAGTTATCTAATTTAATTTTATTGATTTCTTCTTCTTGGCTTGTTGTTTGGACACGGTACACAGAGCAGATTCTGAAATGCCCACTGATGTCTGAGGCACAAGTAGTTTTCCAGACTGTGTTGGGTACTTCGTTTTCATAAGGACTTTAAACAGCGGCTGGGACAACATATGTTTTAGTTGTTTTTTCATCCCCTTCAGCATCTTTTGCTTCTGGCTTTCTTCTTGCTCACTAGTTTTTCTTCCTTGGGGCAGAAATCAAAGATATAGAAAGTTACAAAAAGACAGTAACTTGCACTGGCCTCTTCAACCAGGCTTTTGTAGTGCTAGAGGCAGATGCTAATCTCATCTTTCTCTCTCTAACAAGGTCATACAACTCCCATACAGTCTTCCAGTCATCTATGACACTTTTAGATCACCCAGGCTGTCCACAAGATAACAAGATCAAGAAGAATCCTGACTACTGAGTAACTACAGCCCAGGTATCATTCTGCTAAATCATTCAGTTGGCTCTCAACCCAGAACAGACTTGGGAACAAAAGAAAAGGGGGCCTAGAACATAAAGTATTAAGCCAGGGCTTCCATCTGGGGCAGAAGATTCTTCCGAGTATTTCATTCCTTTAGGCATGCCTCATTTCAGCAACTGCAACACAGGATGCCCTTTGTTTCTTATACATAAAAAACAGTTAGGTGCTCAGATTTAAGAACATAGGAGAAAGCATAACATAAGAAAGACTTGAGATATTTTAATAGGGTCTCCTGAACAGGAGAGAATAAATGATATCAAGGTTGCTGTAATGTAAATTGAAAGGATATTACTAAATCCTTTGTAACAGCATCAGAGGCATTTCATTTATGGGAGGAATGACCAAGATTTTATTGTCTCAAACAAGCTACAGAAGAATCGGAGACTGAATACATTTTAAAGCATGAATTTGGCAAGATTCTGGGTGGCAATTACAAAGTGCTTTGCTTGAGAGCCACAACTTGGACTGGATGTGCTGTTTTGGAACTCACGCCAAAGCACAGCATACTCACATTATGTCAAAACAAGACAGCAGAGTGCTAATTATCTGAGAGTGCTCCTGCAGTTTGGACAGAGCCGATTACTGTTTGCTTGCAAAGTGGCTAAGAACAAACTAGTCCAGCCACAAGTCAAAGGAAAGAAAAAAATTAATATGAACATGCTTCAAAATTAAGGCATCTGCATATTTAGCAGCTAACAGGTTAGAGACAGCTTAAGCTGAAGTGACCCAGGCAGCACCCCTATTCAGCATGCCTTCAAAGAACTGGTAGGAAATCATACCTTTAGCTCCTAAAATTTGAACACAACGCGGTATTTTACAGTGCATCTAAACATTGCAAAACTTCACGGCATTGAACTAATAAGTACCTGTATTTGCACAGCCCTACACATTCTCTCGGGCACAGCCTGCACAACATTGAATTTTAAAAATAGAAGAAATCATTTACCTCTAACAGACCACCAAAAACCTCGGCAACTTAAATGTAAGTATTGGCCATTTAGCCCACACAACTCAACCTACGTAAGGCTCACATAATTTTTGGTGTTTGCTAGTGCTTCCTGGGTGTTCCCACACAGAGCTGTCAGGCTCCTGTCCTGATGCCTGACTACCGGTGGGGTGGGAGAGATAAGCAGAAGCGGAGAAACAGCTTTTTCTTTGACACAGAGGGGGCATATAAGGCTGTTAAGATTACCCTAAAATATTTGCCAGAACCTAAACAGTTCTTGTCTTATGACATGTGGACTTGCCTTTGATTTGCCAGAATTGTCACACCTCGCTCCCTCAGCTCCAGGACTAAATACTGCACACCCATCCTGAAAACACCAGCACCACCACATACAAAGTAATGACACTCCTTTCCTTCCCCTTCTGTCCTGCAGGTTTTAAGAGTTTCTCTGTCATGGTGAGGCTTCTTCTGGATACCAGAAGCAGCTATGGGATCAGCTGAGCACGCCCTTAAACAAGGATTTTTACTTGCCCATAAACATGTCATCATCAAGATCAATCTCAAGAGCCTCTGCTGCTTGCTGGAGCCACGAGTTGTGCTGCTTTGCTCGACTGTTGAAAAATTCTGCCTTCTCAATCTGCCGTGCCAAATTCATCCGCTCCTGCAACAAAAGTACATTTTAGACAGTATGATCAGGTTTAAATGTGGGTCACTTCACCAGAATCAGTGTTTCAGAGCATGCATTCCAACGCAACTGAGGTACAGAGACACTTTTTGGTGTCCCAGCAGATGTCCCATGTCACAAAGACATGTAATCATTTGCTAAAGGGTTTTCCTTCTTCACATCCATGATAGAATCTGACTTCTAAAACATCTCAGCCACTAAACATGCCTGAATGTTAAGCGAATCATTGCAAACACTTCAGAGACATCAAGGGCAAATCATGATTTAAATACCTATCATTTCCAAGTTACATATTTACATAGCACAGCTGGATCTTAAAGTTACTAGTCTCGGCAATAAAGGACAACCACTAGCTTCATCCTACTCTGAAGAAGTGCCTGCAGGCCATATGGAAGGAGTTATGTTCTCAGAAATGCACCTGCATGTTGTTCAGGCACAGGACAAAATGTCCTGTCCTCCTTCCCTGCTGCACACAGGTGGAACAAAGACGACCAGCAAACCTAACCTGACCTGCAGCCTTCCAGCTGGGCCAAGCTGTCTCAAATAACTAATTCATTATGCCAAGAAAATCTGCACTGACAGTAAACAATAATGAAACAAAGTTCTGCTGTTTGGAATGTGCCTGCAGTTACACAAAACAAACCCTGTGCAGTACACCCTGACCACCTCAATTGAATAGTCTGGTGCTACACAGTTAACAGCACCAGACAGAACTGCCAGGATAATGAAGATGCAGAGAAAGAGGAAATTAAAACATGCAGTGGTCTAATAAAACAAGTCAGTCACTTCTTACATCATTACAAGAAACTTTACAAAGAAACATCTTTGTAAAACTTGAGTCCACTTTCAGTCTCCCCTCTACCCTGGTTCCCCAATTCTACTCCTCTTAAGCATGAAATCCCTTCAGACTTCTCCTGAACTTGAAGGCAGGCATGCAGAACCAGGGAAGGAATGCGCCAAAGGGACATAAAGAACCAGCAGCACTATTGGTCCCAACTACAATGGCTTTGTGATTAAGCCCAGGGCAAAGTTAAATGAGACCTGACCATATGAAGGACCTAGGAGGCTGAAGTCCTGCAACTACAATTACAAAGACATCTTTTCCGGGGAGAGGAGCACTATTATGGATAGAAGAGAAGATTGTGAGATGGTGGCAGGAAAATTTAAGTATGTAAACAATATTTATTTGCCCATTAATTGATAGAGCATGATAAGAGCCAAGAACTAGTCATCAAGAAACACAGAAGGGACCTCTGAAGAAACACTCTAAAAACAACAGATTTATTTCATTAACCAGAAACATTTGTGGGGGGGTTGAGGGAAAAAAAAATAAAAGCCAAACTCTCTTTGTTACTACCAAGAGGAGAAAAATGAGTCTGTGGAAGCATTTCTTTGATTTTCTTCCTCTTTCAGGAAGCTGCATCTCCTGAAAGATTCACACTAAATACCCCATTTACAGCAAGCTTGGGCTCTGAAACTTGCTGACATTATCCCCACGGTGAGGATACCACTGCTGCCACTGGGGCAGACCCTGGGCTCAGTCCAAGCCAACTGGATAAGCATGAACCAGAATACTATAAGGAAGGTATCCGTTGCATTATCTGGCTGCTTGCATTTTTCTCCTGTTCTCAATGATTGTACAATATTCACACACTCCAAACCCAGCCAGATTCCTTTCAAATGCAATATTTAAATATGCCCCATTTGTACATGGCTGATGTCACCCAAACTGTTACAGAGACTGCTGAGACATGAGAAGTAGAAAAATCTGTGGTGACCAGATGCTTTCTGAAATACGTTGTTTTCTAAATCCTAACTACTGTCTATCTTGTGAGTTCATGAATGACCAAATTCTCCTTAAAACGGGCAATAACCTAGAAAAATGAAACACACATAGCTTGACAGGGTTCAATGGCAGCTGTGGCCTCAAAGTATAGGAACTTTTAGAAAAGCAGAAAACTCACTACTTCAACTGAGGCAGATGAAGACCACTGAAGATCTGCGGACCTGCTACTGTTCTCTAGTCTTACTAACACAAGAGGCTATAAACAACATACTTAACAGAGCCATCCCTGCTCCCCAGCCACAAAACATATTCCCTTCCCTGTACTGTTTTTGGGAATCTAGTCAGAAGCTCCTCATAATAACATTCAAGAAACATGTGATGTTTATGTTTGAACACTTTTCTTGGGCTAGTTATTGAGGAGAAATCACAAATATTGCTTAAAAAAAGATAGTGTGATCAACTTCATTTTCAAATCCAGGTCCTGAAGAGCCGATTTCACCTGAAACCAGGAAGAAAGCGATGGGCAATGCAATAATGTAAGTAAGCAAGCACCTGCTCAAGTTGCAAAGAGATTGTTGCTTCTTTACCTTGACAGAAGTCATGCACTTGGTTTCAACTGGAAAAAATGGCAGCTCTTCACTTTTCTGCAATGTTTTATAGATTTTCCTAAAATTCATCAGGTCATCAGGGCCGATGAGCAATAGGCTAAGGCCTTCATTGGCAGCTCGGGCTGTCCTGCCACTTCTGTGTACATACAACTCAGACGTACGAGGGACCTGCAAAGATTCAGAGAAACCATTAAGCTGGGCATGGAAAGCTAGCAGCAGCCTGTCATGCTTTTGCCAAGAGGTTGCCAGAGAATACTGGTTTTTAATATACACATGGAGCATTGCATGTAACATAGCTGAAGGTAACCTAAAAGATGATGTCAGGACACATTTTTTGTTCTCTGGTCCAGTATTCTTCCTTGCACAATCTTTTGTGAGTCTCTCCTAACTTCTGGCCCTCTGTCATTTCCTTGCAAAGCAGGAAAAAAATTGTATGTGTCCTCAGAGAGGAGCTACAGGGCTGAGTCATTTGACATCTTTGTATACTGAAGTTAAGCAAAAAACAAGGAGAATGATATCTGTTACATCATTTCTCATATATAATCATGCACTCATGAAGTGCTACCTACTACAGTCAGTCACTGCAGCAATGATAGCCTTAAGTACAAAGCACTAAGGAGAGTTAAATTAATAGTGATTAAATCTCTGTACTTGGGACTATACTATACACAGGACAGAGAATCACAGCTTTATAGTGTTCAGGGTTTGGATCAGCAAAAGCTTATTTCAAAATCAAAACAGTGAAAGAAAAAATATTAAAAATATTTAACCTGGTAGTGGATGACATGCTGCACATTGGGAATATCAAGACCACGAGCTGCAACATCTGTTGTCAGGAGGACACAGCTGAGAAAGTGAGAACACTGAATGAACATAAAACTGAAAAGTAAACCATTTGCCAAGGAACATGAAACACAGCAACCTAGAATTCTACCACAGCATTTTAAAGAACAGATTTGTACTGTATCATCTGCTGGAAATATGCTGTTTGTTTGCCCGTACAGAAAAGGGTACCCAGTATTACAGAGGCAGTCTTGAAACAGCAATTCTCAAAAGAAAAAAATGCAAATGTTACATTCAGCAGGTCTATTCTGTTTCCAATAAAGAATTTCACCACCTTGCTTGATCCTGTTTTCCTATGCTTTTATTCTCTCCCAGCTCACAGGAATGCTAGTGCAAATCACTATTCAATGACCTAATCCAACCACCTGGAAGGCAGGTATGCTCACTTTCATTACCTTTTACAGTGGTCTGCTCAGACTGGGTTTAAACACATCTTTAGCCTGACATGACCATACCATTAACAACACAGTTGATCTTTTGGCAGGACAGACAGGTTATTACAAGTTTCACCAGCTGAGAAAAATCACATTATTAACATTATAGATTTAATTAACAGCTTTTTGCAGCTGAAATATCTTCTACCAAGTTGCCCTCAAATAAGTTCTCTCAGTAGAAATATAAGGGGGGGATTCTGTTCTGACAATTAGTATTTCTCCTTTAACCCTAGAAATTAAGAACTCAAAAGAAGTCATTCTTCTACATAAACAGCCTACTAGAGAGATTAAAGTCTCCCTAGGGTATGAAATAATTAGTTTTTAAAAAATCTCCCAGAAACTGAATCAAGTTACTTGTAGGTAACAGCAATTTGTTAAGATTTTACGGCATCTGACAGCATACTCTATTGCTACAAGGTTCAAAGCAGAAATAAACAGAGAAAATTCTACTGCTTGCAACCTGCAGGAGGCTGTGATAGATGGTCTCATAGATTTCTTCTTGCCTTGAAAATCTGCAGTCTCTGAAAACACCCCATGTGGCCTCGGCCAATGCTGTTGATACTACATTTTGCCAAGGGATGCTGCAGATCTGTCACTGCAATTCAACCTCTCTTCTCTCTGCCTAAGTCTATTACCACAGTACAAATTTCCATGCAGTCTGACAGCACACAGCACTTCACAGCAGGACTACGCTGGGAGGCTTCTGGATTATGGAAGCACTGAGACCACGAACTTCCTCTCAAAGGCCATCCCAAAGCCAGCAGGAAACAATAATTCTTAAAATGGCAGGATAGGACTGCCTGGGTAAACCCGAGCGCCCACTGCTGCTGAAAGGCACAACTCAACTGCCCCTTCTCTTGCATTGCTGTAGGATACCTTGACCCAGACGAAGCTATTTATCTAACTAAACCCACAAAGCCCTAACCCAGCAAAAGGTGGTTAGTTTTCTGATGGCTTAGTGAAATGAAACAACTTACAGCAGGATCAAGTGAGCTGCACAGCCAGGGCACAGGGCAAAGAGATGTGCAGGATGGTTATAAAAGTATCTGGCTGAAAACAGGGCAAATGACAGCTCCTTCAGCAGCAATGAGCTGCCAGATGACCACAAGATAATTCAGGCTCAAAGGGACCTCAGAAGGTCTCTTGTCCAACCTCCTCAAAGCAGGATGAATTATAAGTCTGGACCAGGCTGCTCAGGGTTTTATCCAATTGAGCCTTAAAAAAAGCCTCAACGAATGAGCAGCCTGTTCCAGTGCTTGTCTGTCTTCACAGAGAAAAAGTTCTTTCTTATATAGCCTGAACCGCACGTTTCAACTTACACACACTTTTCCCAGGTGACGTAAGCCCAGTGCCCTCAGCCTCTCCCCTTGCAAAACCAGTGCTTCCTGACTACCTTGGTGGTCCCTCACTGAACTCACTCCAGTTCACCACCTCAACCATCAGGCGAAATCTCATCCTTAATCGTTAATAACCTGGACTCATGAACAGGGTACTCACATCCCCAGCTAACTCCCTCAACCTGCTCCTACTATGAAAGACCTGTTCTCTCTCCCCACTACCCTTTACATGATTTCTTTTTTCTCTACTAGTAAGTAGAAAATAACTCACCTCTCTCGCTCAGCAAACCTTTCCAGGTTTTTCAGCCTTTGCTTTTGGTGCATGTTGGCATGCAAAGGAAGAGGATCACAATTTAAGATTGTAAGGAGAGAAGTGAGGCGCTTTATGCAGTCTATGCTGTTTGCAAAGACCATGGTTCTTCCTGGGTACTGGAGAAGGAAGTAATAGAGATAATAGTCCTTCTCATTTGTATTACAGTGGATTCTGGTTTCTGTCAGAGTCTCAACAGTAGCCTCTTTCCTTGTTAAGTCTATTACTTTGGGTTTGCCCTTTATTCCTACTTTTTCCATTAACAATTCTAGTTTGGTCTTCTTGTCCATCTTTTTAGCATTCTTCTTCTGTAAAACTCTTGTGGGAGTCTGATGGACTAAAGTCAAAGTGGCAGAAAAAACGAAAGTCTGTCGTTGAGGGTTATACTGTGAATCATTTAAGATTTCCAACAACTGAGACAGCTCTAAGAAGTGACCTTTCTCAACCATTCGGTCTGCTTCATCAATCACAAGGCACCTGTCAAATAGAAAACACACAATAAAAATACACTTGTGCAGATAAACGCAAATCTGCTACACTCAAAAAGAACTTTTCCTGCTAAACATGTAAGGGAAGTTTTGCATGTAAAACCCAAAGGAGCACCAGCTATGCTGGGGTAGCTACAGCAGTCTTCCACATTTCCTTTTGAAAAATGAAGTTTCTAAAAGAAAAATGAGGGCTTTGCTACTAGCTTTAATTGACATTTCTGCCTATCAAGATAACCAGTGTGCATGTCGATAAACACTCTGGCAGAGACATAAGTTCTCTTACATAGTCTAAATTATTTAATCAGTTAGTAAATGTAATCAGTACGCAGTGATGCCCACTTCAGTATCCAGCAGTTAGCCTAACAGGCACCTTTACCTGAGCTGCCGAAGATTTGAAAGATGTGGGTGTCTCTCTTTAATTAACTCCCACAGACGGCCTGGGGTTGCAATTACAATTTCTGGCTTCCGATTCAGTAAACGTTCTTGCTTCTGTGCAGCCATGCCTCCAACTAGAATTGCAGTCTTAATGCCTAGAACATATAAATAATAGTTTTTATCTCACTAATTTATCAGTGAATGTCTTTACATACATCCAGACAAAGAAGTATTTTTAAAGTCTCTACCACAACTTTCAGCAAGCATTTTAGCCAGGAAATTTCAGGGTGTTTATGTAACACTGAACACACACACCCCAATTCCCTCAATTTTACAGAAAAATCCTCATTATAGTTAGAAGCCAAAAATATTCTTTTAGTGAACCCATTTTAAATAGCAGGAAGAATCGTGTATGTCCTCCATACCTGTTAGCTTTGTTTACCTGTACTTCAGAATCTCCTATTTTGCCAATTTTATCTGCATGAACCAGCGTGTTCCTGTTATTCATAACAAGCAGGCCCCTCCAAGAATAAGACTGAGAAATGCTTGTCAAGCTAGTAACTGCTCATTTGCTATGGAACAATCCTAATAATCCAAACAAGAAGGCTCCCACCCAAGTAATGATTCTCTGGAGCGCACATTAGCGCAGACCCTCAGTTAGCTTTAAGCAATTTGCTCAGGTACTAAAAGGTGTTTAGCAAGAGAAGCACAGACTCCGCACACGGCTTATTTCACTTTACTCTACAAACATACGCTAGCCCATGACAACCTCAATGCCACCGTGCAAGATTCCTCCAGTATCTAAGATACCACTGACCCTTCCTCCCCACTACGTGCGGAACGCCACGCTTCCAGGTGGGCATTTTTTTCAAAGTGACTTTGAGACAACAAAGAAAGCCTACATCAAAACATTTTCTCTTGCTGCTACAATGATATATCACTTGGACAGCAGATTTTTACTCACAAATACCACTGCTCCTATCAGAACCGTACTGACATAAATTGATTATTTCAGGCTAGGAGTTAAAATTAGCTTTGTAATCAGTTGTAGACTGATGAGCACAGCAGGACATAGAGACACCAAAAGAAGGCTTTTAAGCACATCTCACACACTGCACAAATATCCTTTTCAATAAATAAACAATTACTACTGTTGGAGAAGTAGGGAGTTGTTTCCCAATTCTCCTCAACTTGAACAGTTTCACATCCTCACTCACTCACTTAACAGATGTGCTGACCTCTGGTCTGGAAAAGAAAGGTACAGAATGGAATTGCTTTCATCAGGCTTGTCACCCAACAATATGCTGTGGCCCAACTGCCACATAGGTGAATCAGACAATCAAGCAGTGCCTTCTACCCTCGAAATTTATGGCCATAATTTAAGTTTTTTGATAGACAGATGTATTTATATATATAGTTTGATCTATCTATTATCTACATAGATATATCTGTCAAAAAGGGAAAATATTTTTTTAATTATATATATATACACTCATAATGAAATTATTTTTTATAGATAACCTACATTACTCAAAACCAGGACAAGTTAGCTGTGACTGGGTATCTAGTGCCGATTCTCTGTTGCTAAAGGACTAGTCAACAGCTATTTCAAGAAACATTTTAAAGCAGAATATCCCACATTAACTGTTTACTTCCACATGCATCTCCTTGAAGAATCTCAATGCATTTCTCAAACATCAGTGACTATGAACCCTAACTCTTCAAAAGCCACCCCAGTTTTATGATGCAGAAGCTGTGGCACGCATTCTGGCTCAATCCCAATGCCAAGATCCAAACACAGCATAATTTGGGACATGGTCCATGGGGTCTACATACCTGTAAACTTTGCAACTGCATCAATGTGGTGTTTTACTTGCACAGCTAATTCTCTCGTGGGAGTAAGGACCAGTCCTAAAAGAGGTCTCTTTTCATGGGAGCCAACAGTATGTGCCTCGTCACCAGAATCAAAGTCAAAATTCTCCAGCACCTTCACACAGCCTGTTGTGAAAGATGCATCATCTTCATCTCCGCTAACTTCAGCCTGCTGATGGATTAGCTTTTCCACTTCACCCTCACTTTCCCATCTTGTTTCTTCATAATGCTGATGGGACTCTTTAGAAGCACTGTCATTTCTGCTTGTTGAGCTATTTGATTTTTGCCACTGCAGCACAGAGTGAATCATTGGAATTGCAAATGCAAGCGTTTTGCCGCTTCCTGAAAAAAAACAAACAATAATAATAATATAGACCAATAAGTCATTTATTTGAAAAGATGAGAAAAGCAACATCTAATCACATACTGACCTTGAAACATACAGTTGTAACAGACACAAACTCTTGATCTTTGTAAGACTAGAAACTTGCAGCAATAGCATCTTTTCTCCTGTTCCCTTTGTACTTCTCCCTGAGGGCACCAATAGCATGCTCCCCAGGGAACAGGTATTTTTCCAATCTCTAGCAGGTCAGGCAGATTCATTTGTTCTGAAACTGTTTTTTAAAAGCTGCAGTTGCAGCCAAGATATTTTTAAAGAACTGTATGCCCGTAAGGAGAATACCATGCCCTAATTGACAGTTCTGATCAGTGTTCTCCAAATAAAGGAACAGCAAATGAGGCCAAGGGCAAACTGGAATGTACTTGAAGGATTCACTTTCATCTTCAGTTTACAGTACCATGTTTACAACTTTCTAAGAAACTGTATTTTGAAATACGCCACCATCTAATTTCCTGATCTATCACAAGCTCACATTTTCCAAATCAAAACATATATATCTGATTTTAAACAGATAATCCACTTTGGAGAGAAGGGGGCTGTGAAACACAAAAATGCTCCCCTGACTTTAATTTCAAAGGTTCACTGTCCCAAACTGCAAGTCACATCCATGCCACATATTCCCTTCTGAACTATCTGTCATGAATAAAGATGTTAAGCGAAGTCTGGTAGACACATCCATCCCAGTTAAGGTTCTCATAAATATCAGCTCATTGGTCACAAAAGCAGCATCCAGAGCACAAGACACTATTACACCATTCCTGCAATAGGCCGCTGCTGGCAAGCAGTCCTCTGGAGATCGCATCTCAATTCCTTGAGCATTGTTTGTCTGTTATCACAAACCCATTATGGTTTGCCAAATTCAGCAACATGGAATTTTGCCTATTTAGGGGAGAACCTTAGTAATAGTTACTATACAGCTATGACCACCGGCATTATCCTGACCAATACTGCTGCAAAATCTTCTCGTATTCACTTCCCCACCTTTCTGCATGTCTGGGAGATCTCATGACTTCTCCACTTGAAGTAGAAAACATTTATAATCTGGATTTGCAGAGCACTTACGCAGTAAGATTCTGTATTACCAGAACATCTGTTTTTAAGGTGAAGAACACTGCTGATCTTGAGTTAAATGTAATACAGTATGGTTGGTGCAAGTGTCAGTACTGCACTCAAACTAGATTATGGCTGTGATAATCATGACTATTCTGCAGGCACTAGATTCACCCAAAAATTAAACAAATAATCAGCTCACGGGGCACATTATCTTCATGACACATGAATCACACACCACAGCCAGGCCTGCAAAACCAGGAGAAAAGTAAATCTTCGTATATCTAGATATTACAGCAGCTCATGCCAATTCATGCTCTTTTAAACAGTTTTAGATTGTAAGATTTTACAGTTTGGTTCCTTAACCAAAAACTTCACTAGTTCTGCAAGGTAATGAACAGAGCCAGTTAGACCTACTGCAAAAACGATAAGCCCTGACATTCCCTGTATCTGATCTCCACAGGGATCCACTGCCGTATCAAAATCTTGCCGTTCTCCCCTACAGTGCTACACAAGGGACTTTCACCTGACACATTCCTCCCTCTGTCCCAATGTTAAGAGACGTTGCAGGGTGTAGAAAAAAAAGAACTGGATAGTTTCAGCCCCTTCCAGCTTGCAGCGCTTCCTAACAGACAGTTGTCTACATCTTTTCTCAAGTTTCTCCAGAACACTGATGATCCACTGGGCTCTTTGGAGAGAAGAACCTGGCTTTCTCTCATGAAAGAAGAAAATAAAAAGAGCAAAACACAGCCCTACTGCCTCAGGGTAATGTGAAATTAGAGAGCAACAATACAACCTCCCACCAACTGTGCCTCAGCGCTGCCAAAATGGCACTTTTTGCAGTGCAAGAACACCATTTTAATTTTCAGTTCCATTTTCAAAAACATTCCCTGCAGGGTTTTCTAATCTTATTAAAGCTAATAGCACCAGCCTAGCTCTGATTAAAATAAAAATGCAAATGACTGCATATCTTATTAGTTACTATACCTTCATGCTCAAAAGCAGTAAATGGCTTTACAAGACAAGCAGTGAGATAAGGCAACAGGAACAGATGAAAAGAATGCAAAGGAAGCCTTTAAACCAAGGCAGCTTCCAATCATGCTTCCTATTTTTAGGGTTTTTTGGGAAAGAGACGTTGCACTGCTAAAGATGGTAAAATTTCAATGGTACGAGCAGCAAAAAAAAGTCAGAGTGAACATAATGCTTTGAGACTTCACAGCATCAAGTAAAAAAGGAGCTGTAACAAATTTCATGAAGGCTCGCAATGCTCAATGACAAAGGCATGAGCTGATCACGAGATGGACAAGAGACAATACCTCTCAAGTGATCAAGGTAATACTTCAAGTGCAAGCAGCGAGAAGGGCTGGTGACAATATACAGGCCAAACCGAGACAGAGCACAGGGTGGGCCTGTTGTGCTACAACGAAGGCCTAGGCCACATTCATGCCTAACGCGGTACCTAGTATTTATTTACTGTTCCAAGCTACTATTGAATCATCTTCAGAGGAACCTAGTTCTCTGCTTTGCCTTGGCACAGGGACATCCACAGGAGTTAAACTGCTGGAAAAATGACCCTGTTTGTTTCATTAATTCCAGTCTTTGCAGTGTATGACTTTGCAGTTCCCAAACTAGGAAACAATTTGAGAAACAACAGAAAAAGAGACTTCTGTCAAAAGCATAAAAACTCATTGAGACTTCAAAGCTTTGCACAGCGTGTTTTGTAAAGGTGGAATGTCCCGTGTTTCTGAGTTAGAAAATTTTAGTATTTGCCAATGAATCATTGCTAATATGTTGGATATGCCAAAGATACAAGCTCTTCTCCTACATATAAATGCTGCTTCTGCTACATAGAAAAACTCGTAAACGTGACGTGCATTTCAATAGGGTAGATGGGAAGTTCCCAGCATATACAACTGGTTTAACAGATCTGTACCTGTTTCGGCAGCACCAAGAACATCCATGTTATCCCGGATGGCAGAAGGCAAGGCTAAGGCTTGAATAGGAGTTGGAGCACTAAATCCCAGGTGGCTCAAGGCACGCAACACTGCTTCAGGTACAAACAGGTTTTTCCATGCAGACACATCAGCTTTGTGATCAGTCGAGGCAGATAAAGCTTCTGTTGTCCAGTTTTTAACTTTTTTAGAAGTAGGTACTGATGGAAAAGCTTCCTGAGCTTGAGAAGCCTTTTTTTTAGCTACCTTTTTTTTCTTTGGAGCATCCTTTCTGTCTGAAGTGCTCTCAGCCACAGGTCCATGGGCCTCACAATCTGCTGCTTCGATTATTTTGTTAGACTTTGCCTCTTTATCAACTGGCATATCAACTTCTGCTGTGTTAGAATCATCACTTTTATCTGGTTTGCTTCTTAAATCCTTGTTTTTCTTTTTCTTTTTGGGAGGGACGACAGGTTCTTCCTCCTCCTCCTTAACTTCTGAAACACTCTCAGCCTTTCTCTTTGTCTCTTTTACTTTCCCTACTTTGGAAGAACTTACTAATTTGTACTCTGTAAGTTCCTCCAAGCATACTATATCGCCGAAGTCCTCATCCCCAAATAGATTGGGGTCGATTTCCACAGTTTTCCATTTTCCTAGTACTTTAATACCTTTTTGTTTCGGTTTAAAGTGCGATCTAAATCTCCCTCCTTTTCTGGTCTTCATTTTTATCTAAAAAAGAAAGTGTGGGGGTGGGGAGCAGCGCATCAGATCAAAAATAATCAGGACTACATCGATGACTCAAAGGGGAAGGCACAAGCCTTTTTGCCTTTTTTTTTTTTTTTGTTAAGAGCGTTAATATGAATGTTTAACTATTTTAATATTAATTAACGGCATACAGCTACCACAGGCCAGGCCTACAGCCTCGCCCCTGGAACAGCGCCAGGGATAAAACCAAACCCGCCGGATAACCACCCCCCCCCCTACTCCCCGGCCCCGAAGCGCTCCCGCCCTGCCTGCCCCGGCCACCGCCTGCCCCGGCCACCGCCTGCCCCGGCCACCGCCTGCCCCGGCCACCGCCTGCCCCGGCCACCGCCTGCCCCGGCCACCGCCTGCCCCGGCCCAGCCCTCGCCGCCGCGCACGGGGGCTCCGGGCTCCTGCCGAGACCCGTGGGAAGCCGGCGGGGCCGCACCGCCTGCAGCCCCAGGGCCCCGCCCCCCACCCCGGCACTTACCGCGCTCAGCAGCCCCCAGACCGATGCCCAGAGCGCCCGCGAGGCCCTGCCCGCCGCCGCTAACGGCACCGCTAACGCCGCCGCGCGCCGCGTGCGCCACCGGGCGCCGCCATTGCCACGCGACGTCACTCCGCCGCGCCGGCGAGCGCGTGTCCGGGGGCGGTGCCGGCCGGCGTGAGGCCGGGGCGGCGTGCGCGTGCGCCCCCGCGGGGGGCGGGGCCTGCGCAGGCGCGGGGCGTGGGGCCCGGCCCTGCTTACCCGGCGGCGCGCGCCACGCTGGCCGGCCTCGGCGGGGGTCCGGGCCTGCGGAGCGGCCGCCTCGGGGGCGAGCGGCTGCGGTGATGCGCCCCGGCTGTGCGCGGAGGGTGGTGCCGCCGGGCGGGACGGGGCGCCCTGATAGTCCGGTGGCTCGGCCCGCCCTGCCCCGGCCCGGCTCTCACCCAGCTGGGCCCTCGCCTAGCCGGCCGGTGGGGCGGGGTCGGGGGAGCGTGGGTGGCCGTGCCGAGAGGTGGTGTGTAGCCGCCGGTGCCCGCCGTTTCTGTCGGAGGTGAAGCGTGTGAGCCGGTCAGCGGTGAGGGCTGTTCTCAGCACGGCCTGACTTCAGGGGCTGTAATGGCCCTAGGAGCGCTCTGGGCTCCTACCGGTGGCGGTGCGGGCGAGATGAGGGAGCCGGGCCGTCTAACGTGTAAGCAGCTCAGGTGAGGGCGTGAGGGCACTCCCGCTTCTCTCCCGTCTTGGGTTACCGGAGAGTAACGTCCCCTTGCTAGCGTTACTACCGACATAACCCGTTACTGCAGCCCAGGTGTTACACAAAGCGAGCGGCAGGCAGTGGCTTGCAGCCCCCTTGCACTGCCAGTGCTGATGGTGGCAGCCGCATCACCATAAAAACATGGGGTTTTTCTAATCAGGCACTGATTATCTTTCACGGGAACATCAGTAGCTGTCGTGCTGTTAGCACAAATAAGACTAAGGTGAAGATTAGACATGCTGCTGTAGCCTTGACTAAGAAGGAATAGCAAAATGTGTTTACCTTCCTGCAACTGAAAATTTTCTTTTGGAATAGAAACGTCTCTATAGATCATTTGTGTGTTACTGTGTGCATAATAAATCTAATTCAAGACAAAAATGCATAAAGGGCCGCTTAAATTTCAACTCTGAAATTAGCAGATAAGGTTGAATGTCATTAGCATTGCTCATTCAATAAAAAAACTTGTTATTCATACTTGCTCATGTGTTAATGTATTCTTTATTATTCCCTGTTTAGAAGAGTATTGTGGGAAAATCAATGCGATTTGGAGAAGAGTTGCAAATAGCTATAGAAGCAAGCATACCATTGAGGTCACAGCATGATTATTTTTTTTTTCCCCTCCCTCTGGTGTGATCAAGTGCTTTTTGCAATTTGATCTGGGTGTAGAAAGAGGACATCAGAAATTATATGCTATGATAATGGGAGATTTTTACTTCTGCTAAAAGATTGGCTGGTACTCTGATACTCTGAACAGCTTCTTTTGGGAGTAAATATGGGGAAGAGAGGAAAAAACAGGTTTCTAGGTGGTACAGACCAGGACAGTAGATTAAGGTGCGATTACACCAACAATTGCAGTTATTTCTTCTCTGTGGTATCTTGGTTCTGTGAGAATATAGGAAAACAGAGGGTTGCTTGCTTTGCTTTTTATTGTTTTTTAATATGGTAAGGCTAAAGGCAGAAATAAGCACATTAAATGTTTTCAAGGACAGCTTCAGGTAATCATTGTTAATGACCTGCTAATGCGTAACATGAGTTGCTTCCACTTCATATCCTCATGTGAGCAAGGCTAAAGAACATTTGATGCTTTGTAAGAAACAGTTGAAATCAGTGAGAATCTCAAAGGAAGTTCAGGGAGCAGGATTTGATACGGTAGCTTTAACACTTCAACCAGCAAACCTTATTTATGTAGTACTGAACTGGAGATAGCAATGACTGATGGTGCTAGCTCACTGATAGGAGCTGTGACTGCATCTTCATGTCCAAGTTTAGTTAGGGGTCTCAGCAGTCGTTATGCATTCCTTCATTAAAAGTATCTTTCCTTCCAGGTTGTGTGGATTCAAATTTGTAAGTGACAGTTTTGCTGGTTTACAGTTTTTCCATTTTATCTCTCTCTCTCTTTTTTTTTTTTTTTTTTTTTCCCTGGATATTAGCAGAAACAAAGGAAACAGATTTCTCTCAAATTCTGGTGTGGCTGACTTAATGTTGATCCCAAATAAAAAGTAAAAAATCTCTCCATATATAGTTCAGAATTTGTACCTCTGTCCTGAAAGAAAAATTGAATATGGAAATGACTTGCCAAATCATGCTGAATTATGTTTTTAAATGTAATTACTGACATATCTTTACAAGGCATAGGAGTATTCTGATTTTTTTCCTCAAGAATCCATTTGTGGATGCAGCTGGCTTTTCTTCTTGATCAGTATGGAGCTCTAGATGCTATTTATAGACTATTTATTACTAAATCTTAATTTGAAAGAAGGCACATGCCTATTTCTAATGAACTTGGAGGTTCAGAATGGTCTTGCCTACATTGAGGCTGTGACTCTTCTTACTGCCGTGGTATGGACTTGTGTAAGAGGCATTCATTTTCTGAGTTGCTTTGAAAAAGGATAACTGAGGGAACTAAACATTTGCTTAGTTTGAGAGTAACATGAATCTTTCTGAGCTTTTGTAACCTGAAATTGACACAGCTTTGGTATGTTGTGACACAGATTTGTCAAGGGGAAGTGTGCATTTGTGTCCTACCAAAGAGTCAGCTGTTACACTCTTGGTAAATATATTTCCGTTGCTGACGATGCAAAGCCAACTCTTGCATCTATCCACGAAAAATGAAACAGAAGTTTGCTTTACCCCCCAGGACGTTTTTAGATCAACAGTTAATTAAATACCAGGAAATTGTGAATTGAAGATAATAACAGGTATTAATAGTTAACAAGTCATGCCATTTGTCTGCTTGCATAACTCATGTCAGTACATAAATATTTGATTATTTTATCAACGATTTCCAAATTATCTATGCCAATATGTCTGAGGGCCCAAGAGAAATTGAGGGATTTGATGTCTTTATTACAGAACTTTAGCTGTCAACTGATCCTTCTGTCCTTCCCAGCTATAAGCTTACAGTCCTGCAGATCAGTAGCCCAGAGATTGTCATTTGGTCCCTACTGTGCAGTGTTAGATACTAGATATCGTAGTTTGCCAATTAATATTTTTCTGTTTTGTAACATATAAAAGATTTCTCCTAAGATAGGTCGATCCAGAGACCTTTGTGACCAGTACTGGTGTTCAAGCAGCTGAATTCAGTGCCAGGAACAGCTGAATCTGCATGTGAGCAACTGATGTAGGCTTTCATTCAGTAATCAAATTCTTTGGTTTCTCTCTTGTTTTTTCTTTATCACTTGCAGTAAGATCAGTATCTGCTTAACTGCTGATTTTAATAGCCACTACTGCTAACAAAAGAATGTCACCATACTGTGATTTATATTAATACTTATGGTGCATTTTGCACATGAAAAACATATGGTCTGTGGTGTACTTGATGCCTCCTGTGCTTTGTAGGCTGCAGAATCTGCTCTTCTGTCTTTTCTGGCATGCCAGATGAGTGAGGCTGGTTGTCCTGGTTCTGAAGCAGGAAGGTAAAATCTTGGCAATCTCAGGCTGAAGGCTTTTGTTGTCATATTCAAAAGTTCTGGAATACTGTTCTAGGATCTGACAAGATCTTAGGACCATAAAAATAATAACTCTAGGAGTTATTTATTATAAAATCAATAACTGGTTGTTAACTGGAGGAGAATTTTAGTTTGGATTCTTCTTTCTGTCTTCTGCAGCGTTCTGCAACATTTTTCCTATGTTTCTCCAGTTTATTAGTTCTCTATTGTTAAAGCTTATTTGAAAACGTATACCCCATTGCCTGTGCTGCTTTTTTCTTTTACTTTCTTTGCTCTTTGTTCTAACTTTGCAGATGAGTTGCTTGCTTACCTCTGTGAAGCATTTTTGGTATATAATAGGCTTTGTCAAAGACATAGTGCTGCTGCTTTGGCTAATGTCTTCACAAAGCCAGAACAAGATAATCTCCAGGCATGAGATTTAAGAGTACTGGTACATTTAACTCTAGTTACAATAGCAAAGACCTTTTCAAGCACAGATATATCAAGGTAAAGATTTTTCTGTGTGACTGAAGAATAGCAAAGACACGAGGGGAACATTTGCAATGGTCACAGATGCAGTCAGATGCAATAAATACTTCAGAATGTATTTTGAAAGGAAGAATGATAAAGGGAGTTATGAAGACAATAGGAAATGAAACAAAAGGCTGTACTGGTTAACCAAGGGGAAATGGGAAATCGGGCCATGTTGGTGTGTTACCGTGATAGGGTGACTGGTTTTCTGGGCAGAAAAATAAAGTTCATCTAATCTATCTGGACATCCTCAAAATATTTTTTATATGAGAAATGATTAAGGAATAGGAGAGAACTTTGAGGTGAAGGGAGCTGGCTAAAGAGGAAGGGAAATGCATGTTTCATTTGGGGGAGCACATCAGTGTGCGTATTGACAGACTGACCTGTTGGGTACATGGAATTTACTCAAGGAGTTTCTTAAAGTCTTTGGACTAATCTTATTTCGTTAATAACTGTGATACAACATTAAATTTACTGATGACACAGTTATTAATACAGAGAGGAATTATGATATCAGGCAGAATGAAATGACCTTGAGGACCAGAATAATTGGATGAATTTACTCATACAAAGTGCAGTACCATTCAGCTAAGGCTACTACTGAGAATTTATACAATTAAAATGGGAGTTAATTAGTTTTAGATCACTGTGGATGAGAGTATTAATCAATCACAAGTTAACTGTGGGCTGCCAGTGTAGTATATTTGGTAACCAAATTCCTGTACAGAAATTCATTCTTCACAGGAGGCATTACTTTCCTGGAATTTTTACTTGCAATACTATATTCCCATCACCTTAATTCAGGAGGGGTGAAGTCAGACTGTAGCAGATACCAAGGGGACTGCTGGGGTGATCAGGGGAATGAATGAAGAGCCTGTTTTAGGAGTGAAGACTAAATGCTGAGCTTAGCTTGTTTAACCTAGGATTAGAGCAGGCATGGCTGCAGTCTTTAAATATCAGGAAAGGAAAAATAGTTTAAAGGACAGCACTGGCACAAGAAGAAACTCAGTAAACTGGCCAACAGTAATTTTAGGTAGGAAATCTGAGGTTTCTATGGCAACCAATGAGTAAAGATTACTTGAAGGCAAAAAGTTGTTAGTTTTAATATAAAGTTTGACATGCATATGACAGATAGTGTTCATGGTTGTCATAGCGAGGAAGTGGACTCATCGGCTATCTCTGTGTTACAAATATAGCAGTGCCAGTCTTGGGCTGTGAGGCAGACTGGTGTGGCTTGGCCATGTCTGTACTGGTACACTCTTACCTCCCAGGTTAGTGTGCTGGCATCCTCACTGCCTGTGGCGAGGTGCCTGGGTGGGCATTAAAGCCTGGCCTGAAGGAGTTGAAAGATTGACCCTCAGGTCCCGTACCATGCCCGGTATTGTTTAATCTGTTACTGGGTCCAGAGGTGTTTTCCCTTCCCGGTTCATTGTGAAGGGTTGAGAAAATTCCTGGTAGACTATGATGTAGAACTCCCTACTGATGGCACTGAGATTTTTGTCATTACTATTCCTATTTCTAAAATGTAAATAAATTCTGCTTTATGTGAATATTTGAAAAAATAGTAAACCTGGACAAAAAAAATGTGCATTTTTTTACAATAGGGAATAATTCACTTAAACTTCATAAAGTAGTTTGCTATTAGATCCTATTCTCAGGGCAAAAATCCAACAAATAGCTGGAAGACAGGAGGAAAAATGGTGCTTTCTAGTTACTTTGTTGTTATTCTGTCTTTGTGCATGTGCTATTAACTACTTTTGGACAGAGGGTAGCAGATTAGACACTATAGAAAGAGAACATTACTAGTTCTTACAGAAAGACATGAAGGACACAGTGACTGCAATGTTACAAATGTTATATATTATGTAAAAACAAAAAAAGGATATTTTCTATGTTCTTGTAAAACAATCTTATTGGAGGGTATTAAGTTAGAGAAGAGAATACGGGAGACCAAGCTAAAGAAGATGAAAGCACAGTGAGTATATTCCAGTGTTCTTTCCTTTATAACCCTTTTAATGATATAGGTGTTCCAATGAGATGACCAAAGTGGCAAAAGAACAATCAGAAATTTTCTGCAAATGACAATAGTAATAGGAAGCAACAGTTTCTTAGCAACAAACTGGAAAAAACCCTAAATAATATTTTTTCCTGCTGAGGTTTGTGTATGCTACGTTCCAAGCATTGTTCTGATGTAGACCCAGATTTTTGTGTTTCGTTTACATTAATGTTCTTACAGGTTTGCCTTGACATGAAGATTTTCCGAAGAACCACTGTTTGTGGAGACATTCTTACCTGGAGTATGACTGGAATGAAAAATCTTTTTAAGGTTAAGGCATTAGATAGAACATTAAAGCTGCATTTGTTAAGGGTTTGGTGAACTGTAAAAAAAAAAAAAAAAAAAAAAAAAAAAAAAAGAAAGGGGCAAACCATTGCAGGCAGAGGATGCTCTTTTGGAAATGGTGAGTGACCACTGATACAACTCTGGCTGTTTCTCAATGGTGGTAAACAGACTGAATTGAACTTCTGCACAGTTTACGTGCTGAGTCCTGAGCCAAACTGTGATTACACAGTGCATAATTACATAGTGTACTTTACGAAAAGGTTGGTTGATATTTTTCTGTGGAGTATGAAATTGACAGAAAAAAGAAGAAATGAACAATTATGTGTTTAATTTTGACCTTTACAGAAACTTTTTGGTAGTCTAAATTAAAAAAAAAAAAAGAAAAAAGAAAAAAAAGAAAAGATTGCTTTCAAGTTGACCTAAAATATATTGCCTTTTTTCCCCCCTCCAATATAATCCAAAAATATTCTGCTGTATTTTTCCTCCTTTTCTGGTTTTGCCATTCCATAAGAAATTCTGGCTTTTAACCTGGATGGAGTGCAGACATTTAGCCTGAAAGCATTTCTTGGCATGTCTTTCCAAATCCCCCCAAACCAGTTCCTTCATATTCCAGCTGATTCGGGCATTAGAATACATGCTGAGACTTCCTAAATTTTTAACTTCTCTGTGAGTAATTTGATTTACAGGTTAATTCTTTGGGAACATGGAACAGTTAGGGGAAGAATCACAGCCTTTTCAGAGCAGTTTCCAGAAGGCAGACACCTAGCTGCTGGGTGGCAAAGGAGAACTGTGCATCTGTGCAAGACAAATCCCTGCACCTAGGAGTCCTTAGGTCAGGTCAGTGTACTTGAAGAATCCTTCGGGTACAAAGTCCTTCCATCTATTTCATTATTTTTGATTTCATCTGTATTGCATTTAGTTTATTGCTTTCAAAGGCACAAATAATAGGATTTATCTTCTTCCCCTAGGGAGGAGTGCCATTTCCCCAGGTGCTTTGCAGTTGTCTCCATCAAGGAAGGATTATTTAAAATCAGCCCTGTTTTGGCTTCGCAAGCTTACGTGGCTCCTGTGTTAAAATGGAGGTTCCAGTTCACTCTGGATTTCACAAAAGCAGTAAGAAATAGCTCTTTATTCTATTACAATAGCTGTGACAAGGTTAGAATGAAGCTGAAAGTAGAGCTTTATTTGGGGGAAGAGAGTAGTGGAAAAGGGAGGAGCTGCATGTAGCCACAGTGGAAGGGAAGTGATGCGTGACTTTCATCACAGATGAGAATGACAGACCACTTGGGGTGAATATGCCTGCAGATTTACTATCAGAGGGGATTAATTTTTCTATATGTGGTTTTGGAACAAAATATGCAAGCTTTTTTATTATTTTTTTTTCTCCTTCTGTCTGGCAAATCTGTGGGTCAAAAGGAAATGTGTTTATATTGAATCTGGGCAAGATAATTCCTTCAGTGATCTTTATTCTGGTCCAGTATTCAATTTACAGAAAATAATTAATCTTATTTTTATTCTGTTTTTCACATTTCCAGGATATTTGTAAATCTCTTTGACAAAGCTTCCAATTTTGAAATTGATGAGATTCATGCCTGCCCAGTGTGTCCTGGGCTAAGTTAGAAAGATTTTTAAAGGCGTTAAGGGAGCTGTTTATGTGTTTATAAAACACCCTCCTCTTTACTGGCTTACAAAATTTATGTAAAACATACTATGATAAATCAGTCTAATTATGTATCTAAACTCCACATTCTTCAGTCTTTAAAACTGAGTTATGAAATACCTGATTTGAAAACTGCAATGAGTTCGTAATTCAAGGCACACAAAAGAGAATGTCTTTGGTCTCATAAAACCTTAACGATTCATGGGAAGTATTTGCAAGGTGAAATAACCACAAGTTGGCTGTGAAAGAACTTGCAAAAAGAATTTTTCTAACTGAGATTGTGATTGCAGTATGTCTTACTAATACTTAGCATTGGCCGAAGCCTGCATGTCAGGATTCTGAATTTGAGAAGAGAATGTTATATAATTATTCGCCGCCCCCCCCTTGTGGAGCTAGTTAGTTACCCACTCTGAGAGGACTTGGGTTCAGTTATAACTATTATATTTGCTGTCTGATGATGTTCTCTGGTTAAAAGGGAATAACGCAAAGGAGATGTTCAAAGTAGTATTTCTTGTTCTCATTCATCATCATGCCCTGAAAACTCCAAATGGTTTTGGTTTCCTATTACATAATAGTTTAATTATTTATATGTACTTTGAATTAGATTTTTCTGCTAGTAATTCTGTTATACATTTTAAATTAATGGAGATGCTTTAATTTTTTACTGCTTTAGTGGTTTAACTGAGCACAGGGGTTTGGCCTAACAAAGGCTCTATTTGGTATGCAGAGAAGTAACACATAAAGGACCACATTTACTTTTTGCTAAATAGAAGCTGAGGTACTTACCAATCATAAAATAAAAGTTAAACAAATTCTGGGCAATATACTACATAGTATTATCTAATCCTTACAGTTTCTGGAATTAATTTTATACTTTATCAACGAAACTCACTGGGTCATGTGGACATTTCACCGTAGTAGTGAAATGTTGTGCCCACTGAAATAGGCCCTTGTGAAATATTTACGGGGGGGTGTGTGCGTGTGGTGTGTGTAAACTCCTGGTGTGAGTGTGATTGCTCGGTTGTGTTCCATATGATCATTGCAAAGGCTGCTGTCTTCAGGCCTGGAGAATTACTTAGCTCAGTAGCTAAGTGCAGCTCTGTGTGTTGATTCTTGTCCTGCATGCCTTTTGCATTACTGAGCCACCCCAAAGGAAGCCGTCACACTAAATTTTTAAAAAAGATTTTCCATGCTTATTTGTTCACCAGTCAGGGCTAAAAATGTCATACCTTTATTCTGAAATAAATGCTCTCCCTTGTAGCCCCAGTGTACTGTATTTGTGAGCCAGAACGCTAAATCCTCTGGCATCCAAGGCCTAACTGCCTCCATTGGGGAGGATGTTCACGGAGACCTGCCCTGCTGGAAGTGCCAGCGGTGTGTGACCTGTGCCGGGGAAGGGCTGTAACTGTGAGGCGCACGAAGTTGTGAGGAGTGGAAGCGACACCTTTGGTGTAGAGTTGCGGTTTGCTGCCAGGATGTCCAAAGCTTTTCTTTGGGTTTTTTTTTTATAGATTAATGTAAAAGCATTCACCGGGGAAGGAACCCGCTTTGGACTTTTCATCAAAACCAGCGTGTTTATAGGTTCCACCTGGGCAATTCGGCTCTGAAATAGCGGTGACAGTGGGGCAGGACTGGTGAGGAGCTCCAGCACAGCTGGAAGGGGATGCTGCCTGAGCTGGGGGGACGGTAGCAGTGGGGATACGGAGCCCCGTGGGCACGGCTGCAGCAGGCCTGGGAGCCGGCGGCTTCCGGGAGGTCGTCGCCGAGGGAGGGGGGAGCCCATAGCTGGGAAAGAGGGGCCCGGCGGGCGGGCGGCCGGGGCAGGCCAAGGGGAGCCCGGTGGGGGCGGCCGGGCGGCGGGGGCAGGGGGAGCCCGGCGGGGCAGGGGGAGCCCGGGGGAGCCCGGCGGAGCCCGGCGGGGCGGCGGTGCCCGGGGGAGCCCGGCGGGGCAGCCGGTGCCAGGGGGAGCCCGGTGGGGCAGGCGGTGCCGGGGGAGCCCGGCGGGGCGGCTGGCAGCACCGCGGGAGGGCGGCCGGCGGGGCCAGGCCCCGCGCGCGGTGGCGGCCGCTGAGGGGGCGGCGCCCTCCGCGCGCTCGGTACCGCCGCGCCCGGGAGCGGCTTTGCCCCGCGGAGGCCGCTGTAGCGCCGCGTTGCCCCGGCGACCGGCTCGGCGGTGCTGGGGCGGCCCCACCGCGGGGGCCGGCGCCGTGCGGGCTGCGGGGCTGCCCCGGCCGGGCCCGGGAGAGCCGTCGCGCTCGCCCCCGCGCCGCCGGGGAGGGCGCCTGGGGGGGCTGCGCCGCGGGACGGGGGCGGGGAGCGTCACTGCACCGCAGCAACCGTCCCTCCTCCCGGGGTGGGGGGGCGCGCAGAGGCGGCACCCGCGCACCGCGGCGGGGGGCTGCTCCGCTCCGCGCCCTGCCCCGGTGGGGAGCCAGCCCCGCAGCCCGGGCGCTGCGCGGAGAGACGCCGCCGCCCCCTCCCCGGCCCAGAGGCGGCGCCGTCCCCCTCGCCCCGCGCCGCTGCGGGCAGGGGCGGCCCGCGAAGAGGGGAAACTTGGCTCGCAGCTCCCCCCGCGCCGGGGCACCGGGGGCCGCGCCGGGGGCTGCCGGCACCGGGGGCTGCGGGCGCCGGCCCCGCTGCCTGCCCGCCCGGGCCGAGCGGACAAAGTTTCCCGGCGGGAGGCTCGGCGCGGCGGCGGGCGCTGCCGCAGTGTGTGCGCCCGGCGAGGCGGCGGGCGCGGCCGGGGCGCCGGTCCTGCCTCCTCCGGTGCGATGTGAGACTCGGGGCGAGCGGCGGCTGCCGGAGGCTGTAGTGTTACATGCGTCCGATAATCCTCTTCTCCAAAATGGATTTTAGTCAGAGCAATTTATTTGGATACATAGAAGACCTGCAGGAGCTAACTATTATAGAGAGGCCAGTACGCAGGAGCCTGAAGGTATATACTTCAAAATAGAACGATGCTTTAAAATCAATTTGAAATTGTGTCTGTTTGATTTATGCACAGCTAACTGAACAAGCAGTTTATTTTTTACGGACCAGAATAGTAAAGATTGTTTTCGGTCATTTTGGAATAAACGGCCTCGAATTCTGTGTAGCAGGGACTTAGTATTTTCCCTGTAAGAGTATCGTCCTCGAAAAAGAAAAGAAAAAAAAAAAAAAAAAGACTAGCTTAGGTCTTTACATTAATTTATATGTGATTTGTTTAGACTTTAAGTGATTAATAGTGGTAGCGTCAGACATGGAACTGTACTTCTATTGCATTCCGTCTTTTCCTGGTGAAAGATTTATTTGATTGAATTTGAAATACTGGCTGCAGATTTCAGGGATTAAATTCAAATTGCACGTGGAACTATCCCTGGTTGTGTGGGGAGGAAGGGGATGTTTTAAGAAGATTAAAGCGATGAAACAGTAAGGCATTGTAAACTCATAATCTCTATTTCACGCTTGACAGACACCAGAAGAAATAGAAAGATTGACAGTTGATGAAGAACTCGGTGATATTGAAAGGGCTGTTTATCTACTCAGGTATTTCCTAACATTACTGTGAAACACTGCTGACTGGTGTGCTCACACAGAGCTTTTTTAGTGCTTTACTTTTCACTATTACTTTGTCTTTCAGTAGTAGGTTTTTTTGGTGTGTTTTTTTTTGTTTTTTTTTTTTACTTTCTGCTCGTTTAATGTGTAGGCAACAAAAATAAGTACTGTCATGTAAAAAAATTGCATAGAATAGGATGCCTGCATACATGTATAAACGTTTCTTTTCTGAGTTTCTAATATGGCCCTCACCACACTGAGTTGTACTTCATCTTCTTTTCCTCTGCAGTTGATTTTGCAAGATTCCCTAAGTGTTAACATTAATGACACCAATCATTCAGTGATTTCATAGTCACTCTAAGGCATGAACAGTTATCACAGACTGATAACAGAGCTGTTTGAGCATACTGTATATGTCTGGGCTTTCGGAAGAGAAAACTTGAGGATTAGTTTTATAGTCCATAGGAAATACAATAGAAGATACTATATAAATACTTCCCTGTGTTCTGGTGGTGTTTTATTTATTTATTTTATTTTACTTCTTTCTTCTTGTTCTTCAGGATATTTACTGGCAGCTACTTGAATAACTTTAATTTTGATAATTTAAAATACAGATCTTTCAACTACTGTGTAAGTCATCTTTGAGAGTACAAATGTTCTGAGGGATTTTAATTTGAGTTTGCATTTTTAAACAATGCCTAGTAATTGGAGAACCAGCTGCAGCTCCCTCTCAGTTTGCTTATTCTGCTATTTAAAGTGCTCTTCTAGTCTATGCTTGTCTTCAATGGTTAGGGTAGATATTCTCAGTGCCTTAATTTTCTCTTTTTGGGGTGTGTGTCATTTTTAGGTAAGCATTTTTCTCCACTGATACTACTTTTGATACTGAGTTTTGTTTATTTTTTCTTTTAATGCTTAACTTTATTAAATAGTAGATTTTAAAACTTGCATTGCTAATAGTTCCTGTAATCAAAGGAGTCTGTTGACTCTAGGGAAATCCAGAGGAAACAAGTCTGCACGTGGTGCATATCATTGCAAAGGATGCATATCAATTTTAGACTGCAATCAGCATAGTTTAACTTTTTTTTTCCTTTTCCTATGTGGCAGCAAATTTCTTTGCTTTTTCCCAATTAAAGATCATGTTTCCAGCATTATGTCTTTATTGGATCATTGCCTTATTAAAGGGTAAAAGGTTCCACTTCATATCTTTTGTCTTACTAATTGCTTTTCACCCTGGCCTTGAACTCCTAACATCTTCATCTGCTTTCTCTCTACTTGAGCAGCTGCTCTGGGGACATAATATTTTTTTTCTTTGTGATGAAGTTTTCATTTTTGTCTCTGCATTGTCCTCATTGCTGAAAGGTAGCTTCGCTTCAGCTTGCCTTGATAAGCTTTTCATAAGTCAATCGCTTGCTGTGATTGTCCAGGTATGTTAATACAATAATCCAGTGGAAGCTTTTGCTGTTCAATAGCGTACTGCCTTCCCTGTACTAGAGTTGAAAAGCTGCCTGTAACACAGGTAGTATCCTTTATATAATGTACAAAAGTATGTATTTTTGGCTTGTGTGGCATTTTTGATCTATTATAATACACTACCCCTTCCTGTTCCTGTTTGACAACAATATCAGCCTGGTCTTTTCATGCTTCAGTTTCTCACACAGATGCATTATTTGCTGTCCTTCAGGTTGTCCCTTATGTGGGACTCTCCTTGATTTTATCCAAAAAGACACTGCCTTTTCTGAAAATCTCACCATAAAAATTGCTTTGGTGACATTGAAATGAATTGTTAATGATATCTGTATTGTGCCCCATTTGGAAAGGATAGTGCTATCTCCATATACATTAAGAAATATACAAGAACAATAATAGAAAGAAAATCTCTTCACTATCTAGAGGTAGTATCAAAATACTTAATGTTGTGTCACATTGTCTTTTATATTGTCATTTATGTAACCCTAGTCTGCAGATTGGAGAATTTTAATTTACTGAGGAGGGTGTCTTTGGTATTGCGTGTATGGTACTATGGGGCTGACTAATACTGAGAGAACATTTGTATGATACAGCAAAGCTAATGTTTACTAATTATTATCTGTGAAAATCTAAAAAGAGCCCTCACATTTTAATGACTTTCATTCTGAACAAAAAACAGCCCAACCACTTTCTTCTCTTTTCACACCAACTTTTCCCTCCAAAACCTGCCCCCAACTTCTCTTCGCCAGCCTTGAATTTAGATACCTTGGTCTGCTTATATGCAGAGTTGTTGCATGTTTAACAATGGATACTTGCTTTTTCTAAATTTCTGCTTCTGAAGTCTTTTACTGTTGTAATCTGAAAACAAGTACATTGACATCTCCTAGTTGAAGAGAATAGTACTGCCTTTTACTGTCTGAGGTTTTTGATGCCTGAATAGTGTTGGTGGTTTGGTTTGGCGTGTGCTTTTTTTATGTTTGAGGTGTTTTGGGGTTTTTTGTCTTTTTTTCTTTTCTGTGGCTGATACTTGCTATACTGTGTATATGAGAAGGTATTGATTCCCCAATTCTCATCAGTTTCGTCAGTCCATTCTTTTTTCACCTCTTGTATTTACTTCTCATTTGCCAATAATATTATGGCGTTTCTGGCATGCTCTTCTACTTCTTGATATTGTAAAATTATTTATTCTGCTCATCTAGTATGTATTTGTATCTATCTAATGATTATTTTGTATTTCCACCGTGTCTTGTCTGGCTATATTTAGCCATGATGTGTTGTTATAGATTTTGTAAATTTCTGTTCATTGTCTGAAGTATGACGTGTCTGCAAATGTTCTTAGCATGTGGTGAGTATGTCTACACATTAATCCTGTTTGAGATCTCACTTTCATAGAGATGTGGCTTCATTTTAATGAATTTTCTGTTGTTACCTACCAGTTTGTTTTTACAGTCTAAAGTGCTAATTGTAATTTTGATAATCCTAGCAAGTTTCTCTATTTTTTTTAATTATTATGTTTAGGGGATGACTTTGCTTTCAGTCTCCCTTCCTCTGCCAGTACTATCCTTCAGATAACTATGTATTGAGGTAGTTTGGCAAGGTGATCTAGGTAAAGCTGATAATTTTCAGTCAGATTAGTTTTCAGCTAAATCAACTCCTTGGTTTGGCTCATCATGTGTATATAGAAACAGTTGTGCAAGGAAGAGGAAAGGACTCGGTAGGTCTCCTGGTGGCCAGAGTCACTTTAATATGACGTAACCATGGGTGAACTTCAAGTTTAGATCATTGTTGCCCAGAGTACTGTTTTAATTAGGTAACATTCTGCAATTAGATTGAACAAGTTCTAATTTAATAAGAATGCGGTAGCAAATTGGACTGTCTTTTGTTGTAATCTCAATTAACCTTGATTCTGGTTGAGGAACTGGACTTCTTTAGACCAGGTTGTCAAGGATGTTTTTGAACTTCCCATTGGAATCAATTGGATTTAGGTACCTAAAAGGGAGAGGCATTTGAATGTCTAGGATCTATGTTTTACAGCTTAAGCTGGAGTGCTTGGTGGTTTTTGGAGAGTCTAACTGGAATCACTGAAGAGTTGTATTCTGACTGTGTTTCACATGTTGCTGGCCCAACAGAAGAAGGAGGAGAGCAAAATATCTATGTGCATCTGAACCACGTCAGTGTCAAGATTGATGGCTTATCATAATACCATCAGCAGATTCAGACAAGCTGCCAGACTTTGCACTAAAGTGACTGAATAGTTTGCGTTCCACCTCAGGGCATGGTGACCTTTACCAAGACAGTGGCAATAAGCAGCTCAGGAACAGTAATTTTTATTTCTGTTACAAACTTTTGCCTGTAGTCTTAGTTTCCATGTTTTCTGATGTTTGATTGATGTTGCTACTTTTATATGTCTTACTCTAGATCACTTTTTTATGGCATACAGCCAATAGCAAAATATATATTCTTTGCCCGATGTGAATCTGGTTTGGGTATAGCATGCACGCTGTGGAGTGGTTTGTTTTCTGAGGACTGAGTAGATTTCCCTAGGGGTTTTACATTGTTGTGTGTGCTATGTTATTTTGTATTCAGCTACTTCCCATTGCTTGTGTCTGCTTAGTGTTAGAGCTTCCAGGCCTTGACATTTCTGTCACACTCAAAACAACAGGGCAATAATGAGTTGTCAAGGTGGGAGATTGAATTATTCATCCTTTTGGGAACATACTGTACTTTGGTTTTGGAGTGATCCTATCTCTAGAAAACAAAATCCCCCTCCAAAACATTTAGCACAGGTTTTGAAGACACAATAGATACTTTATCTAGGTTGAAAGGAATTCAGTGCCTATAAACTTAGCATGTGTTAAGAAAAAACCCACACCCTGTACTTTATTGTAGCCATCCTTGATTAGCTAGAATATTCCTAAATTCTAAACATCCTTTTATACAGAATATGTTGTTAATTGTGAGTGTCAAAACCACTACTATTTAAAAGATTTTTTGATTTTTCTTCTAGTTTTAGTTTTCATCATGTTAGTTTTGGAGATTTTCTCTGTAGGTGCAGACAACTCACCTTTGATTCTAAACAGAAGCTTTAGTTTAAATATAACTTTAGGAGCTGGTTTTCTAATGGAAACATTGTCAATTTTATTTGTGCTACATAAGCATGAGAACTGGCTACTCTGACTCTTCTGAATTTCTGGCCCTGATGCATACATAGAATACTGAAAGATCCAGCTGTCATGCTAAGTGCGTTGGAGAACTATTCTTTCAACTATAGTGCCAAGCTGTAAATACTAACATAAAAAGTATTTCTTCAGCCTACATGCGCACACACACATATCTTTTATTTTGTAAATTACAACTTCAGTTTTATAAAAGTTTCATTCCTGATGGACTTAGTTGGATGGATTAATTAGTTGGCCTTGACTCTGTTATGCAAATAAATTATGTATATGAAATTTATTCTTTTACCTTAAAGTGAAGGGTGTACCTTTAGTCTGCTGGAATGACACTAAGTCACATAAATGCTTTTGTTGATCCTGTTTGCTGAGTAGAAACTACAGCTGACAAACCAGCTGTAGATATACAGACCAGAGTTAATATAGTGCTCTGAGAAATCTTAATAAAAAAAAAAAAAAAAAGACAAGGAGAGAGGAAAATCTTCATTTCAGTTCTCTTTCTTGGGCCAGTCAGTGTGGGAAGATTGCAGGGCCAATCCTTTCCCCCTTGTAGTGTTTGTGCTATGGTTTTGTCCGTGTACACATTGGGGGATTTATCTGAGACAAACCCTGAACATAGTTGATAGTTTTAAAACAGGTCGACTGTGTGACCCAGGACTTTGTGCACCTTAAAAACGACCTGTTTCAGCACAAAGGACTTGAGTAGAGTGTGGGAACAGTGCTCAGGAGTGGGTGAAATAGCTTTGAGATTTAGCACTATGTTTGTCTGGCTTATCATATTCTTGAAGCTAAGGTTTCCTCGTGTGTAGTTTACAGTCAAAGTAAGTTGAACGAAGCTTTTCCTATATCAGAAAAAGCAGCTCTTCTCTCCTTTCCTTACATGACTGTGTGTTACTGGCAAATTTTGTGTGCCAGCACTGATGTTATTGCAGCCATGCAGTCTTGGTCAGTTTAGGGAACCATTGCTAATTCTAACAAATTTTTCAGGTACTTTCTTCCAACAAAATGTGCAACTGCATGACTGCTCATGCTACTATAAGCTGGAACATGAGCAGAGAAGATGTCACAGCTGGTAGATCACTCATCAACAGCAGAACAGATTTAGTTCAACTTACTCTAATATTGAATCTGTACTTTGAATCTGTGAAGTCAAGTACTGGTTGAAACGACCAGAGAGTATAAAGTATCAACTGCAGTGTATTTAATGAACCCTTTGACATTACATGGATTTCTGGAAGACTACCTGAAAGCTGCAACAAGATCAGTGGTGGCTCTTCCTTATGCATTGTCAAATTATCCTCTGGAGATGATGTCAGTTACGTTTATGTTTCAGAGTATGTTTCTATAAACAAAGTTGAAAGGACTGTGGGTTTTCTTGACTTCTAAAATTTGTTCTGTTGCCCTGGGGAAAACCGTATCATGCTCTCCTAGAGAAGATCTGCATAGGAATATCCAGCTAAATATTTACAATGCTTCTTTCTTTCTACATGTCAAATCACATACAGGAATAGCATGTTTCTCAGCAGGAGACTGAGTCTGTTTTGTTTTTGTTTAGATGAGAACTGGCATTTGATAATAACTTTAACAGTTGCACAGTTCATTTTGTGATAGCACATAATTAATACATAAGTATAATAATTCCCTTTATATCACCTTCTGTGGAAAGTTCCAAGTGTTTACAATGTTTTGTACTTGTGAGGAGCTTTTATCCTTGTGCTTGCTCAATGTTACTACTTTATGTTTTTATATCCTTTGCCTGCTTTGGCAAGAAATAATAGTATTGTACCAGTTTACATCAAGACCTATGGATGCATCGAATGGAAACTGCATGAGGATGTAGATGGGAAAATATAACGTTTTGTATTAGAATATATCAAAGGTACAAACCCTTTAAAAAGCAGGTGAAGCTGTCCTTTTATGACAAACCTGAGAACACTTTCACACGATGGTGCCCTGATGAATGTTGCATGCTAGTGACTGAAACAAGTACCTAGCGGATTTTCTTGCAAATTCCTTCTTGTATTTTGAGGACTACTCTGTTGTAGACATAGGAAGCCCTTCACATGGCATGTTCTGGTGCTTCCATGGCCCTGCATTCTGACTACTTCATTTGCTGTCGACAGAGAGAAGCAGTGGCAGTTAGTACTGGCCTAGCTATTCTTCCCGTAAAAGCAGTAGACATTTCAGCTTTGTGAGTATAAGGACAGTAACGTGTACCATGTGTATCAAAAATCTGAGTACTCTGAGACTTCCAAATAATGATTCTTAATGCTGATATACCACATATTTTTACAATAAGAGTTGTTTTAGATACTCCTCTGAATCTCCACAAAATGAGGCAGATAACACATTATATAGTGTTGGTTCACATTGCTGCACTTTGAAATTTTGTGAGAGGGGAACCTGTTTTACTGAGGTGAAATCCTGATCATAATTTAAGGACTTCAGGAACTAGGACTTCAGGAACTAGGACTGCAGGCCTGGGCCTGTGTCTGTGCCTCAGCTGATGTGCTGTGACAGGAATAATTTGGAATGAGACAAGAAATAGCTTCATCGAGATTTAAAATTAATCCTGTTCTCTGGGGTATACTTGTAGAACTGTTTTATTTAGCTATTTTTAGAGTTAACTTTAGTAATAATGTTTTGTCTTTGCTCCACCAGCTGGTAGTCTAAATGCCAACACCGTGGTAAAGTTACACTGGATCTTTGTCAAGCTTCAGAGCCCAAAGCTTTATGCCACAGGAAAGAAACCAAGATTATTTATCACTTAAACAGAAATTTTTATACCAGGAAAAGAGAGTGGGAATATAGACAGTTATTGAGACTAAGCAATTCAAGTAGGTCTCCATTATTGATTGAAAGCTTCTCCTACGTTGTTAGGAGCATCATTTTAATCTTTCAGGGCCCTTTTTTGTATAAGAAAAATTCTCTTTAGGTCTTGAAGACAAACTCTAAAATAAATTGGAAGTAATTTCTATAGTGAGGATTTTTATTGGCAGTGCCTGGCAAAACCCATATTACAGCTAAAGAACCAACTGTTTAAAGTATACACAACTATAGGACTCTGCCTCAAAAAGAAGGTGGCTTCAGATTCCAAACCTGATGCCGCAAGTGGCATCTAGCCAGAGTAACGTCCTCAGGGAAAGATTTTTAGAAATAGGCCAGCGATGAAAAAACAGGAAGAATCTTTTCATTTGAACATGATAGTGATAGGAATGCTACTTAAGTAAGTTCTCAAAACTCACAGTTTGAGAGTTAACATGTCACTGGTGTTCTTACATCTTGATTCTGCCGTGCCCCCCCCCCCAATTACCTTTCTAGATCAGGTTGTGTATGGGTCTTTGCAGTCTGAACAGTAGAAGTATCTTTTACAGGCTTTGAAATGAAGGGTTCTCTAACTTTTATGCCCTAGTCTGTTAAAACTAGTTTTACATGGCGCTCACGTTTGTTGCAGTTCTTGAAGTTTCTCCTCTCTCCATGAATAACCTTGCGGGTCTCACGGAGACACTTTTTGTCTAGATGGAGTCTTTCTCATTGAATGTTAATTCCCTATAGCCTACCAGATGAGCACCCCTATCCATGGAAGAAAAATGTCTTTCTGCTTTATGAGTCATAATAAAACAGAATGAGAAAAGAGACAAAGAACCACTTGGAAACTTCTGCTAGATCTCTTAGATACATCTGTCTGAGGCATGTTTTGTTGCCTCTGGCTGATACTTTTACACAAGCAGGAAAATGTACCAGATATTTCTGGTACATGTTATTATTTGAATGGATTCCTGATGATGCAGGTATTCTTATCTAAATTCTACCATTTAGCTTCTTTTGCATTCAAATGAATGTTTCAGTGTGTTTCTTTTTGCAAAGTGTTATCCTACGAGGGGTTAATGTTAATGAATAAATATACCATGCTCTGGATGTATTCCTCCATATCTTGGTAGCAGTTGTTTCGGGAGCAGTTTTCTTTATTCCATGTTGCATGACTGTGGGTTCTGAGAATGTGTACAACTCACATGTGCAGATTAGCTGAGTCATTCCTTGTCAGTCCTATCAATTCACAGCAGGACCAAGAGGAATTACTGTACTTTATTGAACTTTTATTCCAACTTTTTTTATTTCCAATTTCCAATATTTATTTATTTCCAATTTCCAATATTGTTGGAAACATCTTGCCCATCTACGCCTTATATAGTAATAGATTTTAGATGCTTACTCCTTTTCTAACAGACTATGGATAAACAATACTTCTCAGTCATTGTATAATTCCAAAATTACTCTTTATTTACAGAAATATGCTACAGTGTGATTTCAGTCCCAGTGTTTTCCTGTAATTCCTACTTTCTTGTTCTTCCACTGTTCTTAAATTTACTATAACATAGGAAAGTCAGATTCAGGCTGTGTGTAAGCAGGGATAGATGAACTGATGTGAATGGAATTGCATCATTTTAAGTGTGTATGAATCCAAGGTGAGTGTAATAACTAGGGGTCTTGTTTTATTGACTTTGTCTACTTAAGGTAGCTGGGAAGGTATTTGTAGGACTTCAGACTTTTTTTTTTTTTTTGTTAACCTTACATTTTCTGTAAGATTATTTAAATGAAGGTGACCAGCATCACCAAGTCAAAACAATCTATAATGATGAAGAAAGAGTGAAGCATCAAAGAGCATATAGTCTTACGTTCTTTCTGTTGGGAGTGTGTGTGGGAAGAAGTAATTTATCTATTCTTCTTGTCCTTATCCATTTTCCAATAAACTTCCAGTTTAAGAGAATTCTGGCTTTGCAAATAGATCAATACAGGTATTTTTTTTATAAGGTATTTTTCTCATGGGTTTTTGAAGTTGTCTTCTGCTTTATTGTGAAAAAAACCCACAGGATTTTTTTTCTTTCCCCAGCATACCTTAAATTGGAATAAAATAATGTGGTTTTATGTTTTTAAATGGTAACGCACTGTAACTTTGAATAAAATTGCAAAATTGGCACGTGGTGTTCTGTGGTATTACAGAAGCATGAGGAAGGGTACAAGCAGAAAGTCTTGGAGCCCGTGTTTTTGCTTATGAGAATAGCTTTGTGTACAAATTGTCAATTATGTCCCTAGTAAAAGGTCTACGTTTCTTGAAGTAAAAACAGTGGATTAATTTGGGTAGGTATCAATTAGCTTCCCCCCCAATCCGATGACTACTGTTAAACAACAAAGAACACTAAGCACTGGAGCCATCAGTTTATACTAAGATTAAATAGTTGTTCAAAGCTGTCTGTAGAACTCCAACACATTTCTCTTTACCAGCTGGAAGAAGAGCAGGAAAGTTGGATTCAAGCTGGGTCAAAGCATTGATAACTCAATTGATATAAACAGAGCTGCACAGTAGGAGAAGCACTGTTGCACTCGGTGATATTATTGCATTTTGCTTGCTAGGGGTTATATCTACAAAATGGGATGATTTACTATTTACCTGTTCTGTAGGTAACACAGCATAGTGTTAGACGAGAAGTGCAGTTGACCTGCAGGTGGTCTGACTTTCGAAAGTAGTATATACTCTCTCTATATTCTCTTCTCCCCACCCCCACCCCCCAAGTGTAATTGCTTGGTAACTTCTTTTACCAAGAGTATATTGAGAAAGCTTGACCAGGGACAGTAAGGAAATGCTTTAAAAATGCTAACTATAGTTTTGTTGTAATTATGAATTAATTATATTGTCTCTGACAAAATAAACATGTAAAAGAGAAAACTGAAGGGCATCTGCCTTAATATATGTATTTTCTTGGTAATATTACATTGTTGGGCAGGCCTGGAGATAAAAATGCTGGCTTTAAAAGGAGAAACAGAAAAGATGCCATTTTCACTGCTGAAATTGTAACTGAGCTTTTTGAGGAGGAGGATTTATGTCCATATTAAATAGCAAAACATGAGTCACTGCCTCATTGCTGCTTGTACCAAAATTCTTCTGTTATAAGCAGTTAATCTCGTTTATGTAATTTCATTTGAAAGCTCAGGATTAGGATACCTATTTCTCTGCCATTTTGGGAGCTAGAAGTTATTCAGGGTATAGTCTTCAGGGCAAGATTTAGTTTTATTTTTGCTTTTTACAGCTGCATCAAGTGCTAACAACTAAATCAATGGAGAAAATAATGATGACTACTTAAAATTAACCTGCTGCTTTAATGTAGGTTTTAAGACAAGAATATGTCTATTTCCTCTTACTTTTATCACCATGTGAAGCCAACGGCAGGTGCATTTTGAGGGTTACTTGCAACTTGTTTTGAACCTTGCATGCCTGTTGTATTACACATGAACAAAATAGTTGTACCATGAGTTTGTAATAAATGATTAGGTGCATACCGGTATGGAAAAATCAGCTCTTAAGGGCAGATAAATGCATTTGTGCTTTGATCACTTAAACCATTCTACCTATTTTAAAACAGTGTGTTAGAGAGTAGGTAGATCAATAAAATTAATATCCAGATCTGTGTCCTACTTTTTTATTGCCAATTCTGAAGGCTTTAAGTAGTTAATTTTCCAGTGCCTCATCTTACTTCCTGATTAAATGAAGAAGATGGTTTTGTTGTTGGCTGTTTTCTTTTTTTTGTTTGTTTTTGGTTTTTTGTTTGTTTGTTTTTGTTTAAAAGAAGAATTGGAAAGTGGCAGCCTCTGGATCTATTGTGTATAATGTCCCACACCTATAAGACCCCTGAACTGAAAAAGATTCTAAGTAGACTTTAGTACTTGTTAGGTCATTTGAGGTGTTCATGATTCAGTTTGCGTGCTTGTTGGTAACAGATGCAAGTATTAGGGTTGAGGTTTCTTTATTCTGTTGCTGCTGTTGAGTCCAGCATACAGAAGACTGGTTTTATTTTTTGCCAAATGCTGTTCCTTCCCTTGCAAGTGTGTACATCTTATTTTCCTTTTCTTTGCCATCATCCCTATGACTGGTGGTTTGCCTTGAGATCATTATCTTCAGGAAACTACACACTGAGTGAATACCAGTTAAGATGGTTTGTGTGATACCTGTAAAGACTATGCTGGCCCTGTGATACTCATACAGAAATTTGGAGTTTTGGATGCAATGTAATATTGATATTCTAAGCACTGTGTGCTGTTTTTAAGGTAAATTCTACCTGTAGATATCCATTTGCATGGATGATGTATCAGACACGAAATAGAAGTATTATTCATGCAAATAATACATTGTCTTAATATTGCACAATGAATTTGGGCTAAACTTTTACTGTCCCACACCTTTTAGTGATCAGTTAATTCTGTTCAATTACCCAAATTTTTGTTTTGTAAACAAACCAAAGGGGGGATGGTGGTGGTTTGCAAATGGTATTGTATCAATGGTTGCCTTTTTCTGAATTTTTTCTTTTTTCTATTACTTTTGCTTTCGTAGAAGGATGTTGTTACTGACATAGTAAATAAATAAGCCAGATATTCTGATGGTTAACACTGGTTTGCTGTGAAGGATCTATGCAGTTGAGCATGTTTGACACACATTCAAAGGGAAGAGGTATTATTTTCTTCCAGAGAAGATTCTGAACTAATTTTAGTAAATGTGGGTGGAATTACTGGTAAATGCTGTATTTATTCTTTCAATTGCAGAATGTCAAACTTGTTTTGGGATAATCATGCTATTAGAAATAAGTTAAAATATGATTATGTGAGGAAAAAAATAGTCTAACAAAAGGCTACTCAAGATCATTGTAGTGATTTTGAAGGTAAGGAATGTTATTAGGATTATAATTACCTAAAACTAGTTGGGTAGGCAGGAAGATTCTGATCATGTGCTTATAATGATTTTGACAGGAATGTAAATACAGATGAATTATCCGTATGTATAATACTCATTTGTATCTGCTGTTTGAAATTATTCTGCCAGAGAGATGGAAATATGCAAGACTTGTGTCATCACTTCAATTTGTTTATGATGTTAATTGTATTATCTGGTTTGATTATCTGTCCACTCCAAGCTGTATGCCATCAATGGAACAAACAATGGCATGACTCTGACTCTTTCTTCATTTTAACCTAAGGAGCTGAAATTCATCCTACTTCCTAAAGTGAACATGAATTAAGTAAAGCACTTTTTTGTTTGACAGAATGTGAATCAGCAACAGCTTGGAATTGAATTAATTTTTAGTTATTTGCATGTTTACCTCCAAAAGCTGCCTTTGATCTGTGGTTGCTTCTGATACGTGAGAAATCACTATCAGAGGTATCTGTTTGACATTGTATTGCTTATGCATGTAACTGAAGTAGATGTCCAATACTACTTGAAAATATTTGAATAATGAACAGAAGACAAACAAATAAGGCTTTCCACTCTCAGCTGTCTAAAATCTAGCTTATTTGAGGAGTAAGTTCACAGTTTTGTGTTTGTTTTCTAATTCTTTTTTTTTCTTTTGAGTCACCAGGCCCTTTGAGTAAGACAATAATAATTTGGCAGAAATTTAGTGTTACCTGTTTGAAATCATTTTGAGGTCACAGTCAGATTTCCTTGGTTGAGAAAAAGGAACTGCTTCTGCAGCTAAAGCTTGAAAAGACTTGCTAAAATTTTAGATATTTTTCAGTGCTTACAATTTACATTGAACCATGAGCTCAGCTTGTATTCTTACATATGATACCTATCTACTTACAATGTCTCTCTATATAACTATATATATCTCTATATACAATATATAGATACATTTATCTTGCATGTGGGGAAAATGCTGTGAGCAATAGCTTCAAACCCCTGGGTTCAGTGTCTTTACCCTTTTTTATTTTTCTTGTGGCTTTTCATTCATTCACTGTACTTATACACTGTACTTTCATTCATTCTGTACTCAGCGTTATTTACAATGTTTCTACAGGTCTTTTACATTTACATTTTCTTCAATCCAGTCTGTGTGATTTTGAAAATGGATGGTCAACTTATGTGCAAAGTATGGTTTTTGTACTATTTGTCTATGTTATAGTGGTTGATGCAGCAACTTAGATTTTTCATTCTGAATCTTATAAGCCTATTTGAAAAAGTTTGAATTTTTTGGAAGATAACTCAAAAGTCCTCCTTGTACTTTAACGCTAAGAATGTTATGGTTATTTCAGGCTTTTACCATGGTCTTCAATATAAAACAAACTCTTGCCTATACAGAAAGGCTTTTTTTTTTTTTATGAAGCAATGCAAGTATAGACAAATAGACCAGTAACAGTTGCTTTCCTAACCTTATGATGTGTTTTTCCTAATGGTACCCAGAGGAATTCCTCATTAAATTAGTATAGCATAGTTTGGGTTTAAATGATTAAAGAGATTCATAGCAAGGTGAAGGGAAGTGTTATCCTCTATTAGAGCAGTCAATAAATCTTGAAAAAATAGGCAATTTTTTTAGACCTGCCAAGGAGAGGTGGAAATGCACAGATACAGCTTTCTCAATCAAGAACCTTTAAATATTCCTGAGAAGATTCTCGTCAACTTCCACAACTATCAGAGTTGCTGTAAAAAAAAAAAAAAAAATAAAAAAATTGATACAATGTGGAATATGTTATGGTCAGAAAGGATGATAATGCATGATGAAAAGTCACACAAATAAGTAATAAAGTGGAAGCTTTGGGATCTATTCATTATGATGCCCTACAACTGTAAGACCCATGGGTGGAGGAAGACTCTAAGTAGATTTTAGTACTTGTTAGGTCATTTGAAGTGTTCATTTTTTCATGCCACCATTAGCTAACTCAGTGGATGAAATGTACTGGTACAAAAAATAAGACTGGAGAATGAAAAGAGATCTTGTGTCTAAATTAGACTAGAAGATAAATTTAGGTCAGCAGAAGTAATTTACCCTTCTAGAATTTGGTTAGCATCTGTGATTATTTTTTTCCTCACTTTCTGTGTAGAAAAATTACAGGCTTTGTACTTTCTCAGAAGATGACTTATATCATATAACGCATGCTGTGAAATGACAAATCTTGCTGAAAGTGGAAATTATAAATTCTGGGTTAGTGAATGAGGGCTGGGCAGAGGAAAAATAGTATCAGCTACTAGCTTGTTTTTTTTATACCACCTAGGAATTGGAAATTATATTATCTTCATCTTGGAGTGAAAAGGCTGGTTTTACATTTCAAGTTTTGCTGTCTTTTATTTTGACTCTAGATGAATTCTACCCAGAGACCGTACAAAATGCAATATGCGTTATAAGTCCTCTAAAGAAGAGGAAACACTTATCTTCTAGCAGATAGTAATGTTGATACTAAGGTAATATTTGAAAGGAAAAATGTTTTCCTTTGAGGCACTTTTTATATTCTTGAAACTCTTCTTAAAATTCAAGGGAGAAAGTAATTTGTGTCTGAACTCACAGAAACTGATGGTATTAGGAAGAATTAAGTTATTGTATCATTATAGTACATCTGTTTTAGCTCAGGAACAGAAAAGAGTGTTTGTATGAACTGGACATCCTTTCTGTCTCTGACAGTTTTTCAGCAAGCAAACAGAACGGAGAAACTTCAGTTGATCAGACTAATCCTAGCAAACAAGGTTACTATGAATACAAAACTACTGTGCAGCTAAATCTTGGATTTCCATTCTTGTTTTAATTGCACTAAAAGTTTCATGTGTAGTGGAACACGTTCAGATATGTACTAAGATCAGATTAATTTCTTTTTTTTTAATGTATAGATCATGGAGGTTTTATTCAGATGTGCTGTAAAATGATCACGATCACATATATCTGAAGTAGAAGACCAGGATGAGGAAGTGGGTTTGAAAATTACATTTTAATAGAAAAGGGTTACAGTGTCAAATGAGGTGTTCATACTGCGATATTACCAGAACTTCTGACTTATTGAAAATGGATATATCAAGTGTTACATTTTCAGATTAACCTTATTCTATCTTATTTTCAGTAAAATTATAGAAGCCTGAAAATAAAGTTTCTTCCCTTTATTTGCTCTGGCTAGACAGGTAACAAAGGGAGGGAAGTGTTAAAAGACAAAGCTGCTTATCGCTTCTTTGGCCCCATTCCAGTCTTGGACTTAGTTGTAGTCTGGTTTATATACCTATTCTAGAATCTTGCTTTTTATCATATATGTCATACACACGAAGGCTTGCATACATAAATGTTATACTGTATTAGTACATACAGAAAAAGGCCATTGACTTCTAGGACAATTTAAATCAGTTTTGAGGTTGTTACATATGGTGCCCAGCTAAGTGTGGTCTTCAAAAGTTGTTCTGATAGTCAAGGAAGTGCAACATAGGGTTTAGGAGCCCCAGTATTGTATTTTAAAATACATAAGATTGCTTATGTGTGTGTGTCTAAATGAGTAATGTTTTTTAAGTTCTTGTAATAGATTTTCTTCAGAAGGAAGCCTCTTTTTTTAGCAGTTACTGTACAATGCCAGAAATGTTAAGTAGTTTGATACATCAGTAAACTGTTTTTAAAAATACAGCCTAAATATTTTGTGTATCTTTGCAGTTTCAAATCCTAGTGCAGATTATCAGGTAAAACATAATTTTGATTCCAGATACTTTTTTGATTTGCAACATGGTAGAAGATAATGCACGATTTTGTAAAGCACTTACGGTCTATAAAATCTTCCTTGTAAAATATAGTTTCAAGACTGAGAAGCATGAGCTGTGCAAATATTAACAAAGTCTTTGTTCAACTGAGGCACTCAAATGAAGTTATTTTAAAGAAATGACAGATTCCTCCATGGGACTGGGTCTGTTTATAATACACTTCTTACAATTTATGTCAAATAGATGTTCAGACACTACCATTATATAATTTATGTTTACAAAAGTATAATTGAAATGTAAGCACACATAACATGAAATAAAAGGAAACTTACGACTTTACAGTGGTATTAAGAAAAGATTGTACTTTCACAGAAAAGTGTGAAATATGGTACTGACTGTACTTTATCAAAGGAGTATTCACTTTGAAACAAAATGAAAATTGGTCTTAAAATAATTTATCGATATTTGTGATTTTAAGAAATTTTCCTATTTGCTAGGTTTTTTCTCCCTTTTTGTTACCAAAACCCTTAAAATATGCAATCAAAGACAAAATTAAAAAATAAAACTTACAGAAGTGTTAGTTTTTACTTAGCAAGAGCAGTACATAGAAAGCATTTTAATAAATTTTAAGTCTGTGTCTACGTGTCTGCATAGGAAAGATTGCTATGTAAAAATCTTCACCATAGAAGTCAAGAAGATTGTCTAATTCCCGAAGTCTTATGGGCCAAGCACTTTTATGTTATTGACAGAAATATTTATCTGGATTTCTAGTTTTCCTTGGCAACCAGTGTATTGCACAGAAGAACAAAAATCCTGGAAGGAGAATTGATATTAAATCATTCTGAATGGGCTAAATCCTTCACATTCTGAGCTTTTATACAAATAGGAAATTAAATTTAGTATTTATGAATGACAGTCAGAATAGTTTAGGTGGCTGGGGACTTCTGGAGGTCATTTGGTCCAATGCCCAGCGCAAAGCAGGGCCAGCTTCCAAGTCTAATGTAATTTGATGTTAGATCAGGTTGCTCAAGACATTGTCCAGATGAGTTTTGAATATCTCCAAGGATTCCCCCAACCTCCAGGCACCCTTTTTCAATATTTGATAATGTTCTTTCTGACTTTCTTTTTCCCAGTACCTGATTAGTTATTGAATACTTTATTATTTTTTTTATCATGTTATTCTAATCAGACACTCACTGAGGTTGGTAAATTTTTACTTGTGTTTTCAATGGATGCAGGTTTAGACCAACACAGAACATTTTGGAATCTTGTGCTGAGAATATGTCACTTATACGTATTAACACTGTAATCCCCTGCAACCATCCATCAGAACTACTAGATCTGTAAAACTAAGTTACACAAAGCATGGACTTCAGTGGTTGATTCAGCAATGGCTATTTAGCAAATCATTTTTGCTGAACTGATATCGTTGGCCACAGTGTTAAAGTCAGTTCATAAACACAGTGCTTTAGTTAGAGCTTGGGTAAACATTGTACCTCAGTCGTCTTTACAATGCCGTATTCTGCTCCTGTCACTGTGTTTTGCAGGCTAGTGCAAATGAAGGTGGGGAGAAGAGAGATATATGTAAATTTATGTTCTCTTTTTCAAACTCCTTTGTGGTAATATTCTCTTGGGGAACATTCAGTGACTAATCTCCTTTCTTCATACTGTAGAAGGAGCTGTAGTCCTTCATTCCCTTTCCAGATAGAAATGTTCCTAATTGAGTACCCAGGGACTTTTAAAACTTGTTTGCTCCTAATTTGCAGAATCTGTTTTTGAAAAATGATTTAAAAATGAAATTCAAATTGAATGTTTAAGCATCCATTTTTAGTAGCTAGCTATTTGAAATATAAGAAATCTTATTGTCTGCCCTGAGCTTGCTGAAAGTTTGCAAACCTGGAAACACCCCTCCTGAATGTAATCATAGTATAGTTGTGGTGTAAAGGGACCTCTGGAGATAATCTAGTCCACCTCCCTTCTCAAAGCAGTGTCAATTAGAGCAGTGTGTTCAGGGTCTTGTCCTGAACTCAGGATTTTGAATCCTAAGGATGGAGACTCTACCAGCTGTCTGGGCAGCTCATTCCAATATTTGAGCAGTCTGACATAGAAGAACATTTTTCAAGTCTATTGAATTTTTCTCCATTGCCTCTTGACCTGTCACTGGGCACCACTGGGAATAATGTGTGTCTGTCTTCTTTAGCACCTCACGTCACATTTTATACATATTAAATAAGACCCCCAAGTCTTCTCGAGACTAAAAATCCCTGTTGTCTAAGCTTCTGCTCAAATATTAGGTACTGTAATCCTTTAATCATTTTAGTGGCCCTTCAATGGACTCCCTGCCATCTGTCTAGGAGTTTCTTGTGCTGAATAGAGAAGAATAATCACCTCCTTTGAGCTGCTGGTGATGCTTTTCCTAGTGTAGCCCAGAGTGCTGTTGTCTGCCATTGCCACAAGGACACATTTCTGGCTCCTGGTCAGCTTGGTGTCTACTAGGACCTCCAGGTCCTTTCCTGCCAAGCTATTTTCCAGTTGGCTGGCTCCCAGCCTGTTCTGGTGCACTGAGTTATTCCTCCACAGCTGCAGGACTTGCATTTCCCACTGTTGAACTTAGTAAGATCCCTGTTGGTTTGTCGCTCCAGCTTGTTGAGGCAGCACAACCATCTGGTCTAACCAACCCCTCCACCCAGTTTTGTGTCATCTGTATACTAGCTGAGGTTACACTCTGTCCCATCATCCAGGTCATTAATGAAAACGTTAAACAGTATTGCCCCCAGCATAGACCCCTGAGGTAAACCACCCATGGCTGGCTCCCAGCTGGCTGCCTTGCCGCTGATCAGAACCCTTTAAGCTCCATAGTTTAGCTGGTTTCCAGTCTGCATCGCTTTCCATTTATCTAGCTTGTACTTCATCAGTTTATCTATGAGGATATTATGGAAAATTATGTCAAAAGCCTTGCTAAAATAAGTTAAAACGACTTCCACCATCCAAGCCAATGATCTCATTGCAAATGGCTAAGTTGGTTGGTCAGGTGTTCAGGTGTGATTTCCCCTTCACAAATCCAGGGTTTTTTTTGTGGTTTGTTTTTTGTTTGTTTGTTTGTTTGTTTGTTTGGTCCTTCTTATGTTTGTAAATGGTTTCTAGGAGGATTTGCTCCAGTATCACGGCAGTCCCAAATAGAACGTAGACTTCATTTTATGAGGGTAGGAAAAACAAGTAAAACCAAATGCAGGGGCTGGAGGGAGAGGCTTAATGCTACGCTTGCACTTGAGAAGTACCAGCTCTTTAACGAGCAGTGTATTTAGACCGGCTCTGGTACTGCTGGCTGGCGGCGAGCAGCTGCTGTTGCAGAGGCAATAAGCATTAGGACAAAGTGTTCAGGCGTGAGAGCTTTCCCCCCCCCGCCCCCCCCCGACTGAGGATTCCCATCACCGTAAAGTCACTGGGATCTCCTGTAGGATGAACTCAGAAGATGAGTCCTGAAGTTTTATATTTAAATGATATTATCTATGTGGATTTTTGCTAGCACAAAAGAGGTTGAGCTAAATTCTTTCTAAGTATAGGGCTGCGTTGATTTCTTCTATAGTTAGCACTGTTAAGAAAGGAGGAGTACCTTCATTACATTGAGCTTACTGTGACTCTGAATAAAAGATTTAGCATTTATTTTAATATATTTATTAGTACAAAAATGTTTAAATCTGAGCATTTAGCAATAATTCACTATAATCCTGAAGTCTTTAATATTTAAAGAAAATCTATTGGTGCAGTTCCTTTGGTAGAAATAGAAGAAAAATCTTCTGCAGTTGGAAAATTACAGGCTGTGTAGGTGTTGAAATGCCTCCTGCTTCACATTCTTACTTGGCAGCAAGCCAGATACTAAGCATTTCTGCTTTAAAGGGAAATACTCCCCTTTTCTTTACATTTCCGATGGATAAAGGTTGCATTTTGGCTGCATTTTTTAGCAGTTAGGATTTCTTCCAACTTGATACAAAATGAATAAAATTTAAAATTAAATAGCTTCTCCAAGTTACCTTGACCTTTTCCATTATTGCTGAATATTACAAAGGTACGCAGCTTTTCCTTGCAAGTTGTATTGTAAGAAGTTGTGGGCCTTATGTATGCCATGACCCTTTTCTACTCTGGGAGCTCTATATTTCTCAGTTCTGCTTTAAAAGCTTTGTTGGAATTAGTATGTGATAGTCAGAGAAATCTGCCATAAACATGAAATACTTTAATATTCATGGTTTTAAGTTGGATAATAAAATGGTTTTGCATAATGCAAAAATATTGCAAGCTGTAAATAGATCAGCTATTAATCATTAACTTAAGTCTATTTTCAGTAGTTGACAGAATACTGTCCTTTTCACTGAGTTTAGATGTTATTTGGAGATGTGTGTTTATTGAAAGAGGTCATACATGTTTATGAAATAAGACTACAGGGAAGCTAATATTAAAATCAGTCTCAAAATCTGTACTCTTATCCATTCTTTCTGATTTTGAATGGCATTGAAAAGGGCTTTGGTGTAGCTTTGCCCTGTCAAAACTTGTCAATATTCTTGTGTTTACAGACAACAGTTACAAATATAGAGGGGTATATATGGTAACTATCCAGAAAATTGATTCCTAATACTTTCTGAGAAAATTGTATCAGCTTAATTTTACATCTCTAGTAGTCTTAACAGAGGATTAAAAAGCTACAAAAATACTGATCCATTTTCTCAGTTAGAATATACACTATAAAAACCCCAAACGTGCAGTATTGGATTTGTAATTTTCTGTGTTCCTGAAGTAAGGTTTAAACCAAGAGAAAAAGATAACCCATATTCAAAAAAATACAGGAATTGGTGATTGTTTTTATGCTCTGTCAAGCCTTTTCCTCTTGACCTTGAAATAATGTATCTTAAATAATTTGTCTTGTTTTCAGCCTGTTGAGGGTTTTTTTTCATTAATATTTTTACTATTACATTGTGATATTGTTAATTTGAGTGTATTTTAGGTTTTTTTTACATCTGTGTTGAGCTCCATCCCCAGCTATAATTTTTGTTTGCTCTTTATTGCTGTAAATGTATAGGCACAATAAAAGTGAAGTCTCTGCTCTGGGAATGATTCCCAGATTTTGCTCAGCAGGTCAGAACATTGCAGCCCTGATGTCAGCAATGTGTGAATACCCTCAGGACAGTATTCACAGCTTTCTACTCACTTGTTACTCATCTTAGTATTTATGATTGCTCTTCTCTTTGGTTTCTTATCTTTCTAATATTTAAGGTGTAGACGGTCCATTGGAAATAAGACAAAAATACTGATTCCTGGCATTCGTGGTGTGTAGCACCCATTTAAAACAGTTATTGCCATTACTAAGTGTGTGATGGATCCTTCTTGATTGCTCTGGAACTCCGGGAAGTAGGAATCTTTTATTTCGTCCCACATTAGTTAAGTGCTATAGTCATACAAGCATTTCTAAAGATGTTAATTCAAGTTCAGACTGGACATTAGGAAAAGGCTCTTCACAGAGAGGGGGGTTGGTCACTGGAGGAGGCCTCCCAGGGCACAGCACCAAGCCTGTCAGAGTTCAAGAAGTGTCTGGATGATGCTTTTAGTCATATGGTTTAGTTTTAGGTAGCCCTGCAAAGAGCAGGGAGTTGGACTTGATGATCCTTATGGGTCCCTTCCAACTTGAGATACTCTATGATTCTAATATATTACTACATGAGAAATCAATGGGACCACTTGCAATGGTGAAGCTAAGGATAAGCGTGAAGGCCAGTAGGACTAAGGCTTGTCAGGCGTTTCTGTGGGCAGGAGCCATCATTTACTTACGGTGCAGGTGCATGCAGGAGAACTAGTTTTTGTGTCTGTTTTTATAGCTGGTAGAGGGAAATGCAGTTCAGAAGCACTGTCCATCTCAGCTATTCAAGCTGAGATAAACTGCTTTTGATTGAGTCCTATTTCTCTCCATTGATTTTAAAGGAAAATTAGACACAGATACAAACAATCTAAGATCAGGTTCATTCTATTATATATGCTCTTGATACATGCTTTCAAATTACGGGAACTTTATGTTACTCTGTACAAAAAATGAGATGTATCTGCCATCGCAAGTTTGCCCCTTTCTGGGAGGGGAAGGTTTTGTTGGGGCAGAGGTTTTCCCATGTTAAGACCCCTGTACAGAGTGATAGTTTGTAGTTGATGAGTTAGGTAATTACACCTGTCTGCAGAATAGAAACCTAACAGAGATGTGAACTGGTGGGTGTGACTCTCCACCTTGCAAAGAGAATTTGGATTCCTGAATTCCTGCCTTCTAGCCTGTGCTTAATCTTCCAGGACATACTGCCTTCTAACATGGAAAATGATCTTTGCGGGGATAGTGAAGAATACTTTCTTTCAAAAATACACTAAAATAGTTTGCTAAACATGATTAAGTTAGTCTTGGTGATACCTAATTGTTGTTTGAATGTTTTTACTCAGAAATTATAGTGTGCAAAGAAAAAAAATCTCTCTGGTAGGATACTACAGTATTTCTGTTGGGATATTTTAGTCTCTGTTGATTTTCACCAAACCTTTTACTTTTGTTTCTTACTTTTTATACAAACATATCTTCATTTTAAAAAGCAAATTTGTATGCATTTAACCAAATAGATCTAAATTGGCCTGCTTGACTGTACCTATAATTTCATTTGATCTTCTGAAAGACATGAATGCTGAGGATGGTGTAGAATATTAATGGAAAGTGTAAAGATCTTTTCAACTCTAAATGCTGCAGAAAGGCTTTACATCTTAACTGTGAATTCCCTAATATACTTCAGAGGCAGAACACAACTGGAAGGTGGTTGTGCAGATCTACAGTCCTGTGACCAATTTATGTACCTGGTTTCCTTCCTGAGCTCATATGTTTCACTAAGAAAACTTGGAATAATGACAGAATAAAAAGTGGTATATGGGAGTATTTAAAAGTAGTTTTACTATGATTTATCACGTGTATAATCATATTGTATGTTTCATTGCAATGTCACACGAAGAAAAATGCTTGCATGTGTGCAGTTGAACATTGCATGCTTATTTAAAAAATAGCTTCTTAGCTGTTGGAACAAATCTGAATTTGTTTAGCACAATGATTTTATGCATTTAAACAGGAAAAAGATGTATTGATGTTTAGTTTTATTTTTAATTTTGGCATCCAGACCCTTTCTATTTCTGATTCTGTTCTAGAAATTTATCCACTTGGGTATTTTTTATTTTTATCTCATACCTTCATTGCTGCCTACTGTTTCCCTCCCATCCTGCTTTTTTTTTTTTTTTTTTTTTTTCTCCCCACTTTCAATTGCAGGATACCACTGAGACAGACAGAATGAGGAGAAAGGTACAAGATCTGTAATCTAACCAAGTTATTGCATCCTTCTTTAATCATATTTGTCAATGTACATCTGATTATACATATGGCTTTTTCCCTACAAAAAGGAAAAAATTGTAGACTTCTGTTAAAATGTTCTATGTTGATTGTAGTTTTCGTTTATGTCTTCTGTTTGTCCCCCTCCAATGCTTTATCACTTGTACTGTTATAATAGAAAAGCTTCCAAAAAAACACTGCCTTCATCATCCAGTTTGAAAAGATCTTTCAAGCATTTCATATTTTTTCCCAGTGCTACACTAAAAATTGAAACATTACATATGAGAAATGATACATAACAGCTTTTATGGTTGATATTTTTTAATGCTGTTTTCTACTACATATTACATTAACAAAGTAATGCTTCTTTTGACTTACTATATGAATAACCTGGGTAGTGTGGGCTTGTTGTTTGTTTGGTTGTGGTTTTTTTAAGTGAAAGTTGTGAACCTGTAACCATTGTAGAGACTAACATATTGTTTGTATATATTTTTGGAAGTTCTGGCCAGGATATCCAAGGAACAAGTGTGGTGGCAAATCTTCCGGTCCTGATGCGACAGAATCCTGCAGAAACACTTCGTCGGGTTTTACCAAAAATCAGAGTAAGTTGGTTGAAATGAGGTTTGACTGTATCTTTTTATGCCAGTACAAATATTTTAACAAAGGTAAAAAAAAATCCCACTTTTATTGCAAACTCACTCTCTAGGAGAGGTATGTCCAGTAGATCTTCCATATTAATTCACTGGATTTACAAAGTATGTCAGGTATTGTATTTTTTGAAAAATGTTACCACAGGAAAAGAAAGCACAATTAGTACTATTTACATATTCTAAATATTTACCAGTGTTTTGACAGCTTTTTGAGAACTCTTTTTGAGAACCAGACTGTAATAACAGTTCATTTTGACATTCTCGATCTCCTTCCATCCAAACATTAAGATTTTCATTCTGCTACCCAGAAAAGTATACTTTGCTTTTAACTGTCTGAAGTTTCATGTGCTGCCCTCCCCATGTTTAGTAAGTCACTGCTAGCTGTGGTAGATGTATGCTGGCCATGTAATGTTATACAGTTATTTCACATACACATATGTTTGTATAAAGGATATTTGGGTTGTTTAACCTGGAGAAGGCTCCATGGAGACCTTATTAAGGCCTTTCGATACTTAAAGGGGGCTTATAAGAAAGATGGGGACAGACTTTTTAGTAAGGCTTGTAGTGACTGGAGAAGGGGCGATGGTTTTAAACTAAAGGTGGCTAGATTCAGATTAGACATAAGGAAGAAATTTTTTTATTATGACAATGGTGAAACACCGGCACAGGTTGCCCAGAGAGGTGGCAGCTGCCCCATCCCTAGAAGCATTCGGGCTCAGGTTGGATGGGGCTCTGAGCAACCTGATCTAGTTGAAGTTGTCCCTGCTCATTGCAGGGGCATTTGATTATATAACTGTTAAAGGTCTTTTCCAAGTCAAACTGTTCTGTGATTTTAAGGCAGATAAATAGGTCTATATTTCCGCTCTGCCCTGGCTATGACCTCTTGCCTAGAAGAAATGAAAAAGTGCATTTAATGTGTGGTTTAAAGCAGCTTTGGCTAAATAAGAACAAACTGCATCGCAAACACAAATGCAGTCTAATAACTCTAAAGCAAAATAACTCTAAATAATTCTAGTAACTCTAGGTAAGGTTACAACAGGAATTAAGACTTTGGTTATGTTAGCCTGCCGGTTCAGAGTGGGTTTCAGTGATTTTAAATGCTACCAGCTGAGTGGAAAAATACACTGGGTTTGGATGTCAAAATATCTGAAGGCTTATTTTGGTAACAGCAAATTTCTGAGTTTTGTTTTTATTGGATCAGTGTATTGTCAGTCTTCTACTGATACTATTGACAATTTTTATGTGATGAAATCAAAGTTTTTATTTAGAACAGTCTCTGGCCTGGTCTCATGCAATTGATCACTTTGGTATAAACCTGGTTCCAATTTATACAAATTGTCAGCTAAAGGAACATTGTGTTTGTTCGTAGATGTTTGGCTGTGGTAACTGTTTGAATGTATGTGCTTTCTATGTGAAAAGACGTAAAAATCAGCAGGGTTTCTTGTAGAAATTTAATTTTCAAAGCGTTGAGTTCTGTTCATAATGTTATGGACAGACTCAGTTGCCCCATGCCTTTTTAGAGTTACATTTGACATTTTCAGTGGTGTGATTCAGTCCTGATTTTATCAGGACACTTTGAAGAATTTAGGTTCCATTCCGCTCTCCTCCGCCCCCCCCAAATTTAAAATTCTTTCCATTGTTAACACAGTTTGCCAACGGGAATGTTATTTTGTTGTTACAAACAACTAATGCTTAAGAAGAGTATTTAGATCACTTTAGAAATACAGAAAGAGTTTAACTAGTTACTGACTCAAACTAAATCTGATGATCTAAACTATATTGAACTGAAAGTTTCAGTTCTGTTAAGAATCTCCTCGGTTGCATTGTCCTGTCTATCTCAAGCACTTTGTGGATGAGAAGAAAAAGTCTTCTGTAGTAGCTGGTGTGAGTTTTCTTGCTATATCTGTATCTGATTCTTGTTGCCAGTTTGTAAGAAACTATGTAATTATATTAGTAGCAGAGGTGAGATGGCTGAGTCACATGCTTATGTTACACGGTTTTCTGTCTACCAAGGAGATGATTACTAAATGGTAAAATGCGCCTGTACAAAAATGATACATATTTGTTACAGTAAATTCTCATTTATATTTCATTGCTTTCTTTGCTGAAGTTTTGAAGAAATTAATTGCTTCTTTCATTGAAATGCTGCGTGGATATATATCTCTCAGCTTTTTTTTTCTTCCACTTTTAAGGCAGCTACCTTAACATTATATTAATTCCAGTATAATAATTCCAGAAAAAATGTCATATTATGAAAAATTAGTTGGTGTATTTCTTACTGCTTGTGGAATTGGTCTTAAACTGAATCCTCCCTCTGTCTTCTAATCTTAAGAAAAAGGCTGCTCAAGGGACAACTCAGTATTTGTGAAAAACTAATTTAATGAGTTACATTCTGCTCATTTGTTATGGATTGGTTGACTGAAAGATGAGGAACAAATATGTACATAGTTCTCAGCATGATTATTTAGCAAACATTTTTCTGTACATTATTAAAACACATTCCTTGCTGCATAGGAGTCTTAGGTTCTGTGTGGTAGGGGTACTTGGCAATATTCCGTGCACTGATATGTGCTGATGGCCACCCAGCTGAAAAGCTGCTTTGCAGAAGAGGACCTGGGGGTCCTGGTGGACACCGAAGTGAACATGAACCATCAATGTGCCCCTGTGGCAAAGTATCCTGGGCTGCTCTGGACAAAACATTGACAGCACTTTGAGGAAGGTGATTCTTCCCCTCTACTCCATCTTCTACTCTACTACACCTGGAGCATTGTGTCCAGTTCTGGGTTCCCTGGTACGAGAGAGCCATGGACATACTGAAGAGAGTGCAATGAAGGGCCGTGAAGAGGTTTAAAGAACTGGAGCATCTCTTCTATGAGGAAAAGCTGAGAGGGCTGAGACTGTTCAACCTGCGGAAGAGAAGGCTTGGAGAGGAACTTACCAATGTGTATAAATACCTGAAGGGAGGATGCTCAGAGGACAGAGCCAGGCTCTTTTCAGTGGTACCCAGTGACAGGGCAACAAGCAGTGGGCACAAACTGAAACATAGGTTCCCTCTGAACATCAGGAAACACATTTTCACTGTGAGGGTGACCAAGAACTGGCACAGGTTGCTCAGAGAGTTTGGTGTCTCTCTCCTTGGAGGTATTCAGAAGCTGTCAGGACATGTTCTGGTTCTAGGTGGCCCTGCTTGAGCAAGGGGATTGGGCAAACTGACCTCCAGAAGACCCTTCCAGCCTCAACCGTTCTGTGATTCTGTGAATATTAGACATCACCTTTCAACTTCATATCATCTCCTGAAACTTTTGTGATCCCAGGATACTCCTTAAGATGAGCTGTTCCAACTTTTGTCTGAGTATTTGAATTCAGCAAATGGCCGAGAAACAGCAGTCTTCAGAACCGAGGATTAGTGTAGACTGTTTAAAAAACATTAAAGTACTTCAGGTTATCATGGTCTGTGTTATAAGTTGCAGATCAATAGGGGTTTTGTTTAAATATATATGTGTGTGTGTGTATAAAAAATGCTTTGCAAAAAAAGAATGACTTGAAGTTGCAAAGTAATTGAAAACCCTTTAACTTACACCAAGTTTCTGGAGTTACTGCCATGTGTTATTCTGATATCTATAATGCATTCTTTCCTAAACCAACCTACTGGCTTAAAAAAAAAGTTGCTTTCTCGTTGTTTTTTTATTTATTTCCTGTTTAACATAATGACTCCATTTTTGTCTCTGGTGTTTCTGCTTTGAGAGCAGAGTCCTTCCTCAAATGAAGGAATAATAAGAAATGCTGGGGTTTTCTTTACCCTTATTTGTCAGGATATGGAGAAATTTTTGCCTTTGCCTGTGTTTAATAGGATGTCTAATATGGGAATACAGTTTTTGATTCTAGTCTTAGTTTTTTTTATATAGGGATGGAGAAAAATATCTAAAAGGATGATGACTATTGTGATTAGGGCCTGGAAAATATTTGTACGGTGGGAGCTGGAGCTCAGTGTGTTTAGATCAGGCAGTACTTAATTACTTTGTAAAAGTATCTTCCTGCATAATATTAAATAGGACATGTATATGAAGAAGGAAGAGTTAGGAACTGAAGATAGAAATATTAGACATGAAGCAGACAATAATAAATCTGTTCAATCTTTGAGCAAATAACTGAGAAAAGTAGTGTATTTTTCAACTTGCAATGGAATTTAAATCCAAACTGATTGCTTTCCTAGATGATAAATTAAATGAAACTTAAGTTAATGGGCTCAAGGCAGAGGTAAGAGAGTGAAATATAATGAAGTCAGTCTAAATCTAAGTCTTCTTTTCAGATTTAAGCTTTATAAATTGAAACTTTCTGGAATGTATAGGAGTTAAATTTCTTTCTGTGGCTATACTCTTATGAAGCAGGTTCTTCAATGGTGCTCTGTTATCTAATATTTATTTAATCTGTAATAGAAGAACAGTTCTGTTCTGCCCATGTTCACTGCACTTTTAACTGCAAAAGAGTATCTGGCATCATTAACCGCTTGACCTATTTTTTTCTTATCCTTGTTTTTATTGGACGAATAGTCCAGAGCATTAACTGGAAACTGTTATAGTCTATAAAGGCATAATTGAACTCAACTGCGATTGGAGTCTTGCAGATGTAGTCTGGCATTGCAGAGAAATAAGCTGACTTAAATTGCTAGCCTTGGCTTCACTTCTGTAGATTGGGAAAAATCATTTGTGAATTCAAATTTGCACATGAAAAACAAGTTGTATAGTAGTTTCAGGGTGCTATTTATTTGAAAGTATTGTCACCATATAACTGGATAGGGAAACTAGCCTAGCATACTTGCAGAAAACCCAAAGCAAATGTAAATACTGTTTTGGTTACAGCTGAGGATAAAACAGATACAGGAAGGAATAAATGAAAGTAATATTCTGGCTGGATACATTACAAATTTTTATTTCACTTGCCAGAAATTGGTAAGTCTGGTTACTTTTATAAATAAATGTAGAAAATGATATATGCAAATTGCTTATAGTTCCTTAAAACCTAATTAAATTAAAATTATATCAAAGACCCTTTATGTGTTTAACATAAGGGTTTTAGGACTGAGTTGAATGAAATCAAAAATACAATGCATCAATAAATATGCCAGATCTAAGTAATGATTAAATTGGGTGTCAGTATTTTGGTTATGCTAATAAAATAAATATGTTGTATATCATTTAGATGTTAACATAGGAATGAGATTATGAAATAATTTTAAATTCTACATTTAAAAATAAGTGACATCCTTGTATGGGTTCTTTTGCATAGAGATCCCCACTCTGGATTTCTGCATGCAACTCCTCATGAACCTTGGAAGTCATTGAAATGCAGGTTTAGGGAACACTTAGACATTCTTATTGGCATTTCTTGTTGTGCCACCAAGTGGCTTTTTTCAAACAATGTTAGTAGTATTTTCCGTGTTTTCCATCCTTGGGCACTGCCACCAGAAGTACTGGAGGGAGGTTGCAAGTGTCTATCTGATTGACTAATAAAGAGATTTTTCCAAATGCTGTGATTGCAGAAAAATACGGCTATTCCTGTTGAGGTGTATACATCAAGCCTCATTTAGTGCTGCCTGATAAGTTCTAAACTAATTTTCGCAGTTACTTATTTTTCTAATCTATCAGTCTCCCCTTGAAAGCTTTTCTTTTTCCCTAGTTGATTTTATAGTTTAAGAGGAGGTGGGGTAATTTTCATCCTCTCTTATACCAAACATTGATTTTAAGGTCCATCCTTATTGTACCTTTGAGCTTCTGTAATCTCCATTATTTCTGTGTCTTTCTAGTCCTACATCAAGATTTCTGTCATGTCAACACAGTTCCTAAAACAATTGACTATGTTTCTGCTTGCAGCATTCTTTCAAGAGAATTCTATCGCTGCAGGACATAAAGTGCATTAAAATAGAAGTAAATTTTCTGCTTTTCAATTAATGGAATAAGCCAGGCTTTCTAAATTTTGCAGGTTTTGATGCCTGAGTTTAATCCGTAGACATTAGGATAGTTCAAGAACATGCCAATACACTTAAATTCCATTAAATACACTTGTCTGAGATAAAGAGGAGAAGCTTTTTTCCTCCAGAATAAGAATCTGTGAAGGGTCCATGTATAGAAAAATACATTACTTCCTAAATGAATTTACTTCAAATAAGTTTAAGTCCCTCAACTTGAGTTCAGTGAAACTGGAATGAGGGGATCCATATATTTTCGTATGTGGAAACATCAATGAGTTTCTGAGTGCAAACGTCAATGCAGGCAGGCATGTAAGCAATCTAGAAATTTACATTTCAATGTCTCCCGAGGTCCATGAGGAGGCACATCCAGAGAATGTGTTCTCACACATGATTATCCAGAGTTGTGTGGATCTGTGGAGGAGACTATTTGGAAACTTTATTTGATGGTAAGTAACCCTGTTTGCATTGCATACAAAGTGAATACGTACATAGAATTGAATTCAGCTCCATTATGTTCTGGTCTGCAGTGGTGTCTTAACATCTACAGTAGGTAGATAGTTCTTTTGATTATTTTGGAGATGTTCTTTTGAGCAAGTGTAAGCCAAAATCCAGAATAATATGCACATTGAAATTACAAAACTGGTAGGTGTCCTTATTCTTGGCTCTGGCTGTTGTAATAACAATGGAGGAACAAGGACAGAGGCAGGCTGTGGAGATAACAAAAGCAGTTTCCATGGCTATTGAATGCAAATGTTTTAGCACACTTTGATTGGTAAGCTGTGCAATGCTGGTTTGTTTTTTGTCGTTTGTTTTTTAGTTTGGGTTTTTGTTTTTTTTTCATTTGGGGAGCAGGGGCACGGAGAATGCTTTTACAAATATATACAGCTGTAAACTGAGGCAGCTGTTGAGAGATAAGCAGTGGTTCTCTTTGAAACCAGATAAAATACAATTATACATTTGCACACACAAGCTGGTTTACATCTGTGCAATGAAAACTTGTTGTTTAACTTTGAAGTAAGCAATGTCTGCTAAATAATTTCTCAGATGTTCTCTACAAACTGTATTTTCTCAGCAAAATACCTCTGCTATGTAATACTCAGGTGCACAATGGTTATTTTCTTAATCTGGTCTAGGCTGATTTTTAAAAAAATTAAATATAGCTTATCCTTGATTTTTGATATGTGATCTGCTGAAAAAACGGTTCATCTAAAGCACTTAAAAAAAAGAAAACCACATATATTAAGTGTTAAATAGGAAGTATGTGCTTTAAACTCTTACTGGGTTTGGATAAAATAAATGTATTGCTTTAGTGGTAGAATAATGCCCTTTATTTTCTCATGAGATAGAGAGAGACGTTTAGAGAAGTAAACAAATGAGATGTTCATCTAGCTGATGTACATACTTACAATGCTATGTCATAGATTGCATCCTGCAAGGTCTTTGGTGTGTGCATAAATCTGAAGTATAAATTGCCTTTTTTCTTTCATTCAAAAAATGTAGTAATATTTCATTCCCATGTTATCTTTGTTTAACTTTTGAACCGATGCTTTGAAAGATAGTCTACTTACTTATATTCTTATAGGTTAAAGCTGAGTACTGGTAAATGCTGAGTTACTTTAAATATTTTAGCACATCTTGCTTTATTTTTAAGGGGCTTTTTATACATATACACACATTTTCATTTGTGTTCCACATCGGTTGGCAAGGGACAAAATTTAAATTGCCTTCTTCTACTTCAGTATCTCTCACTGGCTGAATGAAATATTTAATTTAATTCATGCACATAAACAGCAGAAGTGCAGTTGTTGGCTGGTCTTTTTTTACCTCTCATTTTTTAAAGTAGAAAAATTCAGACATGTGCATTGATAAAAATGAAAGTCACAAAAAATATTATAATTAGCTTTATTTTTCTTAAAAGGTTCATGCTATAATATAAGAGATTTGAATATCTCCAAGTAATTGCTGTTAAGAGAAAATAATTTTACAGCCAATTTCGTAGTTTACCCAGGTTGTTTCATATCCACCCTTAGAAGTGAATGTAAAAATTTGAATGTTCTTTCAGTGCACTTCTGCACTAAATTGATATAATTTGTAATTATACAGGAGGTGCTGCATGTTGCAGGAGTGGAAATGCAGTTAACAGCTGCTGTTTCATTTTTGACTGTTCTGCAAGAGGAGTCTGTGTCCATTCATACATACTCCCACTCCTTCCTACACATCATTCTCCAGAACCTGGAACACAGAGATGCAGGTCAGGGCTCTAAAACTGTATTGATGACTGCTTACTGCTATATATTTTGTCTCCTTAGTGACCGTACAATAATACTGTGTAAAGCAGTGAGTGCAGTTGTGTGAGTGCAGTTGTGTGACTTTGTACCTAGACCTGCATGAATGAAAAGATTTTTGTATGCTGAGCACTTACAGGCTAATATTTAAATGTAATTCTGATTGAAGCAAACAAAACCACTGTGTCTGAAGGACTAAATCCCAAAGTTATTACCGAGTCTGAGCTTCTACTGAAGTACTGGAATTTTTTGGCTGAGAAAATGGAGGAAGGATGGTTGATGATTAGTTTTTCTTGACTACTTTGAGGCTACTTTTAGGATGCAAGGAAAAAAAAGTGGCCTTTTGTAAAACTGGAAAGTTTCAGTGGGCATAAGAAAAGAATATGCTTTGGGGGGCATAAGAAAACATTATGCTTCTAAATGAGGGAGATAATCTTTTCAAAACAAACAGGATCATTATTATTTTTGTACAGGAACAGAAAAGGTAAAAGCATCAGGGACAGAATTTGCTTCTCACCTATCCTACTTCTTAGTCTGAAGTCTTGAATGTTAGTCTAGTGGCTTTTAGATATATAGCTCCTTGAAGAGGTGTGTGTAAAAATTGAGAACTAATTTTGTAAAACTGATGTGTGTTTTATTATACTTTTTATCTGTAGAACAACATACAACCCATTTCTTTCTAACAGGTGTCAGCAATGCATGGCTAGAAACTCTTCTTGCTGTAATAGAAGCTTTACCAAAAGAGACTATCAGACATGAGGTAATAATATTCTCCCACATACGCTAACAAGTTAATAATATGTTGTAAGATTGTTTTTCCCTGCAAGTTTCATTCACTTCAGTAAGATTTGTGGCAGTTCCATGCCTGTGAAAACAGTAATGCTTGTGGAACATACTGTAAGAGAGGAATGTGCTAAAAGGTGAGACAGGAAGGTGACCTTAAAAACAAATTTTGGTGTTCTTTGGCAGATAAAGACTATTTACTGTAACACTTCCACCACACTTAGTATCCTCAGTAAAAGGTTTTTATATATCCTGTTTTGGTTTACAGTATAGTATCTCTTTCTGTGTCTTCATGAAGAAACTACATTTTCTTTGCTACCGGACTAAAATTCCAATTTCTACTAAGTGGGACCAAATACTAGACATCCATTTGATTGTGTATTTCAGTTGTTCTTGATGTACAAAACCCCAAATGCCCTGCAAAGACTTAATTTTTCACTGTATAGCTCAAGAAAGAGGAAGGAAGTCTGTCACTAAGTCATAAAGTCACTCCTTTTTACTCAGCTAATTTATTCAGTTTTAAGTATTCATATTTCATTATTAAGTTTAAAAGCTTTGCAACAGGCATATTTTATTGTTTTTATAATTTATAACAATATGGAGATTTAAATATATGATTGATTGTGTAGTATAAAAGTACCTATTAAAATAGGGGGTAATTAAAATCCAACACTGTTTAAAAAATAAATTTCTAAAAGGTGAAAAGTTTGGTTGGGAAAAAAAAAAAAAAGATAAATTATTCTAGTCACCTCCAAAATCCATTTGTAATGTAATTTTAAAGATGCTGTTTAAGCAAGATGGGGTTTCTCTCCTGGTTTGCCTCTAGGAACACATTTGTAAGTTTCCACCAGAATTTGCTTTGGGAAGATCACAACTGATAAAGCAGTGTTGATTCAGCAGCTGTACAGACACCTGAATTTGAAAAGGGGCCTTTTATGTTACTTGAAGGATGCTTGTATCAGAAAACTGAGACTATTCTAGTTGTTAATTTTTTTTGTAAGTAAAAACCGTAAAACAATCGTAGGTGCTGAGGATGTGAGGAAAGGTGTGTGCTTCAGACCAAAGGTCAACCTAACTCAGTGTCCTGTCTCTGGCAATGGTCACTTCATGGGAGAGACTGTGTCTAGCTCAGTAACTGGAGTATTACTGGACATGGTGTGTTTGCCGTCGTAGTTCAAAGACCAAATAAGTAACATGCAGTCTTGTACATAACTAATGATATGCTTATTTATCCAGTATTGTAGTTAGAAACTTACCTTATATACTAATTTTAGTCTAAGTGATCTGTTTGACCTTACAGCGCTCAGATTCTCTCACCTCAAAATTTCAGCTGGTAAAAGGAGGAGAAAAATGCTTTTAGAATACTTTCCTGAGCTTTACCCTTATTACCCTTTTATAGAGCTCTGCAAGACAGATTGGGTGAGGAACTGTGGCAGACTACAGGAGATAACTCTGTAATGTTCCTTTTGGCCTGGCACCTGGATTTCTGTGATTATTTCTGGGCAAAACTAATAGATCTAAATATGGTGCTCTACGGGCCTTTGTTTCTGGCACCATAGTGGTGATTCGAAAAATGAAAGCAGAGCTCCAATAAAGATGCAGGTTTTCTGCATCTGTACAGAAATGAAACCTCTTCCCTATAGATCCCCACAGTATGCATAAGCAGGAGGGATCATTGGCTCAGCGCTTTATGTTAAGTGGTGTTTCCTGGGAAAACTTATGAAAAAGAACCTTAGAGAGGCTTCCTTTTTCTTTTTCTTGTTCAGGAACATGTTTAACAACTTTTGTGAAAATTAGCAGCTAACAGCTATAAATATTCATATACAACTTAGTCCTAAAATTAAGACACAAGTAGACAGATGTAAAACTGGGTCTGTGATGTGAATCATAAACTGTTATTTGGGCCAAGATATGGTTTTAATATACTATAATTAGCACTGAATATTAAAGACAGGTTTCCAACAGAGTATTAATTTACACAGCCACTATTACTGTTAGTATTGAGCAATTCCATGAAAGGAGTAGATGACATTTGGGATATGCTTTTTTGGATTGTTTTTTTTAAGAAGAGGAATACATTATTTACTGCTCACATCTCTTTTTTTTTTTTTCTTTTTTTTTTTCTGTTTTCTTTTTTTCTTTCATATAGATCCTGAATCCACTTGTTTCCAAAGCACAGCTTTCTCAAACGCTTCAGTCCCGCTTAGTTAGTTGTAAAATCATGGGAAAATTAGCTAACAAATTTGAAGCTCATATGTAAGTAGACTGTACCTGTATTTTCAGTCCAGAGTATATGCCAGAATTTCTTTGTTAGCGGACAAAAATTACTACAAGAAAAGTAGACTTTATTGCAAAAATTAAATGCTTTCTTTTTACAGATCCCTTTATCTAGATATTAATTAATTTAAGAAAAGTGTTCATTATGTAACTAGCATATTCAGACTGGATGATGTTCATCTGTTTACACCTTCAGTTTGTATGTTCTTCCACAGGTTCTAATGGGTACCATTTTCATGCCATTCTTCCATATTATTTTTCTCACCAGGAAATAAGCCAAACTGTGGATTTCTCTGCAATTTAAAGACAAATTCCAACTTCATCACCTTAGAGTTTCTTGCCATAAAGAAAAGAATTCTTGTTCCTAACTTTTTGTCTAACCGAATTTGACTTGTATATACATTTTTTTGTCAACCTGGATTATATGTAGATGTATCAGGAGCCACCGTTGTTGCCTAATATTATCCCAGCTCTTAGATTCAGTGTCTGTGGGTTTTGGACAGTGTTGCAGAAAAGGGAAACAATGATAAAAATAAACCTGAATAACATCTGCCCAAAGCAGTTGGTATGGAGCATTCTTTGGACAGTTTATCCATTCTTATGATAGCAGGACCATTTCACAACACGGGTTTCCTATCCAGGCAATTGTCCATGTGACTTTTACATTACAAAAGGAATACTCTGGGGGCAACCAAATGCATAGAAAACATGTCTAGCTGAGGAAGTCAGCTCCAATAATGATTTTGATCTGCCCCAGAATGCAAGAATTCAGCATAAGATAGAAAGATAAAAAGCAGGATTGTATGACAAGACATTTACAGTTTCATTACATTTAAATTAAATTTTGATCTTTAAATTACAGTTTTTTCTTCTGTAAAAAGTAACTAGAAGCAACCAAAAGGAAGCCATCTACACCTTTATTTGCTATGTAGACTGCACTTGTCAGACATGCAAAAGTCAATAAGCATGGTAAAGCAGTATTTTCTGAGAATGTTACTGAAGCCTTCAAATCTTTATCTTCAAAATTTATAGAATTCTGGCAGAATCACAGTGGCTTTTATTTATTTGATGTTACATTCTTATGAAAATAAAGTGAAGAATTGGAATCTTACAACAAATTATGGTAGTATTAGTCATTAATAAGTTCAAATAACCATACCCTCTTTCACTACGTTATTTAATATGATTTCTTACTAAATAGGAAACCCCTCATTTCAGGGAACAGACAGTAGCACCATTTCTGCACGAAGCTACATGTTAAGAAGTGGGTGAGAATTTTCTGAAACATACTGCTCCTGTGGTAGAGGGCTCTGCGTGCAGTTCAGAGGGCTGAAGAGACCTGGATCCACAGGTTTAGAATGTGGCAGACTGAGTAAGATTCATGACACCCTTTCAGGCCCCCTGCAAGTGGGGTCTTGATGTAGGCTCAGGAGACGTGTCTGCCCTTAGGAGCAGGCAATATATAAGCATATCTTCACATTCTTCTTCAGAAAGGCACCATTTTTCCTCATAAAATTTATACTATAATTTTTTTTCCATATTTCACAGGACTCCCAGGTTATTTTATAGAGTATTGAAAAAGTCCTGACCTTGGAATAGAACATGAGTTTTTCTACCCTCTGTTCCAATAGCTAGTTAAAAACAAGGCTTTCTTGGAAGTAGTCCCCATTTCAAAGTATTCTAAAATGCCAGACTCCCAAGACTTTGTACAATTTCTGTAACTTGAGGCCAAATGTTACTGTAAGAAGGAAATTAATTTTCACTAGGATGAGTGGAGGCTGTGCAAGCTGGCTTGAAAATTTGCTTGTCTGTGGCTTCATATTATTTCTCTTGAGTTTTGCAACAACATAAGGATTTGGATAGAGATATTTTATGAACACTCATGACAGCATCTTGGGCAGTGAAAGGAAACACAATGGCTGGTTCTGCCAATTTGTAGTATGTGTTTTTACTTAAATACAAAATAACTGTTTTGAATTCTATCTGCCATTGATTTAACATGAATGCTTGGAACTGCTTACATAAAAGCATTGCAGTACTAAAGCTTTTAATTTTAAATTAATTTTCTGCTTCCTAAATGTCTCTTGGGTGCTACACACACACCAAAGATGAGGTATTAGAGACAATTAATTGGGATTTGGATTCCATTTATAGAATTCTTTGTATTCTTACAGTGGCTGTTCAAAAATTCTACTGAAGATTGTTATTAAATGAGGACAGCATCTCTAAGCCTACCTTCTATTTTTGTAATTAAAAAAAAAGATGAAATATGAGCAAATTATAATGACTGTAAATAATCCTTTTTCTGCTTCTTTATGGCACATATTTGTCCGATGTACAGTATTCTTTTATAAGTGCACATTTTCAGAAAATTTGCCATGTGTGATAAATTAGTTTTAAAAAAATGCCATTAGAAGTAATATATAGGTAAATTTTGAGTATGACAGTGGATTTTATATATTCTTGTTCTGTATATTAATAAAAGTATTCACATTCTCAGTATTAAAAGAGAGATTCTTCCATTGGTAAAATCACTGTGCCAGGATGTGGAGTATGAAGTGAGAATTTGCATGTGTCGGCAACTAGAACATATAGCTCAAGGAATAGGGTGAGTACAATTTACATAATGGCTTCTCAACACAAAATCTTTCTCTAAAATACTTAATGGTAACCTAAAAGCTACTTTTAAGATCTCTAGCTTAATTCATGTGTACTCAATGATGAATCTGGAGCGTACAGATATGTTCTTAGGAATTGGCTGTTGGCATCTGGCTCTTTTTCCTTTTTCAGATTTTTGTTCCTCTCTGATAGTAAAACTGCTGAACCATACAGTTTTTTGTAAATAATGAGTTTATTTATAGCATCTTGAAATCATTTCAATTATCCATTGATGTTATTAGGCTTATTTAAAAAGTGGAAGAGGATTATGGCAAATTTGAGCAGTTTCTAATCAATTACTTTGCAGTTTTTTGCAAAAAGATGCTAAAAGTGTTTTGTAAGCAAATTTCAGTTCAGTATCAACTTTTACTCTAAGCTTGAAGACCTTCAAGATTGCACACAATAGGAGTAGAAAAAAACTGGAACTTCTATTTTGCTAAAAAGAACATGTTAACTGCCCATACAGGATTGGTCTCTGAGTGAAATAATATTTTAAAATTTTAGGTCTGTTCACCTGTTACTGTGTCAGGAAGAGAAAACAAAAGCAGTAACAGCTTTTAGAGACCTGAAGAAATTATCAAGTGAGGTTCCCTGCCCTGGTTTATGCAGACGGGATAGATTAGATCTTAGGAGCCGCTCTGGCCTTTAAAATTGTGAATTTATGAGCAAATTCAAGGATGAGGCTGAAACTGAGATGTAATTTGAAAGCTATGGTAAATCCGCACTTCAGTGTGGCTGTGGAATGAGTTTGTGTGTGTGTGTGTGGTGTTTGCTTTTTTGATTTTTTTAATGGAGAATTATGTTGTGGCTCAGATTCTGAGTTATTTAAAAAACAAACAAAAACAAACCACCAAAAATTCCTGAAACAATGCAATTTACCTCTCAGCCATGGAATACTGGGAAAGTGTATGTTCAGGCAGTGTTTTAGCTTACTCTATTATAGGGAATGAATATTCACACAAGAACTAAGCATTACTGCCATGTGCTTAATTTAACTTTGTTTTGGTAAGATCATGTAGGATAGTAGTTTATAGATGCCTAGATAAACTTGTCTATATTGTGTACAAAATAATTTTATATATATGTGCTTTAGGCAGCTCTTCTGCAAGGTACTTGTCCTGCAAAAGTTCAGAGAATGTGAATAATGTGAAAACACAATATTATTTATCTCACTAAATAATTTGTTTGTCTTTATACTTACTGTCTTTGATAACAAAACATAATTAGCACAGTAAATAATTTTCATATTTTCCATCTTGAATGGCTTTGGGTTTAAAAGAACTTGTGATTACAGAAAAGAAAAGGAGTATTTGTCAGTATTGTTGATATTTGTAAAACTGAAAATTTAAGACACGTTTTGCCAAACTGAATTACTGAATAATCTGCGCTTGTGTTTATTTTTACTGTGTGTGTGTATCTCATATATATCTTTATGTATCTTGAAACTGGATTCTATTTCATGGAGATTAAAGATGAGTGAAAGAGGGGATTCTGTTTGTCTTCAGAGAGTGACCAGGGTGGTTTGGGTTTTTTTTTCATATATACTGAGTTTTGAAGGGAGGGACCGTTCTAACTGTCATACTATTTTGAAGTTTTTTGATGCCACCAAAATGGAAATCCACAGAAATGCATTTCCAAAGCATCTGTGGTTTTTTTTGCTTCCTGATTGATTTCAGAATGTAGTCCTATCCTTTGCTCCCCTGACCCTTCATAGGCCTTGCGTTCTTGTCTGTCTCAATCACCTTCCTTCCTCTCTCCTCACTGGTTATTGATCAATTCCATGAGATTTTTTTTTTGGTGTGTTATTTGAGATACTGTGTGCATTTCCATGGATTCCTCTAACCTTCTCAATTAACCTCTACTATAGTCAAGAGCTGAGAAGCAATCATATTAATTTGGCTTTGAAAATGATTTGTGACACATAATACAGAAAAGTATTTTTTAAAATAATGTAAGTAGGTTATTCTGAGTAAAATAAATTATCTAGGATATACATATAGTTAAAGAATACTTCTTTCAGATATAACTGGAAACATTTTTTATGTTTTAAAAATGTACAGCTGCCTAGATTGTCTTGCTCTGTGGCTCAGTCTATTGAGAACCAAAAAGTGGTTTTAGTGGTAGCTTTTAGGAGCACTGTGAATCGTGTGAATCTGCTTTCAGCAGTTTTGTTTGTTAACAAAATTGACTTTATTATAGGTGGGAGCTGCAAGTCTTGAAAGAAGATAGGTGTTACACAGTGGCAAATGATAGTACTGCTGATGATTTAGCCAGCCTTAGAGTACTGGTTTAATAGAGCTAAATATGTAGTTATCAGTTAGTGGTCCATTGTATATATTTTTCTTTCTTTCCTCCCCAGTGTTGATTTTTAGCATTTATGTATCCATATACACTACTTTCACAGGTTTTTGTCTAGTCCCTTCCCAATGATTTAGATGCTTTAATCTAGTAACAAATGGTGAACTGTCGGTATTTTTGGTGTGTGAACTGTATTGAGGATGAGTAGGCAGTAGGAAAATAAAGACAATTAAATAAACAGAAAGAAGCACATTATTAGGTAAATGCTGAAAGCATAATGTGACAACAGTCCCAATGCTTATTTTTACTATTTAGTGGTGTTACCACTAAATGATATCATGACATTTTCAAATAACTTTATATGAATGATTAATCATCTTTTTGTTAAGCTACATCTTAATCTGTTGGTAATAATAATAAACTCTGTAAGCTGCAAATCACTTTGCTGATTATAAACATTTGAAAGTGTTATTGTTCATAATTGACTTACAAAAGGGACAGCTGCTAGTTGTTTAGCCTGATTGGAAGAAGTATTTTGGGGCATTTTCAGTAAAAATCTGTCATCCTTCCTGGAGGTTGTGATCAGGCCTGTATTAAAACTGTGATTGAAATGACAGAATCTAAACTCTTCATGCACAGTTGCTCAGTGTCAAACATAGGTGTGAATTCGTCATCTTATTTAATGCTCACATAGTGTAATTTTATCAGTCTTTTGCTGCAGTTTTATGTTTTGGGCAGTATAAACACTGAGGGCTGGATCTCTGGTTATTACAAACTTTTGAGGTCCCATCCTTGAAATGTGGTGCTCACAAAAGCTTTCAGGAAGTGACAGGGAGGCAGTACATGAGAACAGGGCAAAATGGGCTTCTTAGCTCAAATGGAGGCAAATTCAAACACTAGAAACTTGCCTACTATAAATATAAAATGAGCGTAACAGAAAAAAAAAAAAAAAAAAGAAAAAAGTACCGAGTATGTCTTCCCTGTTCTTGTTGATAGTAGGGCTGCAGAAAAGCTCCTTCTAATCCCTTAAAGCAATCAGGAATCAGTTATACACTGGGGCATGGGAAATTATGCTGATTGGTTTCTTCTACAGAAGCTGTACTTTTGCTCCAAGAAGTGAATTTCTTTTCATCTTACTTGTGCCAGTCACCTTACTGCGCAAATATTTGTGTCCAAGAGTATTTAACTCTTCCTTATTCACCTCTCTGATTAAACTCTGATTTCAAAGTCAGTCCCTAATAAATAGTGATCTGCTGCCGATGTTTGAGTGGTGAGGACCATCACACACGCAGACACTGCTAGTAATTACCAAGGCAAAAAGAGAAGCAGAACCTGTTCCTTACTACTTTAAAACAAGCCTAAAAGCTAGTGTTTGGACTAATTAGGAAACCGTGTTTTCTCTGAGCAGTAGTTGCTTACCCTCTGTAAATAAGGAACATCTTTGGAGTGTAAGATTTCCAGACACTTCAGCATGACTCACATTTAATCATTTTGGCTGTGGAGCATTGCATTGAGCAGTTTCTACATGTTTGATCAGAAGAGTTTTCTTAGTGACACAGGGAAGTAGCTGACTCCTTTGTGTTTTTTCAGACTGCATTGTCTCTGGTTTATTTCAAGCTAATTTCAATGCCTTTTTGGGGATAAAGTTTCACATTTTAAACTTGCATGTTTCTTTGGCTGACAAAAAATAAAGTCCTCTGATTGCCTGGAAGTTTTTATTTTATTTTCATTTTCTTACAACTTTGTCGAGTTTTCATTCTTAGCCACCCAAAGAATTTCTAAATGAGTGTTTCAAGGAAGAATTCTGTTTTGCTGGAGCAATACTTTTTTCATTACATATTTTCTCTTGACTGCTTGACTCGCTTTGCAGGACAGAACTAACAAAAACTGTGGTGCTTCCTGAATTAGTAGAACTGGCAAGAGATGAGGGCAGCAGTGTACGCCTTGCAGCTTTTGAGACGTTAGTGAATCTGCTTGATATGTTTGATGCAGGTAAGCATTTAATTTAGGCTTACTAGCCCAGTTCTTAATGCTTTAATGGATCTTATAAATGTATTTAAATGCTTTTTGTTCCGTTTGCGTTCTTCAGACATTTCTGTTTTTATTTTGTTTATTGTTTTATCCTTTATATATTTCATGACTTGCAGTGCTTTATAGCACTTTTAAGGAAGGTGAACCAGTTGTCCCCAAAATCAGTTATCTTACTCCAAGTTTCTAATGTAATAAGGTTAAATGGAATGAGTAAAAGTACTGTATAAATGACGGGAATATTGGGTTGTTAGTATTCACTTAATGCTGTCAATACACAAAATACGAATGTTAGCTCAACAGATGCAATTGCTTGTATTTTTTTTGCTTTTGGCTAGGTTTTGCTTCTTAACTGAAGTAAAGCCAGTCCTGACTAAAGGCTGCAACCTGACTTCTGAGCTGAAGCACCCAGACTGGGGCAATGATATGATATTTGTGTGTGTATCAGCAAATCTTGCAGGTTTTAACATCCAGTGTTATATGTCAAATACACTTGCAAATTTTGGAACAAAAAATATTCCTCCAAGTCCCATAAGCTGCAGTGCGCACAATTGATTGGTTTTAGAAGTACTAAGCATCATCAACTTCTATTTAAATTCCTTTAAACTTGCAGATATATGACACTGAAAGCTTTCTTCTTTGCAACGAGAAAGTATGTGTATTTAATAAAGCTTTTCTGTATTTAAAAGAGAAAATGTACATCCTTGTATCTTTCTCAGCATGCTTTATCTTTCCTCTAACGAACATGCGTATTTCACGCTTCTCCAGGTGTAGGGGTGAGTGTCTGTGTCTTCATATAAGGAAGGAGAAATTCTCTGTTCTTTATCCAGTTCTTCTGGCATAATGGTGGTGGATTACTTACAGTCATGGCTCTTGGGTTCTTGTTGCCAGTTCAGCTCAGCATTGACCAGGACAAACTTTAGGACTGCTCCAGCACAGGGGAACATTCTGGGTGACTGCTGTGCCTTGTCCTCCAATCAACTGCTCCATCTAGATTTTTTCAGAGGGATGTAGAAGACAATAACAATCAGGTTTTCTGGCTCTGTATTGGTTGGTTCTCTGGTGTTGATTATTTGTGGGTTTTTTACAACTGGAAATGTACAAAACAGCAAAGTACATGATGGATCATTGCTATAGTCTGTTTCAAAAAAATATTTTATATTGTTGATCGTTGCTCTCGCTGCTCATTATTTGCCACTTTGCTCTTTATACTGTCTTTTTCCAAACTCTCAGTTGTTTATCTTCATTAGCAACTCTGTATTTTGCACCACGTTTCTCACTCCTACTCCCGTCTTACTGACTCTGCTACTCCTTCCTGATACATAAGTGAGGAGCAAATATTTACTGTGCAGGAACTTGGTGATGAATTACTAAAATACATGATTGCATATAAGCCATATGGAAGAGTACATAAAGAAATAAGATAATTTTGGGGAGAATACCATAAATGGAGTTTTTAGCAGTTAGTGCTTATATCAGTAAAGTATGATAGTAAGTTAATTTTCAAATTATTGAGCTTTTGCATTGATGCTAACAAGTTTGTGCTTCTCTTTGCACCTCCCAGTCTTCACTCCTCCCTCCCTCAATCGCTGTACCTACTGCTTTTAGCTGTTGAAAAAAGCTTAGAGAAAGCAATCAGGGATTGTTTGCAGATTTGTAAAGAATGTGTTTCTAGAAATTGGTTTTGTGTGGTTTTTAGTTTCATGGCTGAACTATAAAATGAACATTTTGAAGGTAGATGACCCGAAATTATATCCTAGGGTGTCTTTCTCACAGCATCAAGACATTTCTTCACGTCGACCTAAGTATTTTATTCGGCCATAATTATCTCCTGAGTTTTGGTCTTGATCTACAATTAAAAAATCCTAATCCCTTTAAAACTTGAACATTTTAAAATATGATGACTTTATTTAAAACAAGCCAAAGCACATAAATTTCTTTGACAATTTATTCCTTTATTTTATAAGGAGGCAGAGTGCTTGGATTTGGCTTTAATCTCTGAATGATTTAATTTCTTTCCTCTCTCCTTAATTATTTTTTTTCTCTGTGAATTTATTGTTTACTAAAAGATTTTCAATCTCCTCTTCTCAGTAGGTTGGAAAAATTCACTTCCAGTGTATCCAGATATTTCCTTTCCTGTCATGGTCATGTTTGGTCTTGATCTCCCTGTATTCCTACTATTGTAGGAAATCTTATTATAGGAGTATTGCAGTATTCTTTCTCTCCCTGTATCCTCGGTGAATGGAGAAGTTAGTGACTGTTCATTTATTCTGTCTCAACCTTTAGTGGGGGAATGCCTTTTCGTTAAAAACAAACAACAAAGAAAATAGGTAAGGTACTGAAATTTAGGACCTGAGTTATGGTAGTATGTTTGTCATTCTCCATACTTTCTGTTTTCTACCTCCAGTAAGTACCTGCCAAAAATAGTCCTGAGCATGTTAAATGATATTTTCATAACTTGTTATGGAAGTCTACTCTCTGTGCTTTATTTTAGATGTTGATAAATGGCTAACATTAAAAATGTCTTTTGTTTTTCAGATGATAGGAGTCAAACTGTCCTCCCCTTAGTGAAATCATTCTGCGAAAAATCCTTCAAAGCAGATGAATCTATCTTGGTTTCTTTATCATTCCATTTAGGGAAACTGTGTAATGGTTTATATGGTATGATTTAATGTTCCTTTAAAAAACATCTTAAAAATTAGGGAAGACTGGAGAATTTGAAGCCCTTGAAAAATATCCAGATTTGAATGTATCAAATGAAATGATTGTTAGGGAAGGAAAGATGGAAGTAAAACTCTGAAATCATCTATTGCGTAACTATTGGGTTTTGTAAATTTCCTTTTTGGGTCTCCATCTGTTTATTTTTTCTTTTTTTTGTTTAGACAGGGACAGAGGTTTTTGTTTAGAGAGGGACAGAGTTGTTTGTTTAGACAAGGTCAGAGAGGAAATGTGGTGGTTTGTGTTTATTGGTTTGACTGATTTGTTTTGACTCCTTCTTGTATATTCTAGAGCTTATGAGTTGGATGACTAAACTCTTGAAACTAGAAACCTTTGAAAACACAGTATGATATTGACTGTGTATGTTCACTTCTGTGCTTGATACCCTTTTTGAGGCACCGCACAGAGGTGGCCCATAAGGAACTTCGGGGGAGGAAGGAGACCTAATGGCATGTGGATTCCCAGCTGCAGCTGAGGCCAAATCTGTACCTACAATTGTGGTTTTCACCTAAGCGCAGCAGATCTTTCCTTGATAATTCTGCCCACCACATACCCTCTACACAGAGCTTACCTGGGGAGGGACAACACAGAATCATGGATTTATATTGTAGAAAATTTCTTCCTAGACTCTTAAACCCTTTGATCTTATGGATCTTTAAAATTTTCATGTTAGAGACTGTCAAAGGGACCATTGCCTCACTACAAATAACTTGAAAGGGCTGTTCCACATGTCAAACTGTTATTTACAGAGATACAGAGCTACGGCAGTCCATACTGGTTTTATCGTGTCTTCCCAGTCATCTTTTCTCTAGGCTGAATAACTTAATGGCCCATTTCTCTTCACTTCTGAATGCTGTCTAGCAAGTTCATATTTTTCTTGAAGTGTTACACCTTGGCAGAGGTGAGCAAAGTGAAAGGGTTGCTTCATGTGTCTTCCCAGCTGTATTGCTCTTTGCATTTTTCAGTATGAAAATCTGTCCCCCCTTTTTATTTTTCCAATAGTTTGACAGTATTTGTTCAAGGGCACTTTTGGTTTTTTCGTTTTGGGTTTTTTGGGGTTTTTTTTTGGTTTGGTTTGGTTTTTTACATAAGTATGACAGCTAGTCTCTCTCTTTCCTGGTCTTGTGCTGGTGATATAGATGTGGCGAAGCATGGTACCTTACCTTTGTCCTAATGGAATAATAGTCTAAAGTTTTAAGACCATGTATCCAGTTTCTGAAGTTAATTTTAAACTCTATCTTGTGAAGAGTAAACAGTCCTCTTCCTAGGTTGATGCTATCAGAATATTTAATAAGCCAAGTCTCTAATCCAACATCTCAAAAAACCAATGAAAATACCAAATAGCACCAGAACTAGGATAGACCTTTCTTTATACATTTGCCTAATCTTGTCAGTGAGCCATGGGTAACTTTAACTGTTTTTCTAAGCAGTTTTGCATCATCTTTGTAGTTTTTCATCTCTCTTTCCTGAGCCCTTATTTTGCTTGTGAATAACGTGACCTTTACTGCATCTTTTGTATTCAGGGGACCTGTAATCCAGTACTAGAAGGAAATGGAATATATTTGACAAGTTTTGCTTTTGCCATGTTGGCTGCCACTCATTTTCTTACTTTCTTTTCAGTATTTACAAGTAGATTTTTTTAATTTTTATTCCAATTTTTTTGAAAAACATGAAAGTAATCTGACCGATCTCTTATTATGTGACTTGTCCTTCCCCTCTCCAACTGTTAAATATCAGTACCACTTTTCTATTCTGATATCTCACTTATTTAAGATTTCAGCAGCTAGTACTTTAAATAGTTTTGAATACTGGAATGAAGCACATCTGACCCTGCACATTTTGAAAAACTGGTTTAAGTATTTACCAACCTGTCCCTTCTCTACTTAAAGCTTAAATCTTTGTCACTGATATTAATTATACTGAGTCTGATGATACTAGTGGAATTTGAGAAAGAAAATAAAAGCATTAAGCATTTCAACCTTCTTGGTACCAATCACTGATAGCTTTCTTTTCTCTCTTCAGTAGAAAACTGCCTTTCATTGATTGTTCTCTTATTAGTAATGTATTTATAAAATGACTTGTAATTTTCGAAGTCATCTTGTTAGTTGCATTCCATTTTTTCTGAGTTTTCTAATTTTATTCTTACACCTCTTTGTTATCTGTAGCAACATGACCTTATTTTTCAACTTTCTACAGGCATGCATTCTTCATATGGCTGAGTTCCATAAAGATTTTAATCAAGAAGAAATCAGTCTTAGAGGAACAAACATACATATTCATAATCCTGCAGTTAATGTTCTGAGTATTTCAATAACTATATGGACAGAAATTAAGATTCACTCTCTTATAGTTAGATGTTATTTTTATGTGATCACTTTTTCTGTATAATGTATGCTGATGATACTCTACTGAGATGAGGCAGGAGGTGGCATAAAGATCGACATATTTGATAGATTTGTAAATGAGTTTTGTTTGGGCCATTATTAATAGCATTTGTAATGAAGAAAGTAATTTTTTTTATTATTATTTTTAGGCATTTTTACTCCTGAACAGCATTTACGGTTTTTGGAATTTTATAAGAAGCTTTCCACACTGGGTTTACAGCAGGAAAATGGCCACAATGATAATCAACTACAACTTCAAACTCTGGAACAGGAAAAGAAGTATATTTCAGTGAGGAAGAATTGTGCTTACAATTTTCCAGTAAGCAACATTAATTTCAGGTTAAATAATTTGTGTCATGCCTATAGTTCACTAAATAGGACTGCATGAATGATAGAGAAGTTATTCCCAATTGTGCCTTGTTAGCTAGATTCTAGCTCTCCTCTGGAAAGCTCAAGTTGATGGCTTAAAGTAGAGCTTCTCCAAAAGAGTTACCAGAAAAGATTCCTCTTTCCATAGCCTCAGAAAATTATTGGGAACTTTTGACTTGGAGAGTGTTGTTCTAAGAGGTTACTGGTCTCATTTTTTCCTACACATTTTCTCCAAACCGTTACCACAAGGGCTTTGAGAAAATGGCTGTGAGAATCCCTGGTTTCAAACTGCTCAGAGCTAGGTTTTTGCATTTGCTGTCAACCATGGTATTCCAGGGAGTTGAAGATTGAATCTGAACGGTTAGATTCATGTTTTAGTAATATTCCTGTCTGAATACAGAAAGTCTTTTCAAGTTTATGTGATGTCTTTAAACTTGCCATTCATGTTTCTGTAAATCTACTTTGTATTTCAACATTCTGCATTTATATTTAAAGAAAACATGTTTGTACGGAGAGCCAGTAGACAGTTATTTTTATTCTACCTTTTAAAGACAAGCACCCTGTAGGTAGGTAGACATCTGTTGGTTCATTTGAGCAAAACCAAGGTATGTACATACATAATTATGTTGAAATTCAGATGCTCGCTTTGCTGCTTGCTAAAATGTTTCTTGTTTTTGAAGTCTCCAGTTGCAGCTTCCACTAGTGTACAGGAACATTAACGATATTTATACAACTAAGGTGTTTTTATGTTGTGGTTTTAAGTTATGTCATCAGAAGAAAATCCTGCAGTGTGTCTGGAAGATATGTAAATTCAGTTTAGTTCTCAACTCCAGAACTTGTCTGGCGCCTGTGTTTTGACATGGCCATCAGAAATGACACACCTTCTCTTTAAAATCACAACCTGTTATCTCCCAAGTGTCTTGCTTGTTGTACCTCAATGTTTTCACCTAGTAATCTTCGATAATGTGGTCCTTTAGCTATACAGTTAATAAAGGAATTTATCTTTCCACAGGCTATGATCGTTTTTGTGGATCCAAAGAACTTCCATTTAGAACTGTATTCTATATTCTTCTGCCTTTGTCATGACCCTGAGGTTCCTGTCAGATATACTATGGCCATAAGCTTCTATGAAGTAAGTCTACAACAGTTCTTTGTTAGTACTTTTTATACTAGTAAAATAATACTAGTAAATTTATATTTTTTTAAAAAAATAAATTTATAAAATTTATAAAATTGTATTTTATTATAAAATTTAATTTATAAATTTTAGTGAATTTAGTAAAATTATACTAGTAAAATAATAAAAATACTTTTTTTTAATAAAATCTTTTTATTTTATGCCGTTTTCTGCTTTAAGCCTGTTTGTGACTATTTAACCAAAATAAAAAGACTTGAGAAAACCTGTTGAAATGATTTAGTTTTTCAGAAGTGTTCAATCCCTTCTAGCCTGTATTTGTACATGTGTATGTATATGTTAGTCTAAGTTGTGTGACATTTGGCTACAAGAGCCTACTCCTAGGTGAGATTTTAAGGAGCAAAAGCTAGAAGAAACTTATAATGGTTTAGTACCACAAACATAAGCAATTGTATTAATTACAATATTTGAAGGCTTTCAATGCTATTAGAAAGCAATGAGGAAAAAGGGAGAAAGGAACTTGCCATTTCTGGTCTTGAAAACCTTCTTTAGAACTGTACAGTTTGCTACTATGCTTGTGTTCTGTGGAATGTATTTACATGAATCAAATCTAAGTTAAATGCTTAATTTAATATGAAACTGCTTGGAAATTTGTGCAGATGTAAAGGCATATGTATTCTTATTATTCCATCCAGTTTACATTAAGTTCCACTGTATTATTTTTGTAAAATTTAAAAAATGTACAACTGCATAGATATTATTCACTGTATGGGGTGAATTCTGAAAATGAAGATGAACTCTTTCCCGATTGCAGTAACCCATATAGGGAGACCTTCAAGATTTTCATAGTGTTTTACTCGAGCTAGCCTTTTATCTCACTTTGTTGCTGGGGGAATTAGTAAGTTAACCAACTTCTGAAAGCATTTAAATCACTAGTAGAGGCATAAATGAAGCTAAGGTGGCTTTATTTCCACCATTTTAATAAATTTCCCATTCTCATTACCTGTTGATGACTTGTCTTAATGAACAATAATGCAAAGTAATTGTTGAAATTGTAAAGCTAGCATCTAATTCTATGTAATATTTTGTGTTAGGTGTATAACACTTTTAAGGTACTGTCTAAATATAAGCAAAGTATTTTAACTGATTTAAAAAAAACCCAACACTGTATAGTTATACCTTGATCTGAATATACATTTAGTGCTGTTTGATTTAATTTTAACACCATAACTAGGCAACCAATGACAGCCAAAAATGAGTAGTTTATGGCATTAACTGCAAGGTGGATTACTTTTTGTTAAATAAACTCCTGTGGCCATTTCCTTAAAGTTTTGTCTTGATTGGAAGCAAGCTTTTATTTTTGCTTGGCATATATAAACAAAGAAAACTATTAAAAAGCATCATCTAAATATTCTGTATGGAAAAAATCTCATTCCTCATATTTTTCTCATATTTGCTATAAAAACTTTTTAACAGTGTGGAGACTGCTGGTGGTTTTTTTAGAAATTTATATGTGACTTATGAATCAGAGTAAAAAAAAAACAACCAGAGAACTAAGGAATGAAAACTTCAGATGAAAAGGTTAGGGAGACTTAAAATTCAGCACAGGCTAAGCCTATTTTTATATTTTATCTTCTGTAAATTATATAGCAGGCTGACTATTCACTCTCCAAAGGAGTATAAAGTACAACATTTGATTATTCTAGAAGGAATTTTTCTAGCCTTGCAGTGCAGTCTTAAAAGTTTTTGGTAAATGTGAAATAGAGTTAATTCTAAAAGTATGTTTCATGGATAGGTAACAGGCCTGTTTCTTTGTATAAGCATATTTTTAATGTGATCCATGGGAAAGTGTACAGCTTTAGAAGGCTGATATTAAACAATTGTTCTGCATCCCTTCTTCATGCTTGCTGTAAATAAGCACATGTAGTATAGTTGTTGTAGTGCCATGGAAGTAAAGAATGTTTCACCTTGCTATCTCATTGTCATTTTTTAGGTTGCTAAGCTTTTAAATTCTGGTGTATATGCAATACATAAAGAACTGGTTACCCTATTACAGGATGAGTCACTGGAGGTAATATACTTTTATTGGAACTTTCTTTTGCTTGTTACATTGAGGCAGATTATCTTGATGTTTGATAACTGCAATAACACGGTACAGTAACTGTTTGAAATGATAAACAGCTTTTACTTCTGTTTCACAGATGCTTCATAAAGATGCCAGCCTTCTGTGAATAAAAAGGAGGAAAACAGAAAGGTGTTTGAATTTAGTAAACCCACAGTGAATTTATTAGCTTTTAAAAATAATCGCTCTAAATTCTTTTAATTGTTCCATTATTTATTAGCATACAAGTTCTATGGAAAGATTTGGTTTTCATACTATATTAAAATAGTCATTGATAACATTCCAGTTATTTGCTTTGTTTTATTTTCATTTATGGACTTGAAGAGGAGATGAAAAAGATGTGTGTGGTTCAAAGATCGAGATTTATAGAAAGAGTTTCAGTCCAAGATCTGGTACAGAATCTGTGAGTGTTTATAGGACACTTTAACTCAGTTTCAACCTGTGTAAAACATGAATCACTTCGCTATATTACAGACAATATAGTCAGACTTTTTTGGATTGAAAAAAAGACAAATATTTATGTTTGAGACAGAAATCACCATTTCCTCTGATACCACTTATTCCAATATTGATCTTTTTTGTTTTCTGTGTAGGATCTTTAGATGTGGCATAGAAAAATGAGCTTTGCTTTCAGGTTTTTCTTTTGGTTCCCTTTGTTAGACATTTTCAAGGAAATTAAAAGTGTTCATAGCATATCTACTTATTGTTTATGAAATTCTGACCCGTCTTAAAAGATTTCTCAAACTGAACACCTGAAAGCTGAGACTGAGCAGCTGGTCATTTTGAAAAATTCCTTGGTAATAATAATAAATACTAAATAATAAAAAGTACTCGGTGCTTTGTCTTACACACCACCTCAGGCAGAATTGGTGCCAAAAATATTTAATTATGTACTTTTCTAGTCTAGTTTCAAGTAGTACAATATTTGAAAACAACATTAGAAAGTATGGTTATTCTATTAATAGAAGATATATATTCTATTTTCATTTATCTACTGGAGTTTTTTGTAAAGCAAGAAAAATTGCTTTTAAGATTCAGCTGACAAATACATATATGAAAACATTCCTTGTGTTTGCCAAGGCTTTTACTTAACTGTCTATGAAATACAGATCTTTCTTCAGTATGAATGTACATTTTCAAATATTGTTTGCTGTGAATAGTTCAGAAAGCATTGACTGTGGTATTCACTTAGATCAAAACTATAGTTTGTTTTCTTAAACTGAAATTTAAGATAAATTTAATTAAGTGTGTACTTAGTAAGGAAGGTATTACTTAATACACTAAAACATCAATTTTAAATCCCAGTCCTCATCAATGCAAATGTATTTAATCTCATTCTTTTTCTTTCTTTTTTTTTTTTTTACATGGATATGAGAGAACAGTAACGTAAGAGGTGTCAGCAGGGATATGTTGGTGAGAGATAAAAATCGTGTCAAGTTAATATATAGACCTCATTCATGCAGCTTTTCTTTAAATAGGTGTTAGATGCCCTGGTAGGTCACCTTCCTGAAATCCTTGAACTAATGACTAATGGAGGAGAAAACAGTGGATCCGAAAGCAAGGTGAGTATTCTCAGGGTTTTATATTTTTTTTATTTGCTTTCTAATGAAGGTAGTAACAAAGTTGTTCAGGCATATATTGTATGAAAAGGCTTAGATAGTTAGTTTCTGCTTTGGAAAAATATAAAATTTCTGTGCTGTTTTGACTTTTTGTTGACATTATAATTTTTTAAAGTAAAAAGAAAAGGTTTTGAAAGTTCAGACTTTTTTCTAATTAACCAGAGATTTGCTGAAATAGATCACATTTTGAAATATAATATTTAAGTCAACACAAAAGTTGGTTTCATGCTGAAGGTGTGATAGCTAATACCTAAATATTACTTTTTAAAAAATATAGGCAACTGCCAATGGTTGCTGTTTTCAGACACAGCTTCTGCTAGAAGCAAATCTATTGCCTGAAGTATAGGCACTGAATTACGACTTCAGAGATCTATATTCAGCTCCCAACTTTGCTGATTTAATTGTATGAACCACTGAACAACATTTTATTCAATAACTCCTCACCTGTAAAATGGCATGTTGAAAGACCACCTGTTGCTTCAGGATGCTGCTTTGAGCATGCTTCCTAAATGTATAGAGAAATTGAGATATTACAACATAAGAACCAAATCAATTTATTTTCATGTATGGACAAAAGCTGAGAGTGTAATTTTAAAATGGGAATTTGTTGGATGTTTATAGCTGTAAATGTATATAACTGCAATGTCAAGTGTGGCGGTCTGTTTCATTTTGCTTAGTGCTAAAGAGAGTTTAGCTTGGCTACTATAAAGTTTTGCTTCCTACTGAAAAAAGATATATAATTCCTGCTAAAACTAATCAGGGAGCTGGGAAGAATAAATGCAAAAACTGAGAGGCTAGAAGGAAAATGGGGTTTATTTGGTTCGAGAAAAAGACTGGGGAGGGGTGTTATGATGGTCTTCATAGCTATAAAAGAGTATTATGAAGAGAACAGTGATCAGTTTTTCTTTGTCAGGAAGAGGGTTGGAAATGCAAGTGTATTTAATCAGGTATTGGAATAGCTTTTTGACTAGTTAAGTGGAATTTACCGCTTAGGGGAGATTGCTTAATCCCGATCGTTAATTTTTTGTAAGAAAAAGTTAAACTATTATCTGCTGAAAATGATCACAGCATAGCTGATCCTGTCTGAGGAGAGTAATTAATTGACCCCTTAAAATCTCTTTCCTTCTTACATTGTTGTGATGTACTTTTTACGCATAGTAACACACCATACAGCTAGAAGATGTAAAATTATTTTCATGTTTATATTTTTATTTCTAGTTATTGTCTATTCCTGACTTGATTCCTGCATTAACGACAGCAGAACAGAGGGCAGCAACTTCTTTAAAATGGAGAACTCACGAGAAGTTACTGCAAAAATATGCATGTCTCCCTCATATCATATCAAGTGATCAGATTTATTACCGTTTTCTTCACAGAATGTTGACAATCATTTTGACAAATGTGAGCCTGCCTGTCTCTTTCACATTGTTTTTTATCTGTTTATGCTATTTAGAACAATGGCTGCCAGATATTTGCTATGTGTAGTACTTAAATATATCAGGGTCTTAAAGTACTGTTTCTCATTGCATGTGGTATATCAGGTTGGGGTTTTTTTTATATGACTGAGAAATTGCTCTGAGAACTAACCCCCATTTGAGGAACAAAATTGGATTGACAGATTGTCATGTTTTTCCTCCCACCCAAGATTTCTTTCCTTTCCTTGTGCTTATTATCAGTTTATTTCTAGGTAAATCAAAACTTTTCCCTCTGAGATGCGCCTTCTTTTTCTTGATTCCATACGTGACTTTCCATTGTGTTTTGTTCTATATGAAAGAACAGTTTACTCTAAAAATGAATGATCATTTAGAGCCACTAATCTGAAATTTTACTGAATTTAAATCAAGAGTAAAACTGTCTGTTGTAAGAAAATATGTAAGATTTATTTTCTAACACCTGCAATATAGAAGGTGCCTTCCAAACATGGAATACTTTAAGGTGTTTGTGAAATAGTTGAATAAACGTGTTAGGCAGAAGAGATAAAAGACATAGGTGGGTCATGAATTGGCCAAACTTCCTTATTCTCCCTTATATTGTGGCAATTACTTCAAAATTTATGAAGTTAAACTTTTTAGCTACTTTTCTGCTTCTAGAATTTTTGTACATTTTTAGTCACATTCCTTCAAGTATGTTTAATTCTGGTCCCTTTGTTTTTTCAAGAATGTCCTGCCAGTCCAAAAAGCAGCTGCTCGAACTCTCTGCGTTTATTTGCGTTATAATCGCAAACAAGAACAGAGGCATGAGGTTATTCAGAAACTGATTGAACGTAAGATGATTTTTCCATGATTACTTAGAGATGCAAGTTAGTTTTGACTGAAGATCTATTTATGGTTATATTTGTTCAGTGTAACTTCCTGCTATCATTACTTAGAAGGCAGTCAGTTGCTCCTTTTATCATCAGTCAAAACATGTGTGTATGCGAGGAATGTATCTAAAGCTTATGCAAAGGAATTGGGAAAAAGGCAATGTGGGAAATTGATAATATGCCAAGATCCCTTCAACCCTACTCCCTGAATCCAAAATTGCTCAGCTGTAGGTGCTGCAACATACAAAATACACTTCCTCTGTAGAGGTAAAATTCTCTAGAGGCTTCAGCGTAAGAAGTGTTGAATAAATCTTTTCAGAAATGAATTTATGAGTGAGTTAGTCACCTAAGTTAACTTTCTGGTCTATGCTAGGTGTTTTAAAGATAGGTTAGAAGGTTGAATAGTTCCCACTGGCAATCCTTAATGCTTACATAGTAATTCTGCCACACTTATGACATGGTTTGAATGGCGTACAGGGCTTTGTTCAACACAGTAGCTAGTTAACTTGCTGGTTTTGCTTTTGCAAATGGTTAAAGGGATGGATTAAATTTCTGAGGAAAAAAAATGCTCGCTGACAGAAATGGTCATTGAATTGAAAAGGTTAGGCTTTCACTGAAAGGAAGAATTAAGACAGGCTGAGAAGGAGTGCCTTGTGAGGAGTGTAATAATCATCTTTAGTCAAAGGTTAATGTTTGAAATGTTTACTAGCTGACATTGAAAACTTAACCAACAATATCTGTGGATTGTTGTTTTTCAGAACTGGGCCAAGGAAAAAGTTATTGGAACAGGCTTCGGTTTCTAGATACTTGTGAATTCATTATGGAACTGTTTTCAAAATCATTCTTCTGTAAATACTTCTTTCTACCTGTGCTTGAACTTACACATGATCCAGTGGCAAATGTGAGGTACTGTATGAAGAGTATGTAACAGTGTACAGGAAAAAAGCTCTAAATAATATATTACGAAATATAGTTACACGTCTTATGTCTTGTTTAAATAATGGGACTTAAGTAAAAAGATAGATTCCTTCAAAGTGAGCAGTACTAAAGGTGTAGGGGACTACAGGACAATGTCAGGAAACCACAGAAGCAGGTTAGTCTGAATGTTTGGGGGACTGGTTCAAAGTGTCAGTTTTTGGGAGTGAGAAAGGAACACCGAGGCAGAGGAGCAAGCAACAGGTGAGATCAAAGCAATATGCTGTTTCATGGGTGTAGAGAAAGAAACATAACTTCACAGTCTCCAATAATTTCCATCCATTTCAACATTGTGGTATGGAAAGTAAGACACACAAGCAATTCTTTCAGTGGTCTGGGTTGCACAGATTTTTTTCTTTACTGAAGAGATAGGGACCAAACAGTCATTACTGGTAAAAAAGATAGTTGTTTTTTTTTTTAAATGTATTTTGTGTGATTTTATGCTTTTAATCATATTCCTGATGTGTGTACTTCATGTGGTCATCATTAACATGTCTAATAATACTAATGCTGCAGAGATTTACATAAGCATAATTTGCACACACATGTGTGCATTCAGTAAGCTTTGCTAAGTAAAGTTGATTACCAAGTGAAACGGTTTAAACAGACCTACTAACTTATTTTATGTCAAATGCTAGCATGCAATACAAAAAGTAAGGTTTAATAAACACCTGCATCAAAAGGTGAATATTTACTTTTTTCTTTTTTTTTTTAGAATGAAACTATGCTACTTGTTGCCAAAAGTTAAATCTACTCTGAAGATTCCCACTGATAAACATTTACTTCAGCAGTTGGAATTATGTATAAGGAAACTTTTGTGTCAAGAGAAAGACAAAGATGTCCTGACTATTGTGAAAAGAGTAAGTATTTTTCTTTTCCCGCAGCATTTTATCTTGGGGTTATCACTCAAAGTTAAGATGATCAAACTTACGCCTTCTGTTGATTCTCTTAATGTAAGAACAAAAGACTAAAGAATTCTATTGTTTTTATGTACTTCTGAACAATTAAGAGAACATGTAGTATAGTGCATTCTGTCAAATTTAAGAGTTGGTGTTCCCTTGGTTACTTATGTTGCGGTTATTTCTTAGTGACGGATTCAGAATTTTGGCTCAATGACCATTTGTGAAAAAAATAGCAGATGAGTAAAGATGGGATTAAAGGTTGACAGTAGTAAAAATGATCATGTCTTTGAGGTAGAGATAGCTTGATAGCCTTATTTATTTTACAATATACAGGTAAATGATTTGCTGGATTTTGAAATTTACAAGTGTCTTTGTAATGTGAATATTCATGAAAAAGTTCATCTTTGAGACAGAGCATGGGCATCCCCTTAAATAAGCTTGGAAATTAAGTAGCTAAAGTAGGTGGCTTCCTTTGGCTTCCTTACAGAGCCAGTCTGCAGGAGAGGTTGGATGAACACCTGCTTGGAGCACCCTGGCTTATTCACAGATTCCTGAGCTGTTTCTTTCTTTTAAGAGTTCTTAAAAACTATGACAGTTTTTAACTGCATTGGTAGCATTTGTACAAGCATAGGCTTCAAATATTTAAGAAGAAAAGGCATGTTTAATTATGAATACCACTATTCTAAGCTTCTTGTCTGGACATTTTTTTTAATTAAATGTGCCATACTGTTGAGTAAGGATAATGTTTTGATTTTCTTTATAGACAGTGTTGGAATTGGACAGAATGGAGATCTCTATGGACGCTGTAAGTACTTACTAACTTTAATACTTGCCAAGTACTTTTAATTCCCATTTTCTTGTAGTGATTTTTTATTTTTATTGATTTTATTTTGAAGTTTCAGAAAAGATTTTACGAAAATGATTTATTGGATCAAGAAAAAGAGAGACAAGAACATCTGCTTTTGGAAATGGTATATTTTATAAGTACATTCTGTCCTTTTTTTAATAGTTTGTAGCTTAAATATTAATGAGGCAATAATTTTAAGGTAAGGGAAGTGTATACTGTGGAGACACCCTGGTAGGTTCATAATCTGTGTGTGGTTTTATTCTACACTGTACAGTAGGATTAAGTCCTTCAAAGTAATGAATAACTTCCTTTTCTTTACCACTTAAATTTTACTGTATCAATTAGAAAGGCAAACTGGAATTTCTTGAAAAATACTCATGCTTGATGCATCTATAGTTCTAATATTCCAAGCTCTTCAGTACACCTTTAGGAAATCTTTTTGACAGCACTTAGCAATTTGTCATGCATGTATAACATAATCAATTGAATAATGAAACACCTCAGAATTCACATACAGCTTCCTTAGGCAAAGAAATTAATATCGTAACGTCTTTTGTACCAAGGAAGCCAAAGGAAGCTCTCTGTGTTACAAGCTTTCCTGTTAGCCAGAAAAAAAGCAAGCAAGGCCATTGACACCTTCAGCCTGGCAGGAGGGGGACTTCGTGCAGGTTGGATTGAGCAAAAGAAGATACAGGTTACTTAGGATTTGGAAGACAAGTCTGAAGAATGTTTTTTTAACTTACAAAAACTGTTTATCCCCAGTTGTGGCTGTAAGCAGAAGCTGCAGCAGGCACTTCACCACATAGCCTATTACACCTTCACAAAGCCCAGAGGAGGTTGCTGCAGTCCTCTGTTCCGCTTAGGCTGGAGACGCTGAGAAGCTGACAGGATTTAGAAGAGGCTAAATTTCATTAGCATGGTTCCTCTGACTTGTCGGAATTAAACTCCTCTGTGGAGAACCAAAACAGGTTCAAGACTGTCCAAAAAGTGTGACTTTTTCCTCTTTGGGGTTGCTGCAGAGCCCGTGTTTGTGGCCTGCTTTGATGTCGGTCACGGGTGCTCCCTGGCACAGCTGATTTCCTCTGTTCACGACACCTGCCTCGTGTACCTCCTGGCACCTGCCCTTAGCTCGAGCCAAAGGTTCCAGCTTTGCTCTCGGGACCTGCGTACACATATTCCAAGACTTGAACTGAGCTTTAGCATTTTTTAGGTAGATACAATTTGGGGCTGTGGTAAAATAGCCTCCAGTGTGCTCTGTATTATTGTGTATTGTCTAACGTTAATTTTTACCCTTTTTCCACAGCTAGACTTTAGAAAAGCACCTGTATTTTTATGATATATCCCATTGATATAGGCATACTGTCTGTATCAGAAAGGTCTCTTAAGGATTGACTGAGATGTATGCAGTAAATTGTGTTATGTTGCAGTCCCAAATAGATAAGGAGCCATTGAACCCAGTTAGATGTATTTGACTGCTACAGATTTTAACACTGAACATGTTAATAAGTTTCCTTAATTTTAGTAATTGACTTTGTAGATATTATCCAGCAACCTTGACCTGAATTAGTTACCTTTTTTTTAGTTTTTTAAACTCTGGTACTAGAGTGAAATGAAAAAACAGAGTAGGACAATTAAGGTTCACTTGGCACTTTCTATTATGAACATAGTACAGAAAATAAGCTAATATCATATAGCTTTTTGAAGTTGATAGTGTGATATCTATTCACCAAGAATCCTGAAGTAAGTATTGACTTTTGAAATTATTGATGTACCTGTGTTAACACTGTCTTCTGTCTATGGATGTGCTCTCAAAAAGTATTCTGAGGCTAGCTAATATTACCGAAAGGCAAACAAAATTCTTAAACATAAGGAATTGTAATACTTGGTTTTGTTTTGCATAAAGGCTTATCAACTGTAGATGTTAATTTTAGACCTTTAAAAAGTTTGAACATGTGACACACCTTACTATTTGAGAAAAACATCTTAATTGAATTGTATGGTTGAATTAAAAATATTGCCAGTTCTATTATCAGAGTATCTGTGTAGCACAAAAGTTTTACATCATGAGCTGCCAATTTCTGTATCTTTTTAACTAAAAAAACCCAAATGGCCAGGCATAATTTTAATAAGAAATTATAAATGCAAACTTCAACTCTGAGGTTCCTTCCTAATTAAAGTCAACAATTTTTGGTGTGATTTTTATATAGGGATATGTACCTTTATTTCATTCTGTGCTATTTAGTTGGTCCTCTGGATATTTACTAGGGGTTGTACTAATAGAAGGAGGGAATAGAAACTGACTGTTATTTTGGTGATTTTAAACAATCCCTAACTGAAATACAATTTCTTTCTTTTATTTTCCTGAATGATACCTAAGAAAATTATTCAATTTTTTTTAGGAACAGTTAGAAAAAGAGAAACAACAAAATGAAGGAAGATCTACAAATATTAATGATAAAATTTTTGAAAAGAAGCGTAAGTCTGGTTTTTTGTGTACATATTGTTTGTGCATGCATTATTCTTCTACAAAGGTAGAAGAGAAGGGAACAGAAAAGAGACTGTACAGCAAATAACATATTTCTAGAAATTGGCAATAAAACTTTTTGTCTATATAATTTTAAAGAGATTTATGAAAACTGGCTTCATTATGTTAGAAGGAAGACTTTTTGTTAATAAAATACATGACACTTAGTTCTCTGGTATTTTTCATTTTGGGATGTAATGTAAGTACTTGTTTGTGGTATTTATGAAGTGTTAGTAGCACTGGATTACATATTATTACTGTTTACCCCAGGACTCTGTCATGTTATATCCTCTTTCTTTATTTTAAGTTAAATTTTAAGAAAGAAGTATTCATGCTAGACTTTTTTTTAGGTAGAGACAGTAAAACATCATCAGTTTTGGCAAAAAGTATCACTCTATCTGTTCCTGGAAACTCTTCTGGTACATCAGCAGGTAAGAGTTCTTCAAAAACTCTTCTATAATGTTTTGATCTCACATCAGCAGGTTAAAGCCCAGCAAAACTGCTGTTGGCATTTGCGGGCCAGTTTCATCTACTGCCCACAGGAAAAAATTCCACTCCTAGAACTGAATGTGTTTTCTATAGTTTTTAATTTTGTTTTGTTCTTTAGTAAATAAATAGGTGGTGTAAGGTTTATTTATTGTTATTGAAGTATTTAAATCGGTTTCTTCAGCTAGCATAGGCAGAGAAAATGATATATAAAAAACTTTTTAATTACTGAGGGAATGCAATGATATCCATATTGAATTTTTTTGCTACTTACAATTTTAGGCAAAGAAGACAAGAAATCCAAGTTGGTTCGAAGTCAGTCTTTCAGTACTCAAGCACTACATCCAAAATACAGCAACATAGACAAGTGTCCTAAGTATCTTTATTATCTTCATTGCTTACCTCATAGGCAACTGTTTACCTGATAGACAACAGTTATGAAGTTATATGCAGATAAATGTCTGAAAGTAATGATATGCTCACTGAATTGTGACCCAAATTTTCAGCTTTCTGTTTAACTGATTAAGGTATGCAGTTTTGAACTGAGGGAAGAAATACCATTTTGAGGCATGCCGAGGTCTACAAATTCTTATGAATTCCTTTTAAGTTAACGTATATCAACTTTTATTATATATTCAAAAATATTTTTTCAGTATGAACTGCTAAATCTAAACTTTTACATTTCTAAAGAAATTTCAGCATAACTTTATAATTTATTTTTTCAAAAATTAAGAAATAACCTCAAATATTATAAACAGTAGTATGATGCAATTGAGAAGAATTCTTTTCTGTAATAAGACATTTTTCTTTTGTTTTTTAAGTAAAAGCTCTGCTACAGGATATACATCTTCAGTATCAGGATTGGGAAAGAGTTGTATGTTATCCTTTAGTGGTAAGTAAGTTATAATGTAGTTTACATTAGGTTTTTGTTTAGTTATAGTGTATTGGGGCCCCATTAAGCAGGCATACTGTAAGATATCATACTCCTAAAGAACGCAGAGTAATATACATCAAATATATCTAAGCACTTAAGTGCTAGTCTAGGTGACTTATTTTTCAGATTCTTCTTTTGTTGTGTGTGTTTGTTACACATTTGTTTAAATTTACATTTTAAAGTAGTAAAAGTAAAACGCGTTTGACATTTCTTGATTGGCATTTTGGATGTCATAAAATGGTCAGTCTTGTAATTTGCCTCGACCTGTTTTATGTGAGGAAAGGGATATTATGTGTAACTTCTTTGAATTAGGATAGAGAAACCGCTGCCTGGAAATGCCCCTCTTTCAATTTGCTGGTGGATGTTTGGATGATTAAAGATTAGAATGAGATTAATTGCTTCCTAGAAGAAACTGTCTTTTTCCATTCACTAGACAATTGGCTTAGATGAAATAAGTACATTTTAAGCAGCTAAAGGTTGGCCAATTAAATCCCACTATTTTCTTATATTAAAGGTATTAAACTTCTCTTCCAAAACATGTCTTCTATTTATTTTTATTCAGTGTTTTTTTCATAAAAATACTTGAAGAAATATTAAGTTGAAACCGGTTTCTTACAAAAAGTTAAACTTTGCATTATTGCCATAGGAAATATGCCACTACTCCCACAGGAAAAACAGCTTGGTCCGTTCACACTCCTGTGTATTTTTTTCCAGACATAATTCTTTGTCTAAACTGCAGCTCTTTATTTCAGATGATTCTTTCCGGACTCATTCTACTGGTAATAGTGGCAATGCTGCCTTCCCTTCCAGTTCTTCTTCTCGCAACTTATTTAACTCAGCTGACCAAAAGACCACTGGAAATAAGGAGAGTCAGTCCCGAAAGATGAGCATGTAAGTGGTTGTCAAGAGGTGAAATTAAGCTTATGGGTAACATTTTCAAAGGGAACTCAAAAACACCATGTGAAATGAAATCTATATTTATGATACTTCTCTGCCCAGATTTTGAAATACTAAACAGGTTAGAAATGTGATGTGTGTAATTATAAGTGTTTTTAAGATTGCATTGCTTCCCTTTTAATTAGTCTTTCACATTGGTTCTCCTGCACTTTGCATTCAGCTGATGAATGATGAGGAGGGTGGAATGGGACAAAGTGAAGGTTAATGCGTTTGATATATAACTACAGTCACTGTGGTTTAGGTGCCTATAGTTTGAGATACAGAATGTATGTGGTGTTAGATGATTTTATTTTTCCTTTTCCTGCTTTTATGTGCTTATCTATGTTTATGTTTTACTATGTAACAATTTCATGATGAATTTTGAGAATTACAATGAACTGGTACTGCTACTTGTTATTAAGGCTGCCTTCCTTGCCTTACATTAATCATTTAGATAAAAAAAAAATATCCAATGCTAGGCATCTCCCTCAGGCTGGTTTTCTTTAAACATCAGCCTAAACTGTTCACTGTTTCACAAGAACAAAATGAAAAATTAATTTGTTTGCTCCCATGTTAAAGCGTAACAATCTTAGAAAATTGCTGTGATGTACACTTAAATCTCTGTAGACTCTAGCAGCTAATTCCCTGCAGATTCCTTTTACACTGTAACTTGTAGTTCTGAATTATTATCATTGGACTGCCTGTAAGTTTGAGTGCTCAAACTGAGATTTGTTTTTTTTTCTCTGCTATCAGAAATTTTCTTTCTTAGCCAAGGCAGAATGGAGAAAGGAAAGGAGCCAGCTATAGCAAGAAGTGTTGGGAAAGTAGACTTGAGTGTAACAGCAAGTAGAACTAGAAGCTGAGAAGGATGGGGAGATGCAAGTAGGCCTCGTGAGTCTGAACAGGGGTGAGAGACCAAGAATGAAAGGAAGAGTCCAGAATGCGAGGCTTGCATTCAGCTAATTGTATACATTATAAGATGATACAGTCTCTTGCTGTGTGATCATGTAGGTTTTGTTCTACTGGAATTTTACCTCCTTCACTGTACAAGAGAAATTTGATATGAAATTTAATCAAGCTTGCATATAGTGACCTATTGTTTTAAAAACAGCTTTTTCTATGTAGAAAAGGTTGGAAGGTAAGTAGTGAATGAAGGTGAACTGTGTCAAGGCAGGGTTTCACAGCAGAAGTACCTTTAGGTGTCAAATCAAGTTGAACTCTGTCTTTGCCAGAGTCTAATGCCTTCATGAGCCAGCAGTGTGCCCTGGTGGCCAAGAAGGCCAGTGGGATCCTGGGGGGCATTAGGAGGAGCGTGGCCAGCAGGTCAAGGGAGGTGATTCCCCCTGTATTCTGCCCCGGTGAGGCCACACCTGGAGTGCTGTGTCCAGTTCTGGGCTCCCCAGTTCCAGAGAGACGGGGAACTGCTGGAGAGGGTCCAGTGGAAGGCTGCAAAGATGATTAAGGGACCGGAGCATCTCCCTTGTGAGGAAAGGCTGAGAGAGCTGGGCCTCCTTAGCCTGGAGAACACTGAGAGGGGATCTTATCAATGTCTACAAATGTCTTAAGGACGAGTGTCAAGAGGATGGGGCCAGACTCTTTTTCAGTGGTGCCCAGACACAGGCACAAACTGAAGCACAAAAATTTCATCTGAATGTGAGGAAGAACTTCTTTACCTTGAGGGTGCCAGAGCACTGGAACAGGCTGCCCAGAGCGGTTTTGGAGTCTCCTTCTCTGGAGACTTTATAAACCCTCCTGGATGCGATCCTGTGCAACCTGCTCTGGGTGAACCTTCTTTAGCAGGGGATTGGACCAGGTGATCTGTGGAGTTCCCTTCCAACCCTGACCATTCTGTGATTCTCTTAAACACTACACATGGTACTTCAGGCTTTTTATAGGCGATCATTAGATGGTTGCTTATTTCGAAGTTTGTGATTTCAGACTCAGCAGTTAGATTTGTAGGCATGCTGACATTTTCAGCTATCTATAAAGAAAATGGGACATGTATCTTGAGTATGATATACAGTGCTACATACTCTCAAAAATAGGGGTGCTCAAAACCCCATATGCTTTCACTGTATACCTTTGTTCCCTCTCTTTAAAAGCAGAAAATTAGTTCAAATGTTGTAACATTTTTAACAACCAATGTAGAAATTCCAATTACTTATTCAACTCACAAGGATTTTGGGGAAATAAATGGATTAATATTCATAAGTTCATAATTATAATAATATTATAATAATTATAACATTCATATTTAGATGCAAAGATCAGTTAAACATATTTTTTATATCACAAAACTTTTCCAGATTTCCAGGGTTTTTTATCACATAAAACTGATATCTTTTGTTTTAATACAAGGGGACAGAAAAAGACCCATGCAGAGAAGTTTGTACCTTTGTCTTCAGGCAGGACACTGGAATGTAGCAGGCTCAGCTTCAAGTCTCATTGTACCATTCCCAAGTGAATACTTTAACAGCACATTACTTAAAAGTAGATATCTGATCAAACACAATGATCTGGACAGTCTCCCTCGTTCAGAAAGTCCCTAAACTGCACTATAGCCAAAAGGATATACTAGGGAAAGAAAAACATTTTTAAAGAAAGAATAGCAGGCTTAGGATGACCTACATTTAGCCCTGAATAAGAGTTTCAGTGTTCTGTGGTCTTATGGGAAAACACATCTCTCAAGTTGGTATAATGTCTGCTGCACTGTAGATTCGATTTCTCTTTTGTAATCTGGCTCAATACCTAATTGTTTTCATAAAAAATTGGAGCACCTTAATAAAGAGATATTGAGATACATATACAGGAATGGTTGGTGGTATATGCATTCATCTGGATAACCTTGCTGACCACAGATATATTTAGGTGTAACTCTCCTTTGTTCAGAAAGTCAGTCTTGGTGTTAAATATACGCATACTAAAATACAAAAAAAGTCAGTTTCAAGGAAACATTTTTCTTCTGAGTTGAATGATGGGAAAAATTAATATCCAAATATATGGGCTCACAGAAATGACTATCACTAAGAGAAGAATTTGGAAACTGTACAATAAGAGCTGCAATTGAATAGATATTCATGAGTGTCACAATCTATGCATTCAGTAAGGCAGAAAACTTGTAAAAAAATAATAACTGAGTATATATTTAGACTATATCATTATGTAAATTTCTATATGTGCTGGTTAAATATTACACTGACCATCTCAGTTCTGGCAAGTCCTAGCTTTTTGTTTGACTCTGCAACATGAATACTGTAAATTCTGCTATACTACTTTTTCTAAGTAATTATGTGTTTGTGAAGAATGGAAGATTGGGGAGTAATATGTTGCTTAATAATTAAAATACCAACGGATATAGTTATTGATTCTTAATTCAAAGTGATGTATGTTTGGAGAAAATATTTAATTGTTTAAGAGTAATCTTTTCCATAAAACTGCTCTGCTGAATATTGGCAGATGTTCACTTTTGACAACATAGTGCAGTTTGCAGGGATGAAGAATTTCTAATTTCATATATTCATGTTGTTAGAGGAACTTGTCAAAACCCAAAGTTACTTTGATGCAGAACCGAGATCTTTACTTACCATACTCATGAGTTCAAACACTTTGCTTGTCCCATTTCAGATGTCTGTGCCAATTAAAATGTTCTTTCTTTTTGAAAATAATGTAGATGTAAACAAAACCCCAAAATCTCAGTAAATCCTGATCCATTGCTCACAAGAAGGTGACAAGAAAATGATCATGAATTCGGTGTCATTTGTAAGACCTTATTTAATACTTAGTCATTAGAAAATGCAAGAATTATGCTGAAGATGCACCGATATAACTTAATGGTGGTATCACAAAAGATGCTGATTGTAAGTACTTTATGGAATAGGAAAGAATCACAAAGAGCACTGGTTGAGTATTTCATCCTACAAGAGACCTTTCTTAAGTCAATTTGCAGAGCAGATGTGCTTTTCTGACTTTCTTCTGTTGAAGAGTCGCCAGTAAGACCATGAATCATCCTAGTGCAGAAATTCACGATTCCTAAAAACTGTGTTCCATTAAGTAGTCCGATCATGTATTATTATGCCATGTAGTTCTATGATCTTTTTAAATGTTTTCATTTTTATGAGATTAGAGATATTTTGTTTTAGGATGAGAATAGCTGTTCTGCCTCAGTTTACATAACTGTAATGGGACTGATTTTGATACGCAATTGGTTAAAACTATTTTCCAGAACTTTATAGATTCATCAATAAAAATATCCACCATTTCAGAATTTTGCATCTGGCCTATAGACATACAGATAGTGCTTGATTTTATTTCATTTTCAATTAAAACCTGCTTCAAGAATGAGGGGTGCAGGTTTTCCATCCTGTAAAAAATGGGTGTAGATTTATCATTGCATACACATCAATTTCTTAATAATGAATAAATAAATATTAAATTAATAAATAATAAATAAAATAATTTATAATATGTACGCAGCTGACCTTTAAGGCATCCACGTTGGGGTGTGACTATGTTGTAACAATTATATGCGTAAGTATCTTAAAGTAGTGTCTTTCATCCAGTCATATAACTGCTTAGGAAGTTGAGCACAAGATGAAGTAGTTCTGCTACTAAGCTACTACAGTTTTAGTTGCTTACTTACAGCTTCTGATCATGTTTTCCTTCTGCCACTTAACCTGGTAAGAGTTCTGAGCTCCAGTAGGACTGGCATGTGATTTAGGGGCCATTTCTAGGACAAAGCTAGTTGGTATCCTAACAGTGGTGTATTATCATGAAAGGTTCCATCAGCGATTTTAAAAGGGTGAAACAGAACAGTATCTTGCTTTGTTTGTAAATAGTATTTTAAAATATTGATGCAAATATTTCCACAGAGTTCTAAAAGTTGAACCCTGTTCTTCCAAAGATCTCTGACCATTACAAACAATTGTTAATTGACATAAGTACAACTCTGCAAAAACAGTGTATGTAAAGATTCAAAATTAGCCAGGCTATGAAAAGTTCAGAAATTGCCCAAGTGGCATGATCAACAGAAGACCTAGAAATAACACTGTAAAGAGCTCTAAGCTTCTGCCCCTCCCCACATTTCCCAGATTTTATCTTATCATGGGTTAAGCTGAACACCTCTGGCATTATTTGTAGACTTGAGTAGACTAATTGTATTACCTTAACGATCTCATTTAGAAGTATGCCTACATTAGCTTCTGTAGAAAACTTATGATGAAATACACCCATCTTGTGAAGAATGCCCTCAGAATGTGTCTGTTTGACTTTTTCAGTGGGTGCAGTATAGCAGCTAGTAATTTTTAAGGTACAGCAGCTAGGAGTTTTGTTAAAATGTTGCATGCAATAGCAATTTATTTTGCTATGTTATTTACTAATATAACAACAACATATTATGTGTGTTTCTTCTTTTGTATGAAGAAAAAACAGAAAATCAAACTCTTAGATCTTCTGACAGAAAAAGAAGGGAACCAGAGACTGGTGGAAGCAATGTTCTGGTGTGATAAAGTGGGAGCAGCAGATGGGACTCTTTAATGCCTGGAATAGATAAAATGCATCTTGCAACGTTAAAAATTTTTATCATTGAAATAAAATCCCAAGCTGTAGAATATGTTCCAGTAAGTAATCTAACGGTTGCAGAATTCTTACGTTGTAGTGAAATGTTACAAAATATAACTTCAGCTATGTGCTCTTCACTGCTGCAGCTAAAAGAGAGGATTTTGTTTTCTTCAATTATGCCTTTGTACTTCAAATTCTTGGATTTAGAATGCACATATCCATTATTTAATTGGCTTACTTACAATTATAGCAATTCTTAGCACCCATCTTTTATGCAAAAATAGAAGGCATTGTTATGAATATGAAAAAGTAATCCCACATTTTAAGGAACCTTTAAACCTAATTTAAGACCAAAGTCCAGAACCATTGATCAGTCTATAAAAAAATGTAAACTTCAGTAGCATTGTGCTGTGAATTTGGAGGTAATGTTTTCACAAGTACTAAGTAGAGTTCATAAAAATCCTGTGTACGTTTCAAAGCAATCTAAAAGTAGATGTCTCCAGATGATACAAAAAAGTTTTGTTTCATAATTTTTGTTGTATAAATACTTGTTTTAATTTTTAGTATTTCAGATTGTATTTTCACTTGAACAATTTATAATGATGAATCTAGTTTTTAATCTACTGCTATTGCAAGCTATCATGCTTTAGTGATGTCATCTGCATTTGTTTGTATTAATGCTAATGTTTCTATCAAAATTTGTCTGTGGAAAAACATGCAATTCTATTTTAAAGAGTTCTATTAATGCCAATACTTGAGAAAGAGCCTATGAAGCTATTGTCAGCTTCTCTATTTCAAAATGGAAGCAGCATAAATATATTGATATCAGAAGTATGTGATTTTTAAAATTTATTGGTGTATGATAAAGATGATCTGATCTGTGAATGCATATGCGTGCGTGGTTACTTTTTATAATGTAAAAATATGAATGATGATTTACTCAAAATAAAATGTGGGACAATGCTGTACATGCATGTTCTTGAAACAAAAATTTCTCAGGGCATCTTTTATAATTAAAATAACTAAAACCATTTACCTATAGAAGGTATTTATTTTAAATAGTAATAATGCTAGAGGTATGCTGTCATGTGTGAAGTACAAAATGTGTCTTCAGTTTTAGCAGTGGTTTACTGTCTGAATTCTTAAGCTTCTTACACTGCAGCTGTATTTAGGTGTCTTCTCTTTCTTCAGTCACCAACACTGTTCAGATTTTGTAGAAACACTCAAGTTTCAGTTTGTTCTGCAGCCTGGTGTAGGGTCCTGTAAATCACAGATTTCTTTAAAAGCTTCTTTCAAGTATTACGATGTTTAACATGCAATAATGATGCAGATATAGAGATGACGTATGCTGGCTCCTCCCAGTTTCTGCTTTTGTCTCATCCATGAAGGCACATGCTCCCTGGTCCCCAGGGACATCTAACTCAACGTGCCAGCTACAGCTGCTCACCCATGGGCCACAGGACACTGTTCAATCCGTTCTCAGCCTGATTTCTGCCAGGGGCCAAACTCAGATCAGCAGTACCCAGCTGCAGAACAGGACTCAAAACTGCGTTTGACCCTCAGATGCCTTTACTAGAGCAGTGCAGAACAACCAGTAAGTCCAGAAACTTGAATTCAGGCTACTTCTCCCCTTAATAAGCACCTAATGAATTCTGTATACAGTCTGTCATTTGTTTCTTATTGGCTGTCATTTGTCTGTCATTTTTAACTGATTAATTTATTTAGTGCTGATAACATGTGCTCCACTCAATAATCCTACTGTATATTAAATTTCTGCTTATGCAATATTTAAATGCTCTATTTAGACGTTTTTTGGTCTGCACATCTTCCTTGTACGATATTCCTAGTGTCTCATGTATACTTTCATCAGTCCTTCACACTGTAGACCTCCATCCCAGCAATCTTTCATGAGGCTGCTTACTTCTGGGTTACTTCTGTTGGGCAGCACCAATACTTTGGAACCCTCTGTAGCATTGGTTTTACCTGCAATTCAGAGTAACAGCTGGAGGTCAACTGTACAGTGATACTTGGGTGGCTCTCTATAGCAGCATTCCTCCCATCAGTCAGCTGGAGGCAGGAAGGAGTGTCTTTTCTTTCTGAGTACGTACTGCAATGCGGAGTCAGGTTAGATGCACCTTTGTAGTCTATCAAATACCCGAGTCTGCCTGCTAAATCCTTTTGTGAGTGGCTTACACCAGGTGCCTGGTGGTAGTTTCTGTGGGTAGACATCTGATGGTAACTGAAGTGATTTTTAGACATGTTTACCAGCTTTACCCTGGAATGTATCTTTTGTATCTTCTCTTGTGGATGCATCTCTCTATGTGCAATTACTGACAGATATTTTTGAATCTTCTATGCCAAATGATTTTAAAAACTCCTCTACCTCCTTTTGGGTAGCTCTTCTGTGAAGGCAGTATGAGCAAGTAGAGTAATGCTTAAATCTGTTAGTTACATATAGCTAGAAATAGCTTTTTGCATTGTTTTGTACTTTATGTATAGAACTCAGCTGCTAATTAAAATTTACTAAATGTTAAAGCTCTTGCTGTTCTGTGGGAATCACTGTATCACTTGAATAATGTAAATTGCGTTTAGATCATGGAAATATTTCTCTGAAACATTTTGGCAACACCTTTTGGATTTTAGGACCAACTCTGTGAACAGGTTTATGCCACTTTTATGGAGGCATGTTTTTTCCTACCAAAGTCTGTCTTAGTTCAGGTGTAGAGTCCTGTTACATAGTTCACCCTGATACCTAGACAATAATACATGCAGAAATTCTGTTTTAGGACAGGACCAGTTTGGTGTTATGAAGTAGTACAGATTCGGATTTTCCAGGTTCAGAATACCTAAGGTTTTTTTCATAATTATTTTGTCTTCAATAGAGTATTTTAAAAGCAGGCACATCATGTACCCTGAGAAAATTAGGTGATTTGATACTCTGAATAAACACTTTGAAAGAGGTCACACTTCCAGATGATATGGACGTCATGATAGACTCAGCATAATTTCTGCAGTAATAAAATAAAGATCTTTAGACAGAGGCTGTACATTCTCTTTTAGGGCTTGATCCTTCATTTGTTTTTATAAGCAGCAAAGTCCTGCTAACGTTGAAGTCAGTAGGCTCTTTGCAACAGAAGGTAACATCAGATATCATGCCTGCATTGTTTGTGAATGAGCTTCCTGAATATTACGGCATATGAATTTCTGGGTTTTTATTCAGACTTATCGCTAAAATGCTGAATTTCCAAAGTTCAGTTCTGTGGGGTTTTTAATTTGCATGGTAGATTTTATAAGACATATTTTAGTCACTTTGGGCCTTAATGAATTTAATTTATTACTTGGGCATTAATAGGATGACCTACTGCTAGCCAGAGACACAAAACAGGTTTCACATTTTCATATTTAACTGTCTTTTTATTCTAGTGTAAATTAATAAAATAGAAATAAAGCCTCTTACATACCCCAGAATAGAAACTGTTACCTGTATTCACATTTTTGTTGGATCAACCACCCTGCCAATGAATAGTAATGTTTTAAAAGTTTCTTCAAAAATCATAAAAAGGAAAGGTCGATCCACTTTGATGACAGGAGGCACTGTGAATGCAGTTATTTCTGACCCACTAGCTGCTGTGGCCTCAGTTCCTTCTTCATCCACTTCGATTGCTGCCTTTTGGACAACCTGAAATGCAATGTAGCAATAAAATGTGACAGAAATAAATATTAACATGAAGAGTGTTGTTCCAAGGCATTCAGTTGATGTAGGCTTCTATTAAGGATTGAAATGAGTATGTCTGTGCAATCTAGCTCTGTCTGTTAGAGCAGTAGACCCATATGCTGTCTACTTCAGCAGCAGATGGGTTAGTACAGCCACCACGACCACAATACCGACAGTGTGGATGCTAGTACAGGTGTCATTGTGCTTTTCCACATTTCTGAGCATAGGCCTCACTTAGAGATTTTGTCCTTGCAGCTGGTAGCGTGAAGCAGCCATTGCATCTGCATCACGTTCCTCTTGGACACCTAACTGTACAAGGGAGAGTTTCTCACAAGTGGAAAGTGTGTTTTCCGAAGTCACAAACACTGGCTGGCTGGATATGTCATTCACGGTTAATTTTGTGAGAGCAGAGGCAAATGCACCAATCTTGACTTGTTTCCTGCTTATTTGTAATTTGCATATTGGTAGCACAGAGTAAATATGTACAGCAACCAGGTGCAGTCCTGGATTGGTCTGAGGACCTTCCCTTCACACTGAAATTGCAGCCTGGCAGGATCTGATTCTTCTCCCTTTTTGTTCTTTCAGCCTGTGTGTACCTCTGAGTAACTCCCCTGTATTTGGGTCTGTATTGGCGAACTGCCCAGACAGCTAGTGCATTCCAAACTCCCAGACTCCTAATTCTAGGAATGACTTAGGTGAAGACAGTTGAAGGAGTTCAGCAGTGTTGAGCACTCTGTTAGACATTCTTAAATAATGAAGCTGACTATCATGATTCATAGGGACAGGACACTCCTCTGGCACTTTGTAGCTGATGCACATACTGCTTCTAATATCAGTTACCAGCTGCTGCTATTTAGGTGTGATTTTTTTTTTTCCCGTAACACAATAGTTAACTGCTGAGAATTAGCACGAAATAGTTATATGATCAAGAGGAAGGGAGAAAAGTGCTGCAGGTTGCCATTGTATTTCCCAAACTGAAAATCACTGCAACTTTATCCATTAAACATTTATTTTTAGGATTACACATTTTCCCAGAAAGGCTATTTTTTTTAAGCCAGCAGACTTTTGAAAAACTGTAGTTCAGTTCAGTGTAGTTCAGTTCTACACACCTCATACTTGAAGTGAGGTCCGTACTGATTAAGGTGTGCAGATTGCATATACTTGGGACATGGGGTCCTTTCCCATTACTGTCCCTATAAATGTAGATGACACTCTCTTGACTGGGCTATTTATATACTACTATAATCCGAATAGCAAGTAATTTTAGAAGGCTTACCTGTGAGACTGCTACATATCCTTGATCTGTGAGATGACCGAGATCTGCTGTACGTGTAAAGAGATTTTTAATTCCAAGAGCATGTAGCAATTTCTTCATTTTGTATTTTTGCTCTAGTTTAAACTTTGGAAAGGAAATATCCACTTTTCTGTTTGGAAAAAAAATATTTCAATGCAAAATTAGACTATATGGTAGGTCACTTGACTGCTGAAAGGCACACTACTCAGGAATTAAGCTTTACACAGAAAAAGGAAGCAAAGGAGCCAAAAATTAAATAGTCTTTGCTGCAATTTGGGTTGATAGAATATGATCTCTGACCTGTTGACTGCCAGAGACTTCTAGAAATCGTTTCCTTCTCTGTGTAAAATACTTCCACCAGCACTTACAGTGCCCTGACACCAGGGTGACACAATAATTTATTGACCAGTGAAAAGAATTGCCACTTCAGGAATTACATTTCACAGGGATAATCTGGGTTTCCATTTTCATATGCAAATTTATTCATTACTCTAGGTTTCTACTGGTAGGAAAAGTTTAATAAATATACTGCGTATCTAGATTTATTTTGCACTTTGCCTAGCAGTGCTAAATTTAAGGAGAGAGAAAGCCTCAGGAAGAATTTGGAAAAGCTAAACTGACTATGCCTTTAGAGAGACGGACATTTCTGAGATGAGCCACTGACTTGTCACCTCAGAGTAGAAGCTTTCATATGCCACTTGGGCTGTGGGTAAGACCTTAAAAGACCTCTACTCTGTAGAAACCTAATGCCACAGAGATGCTAGCATGTGAAAAGGGTTAGGAAGACCTGCTAATCTTTGTTGTGCATTGTTGCTTTGCTGCAGTAGACATGAAAGACATTAAGACCAACAGGTATCAAAACATACCTGGTTTTCATGTTTGCAAGCCAGGATTCCACAAGCTCTGTAGTCAAATGGTCTTCAAGTGAAATGTAATCTCCCTCTTTTTCTGGGATGACAATCAGCATGTGGGCTTTCCCTTTGTAGGGTAGCTTTATCACAGTGCATCTTAAGTTCTCATCAAAACTTGAATTAACTTTACCTGACTTGAACATCATGGGTACCTTTACGCTTCTGTATTTGTTTATGTGGAAATTCTCCATTTCTGTGAATTTGGAATTAAATGGGTAGACCCACTTGCCTGAGGAAAGAAAGAAATTAATTATGTGCATTCAGACTTAAGAAAAATGTTCAGAAACCCTTAAAAAAGTATAGGATTTTTTATGTATCTAGTTGAAGTGGATGTTAATTGTGTCTGGGATATGGGGATGAAAATTGCAGTATATATCGTATGTGTGCTTTACGTTTTTTACAGCAGGAAAAGGAGGTAATCTGCAAAATGAATTCCTTCATTTGCAGGGAAAGAAGGGAAATCTTTTTGTGAGGTTGATTAGTAGCCAGTCAAGATTAGAACTGATAATCTTTTTGTTTATTGAATGCCATATGAGCATCTGCCTTTTATTAACATGTCACATTCTCTGAAATTCTGTACCAGCTGTTCAACACCCTGTTTTTAAATTAATTATACAATCTTTTAGATGGAGATTGAGCAGTGCACTGACTTACGAGGTGCACTGGAATGTGACCTCTTATATACTAATGATTCTGAACTCTGCTGTTACTTTCAAAAGTAGCCACAGCCATGTATCCCTTTTCTCTCATTTTCTCCTAGGGAAAGTAACTTCATCATTGGACAAACTGCACTTTTGTAAATACAAAAGAATAAACTTAGGGAGGCTGTAGGGCTGGGGGATAATGTTCTTTGTCCTCACGTGGGCATTTATTTTAGGGGGGTGTCCCGTGGATGGCACCTGCTGAGTGCTTTGGACTGTAGTGGCTATGATGATGTTTTTTCTGCACAGCATTCCTCTCATCCCCTTTGTCATCCCAGCTCTTTGTCTTTGCTTTTTACCTAACTGGGTGTCTCTGGCTTCTGTATGGCTGTCTCAGAGTAAAGGGTGGGCTGTGGCTCCCTGTCAACTGCCAGGACCTCCTTTTGGAGTCCCTTATCTATCTTCTAAGCCAGCAGTCAGAAAGACCCCAACAATAGGAAAAGGAGCATAAGATACTTGGCAACAGAGGACCTCTCCACAGAACAGTCTCTGCTCATCACTGCGATTTTTCCCCTTCACCGTGTAAGGTAATATAACGGAGCATTCTAGTTCCTCTGAAGAAAAAATTTCTTGACTGAGATAGAGAAATTATTTTTTTTTTTTTCATAATTTTGCTTACTGTGTAAAATCAGTCAATTATTTTAGGCCCAGTATCCAGCATTCAAAAGACTATCACGATTAAGGCTTTTTCATTTTAATTGGTGAATGAAAATTAAACATCCTTTTTAGTCATGAAGAAGGATCATTCAGAGATGGATTTGAGGTAGTTTGATGCAGAGCTTTTTGTTCTCTCTGAGACTCTGTTGTATAGACGAAAGCATAGAAGAATTTGTGGTTCCCTATCATGAAAAATCATTTCCTATTAAATAAACCTAATAGTCAAAAGCAAATCTAGATAAAGACATAGAGAAAACAGGACATCTGAATTAATTTAAATTTTCCCTAATGTAGCCAAAGCTGTATCCTTGATTCTTCTAATAAATAATAATTTGGCAAAATAAAAACAAATTACCTTTAAAGACAATGTAGTCCACAAGTAGCAGTTTATTTTGGCGGTCAAGGTCTTCAAAAAGCTCTGGGATTTTTCCTTTGGTCCTTTTGTTAATGTTTTGGTTTATGACAGATTTTGCCTGTGTAAAGTTTTGAAAGTCCACTCTCAGGAATTCCATATCAAAGTACTGCTTTGATAAATTGAGGAAAGATTCCTTGAGTCTGAAGTCTTTTTGGATAAAAGAAAGGGTACCTTGCACAAGGAGTAGTTCTTCATTCATTGTGATGTTATCTTTCAGTTGTTTAAACAAAGCTGGTAAATGGTGGCGATCCACTCCATCCTTCAAAGCATGGAGGTTTAGACTTTTTACTATTTGTCTCTGTGTTTCCCCTTTGGCTGCAAGCGTATATGCAGTCATGAGAGCTGATACAGAAAGGGGAGAGATGATTACATTGTTGTCATGTGTCATTGCAATTTTTCTGTAGAGGTTAAATCCAAAATTTGCAGTCTTTTCGGTGAAGTTGTAAAGAGTGAACTCTTCAAGACCTCGGTCTTCAAAAGGCTTAGAGATATTTTCAAGATAATGTAACTCTTCAGAAATACTGACATTTTTATTTCCTTCTAATAAATTATTCTCGTTTTCCTCCTTTGGAATGTTAAGGTTTATGCCAGCCTTGATGAATTCAACACACATTTCACTTAAAAGAAATAGGTAAACTCCTGTTTTCATGTTGACATCCAGTAATGAGCTTTTTTTCTTTTTTTTCTAGTAAAGAAAACGGAGAAATATTTTTTTTTAAAAAGGCAACACAGTGTTTTTTTAGTTTGTTCTTCTATTCACAATGCAAAAAGTCATAATGCAGCAAGATGGTCTTTCTGGTTCTTCAGTGTATATACTCTAAATGTAAGATCTCGTTCCTGTTTGAAAGGTCTAATTTAGATCAGTGAAAGAGAGAAGTTTCCAACATCATTCAATGAATCCAGAAAAAATATTATGATCTTCTGATGTTGGTGGTTCCACATCAGAAGTATTCCACCAATTTTCCCTTGCTAACTTGTAATTCCTTTACAAAACAAAACCTGCATTTCAAGTATAATACACAGCTCGTAGATGAAAAATCAGCTTGTTTGGACCTCTGCTGCAGCTTTTGCTCCTGTGAAATTGATGTAATCTATAAGCACAAGAATTCTAGGCAGCATGTGGTAGAAATTACATGCTTGCCTTTCATAATTTCATTTCACTTTTCATCCTTCTGCTATTGGTTGTTTATTACTCCATTGAGATCATTCTTGTGATCACATACCATAGGATTCCCTGTTCTTTTGTACTTCTCTGTCCAGCAAATGCTGAAGCAGGTTTGTCAGTGCCATCTCCCTGAAAATGCCATATTTCAGTGTGAAATAGCACAAGGATGAAACAGTTGTTCTGTTCTTAAAAATACAGTATTTTACACAAGTTGTCTGAGCAAAGTTAATGCAGGGTGTCTGCATTATGTCCAACAAAATGTTTGGAGAGAACTAGGCACATCTTACAGAAGACCTCAGGCAAACTTTAGCATCAGACATTGCTTGTGTAAATTTGCACATGCAAATGCACTTCTCAAGCATAAATGCAAATATGCCCATCTTTCATCTTTCCATCCAAGCAATATATGAACTGCTCTCCCATACAGCAGGGTTCATTTGCACTGTATGGAAAAATTTTGAATGGCCATAATCTTCAGAGACGAATTTTCCTGTTGTAAATTGAACAGGATGTTCAAGACCACCAAGCCTGCACAGAATCCTTTTGTATACCAGTGGCATGGGAATGGATAAAGGAGATGAAAAGATGGAATATATGGGCCATCATTAAAGTAGTAAGTGATTCAACAATCTAGAAAACACATGGCAGCTGTTAACTACTCCTTTTAAGTTAAGGATCTGTAACAGCAAATTACGGTCATTGTATAATTTGTGATGTGGCATATGGGAAAGCTGGTTTTATTTGATTGCCATTTATTCACAGTTCAGCTGAATTTCACAGTTGCCTGATTCAGGATGTGGGAGTTAGTGCTGAAAAGGTGTGTTGATGTGAGTGCTGAGACATTTGGGTGCCAACTCACAGGGTGCTTTTGGCAGTCAGGTGGTGTGCTATTTTCTTTTGAGATAATAGGTCACGTTCTGTACTTGGTGCAACACAGATGGGCTATAATGACTTAATCAGGAGGCAGCGAATCCCTGAATGTTATGCCTCTTCTTGCGTGCATGGCAGCCAGGGAACAGACTAAAATATGCAGCATGCTGTAGTTCTGAATAATTTTCCTTTATTCTTCTTTCCCGTTAGCTCTTACTTTATTTTCATTGAGATTACCAGTGTCTGGATTCTGCAGGACTGGACCAGGGAAGGGGATGACTTGACTTCAGCTGCTGCCTTGCTGGCCAAGTGGCGCATGTGACTTCTGCCAGGGCTGGGATACTTACTCTCCCCTGACAGACTGCAAGCAGCGCTGTCCAGAGCTATTACAGAACTGCTAGGAATTTCTGCTCATTATGTAGTGAGCCACTTCTGTGCAAAGTAACACAGGCACCAAGGTACTGTTTCTGCCACAGTGCTATGCCTGCCCGGGCATCAAATAAGGTCTTTTCCCCTGGTAGTCATCCCTGCTTCAAAGAGGTATCCTTGGACACTGCAGAGCTGGCTCTAGCAAAGAGGCAGGGATTGGAAAACTTTGCTTTTGGTCATATGAAGTCAACAGGAAGGGCTTTCTGTGACAGCAGCAGTCCCTCTGAGAGAGCATCTGGCCTAACTGCTCACTAAGTGTTGCAGAGCACCAGATCTTCCCCATCTTTTCTGGGGACAGTGCAATTTCTGTGTAACATCTGACAGCCTTGCGTTTGGCAGATGCCACTGTTGTGTGTCCCTGAGAAGTTTGGGACAGTACTTCGCTCGGGTGGGCTGCCAGATCCCCTGGGACATGTAAAGGGACTGAATGAATCATATCCTATGGTATGTGATCACAAGAGTGATCTCAGTGGAGTAATAAACAACCAATAGCAGAAGGATGAAAAGTGAAATGAAATTGTGAAAGGCAAGCATGTCATTTCTACCACATGCTGCCTAGAATTCTTGTGCTTATAGATTCCATCAAGCGGTGAGCTGCCTTCCAGAGGGCTCTGCCTTCCAAACACAAAGAGCTTTCAGATTGAAAGGATGGGGCAAACTCAGAAGCCCTTGTTTACAGGCACATCCCAGACCACTTAGCACTCAGGAAGAGTCCTCCCTCAGGCATACACAATTGCTACTGATTTGGGTGGTATGAACATCACAGGAATAGGCAACTCACAATTGCACTGAGCATTCACTGCAAATTTGGGATTGCAAATAACGAAAGTTCACCTTGCAGCAGCTTTATGGCTCACCTTTAGTAACAGTTAGAAATAAAGCATGTCCTCTAAGACTAGGAAAAACAGCCCTGGAAACAATACAGTTATATTTTTGCACATTATAGACTTGTATTTTTAGACCTGAGTGAAGCTTATTGCTGATTTTAGAGAACTCACTGCATGCATAGAGTAGACAGTTCATTAATAAGCAGACAAGTGTTAAAGCAAAGTTGACAGTCATTCCATTTTAAGAAACATTTGTTTCTAGTAGTTTCAGATATCAAAGAAGTTTCTTGCTCAGATGTATTTTTCTTCTGAAGGCATTAGAGCAGGAGAAAAATAGAATGCTCATTAAGAACCATTTCAAACGTCACATTTAGAGAATAACTGATAAATATATAGAATTATATATATATATAAAAATATGATAATCCTTCCCTTTATAATCTAAATGTTTCATATAAATCTTGTCTTACCTATTAGGCAGCTCCTCTGTTACTATTCTCAATCAACTATGTTGAAAAATGAGATGAAGATGTCTGTCCCACATAGAAGTTTTGCAACAAATATTTGCTCTTCCGAAGAGTGATAATCTGGTTTTGTCTGTTAAAAATTAACTGCTTTATAAATACCAAGTATTGTGTTTCCCATAAATGGCATAATGATGGAGGGTTATATTCCAGTAAATATGTTATACCTTCCATGAGAAAAAAGAGAACAGTAAACTCTTTACATCCAGCCCTTCAGCACCCCAGCAGGATTTGGCCCCGCACATCCAATCACCCATGAGAATTATTTTACAGGCAGGCTCCAAGTTACTCAGTGGTGGAAGCAGTATCCAATCCTGCTTAAAATACCCACTTTTGTAAAAGAATAGGTCACTGCTTACCAGGGCCAGTGGGAACATGAGGGAGGGACAGAGAAGGTGCAGAACACGTGTAGGGTTGTTGTCAGCTCCCTTGCCCTGCAATTCAGCCATTCCTGTTGGAGGAGAGACCGGGGCTCCGCTCCCTGTTTCAAGAGCATGCCAGCTATTCAGTAACGTATCAGTATGCCAAAATTCACTGACTGATAAGAACTGAGTGGTTTCTCGTATAAAAGACAAAATGGAGAGAGCTGACATTCCTGCAAAAGTTGTACAGAGCTATGGGAAGCAAAAATAACCTTTTTGAATTTTCAGTTTGTCTTGCTTGGACAGATTTGACAGGCCAGTTTTGGGTCTTGAGTATTTTTAGTTGGGCAAGGCATGTTTTTTAAGACAGATAGTTTACTCAGCAATTTCTGTGGTGTAGGCATGATCTAAACTCGTAACTATTTTGATCATTGGCCTAATTCCAAATAAAATATAAACATGGAACTACCTATCTTTCCCTCATGTTCCTAAATTCTTAAAATACTCGCAAATGAAACAGAACATTTTGTTCTGACTTAAATTGTAGAAGAAAAATAATTTAGCCTTAAAAGTTGAGATAAGGGGACTAGTCTCTACTTTTCAACTTATAATATATTATGATATATTATTATACGCAGTCTAAGTGGAGGCATTGTCAGAGCAAAGGATGAAATTTTAGAAAGCCCATAAAGAAATTGGGCATCCAGGACTCTGTGCAGAAGGGCATTGCTGCTGCTGATTATTACTTATATAAAGGTGACAACAGTGTTTGCTTACAAGGTATAAGATTTGATTAAGAAGTGCTTAAGACCTGAATGTAGCCTCTCCATGGTCTAACCAGGTTTGTATCCACGTCACAGGGACACATTACTGGAGGACACCTGCAGCTTTTATGCTCTTAAGAAGTTCAACAGGGGAGGTCATGAAGAGTTGCAGGCTCTAGGTACCTAAATTCTTCCTTGGTTTCAATTATTTTAAAATGTTCTTCCTTTTAGAAACAATCCTGGTCGTAGTAGACCCCAAGTGCAGGTATTGTATTAAAGAACGCAGGAATATAAGACAGAGTTACTGACGGAAGGCCCTGCCCTAACATCATGTGGTCTATCTCCTAAATGTAAAAAGCTCCACCGTGAATGCCCCAGTGACTCCAGAACTTGAGTTCTCTGTCCAGATGACTGGACATTTTTTTCTTCTTCTTAGTCTATATTTATTTGTGGTTAATTCAGTTGGATTTGAAATTCAAATGTCTTCTCATTATATGGAAGAAATTTGCATCTGATGGTCAAACAAAGCTGTATTACTGTGATTGCTTCTGAATCCATTTGTCTTCTGGAGGCTGCGCTACTGTGGTTGCGACCCAAGATGACAATACAAGGCAAACCTGCCGCACACAAAACCATACCCAGCTTTTGTGCTCAGCAAAATTAGCGATGTTATTTGCAATGACAGTAGCAACCAAGCCTCTTCCTAGCCCTTGCACCAGGACCCTGACACACATGGTGACCGCTGAAAGCCCTGCCTGAGTTAGGAAGCAACAATATTGATAGTTAATATTCAAAAGCTGAAGTCTTGCTCATAGGTGGTAGGAAAAATAAGGGTTTGAAGAAATCTTAAAGTCTTTGAGTCTTCCAGTTAAATCTTTTCTGGACCACAAAACCCACATCAATCCTATTTTACCTGGAAGAAAAAGGAGGCTGCTATGAGATGTATTGGCTGTGTACAGAGATCTGAGGGAATTGTCTTCTTCTCTAGTTATTCACAAAGGCCTTGCTAGTTTTTCATGCTGGGTAATACCTTCCTGAGAGTATCCTCTACACACTATTGTGAGTAACATATTCCTCCCACCAACTACTATTTATATTGTCAGTCACCCCTTGGATTCAACAGAGCTTTCTGAGCGGTAAAACACCACACAGCATATGGGTAACCCTGCCAAACTATACGTATCCACAGAGTGATTTACTGGGAGAGGATTGCTGGTGTGTCACACTGGCAAAATTGCACTTTTCCACAGTTAAGACAAAACTGTCCCTGAGAACAGAACAAACAAGGGCAGTACACGTGTGTTGCTGCCCAGTTGCGTCTCTGCTGGGAGCTTGTGCCAGGACAGTGCTGAGGCTGGGCAATAAGCGACTGGTACGTAAGCAGCTGAGCTAAAGACTGTCTGTTCATTAACAGGCAAAGCGATTCTGGATGCATATACAGCTCCGCAAAACTTGGCAGTGATTATGTACTCCAGGTCCTCACCAATCTGTTTGTCAAAGGCCCTGTGACTCTTGAGTACCTGGGGGTAGATACTGCAGGCTCAGTTGCTTGTTCCAAGTATTCAGAGGGTTTCTGTTATAAGGCCCTTTCATCCTTTTGCAGTTCTTCTTGTGGGGCTGGCAACACCTCTGCTTTGGTGGCTGCTTTTCCTTTTACTTACTTTCACCAGTCTGTTTTAGGAAATATTCAGTGACCATGGAGTGACCAGTCATCTTAATATTTGGGGGGTTTTGGGTTTAGGTTCCCTGTGCTAACTGTGGTTGCTTCTAGTCACAAGCTGCTTGGTACAGCAATAGCCCCTGTTTCACATGCTGTGACCCATTTTGGTGATGTTTGTAACTTGACCATAGCTGAGCTTCCAGGTGGGCTGTGAGATATGATGGGCATGATATCAGTTCCAGGAAGGAAACTGGTGATTTAATTAAGTGCATCTGTACCAGGTTCCTAGTAAGAGATTTTCTGGAACCTACTTTCTTGCCTTGCTCAAAAAAGGTAGTAACCAAAAATAGATACATTTCACTCAAGCCCCTGCAAATTTCTGTCCTCAGCTAGTGGATACCCATTTGGTTTCTCAAGGGCAGACACAGGGTATTTACATCTGTCTTGATGGAGCTAGTTGAGGTTAGTCAAAAATACTGTCCAGGCTGGAGTCTGATGAGAAGAATTAGGGTAAAAATTGTTAATTTAGGACAATATTTGGGCTCAATGTTATCTAAACTCTTCTGCTTTTCTTAGACTAAGCAAAATACCAGTGTACCAGGAGTAGCGCAGGAGATACAGAAATAATTTTCAAAGATCTATATTTCTTCTGAAGTCTCACTGTGAAATTACTCATAACACATAAATGAACATGCTCTAACAGGTATAAACCAGCTCTCTGTACAATCTCTTGAACATAATTTAGTTTGTCAACAAGATGATTCATCAAGGTGGCTGCTGCTGTTTCTCCCACTCAGAGTCCAAGTTATAATTGAAATCAGCTGGATGCAAACACCCTAATGGCTCCACACCTACACTTTTTATAAGCCCAACCCATTTCGTAGAGAGCTAGGCCTATGCAGCTGTTCATATGGGAGGATTCCTGTAGTGAAAGCATCTTTAGAAGGTATATATTCCTGCTTCTCACCTGGGGTGGGATGGGTGCGTTACTGTACAAGATGGACAAAGCAGTAAAGCTGCAGTATTTCATATCATAGGGCTGAATTATCTCCTTAACATTTTCAGCTTCACAGTCAAGCACTATTTGTCCTTGAACACAGAAATGAATTTATAATTATCTGTTAATAGGACAGTCTACTATGGAAGCTTTTATAGGGAAGCAAAAATGCTGCAACACTGAAGTATATTTGTGTCAAGAGAAGTACTGTCAGTTTTCAGTAACAGGTAAAACAATCATCCAGGAGGTATGGTGGAAGTAGCATGAATCCTGCTTTATTCCAGGAGATGGAGTAAGCGACCTTTTTAAGTCACTCCCACCGAGTAAATGACATTTTTAAGTCACTCCCACCCTTGTTTCCTGTGATCCTCTGACTCACAGCACAGGAACATCTTCATTCTTGATAACTTTTTTGCCCCGCATTGTTACATACAGGAATGGACAAGCTGCTGTTTGCCTAGTCCCCCGGAGCCAGCAGGTGTCATCCAAACCTCTGTTTCTCTGATGGGAAGAAAGACAATGTTGTGTGTTTGGACATCTGCCCTTCTCTGTGCTGTACAAAGTTTTTATCGTGAGGCAGGACTTCAGCAGGCAGGAGACACAAATCTAAAAAAACCAGCACTGAAAGATATTTCTGTTTTGCTGGGAAGGCGTCTGAAAGTTTCTCCAGTAGATGTGATATGCCAGTGCATTTTTATTCTAAATTCCCCTAAAAAATCAAGTTTAAAGGCAGGAATTACAAAGTGTCTAATAAAAAAGACTGGTATGTCTAAGGGGAAAAAAAATACCCCAACCTTATTATTGCATCTTTAGAGTGGCAGAAAATTTTAACATTGATGATTTCTGATCGCCTGAACTTCAACTATGGCATTTTCCCACTATTCCTTATGCAAATTCCATGTTTATGTGCACTGTGCAGGCATCTCCTTACTGCTGTAATAATCAAGTTGAGTTCCTGTGACCTGCAGTCTTTGTCTGGCCTGATGTAATGAAGAAATCTTTGCACTTTGGCCTCTCTAAAAGACAAGCAAAAGATGCCCTCCTGCACTTGTGAAATGTGCTGAGGTTTACTAAGTACCAAACGTGTGCCAGGTAGCGTTATCCACATTGTCCAGAGTGGCTGGCAAAGAGCTCTGCATTGTGGGGTTGTTGGGTTTTTTTGTTTGTTTGTTTTTGTTTGTTTGTTTGTTTTCCTTTTAAACATGGATGTCAATCCAGTAACCTACTACAGGTCTGGTACTAGTTCTGATGGCTTGAGTGTGAGCTTCCTGTAGGCTGCATGTGGTGGGTAGTCAAAAGGAATTCTTCTTCCTAGAGAAAGTATGTATCTGCCTGGCTGTGCTTTCACAAAGCATTTAAATAAGGGTTTGTTTTCATACAGGACTTGATGTCTTTAGGCTGCTTCAGCACTTTACCTGTTCTTCAATGGGACAAGTCAGTATCTGTGTGCTTCTATTAAATTCTGCATGCTAGTTTTGGGACCAGTCCCTTTTAAAGGCAATCCCTGAGTTTACCTGAAAACAATAAAGCTAAAGTGGAGAAGCAAGGGCAGATAAACAAATCTTTAAGGAGACATGAACATTTTCTTAATACTCTGCATAAAGCTGCGATATAGCAACAGCATAGTTCTTGTGAGTTTGAGTTACAAGGATAGTACGTTACACACTGCTAGATACAAGAGACATCCATAATGATCAGTCTCAAATGTAAGGCCAGAGACACTGGATACTTGTGTCTATCACTTGATCATACATATAATGTCTTCAAGAAACAGACATACTAAAAATCCACTATCAGTTGAAAATTTGTAACTAATATTTTCATTGTTTCTTTCCCTTAAGGAAAAATATTTAGACAGTGAAACAGTTAAATGGGACAGCAACCCCTGTCTATGAGCTGTGTGGGGACTCAAAGACTGTTTTATGTTTCATAAGAATATTGTGTTTAATATGTGGGCAGTGCCAGATGTGAGGTGTTAATTATTCATTTCCTTGATTTAAGTGCTAATGTCACTTAGCAACCTTACTCGTCTTTGAAATGGAACTTTTTAAGGATGCATATACATTGCTAGTGAGAATAACATTTAAGTTAGCAAAATGATTTGGGAAATGGAGCAAATGCATGAATCTCTCTCACTCCTGATGGGAACCAGGGGAAAAGTTTATAGTTCTTTTGAGAGGTTTCCTTTAGACCACTACAGCATTTTGTTGGTCTTCCCGGTTCCTGGTATTTCCTGGCTAAAGTGCCATCCAACTTTGCAACTGTGACACAGTGAATTTTCAGCTTGTTTTTTTTTAAGGAAATTTTGGTTATACTTTCTCTGTCTCATTCTCTCTCTCTCCCCCCTTCTCTCCATTCCATTTTATATATTTTGAATGTATTCTCTTCTGGCATCCAATCTGAAAAAATTATAAAGGTCTGAAACATACCAAATTCATACAAATTTCATGAAATTGAATGGCCTGATCTAGGACAGAGACACTTCTTCAGCCAGCACTGTGGGAGGAGCTGGTGAGTTTGTCTGCTAGACATCAGAGAATCCACACCAGAGCAGCTATGGAAACCAGGTTTCACTGAATCTGTAGGACAGATAACTATTTTTATATACCCCCAAAAAAGTGCACAGGTTTGCTTTTGCCTGTTTATTTTTATGCTGGTAAGTTAGGCCCATCGATGTGTTGGAGGAAAATGAAATCATAACATTCACTTGCTGGATAGAAAAGAGTAGTGAGATATGTTCTTGCTGAGCAGTTTTTATGAAAGTATCCATACCTAGAGGGTGATAGGGCAGCTGGAAGGAGGGGAGAAAAAAGGAAGACAAGCAAGATGGCAGGAAGCTGGGACTTTACTGAACAGTGCTCAGAAATAGTAACCTTCCTTGGAGATGCTCAAAACCTGGCTTCAGATTTCATCAGGTCATGAAGCATAACTGGCCATGCAAGGTTTGTGACTTGGCTAGTGACAGCATTTTGCCACGTGTTTGGTGTTGGCAAAGCAGTCTCTTTGGACACTGACTCACTTGGAGTAGAAAGTTGTGTTCCCACAGGATGTGGACTGTGGACCATGGACCAACTTAAAGCACCTTCACTGTCAGAGCCTCTCTGAAGATTCAGCTGTAAGTCCTGCTTTTCTGTGCTACAGCCATAAGCACCATATCAGCACTGCTCTATATGCCTTTTCTTGGAAAGATTCCCGCTCTCCTACAGTCAGGATTTTGTGCCAAACTGAAGCATTTGAAAGCCTGTAATACATGGTATTATATATGCCTTTACAGAGAGTGGTGTGTCCAGCATGGGAGCAGTTTTACTTCAGACACTTCCTGGCTCTGTGGCCAGATCAGAATAAGTCGCTAAACACATCGAGGACATCCTTCTTACCTCCCAGAAGGCCTCATCGAGTATCTTCAGTGTTTCCTTCTTAGTCATTTTTGATTGAAAGCACCTATTTTGCTCCCTGTATAATGAAACAATTTTTGGATCCCACTGAAGTCACTCCATACTGAATGATGGTAACCTTGGTCAGTAGCTGATTATAGAATGAATGTGACATTTCTGCATCATATAATTTGTCTTTGATGGGGGTATTCATTTTTCTTCTTGGCATTGTAACGAGCATGGAAGCATTTGCATTGACAGGAGGTTTAAATTACCATTCACCACCCGTTCTTCAGTCAGCAGTGGTGTCTTCAAGTTCCAGTCATTGTCATTCTAAAGGACAGCCAGTCCTGTGGTGAGACTTCTTGTCAGCCAACATGTCTATTTAGTAGAAGATAAACGTAGGGTGAATATGATATTTCAACTACATTTTTATTAAGCAAGTGGCTATATTTAACAAGACTGCTCTCTGACCAAGAGGAAAACAAGTGCTCTTGGGAACACCAGTGCAGTAATAGCATGAAGTTGAGGACTGTGTATCAAGAGAGCGCTTGAGAACAGGCTTTAGTCTTTAGCATCATGGTTCATACACTTGTCACCCAAACTCATATCTTCAGCTTGACCTTAGTTATCTTACAGCTTAGGCACATCACATTCGTAACATGCATTGGGAGACCTAAGCTTGGACACTAAGTTGCTCTGCAGTCTCTTTCTATAGAAAGAATATAGTCATTGGACCTACTTTGATACCTGTGGTAGGTCAGACCCAGTGATAATCCACCTTGTCTGTACTCCATACAGGCTGGACTGTATAAGCAACTGTCTTCACTTCTAACATGTTCCAAACATCAGGTCTCAACTCCTTCTTAGGCTTGTGTATGAGTAACATGGACTGCATGTGACAAACGTGCTTAGATGCTCAGCCTCCTGCTGTTGTGTACCAGATCAAATTGTTCTTCCCAGGTAATGTGTAACATGGGCTGCAGAGGAGGGATGTCTGCTAGCAGCCATATCAGAAGCCCTAAAGAGAACATGAAAAATAGAGAACTCATGTATTTCATCTGAAGAAAGAAACCTATAAGTTACAAACCATTACAATAATAAAGAGAGGGAAATTAACAGTCTTTTTCAGTGTGGGTATGTTTTATCATTGTATCAGTAAAATTTACCTGACACAGGGCTGTCTACATGAGGAAATAAAGCAGTAGAACTGTGACAGGAAAGTGTTACTACCCTAAATCCTTATGTGGACTTTCATTCCAGCATGACTTCTTGGTTGAGCTTAAACTCTTTGCCAGATGACAAATTTAAAAGGATGTCTTATGCCAGAACAAAAAGTTTTGTACAGAATATTTTCACTCTAAAAGTATTTTGCTTTAAACTAATCCTTTGGATCATAGCAGAAACCTGTTCTTGTGTGCATACTATTTTAATATGAAGGTGGAATTGTTCATCAAATATAATTTTTGGAAATCAGTGCAACTGTTTCTGCCTTTTTGGCCAAAATTCAACATGTGAAGCCTTGCAAAACTCACTGCTTCCACTGCTAGCTAGCACCACAGGAATAGGTATATTGCCCACCCTGTGTCTGTGTGACTCCCACACTTACCTGACTCACAGCTCTTACCCTAGGTGTGCCCAGCCCGGACATGGTGTCATGGGTTCTGAGTTCTCACTGAGAGCTGAGCCACTGAGAACCCCTCTGTAGGAGCAATGATAATGAATACAGCTGTGCCTATAGCAGTATAGCTCGTGCTGCTCAGGGGAAGTGCGATAAACAGTCTCTGTATGAAGCAGTTGTGTAATGACGTAACTGTATTACTTCACTGAGCAAGCTGTGGGTTTAACAGGCCTTGCTCAGGCAAGGACCAATTTAGTAATCGATTGCACATGCTGCAGTTCATGTTGGTAACAACACATCTAGTTCACGTAGATATGATAGATGCAGATGTTGAGGCCAGTCTGCACAATGATACTGAAAAGCCTGCAAGCAAACAAGTTCTAACAAAGGAGGTCGCAAAAGCAAAAGTGGAAGCCAGGCTGAAATTTGGTCCTAAGCACCGGTGAAATGTCAGTGCCTCTTCTCTGTTTCAGTTCTGCTGGAAAGAAAAATAAGCTGTGCAATGGAGTCTTTGCCCAGAGTTTTATCTCCTAGTTTAAAATCAAGTGATAAGGCATGGGGTGGAAGAAGTATGCAAAATCAGCGTGCTTGCTGCAATGCAAACATGAAGGTTATCTTAAGTTTACTCTGAGAGACTGGAAAACAAAGGTATAAACTAGCAAAGCATTTTCTCACAAAATCTCTACTGTGCATTGAGAGTGTCTTAGCCACAATCTCCTATAGAGTCATTTGGTTTAATTATACGAGCGGTTAACACTTTTGTGATCCCAAAACATACAGCAAAGATGAGTGTGTGTGTGTGCGTGTGCATTTGTGTGTGAATCTGTAGGAGAGATGACAATGAACATAGCTAAATGCCAGAACGTCAGGGCAAACAGGTGCAGAGCTGGCAGGATCTGGCCAATGTCCTGGTGCCCGTTAGGAGGGTTTGCTCAGGAATGGTAGCAAATTTCTGTCAGTCTAAGAGCAGGTCTGCAGAAGGAAGCTGAGAAGAAAGTATGCCTTGATGGAGCACAGCACCCAAGGAGGCCTTCCTAGCATGTCAAGCAGTACCAGCATGGCTCAGCAGTGGGGGAGCAGGCAGGAGGGCACAGGGTCCTAGAACCTGTACGCATTCCGTAATCTCAACAGTAATACATTTGAGCTGGGACAAAATCTCTGTTATAAAGCGCTGTCATCACAGTCTCCCAATAATCTAGAAAATGTCCAGATTTTGTACTACCTTGTTGAATGGTCTTGGGGTGTGAGGCTCACATCTTCCTGAAGCGCTTAAGGAACCACTGAGATATATACGCCCTGTGTTGGTCAATGCAATCTGCATTGGTTACAATATGATACACATAGTAGGCAGAACTAAGCTGAAACAAAATGTCTTGAAGTGTCTAATTTTGATTCTGCAATGGTATGGTGATCCCATTTGTCATATCCTAAAAATATGGGGTTTGCTTGTATCAGGTTAGAAGGGACATTTGGATGCCGGTATTTCTTCTGTGGGGCAGATTGCGCCCTCAAATGCGGCAGCAAACACAGTTATGCTCCTGACTTCAGACTTCCAGCTTCATGGAGATCTCTTCTTTCCCCTGCAGTCCCTGTCTGTGCTACCCAGGGAAGGACAGCACAGGCAGGGGCATGGGAAGGGTGACACTGGGGCTCTTGCATCATGGCCAGTGGTCCTCCTGTTGGCAGCGAGGCTGGGAGCAGCAGCCCTGTGGCTTCTTCCACCAGAGCTCCTGTTTATCCTCAGCCCTCACCGTAAGGATACCCTTGGTTTCTCATCCCAAGTGGCCTTGTACGTATCCAGGCTTTGCCCCAGCACTGCTGGTCCTGGTGGCCAGGAGCAGAAGCAGACCGAGCTAACCTCCCATGCTAACGTGGAAGGCTGAGCTTTTCTGCAGCTGCCAAATTAAACACATACTTTGTTTCTTGAACTTTGGATTTGTGTTTCGCTAAAATCTGGAATCATTAGAAAGTTTTTCTTCTGAGACCAGAGGAAGCTGACTTCATGAAGAAAAATGCACATGAGATCTGCCAGTTTGGGAAGACTGCTGAGTCAGCCAGGCTTCCCCAGCTGATGCTGGTGGGCTACGTGGGACAGCATTACCCTCACTGCCCAGCGTGACAGGCTGAGCTCATTTCCACTGCAAGGCCACTCCAGAAAGTGTCTCTTTTCCTCACTACTGTATGAAGAACTCAAGATATATTTTGAGAATATATGAAAAATAAATCCCTCTAGCATATATTGCTAAAGCTTTTTGTTAAAGTTTTGGCTGGTATACAAATATTAAGTCATGCTAGGCTTTTATCTGTGGCCAAACATGTTACCTTAGTTAAACAGTTATCTCCCTTGCTTTGAAGCCAGCTATTTCAACACACTAGGTAGTCTGATAATCTCTCAGCTGCATCATTTAGCAGGCAGATAGCTTCTCTGTGTAAAAAACCATAGCACACCCAGGGATATAAAATAATGGATAGAACTAGATCAGGCTGTGACATTCATATGCTCAGATCGACTGGAGAGTGGTCACAAACAATCAGATTCTCACACTGGTCTCCTTCAAGCAATAACCCACACAACCATGTTGCACCTGGCCTGCAACAAGCTGTCCTTAAAACTGCTGGCTGTTATCAGTGCCCCAGCACCAACAGAACCGTATGTTTTGACGTCAGTTCTGGTTAGAGGCTGGGCGCTCTGGGAGCCGTGATTTTGACACATGTGAATGAGCACACGGGCGGTTTGCCACAGCAACTTCTGAGTAGCTGTCACAGGAGGACAGTCACAGTCATTTACAGCTGGGAACATTTGTTTTTAAATAGTTTTTCCATGTAACCGTGAAGAAAATTACCTACTAGAGCTTTCAGCTGTGATTTCACCTCCTCTTGGTGAGCTGCTGTCCCTTGTCAGTGGTAGAGGCATGCTGATGCCTTCCACTAATCTGTAGCTGCCTGGATTAGTCACTGAAGATAAGACAGAATAAATAATGATGAAATCTTATTTCTTATGGCTATCTGTGAAAAAAAAAAAAAAAGGTGCTTTTGGTCAAGTTGCTAAATGTCTAGTGACTGAATAACTGAGTATCAGTACATCAGGTAAGGAAGCAAAGAAAAAGGAGACATACTAACGCTTTTGTCCTGCTTTCCTCTATTTCCAGACTAACAAAGAGGTTTTAAGTATTGTCCATGGGACAGGCTTCCTCTGACCACCTCAGCAGAGCGGAGGGGAGCCTGTTAGCCCTGGAGTGGTGACCCAGAAGGTCCCTGGGCTGTGGGTCACAGCCTCCTGCCTGGGCTGCCCCTTGCACCCAGAGGGAGTGGGGGTGGCCAGGGTCTCTGACCTGTGGCCACCCAGATCTTGTCCCTCAGTGATGTGGCTGGCCCTGCACCAGTCTTCCCTACGGTCTTGCTGCCCAGCTGTGGGGAAGAGCTGGAAGTCCTGGGGTCTGACACATGGCAGGGGACCTGTGGGGAGGGAAGGCTAGGCAAAGATCATTGAAGGAGGATGGGGACATGGCTGCCTCCCAGGTCTGTCTCATTGCCTTGAATCCCTCTTCCTCTTCTTGCACCATCTTTTTGCCTTTTGTCCCATATTGGTCCACAAGGTTTTAAATGCTCGGCAGCCGGACGAGTTCAGTGACTGACTGCAAAGGGGTGGGTTTTGAAGGGATGTTTTTTTCCCAAAACGTCAGTTCTGTATGTGCCATCACCTAGGCACTGGGAGAAGGGTACTCTGGGACACTCGTATCACCCTGTGAAGCTGATCTTGTGCTAAAACACTGCCTTTTGGGTAAACCCACGATTTACTCCTGCTTCTGCTCTAAACACCACAAAAGCTGGCATCCGGGGTAGCTTTACCATTCCTTTTCCAGACACAGCATGTGTCTACTTGTGAGTCTCTTGCATATTTCTGCCCCCCTTCCCTTCTCAGAAATCTCTGGGATCATCCTCCCATGGCTGTGCTGCTGCGTGCACCATGTTCTGTGCTTTCCCATGGGTGCTGACATCCTCTGACTTACTGCTGAAACAGGGACTTTTGGTGCCACAGCCTCAGTGCACCCTGGGGCTGCTCACCCGCTGCCTTCCCCTTTTGCCAAAGACGACAAGTTGGACAGGTCTGTTGTCACTGATACATCATTGCATCTGGTGTGGCAGCCCTCCAGGTGTCTCTTAACAGAGAGAAGCTGTAGACAGTTGTGGGGTAGTGGGTGCTGGTGCCTCCTCATTGAAAGCTCCCATTTTCCCCAGCCCTGGGGTCTTGCTCAGTGTCTCTGACATCCTGCAGTAATTACGATGACAGAGAGCAAGTGAGATACTAGCCATCCTTGTTCACATCTGTGGCCTGAAACAGCCCCTACCTTGAGTTTTGGTCAGGGGAACACCATGTTCTGGCAGGACTGTCTCTTCTTGAACAGCTGAGGCTTTGGTCATGCTGCTCCACTCATTTCAGAGATTACCTTGCACTGTGTGGGTATTTTCATATCACATACAGCAAGCAAGAAAGCAATGGGGCTTTGGCTCTACCCAGGTGTGCAGGGCACTCAGTATTACCAGTTTTTTTGCACCCAGTTAACAGAGTAGGTGGCTTGAATTACCACGGATTTCTTATACTCAAAATCCTGTTATGGTGAAAAAACCCATGCCTTGTATGCAAAAATAAGAATTTATCAGCAGAATATTTAAAATCTTAACAGTCTTAACCAAGAATTGTTAGTCTGGTTACAATACTGAGACTTACAATTCAGATTATGTGTTGTTAAAATTAGTACACACAAACTTTTTAGTATCTTCCCCATTCTCTGGTGTTATGCTCACCCTTTCTCTGGCCCACTGGTTCCTCAGGTTGATGGCTTCAGCCCTAAGGGAAGGAGGTGGCAGGATGGCAGCATCCTGCACCCTTGCTGGGGGGAGTACAATGGTGGTGGATGCAACCTCTGTGCTCTGGAGCCTGCCTGGGGTCATTTTTATACATTCGCTGGTGTGCTCTACCCCTTGCTCTTCCTTCATTGGTTCACAGGTCCACACTACGTGTGAGTTTACTACCTGTGCTGTGGTTTACACACACTGGGTACTCAGTCTCTGTTATCCCTCAAACTGGTTTTACCCAGCTTGCAAGGCTGCTGTCCTTTGATGACCAGTAACTGAGCACTGCAAGCTGGTATAGCCCTGAAGCCTCCAATATCATCCTGTGCCTCTACTCTTCAGTCCCCTGCTATCATCCTGCCATGCCTGTACTCCTTCATTTTTCATACTAGGGCCATAGACAACTTCACTTTAAGAATAACTACTTAATATCTCCTAGTTACAGAAATATCTAGATGTGTAACTATGTAAATGTTATACCATACAATCATATAAAGCTAAGGAACAATTTCAGAAAATCAGGTAATAGTACCTGATTGCTGGATAATTACTGTAACAAACAAAGAAGCTAAAAAAAAAAAAAAACAACCAGGCAGGCTAGGACAAGTCCAAGCAAAGCCTGACAAGTGCAGAGACCTGAGGCCTGTGCTGCCAGTTTAACACAAGGCAGGTAGCTGTGTGACAAGCAACAACTCTGCTGTATTTGCAAAGCTAAAGGCTATGCTGACCCATGTCTGTCTCCATGCTGAACAAGAGATGTCAGACTACACCTGCCTGAAGTGTAAATGTGAGATTCCCCCTTGACTTGTCTTTGTAGCGGGGCTGAGGGATGTGGGGGGGGGGAAGTGAGGGGAGTTTTGGTTCCCTTCCTCCAGGTACAGCCTTGGATGATAGTGAGAAAAGAGCAAAACATACCCCAAGTGCCTCCTTCCAGAAACAGTGTGTGAGCCAGGGAGGCCGTTGCAGCCTGGTGACGCTGTCCGTGGAGCACGTGGAGGCTGCTGGGCTACAGCCGATGGCATAGCCCGGGTGCAGTCAGTGAGACAGGGGTTTCTGCCTGGCCAGAGGACACCCAGGGTGCCCAAACCTGGGATCACCACAAGCACAGCTGTGAATCACATCCCCACACTCTATAGCTGTGTCGACAGCTAATGAACCTGGTCGTTAATTGCTCCCAAGGTGAGCCTTTGGCTCATTTATATCCACATATCACCCGCCGGCCTGAACAGAAATAGCTCAGTGACCTGCAGCCCTGCCTTTCTGCCCAGCCTTCCCGGCTGTGCTATGCCCTTGAGGTGGTCTGTGGGAGGCAAGGAACCCTGTTGCCTCACACCCTCCATTTCTTGGGAAGGAGGAGAGCAGGACCTGCTGGTGGAGCAGGCAACACAGCCGAGCCAGCAGCGTCCACCGCCCGCATGAACAAACGGTGCCAGTGGGTGGGAGAGGTAAAATGTTAGTCTGCAGGAGGGAGAGTGGGAGGCTGTGAAAAAGATCTGGTGCAGAGAGGAAACACGAAGAGCAAGCGTAATAGGGAAAATCTGTTTGGTGTTGCAGCGACGAGAGCAGGTTTAGGGGAGTAGGACTCGGTGGATGTGGGGGGAGAGCTGAGAATGGGCCACAAAACAAATGGCATAGCGCAGCATGGACGTAGGCAGGGAGCAAGCTGTCTGCTGCTCTTTTGTGCTAAGTGTGGTGCCTGCCTCTTCTTCCACACTGTCTCTGGCAAATCCTGCAGTGGAAAATCACAGCACGATATCAATACACCAGGAGCTATTGCCTGATAAAGCAAGTCTGGCAGACAGCTCCTGGATGCCGATCTTGACATTGGCAGGAAATCCCCTGCGGGAATGGCAGACACCCCTCATCACCACCGCTCTGTCTCCCATGGCTGGCACACAGGGACCGCATCATTCGCTGTCCCTGCAACCTCTCCAACACATTTTGCAAACACATGGAAATTGTATAGAGGGGAAGCACAAGCTGTGGAGTGACAGTTCTGCATGGCAGCATGTCTGCCCCTGCACCGCCCTCCTACAGCACTGTGCATCTGGGACCTCTGTTTCTTCCACATTTCTTGATGTAAAATGAGGATCACTCTACTAAAATCAATTATGTCAGTTTTTCAACTGGTGCAAATTGGTGCTACTCTAGGGAATTCAATGCATAGCGAAGGATCTCAGCTCTGTGAGCTCTCTCATCCCTAATGTTTACAGGCTGAATACCCGTTCTTGAACAGTAGTTGACAGTAGGAGTGATGCTGGCTAAGACTGACCCTATTGATGCTGCACTGTGCAGTCATATTTCAGGAGGACAAGAAACCTGCACAGTCAGACAGGGTACCTTATGAATTATATCCCTGTGTGGATGTCAGGCCACAAAGCCACCCAAGCAGATGGAGGTGAGTGCAGGAAGGAGCCAGGAAGATGATGTAGTGCACATGCATCTCTTTCACTGGGAGCCCTGCCATCAATGCCTGTCATCAAAATGCTTTAGTCAAAAAACACCATCAAGCACCACATATAAGAGTTAACAGGAACATTTACTATGAAGACAGAGCAGAAAGGAGGCTTTCCTTTTGGCTGTGAAAGGGGAGACAGCCCTTGGCACCAGACTCATTAAAAGCAAGTATGATTTTATTTCAGAGAGGGCACACAAGACCTTGCTGAGGCTGTGTTAGCTTTCCAAGCTGTTTGACTGCTCCCAGTGTGATTCCCATGCCATGCCACCATTTCATCACCTTAGAAAACCCACAGCTGTAGGGAAGAAAGGGGCAACTGTGCTCTTTCTGGTACCTGTTGCCAAGGCAGGTCTGTTGAAAGCAGTCACCAGCCAGCCCTCAAGCCACCCCCTGGTTCAGGCAATCTGCTTATTGGGTGCTCCCTACCTACTTTTTTGGATGTAAAGAGGACAGCACTTGAAATATCTACAATTTTCTAGACCATCATTATATGTTTTCCACAAATCTCAGCTGGCAGTATGCTTGTGTAATTACCATCCAAATACCTCGCCTGTCCATCCAACTACCTCCTCCTTCTGACCACTGATGGTTACATGTGTGAGCAGTCAGCTGCTTGCAAGGGCTAGCTAAGTCTTTCAAATTGGCATTATGTAGTTGAAAAGTCTTTGGGTTCAAGAGCAGATTTGATCCTTCTGCTCTGTTTTGAGTTGCAAGAAACTCAGGAAGATTTGCTGCTAGATTAATAGTAAAAATGACAGAATGTTTCTGGTGGAGAAAGCAGATTTCTTTCTCTGTTGAAGACAGCTTTTCACATTCCCAGTGCTGCCTCCACTAGAAGCTTCTGTTTCTCGTGACCCTGCATTGTTGATTCAACTCTTCCCATCTCTTGTTTACTTACTTATGGCAAATTACAACCACTTCTGCTTTGTTTGCAAGAGTGTTAATCATTTTACCTGCTATTCTGGCTGACAACCACATATTAAGCAAGAGTCTTCTGTTGTAATACAGATGTCTCTCTCTGAATGCTGGCAAGTCTTAGGTCTTCCCTTGGCTTTCAGTCAAGTAAAAAAGTCATTCTTTGCTAGCTCAATTTAAAACATTTTCCTTGTTTCCTTTTAAGCAAGTGTCTCGATCAATACCAGCAGTTTTTGATAAATGGCATAGAATGACAACTCTTGCTAAGAAACTGTATACTAGGCTGGTACAAATGGAAATAACTCACATCATGCAGTTTCACATCATCTTTAATCAGCAATAGCAAGCAGAATTCATGTCACTTCAACTAGTGATAGTTGGGTTAACTATTTTTCCTATGAAGAGTGTACTGTTTGTATCTCTATCAAAAATCAGCATGAGGAAAGGACGGTTGAATTCAATGGTTGGATGAATAGACAGTGTCAGTATTTCAGCAGCAGTTCCTGCTGCTGCCTCAGTACCTCTCTCATCAACATCCAGAGCAGCCTTATGAACAACCTAAGAAGAAGAGAACAGACAGTCATTCTGGGCAGACAGCAGCCACCTGGGAGATGAATCAGACCCCTTTTAAAGCAGCCCTGTTTTGAAGGATCCATTGCAAAGTGAGTAGAAGCTGCAGAGATGTGAGCTGTGTTGTAGTCATGGCTGCTCTAAATAAGCAGAGTGATGGAGATACAGAAATGTCCTAAAAAAAAAAGTCCCAGGCTATTTTTCCTCTGTCCCAAAGATTGGATGAAGGATGGAGGCTCCACTTGTAAGAGTTTCTATCTCTAAAACTGAGTCTCTAGGGTAGGAGGACAGGCTGTGGTGTGCCCAGGAGTGTTACTGGCTCCTGTCAAGGAGCTGGGTCCTCTCATGTTTCAGATACTGTCCAGGAAATCTTGGCCAATACCAGTCTTGGAAAAAACAGGTGTGCAGCAAAGTGATCTGATCTCCACTGTCACTGAGGGCCAAACTCTTCTTGTAAGCTTACTAGCTGAGGCCAGGGTGAGCCCAGCTGCAGGCAAGCTGGGAGCCAAATTTAGCTGGTGTTTCTGGATGCTACCACAGAGGTGTTTTCCTGCATGTTTGTGAAAGAAAGGAGAGGGCCAACAGCCATGGACTTACTTTAGAAACCTTCAGGTCTGGGGTGCCAGTGATGCCAGAGAGATCTGCCTGGTCAGTGAACACATCCACAATTCCCATCTTGCTAAGAGTGTTCGTTATTTCGTAGCTCCCAGAAATAGAAAATTTGGGGAAGTAGAGGCTCACCAAGCTGTTATGTAGAAGAGAAACACAGAAGGTAGTGAAATATCCTCACCAACGTAAATGATGGTGAGAAAGCTCTGTAATTCCCATGAGTGTCAAACCCCAGTGGCTTAGACCCTGAGTATACAATAAGCACTAATTCAGTTGCTGATGCTGATGGTGACACAAGCACTATGATTCTTACTACTACTGCTACTAATACTACCTATCTGGTATTCTGCTTCAGCAAATCTGAGAGTGGTCTGCAAAGGAGGACAGTAACAAGATCCCCTCTTCACAGCTAGAGAAGACAAGGTGCAGAGGTGACAGCCCATGCTGCGCAAGCAGGTGAAGACCTGAAGTGGGGCACAGACAAGGTCTGCCTGGGGACAAGTGTAACAAACCCCAGCACCTTGAAAGTGAAGCAGCGTTTTTGGCATAACTGTGGCATTTGGTATGGCTCCAGGGAAGGTCTGTGCCCTGCTGCCTGCACCTTTGGACACCCCTATCCTCTAATCTTCTTCCTGTGGGTTGGCTGTGATAGAGTTTGCCTTTAACTACGAGCTATCTGTAGGCAGCTCCTGCATAGTGTGCTTTCTGTTGGATTTCTCTTCATGTACTGTCTAAGGATCCTCAGAGCCTCCAAGTCACCTGCTGCAATGGTTCCCTTTAGGTAGCTCAAGTCTTTTGCTGTCTCACTCAAAGACAGCCTGGCTTGAATAGCAAAACAAATAGGAACCAAATCACACAGCTGTAGCCTTTATCTGATAGTGCCCAGTGCACTAGAAGATGGGACCAAGTGTATTAGCACTGGCATCAAGATAATAATAGATCTGAAACTACCATCCAGTTCTCACAACATCTCCCGTAAAGAGCTTATTCCTGTGTTGACCTTGAAGGCACTTGAACCAAGAATTCATTTAGATAAGGATTTTTGCTGATTTTGCAGCTGAGAATTATATATTTGTATTTTTCATATTTGAGGTATCACATTAATAGTTCATAACCAGTTTGTTACCCACTATGTTTTTATTAACTGTGCTGGTATTTCTATAATGATGCACCAAGAATCGTGGCTGTGAACTGCACAGCCTTATTACTTGTGAGTCAGGGCTGAGCTTGGTATTAGGCACACATTAACTTGATATTACTCATCTACTGGTGCTAAGAGCTCTTCCCTCCGAGACAAAGAAAGTTGTAAAACATGTCAGCTGATGTTAGTGTCAATGGTAGGAGCTACAACAGAACCTCATTAGATTCTTACAGTTTTAAAACCAAAATGTCAGAAAATCAGCACACCTGCAATTAATCACCAGCCTGTTCTAACAACCACTGTGTGCTGCAATGGTTCTTGTAAGGAAGATATTTGTGTAGGACATGTTAAGTATGTAAGCATTACTACAAACTGTTTATAGTTTATTTAAGGTTTAGTACATATGTCTGACTCATGCTGTGTTCAGTGACATATAAGAGGTAAAACATATTGGCTGAAACCTCAGTATGGGAGATCTGCCTTAGAATTTCCACCTTCCCACTCAGACAATGGACTGTTTTAGAAGTGTCGGTTGAGGCTTGCTATTCGGGACTCCTAGGAGCCCATCAGGATGGTCTCCACTCTAGTGAGGAAAGCAGCAAGTCATGTAGGCATCAACAAAAGAATAGTTAAATACCAGCCAGCTGCAAGATATTTACAGCTAGGATGCACAAGCCAAAAATAACCCGCTCAGTTCCCAGAACCAGCAAATTCATAGTGTTTGCATTCCCAAAAAAAGTAAAAAAGACTATAAATCTAGGTGCTGCTGCAGCTGACTGGCAGAAGATTACCTCTGGAAGAGATGTTCTGACCATTCCTGGACGGTTTCCTTGACCAGAGTTTCCTCTAACTGCTTCATTTTCCCTTTTGCTGGCAGAACCAGAAATGCCGTAGCACTCCCATTATAATGAAGACGTACCACTGTGCATGACAGCTCCTCATCAAAATAGAGGTCGAATCTGCCTGTCTGGTGCATCATAGGGACTTTCACCGTCATTTCAGGATCCACAAAGAACTCCCTTTCTTCGGTATGCTCTGGTTTAAAAGGCTTTTCCCAGCTGCCTGATAGAGAGAGGGAGAATACAACTGAATATCCGTGCCTCATCCCATCATAAACTGTATTTTATGTAACTAGTAATAATATTCACCTATTGGTCCATTTGTTAAATTCAGAATTTTCAAATATAATATTTTAAAATTTGTATCACAGGAAGGCAAATATCTTTTACCTGGTCAAAAGAGTGCATTAGATTTAAATTTCACTTTATTTTTTCAGATGCTAGTTAATGAACTAATTAGGCATTTTCTTCATACCTACCACTACTTTTCTGTTTAGGTGATCTACGTGGCCTTTCTGTAAGCTGTCATTTAAGGGCTTACTTGACATCGTGTGTTCTCATGTACTGTATGCATTTCATTTCTGTTGACTCTAATCATAAGCCTCAATTTGTAGACAAAATTAATGCAGGATTTCATCTCTCAGTGTTGTTATGTCAGGCTGAAGAGCACACCACCTATTTTGCATCAGAAATGCACCATGTTTCAAATTTGTTCCTTGAAATGTCCTCTCCTGTTCATCCCTGGCTTCTTCCATATATAAATATGTTAGTGTCTATACATAAAGGATTCTGATAGAAAAATAAAAAAAAGAGTATGTAGTAAATTAGGCCATTGAATCATGCATACTTTTAAAGAGAGGTATTAAAAGGATTAGGTCATGCGTGCATCTCAGCTCCTTCACGGAAAATTGGAAGAACATGGGGCAATCATCAGTTATGGCTAAACTATGAAAGTGAGCTCGGGCTGCACAGGAAGCTGCCGCTTGGATCAGAGGTCCTGCAGCTGCCACAAAAAGAACCAAGCCTGTGTGGCCCCTGGCTGCCTCCTCGTGCCAAGCAGGGTCCTGCCACCTCTCCACCACCTCCAGTATGCCATTAGGGGCTCTTCTGACCCAGCAAAGAGCATTTGAAATTTCCCCCAGACCAAATTTCAAATGAGGTAGCTGACATTAGATCTATTGATAAGAATGAATAACGTGAATGCAAGTCCTAGAGGACTTACCTTTAAAGAAAACAAAGGTAGCCAGAAGCATTACAGTCTGTGGATCCATGTCCTTGACCAAATCAGCAATTTTCCCATGTGTTTTCCTCTCTATATAATCATTGATCTGCTTCTCAGCCTCCATGGGATTATTGAAGTCAGTGGTAAAAGCCTCCAGCTGATACAGAGCTTTAGCATCATCTAAAAATTTTTTTAGAGGTTTCAGCTTCTCTGTTAGAAAGATGGCATTCCCCATGTTGAGCTGGACCCCGCCCTCAGGATGGCTCAGCATGTGGATGAGGTTGTGGAAACCTTCCTGTATCTCTTTCTCCTGAATCTCTGTAAGGTTGAAGGTGAGTCCTTCCAGGATCTGAGTCTGAGTGGTTGATCTAGCCCCTAGGGCCAGCATTGCAAATGCAGTGGAGATGCTTACAGGAGAGAAGAAAATGTTCTTATTAGGTGCCTCCAGTGTAATCTCTTTAAAAAACTGAAATGCAAAGTCAGCATTGTTTGGCACCAGTTTGAGGCAAGCAACTGCTTCATGTGCATGGTGTATATGTTCATTTGTATCATGTCCATTGTGGTGGCTGGGTAGGAGCTGACCATGGGCAACAGCATGAAGCCCAGCCAGAAGCAAACTCATGTAGAATGTGGTCTTCATCTTCTTGTATTAAAATCCTATGGAACAAAGAAGAAACTATTACTAACATAAGTAAATTAATTAAGTAGAAATAGTTATTCTGTCATTTCCAGTGAATAAGAAATCTTAACTCTTTCTTTTGTTTTCAGCTCTTGGCAGATTTTTATTATTCCCCACCCCCATCCCCTTGGCCTCCTGGCAAGTCTCTGCCAATTCTTCCTACCACCCTCAACTTAAACACCTGTGCAGGCAAAATTCAGCGTGGATTAGGTGAATACACAGCAACCTCAGCATGCCAGAGAGTGGAACATATCCCATCAGAAAACACACTATGGCTAATCACTGGAAGGTTGTGATACTACCATGTTTTTGTCACTAATGGTCTAAGACAATTCCTGCAAAGTGCATCATAGGAGAAGTCTGGATGGTTTGTGACTAAAGGGAGGAAGAGGAAATCCATGCAAGTGGGCAGCAATCAGTAGCTACATACAAACAGAATTTGAGCAAACAGGCATGAAGGAAATCTTTAAATAAACTTTTGGTCAGGTTGGTAAGGCACCCTATTTCAAGACAGGACAAACGATGGCAGCTGTTTTTCAGTAGCAAATAGAATATAAAGCCCTATATCTCTAAGGAATAGGTGCTCTTTCTTACTGAATAAAAGTGATTAACACTTTAAATAAATAAGTAAGAACCTGAAGTAATATGTTGTCTCTTAATAGAGAAACTGAACCATTGGAGTGGGTTCATTTTCAGCACAGCAGCAGAAGTCGATGTCATTAACAAAAAAAGGCCTTATTTTTATCAGATGCTTTACTGGTCAAAGGGCGATACATTTATCAGCCTGTTAATGCTTGGCTGTGGTAGCTGCATTCCTTTGCAGAGCTGACACTCTGCGCTGTATAAGCTCTTACAGAGGGACCTTGGAAATGTGGATATGAGTATCCCAGTGATCCCCATTTCTGAGGAGAAATCTAGGGCAAAGAAACTGTGACAGACTTGCAAAGAATTTGCAGAGATAAGCCAGATTTCCTAAAAATTGTGCAAAGAAAGACATATTAAACCAATTGCACCTTTCTGCTCTGGTGTGATTCAACTTGAGAGCCTGTTGTCAGAAAGTGCTACGCTCATGGTCCTGCTTTCTCCATAACATCAGAGGGAGGAATTTGTATTATTAGTTGACTATGCAGTTACAGTTAGACATGCATAAGAACAACAAAACATTTTTGAGCTATAATCAAATATTCAAACATTTACATGTTTGATATAAGTATTTCTAAAAAGCAGGCCTATTTGCTATAACATCTACTGTGTTACTGACAAATGGAAGAACCATAAGGGTTCTTGGTAACTATATTTTCAATTACTGTGCACAGTAGTTTTAAATTATAGCTTGGCCTTCTCAGATTTTGACATTGAAATGATACTTCTCAATATATCTAGCTACTTGTAACTCAACATTAAGAGCTCCAGTTCTGAATGTTTGAAAGCGCTATCAGTGAGCCAATGTATTAGTCAGACTTTGAAAAGAAACCAACTCCCGAACAAAAGCAACAGAGCTAAGCCTAATCTATCCCCACATATCCAGCAGGGCGATTCAGAAGCCGCTTCTGGATAAATTATTCACTGTGAACTATTTACTCAGCTGCAGTCGTAATTTATTAAGAATAACACGAATACCAAAGAATAATACATTTCATTTTAAATATAAGTCATCACCTGCTCCCTATCTCATCACATTAATATTTATTATAAAATACAGCAGATAGATAGACTTTTCTATATACACATTCAACTGTCAATTTGTGTTTATTTGGAAAGCAAAATAGACATAGATTTTAACTGACCTGGCCGCACAATTATGGCTAATGTGATATATAGATAGCATGGGTTTGCTGTAAGGATTCTGTAAAATATCAGCTACAGTTTTCTGAAGGTTTTTTCCTATCCTGATACTTTGCTCTATGTAGTTATGACATGTTTGCATTTCATGGTTAATTTATGTACTTTCATGGAATTAATTTCATTTTATTACAGCTCTGAATTCACAGATAATTAAATGCAGTCTGAATCTGAATCATCCATCTGTTACTCAGTACTGGCCAACCACAAACAGTCAAGACACATGATTCAGCCCTCACAAAAATCTTGATAATGGTTGATTTTAAAATCATAAGATTAGAAAAGACTCAGTAGCTGCAGTTTGTAGAGGTCTTTTTTGTCGTTTAAGCCTTGAATAAAGAAGTGGCCCACTCTAATAGGCCCTTCTTTGAAATGTAAAGGTACATGTATAATAGACTTTGCATCCTGTAAGCCTTTAGAATATGATTTGTGATTGTTATTTCATACTTTATATTTACTTTTCCATTTGATATTATTGTGGCTTTTAGTTTAGCAAGTGATCAGCCAATGATAAATTGACAACAGAGATCCTTTCAGTATGAAGCAGAAGATGCAGATTCTTATATGTTCTTAATGATCGAGGGATTTTCTTACTGAGCATATTTGCTAACAATTTATTAAAAAGCAAAGAGCTGAGACGCTGTGCTAAAAAGACCTCAGTGAATTCCCTGTCTGAAAGGACTATTTTTGCAGGAAACTTCCATTTTAAGACCTTTACTCATATAATAAAAACAATTTGTTCATGAACATGGGAGTAGAAGCGGAAAGCTCTTCAAAATCTAATTCCAAATCTACACTGACTTGTTGAACAGCCTGGAAGGAAACCTGTTTTGTTCTCTTTGTCTATGTTATGCAATGACAACATATTTGTGGTATTCAAAAGGTTGCTTTCATGAAGAGGTTTCAATCAAACCAGACAATGGCACAAGAGCATGCCAACACCTGGAGGACAGTGTTCCTTTAAGCAATTTATCTGTAATAGACTTCATAATGACACTTGTTGAACGTATTATCTCTTCCCTGTTACGCAATCTTCCCCACCATGCAACCCAGAATGGCAATACTTATTTTGGACAGTATATTCTGGGAAGAAGATGTAGAAAACTGGGATTGGCTGAAGTTACCTTAGAATAATTCTGCAAGAAGACCTGGAAGGGAGCTGGACTAAGTTTTCTGACCGACAGAGCCTGTTTCTTTGTGGGTATAGCTAATTTTTCCACTTTAGGGCTAATTTTTATCTCTATGATTTGGATAAACAATTCGGAAATAAGTTTTCTGCCTTTAGATTACCATGTAATAGTACAGGAGATTAATATTCATCCTATGCTATTCCCATGAGGGGTCCTCACTGATAATCTCATTTCAGACAACATGAAAATTTGCACTGCTCAAAAACGTGTGCAAGCTTGATATAGGAAAGCTGTTTGCTCACCAGATGGTGCTGCTTCCCTCCTGATTGCTTCTAAATGAGGAAATGTAAGAAATCTGTTTCCTGAAAGCTCACTGGGAGAGCACCAGGTACACCAAGACATGCCCCGGCCGCCACCGCCGCCCCCCCCCCCCCCCCCCCCCCCCCCCCCCCAGTGGTATCTGATGAAGTAATCTCAGCTTCTCAGGGCCATATAAAACAATTAAACAAACAAATAAAAACAAATCACCTAAACGCACAAAAAAAGTCACAAAAGGAAGACTTGACATCTGTGTGTGAAAAAATTACCTCAGAAGCCTACTGTCTTGGACCACCTACTCACAGGAGCACCACAAACTTAAATGTGCTTTGCTGGCTAGCCAGAAAGATCTCTGTGTACCTCATTGCATGTGCCTGGACATGCTCCAGGGCTTTTACAGGCTGATCAGCTAGGTGCTTATAACTCTTGTGATTCAGAGTTTTAATGTCTCTGTGCCTGAGGCCCCTGGGAAGATTGCAAGCACTAGCCAAGGGCATTGGATTCTGCAGAGAATCCAACCACTGTGACTATTTCATTAAAAGTAATTCCTTTTGCAGCAGAAATAAGGAAGCCAAGTTTACACCATCCTTTAGAAATGTATGTGACTGTTCACAGAGCTGTTCCCAGTGCCATCTATCTTCTGTAAAACAGCTTAACATTGGAGAGCTCCCCTGGCAAGTGTACCCTCCAAGAGTGACATCACCCACTTCTAGGCCTCCTTTTGCCTGGGAAGAGGTGAACATGAGCTCTCACTCTTCTACCATCAGTATTTTCTGTTGAACTGGAATTACTGCACATAGTCAGGGATGAAGCATCCTTGAGGCCACAGGATAAAAAAGAAAATAAAAAAGAACCAGTGCAGTGGTTAGGGCAGTCAGGTGGGACAAAGGAACTTTTCTTCCCTTTTCAAAACAGCAGCAGTGCCAAGAATAGACCAGACCAGGTTCACAGTTTCTACTTTCAAGTGTGCACCTGACCACTACCCAGTCTCTGGCTCCATGAACATGTTGGCCTCACTGTGATCTTAGCTCCCCTGAGCATGAGGAGAACATAATTTTGTCTCCTTCCCTTTCAATGGCCCTGTAATCTGGTGATTAGAGCAACAGGGAGATGCCTCATCTGAAAGGGAAGCAGACCTTAGATATTCCATTCCCTAAGCAAAGATATTTCTTGTAGACCTTGGATATAAAAATCGGAAGAATTACTTAAAACGAACTGCCAATACATTAGGTATTGCTTAGGATATGCTGGCTCCAGAGATCATCTTGCTTCCCTGCAAGGGAACTGACACCCCACCCTGGCTTTTAGATTCTTACTCCTCCTGTCAGCTACCTAACAATGTGCAGGCAACTCCATGCATAAACTGTGATGCCTATGTCCTTTATATCCAGCTGATCCAATAAAAGCTTCTTTATGACTAGAACAATTCCTAAAACAGACTTCAATATAAGATACAACCCTAGGAAAGACTTAAAATCAATTGCAAGGAACAAGAAGATACATTTTTCAAGTTTCTATAGGAAACAAAAAAATTACTTACAGTAGCTTCCAAGGATCCTGCTGTATTCACTAGGACTACCCTGCAGCTCCCTCTCTTATTTATACTGTAAAGAGCATTATGAAAGCAGAGCGTCCTCTAGAAAACATTAACCAGGGCAGACAAGTGTTATTACTTTAGGAATGGTGCAACAGTGAAGACAATTTTTTGGGGAAGGCACCTGATTTTTGCTATATACACATGGTCAAACCCTGACTTTACTTACAACAGTCATGAGTCTTCCTGCATTTCTGCAGATCCTCCTGCTGGGAATCCAGCCCCTCACTCCAGGAAATACTTCACATGCATCATTAACTTCTGTAAAGTGCATGAATTCACGCAGTAGAAGTGCTGAAATGAGTAAAACTAAAAACATACATAATACTAGGCAAGAGCCTAAGGAAAAGGCAGCTGGATGCATGCTGCAGCCAGATCTCTTCTTAGTATTTTGCACAGAGGTATTTTGCTTCCTCTACACCAGACTTTTAATAGCTTTTATCTGGCATATTTGTTTTAAATGATCCACTATTTCTTAATTATCTACATTGCTATTAATAAGGGCCAATTTCTGGGAACATCACTAATAAAATTAAAGCAGTAGTACTAATATTTATAGTGGCTGAGGGTTGCTATAGGGCTGGCTACTTGACAGCAGAGCTGGGCTCTCAGGAGGTCATGGTACCCAGCACACCCTGGCCAAATTGGTGTCACCTGTACCTCATGCAGCAATGAATTGAAGGACAAAGTGTTGCCCTGTGCTCTGCAAGCATGGGCTGACACAAGGTGCAGGCATTGCTGAAATGCAGGCAAGGAAGTGTCAGGCCAGTACACCAGAGCTTGCTTTCACACAGGGGTGAACCCATGTGGTCAGGCCACCTGTGTTTTACATGATCCCCCTTTAAAGCCAAACTCCACGCAGGAGTCTGTGCTTCTGCAGCACCTATAGAAGGGTAACCACAGGGACTGTGCTAATGTGGGTGTAACCGAGGAACTGGAAAAACAGAGGAACTGGAACAGGTCAGTGCCTAGCTGAATACCTTCCATCCAGGAAGGAGCATCCCCTTGGGAGGTGGGGGATTGCAGGAGAAAAGGTGCTATAATTCATAGAATCATTTAGGTTGGAAAAGACCTGTAAGATTACCAAGTCCAACCATAAACCTAACACTGCCAACCAAATCCACCACTAAACCATGTCCCTAAGGGCCACATCTACACCTCTTTTAAATACTTCCAGGGATGGTGACTCAACCACTTCCCCAGGCAGCCTGTTCCAATGCTTGACAAGCCATTTGGTGAAAATTTTTTTCCCTAATATCCAATCTAAATCTCCCTGGCACAACTTGAGGCCATTTCCTCTTGTCCTATTGCTTGTTACTTGGGAGAAGAGACTGACACCCACCTCGCTGCAACCTCCTTGCAGGAAGCTGTAGAGAGCAATAAGGTCTCCCCCGAGCCTCCTTTTCTCCAGGCTAAACAACCCCAGTTCTCTAGGCTGCTCCTTGTAAGACTTATTCACTAGACCTTTCACCACCTTTGTTGTCCTTCTTTGGACATGCTTGAGCGCCTCAATGTCTTTCTTGTAATGAATATGTCTTTTCTTGCATTATACTTCAAAGAAGGAATCTTTCAGAAAGAGAAGCTTTAGAATAATGGGATAACTCTTTTGGCGGGTTTTTCCTCTGGGAAATTCCTCAGTGGTTAAGAACAAATGGAAGTATGTATTTTCCTCTGTTTTCCAGGATGTATCCCTGCACATTTGCAACTACGAGTAGGTGTATCATGGAGGGTTCTGTGCATGCAGGGCTGTCAGAGCTGTTACAAATCATTTCTTTCATGACTTCTGTTTCTCCTCTGTGGGTGTCTCTCACCCATGCAAAGATAAGCAGAGTTCACATCCAGGCTGCTAGAACATGTGTCTGAATTGTTTACCAGCAAAACCTGTTTATCAGTGAAAAGAACAGCTGGGCACATGCAACCTGTTTCTCTTTAAAATAACAAATGAAAACAGCCTCTGAAGTTACAGAGCATTACCCAGAACCTGTGCAGAGTGAAGAGGAATAATACATGCACCAAGAGACAAACGAGAACAAAATTAAAGAAGAAAAACCTGCAGCTATGAGTAAAGTTACTGGGAATAGTGAAGAAAAACCCAACTGACTTAACATGACTTCATTTAAGAGTGGTTTAGTGTTGTAATAGAAAGTGCCCTTTACTTGCTGACATTTCTATGGCAGTGCAAGAAGGAAAATGAATGCAATAATATCTAATCTATATCAGTCTCCAATGTTATATGCAATGTTACCTGATTTTTTTTCCCTCATGTATACAACAATTTCATCCAATCATGTAAATTATCCTGAAATTTGCAGAGACTCTCAATATTTGATGGCAGAATATATTGCATGTGAACTTGCAGCTCTCTTTTTGTGCAGGCAGAGGGCTTATATAGGCACTTTTCTGATATTTGGAAAGACAGCTCATTAGCTGTAATGCTGTTAGGAATCCTTCCATTTGCTCCTCTTGGTCTGGGACATTAGGTATCCTAATAATTTGAACCCCAAGTTACTTTAGGGGTTTTAAAATTATTATTATCATTGCAAGATCTTAATAATGCTATTTCATTTTCAGTAAATTGGCAACATAAAAAAAAAGTGTCATGCAGCATGAATTCCCTTGGAAACAGTCTGGCTGTAGTCCAAAAAGAATTAATTATTTAAATTAGAAGAACTGTATGCTTGCTTCTGTGGCAAAGAAATGCTTTAATATTTTTAAATATTTAACTAATTACTCTGAAAGCTATTCTAAAACACGATGGGTTGCTGTTCTTCTGATGGTGCCCTTTGGAGTACAGAGAGCACACAAGTCCCTGCTATGATAGTGCTGAGGTTAAATGTCAGCATGGAGCTGGTGAATGCTGTATCTTTCTCTCCGCTGCCAGGCTGTTTAATTTGTGGAGCTCTGTTGCTCTCTGTGTTTCAAGGGAAAATGTACTTGTGGTTATGTGAATAGTTCAACAGTGACCTGCTGGAAGAAGTTACTCACAGTGCCAATACAGATCAGGCACAACTGTGTCGTGTCTGCTCCAGTCCTTCCAAGAGAAGATAGGGCAGACCCTTACCTTTAAATTGCTGCTTCCTTGATTTCATGCTGTACTCTGGTCTTGCCCCCTGCCAGCCCCACACAGTAGGTCCAGGCTCACTCCAAGGGGGAGCATCTCACTCGGACATTAATTCTAGCCCTGGTAAGGTAATGCACACCTAGCACTGTCCCCAGGCCACCACAGCCACAGTGAGTCCCTACCCTTGCTTTCATTCTAACATCAGTTTATTTCTGGGTCCCAAGAAGACTCTTACTTTCAGTCGCTTCCAAAAATTGGCTTGGAGTCCAGTTCCTCCTCTTCTCAGGCTGTGGTTGCACAACTGCTTTAACTCCACCAAAGTGCAGGATGCTGTTGCCAGGGGTGTCTCATCTTCCTGCATCCCTGCCATCTCTCCAGGACAGTCAGTGGGCTGGCACCCAGGACAAGTGAGGAGAGGCTGGGAAACCTGAGCTTGTTCAGCATGGAGAAGAGAAGGTGAGGGGGGGAGGCTATACCTGCCATCCTCCTTTACATAATGGGCTACATTAGAGAGAAGATGGAGCCAGAGGTGAACAGTGGCAGTGTGTAAGGCGGGGGACACAAGCTGCAGCAAGGTAAATGCAAATGATATAAGGAAAGTAATGTTCACAGGGAGGTGAAACACAAGGACAGATCACTGTGTGAGGCTATGAAACTGCTTGTCCTTGGAGGCGTCCAAAACCTGGCTGGACATGGCCCTGAGCAGCCTGAGCTAGATTCCAGGCTGGTGCTGCTGTGAGCAGGTGGTGGGATTGGATGACCTCCAGAGGTGCCTTCCAACCTAAATTATTTGACTTTTCTGATAAAAATGACTGTGAAACCATGCTCTCAGGAGTCCTTGTCTCCACTCGCACTGCATGCTTGCACTGCACTCTGCAGAGAGACCTCCTTCTGCTTCTCACCACATGACTCCACAGGCTTTAACCTTGAAGCACTCAGCCCCCTGGGAAGGTATCATCTCCCTCATCCTCTGGCATACCGCAGCAGATCCAGCACAAGGCAATCAGACAGCCTCTCTCCTGGCTGCCCAGACACAGGCTCTGCCAGAGCACAGCACACGATATGCACACTGGGAACAAACAAATCTGGTGGACCATCTGCCACGCTCCCAGCAGGCCACAGCCGCGGCAGGCGGCACACTCCGCTCAGCGGGGCTGCCTGAGCTCAGGCTTGCAGCACTGCACAGGACTGTGCTTTTGTCCTCAGACATGTCAAAAGTTTCCAGCACTGATCGTGGTCTCAGTAGGGATCCATGTATCTGCCTTGATTTCTCTAGACCTGCCTGTAATTAGGACCTGCTATGATATGCTTTTTAAAAGCCTGTGTGGGAGGGGAGAAGGAAAATGGTGAACTTTGGAAGCAGAAAACTTGAATGGGCTATTTCAAAATTAGAAGTAAGTTGCTGCCAAAGAAATACTTGATACTGTTATTTTCCTTCACATATCTCCTTTAAGATGGTAAGTTTTCAGATGTGCCCTTAGTGGGGCATGCCAGCAGTTGAGATTTAACTCTGTTTTCTTCCTCAGAAATGCAAGAAGCATGACCACGGGTGTCTCAATGGGTCTGACTCTTTGCTATCTAGCCTCAGGACAAGATAAAGCATCTCCAAAGATGAACTTGCAGTGGGGAGAACCGTCTGTAATTGAAAAAATCCTTTAGCATAGAAGAACAGAGTTTGGAAAATGTTCAAATGCACATTAATTTGTTTTGTACATTTACTTTTTTTTATTATCTGAGTAGACTTATGTTCTATTTTCTTGTGCCATGAATAAAAAATATATGTGAGTGGGTCTGAGAACAAATGTTGACAGTTCTCTACCTTTTATCTGGGAAAATCACATTTCTTTCTGTGTCTGTTTGCAATTGTTCCCTCCAGAGAACTGTAGGGAAGAGGAAGATTCAGTGAACCTGTTGCTTCTATGTGGTCTAAACATACTCTGTATTAGATCTTTCTTTTGGTAATGGTTGGTTCTTTCACCAAAGAAAAGCCCTTGGTTTCTGCAGGTTTAAAATGTCTGCACACCTCTTGCCCTATGCTGTGAGATAGATGATCCATAAGAGATTTAAACCCTGTAAACCGCCCAGAGGGCATCAACTTCTGCACATGCCCTGTGGAAACACTTTCTTCTTTCAAAACCCTCCTTTAAAAAACACATCACCTCTGCCAAGATGTCTCTAGGTCTCTCTGAAATGGCTACAAAATTGGAGCCTGGCCACTTCCAGAAATACCCAGCAGAGGGAAAAGTAGCGTATTATTTAGCTTGAATTTAATCCCCATAAATCTACCATCACCTGTGTGTTAGGCTGATCGCTCCAGAATTTGCATTGTCTTCTCTTCCCCCAGAATCTCATTTTTTGTCCCATCTACCATCTGTAGTGATTATTATATACTTAGACACCTCAGAAACAGATAGTATGGGATACTGCAGGTGATAAAATGTGGGACTCTTGGACAGGCTGCCATGTTAACTGCAAACTCCTGCGGTTAGGAAATGCCAGGATGAAGGTGGCTGTGCTGTGCTTTTTGGCCAGAGGTAGGTGCTGGAGTCAGGCCCCGCTGACACCGATTTGACATTACATTTCTCCAGAAGCAAAACTGGACACACACCCCACCCCCCCGTTCCTGTACCCAGCTGCCGTATCTTGCCCCTGAGCTGCACTCTGCCTCTCCCTCCTGTCTTACCTGGTGTCTTCATGGCAGTGATAATGAAAATATTGAACCAGCCTACACCCAGAGCACACCCTGAGAGAACCCAATTTCTCCTTAACGATGGGTCACTAAAACCTTTGAAAATGGTTTCCAATCTTGCACCAATCTTATAGTGCACATTTCTGTACCTTATGTAAGAATATGCCACGTAAGACAATAACGCCTTACTAAACCTAAATATAACCTAGCTATTGCTTAGCTAGGCTGTACTTTAGCTCAACTATTTCCTAATGTCAAGGCTTGTTACTCTGCCATTGGAGAGGATTAGGTTGGTCTGATGTGGTTTGTTTTTGACAAAGCTATTTTCATTTTGTCATCCTGTTTTTTTCTCGATATTTATCATCTTGTTATTTTCTAGATGCTTTACTAATATTTCCAACTTTTTTCCAAGAACTGGAGTTGGGCTGAGTGACCTATAATTCTCTAACTCTTCTATTTTTAAAAAAAAGAAAAATACATATTATTCTTTTCCAGTTCTCTGCAAATTTATTTCTCTTTTGGTTTGTTTTTGTTTGTTTTTTTTTTAAGGTTGGCTTGTTTTCACTTAGAAGCACAGTCTTCTCCGCCCCTTTGCAGGGGCTGGGGGGAAACTGGGAAGCTCTGAGGGGTTATGAGGTATCCATAACTGGGGTGGAGAGATGGGGAAAGTTGTAAATGTCAGGAAATTAATGTGAGGGTGACCCCCACATAAACACTTTTTCTCTCCACTTCCCTAAACCACTGCTTGAGTAGGAATTATGCACAAGTGTAAAAACAAAGTCATGTCTGTCTATGCAGAACTCATTATAATCAGTGCTGGCAGTGTTAACCCCTCCAACTGAAGGCTTTTAATTAGTAACAGATTAACCACTGTGGAAATACACCTTAATAGTCACCTTCTGTTGTTGATGTGAACATGCTTTACTAACCCACTGTAATCAATGATTCAAAGGTAAACAGTAGGTATTGCCAAGTATAGAGTTTTCTGAAGGATTGACTGTCTCCCCCAGATGGTCAGCCTATCAACACAGTGAGGTCAGCTGTACTGAAGGGGGAACTGATCCTGCCTCTGTATGTATGTAAGGATCTCTTGCAGCAATTGTCATCTCTCCAATCTCAAATCCTTAGGAACAGCCTGCAATGAAATAATAAGAAGTAATCCTAATTTTTTGAATGTGCGACATGGGTCTATGATGAAGTACTTGTAGATGTGAACTGTTTTTAAAGAGAATTGCCCCCTGAACAGACAAATACCTGACACTTTTCACTGAGCAAACAAGAGTGTTCTTGTACTCTTGGAAGAGGAAAATATCTCCCAATACTGTTGTGTAAAGATGGTGGAAAGACCATGCACCATAGGCAGGTCCAAGCAGACTGGCGGGCTTGTCCTGTCCATCACTGTCCCAACAGATGGATAAATTAGGCATAGCGGTTGACTCTCATCTTTAATTAAAGAAAAGCAAAATAAAATAAATCTCATCCAGGCAGACAACTGTCTGTCCTTGGTCTAATCCAAGCAGCCCATGAGATGGCATTGTGGATTGCATGGGCACAGCAGAGCAGGAATTGTCTTGTTCACCTGAGTTTAGGGCTGTGGTGACAGCCAACAGTGATGCTCACACCAAGCAGGCACAGAGAGAGAGGTTGCAGTCGTCCCTGGAGCATATGAAGGTTCTTAGCTAAGAATGATGCATAGTTAACTTAGTTTTCATCAAAACATGAAGGAACTGCCTGGGTCAGAGCTGATGAAATGCCTTGTAGGTAGGCAGACCCTTCCTAAAGTATGTATGGGACATACACAGAGGTATGTCTAGGCACTGCTCACCTGCTTTGAATAGCAGTTTCACTTCCCAGTTACTCCCAACAAGATCAGGCTGCTTTAATGAATACTTTGGTCCCACTCATTTTCCTGAGCAGGTCCATTTGCTCATGCCAGCTGGACAATCTTGGGTTACACAAACATTTGCCACTGCTCAGAAAAAGAAACCTACAATAAAGATTGAAGCACTTAAGTGACTATATTCTTTAAAATATCATAAATACTTTACATGTATGTAGTCAAAATCTTTATTCACAACCACTAAAAGGTGCCGTTTGTATTGATTGATAAGGAGACTAGTGGCAATATCTGGCACTTGTATGCGTAATTAGGGTAACCGAGTGAATATTTTGGCACAAGTTTAGTTTCACTTCCTTGTATTTATGACATGCTTAAACCAGTATCAGCTTACACACACTACATAATCGCCCATCTGCTCTGGAAATGCTGTACAGTGAAAGTTATTAGTTCTTGAACCTCAGCTTCAAGCTTCAAATATGCTGTGGTAATCTGTTAAACCAACAGAAAAGTATGGAAGTACACATGGGAGAGAATGGGGAGAAAACCAGCAAGGTTTGGTCTGAAATAAGTGTGAATAGTTTCAGTGAAATTTAGTATGGAAAAGATTCAGTATGAACATTTACTGAAAACATAAATAACAATCATAGAATAATAGAATTATAGAATACCTGGTTAGAAGGGACCTCAAGGATCATCTGGTCCAACACCCTGTACAGCTGAATCTTAAAAGCATCCAATGTTGGGGAATCCACCACTTCGCTGGGAAGATTATTCCAATGGCTGATTGTTTTCCTTTGTGAAATTTGTGAAAATTTGTGAAAAATTTCCCTTTTGTGTCCAGTTGGAATCTCCCCAAAAGTAACTTCTACCCATTACCCCTCATCTTTTTCATGTCACTCCTTGTAAAAAAGAGGTTTCTGTCTTTGTAGCCACCCTTTAAATACCAGAACATAGTGATAAGATCTCCCCTAAGCCTTCTTTTCTGAAGGCTGAACCAACCCAGATCTCTCAGTCTTCCCTTTCATACGGCAGGCTTCCCAGTCCTTTGATCATCTTTGTGGCCCTTCTCTGGACCCTTTCTAGCCTGTCCCCATCTTTTTTGTATAGCGGGGACCAAAACTGAACACAGTATTCCAGGTGTGGCCTGACAAGCACTGAGGAGGGTGGGATAATGACTTCCCCACTCAGTTTGGTATCATCAGCAAAATTCATCAGGGTACACTTCATCCATCATCCAGATCGCTTATGAAGATATTAACCAACGTTAAGCCCAATAATGATCCCTGGGGGACCCCACATGTGACAGGGTGCCTGTTTGAAAAGAAGCTATTTACCACCACCCAACGTTGTTGATCAATCAACAATGATTGATGACTGAAAATCAGTATCTATTCACCCCTGGTGCATAAGACTTTTCTCAGTACATAAGTTGTAAATAAAAAGGAGAAATCTCTTTGGGAAGGAGGTGAATTGGATGAACTATAACATCCAACAAGAGGAAACACAGACTTTTTAAAGCTGTTTTTACAGATAATTTCATCTTATTTAATCTTTTTTCTTTAATAAGCACAGAATTAATATAGAGCTATTTTATAGCTGGGCAGCAAACCTGTTGGTGCTGGGGACCCACTGTCTCCACTAGACTTGTTTCAGGGGAGTTTCCCTTTGGACCAGGTGTCTCCTAGCACTGAGTAGACATGCTGGGAGGTCCTAGAAGGCATCTATCCAGCTTCACCCAGAGGGGAGTTGGCTCCCACCCCAGGACTCTGATGTCTATGCAGCCTGTTATTCCTATCCTAAAGGCATCCCACATTTTTGACTTGTTTTCTTTTGTTTAATGCTTAGTCCTCTAGTCAAGGGAAAAGTAAACTATGGTGCATAATTCAGCACTTTATCTCCATCTCTAAAATATCCATGGAGAAAGGAGGAGATGAAGGATTTTTATGAAATTGGTTTTCCTTTTAGCTCAGATTTTCTTCTGGCAGGTTATGTTCTTTCCCATCTATTCATTTGTGCTTTATCAGGTGGAGTGAAAAACCTGCTGGCATTTCCCAGGGAAGATAACTGCAGTGGAAGGCCCAGCAGCTGATCACCCTCACCCAGGATGTTTGTAATACATTGTTCTCCCAGAGATAATGAACTTGTTTGGTGATCTGCAGCAAAATCCTGTCCCTCAGGGAGTTCACCAAAACTTCTCTTCAGCTGGCATCTACCAATCTGTGGTGGTTTGATGCTGGCTGAATGCCAGGTGCCCACCAAACCCTCTCTATCACTCCCCCCTTCAACTGGACAGGGGAGAGAAAATATAACAAAAGGCTCATGTGTCAAGATAAGGACAGGGAGATCACTTAACAGTTACCACTATGGGCAAAACAGACTCAACTTGAGGAAATTATTTAATTTATTACCATTCAAATCAGAAAAGCAACTTCCTCCCAACCCTCCCTTCTTCTGAGGCTTAACGAAATTGGTTGTTAACACCAGTCTGGCATGGTGTTTTGTTCACACTGGGGTAGACCTGGGGATGAGACTGGTGAGGATTAAGAAAGTGTGCAGGACTATAAAGAGACACCAACATTTCTCCAAGGGGAAATGCTCCCATCCCATGCACACCCACTTCAGCAGCAGCTGAGTCCTGCTTCTGCTGACTGAAACTCCTGAATGTCATGAAAGCACAAGGAATAGATGACACAAATGATGGATGCATGGAAAATTCTGGTAATTAATTGCTATGAAATATTATTAATGGTGTTGCTCTTAAGAAACCTGTTTCAGTTTTGCTTTTTTCCTAATTTCTTCAGATGTGTTTAAGGACAACAATATTGCTGGGTGTGAGAGAGCAGCTGGTCTCATGTCTGAGATGTAAATCAGTCACCTCAGTCAGTCAGAGGTGACTTCTTTTGAACTCAGGTAGTATAAGCAAAGGAGAGTGATATAGCAAGGCGAAATGTGCAATTATTTGCTCAATAAATTAAATTCACATTTGAAAAACAGTATAGAAAGAAGGCTGTAGTTCTGGTCAGGATCAAGAAGGGACATTTCCAGTAAAATAGAAGTGGAAGAAAACCAACAAGAAAGCACAGATAGCCCATGAGATGAACTGCAGTGTGGAATCTGCAGGTGTCTAAAGCACATAATTTATAGCCTCGTTTGTCCTTAGACCTGAAAAACACCACTGTTGAAGATCCCAACTCTCTGGTAATAACCAGCTGGTAGTGTTCTTGCAGTTCGTGAGTTGTGAGCAATTTAGCCATCTTAGACCGTCTTTTGGTTATGCCTATGCATAAAGCAAACCATGAGGGCCAGGGACTGACAGAGAGACAGTAACGTTTTCTAGAGGATCTCAGTGGATGGATACCTGCAGTGGCTGCTGCACATCCTTATTCCCTGTGCTGCTGTGCTTGTCAGTCCATGCAGCAGCAGGGATGAAGATGAGGGGAAGTGGCAGACAGTGGCTGGTGGATTTTTCCACTGGAAGGAAATGGTAAATCCAATTTTAGTAACATAGACTGCAAAGAAAGGCTGAGCATAACATGTCCTTTTTATTGCCTCTTAAATCAAGGATGGTGGGTCACAAGGTTTCAGAATTGAAATGTGGTGCTTTTAGTGTTATGTTCTTCAGAGTAGCAGCTCATTGACACTGGGCAGGGGTGTCCTTCATTGCTTCTAAACTGACTGTTGTCTGAAATGATTAATAACAAGGATTTGGAATAAGGAAATGAACTGTCAGTTCAAATCCCGCTATAGCTTCTTAGGTCTCTGGTCCTCAGGATTTCCCCAGAAAGCCTTCTGGAAATCTGCACTAGAATCTGTTGGGAGAACCTAATTTTCTCTTCATTCCTGTTTCTGTCTAAGAGAAGCAGTTGTTTCCCTGAGGAGTTTCATAATTCTTGGACTCACTTCCAGCCATCCCAGGGTGGCCACATTGCACTGGCTTGGGGTCACAGGGCTGCCTCTGTTACAAAACCCTCTTCCTCATGTAGGTGTGTTTGCTCACCCCTGCCAGAAGCTCAAGATGTAAGGAATAATTGCTAAGTGCAACATCCTAGTACCATTTACAGGTGGTGAGGATACCACAAAGCCAACCTTTTTGCCTTGAACTCCAACAGGAATTCCCATGTGTTTGTTCCAGCATGTTGTGATGCCAGTGAGGGCTCTTTCCTATTTTGTCTCTGTTCTTTAATATTTGCAGATCAGCTACACAGACCTTCCACACATTTTGACCTGTCAGCACAGCACTGCCCAGGTATTGCAAATACAAGCTGCTTTAGGCAAAGGTAATCATCTCAGACTGAAAGACTCTGGGTCCAAAAGCAGGTAATTATTACTGCAGTAGAAGTGTTATGTAGTGTCACCCAAAGTGGAACGTTGCTTATAGATTATTAGTAAAAAAAGCAGCTACCAGTAGTGTCCCCATATGGCATAATCATAAAATCTCTTGAGACTTTTGTCTTGACAGTGTCCCATATGTATCATGAGGTTTCTAGCCTGTTCTGTCCTTAAGTGTATGTAAGCATAGCAACTGATAAAAATTTGTACTCCACTGAATTTTTTTCTATGCTTATATAGCATTTCATTCCAATGGCCCTTCTATGCCTTGTTCATTTTCATTCCTGTAAAATAAACAACAAGAGATTTACTATGTCTATGGGATTTCACCACCCAGGCAGGCAAGCATTCAATGCTCACAGGGCTTACTATAATTTTTACTCAGTTCAGCCTTCATTTGGGCTTCAACTGACATTTTGCCATCAGGAAAAACCAACATAATCCTGGGTTATTTTATAATGAAATTCTTTGTTCATGAGGCTTTTGAGAAACAGTGGAAAATGAAGCTAAAAGAAGCAAAAGAGAAATCATTAGGAAATATCCAATGAATCTGTTTAGACAGTTATTTAAGTTTTTTTGACCACAGAAATCTTATTTCTGCAATGACATTTTTAGCCTGTAACCAGATAGTTGGATTCACCAAGCAGTACCCATAATTACTGGTGCTCTGAAAGTTTTATTAGCTAGTAATATTCTGGATGAAAGGCTAACGTGAAAAGAATGGAAACTGGTTTTCTTTAAGTCTGCAGTTTTAGGAAAGCTAGTTTTCTAAATTGTTTTTTAAGTTGTTTCTCTTGTTCCACTGAGGCCCTTGCATGTGTTTCAGATCAGTTCCAGGTCAAACTGTCTCACTTTTAGAAATGTAAAGAAATTAATAAACCCTCTATTTCCTTGGTGCAACTCAGAATTCTTCCCTTGAACCTTTACAACTTGTGGTTCAATGGCTGAATGAGAGAGCTGCCTCATGTTTAGCTATATATAATTTACCTTCCTTCTGTAGTAGCACAGCAAATGCAACAGATAGAGACCTAGATGGGAAAGTGACAAGTGTTTGAAGTTTTTAAGATACCTTTTTTTTTTTTTTTTTTAGTTTAAAATTGTTGATGCCATCCAAATAATTTAAAAGTTATGAGAGGACTTCCACACAACTCACCCCCCACTTACACTGCTTATGGACTACCAAAAATCCTTACACCAAGCAGTCTACAGTATGTGAAATTAAATTGTTCAAAACTGATACTGCCAGGGAGAACAAATCCTGATGCTGCTTTCTCTCTTTCCCATCCATACGGACATGTGGGCCTCAGCGAGGCTGTACACGGGAGAGCAGGGACATTCAGGGAACCAACATCTCAAGCTTGGTCTAATGCCATCTGCTGTTTTGGGGATGGGGGGCCTGTTTCTTCCATGTGATCTGCTTCATCAGGGTCAACTTCACCACTTTCTGAATAGTCACAACGCTCCAGCTATTGATTTTTATGCCCTAAGGTGAATATCCAGGGTTGCGGACTGTCCCTCACAAAACAGAACAGATAGTACTTAGTTTTGGGTGTTCTTGAATGAGAGTTGAAGAAAGAACAGTGTAAAGGCACTGTGCATGCAGTGAATGTCACAGACCCTGCAGAGGTTTGGAAAAAATGGCTGCATTCCTAAATTAGACAGAAGTTGTGGATTTCTGTTTCCTTTTTCGGTGCCATATTTAAAGGCTAAAATCAGTCCCACCTGCAGAACAGGCAGTCAGTATGTATTTACAGCTCCCATTGACCTCCACATAGCATGTAGGGATGCAAAATTTTGATGTAAATATGATGTACTTACCTAAAGATCACAGATTACAAATGAAGACTAACAAGTTTCGTGGAAAACATGAACAGAACTAGTAATAGTTAGTTTTAAATTACTATAAACCTGATGGTGCCCCTGTTTTACAAGCTGCCCCAGCATTGCCTGTACTGCCACACTTTTAAAGAAATATAGCTGGCAAGAAAATCCACTTGACTGTGCATATAATAGCTATGGCTAAGCCAGCACTTTTCCCAAGGGCTCATGAGAAATTCTTTGCTCAAATTCTCAACCACCGAGGAGCTCCAGGTATTGCTAGAAATGACTCATGCCAAGTGGGTTCCCAGTGCCTGGTTCTCTAAGCAAGGAAGCTGAGTGCACTGGCCTTCTTCAAGGTATTATGGAATTCCTTTAACATGTGTGGACCTGAGATCCCCAGATGCATTCCCTTCCTTGCAAGGCAGTTGTAAATGTAATTTCTAAGTGAACTGAGAGGTACTGTAACCCTACAGAAAAGGGGGACTTGAAAAGACCTATAACAGAAAAAGACTCCAACATATCTAGCTGTTGTAGAACATTTTTAATATACAGTTTTATATTAATCAAAGGTAAAACATGGGGACTTTTTCTGACCCTTTCTGATTTGGTGGCTGTTTATGGTCATTATTTCAATAGGTGCAGTGCAGAGAAATCAAGAGAGTTTACAGTAACTTTGAAGGGCAGTATGTTATTTTTCAAATATGCCAGTTTGCCACCTACAACATTCTCTATTGCTCCTCATGCCACCTACAACATTCTCTATTGCTCCTCATAAACCTGAATTTTGCTGGATGCCAGGTTAGACTGTTTGGAAATACAAAACATTACCACTTCTCAGACAATCTCCATCCCCACTTACAGCTGTCGGTAGGCAGTGCCAGGTCAGGCTCCCTCTGACTCTGGCAAGAGCATTGCTGTCTCTGAGCACTTCAGTGATGCCTGTTTTCTCAGATAGGGCCTTGACACCAAAAGTAGCAGAGACAGGTGGTTAATGAAGGCATAAAGGGACCTGTCTGTTAAACTCTATGGGAAAAAGAGGTAAAACATTGTAAAGTTAATGCAGTCCAGTTTTACATCCTGCCCATTATTCCTGTATGGTAAGGGGACATGCTACTGTTTCAGTTAACAAGGGAAGTCATCTAGGTTCAAAATCCATATCTTTGGATTTTAGCTAATTACCTGCAGGTACTGTGCTGGTGGGAGATGAGGAGAGAATAGTTATCCCCTGATAACAGAGGGGCACAGCTTATTGGCAGTCCCTTCCATGTGCTGGCTCCAAGTTTTCTCTCCCTTGGATCAGTATGTCTTAAGCGTGAGGAGCATCTGGATGTTCAAGTGTGACCAAGAGTTCCTTGTCCTCTTCAGAAAGATTTTACTCTCCCGCCACTCTTCTTTCCGTGTTGCTCCCAAAAATGTGAAGGCTCTGCAGTTTGCTGGTGTTATCTCGGCTGAGGGTGATATGTTTTCCTTTTGGTAGAATTTCAGCCAGAGCTGATTCAGGGTATCTACAGCTGGGCCACTACATCGCCTTTGGTTTTATGGCAGGCTTTCTGAACATCTGTAAAGTTTTCACTTTTTCTGTTAAATCATCATGTTCTTGCTATACTCCCCCTAGTTCCACCATGGAGCTAAAATTCCTGAGCAAATCAGCTCAACACTCTTGCTCTCTTCCAACTCTTTAAACCCCTTTCCAAAAAAACATATAAATCTTCAACAAAGCCTTTGAACTTAAGTTCTTATTTGAGAAATCGCTGGCCTGCCTTTTAAAACTTTTTTGAGTGGTGGTTCTTACTTGCAGTTGTAAGGAAGTTACAAAAGCATAGCTGGAGCTATCCCCTCAGCTGAAACAGTTTTTCCACCCTCAAATAACTGCTTTTAACCCATAGGGCACCAAGTGGACTTGCACTATTTTCTGTAAGAAAATCTTACAGATCTGCTAAGAAGATAATCAAGGATTTTTACAAAGGTTTCTATTTCAGATATCTAATATTTACATCTAAACAAAAAAGTGGGGTTGTTCCTGGGTTTCATTTTCCAGAAGTGGGCAGAGGCAGGGGAGAAGAAATGAGGTAATATGAAGTTTCCTATTTACTCTCATTCTTGCCTTCCCTCTAACATCTCCCAAACAGTGCACAGTTAACTGCTCAACTAAACCTACTCGCAAAGCAGAGGAGCAATGACTCTGCAAGCGTCTTAGTAGTTGTGGATAAAGAGACTTGTAGTCTGGCAGCCCCGTGCAGAGCTGAAACCCTTGGCTTGTTTCCAGCAGCAGAGGTTTTCCCCTTCAGGCACTGCTGAAACAAGTGATTTTATTTTCCTGAGAAAGAAAATTAGTTAGACAGGTATAGCTGACAACGGATTTCCATAGAGCATTTTCCAAGCATTGCTGGTTTTCTTTCTTTAAAATCTGGAGTCAAGGGGATGATCATAGAGAAAGTATTTTCCATTAAGCGTATCTTTAGGTCTTTGTGAATAGGTTGACCAGGAGTTGGGGTTTTTTGCCTGTAGGTCTGGGAAAAGGTCTGTGCTAGCCCACATGAAAGGCCCTACAATCTCTCACTGCAAATACGCACACTATGGTTTTCTCTCACCTGTATGACCTGGCAGGGCTTTCCCAAACCAAGCCACAATGGCAGGAGCATTTAGTATTATTTCTGACCCAGCCTAGCCAGCAGCCAAAGCCCTCCAGCAGTGGCAGGGAGCCCCAGGCCCTCTGGGGTGAACTGGGATTCCTGCCCCTCCTGGGGAGGGAAGCAGAGCTGAGGCTGGAAGCACTGGGAGGGGGTGTTACCCTCAGCTCAGGCTGCGCTGGTGGCCTGTGTGGAGGCTCACCAGTTCTCCATGCTGAGATGACACTGTGAAGGGATTCTATCTGCAGCTTCTGACAGCTCATTAGCACCATCAGTGTTCTGCCCGCCCATGTCCATTAAACATCATTACCCTCAGTGAACTTCATGTTATCTTAGGACTGCATTTCTGTGTTATCGGGTGTTTGTGCAGAGCTGCTGGCAGCAGGGTGCTGCAGGGCAGCCTCTGTGAGGAGAGGCTGGGGCTGCCCCATGCTGGACATGGCGGTTCCAGCCGGCTCCAGCTGGCTCCCACGGACCCACCACAGGACACAGCTGAAGCCCTCAGCCAAGATGGTGGCACTTCTGGGAAGGCGTATTTAAGAAATGAAAAAAAAAAAAAAAGCTGTGTGACAACTGTGAGAGGGAGCAGTAAAAAAGACACATGAGAGAAGCAGCCCCACAGGCACACAGGTTAGCAAAGAAGGAGGGGAGGAGGTGGTCCAGGTGCCAGCGTAGAGGTTCCGTTCAGCCCCTGGAGAAGACCATGGTGAGGGAGGCTGTGCCCCTGCAGCCCATGCAGGACCGTTGTGGAGCAGATATCCGCACTGCTGCCCGGGGAGGACCCCACACCGGAGCAAGTGGATGTGCCCTGAAGGAAGCTGCAGCCTGTGGAGAGCCTGAACTGCAGCAAGGTCCTGGCAGAACCTGTGGCCTCATGGAGAGGAGCCCACGCTGGAGCAGCCTGTTCCTGATAGACTGTAGGAAAGATGTATGCTGGAGCAGTTTGTGAAGGACTGTCACTTGTGGGGGGGACATCACGCTGGAGTAGGGGAAGATTGTGAGGAGGAGGAACTGGCAGAGATGAAGCATTATAAACAAGTTGCAACCCCCATACCCCCATTCCCCTTCTCCTGCACAACTCGGAGGGAGGAGATAAAGGAGTCAGGGGTGTAACTGAGCCTCAGAAGAAGGGAGGGGTGGGAGGAAGGTGGTTTTAATTATGTATTTGTTTATTACTATCCTACTCTTCTTAATTGACAGTAAATTAAATTAATCTGCTGTAGTGCAGCTCTCCATTTATGTCATGCTGCTGGTAACTCCAGCTCTGCCCATTCAGTGCTCAGGAAGGTGTCTGAGTCCTTGCTGTACCCCAAATATCAGCTTAATGGAGAGGAATCCCTTAGAGGGATCATCAGCCTGAGCTTTCAGAAGCAGGTGGAGGGCAACATGGTTAGCTGGCATTCAGACACCAACAACATGACCTCCCAGGCTGCTGTCACCAGTTTCTGGAACTGGAGTGTGGTTTTTGCCACATCCAGTTCTCCAAGAGAGCCCAGGCTTTAGAGTACATGCACAAGACCATTAAGGATGACCATTTGTGCAACAGTGTGCAGCCTTTGCTGATACAGAACTTGAGTTCTTGCCCTGCTAGGAAAGTTAGGCCACTTACTCTGGAGCAACTAATGAGGAATGGAGATGGGAGCAAGGGCTTGGAGCTGGTAGGAGGCAGTTGTCAAGCTGGAAGGAAAAGGATTATTCTTTACCCAGGAGCACCTACCATCTAGGAGAGGAAAGGTTTAGCAGGTCTATATTTCTGCTTCTCTTCTTAGCTACTGAGCCCTGAAAGGACTTCAAAGACCAAGAAGACTTCTCCTGGGATTCACAGGGGAATGAGAGGAAGAGAAAAGATTCAGTTTCTCAACTGAAGGGGATAGATTTGTGGTTTCTGAGCTGAGGACTTGACGTGCAGGAAATGGGAGACATAGGGAGTTTCTCAGCCAGGAGCTGGAAGGTTTATCTGCATAGAAGGGACCATGGCACCAGCCATGGGTGAGTGAGATAGGGAGATGTTTGTCTGTTGAAGATCCCATGGCTGCCTATTTTGCCTGGGTCATTTTGTGAACATGGCCCACTCATGCTTGTCCCCAGCTGTCTGTAAGTGAAGAATAACATCAAGTAATGTTTGTTTATTCTTTAATTAGGGATCAGTTCTAGTCCCTTTTGGCTAAGAAGTCCATGGGATGAGCACAAGCTTTCTCCTCTGAACTGGGGAGTACCAGTGCTCTGGCCTAGTCTTCCTTAGCAGCTGGGTTCACAATTTTCCCCATGAAGAGGACACCATCGGTGCTTTTGTCAATAATCATCATCAGGAAGGGCCTGTTAAATCTGATGTGAGGAGGAGGAGGAAATGGTGCAAGTAGTGGTACTAATTCTATCATGGTTACTGCAGCAGCCTCTGTGCCGTTCTCACTAACATCCACCGTGGCCTTGTGAATTGCCTGCAAGGGAAGCAAAGATTAAGTTTCAGGTATAGAAAAGTGAGAAGCAGCTAGAGACAAACTTGCTTGCTTTAACACTGTGAGAAGGTATTCTTTAAAAGAAAGCACAGAATGAATATAGAACTGGTGTGAAAAAGATATTCATGTTCCATCTTTCCAAGGCAAGCAAAGTTTGCTCTTAGTTCAGGGACAGATTTCTTCAACACTCTGGCAGAGTCAAACTTGGCTGTGTGCAGAGACTGAGCAGCATAGAGAACATTTATTGTTCTGTTGTTTCTCAGAGTAAGATTTTGTCCTTAATATATAACACAGAATAAGAAAGTTTTCATTTTGCATCAATTTCTCTGTATGCAAAGATTTTCTGCAAACACACATTAGTGACAAGCTTTATAGGGTGTCTTTCTGTAACACAGCCCACTGATGACTTTACAGGGCTTTCTGCGGTAGGTATAGAAAATTCATATTTCTAATTCCTGTGATCTTATTTCACTGTATTTGGTCAGCCCTCCATGTTTTTTCTTCACTGTCCATAACACAACTGAAATTTCCTCTTATGAGGTCCTGCTACCCTTCTGTCTTATATCTGTAATTCAGGTGTTTACACATATAATAAGGTATTATTCAGTGTGAGGAATCATAAAATCATTAAATAATATATGTTGGAAGGACCTCTAGAGGTCATCCAATGCAACCAACCACCCTACACTGCATCAACTCTGACAATAGATACGGTTGCTCAGTGCCTGATCCAGTTAGGGTTTGAGTATTTCCAAAGATGGAAATTTTATAGCCTCTCTAAGTAAGCCATCCTAGGTTTTAATCATCAAGGAGAATTTTTTAACATACTATATGTGATGAGAATTTCCCATTTTCTATCTTTGGTATGTTGTCTCTTGTCATATCACTGTGCACCTGCAAGGAGAGTCTGGGTCCATCTTCTCTGCACCCTCCTACTAGGTATCTGTAGCCAGCACTAAGAAACCCTCTTCACCTTTCCTTCTCCTGGATGAACAGGTCCAGGTCTCCTAGCCTCTCCTCATATATCCCATCCTCCAGCCACACAGCCACCTAGCTGACCCTCCGCTGGACTTGCTCTGCTCCAGCATGTCCACATCTCCCTTGCACTGGGGAGCCCAAAACTGGATGTGCAGTACTCTGGTCTCACAAGTATGGAATAGTGGGGAAGGATTACTCATGGCACAATGCATACATTCTCTGGGACGCTAGGGAAATCACTTTGCTTATCTGTGTGTCAGTTTCTTGTTTGTGTAAGGAGGCTATTGCTGTCTTGTAAGTCTGTTGTTCGTATAAATTCTAAGGTTCTCAGATAATGCAGTAATTAAAGGTGTATATGTAGGATAAACACGACTATTCCCAAACTTATAACTATGACTCTTGTCATACATTAATTATTTTCACCAACTTTTTTTGAAATTATTCCTGTTATCCTTTCCAGGTCTGTTTTCTTCTTCAGAGACTTTCAAGTGAATTTTCAGGATCACTATGCAGTAAAGAATTTAATATTAAACTGTAGGAACAACAGCCATTTAATGCCTCACCTTTCCCTTCCTTTATTATCATCAATGAGCCACGACAACACTCCAGAAGTGGGATCAGCCTATTTGTTGAGATAAAACAAGGCAGACAAACCTCTTGATTACCATCTCTGCTAGCATACTTACTTTGGAAACCTTCAGAAGAGTTTCTTCTGCCACTCCAGAAAGATCAGCCTGGTTAGTGAACAATTCTGTCACACCCATTTTCTGAAACAGGCTTTTAACATCATAGGAGCTGGAGATGGAGAATTTTGGAAGGTCCAGGTAGATTTTTCTTTTTGAAAATAAACAAAAAATTTGAGTTTATTATTGCAAGATCCCTCAATGCAATAGCTATTACAGGTGTACACCCATCCCAAACACCTGTGGAGCTAAACCTTGGCTTTCTAAGACAGGAATAAATCCGATGTTAAAGAAGCCAAAATTGAGGTACCTGCCCCACTAGCCACAGTATGATCAGTGGTGCAGGGACAGGGTGCTGGTTTATGAAAGTGGCAGGCTGGAAAACATCATCCAGGCTGGAGAAAAAGAAACTTTTTGGGTTCTTCTACTCAAGGTATTATATATATACCTGAGGTATATGAATATATATATATTTATATATATTTATATATGTACTTATATACCTGAGGGCAATGTATCTATGTGCAACATCCTCACAGTTGGTAGCACTCCCATTACTGTGACTGGGGGAGCTGAGGAGAGGGTTCCCTTTAGGTACGAAATCACTCAGTACCTTTTCTGAGTTAAAGAAATTATGCAGTGCTTGTTCCTCAGAGCTGTGATCACCAGCTCATTGTGGCATCCTAAGCTTTATCTTGCCTGGATGAGTAGTTATGGTCTGTTCTATATTTAAATAGAGTAACAGTTTAAAGATTACCTTTTTTCAAATGCTTGCAGCCACTTAGACACTGTTTCTTTTAGCAGGGCATCCTCCACCTGCTTCATTGTCCCTTCATCAGGCAGAACAAACAATGAAGTAACATTTCCTTTGTATGGGATTTCTACTACCCAGCAAGACAACTCCTCATCCCTATGGATGTTAAAGTTTTTGCTTTGATGCATCATTTTGACCTTCACAGAATTCTTGGCATCCAAAAAGAAGTCACTGTCTCTGGTGTTCAAATTGTTGAAAGGATTTTCCCAGTAGCCTGTTGACAAAAGAATGAGTGTAGAATTGAATAAACTGGAAAAGGGACTAGTAAAGGCATGTCACATTAGTTGATGCTTAAAATATTGTATTTTAAACTGTAAAGGCAACAACAAGCCTATCTCAGTTTAAGGATGCTTGTTCACTGGTCATGCAAAGAAGCTTTATGTCATTTCAATGATTCTAATAAAATATCACATAAGAAAAATATAGGCTGAGGGTTGGAACACAAAAGACCTGAGCCTTTGTCTGCTAAGGTAAGTGTAAAACTTGTACAGACTCCCACCATACAGGCTCCAGGTTTATTCCTTTCATACAAGTGTCATCCACATTTGATCACATCCTGCACAGTCAAACACCTGCATCTTTCAACAAATGATCATAAATTCCCAAGCTCATCCTTTCTGAATATTTTTGGCTCAGAACCTGGCTTAAAATTTATATGACATTGATCGGTACTTCTATGGCGTCTTCTTTTTATATTTTTTTTGGACTCATATAGAAAATGATTCTTCATACCTGGCTGTCAAATGTATCCTTATACCATTTAAAAGCAGAAAAATGTATTTTAAACTAGATGTAAAGTTATATTTCTTAGATCTGGATATGACTTTTGGAGCTTATGCATATAACTGCTACCCATGTTTGTCACTCACCTTTAAAGAAAATGTAGCTAACCAGAACCATCACAGTGTCTGGCTCAAGACTCCTGAGTAAATCAACGATTTTCCCATGGGTTTTTGTTTCTATGTACTTATTGATTTCCTTTATAGCCTCTGGAGGATTCTGGAAGTTACTAGAAATAGCTGAAGAATAATAAAAATTTGTGACATCTTCCAAAAATTTTTGGAGCAGGTTCAGTCGCTCGTCTATGAACAGGGCATTGCCCATGTTCAACTGGACTTCTCGGTGAGGGTCATTCAGCAGCTGGAGGATACGTTGAAATCCCTCATGGATCTCCTGCTTCTCTATCTCTGTTAGGTTGAAGGCAAGGCCTTTGTGCAGCTGTCTGAGTGTGTTTGCTCTGGCCCCCAGGGAGAGCATCGTAAAGGCAGTTGAGATGCTCAAAGGAGAGAAGAAAATGTTCTTGTTGCCTGCCTCCTCTCTGATCTGCTTGTAAAACTTAAATGCAAAGTCAGCATTGCTGGGGGCTAACTTGACATGAGCCGAGTTTTCGCCTTCAGCTTGGGGATGGTCTTCTGAGGAATGGTGTATTTTTTGTTTCTGCTGTTCATCATTGAGGCTGGAACTATATCGACCCTGGACGTGAAGTCCAAGAAGCAACAAACACCAATACAATACAGACTTCATTTTCCTTCTGAACAGTCCTGTTAAGAATAAATAGAGCAACTTTTAGATCTAGAGAATTTTATCTTTCCTGCATAAAAATATTTTTTATATTCTAGATACTGATTTCCAGATGTCAGTCTTTAGGATTACTACTCAATTTAGAAATACTCTTCTACCTGGCCTCCTGGGTAGTCTATTTCCAGTCAGTTCTCTCAGTTTCTGACCTATGAACAAGTGAAGGAAGATAATAATGTGTCATTGCCAAGGAAGAGTCAATGTTTTGTAGGTTTTCATGAGGTTTTATACCTGAAACAGTTCTTGCCTCTGACCATCATGGCCTCTTTGCATTCCTAAGTGCCTTGGGGTGCATGACTGAGTTCACCTGTTGACTCCCATGTGATTGCTAAGCACTTTGTCAGGGAGATTGATTTTTGCTGATATGTTTCTGTAGTACCCATGGTCTTGTTATGATTTGGGTTTTTCAAGCACTGCAGTGATACAGAGATAATATCAGTTTAGGTGTGAATAAAATCCATCTAAATGCTCACCCCTTAAACTGCTGATATCTTTGTGTGTCTTGTGTAGCAGCTCTGAACTTAAGAACTATATTATTTCAAAAAATTACCTGAAATGTTTCAGCAAATGGAGAATGAATTGAGAAAGTTTATTGACTCTTTCTATTGCACATAAACTATTCATAAGGTTGCAAAGCCCAAGACTCAAGAAATTAGGAAAAGCTATAGTGGAATCTGACTTGCTGTGTGTGCACAATTTGATGACCTTTCCTCTTTCTTTAACTGACATAAGCAAATTCTACATAATCCCACAGTCTCTCTTCTGCCCTTTTCAGAGGAAGAACCATGAAACATACTGGAGAAAAACATTTTCCATAGGGTGCCTCACTTAAATTATCTCAGGTGACAGAAACCCAAAAACATAAAGTAGGCAGTGGCCTGCAGGAAAATCGAGATGATCTGAATGTTGTTCATAGCACCTGTACACTTATTCTGGATGGGATTCTGCCTCAGCGTCTGCCTCAGGCTGTGTGTCTAATGCCAGGTTTAGGTCTTATATTAAACTTTTTGTGGAGAGTTGTTAATTCTGAGTTCACCCTTTTTTGGCTGCCCAGTATGAAACACTGGAGATGTCAGCTGTGGAAGTGCTGGGTACAACAGCTGTGCTCAGCATGTCTAAAATGCTGGATAAAAACATTGACTTTGAGGGGAAAAAAAAAAGGCATTCTAAATGGAGGTAATTCATTTTTGTCTGGTAAGTATTCTTTTCATAATTATCCAAATCTGCTTTATCTGCTTTTGAGAGAGACTAATTTCTCTTCACTTGGCTGCAAGTAGGCTGGTCTTTAAGCACACTGGAGTTATAGGGATGCTACTCTCATTAACCCTGAATCAGCCTGGAGTAGTCAGGGCACTGAGATTGTAATTAAATTTACTTCTCTGGGAGTGGAGACAAGGTTTTGTTCTTCAACTTGGTATTGACTGTTGAGTACTCATTTGGGACCTCACCTCCCAGTCATCGTGCCACTATAGCTAGGAGCTGGATCACTGACTGTATCCTGCTTCCATCATTTAGAACATGCTTCCAGAAGACAAATTAATTTGCAATTACTGCACAAAATAAATTAATCACAGAATTAAATACTGTGCAAAAAATTACAGAGATCACAGACAGCATGAATTCAAAGGCTTCTAAGAAAGTATAATACGGTACTTACAGTGCTGAACCTTCCTTTCACAGTGCTTCTTCCCTACTCTTCATTTCGCTGGGCAGTTTTAAGTTAATGTCCACTGGTAAATATTAAACAGAGCAAATAAGATTTATTTGCAAAACAAAAGTTGAGTAAACTATTTTTTTCTGGTCAACAAACATTATAAGTCTGTTTTCCCGCCATACATGTGGAATGATGCCAAGGTGCTCTGAGGGGAGAGAGAGAGCGGGGACCTTGCTACTCTTGGATTTGAACTAAATTGCGGGCAAAAGAGCTTTGCAAGGTAGTCTGGCATAACCATGGTAAATGAGCTTTAGAAAACAACATTAGAAGAACTGGAAAGCTCAGATAGGGCCAAAACAATGCCTGTTTATAAAAAGGATGCTACATCCCACTGAACTCTCTGTATGGAATATCCTGATGCAAAGATGCCATATAATTGAATACCCAAGGCAGCAGCAAGTTTGTTCAGGAACAGCTCAGTATCTCTATGCTGTCCTGCAGTGCACACTAACTGGCATTATTTGAAGGGCTCATTAAAATTATTAGATAAAGGTAAATTATTAGTCAGCAGTGCTGGTTAGCTTTTTGAGAGACTTTTGATGATTATTTTAGAAACTACTGAAGTAAAAAAGAAAAGTATTAATATGGCTGAAAAAATAGACAAAATAAGAAAACAAATGGAAGAACAAAATGGGCAATCTTTACCATGGCAAAATGTTAGCTGGGAAGCAGCGAGGAGATATTCTTAAGCCCTTGCTACATACACATAGAATAGGCATAATTTACATACATGTTATATATGAATTACATTGGGATCCCTCTCAGAGGGAGGTGAGAGAAACCGGCATAATTTAGCCATTTAGAAGGTTATTTAAGGATGAGATACATGGCACATCCTAATTAGCAATGACTAATTCTTTGCATTGAATGTACATGATTCCACCCCAGGTAAATCTACTATTTATCTACACATAGGAATCCACCCACTATAGTTATTGCTATGTAGCTACTACCTCTTACAAGACAAAAAAAAGAGCTGGTCAGAGCGTACTTCTGTAGAGGGTTTGTTGTTTTTTTTCATGATATGTGGAATTAGCCAGAAAGTTTATTGCAGTGTTATTTAAAATGACCAAGGTTCAACAGGAGCAATTATGCTGTTGCTCAACTCTAGTGAAGACAAACTATTTTTCTCAAGTATAGGCCTACATACATACACAGCATAAATCTTTCAGCCCAGTCCTAATGCTTAGCTAAGCATCTGAAGGATGCTACTGATTTCAGGGAGGAAGTCCTGGGAACCGCAGAGCTTCTGCAGTGATTCCTCTAATTTCTTCAAGGACGTGCAGCAGCATTCAGCATGTCAGGGAGAGTGGAAAGTTGCTGCTGTCTCTGCTTACCACTCCCAGGCACCAGCTCTTCTGACCCTGATCCAAGTCTTCTCCTAGACAAGGTTAAGACCAGGAGTTACATCAGACCCACAAACGACCATTTTCAAGGCAATCAGCTTCTTAGCTATTCCAGATAGATCAGCACGGTTAATGAATGCAACAGTCACACCTGGTCCTTTGAAAATCTCTCTTAGGTCTTAGGTGCCAGAAATAGATGCCCGTGGAAAACAAACTCCTGTTGAATGCTGTGGAAAATGAGGTTGAATTACCATGCATGGGTATCACCGGCATACCTGTCAGGTGGCAGCATCTGTGAGAACCCAGGGAGGGGAAAGGAGTTTGTTACTTCTCTGTACATTCCCATTGGTGCAAATGGTTGTGTCCCAGAATAGATGTCACTGTGAAATGTGAGGCTCAATGGAAAAGTTTGTGCAGAGTTTTGCAGGAAGAGAAGCCATGTAGGTGAATTTCTCAGAGGAGAATACGGAGCTCCTGGATGCTTCTAGGTAAGCAGTGGCTGGGACAGAGGGATTCTTGCTCCAGGAGCCAAGGGAGTCATATAAAGGACTGACAGATATGCTTTTCCCATTGGCCTGATAATGGTCTATATGAAAGGAATTACAGAAAAAAATAATTATCTCTTTCCCTACTGTCTGCCAGTGACTCTGGTCAGTTATGCAATATGTTTTGGTTCCTCCTTACAAGAGCAGTTTCATCCCATATCATTAATTTACTTCTGTTGCTGCTTGGCTGTCAGATTATTATACACTAGCTTTGCAAGTTATATTTCTGGGTTTTCCAGGGCAAGGTATTTCTGGCTGTGGAAACAAAAACATCAGCCAGATGATAAAGATTAAGCAAGAGAAATCTGTACTTTGCGTGATAAATCCTCATGCAGCCATTTCTTGTTGCCTTATAAAGTTGTATCATTCAAGGTCTGTCTGCAAAAGTTCAGATAAATAAACCTCTTGACATAAATAACTCCATTAAAATCAGGAGATCGGCATCATTGCAAAATTTATGTAACCAGAATAAAAATCAAGTCCGCTGTGTATTTTTATCTGTTTCTGTAAAAGGCATCCCAAATACACTCCCCATGTCTTACAAATATTCATACTTTTCTCCTCAGATAAGGGAAGTCTTCTGGCTCAGTTTCAAAAAACAGCATGACTGACAGAAAGAAAGAAGGTGAAGGCTAAGCAAAAAGTCTGTGACAGAACTGAGAATAGAAACTAGACCTTTTCTGCTTTGTTTTCAGCTTCTTTCACCAATGCAATAGGAATCTCTGAACTAAAATTTCATATGAACTCATAGTTTTCTAGATGAAAGCTGTATAAACAGAATCGAATAATCTTACTATTTTTTTCTTCTGTGTTATACCTCAGAAGGAAATACAGTTCTTTTATTACCAAGGTGTGATTCCATTTCTCATAACAGGCATTTCACCTTAGATGGTCATTTTCATCAGTTTGCAGAAAACAATATTTTTTCTGCTTTGTCTGCACCTGATCTCCTAGCATTGAAAGGAGAAGTGTTTCCAAGAGCATAAAAGTGTTTAAGGCCTGATGTGAATTCCATTGGAGTCAGATAGCCAGGATTTTAATGCTTAGGATGGGTAATCTCTCACTAAGAGTTCATCTCAGGTTTTTCTGATACATTTTCCATAGTGTGCCCAGATTAAGACATTGGAATTGTAGCTCTGCTTGACACTGCCAAGGCTTTTCAAAACTAGTTGTTGTAAGTTTTTTACAAATCACTAGAATTAAATAGGGGAAAAAAATAAGTAATAGACAGACTGCAAGACCAAAAATTTGCTCTTAGACTGATTTGTAATTTGAATTTCTTTTTGCAAAAGATACATCGGACTTAAGGTAGTTAAAAGTACAGACCAAAAAATTTAATCAAATATAATGGTACAAGAACTTAAAAGATGGCATGTATAACTCTCAGAATTAAAATAAATTACAATAAAGTGATGGGTTATCCTGAGTGTCAGTGAGGTTAAAGGCCAGACTTTCTAGTACCTACGCCTAGCTGGTGGCTCTGGAGCCCATTCCCAGCAGGGTGAAGGCAGCAGACATGCTGACCAGGGAGAAGAAAATGCTTCACCAGGTTCTTGGACCATCACTTGCCTGTAAAACTGGAAGGAAAAGTCCATGTTGCTGGGGACCATCCACTGGCAGGAACCAAAAGGATATCCCTCATGGGGATGCTGCTCCTGCAGCCCTTAGTTTTCTTATTCTGCTTGCGGCTGTGGGCTGTTGGTAGCCAGGAACAACAGGCTCAAGTGCAGCAAAGGAGCATTGCATGCAGTCATGGGTAAAGAAAAAGTAAAGTCAATTTAAGGTTTCTTGATCTAATTGTAAAAAGATTTCATATCTGGCTACCATGCCAGAAACAACTGCTAAATTAATCCAACTGACCCTTTGAGAACTTCTATAGTTATTACTTTATCAGGTTATAACAACATTTATCTTTCTGATCTGTCAGTAAAACCATTTGTAAAAATTTATTAGCAATCCAAAAATATGAGTTTCTTTTTGGTCTGGGATTATGAGAATTAATTGATCACAGGGGATCTGGTTACACCTCTGCGATTCAGCACTGGTTTGGCAGTGGTATTACTGCAGTCATGGTCTGCTTTTTTAACATCGTTGTCAAATTCGAGGAAGGGGGAGCTGTGCACTTCATCACCTCCATCTCTGCTTGCCTCTGCAGTCACTGGAAGGACAGTTGCATGACATTGGCCTTGGGTGCTGAGCCTTTCACAACTGGGGGATCCAGCTGCCAAGGAAGACAATGTACAATGTACAATGGCCTTTTTCTGCCAACTCATTCCAGTTTGCAGGGTCAGGGCAGCACCTGTCAAGCAGCTTGCACAACTGTAAAAACCTGTTGGGTCCCTGAACTAATGACAGACTTTCTGGTTCATATTAAAACCTTGCTTTCAATACTTTTGAGGAGGAAGGACATGGATAATAGACAGTGGCTGTGCCTCCATTGTAAGTTGTATCACATTTTAAACTCTAATTAAGTTCTTTTATATCAAGATGTAATAGAATTAAACTTGCATATTTTATATTTCATGATAGTTTCAATGGGCTCAGCTGTGAAGTGTGTCAGGTATCTACGTTATCAAAGCATTGCTGTATCACCTGAGGATGGGCACAAATCCTTAATGAGGAGCAGCCTTTTGAAAATAACATGCACAGTTACTGTGACAGCAAATGCATAGGACTGACCAGAAGAAACCACCAAAACATCTATGGGAAGTACATGGGAGTCTCACAGTTTGTGACTTGCAGTAGTTTTGAAGGTTGTTTTCTGAACTGCCTAATTTTACTCCACAGAAGGAGTCTCCAGTTCTCTCATTTTTAGGAAGCAGCTGGTGAAGGCCTATCAGCGTGACCTGGAACTTAGTGTTATTCAAAAAAGGCAGACTGCTAGCAGAAGGGGAGCTCATAGGACTGAATGACAGAGGGACAGTATCCTACCCCTGAGCTGGTCATTCTGGCTCCATTTGTATTAGTACATTGAGCAATGCTGGAGCGCAGGCTGGACCATCACCCTGCAGTCACTCATACTCTTCCATTTTTGGTACAGTTTCAGACGTAGGTATCACTCATGCCATCTATGATTTTTCCAAACAAGTGCAAAGCATTTTTATGGAGTTACCATAAGTCAGGGGATATTTCCAATAAGCAGCCCAGATGTCTTGCAGGGTCAGAATTAAGCAACGTGGATATGAGCTTTGATGAGCCAGTTGTCCTCATGGCTAGAGAATTGACCTTGGAGAACTTTATTTACTAGCAGAGATGTAAACTCTGGGAATATAATTGATCTCAATGTTTGTTTTACCCCTTCCAGGTATTCATACCCTATCCCTTCTGATCTTCTATTTGTTCATGAAACGCAAGATTAAATCTATGAAGCAATGCCAGTAGCCCTTCTTGGGTGTCAGCCAACTAAAATATTCCCCAGCTTTGATTTAGCCACTGCTTCCAAATAGGATGCTTGTGTAGAGTTTGTTACCTTAAAGGGGGACTCAAAGAAGCCAACACAATGGGGGTGGATGGCACCAGCTGTGAATGTCCTAATGGAGTGTATGGCAAAGACTTGACCTTCAAAGGAAGTGCCTAGGCTTGGTTTGAAAGTGACTGACTCGCCCACCATGTGATCTGAAGCTATGCTTTCCTTCTCCTAGAAGCCCTACCAATGTCACAAGATACCTTTACTTCAGCCACCACTCACTCAACAGTGTAGTTTGCAAAGAATTCATTAGGATTTACCTGTCAAACCCATTTTCCATCCAGGGAAGGGCAGACATTGATTTCTATCTTCCAGGCAAATACCCTTACCAGCACTCCAGGTTCAACACTAGCTCTCCTTCTGCAGCAGTCAACCTGACCAGCCTGGAGTTTAGGATGCTGCAGCTATGGGATTGTCTGCCTGCAGGAAAGGAAGGGGTCTGAAGATGAATATTCCTGAATATCCTGTACCCAAGGCAAATGCTCTAACCACACAGACTGGTGTGGGCAGGTAACAGTTGGAGAGGTTGGACTCTACAGAGTAGCTCCTTCTTGGGTACTAATTACTTTCTTAGCAAATTGACCTCTTGATCCCATAGACTCAAATCTGATTAAAAAAATTAAACTCCTACCACTAACCCAGTATATTTAAAGAAATTGAATGAGGTTCAACATACTGAGAAGGGTCTGGGTGTTTTTAACCCAAGTCTATGCAGCTGTACCCCTGAGCAGTGTTAAATACATCTATCACTGCTAAACATCTGTTGTTGATCCCACAGGATGGAACAGGGAAGGAGTCAGGCTGACACCACACCAGACTGGCTGTGTTTCTGTCAGCATATATTCCTTTTCTTGGTGCTCCAGATTCTCACAAGTTCCAAGCCTTGACTGGATTTTGACACTGTTTTGAATCCATAAGGCTGTGTTAGGAGAGAGACGTCAGTTTGACACAGATATCCTCAGAGGTAAAAAATGATTTTGTCCATTAATGACATCCACGTGGAAGAGAAGAACTAAGATCCTTGAGTGGCCTGCATTTGTATTTTACATTTCCACATGTCAGCCCTTCAGCACCAGGACCCAGTGAGAGCTGGCACCAGCTGGAGCAAAACTCACCATCTGCTTTCCTTCCTACCCACAAGTCAGGAGTGGCCTCTTCATTCAGCCTTTACTTAAAATGTTTTAAACTGGTTCTCTCAGCTGGATAGTTGTTTTTCAAAGCTGTTGTACAATGGTATTTAAAAGGTTGATTTATAAAACTCTTCCTAATTCACTAATAGGTGTATCTCAGTGTTTACTTTCTACTGGAGAATGAAGTAAAAACTGTGGTTTTAAGAATGACCACACTCTTGCCTCATTTCTTTGGAAAAAGGAAATTGTTAGTAACTGTTTTGATAGAATTTTAATCACATTGAACGACAATTGCATGAGGAATCAATTCAAATCAATAAGATCAGCCACTGACCAGTCATTTTTCAGTTGGGTTTACAATTTTTCCCATGAAGAGGATGCTTTGAGTATATTGATCAACAATCAACAGCAAAAATGGACGGTTGAATTTAACAACGGGAGGAACAGAATGAGGAAGAAAATCTGTGCCAGTGACTGCTGCAGCCTCTGTGCCATTCTCATGAATCTTCAGCAGGGCCTTGTGAGCAGCCTACAAAAAAATATAGCAAGAATTAATGTTTGTGGAGGACAGGGTGTGAAATTATTCAAATTAACACTAAGTTAATTCAGCTACTGCCTTTCACAAAAATTCCTGGTAGGCCAGGAACCAGGAAGAAGGCTACTATAGCCCATGGTGGGGTTTTTTCAGCAGTGTTGTCTTAATAAGCAAGTATTCTCACATTCAGTGTTCCTCACAGCATGTGTATCCAGCACAGACCTTAGCAACTGCACACCTTGTGGAATGAATTGGAAGCAGAATGTTCAAGCAAATTCACAAGGAATGACAGTTTCAGAGGAAAAGGAAGTTGGGCGCCAGAACTGCTTTGTCTGTATCCCTCATAGCACATGCATTACAGTTTAGCCAGTAGAAATCCAACCTTGACAACAAATTTTTTGTTAAATTATTGCTGGCCATTTTTAATCTTTTTGTTTTACAAGCACCACAATAGTAATTACAATAACGTTGTAATTACTGCTTTCAGAATGGCTGTAAGAATGCTAGCCCTTTCTCTTCACTTTATCTGCTTCTCTTCACATTATTTTCAGTAAATGGGATGTTTTCCTCAAGTCTGGTCAATCTTACATGATTAGCACTCATCAGGACCTTCAACAGCAATAGAAGTTTTAAAATCCTTTAAAATTATAGAATGCACATGTTAGAAAAAAAGGACATATTTTCTACTAGATATGCAAGGCATCCCCAACACAGATATCCATGGACACTTCTTTTTGCATGCAGAAACTGGGCTGTGTTTAGTTCCTGGGACCTACGCTACACCCCTCCCAACCTTTGCCTCTCAGACAGAAGACAGTACCCTTATCTACAGATCTTGGAGACATGGAGAGACTTAAAGTCACTTTATCAGCTAAATGTTCTAGTTCAGACTATCAGCCAGCCCTAGTAATAAGTAAAATTTCACAACATAGCTTAGGGCAAGACAACTGGGTATTGAGGAATCCACAGACCATTGTTTCTGCTGACAAACTTACTTTTGAAACCTTCACATCAGGCTTTCCTGTGATTCCAGACAGATCAGCGCGGTCAGAAAACACATCAGTTACACCCAGACTCATTAACATCTTCTTTAAGTCGTAGGTGCCTGAAATTGATATTTTTGGCATATGCACTTCTATCCTCCTGTTAATTCAAAATAAAATTATGGCAGTTAATGCAATGAAAACATGCCTTGGATTGAAGACTCCCAACTTGCTGGTAGTTCTTCTGTGCTAAAATGTTAGTCTTTTCATCTGAAAAACATCTGGCAACAAAAAGAAGATGGGAAGATGATGATTCTGAAGGATGAGAAAGTACAGAATGAGAAAGGTATCAGATGGACTTTCTTGTCTGATTCTGCAACAGAGTCACTTGATGGGACAGAAAGCAGTGGTGGTGCCGGCATTTGGTGGACTAAGTGTGCAGTCTTTTTCTAGCCCTGAAGGTTTTTCTTTTGGAATCCACACCCCATTCCCTCTTGAGGTATCTGATTTCTATGTTGCAGTATTAACCCTCTTAGCATATTGTGCTTAAGACAAGGGAGGTTCTTAACATCAACTAGAAAATGTGTGTGGAGAAACAAAATTTCTCAGCTCACAGATGTCTTCCCTTATCACAAGGCAATGCTGATTCTAATATTTGCTGAAGGTATCAAATCATTTGATCTGTCCCTTTATACCTATTCCATGGCTATCTCAAATCAATAGCAAAGGCCAGTAACTGTAAAACCTGATCATAATATTCAGACTTTGGATTCTGACTGCCTTCATGCGTCGGATCAGAATTCTATATTTACCTTTTTTCAAGTGATTTTTCCCATTTAGACACAGTGTCTTTTGTCAGGGCATCTTCCAGCTGCTGCATTTTTCCTTCATTGGGCAGGATAAACAATGCTGCAACATCTCCCTTGTAAGGAATCTGCACCACCTTGCAAGACAGCTTCCTGTCAGAGTATGTTTTATAAAATCCATCTCGAGTCATCATCCTTACTTCAACTGAGGTGTTTGCATTCACACGGAAATAGTCCTTGTGAGTCCCCTTAATATTGAAAGGATTTTCCCAGTAGGCTTAAACCAGAAAGAGAAAGCATGCAATAGAATGCTTATTTCAGGGGGGATATATTAATATAGTCCAAACTAATGTACATCAGATAAACCCACATCTGAAGATTTACTCTTAGACTTGAAGATCAAAGATATTACAGGTTTATTAAAGAACTTGTGCCCTGTTATCTTTGCTGTACTGTGTTCAGTAACGACTAAATATCCAAGTTAAATTTTGTATGGACTTGTACAACACCTTCCTCAGTCAGATAGATTAAATGAAGTAACTTCATCATATTACCTTACATTTTATTTGAAGAAAATGAAAGCTGACCAGGATCCAGTGGGTTAATTTCTGGTTTTAGATTATTGCTTGTAAAGCCAGTTCCACAGCAGATGTCTGGCTTTTAAAAGGTACCATGTTAAGCTCCTTTTATGCTTTTTCATGTGTTCTTCATCTTGTAGCACTAAGGAAAAGCTTACATGCAAGAGCGACCTGAACTTTTGGGCCTTATCATAACTGCATTATGGGAAATGGAATAGGGCTTCAGGGCTTTAATCTTCAAAATGGTATTCTCTTGATATTTATTCAACTGAACTTTCTGTGATATTTTATTTTGTATTAAATCTGGTCATTCACTGAACATGTACACAGGGATCACAGCTTTCGCCATTCTGTAAGTATGTTCTTGTTTATAATGTTGAATAGAAATAAAATAAAATAGATTAATAAATAATGGAATGTAAATTCCACAGTACTCTGACAACTTCATAAGTCTGAGCTTTCCTTCCTGCCACCCCAGCAAAAAAAAAAATACACTCTGGTGTCATAAAGAAATGCCTCAGAGTAAAGCATCTGAGACTAGGATACCTGAGACTAGGGCACCCAAATTTAATGAAGTACTTAAAATCTATTTTGCTGGAAGTACACCTATTTCCAAACATGCCTTTCTGGGTGGTAAATTCCATGTATGTCCTGCATGCTGCTAGAAATGGATATAACATCTAAGAGGAAGTTAATCATTACCAGAGTAATGCATTCACAAGAACCTCTTGGAATGTGTATAACATGAAGACAAGCTATAGAACGTTTGGTCTCCAACTCTAGAGGTACCTACCCATTTAATAGGCATGGACTGTAAGTAAATTAAAGTTTTGGGCAATTTTTCTTAATCTCCATATTTGGAATTTATTTTTTTACTTTATACAGCAGGTGAAAACGTAATTTTTGAAATAATTAGAAAAAACCTGACAAATTCACAAATGCATAAATCTGTTGTGCTCTTGCAATTCCCTAGAACTTGAAGACTGCACATAGATGAACTTTTATGCTTAGAAGCCTAAACATATGCTAGAAAAATTTAGATGTTGAAGAGGTTTCAAAGCGTAAGCACTTTAAATGTTTCTTATCATAATAGCCTAATCTTAGCATTGGCCTTTCTTTTAAAAACAATTCAGAAATAATCTGGGGTATTTGTTTTAGTGCAGGTGAAACTGAGGAACTGCAGTAAAACATCTATGTAACATACCTTTGAAATAAATGTAGCTAACAATCACCACTAGAGTGTTTGGATCCAGGTCTTTAAGTATTTCATTTATATTTCCATGGGTTTGGTTCTTTATATGATCATTGACCTCTTTTTTAGCTTCAGTGGAATTCTGGAAGTTAACAGAAACAACTTTTCCTTTGTATAGCTTTTTCATGTCCTTCAGGAATGTTTTCAGTGGCTTCAGGTGTTTGTCGATGAACAGGGTGTTCCCCATGCTCAGCTGTACCTGGCTGTCAGGGCGATTCAGCAACAGGAGGAGATGATGAAAGCTGTTGTGTATCTCCTCCTCCTGGGTGTTGGTGACATTAAAGGCCAGCCCTTCCAGCACCTGAGCCTGGCTAGTGGCTCTGGACCCCAGAGCCAGCAAGGCGAAGGCAGTGGAGATGCTGACTGGGGAAAAAAAAATGTTTTTTCCGGGTTCTTGTGTGGTTGCTTGCCTGTAAAACTGGAAGGCAAAGTCTGTGTTGCTGGGGATTATCCGTTGGCAGGACTCAAGGGAATCCCCCTCATGGAGGTGCTGCTTCTGGGGGTCAGTTGCCTTGGGCTTGCTGTTGTGGTGGTCAGTCTGGGTCAGGCTGTGGACAGTGAGGTGAAACATGGCCACTAGCAAGCACAGCGGGAGGGTGGTCTTCATCATCCTTTGCAGCTACTGTGTGGACAAAGAATGAAATGGGTTTGGATGCTGAAGATCAGCTGTATCTACATCTCATCTTTTATTTCTATCTGCTGCTACCTTCAACAGCTAAACAGGTAATCGTTGTTATCTCATAACCTGCTTCTTTTACTGTCTAAGTGGTTTTAAAATCCTTGTGCTTCTGAGTCTGTCTGCAATTCCTATCCATTGTTGCCTACCCCAGTTCTGTTTTACTGTTTTTTACAAGTTACTGGAGAAAGAAACACATGGAGAAAGAAACATGTGAGTATTAAAGAAAAATAAGTGAGAGGGGGAGAACAGTGAAAAGTCTTTGTGTGCGTGTCTCTGTGCAAATCCTTTTATGGTGAGGCAGCACATCAGGAACATCTCTTAATTCTTTTGTGTTTATCTCTAAGATCTCTCTGGGTTATTATGCTATTAGTGATTGAATGAGGTTTACGTCAAATGACAGTGTTATGTCAAAGGGAAACAATACAAGATTGCAGCACTCAAAAGTAGTATTCTTTCTCTCATCTCTGACTCATTTTAGCATACGAGGTGAATAATCACAAGAGAGCTGGTAATACTTTTCTGCTTCAATACCTGATTAGATCAGAATATGTTGCTTTTAAACAACCACTCATGCGAAACGTGTCTTCCAGATGGATTCCTCCCCTAATTCCGGTCTGGGAGGGAGAGGTCAGTAGTGTGGGCTTGGCCCCTCCAGTCTTTCCAAACTCTGTGTCATCAGGAAGTCACCTCTCATAAGGTAAATGGGCCCATGGCCAGAGTAGCGCCATAAACCTGGATCATGACATCTTGCCAGGTTTTTTTGCTTGCTTGTTTGTCTATTGCTTTCACTTTCACCAGTTAGACTAAGAACATGTTGGGATGATTTGTAGTGTCTAAGATATGTAACTTATCATAAAACAGGTGAGAGTTATACTGATGACTAGAAAAGCAGCTCCAAATAGCCTTCATTTAATGTCCTACTTGAAGCTCCAGGGAAGTTCACATGAGTTACCTGCTCACCCCCCAGTGGATGACAAAGGCACTCCGACAGGTTCAGCAGAGCTGATGAGAAGTTTATTGGGATTTCTCCCACCCTGTATCAGCACACTGACAACTAAGATTTGGTGAGAAGGAGCCAGCTTGCCCTTCCACAGCTTTACTTTGTGACATCTGAGTAAATTGGGGCTTACAGAGAAGGCTGGTACAGCAAAATGAATTTATGAATCCTGTCTGGACTGTGCTGGTATAAATCAGCCAGCTCATTCACTTCAGTTTAAGTTATCTGGTTGTAAGCTTTAGGGAACATAAGTAATGATAAAAAATGTCTGACATCTGGGAAGTCAGACTACTTCCCCCTTGTTAATGAAACAGGTTTCTTCTAGATGTGAAAGAGCTATTTGGGATAGATATTCAGCAGACCACAGTCATACTCTGTGGAGCTGCTATAACGTATCCCCAGAATCTGCTATTCAATATTTCTTGAAATTAAGCTCTGCTGTCATCTGAGTGCTTAGAAACCAGATTTCATGCTCAAAAGCAGATGTGCTTCATGACTCACTAGCTAAGTGCCTTACAGCTGCATCAAAATTGTTAAGGTAAAGATAACTGGGTACTTACTTTACATTCAGAAGGGTCCTGCTCTCGTATGGGTTGTGCTGTTTCTTGCTGCCTTACTCATACTGCTGTTTTCCTCTGTTAAACATTATGTGGCTTCAAATACCTATTACACAAAGGACAAAGCTGAATATTGATGAAGCTAGTTTTCTTGGACACTGTATGCGTATGTCCACATCACTCCAAACAGAGAACAAAGACCACGGGGCCCAGCTGGTCAGTAGAGGGGAGTGTTGTGTATCAAAGGATGTGTAACTCCTAAGCAAATATTTATTGAAAATGAGATTTTGGTGCCAAGGGCAGCTACTTTTCCCTATACACTTCCTGAGATAGAGATAACCGTTCATCTAGAGACACACAGTTTTGCCCAGCACTAAGCTCTGAAGGGGCCAAGGTCAGGGTGAGGGAGCTGCAGAGAGTACTGCTTGGGCTTAGCTATGTTACCCAACCCACTGGACTCCACTTCAGTGTCAACATCTTATCTTTTATTTCTACACAGTAGAGACCCTACTGGTCACTACTCAGAAGGCAATGAATCCTCTTATCCTCATTAATAACATGGATACTTCATTCATTTGTGTAAGAATGGTGAATTTTAGCTGGATATTGAACAGTAATCTTGCAATCTTTCAGACACAGTGTCTTCTCACAAGCTAGTAATTCTCTCAGTCAAGGAGCACCCAATATATCAAGACCTGAAAAGTCTTAGTATAGATTTTAGTACTTGAAAAAGCTGCATAAAATGTGTGCCATCACTGTGAGTGCCCAAATACAATACTGAACAAATGCAACTGTTGTAACATATAAATAGTAAATCAAGACACAGTCCCCAATCCCTCAAAGAATAGCAAACAAGACAGTAACCCAATAATATTAACCAGTAACAAATCCAGGCAGTCTCAAACAACAAGCCTCAGCCATCTTGTAGAGGTGTATTTAAAATTTCCTGGGATTTTTCCAAAGGAAGATAAGTGCTGTGAAGCTAGCTGACAAGCCTTCGTGGCTGGTTGAATTGTTTAGATGCATGTTTTGATCAGCCAGTCAGGAAAATGCCTTCTCAGTCCCTCTATGCCTCTGCTGCACCTTGCAGGACTTGTTCACATCTGCTTAGGGAGGGGTGGCGCAATCCCCTCCGTAAGTAAAACAGTGTAAGCATGGCTGTTCCTAGTTCCCAGCTGTGCTGCTTTCAGGGGCAGTTCTTTAGCTACTGGGATCCATGCCACTGGTAGGGGAGCTAGGTTCCCTGCACAGTATCTACAGCCTCGGTGTTTCCCCGCCCCTCCCTCAGAATACAGCTGAACTCTACATGCTTGTTTTAGGTATAGCCAGAACTTGCTGTTAAGTACTTTAGTTTTGAATTTGTATTTTTTCTTACTAGAGTACTAGTCACTTCTGTGCCCTGGAGTGCTTGTGTAGGTCCAGTAAGGCTTGATGGAGCACACTGTTCTCTTTTTGCCAGGCACAAACCCAGTGCATATGAATTAAAATAATGCATAAGCTGGAATGTATGATTGCACAAATGCAGACTTTCAGGAAAAAGAGTGAGATGCTCACAGTGCCCCAAGACAGTCAGGTTGTTGGCTGTTCTGTGCTACTTCTTTAGTCATACAACTGAGCAGCGTTAAGCATTTACACTTCTGTTAAACATTACAAGGATTAAAACAAAATTATCTGAGGACACAGATAAACGCTGATGTAGCCATGCAGAGCAGGTAGAAGTCAGTGATTGCAGGGCCAGCTGGCTTTCATGTTTGCTGTCCCTAAACATGCATAACTGCCAAAGTCAAACACTTCGGAGAGAAGAGGTCCATGACCATGAGCAGCTGTTCTACCAGACAGAGCTTCCTAGGTTATTGCTAGCTAATGACACAAATGCTGAAACATCTCCTGAGGTGTGTTATGGGCTGCCTTGGGGTTTTAGTTTCCTAAATCATGCGGCTCGGACACCTGCTACAATATGTTAAACCAAGCTAACTTTCTGTTCTATGAAAAGCAGAACAGAAGGGGTAATTAACATTCAGCTTGGATTTTTCCCCCCAAATGAAATTAGCATTGGTTCAGAAAGAGTCCCACACTCAGAGGCTTTGTTTGAGCCTCTGAGTAAAATTGAGATTTAGTCACACCAGAAGAGGAAGCCTGGGCAGTAGAGTCCACTGTGCAGCTGCACAGTCAGCTGAAGAGGAAGGTAGCAGGAGCAAGACTCAGTGTTGTAAAGAAGAGTTATGTGCAAGGGTTGGGGGTAATTCTGGATTCCCTGCACGACTCTGAGTTGAACCAAAGCATGCTTCAGTTAAGTGAGAAAACTCTGGCAGAGACACAAATGCAGATGTTTTTGCTGTTTAGACATTCATCTGTATTATTGTGTTGTTGAAAATCAGTGTGTCTTGATTTTGAAACTCTTTCAAAATATGCCTCTTTGCTTCAATTATCAGTGTTCTTGGTGGCTCGAAGAAGTGGTCCATTGTCCTACTAGGGAGATCAGCAGAGATTCTGCAAGCCAACAGCTGGTCCACCACAGGGCCTGCTTCTGGAGAGAGTAACCTGCACAACGTACCTACACTGCTGCTTTGATTTACACCTTAGTTTATTCCTGAACATGTGACTGTACTCATACTATTTTACTCCAGTTGTCTTTGGTATGAACTGCTGAGCTCCTTTCATCAGCAAATGCTCAGCAAAAATTGCAACCTTAGGCAGCCCCAGCCGTGCTCTGCTGAATGCAATGACCACCCTAAGCATCACTGTATATAAACATTTTCTTGGGCTGTTACATAACTCTTGTTATTTTGGCCCCTCTGAAAGAAAAGCAAAACAAACAATGGCAATGTCTCAAGGCAGCAGAATGTCGGCTTTAGCTGAGGGAAGATTCAGACCAAGGGCTTGCAGAGCAGACACGGCCACCCCATTCCGGAAGACCTGTAATATCCACATTACATATCACATACCTGTACAGCTGGTCCATGGCTGTCTTCATGTCCCATCTACAAAGACAGTATACATGTTTGCAAAATTCACCAGTGCTTACCCCAGCACCAAACTCTAGCTGAAAGGATGCAGTTAGTGTGTGTGTGTGTGGGGGGGGGGGGGGGGGGGCAGGTTCTGGAGCAATGGTCAGTGTTGTGTTGAAGAGCCTATCTAGAATATGTCTTGAAGATGTATGTGGCTGCATTCAAATGTGCCCATAAACTTCCATTTTTGCAATAGGTCTATAAGGTCTGCCCACCCCTGGCCTTCAAGTCAGCAGGGAAGGAGGCTGCAAGGAAGACAAGCCACACTTAGCCTGGTGGTGGTTCATGTAAGAACCTTCCCTGCATTTATTTTTCTAAAAAATATTTGTCTTAGATCTGTTATCCTATTTGACAGATCCTGCATGCTCATTTATACTGTAGGTTGAAATTAATGAGACCTCTAAGTCAGAAGCTTGTTACTCTAATGAGTCTTCAACATAGTGATTTGGATAATTTTAGAGGTAAACATATGCATTTCAAACAATCACTATGGAAGTTACAGATGATGAATGGTATCATCAAATCATCCAGAGAGAACATAGATCTATGATTGTTGTTGAGTCTAGATAGAAATGGTATTCACATGTCAGTCAAACATAATACAGCAGGAGTTCAGTTCCTGACTGCAATTAAAATCATTACTTTTGGATAACAAATTTCATATTTCGTAGTTCTAACATCTATTCAAGATTTTCCTTAGTTTTCTTTTAATAGATACCCATGTAAAAAGCACTCCCAACTACAGAAGTGCAGTGAGAAACGCAACTTGGTTATAGAGATGTACAAAATGGTTGTGTTATAATTTTCATACTGCAAAGCCTTGAAGATAACTTTTCAGCTCTAAAACCTCAGTAAAGAAAGGATATAATCCCATTTTATTTCATTCATTAAACCATCAAAAGTTTCCTGTACATATATAGTATTTATTGATTCAGAGAAAACCTGTAGAATTTACGTATTTGATAGTTTTTTCTGTGTCATGTGGAAAGCAAACTTCTTACACCAGAATGGCTGGGAAGAGATTTTCTAAATCCATGTTTTTGAACCAAAATGAAAGTGCCTTAATAATCATCTGTACTTCACGCTTACATTTAGCAGGTGCTTGATATTTGCTGGCCAAGTAATTTTTTTATCCAGGAACCCTGCTGTGACTTAAAAAGTGCAATTTTAAAACTCCCGCTTTGAAAACTCTAATTATGGTAGTGGAAAGTTTGTCCGTGGAAAAGTCTTCCTGGTGCTAAGTAGCTGTAATTTAACCTTTTTTTTTTTTTTTCTGAGTAGTGATGATTGGCTTAAAAAACTTTTTAAAATCAGCAGCTTAAAAACCTGTTAAGCATACAAACACAGGTTCTGGATGCAACTGAAATGTCTCTTGCTGGCTTGCTTCATTTTTCTCTTTAGCACATTTGCTCTTAGCTGTAATATAAACACAGTTCATGTGCTGGGTTACTCTAATCTGATGTGTTTATACTTTTATGGGAGACAACCATGTTGGGTTTTGTCACTGATATTAAAGACAGTTCTAACTTCATGTTTTCACTCAGTTAGGGCTGTAAGAATTGGTGAATTTCTGCAAACAGTTACACAGTGGATGTTCAATGAGCCATGCCTAACAAAGTAATAAGGTTTAATTAGCCCAACCTAATCTGACAGCTTGCTGCTGGCACACTATCTGTTAGTACAGCTGGCTAGTGATGCATGTATGAATGTGAAAGAAAGATCACTCCTTGCAAGTTTTCTTTGCCTTTCAAGTATTGTGTGGTTAAATTCTTGCTATTTTAAGTTCTCTTTGCATAGAAACTTTGCTTCCTTTTGTCCAATTTAAAACTAGGTCACAGTTAATAAGATAACATGCTCTTTATTTTGAGTTTTGATAGAGGATGTTTTCAAGCTAAACATTGGCAATGCCTATACAAAACTCATACTCTAGACATTTGGTCATGTCAAACATTTGGATCATCCAGGAAACCACAATTCATGTGGCAAAGCCCTTAACACTACGATATCTCCAACATGCACCATTCCATCAGGGTGCAAGAGCCTGCACAGAGCTAGGCTTCTCAAGGCAGCATTAAGCCTGCACAGAGATAGTCACAGGTTTAAGTTTACAGCATCTTTTTTTATACTTTAAACATTACCCCTTTTCTTTTCTTCACATGTTGATATTCATAGCACAAGTGCAAGATTAGAAAATTCCCTTACGTGGATTTCCAAACCCAAAAATCTAAGACAAAGTGTCCTCACTGTTTGCTGTCACAATCTGTGACGAATGCTGAATAGTGAGAGGACAAGAACTAAACTTATATTCAGCAGCCCTGTGCTTTCCTGTGCTTCTCACCAAAATCCAGCAGGGCTTTGTGAACATCCTGCAAAGAAAGGGGACAAAATCCACAGGAATGGGAATTGGACAGCGGAAGTGTGAAGGGAGGTCCCTGATGCAGTGACACCCTGGCGTGAATACATCTGAAGAAAGCTAGCCCAGGAGCTGGAAAGACACACACACACACACACACACACACACACCGCCCCGGAGAGCATCGTGAAAGCAGTAGAAATGCTCAAAGGAGAGAATAAAAAGTTCTCGTTACTTTCCTTTGCCATGGTCTACTTGTAAAGCTTAAATGTGAAGTCAGCGTTACTGGTGCCTACCTTGAGATAAGCCAGGTTTCAAATATGTTCCTGCTTTCCAGGATATGTTTATGTAATTTACAGCTCTGAAGCTGTACTGTTTACTGGGGTGACCAGTTAGTGAAACCTACAGTGGACTTCTTTGCTGTCTGTACCTAATCACACAGTGGATTTCTTGTTTGCTGGCTGTCACTTACAGGATAGTACGGAATGGCATTGACAACTAAGTAAGAAAGCATGATGAAAATTATTTCTTTCCATAGAGGAAAATTATCTTTCCATAGAATGCCATCAATATTTCTTAGAGTGGTTAATTTTATGCTAGTTAAGATCTGTGATTGAACTCAAAGACCAACATGCAATGAGAAAAAGGGGGTTTAATTAACGTTTTTGAAGTAGTTTCTAAAGAAAGACTGGAACACCCATTAAATCCACAGAATGCCAAAAATAATTCCTCATTTTTGCCCGCAGAAATGAGATACAAGGCTTAGGTCTCAGTGGTTAGTTCTACGTTGCCAAACTCCATGAATACTGAAGTGTTTAGAGAGGCTGTTTTCCCCTTAAACTTCTCGTGACCTTTCATCACGTTTCCCCACCCAAATCCCACCTCCATCCAAAGCACACAGGTCACATCCAACTGGAGTGCTTTGGAAAGAAAACAAGAGCTGGATTTCTTGGGGCATCAAGGGAAGAACATTTTGGGGATCAATGTCAGTAAAACAGAAACTACATAAACATAGTCTTTACTGTTATAAAATGGAAAGATGTGACATATCAGACCCCCCTTACAGCCTCTGAACTAATTTGCTCTTTTAATTTTGCTGTGCTGAAGTAAATGAAGATGTGTATCTGTGATGCCTTCATTTGTACAGCGGCAGAACTACAGAAAGGATTTTTTTTTTTTTTAAAGAAGCAAGAATTGCAACTATGGGTGTTTACCCCAAATTTGGTTTTGTCCTCCTCTTTTTTCCTTATTTTCTTTTTAGTGATGAAAGTGAATTATTTCTTTAAGGAGCCTCCACGTTTTATACTATTCAAAAACTGGCCAAAAAGTGAGTCACCTCAGATTGGAATGGCTCTGAGTTTCATCTATGATTCATAGGACTTTACTGAATTAGTTGGATGCAAGTAGGTCTAAACTAAACACTGGGTTTAACTCCACTGTACCAGATCTACAAAAGAGAGAGGTAATCATCACCTCATTGAGCCTGGCAGGGAGCAGTCTTGAGCAGATACTAAGGTGGCAATTGCTGGCAGTTTACATATATATATGTATTTTATGTCTCAGAAGAGAAACTCCATTTGCTGATGTGTAAAACTGCTGTGCAGGGCGAGCCCCACCTACTTCCAAAATAAGGAAGAAGGAGTAAGAAGTGATTGTGTCACATCAGCTGCCAGCTCCTATACATGAGCTTGCCTTGGAGAAAGAAGGTCAGGAAGCCTGCCCCAGAGACTCAAAGATATGCAAATGCCAGAGCCAAAAGCTTAAACCCAAAACTTTATATATACCATACAGTACATAAATCAGACAATGCAAGTGTAGCATAAAAATGGCACAAGTGTGGAAAGTTAACAGAAAGGCAGAATCTTTATCCTGAGTGTTTTAAAAGCTTTTAAAGCTTTAAGTTTTAAAGCTTTAAGGACCTTATGTGGTCAGCATGTGAGTGGTGAACCCCCGCCAACTTTTGGACTCCAAGGATAGAGAAGCAACTGTGCAGTTGCACTAGCATGGGTCTGAGCCTGGGCTCGGTGACTAAACAACACCAAACCGATGGAGGTGAAAAGTCTGGCATTAAATCTTTTCCTCTACAACCATTTCCTTTGATTCTCTTTCCATTGGCATCACTTTCTGGCTTGTTTACGCCGAAAGCTTTAACAACTGCTAATTAAGTTCCAGTCAAGCCTAAGAAAGGCTCTAAGTCTACATTGCATGATGGGCTAATGAGCCCCAGCATATAGACAGGCTGCTCTCACTTCCCAGCTTCCCTACCTCATGGCAGCTGCAAGAGGGACCTCAACTTGTGTCTCTGCCTTTCACAGCACAACGTAGACATCTTGGCCACTTTGGTAATTTCCCTCTCCCTCCCACCTGCTCCCTATGGGCTTTAGCCTTTTTTCAGGAGAGAGTCATGCTTTTCAAGACATGACATGTTTCTTCACAGAACTTCCAAGAACATTTCTATTTTCTCAACATTTTGCAAGAGCAGCTATTTTCCCAGTCCTTGATTTGTAGAGTGGTGCTTCTCTTTACCACCACTGTCAAAACCACCCTTTTACAGAGGTAAAATAAGAAACTGTGCCATAAATAACACTGGTAACGCAGGCTCCAATATGAATGTTATCTCATGTTCACACCACTTACAAGATGCCCCTTTAGCCAAGGTGTCATCTGCTCTTTGTTCTATCACTTGCACTCCACGTGGCATAAGGCAACTGGGTAAGAAGGTGAAAATAGTCCTGGAGGATGTAAATCATCTTCTGAGTAAGGTCTTTTCCTTTTTCTCTTTTTTCAATGCAGGCATCTGGTGGTTTAATTTCTTTTAAAGGTATTGTGATAAAAGTCCAAGATGTATTTTTCAATTAACTCATAACAAACACTTGCAGGTCCATTTAAACGTTTTTTTTAAAGTACTGCCCAGGAATATCTGTTAATTACTAATTGTATGACAATTGCTAGACTGTCTGAATACACAAATTATGACATCTGACTTTGAGAAATTGGACACCCCCAACTGATGGGTCTGTGACGTGAATGGCACTATTTTCCTGCAGGGATAACAATTTTCCCATTCAGATAACAATGTGGGTGTGCTGATCGATGACGAGCACCAGGAAAGGTATGCTGTCATTAAGGGGAGACTCTTTCCTCACCATCCCTGAAGTATCGTTGGGTCAGTCCTCACCAGAACTTTACAAACCTTCTTAAAATTTGTCTTTGTCATTACATCCTAAGCTTGATATGCAGAAAGAACAGTATCATACGGTACAAGAATGTAAGAGGTCAGTCAGTATGAAGACAATGCTAATAAGGTGTGACTATTTCGTAGTTACACATTAGAAAACAGATTAAGAGGTGATTACTTTGCAAAGGACCTAAATTATGGTATGATTCTATGATATCTCCTGTTTGATAATGACACATTGACATCAGAACTACATGCCTCGGTTTGGTCAGGAGTTTTTTCTCATTGCTCAGCCTGTGCCTTTTACCGTTGCCAAAATATGGGTTCTTATTTGTGCTTATGTTTTACAGAGGTTAGTAGGTCTTTCCAGCAGAGTACACAATTTGCTTTTCAGCCCATAACCTTTAAAGCTGTGGCTTATGTTATACACCTTTAGTTTCTTTCTAGCAGATGGTGCACAGCTCTAGGAACAATGACAGCCGTGCACATTGGTGCTAACCACTGCCTGTTTGAAATATGTTATTTTCTTTGAATTAATTTAAACATATTATTCCCCTGTCTGCCCCTCCACCCGTATACACTGCTTATTTTTGTTTGTTCCTTCTTTTATGATCTTTAGTACTACTCAGAATTGCAGCTAGTTTTCTTCAAATGTCACAGTGTTTGTAGGTAAGAATTAAATCTATATCCACCAGGGGTTAACCCTGGTTTCTGAGCTCCTTACTTATGCTTTTAGACTTTGTTTCACTTCTCTAGACAACTCCTTCCTAGTTATCACAACAAATACACAGAGTACCGCTCTTCCCGCAGTGCTTATTTTCCTTTGCTCCTTATTTCAGAGAGCTGCTCAGCATGTGCTGTTGCAAAACTTCTGCTGTGCTGGCAAGTCTTCTTCTATGGCTGTTGACCTAAAACAGCCTTTACAGAAGACTACTTTCAGCCATATCATCATGGGTTTCTCCTAGGGTCCACACAGGCAGTGCTGAGGCTGCAGCTCCTGCATGTGCACAGTTGCATGCACTCCCACATCAGATTTGTGTGTAGGCTTCCTTCACGCTTTTTCCCTCAGGTGGTTCATCAGGCCAGCTCCATCCTCCAGCAGTGTCACTGCATTGAAGTGGTACACCACAGTGCTTGCACACAGCAGCAGAAACTCTTGACTAACTAGGAGGAAAGTCCTTTGTTGCACTGAGGCTTCTTGGTCACAAAATTCACAGTCAACGAGCAAACCAAGAAACAAAATTCCAGGAAAGAAGACACAATAAACCAGCAGATTGAATGAACAAACCATGCCTGCACTGTATCAGTGAGTACCTTAAGGCTGACAGTTTGTGGGGGTGAGGTGTGTGCAATCCTTCTGTACTCATTATTTACCACACAAATTTGCTTTCTGCTGCACATTTGCAGTGATGGGCACTCCCTGGTTTTTGTCAAAATAGAAAGGAAATGGAAGCAAGACGTATATATAAGGTCCCTGCTCCCATTTGAAGGTGAGTCCCTACCAACATGATATTTTTTGGTTCTTAATTCAGCTTGATTTTTTCTCTAGCCACTTTCAAATAAGTTAAGCAACAAAGTTACCTCTCAAAGTGAGATCTGATTGGCAAAATATCTTTTAGGTATCTTTTTCCTACGAACAAACAAAGACTATTGATCTGAGGTCCATGAGGAACAACAAACACAAAGTCTCTGTATTCACCTACAGAGACATTTGCCATTGCACAGCTGGACTTTGGCATGCCATCCTGAACTAGCCCTGAGATTTGCCAAGAACTTTTAAATGATCTTCTATAGAATCAGTTTATCTGTATTACACCAAACCCAAGCCCTTGTTATGTTTAGAGGTATGAAACCAACTGTTTGTTACTAAATATTGAACAGGCTAAACACAGTTTTGAGTAAGAAACTTTTGTCACTGGTTTACATGAAGAGCACTTTGAGAGTGAATGTCATGTTACGTGGCTGGCAGATAGACATGGAAAGCTTCTTATATTCCTTATTAGTATACTTACAGCTACAATTTACTAATATTGATAGCATAGTTTACCGTCAAAGAGAATAAAGATCCCCAAACCAATCAAGATAATTATATTTTAGAAATATGCACAATAATTTTAAAGTTATTTTTTTCACAGACATTTTAAGACAGTAAAGTCTAAAAAGTTGCTATTTATATTTTACTTTTTTTTTCTACCAGTTTGAGATATTCTGTAGCAAAAGATTTAATCAGTCTGTAATTTAAGCACTTTCATTTTCTTTCTGTATTTTAATAAGACATGCTAATGATGGTGATTTATTACATTAAAGAAAAAATAATTTAAATATTTACTGATTTGTGTTTCTTTCCTTTCATAACCATGCAACTATCTGGTGTAGCTGGTATGTTAAAATCCTATCAGTTGAGTCACTGTAAAACAACACAAGAGCAATAAGTTAGACTCAAGAAATTGTAAATGAAAAGGTACAAATGTCAATTCACAGTATACTTTTACTCTATAATCCACTGCTAACATTTAGAAAGGTGACTTCTCAAGTATTACCTACATTTTGTAAGTTTGTCTATGACAGTTTAATGCATGTTAAAAGTCCCTAGAAAAGCTCTGCTGTTCTTACTGAGGAAATACAAACTCTCTGAAGTTACAGTTTTTCATTCCTCTGCTTTTCTACCACAGTCTGACAAGTCTAGCTGGAAAGTGTGACAGTGAAGGCAGTGTCAGCAGGAGAAAAGAAAAATGATGGTGACAACAAATCCATGAAAAGGAAATTGGTGCTGTGTTATGGACGGCTCCACCATACTTTTATCTCAGGGCATTGGCAGCAATAGCTATATTAGCAAAGTAAAACAGAGTCTTTTTGTTGGTATGGCTTCCTTCCTTGGCAGAATAAACATTATTTGTAAAGCAAATCTTGAGGAGGGCTTCCACTGAGGAGGCGGCAGGAGGAGGCAAGTTAAAACAGCTGCACTCATCAACCCTTTACAGTGGTATGTCCTCCAGCGTCCCAGTCACTGACCCTGCAGCTTCATATCATACTTGGTTAAAAACCAAAGTTGTTAATGGAAATTCTCTTCAATATTAAGGGAATCTGCATTTAACACTGATCATCAAAGGTTAGTGGATTAAATAACACTTAACACCTTGCACCTCTTTTTCCCCCTTTCACTTCTCCTGCTCTTTCATACACACACTGAGTGTACAGCAATAGCTACATCATCTGGAGACTTTGAACCATCTCAAATATCCCATGGGAGCATGTCAGGAAGGGCTTCTTACAAAACTGGTGAAAAGTGACTTGTATTTCATTAACACTACAAGCTATACCTGGCTGTAGACTGGGGGAAATACCAGTGACTTTGGGACAAGGTAAAATAGTTTTTGTGTTTTAAGGGATTAATAATGTATATAAGGATAATGGTTGAAAGAGGAGCACTAGTATGTAGTGATAGACACACATAAACGTTTTGCTGGATCACAGGAATTTAGCCAGAGATGTCTGTAAGTGCATGTCCTCAATGTCAATCAGTTATTTTTCAGAGGGTTTACAATTTTCCCTATGAAGAGGATGGTGCGGGTGTATTTATCCAGAATCACCAGGAGAAAGGGCCTGTTGAATCTGACTCGAGGCGGCTGAGGAAAATCACCAGATCTCCAGGTAATATCCTTCACTGTGGCCCCCGCTGCTTCAGTGCCATTCTCGTGAACATTCAGCATGGCTCTGTGGATCACCTGCAAGGACACAAAGCAAAACGGCTTCCAACTGACAACCCAGCAAGAAGACTGCAGCCTGCCACCCTCCTTGTTCTTGCCAAATGGAGCCCTGGCAAGGGCAAGACCTGGCAGCACCAGCCTCTGGGAAGGTCATCACCAGCCGTTCCTCTTCCCACTGTAGCAGCAGCAGCCATCAGACCACTCCTGCTAGCCCTCTTTGCTGCGTGTGCAGTGACTAACCCTCAAGGAGCAGAGAGCCAAAGAGCACTCAAGATAACTGATGGCATGAAACCCTGGAAGCAAACCTGGTAATTTAGCCTAGACTTAGTTTTGCCTTTGGCAACTTCATGTATTATTGTGAATTTACCCTATCATCTAGCTGAAAAAAATAACTCTGAGAGCACTAGAAGGGCAGGAATAACAGCCTTTTGCCCTCTGCAGGCAGAATTAGAGGAGATTTTACCAAAGCTAATGTGCTACCTTTAGATAATTTTGTCTAATAGCCAAAAGAGCATTTAATTATATGTATGCCTCCTTCCTCGACCTCGAACCATGTATGTATAAGCCCTTGTAAGCATGTTTGGCTTCAGGTTTAGGAAAGACAGGGCTTGCTTTGCCTCCAGACTGGCATATGTTGGTTGAGTGATACTGCAAAGAGGCTGGGATAAGCTTTTCATGTTCCTGGGAAAAGACAAATACTGTGGTTGCCGTGTTTCATGGGCTGACTTACTTTTGAAACCATCAGTCCAGACTCCTCAGTAATCCCTGACAGATCCGCTTGTGGGGTGAATAGATCAATCATACCCACTTGTCTGACTATCTTTTTCACATCATAGGTACCAGAAATAGAAAATTTTGGAATGTGCAGATGTATTTTTCTGTAACAAATAAGACAAATAGGGACAAATTGTCATCTAGGTAACACTCCTCAATGGCATCAATATAGTGACACTTCACATTTATTTTTCTAAATGTTAAAAGTCTGCTCTCAGGGTTCACATAGCACTTCTGATCAGGTTAGCTATCTAATGAGGAGTGATGGAGCAGGATGAGCCCATGTTACCCTCTGTCTCCAGGGTGGGGTTCAAGGAGTGGGGTGGAAGACACAACTATACCAACTCTGTGGCAAACAGAGCTACTACTGCCAAGTAACATATTTTTTTCTCCAAAAGATAATAGCTAGCTGTCCTAAGGCTGTTTGTATATACACAGGGCCTGGGCCACCACAGAAATAGCTGCAGTAAAGCTGAATATAGAAAATTTTCTCTTTTAAATACAATGCCCTTAACACCCTAACACCCAATAGCTACTCCACTGTGGTTTCACAATGTCTGTATGAAACAAGGATCTGTTAACTTCATCATGGTGCTAAGCAATTTGTGATTGAGCCAGGAACTTAACTTGAGATGTATCCCAAATTCAATGCCCTATTTGTTCACTACCCATGTCTCTTTTCAATTTTCCAAGAAAAGGCAAGTCCTGCACAGAGAGGGACCATTAAGTGAACAGAGTTCAGCAAAATTTTACCTGGCCTTTAATGTTTTTTCTTGGTGAAATAAACACTACTAATCTACAACATGGTCACCTCTCACCTTAGCAAAAACACTTACCGTTCTTGGAGGAACTTTTGCCATTTAGATACAGTCTTTTTCAAGAGAGCATCTTCCACCTGCTTCATCTTCCCTTCATCGGGCAAAATAAATAATGCTGCGGCATTTCCATTGTAAGGTATCTGAACCAGCCAACAGGACAGCTCTTCATCAAAGTAAGTTCTGTAGTAACCCTTCCGGTACATCATGTCAACTTTTACAGATGTCTTTGGATCCACAAAAAAATCCTCCTTTTTTGTATATGAAGTACTGAAAGGTTTCTCCCAATGGGCTTATGACAAAAAGAAAAATAATTCAGTGGTATACAAGTAGGAATGGTCATGGTGAACAAAAGAGGATGTAGTGCCACAGCCTTCCTTTGATTAGAGCAAGTATCTTTTTGAAGTTACTGCATCCTCAGGTATTACAGCATTGCAGCGCTTTTTTTTTATTATTATTTTTTTATTTTATTTCAGGTGCTTAAAGAAAATTACAGACAAATACTGAAAACACCATTTCTCAATAGAGAATGTCTATAATCACATTAAAGAATTTGCCAAACTCAACAAAGATATTTGTTAAAAAACCCGGTCTTTCGCTCAACCAAGTGAGAACACATTTATACCGACAACAGATATACATGTGATTATAGCAATATTTTCTAGATACTGAACATGGTATCCTCCATTTAAAATATTTAAACTATAGTTTCTTTCGTTTAAGTTTTTATTCCCTGCAATAAGCATCTAAGTTACAGCCTTGGCACCCTTTGATATTTCTTACCTTTAAAGAAGACATAGTTAACAAGAATGATTGCAGTGAGAGGATCAAGATTTTCCACTAGCTTAACAATTTTCCCATTTGTCTTTTCCTCAATATAATTGTTGATCTGATTCTCAGCGCCAGAGGAGTTGTTAAAGTCAGTAGAAAAGACTTCAGATTCATAAAAGCTTTTGACATCATCCAAGAACTTCTGTAGTGGTTTTAGCGTCTCTTCTATAAAAAGGGCATTACCCAGGCTCAGCTGGAGCTCGCTGTCTGAGCGGTTCAGCATGTGGAGGAGTTGGCAAAAACCTTCATGTATTTCCTGCTCCTGAATCTTTTTCAGGTCAAAGGCAAGCCCTTCCAGAATCTGTGTCAGTGTCGCTGACTTAGCACCAAGTGCCAGCATTGCAAAGGAAGCAGAGATGCTTATGGGTGAAAAGAAAATATTTTGATCGGTTGCTTCAGATGTGACCAGCTTGTAAAATGAAAATGCAAAGTCAGCATTGCTGGAAGCTAGTTTGACAAAGGTTTTGTTCTTAACTGAATAAACTCCTTCCCCATGAGAGCTGCGTCCTGGGTAGCGTGCCCCTTTAGGACCATCCTGCTTATTGCGGTACTGAGGATGCTGATGACACTGGGAAACAGTATACAAACCAGCCAGCAATAAACACAAGGAGAAGATGGGCTTCATTTTCCTTATAACTGTTTCTGGAAAAGAGATAGACATACAAAACATGGCATGGAAATTAATTTCTTCGGGCTGTGTTCTCCAGCCAAGTAAAATGAGGCTCTCAGAGCACACCTGTTCTCCAAAATCCCACACTTCTATATTTTGCATTCCTAATGGATGCCAGTGATCCTCAGAAGGAATATGCCTCCTGATACACTATTTGTATAACCAAGTACTCTCAAAAGAAGTAATTTTGACCATATAAACTTTTAAAAAATAGGGTCGGACTGAATCTTTTAAAATTTGCAAATAACTGGAAGCTTATTGCCTTTTCTCCAGAAGAAGTAGAAGTTGATTTTGTACTCAGTACTGCAGGGTGGATACTGCAGCCCTGCTAGTCTTCCTCAATTCATCAAGTAATTAAAGAATTAAATTTGAATTAAACAAATATGTGATATAAACACAGACCATACTATACAGGACCAAAATTACAAAATACTTTTACAGTTTCTTCAGAGTTGGGTCTTGTTGTATCTTCAAACTTCTTCAAAATTGGATCCAAATATTGGATCACTGTGGTAGCAAGATCTATAAGCATCTCTATTGTTTCCGAAACAAATTTTCAGTTAATTATGTGAAGTATCTTCACTAGCAGCCAGTTCTTGCTGGCTTTTGGCATGTTTGGGGGTTTTTTTGTTTGTTTGTTTGTTTGGTTTTGTTTGTGTTTTTTTTTTTTTTTTTGCATAACACGTATATCCTTCTGCTTACATGTGAAAAGGCAACAACATAATCCCCCAAAATGAAATGTCCAAACAATCCAAGGGAAAACTAAGAGGGTACTTACAGTGCTACAAAAAGGATCTTGCTGCGTCCATCTGGCCTTGTCTGCTCATTCTTCTCTTCAGTACCATTGAACAGGATTAAGCAGAGCACACTCGTTAATCATTAATTAGTTCAAATAAAAATTACCAGTGAGGATGCACAGCAAGCAGTAGTAACACTAGATGTTCTGGACAGTTTGTCCAACCCAGACACAAGCTAAAGGGGCTGGGTGCTGGGGCTGTGGGTGAGAGGGAGTGGAGCCGGGACTGTATCTCCTACTGCTTCCATTTTTGCAGGTTGACATGAGAAGCCTGCTGCTGTGGGTGGTTGCCAGGAGAGCCATAGCCATATCCTTTGCGACTGGAGCTGAATGCTGTGACTTCACATGAAGGCTACTCCTTGCCTGGGTCTGGCCATGGGGACAAAGCCACCAGCACAGCTCACCAGGGAGCACTGCCTCCCTGCCAGACCATCCTCTTAGCTTGGTCCTGGGTGACCAATAAATGGGACGGGGACACTGCCAGTGTCATAACCTCTCTGTCAGGATTTCAAAACAGGGTTTGGATTTAGAAAGTCCTTCTGAATTACTGTATACCTCAGTCACAACCTTTGACACCACATTTAATGGTTTTGGGGCTTTTCTTAAGGGGAGCAGACTCTATGTGATTGGTGAACGGTCTCTACCACTCTTGTGAGAAATTTCTGGTCAATACAGCTGCTCACTCATTGCTGACCATCACCTGTGGCTGAGTATTTGGGGAGCTGGTGAAGAGGGTTCCCCTGTTTTTTTAGAAAATACACAAACCCACCACTGCTGAGAAAGAACACTCACACTGGACAGTTCCAGAGACCGGCTACAAAGAGAGATATGTGGTCAATTTTTTGCCTCAGGTTAGTCTTCTGTATAACATGTAACTGAAATGGACCCCAGCAGCACACAAAAGCAGGCTGCCAATTTGCCTTTCATCTAGTGCTAAAGGCGGCATGCTGGTGCCACTGGATGACATTCAGAGCTGAATATCATATAGGGACAGACGACTCAAGGACAAACTAAGGCAGGAAAAGATATTTTTAACCCATCAGGTTGCAGGACTCCTTTCCATTGTGTAAGATGGTTTTGTCATTCCACTTAGCAGTTATAATATCATTCCCATAATGTAGGTGTGAAATATGCAGTCTTCATCCTGTTGATTCCATGTTGCCAGAACACCCCGAGAGGCTGATGGCAGCCTGTTAGGGTAATATCCATAATCCATCAATCACTGAACCATTGCCCAGTAACTACAGGGTGGATTATGAACTGTCAAAAAGCAACCAGCAATGCCCTAGCCAGCAACTAAGCCCCATAGAGCTGCTTGCTCCCCCCCCCACCCCAAGTGGGATGGAGGACAGAATCGGAAGAGTAAAAGTGAGAAAACTCATGGACTGAGAGATAAAGACAGTTTAACAAGTAAAGCAAAAGCCATGCATGCAAGCGAAGTAAAATATATTTACCACTTCCCATGGGCAGGCAGGTGTTCAGCCATCTCCAGGGAAGCAGGGCTCTGTCATGTGTAACTGTTCTTTGGGAATACAAATGCCATAACTCTGAAAACGTCCCCCCCCCTCCCTTCTTCTTCCCCCCACTTTATATGCTGAGCATGACATCATATGGTATGGGATGTCCCTTTAGTCAGTTGGGGCCAGCTGCCCCCCCTCCCAGCTTCTAGTGCACCCCCAGCCTGCTCACTGCTGGGGTGCTGTGAGAAGCAGAAAAGGCCTTGGCTCTGGGTAAGCACTGCTCAGTGGTAACAAAAACATCGCTGTGTTATCAGCATTGTTTCCAGCACAAGCCCAAAACATAGCCCCATACTAGCTACTATGAAGAAAATTAACTCTGTCCCAGGCAAAACCAGCACAAGAACCAACCTAGAAGATGCTTCTAATTTTCCATTAACTCTAGCCTCCATTTTAACTTAAATTTTCCATCAGGGAACCCAGATGTACCCATTCCTTCATGCAAGTTTTGCTTCATCTGTCTTCAAGAAATTAATTCTTCGTATACAAACCTTGATAATTGAATTTTAAATGTAAAAGTTGAGGAAAAGTGAACACAAGATGTATTGTAATCCAAAAGGATTTTGTCATGTGGATGTGGCCTGCTCATGTGTTTGCTTTGTTACTTACTGCTAAACCATGCACAGAAGAGCATTATCTGGCAGATGTTCTTATAAAACACAAACTTCAAAAGCAATACAGTGTAAATAATGAAGATACTAATATTGTTTTTGGACTGCATTGGTGAAGAATTTCACCATCTTCTCAGAAAAGAGCATTAGTATAGATGAAAGCCTGTGCCAGGAGGGAGAACTATGGTAATATATAGCAAGGAGCAGTGGCCCCGTGACCAGGTCAACACATCCGTCCCTCTCAGCAAGCTCCCAAGCATATGGCTCCCGAGCAGGAGCCCCCACCTATGTCAGGTGTCTAAATGTCCCACACGAGGTGTTCAACACCTCTGAACAGGAGCACACTGTACTGGTGGGGAGCTGCAGGTAGGAGTCTGAAGGAAATACTGGAAATGTAACTGCACCTTCTTCCCCTTGGTCTCAAACCAAGGCTCTAGTCCCATGCTTGTCTCACACGGCTGCATAGTCAAGCAGCAAAACAGGGAAGGGCACACTACTGTCTTTTTGAACTCAGCATTAGTAATTTTTTGCTTACTAACCTAGTGACTGGAGCATTTGATCACTTCGTCTGGATACAAGCCCCTCAAGTCTTACAAACTCTTCTACCTGCAATAACCATACCCCAGTCATCCACCTGGCAGAGGAACAGCTCATCTTCAGGATGCAAGAGGCTGATGAGAAAGTGAAGGGAGAAACAATTCCCAGCCTTCCTTCTGACGATCTTCTGCCTAAAAATGGAACAAAATATAAAAACTACTTATGTGAGATGTGTAGATAATTGTGTGTGTTTTCATCTACATGTGAAAGACATAATTTTTGTGTATGTAAATAAACACACACCTATAGTTATTCATGGTCCTGGGGGAAGATCAACTCACATCATGTGTTAATCTAATAACACAGGCACAAGCCTGGGAGATAGGAAACACAGGTTTCCCCTCAAGGGTAATTCAAACAGAAGAAGAAACAAAGGCCCTAGGAACTGTTTTTTAATGTGATACCTGATTGCACAAGATGTGCAAGTGTTATTAGTTCTAGTCATATGAGTAGTGTGTAAGTAGTTGCGCTAAAGATAATCATTATCTTTGCTAAATCAGAACCTGTGGCAATAATTAATGCATTGTGATTTGAGTTGAAAAAAAACTGAATAAATGCTAGCTCAAATTAATTGTGATGTTCCGATAACATAACAATGACTTCAAAACACTTTTAAGAGCTTTAAAGAATTGCACATTTACTAGATTTTATTTACATTTGTTTTAAACCAATTTTTGCTAAAAGCTAGTAAAAATGAGATGTTTTCCATCCTGATATGAAATGATGTAAAAATATTGTAAGTTTATTTACCAAGATTTTGATGAAAAACCTGAAAATTACTGTCAAGTGTAAATAAAAGGGAAAAAACCCCAGTATATTAAAAGTAAGGCAATTAAGTAAGTAGATTAGGCTGTAAATACCCAGGCTGAAAGACATTAACTCTTTCAGAGAATCTGTCATCAGAACAGAATATACCCTTAGTTGTCATTATTTTATTTTTAGTTAGATGTATATTATTATTTTATTTTTAGTTAGATGCATATTACCTCCAGCAACCTGTAGTGAGGCAGAAACTTCTCTCTTTCCTGATCTTGAAGAATTATGATGGGTTAGTATCCAGCCTCTCTATAAGCAAACTATCCCATTATCAACTTCAGCAGTATCCAACTAGCTAGCCTGAAGAAATTAATGAGATTAGTATTCTGATACTACCTCTCTGTTGTGGTCTAATGCAGATTAAGAGCACAACATCAGCACACGGTACTAATTCACAACACATACAAATTTTTCACAGGACAAACATTCCAAACTTTCACGAACTATTTTTTTTTTCCAAACTGCACTCCTAGAAAAAAAGACAAAATCCTTAAAACTGCCTCAGAAGAAACACAGTGGGCACACACTACGCTCTACTACAGTAAAACAGAGCAGAATATCTATCAAACTCCTCTGCAAGCAGTGGAGTTAATAAAGCCTAGTTTACTAAGGATCTGTGGCTTTCCTCACCACAATAACCACAGCTTTACTCCACACCCTCCAGGATGACTCCAACCAAGCAGGAGAGCAGGGCTGGGGCAAGGGCTAAGACTACAGCTAGGGCTGCAACCAGACTGGGAGGAGCTGAAGCTGGAGCTGCTGCAGCAGCTTGGGCTCCCTGCCACTAGCTCACTGCCTGCTGCAATCAGCAGAATTTAAAGCAGCTGAGTCCTGCCTGCCTTCCCCACAGCAGACACAAACTTGGATTTCACTGATTTTCATAAAGTAGCATAATGGTTTTTCAACCTCCTACCTCTTTGTTAAGCCTGATTGAAATTTGCTAATAAGCTGCAGTGTTATGGAGGGTAGCTAAGAGAAAACAAGTGGCTACAAACATGAAAATTTGATGCTGTTTCCTTTGGAAACCAAGAAGGTTGTTTTATTTTCTTTGCGTGTGAGGTTATATGAGTCACATTTACTCAGTTTTCACAGTTCATGTGACTCCATTTCTCAGTAGCTATCATGAATACTTTCATTATCCTTACATATACTTATAAAAATATTATATATTACCTTTTAATAATTATGTATCTCCATTTATATCATCATTAACTTTTATGTCCTCTCTGGGAAGAGCTTGTAGTAAGTGTGACACTTGGTGTAGTGATTTAGCCATATAAGATGGATGAAGAGTAGGTTTGGTAAATGCTAAAACTGTTTTATAATGTTATATAACCAGAGTCAATGTTCCAGATCACCATATATTTCAACTGGTATTCTCTGTCGTTCATTAATAGGTAACATTGAAGGAGAGAACTTTAAAAATCAATTTCTAAAAGCATAACACTCCTGAATCTAAACTTTACTCTAGTTACTTGATAAAACCTACCAAAGAACTGTGATAAAATTGGTTTGAGCAAATATTCAGTTAGCAAATCCAGCACATTAATGTAAATGCACGGGATATAAAAGATGTTTGCTTAGATGAAGTAAGAGTGACTGTGAAGCACTGTGATCTAGAATCCACCTCGGTAAAGCAGACAGGCTATACCTTCATATAGAATCGATCTGGAGCAGAGCAGCTCAGCAGTCCTTCAAACTCAAATTATTGTCTGATTCTGAGTGACAGACTTTGAGCCTTAAGCTAGTGTCCTGCAGAAGCACTTTGGAAAGGGTTTTCCAAGTGTGGACAGTGAATTACAGAACTGGAAAATAATGAAATTATGTGTCTTTGACCCATTGTTCATTGTATGCTTTGGACTGAAAGTCATTTGCTTACCAAAGTAAAGCAGCTGACCTAAGTTTCCACTGCTTTACACTCAGTACAAAACCTACACTTATGGATAGATAGCACTAAGCATTAAATTTGCCTATGCAGAAATATATTTCTAAGATAGAAAGCACCTGTCTATTTTATTAGATTTATTTCAGGCTAGTGCCTGTGTAATGGAAGAAGGACACAACACATAGCTTTTTGCAGCCCATAATAGAGAGTCTGTCCACTGCACCTGGGTAAACACAGGTCTTTTCCAACCTTTCCTATTATATTAGCTCACCTCTTCCCTCGATATGAAAAGCCTGAGGTTGGCAGTGCAAGAGATGTTTGAGAGTTCAAAAACTTTTATTCATTCTCCTTGGGCTGGGGCTGAACACTCCCTCCAGAAAGTGCTCTCAGCCCAGTTCTGTTGCACAGGGGAGCACCAGGAGGAGATGCATGAGGAACAAGTTCAAGTTCCTTCACTCTCCATCATCTTCACAGGTTTTAAGCTCAAAAATCAATCTCTTCTTCCCTGTGTCACAAAAAGTGTCTACACTCTACTGAAAGATGCGCATAGGGTGGAGGAATCCCCTTACTCTCTCCTGTAAGTTCTTGTTCCCAGACCCTTCCTCACTGCCAGTCCAGCCCCAACCAGATGCCCTGCCTTTGCACCTAAATCCTGCTCTTCCTCACTCCACCAGTGATCTGGGCTCCCAGAGATAAGGATTCCTTAGTAGTGGTTAGTCTTGTGAAACACATAACAGACAAAACATGAAATGGAAAACCAAAATATTGAATATCCACCCAGGAAGCTTATGGTTTGTAAGCTGCATTGTGAATGAAGACATGCCTTTAAAAAATGCCATATTGATCATCTGGAATTTGTCTACATCAGGAACACATGAGGAACAAGTACTGGGCTGTTAGACCTTTGGGATTGCAGGGTCACTCTGCAATGTGCCACTCCACATACACTGTCTGCTGTGTGCAGAACCACCTCTTTTACTGGCTTTGAACCTGGCTCCTACATGCTTCATGTGATGGTCTATAGCTCTGGCATTAGATGTAGTAACGGTGAACATTATCTCCATTCACCCAATCTGTGTCACAAATCTTTTCCTTCTTTATGCCCCCTTAGTTGTCCCTTTTCCAGGCTGAAGATTTGTCACCTCAAACAGGAGGTGTTCCAGACTTTGGTTAAGATTACTACATTTTTCTAAAGATTTTCCAGTTCTCATTTATCCTTTCTGTTACTATAGGACCAGAATTAAATGTTCTAATCCATGTGTGGATGATCCAGAGATTTAGACAGTGGCACAGTGTTCCTATGTGATTTGCCTTTTTTTCTTTCCCAGTAATTTCTAATCTTTAATTTATGTCCTTCCCCACTACTAAGCTGATCTGTATGTGGACTACCTACCATAACACCAAACCCTTAATCCTGAGTGACAGCAATCTGTGCAAGTACAGTATTTCACCAGACCTGCAGCTAAAACTTAACAAGATCAAAATCCCCACTGACACTGTAACAGCAAGCTAGAAAGCTACTGTTCTTTTTTGGTTTCAAAATCAGACAGAATTTGCCATGTCCATTCCTTGATTTTACCAGAAGATGGTGGCACAGGGCTCCTTTTCCTATAATCCCCGAACTTGAGGCTCCATACTTGCAGTTCTACCTGCAGAAAGCAGCATAGCAGAATCACACTAAAAGCTCAGGTTCTTACAAGGATCTTACTAATCATAATTGGAATACTGAAACTATAAAGTTTTACTAGCAGAATTTGCCCTACAGACCTTTTTCTCTTTGTGTAAAGGAACCCTTCTTTTGCAAACAACTTTTAGACTGACAAGTTCACCAGAGAATAAAAGTTCTTATTTTGCAATGAAGTTGTCTACACAGAGAAACCTCTTGGCACTAGTGTTCAAGTTTAAATTGATGCCTTACACTATTAATCATTCTGTTGCAGGCATGGCCTTACACAAGCACTAAGAAAATCCCTTATGTAGATATTTTTGAGTTACACTTGAAATTTTCTGCTCTGAAAGCCAGATAGAAAGTCTTAGGGCTAAACTTTGCAAAGGTTTATAATTTGTTATTATTTAGTAGATTAATATTTTTGGCCACACTGAAGAAGCAGAAGGCAGATAAGCAATAAAATGAAATTTATGATATAATTCTTTTGCTCATATACTTTTTCTTAAAAAAGTCTTTGGTGCTGTAAGCTTTTGGGATGTTGAGGATTCTGACAGGTCACCAAGATGGTTTAATGCAACAATTCTCTTCTGTGTTTCAATGAAGGCAAAAGAAGATACTGTGATTTGCCTCTACCCTCTGTGGCTGACAGACAGGTCAGCACAGTCCCATTCCTGTCAATGACTTACATTGACATGCCTCCACAAGACACTTCAGTATCATCTAGACTGTACCTATACAGGCTTCCTATAATGATTGCTGCACCATCTTTCCCACTCTGCCAGCCTAGAAGTGGCTAGAAGTGCTGGAACGTATCTGTTTCTATTTGATGTCTCTTCTCAGTCACCCTTGATGCTACTGTGAATATTTCAAGACTATGACACACAGCGCAATGACAGGCATGGGCATGAGGTAGTAATTTCTGACTGGGGCAACTGAGGCCCAAAAGGTCTTAAAATTTCACCCGTAAGATTTACCAAAGAGGTAGAACTCAGACACAAAAGATAGAAGATATAGGAACAGAAAAGATATTCAAGTTGTACATTCTACTATCCGTTCCTTGAATATGTGAGATATGGTATGACTTTTATGATGGCTAAAGAATCTGCATCTGTGTGAACAGCATACCTAAATGAGGTCTAGACATATGTTCTCTTTGCTTTCATATGCATTTTAAGACCCACTTTTCATTATCTCTTTCATCTCCTCTGTGCACAGATGTTTTCTCTTGCTCTGAGATTCTTTCCTGGCTGCAACCAAAGTTCTTATGATGACTACAGCACTTCTGAATGATCTTACTCTGTGTTGCTTTTTCTTTTCAAACATTTTCCTTCAGCAGAGCATCTTCCATGTGGTCCATTTCCTACATGAGACATAGCAAACAATATAGCAACTTTTCCTTAATAAGGTATTTGCACAAGTCAGGCGAAGTCTTCTGCAGACCTTCTGTAGTATCACATTGCTGTTAACAGAAGTTTTCCAACCACAAAGGATACGTTCTTGTTTAGTAAAGTAATAAATCATAAGTATTCTGTTTCCAGATGGCTTATGGAAAAGAAACTGAGTGCAATAAAAAATAAGAGAAATAAAGACTGATCTGTATAAAACAGGCTAATTCAACTGTAAAAAATTAATCTCCAGGGGTTGGATTGAACTGAAAAGCTACTTTTATCATGGAAATTCTCTTTTGCAAGAAGTCAGCAAAGTCATTTGCAGCAACATCAGTGCTGAGCTGAGTTTGTGTAACCAGGGTATTAGTCATACTCAAGGACATCTACATGAAATGAACGAATTACAGTTTTCTTTAAAACTCTTAGTCTGAGGAAAGCACGATTACCAAGTTATTTAAAAATGTATTCTGTATTATACCTGGGACTGGGAACAAAATAAAGGATATTTCCAGATCAGTCTTTGCTGGCTAACAGTTTGAAGGGAATGGATGATATCATACATGTTATCAGTTTAAATCTAATGAGAGCAGCCCCACATGGGTAAGGGCAGAGGTGCACTACCCAACAGGGAACATTGGATGGATGGATAAGATTCAGAGGATATGTCACAGGACTCATACATAGCCCATGGTGGTCTTCATGCTTTTGAGAATTTGCACTGCTAGCTCCCACTGAGGTGAATATTTAGTTTTCAATGAAACATTCGCATCTAAAAATGTTTGTCTTTCTCTTGCACTTTTTTTCTGCTGGGAAAACTTATGCCTCTGTTTTGAAGACAAGACTTGAATGCTGGATTAGTGAGTAACACTGCTATGAGGTTTTTTTATACCTCCAAAAACTACATAGACTCATGTCAAAGATGAGCTGGGTTATGAGGCACTGACTGCCTTGTAGTTGCCATACAGGTACTCCTGGTTCTCAGAATCCACAGTCAAAATCCACCCTGCCCAGCAACTATCATAATCATTTGGTTTTTAAGAGCTCAGTGATTCTCTGCTTGAAATGAGTGTGAGTACAGGGAAAAAGCCTGCTGCTTTTGTTGTACTGAATCTACTGGAACAATTAGAATAGGGTTGGCTTTACATATGAGTCAATTCCCATGTGCTTGAAATAGTGGCAGTGATCAAGGGCTGAACAGATGACATAGCTGTGGGGAGAGAGCTGGTGTGCCCATTCAAGGCCAAGTTCTTCAGATACCAGGGTTGAGGTATCTGGAGTTAGCTCCCCACTCTCTTCTACTTCCCCAAAACTCCTTTGAACGAAGCATAGCAAACAGATATATTTTTTTTTCCCTGCCAGTTTTCTGTCAGGTCAGTGAATTGAATGGACTCACAGAAGGATTCAGCAAATGTCAGAGCTCATGCAAGGTACCTCCTGGGAGTTTGTTGAGACTAGGGAAGTGTAGATGAGGAATCTCTTCTTTTTATGTCAGTAACCTATGAGATCAGCTCCCCCTTTCTTGTGAAACGGCAGCATAAGACTACTCATCTGTACCTTAACTCTGTACCTGAGAATATGCGGTTACAGCTTTGGGCTTGTAATTTGCCACTCAAATTGCATAGCTGGGAATAAGCAAGTCCAGAGTACTGGCAGCATATGAATAGCAGGGCTTATGTGGGCAGCTGGTGTTTCTGTGATTATCTGATTCCTTTGTGCCTTTTGGCATTGAGTCAGCTCCTTTCTTTACTGATGAAAGGTAAAATGCATTGGACACATGCTGCATTAGCCCTGCAGTCCTACCACTTCATGGTTTGTGATGACATACTACATGGACTCTGCCATGGGGCTAAGCAAACAGAGCTTAACTGATAGAAGCTATCCCGTCAGCAAACAGAGTCCCAGGGGACCATAAACAAGGTCAGACAGAACAAACTTACTGTCTCCCACATGGCTCAGAGGCTGCCATGGGATGTCTGGCCCTCAGGTCCCTGGGACACAGCTAGGCTGCCTTTCAGGGACCCAGCCCAGTGGCTCCATCTTCCTTCACAGGGTTCTCAGCTGAGATACACTCTCTTTAGGTAAGTCGTTTTCCTCAGAGCTTCCTGTAAACATGTCAGGTCAGGGCTAATAGACCCACAGGGAGTCATTTATCTTGGATGTTTTTGATAGGGGGCCATGTGCTCCACTGTGAGCTGTATTAGCCCATTCTGCTGATTGTAACTGCAGTTAAGTGAGGTGGACAACACTTAATAGGGCATAAAGAATCTCCAGTTCTCTTTCAGGGCTTAGTTTGGATCCAGCTGTCCCACAGACTGATTGAATGCATGTGTGGGATTAAGCTATCCTAATCAGGTCTGGTTTTGTTGTAGTGGAAGGTTGAAGGGTGTTAATAAAATCACCTACAGATGAATGAAAGACACCATAAAATACATGTGTTTACCACAGGTAGAATGAATACCCAGTCCCTAAATGAAAATTTTAGATTATGTCTGTCAGAATCCTTCCTTTCCTTCTCTACCATTTATACAACTAGATAGCATGAAGAGGAATGTTCCCTGTCACACATTAAGACAGACAAAAGCAACAAGACCAAATGATGCAAGGCAGACTAATGCAATTAGATTTTCTTGGAATTAGAACAAAATACCCCCTCTCTCCACAAAAACTTTGCAGAATTATCCAGTTCCTAAAGAACATAATCAGGACTATGCTGAGTAGCATCAGCGAGAACGTTCAGTCTCCAGGCTCTATGAATTTCCATACTGTGAACTATAGGCATTTCTGTGTCTTTCACAATTGTTTCCTGTCCTCCCCACATCCTCCCCTTCCAGAGAGATTTGGGACGATCCCTCTTCCCACTCCCGGTCCCTGCCAGAGCTCAGGACAACCTGCTGGTCTAAAGCGTGAAGTTCCTCAACTGAAGGGCAACTGTAGTGATGCCCCACATCTTGGTAGATACCTCCCAAACCTGTGCAGCATTCAAAGGCGTCCTGTTTGATACTTTTGCCAGGAGCAGTCACTCCTCACACTCCAGTGTGAAAACTCCCAGTGCAGCTCTCCTCCTGTAGTTTCTTGCCTCCACTCTCAAAAGCAAAGGCCCGGGAGGTAGATGGGACAGGGAGTTGCTTCATGTGCTATTTCCTAAAGCCTCTGCTCTGTCTTAGCAACGGTGAGATTTTTACTAACATTTCCCTTTAGCAACAGGCTGAGAACCTGTTTTTCTGCACCCCACTCTGATAAAAATCTCACCATGCTGCCTTCTAATCAGTACCAGTACACAAATTTATCAGGGTGGGATCTCACTGGAGCTGCTCCCAGCTCTTGTCAAGTTTGTACAGCCACCACAGAGCAGGCTGCCTCACACCACAGCAAGTTATCATTGATCTCAACTCCGTAAAACCCGCTTCTTTGCACAGAGGCATGGTATTTCCCGGTCCACTGAGTGATGGTATCTTGCCCCAGCAGAAGCAATAGCTCAGGGCTTCCACTGAGCTCTTGCTACTTGGAGCAAAGGGACTCATCCAAGGCAGCAGTCTCCAAGTCCCCCTGAGTCAGAAGCATAGCCCTTTGTACACTAAACCCATGGTGCAAGCACTGATTGGTCTCAATAAACCACCTTTGTGCAGGGTGGACCAAGTTTGGTAAAACAGGTCAGATGGCCAGAGAGGTGTCAAGGGTGGGGAGCTTGTTTGTTGATTTGGGGCTTGCATCACCTTTGCAGCGCTCACAGTGCGTTGCCAGGACCACTGTAGAAATTAGCATTATTTCAGGACCATCATCTTCCCAAAGAGAGGGACTAAACTCCTCTTGCAAAAAGTTTATCCAGGGTCAATACACAATGGCCCGAGTCAAAGCAGTGCAGTGAGAAAGCAGCCTTCAAAGCAGCAGTCAGCCTCTCCTGGAGGCAGCAGCTGTGCAATAAAGGGTTTGCTATAGAGTTCAGCGAGGCTGAGCCCTGAGCCCCAGTGCTCCACTGCAGTGAGAGTGGGTGATCTGCAGGCACACAACAGCAAGGTAGTGTTTATGTATTTCTTGAAAACAGGCTTTACCTAAGCAGGAACATAAGGAGAGAATATAAAGAATAGCCATCTCTATATGAGAAAAGTTGGACTCATTTTACAGCCTTTAGAACATATTTTACAGACATCCTGCTTGTTAATAAGTGACTGAAAGCTTTTGTTGATTTTAAGATATTTATAGAATGATAGCAAGAGGCTGGAGTCAGTCCTTAAGTGATGGATTTAAATGATAATGTTTATTTTATTCATTGGCTATAGCAATAACTCATGGATGAAATTGTCATAGGACAATTCTTTGACAGTTTATTCCTAATATCACTGTCTCAATGTTTTTTGCTGACCTTGTGGACTGCAAAAAGGGACTTACAGTGAGTGCTACAGCAGAATAAGTCTATTGCCTCAGGGATTTTCTCTCTGTCAATGTTTTTTTAAGATGTCCTAGGCAAAGAGTTGGAACATGTGAGAAAGAACAGGTTGGTTGAGGGCAAACCACAGTGGCCTAGGCAGCAAAGAGCTGTGTAAGGAAGAAAGGACACTGCAGGGACCAGCTCAGGTGAATACTGATCATTGTCAGGTCCTGGAGAAGAGGTAATAGAATTGCAAGGGACTTGTTACCTGTTGGGATAAAGCTTTTGGTGAATAACCCGCAATGGAAAGCAGTCTGAACAAAACCACTTAGCAGAGAGAATTCACTTATAAAAATAACAGCAGACTTTAGAAAAAACTGTCTTCCAAGGAAAATTGGGGAAATGTACTAACAACTCAAATTACTGATCTGGGGAAAATATTACATTTAAAAACTGTCAGTTGTTCAGGTTTTGCTACCATTTTTTTGCTTATTAATTTGATATTGAAATTCCTCATTTACTTCTGAATATCCCTCAATCATAGACTAGTTAGTAGCACTAACTAGCCCACAACTGCAAACACGGTACCCATCATAACTCATACCGAATACCAATATGCCAAATAATTCAGCAATTACTTCTCAGTAGGATTGACAATTTTCCCGATGAAAAGTGTGGTGCTGGTTTCTTTGTCAGAAATCAAGATAATGAAGGGCCTGTTGAATTTGATGGTAACAGGAGGATGGAAAACTTTGTTAAGGATTATGGCTGTGCTTCCTGCAGCCTCAGTTCCTGCCTCATCAACTTCCACCAGGGCCTTGTGAATTGCCTGCAGAGAAAAGGAACAAATGCTGTGGTTTATATATGGGACAGCAAGCAGGAGGTGAAGATAAACTCTCTGCTTAGGGAATATTTAGGAAAAGAAAAGAGTGACAAAATCCAGTGGACTGAACTTTCTTGTATGGTAAATCTCCAATAGCCTGCAACAGGAGTGTTTTCCATGTCAGGACTGAATGGGGAGGACCAAAAATAAAAATAGACCCACTGTAAATGCAGCCTCACCAGTGCTGAGTAGAGTAGGATAATGTCCATGCACTACCTGATTTATTTCTTTAAGTGGTTTGGACCTCTGTTAGCAACACTTTCTCTGTTGTTTCAAGGCTAATGGAAGACCGCTGTTTACATGCTAATACAGTGGCAGTATTTGGCAAGTTTGCCTCATGAAATTGTACCTTAAACTGACATGGTGAAATTCTACCACTGCAAACTGGAAGTTTCCTGGAAATTTTGAAGATTATTAAAAAATTAAGTACTAATCAACACAAGTATCATAATATACTCCTCATTTATAATCTACCTGATGCAATCTCATGTAAACTATCATATGCCAGTGTCAAGAAATCATTTAAAATCTTGTCCAGCTTTTCCACGCACTCAATATCCAGCCTTTTATTAAGCAATATTAAAATAATACAAAAGTGGGACAGCAGACCTTCTCTGTAGAAAAGCACAATTACTAGGCAAGCTGCTACCTGTCCTTGTGAGTTTCACTCATAACTTCAGTAGGACAAGGAGGGAAAGAAAGCCTTTAAAAACCCTGGATATATTTGATCAAAGCAACCAGCCACCACCCCCTCACCAGCTCTGCTCACTTACCTGTGAAACCTGAAGATTACAGCTGCCACTAATTCCAGACAGATCAGCATCACTAGAGAATACGTCAGTAATGCCCATTTCCTTGAACAGGTTTTTAACATCGTAAGACCCACTAACAGAAAACTTTGGTAACTGCAGAACTAATCTCCTGTTAAACAAAGCAAATGGAAGAGCAGTGAAGCATTGCAGCCTTGTTTCAGCCAGGAGGCTGAAAGTATGCAATTCAGTGACACCAGAAAGCATTCTTTTGATTGCCAATTTGTTTGATGGTGGCATTCATATTCCCTGAGCAATTTTGATGGCCAGAGAGATGTGTCATCTACTTGTGCCTACATTCTCTCTTTGGTTTTGGAAAAAGAAACTGAGGTCTTCATTGCCAGTCTTTCATCCCACTGCCTCATAGCAGCTAGCAGAGTTTTGTGACTGGAGGGCTACAAAGAGTAAGCAGACCAATTGTAGAAAGGCTAGAAGAAGGGAAAAGGAGGATAAACTCTAAGACATGGTGAAATTAATTATGTTAGCACTATGAAATAAGAGGTATGGTAGCCAAAAGGTAGCCAAGCAAGTCTTGAGGCAGTTGTTACAATGCTGTGTCCCCTTCTGTCAGGTCAGAGAGCCTGCCATTGCTTATCACTTATGCCTTGCTCTGATTCATCTTGGGAATAACTTAAAGCCCTGCTTTATGAAACCAGGGCATTATATTCAGGAGGCAGCAATGTGAAATTAATGGTTTCTTTTAAAAATAGTAAGTAGTAATATAGTAATCCATCTACCTAGAGTTACCTGGTCACAAGTTTGCTATCCCATTTACACACAGTTTCCTTGGAGAGAGCATCTTCCACTTGCTTCATCTTTCCATTATCAGGCAGAATGAACAATGTTCGTGCAGTGCCCTGGTAGGGCAGCTCTATCACCTCACAAGAGAGATCCTGGTCGTAGTAACTTTCATAGTTACCTTCTTGCTGCATCATGTTGACTCTAACTGATGCATTTGTGTTCAGAAAAAAATCGTCCTCATATGTACGCAAAGGATCAAAAGACTTTTGCCAGGCAGCTAATGGGGGAAAAGAGAAGATGTTGCACTCAAGCATATGAAGATCATAAAAATCACTGATATAAATGAGACCAATTTAAATGTAGGATGCTGGAGGTCTGTTTATGGGAGAAGAGGATCACTAAATGACTTCAGTCTCCTGCATAACACACAATAAACATTTTAGCTGTGTGGTAAGTTCAGCATAGTTAGTGTAAGTCATCTTGCTGAAAAACAGCCAGACAAAGGTTGGTGAGGACCAAATGAGAGACTCCTGCTTTTATTGTAGCCATATGTTCCCATCACTTGTGCCTTTTATGTCATTTAAATTCAACCACTTAAACATTCAGCTACAGGATCTTTTATACCTTTCCTGTTAGGCCGCACCCAATGCAAGATGGCTGCACTCAGCTTGGTGAGAAATCTTCAGGAGAATAAAGGATCATAGAATCATAGAATCATTTAGGTTGGAAAAGACCTTTTATAATCATTGGGTCCAACTGTTAACCTAACACTGCCAAGTCCACCATTAAACCATGTCCCTAAACGCCACGTCTACACCTCTTTTAAATACCTCCAGGGATGGTAACTCAACCACTTCACTGGGCAGCCTGTTCCAGTGCTTGATGACCCTTTTGATGAAGAAATTTTTCCTAATATCCAATCTAAATCTCCCCTGGTGCAACTTAAGGCTGTTTCCTCTTGGCCTATCGTTTGTTACTCTGGAGAATAGACCAACACCCACCTTGCTACAACCTCCTTTCAGGTAGTTGTAGAGAGCCATCAGGCAGTTGTTGTAAAGAGTGATCCTAACATTCAAGCACGGCTGCAGAAGCGCAAAGCCCTCAAAATGCTTTGTCCCAAGTTTTCATGCAGCGTACCTAAGTAGATCTACCATAATACTGGGGACCCTGGAAGTGGAAGGATGTTAGTCCATTAAGTTTGGCCGGCACATACAGTCAGCATAGGGATCTTGGAAACACCTTTAGTCATTATGCCCTCAGACCAGCAAGACTGCACACAGTGGGTCCCTGTCTATGAGGCAGTCCACCAGAGTGGGACTTCTCTGTCCACAGCTTTCAGGCAAACTGTGCCAAAATCAAGCAATCACTATTTCTCAGCAATCAGATACTCTGCTTTTGGCCAGATCTAATCTTTACTTTGACAGTCCTCCACAGTTTAGCTCTTTCCTAAAGAGTCACTCTGCTAATAAATAAACAAGAGTCATCTACAATTTTCGGTTTGCATCCAAATAATCTACTGGAATATTACATTAAATATCTTACCCTTAAAATAAATGTAGTTAACAAGAACCAGTGCAGTACTTGGATCAAGATGACCAATTAATTCAGGAATTTTCCCCTTGGTTTTCTCCTTTACATATGTATTGATTTGCTTCTTAGCTTCTTGTGGTTTATGGAAATTGCTAGAAAAAAAATCTGCATCATAAAATTGTTTGGTATTTTGTAAAAATGTCTCCTGTGGTTCATACCCGATAGCTGTAAAAAGGGCATTCCCTATATTTAATGTGATGTTAGCATCAGTACAATTCAGCACTGCTAAAACTTTATGGAAACTTTCATGTATAGCATGGATGCGAGTCTCAGTCAGATTGTCAAAGCCCAGTCCTTCAAAAATCTGAGAAAGGGTGGTTGACTTAGCACCAAGAGCCAGTATGGCAAAGGCAGTGGAGATGCTCATGGGAGAAAAGAAAACATTTTTATCAGCTTCTTTTGATATAACCTGCTTGTAAAATCTAAATACAAAATCTGCGTAGTTAGTGCCTTGCTTGTCACAGTAATGCGCTAATAAACTTTCTCTTCCAGTGCGCAGATTAGTATTTTTGACTTCATGGCAAATGTCTTCATGGTGGCAATGGGTTACAGCACAAAGAACAGCAAGGAGTAAACACAGGCACAGGAGATACTTCATCTTCTTTTCAAATTATTCTGTCACAAAATAAACAGTCATTAGATGAGCAGATGGTAATGATGAGCTTGGTAGTAAGAAATAATGAATAGTTTGTTAGCATAAATAGTACACAGTGCAACTGTAATGATCTAATGTACATAGTATATTTAAAGTGCCCATGGACAAAAACCGTCATTAATAAATTCAACCAAATTGTAAATTAAAATGTCAGACATAATAAAACCATAATATTCCATTGTAACTGCTCTGAAAAGGCAATTCTATTCTTCATTAGCAATGCAAGTGTAGAGCTAAAGTCCATAATAATCTCTATTAACAATTATCTTCCCTGGATCATTGTTTCCTATAAGCTACATCTAAACAAATGAATTACCCTGAGCTAAAACAGAGTGTGAGTTTCAAAGGCATCAAATACTCCACTACCTGCCCAAATGCAGTTTGCTAAATGTGAGGAAATTTGAGGCAACTCACTTCTCGTTGGAAATGGGATAAATTCCCTTGCTTTCATCAGGGCAGCAGCACATGGACAGACAACTATCCAGTGCTTGTTAAATTCACTGCCCTGTTTACTTCATGGTTACACTCTTACGGCCAGTCTTTGACCACAGCTGATAAATGATGGATAAAAGTCATCTACATAAACTTCAAGGCAAAATTCAAGGCAAAAGCCTGGAGCATCCTGTGCCATGGCAGCAGGGCACTCAAAAGTGGGCATGAAGACACATGGGAAGAAACGGGTTTGCACCCGCATGTTTGGTGCATGTTTGGAATGAAGGGACCCTCCTTTTGGGGGGCTGCAACAAGTGTTTGTAATTTGTTAAATGGTGGTTTGCCCCTCACCATCCCCACACATGGCATGGGTGGCTCCCTCTAGAGACACAGGAAGGACCTGAGTCCAAAAGGAAAAGAAGAGCACAGATCCCATTTGGAAATCAAAGAACACTCAGATTAATCCCCTTGGAGACAAGAAGTTTCTTCGTTATGCTTGTTCTCCTGATGCTGACATGATATACTTCACATGAGCCTCCCACCCGCCACAGGAGCAGGAACAAGTCTCTTGTTTGCTGAATTCAATTCCCTGCTATTCTGGGGAGACATCTCATATAAACCTTCTTCAGAAATATAACAAGTATCTATGAAAGTAATCTTTGGGCCCTTGCAGCTTCTACCTGAAAACATTTCTAGAACTTTTCTACTGCTATGGCTCCTCTTATTCTGGGTTCCAGACAACACAGCCTGTTTGTATCCTTCTGTTCCAGGAATGCATTCTCCCATATCCTGCCACAATGAAGTTCTCTTGGTCCCATATTCATTCCCAGATGTGAAAGATGACTGTATCTACTATCTAAACAAGATTTAGACAAAGTTTCTGAGGGCAGCCCAAGTTCCAGGATTCCTGGTGACAAATTGGTTTTGGTTTTTATTGCTGTTTTTGTCTTGTTTTCATAGCAAATGTATACACTAGCTGTGTGTTCTCATATTTGCTAGGATCTGAGTATGCTGACTATATCTGAGAGCAGACAGGGACCACTGCAGCGAACTACAGTAAAAAAGTGATAATGCTACATTTTAATTTCATTAAACCAAAACATGGAATATGGTCCTAGATGGGAATATGATTCAACTATTTGCATCTTTTTCAAACAGAACTTTTCCTCTTCCTCTCAGCTGAAAAATAAAAAAAGCCTTATGTGCTGCAAATGAAGTAATCATGTAGTACAGAAGGTGTTTCAAAAATACTGGGTGTTTAACTTTTCATAAACTCTTTTCTCTAGTTATTTGAGATATTGCACACTTAAGTGAAAAGGTGGATAATTTTTGTCTGTCCATGACCGCTTCCTGTATTCAAACAGAGCTTAGCCCAAATTTCAAAGAATTTCTGAAGCAAAGTATGTTTTTTTCTGCAGCAAGCTTGTATTAGGCATGGTTCTGTTTTTAACTTCTACTATAACAGATCAATTAAAAAAAAACTTCTCTTGGTATCACAGCTCTCTACAGAAATACTAAAGAAATACTTCTACCAGAAGCTGGAAAACTGAGTATTGTCATCAAGATTTCCCCACCTACTTTCCCCTTTAGAGATGTCAATCACATTCATTTCAGCATTCTGAAATTATGAGATTTCAGTCACAAATATTTTTATGTTACTATTACAAAGCTGAAGAAACTGGAAAGGCTTTATTAAATCTGGTATGTATTTTTTATATGCAAATTGGAAATCCAGAAAATAATTCTCTGCCAAACCTCACATTAGTTTGTCTATGGGAATAAAAGAGGTAATTAAATTTAAATTGTGGCCTTCCACCCACCCCCTACACTCACCCCAGTCCTAATTAGAGAGCCTGGCCTCAGCAGTTCAATGGTTGTTTTACCCATTAAGTCACCAGAAGAGTTTATAAACTGGACCTGGTTGTTCAGTCACTAGTGGGATTATGCTAATTTTGAGTCACTGTGAAGGCTGTTTCCAACCTAAAAGGTGATTTAATCAGTATTCTGCTTTAGCAACTACTTAATAAGTCCCCATGACTTCAAAGGTTGTTTTATTCTAATTTCAGGCTAAGCATATTCCCCCAGAACAGCAGGTCCCACTGGTCCATTGCATGTTTGCTTGATTAATATTTCATTGCAACATCTGCACACAACCAAGTCACAAACAAACAAATGATATTAACATAACATGAAAATTCCACTGACCTCAGAAAGCATCATTTGTAAGTCTCCAAGAAAAATGCATGTGCACTACTTACAAAATCAGAAGCCCCGCTGCGTTCAGCTGACCATGCTGTTCACACTGCTACTTATACTGCTACATCATCTACTCAATTTCACGGTTAAACATTAAACAGACATGATAAAAATTAGAGATAATAAAAAAAAAGGAGGAAACAGAGCAAATATTGATGAAATAGCATTTCCAAGGATCGTCTCCACAATTCAGCAAATGGAGCTGACAGTCTTCAGCCCTTTGAATAGTAGTTGTGACTTTCTGTCTGCCTGTTGCCTCAGACCATGTGGAGGAGATTAGCGCAAACGTTGTGTAATTGGGACCCTACTGGAAACCGGGATGTTGTGCCTGGAACCACTGGAAACAGATGCTCACTCTTGGTGCCAGCAGTCAGACTTCCCGTGCTATGCTGAAGCGTACACAGAGCTGAGCGCCACACATCCCAGCAGCTCAGCATTCTTCCAAAGTCTGCCCAGAGCCAAACCTTTCTCCTGATCTTCAGCCTGAATATGGACTCTGAGCTAATTGCCTGTAACTTCTCAATCTGACTGTAGCTGCACGCCATTGAGAGGACATGTGATAGACGTTTCCCTGATGGGTTTCCTACTCTGACTGGTGCGGTCCCTTCACATGTCTCAGTTCTCTGTTACTGTGTTGCAGTTCTCATGTGAGTTACTGCCTCAGGCAGGTGGTGGGAATACAAGTAGCAAGCTGTTTTCTTTTGCTGAGTACTGCATGCATGCACCCACTTTTACTCCTTGTTCCTCTTTTACAAATTTAAATTGTTGGAATAAAAAAAAGCACTGCTTCTTTCTATTATTTTTTTCCAATAGGAATAAAATATGGTGGATCAAGCTGACTGAATTTTTCTAGTTCATAACAAAGACCACAACTGAGCAGTGACATGAAGCACGTTTCCTTTCCCCATTTGTGACTTTTTCCTTTGTACTCATTTACTCACGTATGTAGTTTTCTCATTACAAACATAGATAAGCACAGAGACAGAACACAGATAAACCTTGTCTTGACACTTGCCTTCTTTGTTTTCTTCTTTGTTTCCTTTTCCCCTTTCCTTTTCCCCTGTCCTTTTCACCTGTTCCTTCTAATTCTGCCTATAAAAGGTCAAAACACAGAGATTATTTTATTCATCAAAGCCTAGGTGAATGACAGGTCATGGTGGTCAAGGACGAATTGTATTACAAAATGGTTATAAGCTTCTTGTTTTCTTTTTCACTTGTGAGGCCTTGTAATTACTGTTTTGTTTTTAATGTTAAGCTACACTTTAACAAGGCATTTCCATAGCATTTCATTAGAGCAGCAGCAATAAGGTGCTACATCAGCTTTAAACTGAAATAATGAACTGATGCACGCGTGCTCGGTGTACCACGCACTGCCACAAGCCATGTACAGTTCCACCTCTCTACTGACCACTATCTCAGCTGTAAAACTATGTCATGAAATGACATTAACCAGATTCATACTGATCATTCATCTACTGAACTAGATTTTACTTCTCTACTATTTATTTTCAGTAGGAATAAAAGTCCGGGATACCGAAATAACCAAAGAGATGTGGTTTATCCCTTCTGATAATTAAAACCACAACAAAGTCTACATTACCCAAGTCTATTTTACTGATGTGTACTTCATCTAGGTCATTATCTATACCACACCCCAACTCACATTTTTACTTCTTTTGAAGAAATAGACCCATATAATATTTTGTGCCTTTACCAACATCTTGCAAACACTTCCTACCGGTTTGGTTTGTTTTGAACAAACTATTCTGAAACAGGTTTAAAGAGTTCTTAATTAACCAGTGACTGATATATTTGATGACAACAAAACCATTCAACTTGCCCAGTGTTTTTGTTATTCTTCTACACCTCTAGGTCAGGAAATGATAGTTTTCATGTCAGCTTATGGTTCACAGACACACAGGTTACTTCAAATATAGAAAAATCTTTATCCCTATAGATCTATTATATCATAAGTAACACAAAGATTTGTAAGTGTGAAGTATGTTGACCACAAATATATGGACATAGCAGCAATATGATGGAAATGGAGTGTGGGATTAGAAAGGAAATGGACATTGCCTTCCCCTCCCTTCCATGCTGATAGTTTTGAGTTATTTAATAGTCCTTGGAAAGGATCAGGCAGTTCAAAGTGCAGGGAAAATTGTTAAGATTGAAGATGTATGCGTGTCTGGTAACTATGGTTCTTCTAGTCTGGATGAGGTATATAATGAAGAAAAAAGCCCAATCTGCAAGCAGTGCTCATGCCATGCTTTTAATACTTCTTGGAGAATCTCCTCCACTGTCCTGACAGAAAGGCAAAATTCATTAGTTTAGAAAGGCAATGTGAAATGGGGATGAAATAGCCTGTATATAGTGACAGAAACAATCATGAGGAAAGGGAAGTTCTGCTCACAGAACTGTTTTTTTCGTTTGAATTAGCATCACTAATACTATGTATAAACTAAGTAGAGAACAGGGACTAGAATTAAAAAAAAAAAATAGACTATACCAATGGCAACGACCAATACTTAACACTCATCACCATTTTTCAGTTGAAAATCAATACCAGTTACAAACTACCTACTAAAATGTAGGAGGTGAGTTACATGTATGGTGCACATACATGGTAACAGCTAAACCTCCTACTGCTGCTTCAGAAGTGTGCAGGTTGGCCGATATGACATAGAACCTACAGCAGACTTGAGCCCTCCTGAAAAGGGGACAGGAGAGCAGTCAGTCGCTGTAACATTAGAAACCTTTATTTAGACCCCAGAATCTTTCAAAAGAAGGCCTGTTATTCATCATTTCTTCATGTAACAGCTTCACCAATGGGGTTTCTTTTCAGCTATAAGTGTTTATATATATATATATATTAGTATAAATACTAATATAGTAAAAAATAGCTGAGACTTTCACATCTGAATGATTTCCAGTGGAGGTCTTCTGAAAGAATAGTATGCATTTTGTTTTCTTTTCCTTATAACCCCCAAAACAGTTGACAAAATAGCCATGTTGCAATCTTATTGACTACAAAGATCTCCAAGAATATTTCCCATTGCCCAAATACTGTTCAGGATACTGGAATGGCTTCAGGATGGGATAGACTGCCTGGTGAGCTGAAAATTCAGGGTAGGTTGCCAGCTCTGTTGAACAGCTCAGCTTTGACCTTTGAAACATCACTAACACTGTCTGATGAGCTTCAGTTTTCTCATCTGTAAGATAAAAATAACACATTGAACTTGCTTATTGAGATAAGATGATGTGAAAATTAAAAGTTACTTTCAATGGCCTTGAGCATCATTTCATTTCTTCACTGAGTTTAATGAAGATAGGATCATTTTCTATCAGTTTGATACCATGGCATTCTTTGGTAACAGCGATACACAATGTAAAAGGCTGTGGTCTGCAGGATGCAGCTTTATACAGCTGCAGAGTGAAATTGGAAATGTTCCTCAGTTGCAAGCTTCCACAAAAAGTCCTCTGGACTTTACAGAAAATGGCTTCTTTCCTGGTGGGTTTAGCACTTGCATCCATGAGATGCTAGCTACCTAGGTACATTACAACATGGGGAGAGGTGATTAAGCACACATAAACTGCAAGTATTAATAATCTGCATGCATCACATGATACTGCCCAAGACAACCCTTTTACCAGGCTTTCTTCTTTCATGACTAGAAAACGCAAATACCTGTTGCCAGCACCTACAACACAAGAGTGTTGTACAGGGAAGTAGAGAAGGATAAGATCACTGTGCTTACTAAAAAGTTTTTTTCACCTTCCATTTTCACCAAAGCACCACACCAGCAGGGATCATTCCACCTGAACCTTTTCATCTACTGCCAGTCCAGTGTTGTGGATTATTTACCTATGGTAAGGCTCCTGAATCCCGCTGTGGCTGTTTGAACAATGAGAGAAAGATGATCATCCTCAGTGGACAGCTATAAGCAAACAGGAAGCTAAGCTTATACAAAGTGAACCTGTGACTGAGCTGGGAAGGGAAGCAGAAACTCCCAAGCCCCAGCCCAATGCTCTCTAACGACTGGCCCATCCTTCTTTCCTAATAATGTTCTTGCGTTAAAGAAAGAAAGAAATTAATCAATTAATTATGGGTTTCCAACAGCAATATAGTACTTAAAATTGTAATAAATGTGTGTCTATACAACATGAAAATATAGTTAACAAGAACCATCCCAATGAGTAATTCAAGACTTAAGCAACTAACATTATTTTGAAAGCCTTCATTAAAAAGTTCTTCTTCACCATCCCATTGGTCCACTGACCCTGCTATCTGGGACCATCTCATCTGAATTGCTTCCTTTACCTCCTCTGTACTCCTGAGTGATACTGAATCGAGTACCTACCTTTAATCACGCAGCTGATCAAGTAAGGCTGATCAAAGTGGATAGAAGTAAACAGTAATGACATTATTCTGTGACTCAGAAGCTCAGCTGCCCAAGCACACAATATGGATTTTGGCTAATGCTCAAAGAAAGGACCCAGAAAGTGGTCCTGCAAACCACAGAGGCAATTTGCCTTGTTTATTACTCCATGTCAGTCTCTATTCATACAGTACTGCTCTGTTGAAAACAAGGATATGAACACAGGAATCCACCAGGGAACAAACACAGAAGAAGGCAGGTTTCAATTTTATTTTGGATGGATATAGCATAGATTTGTTCTGGCCAGTGTTTTTAACTATGTTGGGAGAAGATTTAGGCCAACACCACATAGCTTTTAAAAGTCATACTCTAGATCAATATGCAGACAAGTAAAAAAGCCATTTTTTTCATGTAATCAACCACTACACAACCATCTCAAATTTGTTAATTTTAACAGAAAACTGTTGTAATTGTGACTATTTCAGTACAGATCAAACCTTCCCTATCTCAAACTAGTTAATACCCTGTCTAGTGCTGGCTCCTACATACTGATATCTGCTCTGACATTCTTTTTCTGCCTTTCTTCACATCACCCACAGTCACTTGCAGACCACTCACATCTCCTTGGCACACCACCATGCCCTGGCACCCCTTGCTCCCTCCATCAACTTGGAGAGCAATGGCCAACAGAGCCTTTTGAAGAATCATGGAGGGAGGCATTCCCAAAGAAGTCACAGCAAGTTCCTTCATCAAAAGTCAACCTTTGGGGATCAGGGAAAACCCAGACTGATTTTCACAGAATACCCAGGCGTCTTCTTCCATAGGGCAGCAGAACATTATGGCACTCCTAGGGGTCAGCAAGAATGGGTCTCAGCTGTAGAGAGCAGAAAGGTTAATCAGGTCACAAGAACTTCTAGGTGACGGTGTCCTGCTCTCATGTTCATTGATCAGCCAGTGAGAGTACTTTTTTTTTACCTTGATGATGCAATGTTTTTAAATTAATGCCTTTGGTAGAACTTAGGTGGGTGGGGATTATGAAAACCAGTTTGAACTGGTCTCCAGCCTTTGTGAATGCTCCAGCTCTCATACTAATGATGATTGTATTAATCTCTTAACAAACACATTTGTTTTTCTAATTCGCCTCCACACTCATAATTACTATAACTCCGAACCCAACACCCAATATTACAGCACAGATGACACTTAGCACCCCCTGCTCTTCGCATATCTCTGAACTACTGAGGTCCCTCCTGAGGTAACTTGTGAAGCACAATGACTGGGATCTCCTCACCAGAAACAGAATCCTGCAAGACAGGACTGAGCCTAAGAGGATTCACTGTCTCCAAAGGAGGAATTTTTTTACCAGCACTTTCTAGACACGTTTTCCTTCATAGTTTACTGTAAAAACAGTATTTCTACTACTGCTCGATGGGAACTCAGTGCACAGCTAAAGCTGAGAAGTCCATAAATCCTTTGATCCCTGCTTCATCATTGATGGTAGTAGGCTTATAACTGAGCTACAGCTTCAGTGCTGCATTACTTACAAACTACTTCACAAATGTTCAAGTTTTTTCTACATCTGAGAAACCTGCCTGGATTATGCAAGTACCCAGATTCTTCCTGTAGCCTTTATTGTCCCCTTCAAAAATCTTTTCTCAGAAAAAAATCTTGGAAGTTCTCTGAGGGAGCAATTTCATTGTAAGAAAGCAGAGTCAGAGAAATCAGAATATTTTAATAAATATGTTGGCTTTGTCAACATTTTCAAACAGAAATTATGAAAATACTCCACAGTAACTTTTATTTTATAAGATGTTATCAAGTGATAAACTTTTCTACTGTTTACCAATGAAATGGAAGAACATTTTGAAACCTTTTTCAGGAAAATTGTTGAGATTTTAAATTTTTGTGACAGCTTTGGAAAATTTAACACCTTAAAATTTCTCTTGGGAGACAAATTGAATGTGAGGATAACACCAATATAGGGCTATGGACATTATCTAAAGGCTATTGTAGGAAAAGACTGACTGGAAAGAAAGTAGTTGTTTACAACAAATTTAAATCAAGCACTTATTTCTTCAACTCAGGATGGATAAAACTTCTGCATCAGTTGTAGGGGACCTGAACAATGAGGAAATTATTTTGCCACTCACAGTTTTATTTATTCTCATTTGCATTTTTTCATTAATTAAAAATAGATTTGTCATATACTGTAAGGTCATAGATGTAGAGGAAAAATAGTTTGGAACCTACAGCTAATTCACATTAGAAAAAAAACATTAAACAAGGAATCTAATAGGAAAAACAAGCTGGCAATGAGATATTCCCCTTAAAAGCTATACAGATATATATATACATCTGATAAAGAGACAGAAGAACAAAACCCAGAGACATTAATTAAGAGATATGGTAGATCTAGTCTGTCTTTGTGAACGTACATTGGTACATAGCAAGGCATTCATGTGATTGAATGTAAAAAGTATGATCAATGACTGTGAAAAGACCAAAACTGCAAATAAGCTTACAAACATAAATTCACCTATTTCAATCATTCGAAGAAGTGATAACAGACCCTTGTAAAGTACCCAGAAAACCCCTCTTCTTTGTTTATAATGACTGCTCCTAAACTCCTGAGTCATATGTCAGTTTTGATTTTTAGTTATTTCCCACTGAATCACTGAGTTGATAGAGATGATGGTACTAACTGAGGAAATGAAAATGCTCTTAACTGCCAGACCTGTACTGTTGTCTTAAACACGCTTGGGCACAGGAAAAGAAAATAAACACTTAGCCTTTGGCTCTGAGTTGAGCCTATAGATACACAGTGTATGTACAGATAACATCCTAGAAGCCATAAGGAATATCCACCCTTAGCTTAGACTGAAGGTTCATGTAGTTCAGTGTCCAGTGCTGCAATAGTATACACAGTGTGGCCATACCATGGCACAGGGGCACACTGACATTTCCATCTCTTCCTTTCTTTATATCTCCCACTGTTTGGTTTCCTTTTTCACCAGCACTGAGCATGGAAATGACATACTCAGTGGCCTATCCAGCATCACTGCAAAATTTCTGGGTGGCAATGCCTGTCTCGAGATCACATCATATATAAAATAAGAGCTTCTTTCTTTGTATTCTTAGCTTTGGATTTCTTGGCAGTGGTTCTCCAGACACAGAGTACCCTGAGATCCTTACCCATGAGCAAGGTGGAACCACCAAGAAAATAAGTCACCTCACAATTCATTAAAGTCCCACTCTAACTTCTATGAATAACACATGCCTGAACATACTGCTTACAAAAAGATCTTCCCTCTCTACTAGCCTAAGGGGTTTTTGAGATACTTTGTTATCTTTTCTCTGAACTATGTGACATACCTCAATCAAACCATTGTAATGGACATGTATCAACTCTTCCAAATAATCCTTTCGAAAAGGATTCTGGCTACTGCTGTAAAATACAGTAAAAATGTTTCTATAAATACATTAACAACAAAATGAGGGCTAAGGAGAATCTCTGTCCATTAAGGAGAAGGATGAGGTACTTGATGTCTGCTTTGCCTCTGCCTTTAATAGTAAAACCAGTTGTTTTAAGAGTAAATCTTGGCCCCCTGAACTGGCAGACAGGGACAGGGAGCAGAGCGAAGCCCCCACAGTCCAAGGGGAAATGGCCAGCAGCCTGCTACACCACCTAGACACACACAAGTCTGTGGGGGCAGATGGGATCCAGCAGGGGACTGAGGCAGCTGGTGGAAGCTCTCACCAAGACACTGTCAATCATTTATCAGCAGCCCTGGCTAACCAGGGAGGTCCCAGCAGGTGGGAGCTTAGCCAACGGGATGCCCATCTACAAGAAGGGCAGGAAGCAGGATCCGGGGAACTACAGGCCTGTCAGCCTGACCTGGGTGCCAGGGAAGGTTGTGGAGCAGATCAGCCTGAGTGCCATCACATGGCATGTACAGGAGACAACCAGGTGATCAGGCCCAGTCAGCATGGGTTTATGAAAGGCAGGTCCTGCTTGACTAACCTGATCTCCTTCTATGACAAGGTGACCCGCTTAGTGGATGCGGGAAAGGCTGTGGATGTTGTCTACCTGGACCTTAGGAAAGCCTTTGACACCATTTTTCATAGCACTCTCCTGGAGAAACTGGCTGCTCATGGCTTGGAGAGGCGTAAACTTTGCTGAGTAGAAACCTGGCTGAACAGCCAGGCCCAGAGTGGTGGTGAATGGAGTTACATCCAGTTGGCGGCCAGTCACAAGCGGTGTTCCCCAGGGCTCAGTACTGGGGCCAGTCCCGTTTAGCATCTTTATTAACAATCTGGACAAGGGTATCAAGTGCACTCTCAGTAAGTTTGCAGAAGACACCAAGTTGGGTGGGAGCCTTGATCAGCTGGAGGGCAGGCAGGCTCTGCAGGGGGGTCTGGACAGGCTGGACCCCTGGGCCAAGGCCAGTTGTATGAGGTTCAGCAAGGCTCCGTGACGGGTCCTGCAGGTGGGTCACAGCAGCCCCACACAGCGCTGCAGACCTGGGGAAGAGCAGCTGGAGAGCTGCCTGGTGGAAAAGGGCCTATGGGTGCTGGTCGACAGCCAGCTGAACGCAAGCCAGCAGTGTGCCCAAGTGGCCAAGAAGGCCAACAGCATCCTGGCTTCTATCAGACACAGTGTGGCCAGCAGGACCAGGGCAGTGACCGTCCCCCTGTGCTCGACACTGGTGAGGCTGTGCCTATAGAGTCCTGTGTCCAGTTTTGGGCCCCTCACTACAGCAAAGACCTTGAGGTGCTGGAACGTGTCCAGAGGAGGGCAACAAAGGTCGTGAAGAGTCTAGAGAAAGTCTTACAAGGAGCAGCTGAGGGAACTGGGGCCATTTAGCCCAGAGAAAAAGAGGCTCAGGGGAGACCTTATCATTCTCTATAGCTCCCTGCAAGAAGGTTGTAGTGAGATGGGTATTGTTCTGCTCTCCAGAGTAACAAGCGATAGGACAAGAGGAAGTATCCTTAAGTTGCTCCAGGGAAGATTTAGATTGAATAAGAGGAAAAAATTCTTCACCAAAAGGGTTGTCAAGCATTGGAACAGGCTGTCCAGGGAAGTGGTTGAGTCACCATCCCTGGAGGTATTTAAAAGAGGTGTAGGTGTGGCACTTAGGGGCATGGTTTAGTGGTGGACTTGGCAGTGTTAGGTTAATGGTTGGACACCGATGATCTTAAAGGTCTTTTCCAACCTAAACCATTCTAGGAAAGTTGTGTTAGTTCTTTAATATTTTGTCATACTTACCCACAACTACAAATTCTACAGTTTCCAAAATGCCAAAGTTGGACTAACTCTTCTGCAATTCAGTGCAATGCTCACGTTCATCTTATTCTAAAAACTTATATCACATTTGTCACTTCTTATTATTCTGGTACAGAGACCAATCTATACTGATGCATCACAGTAGAAGGCTTAACATTTTTCTTCCTAAGACAGCTACAAGCTCTTGCATGCGTACTAAACAGTCCTGGCAATTTGTTGTTACTTGCTTTTTGACTTTTTTTATTCTAAAAACTATTTTATTGTTAGTTCAACTTGAAATAGTTGCTCAGGCCCAGCCACTGCAAAGGAAGTTCATGTGCAATGAATTGAGATTCTGTTTTGCTGGTAGCCCCCCTTGAGCACTTCTACACTTTGAACATCTACTGTCCCCTCAGGGTCTCTGGCAGGTTTCTGATATCTTTGAATAAGAATACATTATTACATACTGTGACTTCTACAAGTTGTTTTTTTCCTGAAATTCGTCCTTTTCTTTTCTTATTACAGTTTTAGATTTAAGGTTAGGGGGTTGTTCTTTTAGGCAGAGGACATTCTCTGGTTTGATCATGATTTTCATTTTCTGAAGTTTTTCCTCATAATTCTAATAGAATTTGCTGTGTAAATATGTAATTTTTTTTTCCTTCTTAAGTTAGGTTTTTTGGATTTACGTCCAAATTCATTGCTATACATTTTTACAGGAAAGCAAGCTGCAAGATCTGGTTATGTCAGAAAACTGTCACCTAGCAAGATCTGAAGTGCCTCTAGATCAACATAAAATACAAAGATAGGTAAGATCCTGTAGAGGCTGACTCTCTGTCAAGGTTTGCTATGGATCCAGAGATGTAAAGACAAATGAAAACAAATGGAGTACATCTAGTTTTCATTTTGGGAAATACTAAATTTATTCTTCCTTATTGCCCTTGATTGCCACACGGATGAATTTTTCTTCACTATGATTTTAATCTGGAAGTGGGTTCCAGCACTCCTAAGAGCTTTTTTTTCCCGTCATAATCTATTAACAAAAGAGTATGATCTAGATGGCCTGTATTTTGTTTATAGAATAACAGGAACCACAGGTCAAAACGCATACCAAGACTGGTAACATAGCTATTAGAGGGAGTCAGGAGAGAGCTTTTTAGAAGGTAAATGAGACATACACATGAAGCTACAGAATTGATACAGTAGAAACAGCATGCTTTCTATAGCCTTTGAAAGAAACATCTCTGCATCAAAGAAATGCCTCACCTTCCCAAAAAGTAGGTTATCTCTGCTAGGAGAACTATGTGAACAGGGTTTCACTGCTCAGGCCAAAGACAGAGGGCTTTCTGAAGCTCATTAGTGGCATTACTGTGCTGATGTAATATTAATAACTGTTGACACCAGTCAAAAAATCTGCTTGAACCATACTTAAGTCATAACTCTGAATTAAAGAAATAAAATAGCAGAATTAGAAACTTTTTAATGTCATGTTTATTCATTGTTGTTCTACTGTAGTACATTTGTCTGCATATTTCAAGGCTGTACAAAGACTGGTGTTAATAATACCTATTAATAGACTAACCCATTTTAGTCAATAATTTGCCCCTCCTGCAACCAGAGATCAGATATATACCATGAAAATGAGCAATGAAATAAAATAATGATAGTTATGAAAAATTGAAGAAAAAAACAGATAGGAAAGAAAACAAGAAAAAATAAATAAGTATGTGCATTATGAATGTTTCTTTTAGTATCGTGTATCTTACTAGTGAAAAAAGTTCATTATAATATTGTGGCTATACTAACCATGAAGCGGATGAGAAAAAGAGTACCAATGTTGTGTTACTGGACAGTCTGGGAACAGAAGGAGATATGTCAAGAGACACAGTAAGTGTCACTGTTGGGGTATAGGTGTTACTAGTAGGGTGCTTGATCCTACAAACAATACTGGAATGGTGCTTACTACCATGGGTAATCTCCCAGGGCCACACAGCAATGGTACATGCACTGGCACCATGTGGAGATGGCTTGTGTTTCCTGCTGCTTGGGGGCTTCTAGAAGCTGGGTTAGGTGCAGGCATAGGCTAGAAGAAGTCTTCTGGGTGCTCTGAGCTGTATATCTGATTCACAAAGTTTGGCTCCAGGGCACTGAACTGCAGAGATCTGATCTACCTCTTCTTTTCTTAGACACAATTCTTAGACCTTCTAACGTTTGCCCTGGAACGAGTCTGAACTACAAACTCTCACAGAAACAAAACAAAACAAAAAAAAAAGTGGGCAGGCCAGTATATATCTGCAGGGGAAAAACACACCTTCTTTGTGACCCCTTTGCAGCAGCCTAGCTGGGACGACAGCTGAAAGTCAAAATTGTAATAGACTCACTGGACAACAATGGTACTATGCAAGGTAGTAAGCATTATGCATGTTAAGATCTATGCTAGATATGAATTTCATGTTGGTAGGAAAATGGGCACAAGTAGTAAAGTGCCATAACTTGTACCCATTTGCTAGTCAATGTAAAAAAAAGGGTGAGAAGGCAGCTGTGAGGGAAGAAGCAGGCTTATACAACCCTCTCCACCCACATGCTACTCATCTTCCCTGCTACAAGATGTATCTATGCTGTCAGTATCACACAGGCTGATTTTGTCCCAGATCTAATGACAGTTCTGCCTGAATGCAACCTTCTAAAAAAAAAATTAAAAAAAAAAACAAGGCCCAAACAAATATGCAACTATGGCAACTTAAATCGATGAAGAGTTTCATCTACAAAAACCAGTGAATAACATCAGTTAAGAGGTGAAGAGCCCTCTATAGCTATGCCATACTCATCAGGTCAAACACTTGGTGATCACCGCCTACCTAATACGTGTATCAACTTAGTCTTTTTTCAGAGGGTTCACAATTTTTCCCATGAAGAGTATATTGTTCTCCATAGTTATGACCATTAGGAAGGGCCTGTTGAATACAATGGTAGCTGGAACAGACATAGGCACTATTTCCATGCCTGTGGCAGCTGCTGCTTCGGTGCCAGTCTCATCCACCTTTACTACAGCCTTATGAATAGCCTGTGAAGAAATAGACATGTTACAAGTCAAGGGGGTACAAAATATGTCACCTAAATAAGAACTTGAGCTAAAAGTGCCTGAAGAAGTTCTTGTAAGAAACAAGCGACAGATGTGAGTCCACTGCACAAAGACAGCAAAATTGTGGAAAAAAAGCAGCAAGCTACACACGGCATAGCTTTCCTAGCCCCAAAGATGAAACATTCATCCCCAGTGGAGGAGCATGTCCCTACTAGCAAAAACATTTGTTTTGTTTCTTTGCTCATTCCCTGATCCCACTTGTGCAGAACTGTGGAGCTAGGTTAAAGGTTAAGAGAGCAAGATCATATTTAACTGTCTATTAAAATTCCATATAGTTGAAGAATTAATATTCTCATTAGCATATTGAAGTTATGTTTTCCATGTTCTTTAATGTCTTAGGAAAAATGTGAGCAAAGGACAAGAAATGGAGGGCTAGAGCAGAGAAAGATGTAAGTTTTACCTTGCAAAATCAAGACATTCACAGACCCTAACTGGCTCACTTCCATCTGAGGTCATGAGGGCAGTTGGTTTTGTCCATATCAGGCAATGAAATTTGCACTGATCGTCAGCTTTAAACTCTGGGTTTATTAAAGTATGACTTATCTGTAGCTTTTGCCTGGGCCTGGCACTAATGAGAGTCATTGCTCATAGACTTGAAGCCAAATGTTTTTAATAACTGCATTTTCCTTTCCTCCAAACAGTTTAAAAGCAAGCAGCATTTTTCCTCTCCCCTCCCCTCCATAAAACAGCAGCAGTGATACATCCTACAGCTTCCTACTTGCCCACAGGCTGGCTGAAGAAGGTAAACACAAATGGAAACAACAGTGTAATGACTGTAACAACACGCTGCAGGAGGGTACCAAGCTGTGGATTTGATCATGTCTGTTTTATAAGTTTGCCCCATGCTGATCAGAAAAGCCTCCTAGGTTAAAAAGTTGTAGGCTTGTAACCTGCTCCAACCCAATTGCACTGACAGCACAAGTAACATGGGCAAAATACTCTCTATACCAAAAGCCACCTTTTCATGTGAAGCAAAGCTTCTTTACATGAGTTTTGATCATGAATAGATGTAAAAGTGATGTATCAGTAACCATGGACCCATAAAGCAAAAAGCAGTTTGACTTACCTGGGAAATTCTGTGCTGGGGCTGCCCAGTGATCCCAGACAGGTCAGCCTTATCAGTGAATACATCCATGATGCCCATTTTATATAAAATATCCTTTAGATTATATGTCCCGTAAAGAGTGAATTTTGGAAGATACAAATTTGCTGAGCTGCCAGAAAAGAAGTGCAAGAATGTGGTGAAACTTTTGATCAGATATCACAGTATAACACAGACTCCCGAGAGACAAACTCATTTTGCTTTCTCCCCAAAGACATTTTGCTTGCAGGCTCTCCCTAGCCTACATGGGAGATGTATAGTGAAAAGAAAAGAAGGTTTATAACAATGTTAGAAGTCTGGTTGACAGGATAAGGTTGTAGGTTGCTGCCTCACAGTCTGCAGTAAGCCAACATGTGAACAGTGAGGTTGACCCAGTAATCATTCAGCACAACAGTGCAGCTGTACCTCCCTAATGATCTTCATCTGACATTTTCAGAACTTAGTGATAGTTTGTGCATTCTGCTGGAAGCACCTTCATCATTCCCCATTACTGAAGATGCAGAGGATTCACCTCGTGACAAAGTGATTCTTTTAGGTATCTCAGGCTGGACACAAAAAAAAATCCAACACATCCAAGTTCACTGGTTACTTTTAGGAGGAATAAAATAAAATAAATAAATAAATAAATAAATAATTATAATAAAAGGCTGTCCTTGTGTGTTTGTCATATAAATCAGGACAGAGCAAACAAAGAGATACACCAAAGGAGCAGGACAATATGTGGTGGTGATTGTATGGGTAACAAAGTAAAAAACAAAAGCATATTGAAAGAATATAGTTAGTCAATAGATAAACCTTTTTCTATGTAAAGTCCGATGTCTGATTTATTAAATTTTTTTGAAAGTGACTAGTTTGCTGCTTTCTATAAATTAATCAAAGCGCTCTATTTCTGACTCATTTCTTCCTTGTTCTTTCAGGATCTAACAATTCCTTTTCAAAGGTTAAAATCAACATTTACAGCTAGAAGCAATACAATGAGACAGACGTTAGTGATAATGCTGACAGTCAGTCCTGTTTTCTGATGAGAAACTAGGACAGCCGCTCAGGGTTCCAGGTCAGGTAGACAGGAGCACTTATTGAAGCTGGCCAAAAAGCAAGTCATCCAGTGGACAAGTGGGAAGGAAATGGCCCATACCTCCAGCGTAGCACAGCGTCAAATACCAAATCTGGCTGGTACCCAAAAATGAGAGTGCTAGCGGATTGATAACAGGTTGCTGATCTCTTCTGCCTAATTCCTGACTGTGCTGATTGCTGTGTCGAGTGAGGATGCAAGTATCATTGAATCATCTCTCTTACTATTACATAAACTCATCCACAAGCCCCCACTTGCTTTCAGCATTCAGGAAAGGGAAAGACAGGCACACAACACCAATGCAACAAGGCAGGAAGCACTGGAATACTCTTTTCAGAAGAGAAAGTGATGTTTTCTCCACCATTCAGCCATTAAATAGATCTCAGCTGCCTGTACTGGCAACATTTCAGCATGATCCCCAGTTCAGCAGCCAACAGTAATGAAAAATGTTCCTCACGATGCTTCTGCAACTTGTGTCACCATCAGCTTGCAGGGAAACTGGGGCAAACATAGCTTGCCCACAGCTCTTAAGGCAATCCATATCCTACACCAAACCCATTTAAGACCTCCCAGAGACTCCAGAGAGCAAAGAAAATCAGTTGCTTTGAAAACTAGAAGAAAAAGGAGGAGCTGTTATTAGTTTGCAGGAAAGAACTGCCCTGATGAAAAACAAGAAGCTGCTTGAAGCAAGCTCATCTTTGACAGTGATGCCTTTTTATATTATAAGATTTACCTCTCCCATTCATGGCTTTTATGTAGATTATTCCATTTTTAGGAGGGGGGAGAAGATGGAGAGAGGAAATATAAACCCTTCCATTGTATTTATGCCTTTCTTGCTGATTTTAAAGGCAATTGTGTTTCTTTGACAAAAATGGTTCATAAGAATCTTGATTCACCATCTTAGTTGTCCTACAGTGACTTTAGATACAAACCACATAGCTTCTCCCAGAAGTTTCAAACCCCTGAAGGTGTACAAAGAATGACAAACTTTTTTGTCTTTTTTTAAACGAAAAAAAATTAGATTATTTTGATAAAATTTAAGTGAATCAGAGTTAAGAGCATAACACTGGGTTTGGCTTTCTGTAATAAGACGTAATTTTTGCCTTGAGAATTTATGATCTAAAATACAGTTTTCAAATGGATGTGTGTGAAGGTCTCTAACATGACACATCAAGTTCATGAATGAACACAAGGAGTTGATTCTGTAAACATTCTGTACCTATGCTTGTATACATATGTTGCCCCATCAAAGGCTACTACTACACATGATATTAAATGGAAGGAGTTTAAAATTGGTTTTAGAAAGAATATAACCTTTCTACCTTCTAGTCTCAATGTTACCTTGAAACAAGTGTAGTTTATTCCAATTTTGCCCTCTGAGTCCTCAGAGATCCTGAATATAGCGGCTCTGCAATGTGTCAGCAGCTCTATAACCTTACCATTGAGCTTTGTCCTCATAATTGCCAAACGAAAGTTGTTATTTTAGCCTTAAATGTGCAATTATTGGGAACTGTAATAGGCAGGAAGGAATAGACAAGAAAAAAGGCTGAAGGAAAGTGGTAGGAATTTACTGATAAATAGAAGGCAGAAGATCTCAACCAAAAAAGTGACAAGAGCTGATAAGACAGAAAACTCATGGCTACAGGTTGTTGGAAGATGGGAAATAAAATGTGGAACCAGCAAAAGTCCTAAAGCTGTGAAGGTTTTCACTTTGTGCAGCAGTGAATGTGAAAACACAGGGAGACCAGGGAGCCAGATTTCAACTTTGGTCAGTGGGAATTCTTCTGTTGATTGAAACAGAACTAAGAATAGTATCCCATTTTGTTTCATAGCCCAGAAGATTGAAACTGATTTGTCTCCTTGCCTGCCATCTGAATCAAGGACAGCAGAATTTTACCTTTTTGAGACTAATGTCCTCCACCTTGACATACGTTCACAAGACAATCTTTTCTCCAGCTTCTTCATTCTTCCTTGATCAGGCAGAATAAAAAATGCTGAAGCACCTCCTTTGTAATCCATTTGCACCACCGTGGAAGACAGCTGGTCATCATAGCCATGCTTGAATATGCCCATTCCAAACATCATAGGAACTTCAACAGCCTTGTTCCCATTCACAAAGAATTTGCTCTTTTTAGTGTATTTTGGATCGAAAGGTTTTTCCCATTCAGCTTGAAATACAAGAGACAGAGTTACAGGATATTTTGAGGACATGAAACCATAGGACATATCACCATAGGATACATTCATGGATGACAGAAACTAGTATAGCTGGATCATTTTAAAAGCAAAAACAGTTTGCAATGAGCTTACTGAATGCTCAGAATAATTCAATAGCAACACAGGGTAGGTAGAGCGAGATGTAAAAAACTTCTTCTTCCTATCTTACAGCAGGCTGCAATATTCTTCATTTAAATTAGATACCAACTGTTCTAGTGTGCACTTTTCCTGCATGACAACAGCTTTAAGGAACCTATAAAGCCCTTATGATGCAGCCTTTAAATGAGAGCTCAGAAGAAGAAACATTCTCTCCTTTCCTCATTCTGACACCAAAACGGACTTGTGGAGTAATATGAGGGATGAACGCTCCAGAGAAACGAAGGATTCAGATTACTTGCAAAGAGAAGGGGGTTATATCCCACTTTAGTTGACAGCAAATAAAATCGTGAAGAACTTAATTCTATCAGACTGCTGAGTTAAAAACCAAACCAAAAGAACAGCAACAGAAATCTTTTATACTGTCATGCTCACAGTATCAGAGAGAAGCCTTTGGAAATTTAAGTAATAGTGAAACAAACTGTCTACATTGGAACTCTGCAAGATTCTTAACCACAGCATAGAGTAATTTCTAAGACAAATTCAAGCTATCCCCTTCCTCATCCATTTCAGAGTCTGAGCTGATTAAAAAAAAGGGGGAAAGTTGGGGGTGGGTTGGGGTGGGTTGGTTTTTTGGTTGGTTGGCTTGTTCATTTTTTTTTTTTTAAGAAAGAGGTGTAGTAGATTTTTCTTTCTAGAACAAAACTAATTTTTTTATCAAATATAATGAGCAAAAGTAGAGCCACAATGCTAAGTGAAGTAAGTGTCATCAAGAAAACCATAAAACAAGATGCAACCTCTTTTGACTTCTGATTTCTATTTGAATAATTATTGCTATGCAGCTTGGTACAAATGAAATAATTATTGTTTGATGTTACCATCATCTGTGAAATAGACATAAACAACACTTATTTAGCATTTGGAAAGTGTAAAATGAGACTTCGTGCATGTCTAGGGCTCTGAAAATATAAACTGGCAATTGCCAATACTGTGAAGATGGAAAAAGTGGCTACTCTTATGTTTCTTCATTAACAGTGGCTTGTATCATCAGATATCTAATGGGCAGGACTTCTGCCTTGATATATTTAAAGGGGGGGAGAGGGAAATAGAATAATTACACAAGGCCTGAAGCACTCAAACAACCTCTATCCAGTGCTTAACTCAGGGGAAAAAAACACTTATTTCAGAAAGAGCTTTGCTTGATTAAAAACTGAGTAGGATGTCAGGATTTAGCATACAGATTAGACAGAGATGATATTCACTAATCTTTTTCTCCTTTTTCAGAGGAACTTTCATTGTTGTGCTCTCCTTTCTCTTAGGAGACTACCCTTTTGTGACGACACCTTTCTCAAATGCTTCAGCGTGTTCGTGTGGAAAAATGAACCTCAAAGTATGATACTCTGTGGTGACCAGCTCGGCCAGGGCATGGTAAGGGACTGGAGTACTACAGTGGAATAGCATGCTCACTGGCTGAGAGCCAGGAAAATATTGCCAGAGTTTTGTCCTTAGGGAAGGACTTCTGTGCTATGCTACACCACAAAAAAGGTGGTCACCAGCACTGTGCAAGCAAGGTTGTAATACACAGGGAGTGGACAAGAGTCTAGAAGTATAGACTAGTTAGAGAGGTACCTGAGATTTAGAGATCTTCTCCAGATTAATCCCAGCCTCTAGATCAATTAGCATTAACCTACTCTCAATTTCAAGATAAAAAATCCTTATTAGATTGCTATTAATGCTATTATTTTATCTATTTTCTTTAAATTTGAAGAGCTAGAACTGAATCTCCATCATCTTTACAGAAGCTGGGTAATTATTTCAGTAATAAGAATGAACATCTATTTTTAGAACATGTGAAAGTTACCTGTAATACAAAGTTATCTTTGATAAAAGGTTTCTCCAGCTTTTGCCTCCATTGTGCTACTAAATTTATTACTTCTCCTTCAAACACTTTCCAGTAAAGGAAAACCAACAGCTTTTTTCCTGTTTTGAAAGACATGCCTGATGCTAAGTAAAAGCCTATCTTGAAAACATTATTTGAGCTGAACAAGTATGTGTTCAAAAGAATTAAGAAACATCAATCATCTGTATTCCAAACAACTCCATTTAGCTGTGACTAATTCTTCAGAGACTAACACAAGGAACAGAGACACAGATGAAAAGCAAAACAAATGGTTTTGAATTACTTTCAGGGGAAGCCTCATATCAGGAAGGAGAGTAGAAGCATCCAAGTTAACTGTTTTCAAAGAGTATAATTTCTTTTAGAATAATAGCATTTCTAATACATCATACCTGTTTCAATTAAAAAGCTTAATGATATTTTTATCAGATAAATTACAGAATACTATTTTTCTGAGTAAAATTACTTTGGGTTTATAATATGATAAAATAAGTACAAGAGAGAAGGTTTGAAATAAGATGCAGTATCTGTTACTAAACCAGTGACTGAGTCTTATAGCCTTGCTTCTCTTCTTATTAGATCAGCAGTCTGAAAAGCTCTGGAAAGATAGGTAGACTGTATCTAAGCAGACTGCACAAGTTAATTAAAAGAAACAAGCTTATTGTCATTAGGCTCGTATTTGATACTGGTGGGTCCATGTCTTCACTAGAAAATATTAGAATCTGCAATTATTTTAAAAAAAAAAACAAAAACCAAAAAACCAACAACAACAACCACAAAAAAAACATTTGAAAACCTATGCCCCTAGACACATCAGGACTACAGCTATACTATCAGTAAAGGCATAGTTAGTGAAAAAAAAGAAGGAGAACATGAGTGAAATTAAAGCTACTGTTACATGTTTAGCTTTGGATACATGAACATAGTAACAGCAAAACTATAGAGTAAAAGGTATTTTCTTTTCTGTAAGATGCTAAGCTTTACTTTAACAGTGTTCTTTGAATTTAACTCTGAACTTGCTAAACAAGACAACAGCTGAAGTGAGTTTCAAATTCATTCCTAGTCAACAAAGCATTTAAGAAAGTGCTTAAATCCCTCTAGATTGTGTAGGACTAGGTATTTTACTGAATAGAGTTGCCTTCCTCAAAGTATATTTCACTTAATCTTCAGAAGGAAATAAATGTATATATTAAAAGATATAGGAAAAATTGACATGAATTTTGCTAGCAATTGTTATCAGTGTCAAGCAGTACATAATTTCCAGTAGCTGTGTTTGTAATTGTGTGGGAATCAAAAGGAAAACAAGATATGAGTCCGTATGCAAAACCATATTGCAAAGAAAGGTGATGAAGTCCAAAACTGACCTGAGGAAATAATGTATGAAGTAGGAGAATATGATATGTGTATCTTACCATTAAAATAAATGTAGCTAATAAGGAGAATTTCAGTAAGTGGATCAAGGTTATTTATGAGGTCCTTGATTTTCCCATTGGTTCTTGCTGCTACATATTCGTTGATCTTTATCTGGGCTTGGTCAGCCCTCTTGAAGTTCATCGGATAAGCTTCTCCTTCATAGAAGTTTCTGAGATTACTTAAAAATTTGTCTTGTGGCTTCAGTCGGTCAAGCACAAACAGGACATTTCCCATATTCAGCTGTAACCCCTCATTCTTTCTGTTTACCATTTGAATGAGTTGACGATAACCTTCATGTATTTCATTTTCAGAAATCTCACGTGGGTTGAAGTTAAGGACCCTAAGAATCTGTGTCAGAGTGTCTGATCTGGCACCCAGAGTCAGCATGGCAAGGGCAGTAGAGATGCTCAAAGGAGAGAAGAAAATATTCCCACTGTTTTCACGAGAAGAAATCTCTTTGTAGAAACAACATGCAAACTGACAAACACTGTTTGCTACAGGCTGCAGTAGCATGTTTTGGTTTTCTTGGCCCCTTTGGTTTTGGTTTCTTACACCTTGGCGATTAGGCTCATAGCAATAACTGTTGGAATTAATCCAAACAATTAAAAGCCACAGGAAAAACAACATCTTCATGTTTCTATAACTCTGTTAAAAAAAAAAAAAAAAAAAAAAAAAGAAGAAGAAAAATTACATTTGGCTTACAAATATTTTTACCTTGTGCTTAGCAATAACTGTCTTCACTGTACAGAGTTGGCTTGGTATCAGTGATTCCAAGCCATTTAAATTCAGGGAGATCAGCTTTCTATTTCAAGGAAGCAGACTCTGGAAAATTGCTCAACCTACCAAAGAAGTTATGAAAGAATAAAAATTAAAGCCAAAGAGGGATGAAGTAATACCAAAGACGCCCTCATTAAGGTTAGGCTACAATTCCTTTCAAACTGTTTTGTTTCCAGCGTTCTGCTTTTAATGTGGCTTTAAGTGATAAAAAGCTGTAAGTCAAAAGTACAGGTCTACAGCCAGTCAAGGCTTGTCAGTTAAATTCAGCAAGATGAAAAATGAAAGCAGAAAAAAGGCACAATATACCTCCATTGTGAGAATTAAAATTGTATACATTTTTGAATGGGCTGCATGTAAATTTATAGGCAGGCACCAGAGAGAAAGTAAATGCACTTGTTAATGAGGAATTGATGAACATTTACAGTGATTCCATAAAGCTTGAACAACTAAGCATCATTTTAAAAAAATCCCAAAATCCCACATAACTAACAAAAGAGAGAATATGCTTTGAGCAATTAGGAAGTTATCAAGACCATGGAAATACAGTGTTGCTTATCAAGAAAGGAAAATGAGCATGTACACAGAACAGCAAATGGGAACAAGAGTGCCTGCTGCGTGCAAAGCATGTCCAGCCCAGTGACTGAACCAAATCAGCTAAAAATAATAATAATAACAAAAAACCCCAGGGGAAATTCTAGAACAATCATGGTGTTTATCATCAGAAAGATAGCAAAGGGTGATTTTGGCAGTGAAGGCTGCAATGCTAAAAGATGAAGATGAATGAGTGAATTCTGAAGGAACAAAGATACTAAAACATACTGCAAAATAGGAAAGCCTTTTCCAAAGCAGCATGCAAACCATTCATTCCACATCTATGGCAATACTTTTAAATCTAGAAATTAATACTGTACAACACTTGGTTCAAGAACTTTTGTCAACAGACAGAAGGAAGTAAAGATGTAGAATATCTGGCAATACAGAACATCCTCCTATGATATATGATCACTTTACCTACAGAATATTTTATAAAATAAAGTACTCTCTAGAATAAAATGTAAGGATTTTCAAAGAGGAAAAATACCTTAGGTTTCTTTCTTGTGAGGAGAAATGGTGTTCAGACTCTCATGCTTTGTAAAACCATTGAATCCTTATCAGCACCCACCATAACCCTACATTTGTGTTCTCTACTTTCCAGGATCTTAGTTCTCTAAAATTCAGTGAACTCAGAATGTTGATCTCTGCTTTAATAATATATGCTATAAATATTTCTTAACTCACTCCCTTTGCATATTGTGGCTATAGCAATACTACTACCACTAGGAAGGGCCTGAGACCCATGACAAGCCACTTTCAGACAGCTCACTTTCATATCTAGAACACATTTAAATTTGAGCTCTTTGATTTGTTTGTGACTTTCTCCACCATCACTTACTTTAATTCTTTTAGCCTTTACCTCTGTCCACAGTTTGATTTTTCCCACTCTCTAGAACCTTTAGAGAACAATCCTTAAGTCCTCAATTCCATTTCATTTAATACCCTACATTTGTTATTATCATCCATTTACTTCATTTAACTCTAAAACATTTAGAGAAGCAGTTTTCCTAAAGAGAGTTATGCTATACAATCATGCCTATCTCACAAAGAACTTATCTTTTTTATTTAAAAAAAACCCAACCTATAATAAAAAAGTACAAAATCTTTAAATTGCAACTTGAATATGAACATGATAATGTCTCAATTGATTATTCAGCAACTGTTGTCCTGTATATAACATCTAACATTTTTTCCACAGAAAAAAAATGCATTACTTACAGTACAGTCAAAAGGATCCTGTTGTATTCACCAGATCTGCACAGGTCCTTCCTCAGTTGTTTATGCCGCTGAACACAAAGCAGGGTATCCTCTAGTAAAGGTTAAGATCATCTAAGGGCTATGACTCACACATTATAATTTCAGAGATTAGGTAGTGCAAACAATGTTGAAACTAGTTTTACTGGACACCTAACTTTGCTGAATATATGTTTCACACGTGACTTTTTATTATTCATGGCTATCTGATTGCCCTGGTTATATTCAAACCATTTTTCCTCAAACTGAACCTACAGTTTCTTAATATCAAACATTCATACCCATCTCAGTTGCTCAAATCTACCATTTTACGAACAAGACAGTCACCAGAAATAGTTAACTTCAGAGAAATACCTTGATCATCATTTCCAGTGACTATAGCATTGCTACCACTAATACAGGAAGACAAGGCTTGATGCGCTGGGACAATCTGAATTTTTGTGACCTGCCCTGCCACCCCTTGCATATCCATGCCTGGGCTCAATTGTCTCCAGATGGAGCCAGTGATGGTTCTAGTAGGTGCAGGGCTTAAAACACTGTTTTGCCACGTTAGCAAATGCTGTTGTAAATGTGCCTGACTACCCACTCCCACGGGGGGAATCCACTGGCAGCCAGAGCTGTGTTAGTGACTCCTGGGCCACTTGCATGGCCCTGCGCCCAGGAAGAAGGAATGTTGCTGGGATGCCATTGCATGCAGTTGATCCCGGTTACAAGCATGGCCTGGGGAGAGGGGGCGGAAGCCTAGGAACATGGGTGTTATATAGAGCAACTCTTTAGACAAGCTTACTATCTTGTGATCTGGGATGTGGGGAGCAGGCCCCTCTGATCATGTGCCAAGTTCAGCTGGGTCAGATCAGACAGCCTGGTATCCTGCACCCAGCTCTACTCACTACAATAAACTCCTGCAACTGCTGGGGCAAGCTTATAGACATAGAATGACAGAAGCATTGAGAAATGAACCCTGGAGACCACATAGTCCAACCCCTTACTCAAGGCCGTGATCAGCCACAGCAAGTCACTCAGGATGGTGCCGAGCTGGGTTTTTACTTCCTCCTGTGATGGAGACACCACAATCTCTTTGGGCAACTTGTTTCAGTGTTTGAGGATACTGACACTAAACAGGTGTTCTCTAAATTTAAATGGAATTTCTTGTATTTTAATTTGTGCTTGTTGTCCCTTTCCTGTCACTAGGTGCAACTGAGAAGAAGCTATCTCTTTTGTTGCTCCTATGAAAAAACAGATATTTTTACACATTGGCAAGATGTCCACAGGCCTTTTCTTCTCCAGGCCAAACAGTTCCAGCTCGCTCAGCTCTCCTCATATGATGATGCTGCAACCCCTCAGTCACCTTTGTGGCACTTTACTGGAGTGATTCCAGTATGCCCACGTCCTCCTTGCACTGGGTAGCCCAGCACTGGATGCAGCACACCAGATGCATACAACAGGGATGAGTAGAGAGGAAGGATCACTTGCCTTGACCTGCTGGCAATGCTCTCCTTAATGCAGCTCAAGATGTTGTTGTTGGCTAGATCTCCTGAAAGAGCTTGCTGCTGGCTCATGGTTAACTTGGTGTCCACCAGGAGCCCCAGGCTCCCAAGCACAGCATCTCATGTCTCCGTTTCTAAAACTAGGATTTTATTTTCTCTCATTTTCCCTTCAAAATGCAAGCATTTTTTGGGAGGGACCAACCCTTATTATACACAAAATAGATGAAATGCTGATGTCAATGCTGTTTCAAAGCATGACTGAAACACTAACCACAATAACTCAGCAACATTTTCTGGGAGTCAAAGATGGAACCAGTGAAAGTTGTTGATGATTATGACCTATCAAGCAACTCAACAGATTGCAAAGAAAACTTCTTAAAGAAGTTGCTTATGAACTAAAGCTTGAGAAGTAGAAGGCTTTGGAGCAGCATACTGGACTGACATGTAATGTGTCCTTCAGTCATAGCACTCGTCTGAAAGAGTGTTTGAGATACTATTTTCACTGCTTCTTGTATAAGTAAGAGCCAAGAATCTCACTTAGAGCTAACTTTTAATATTCACCTGCAATTTTCATGGTATATAAAAACCAATTTATGATGAAGGAAGGAAGGAAGCCCAATTAAATACAGACGCCATGCTAATGACAAGGTGACAGATGAATGACTAAGCTAAATTTGAACACACCTAGACCACACCTCAGGACACTTGCAGGAGAAAGCCTGCTACCGAACATGGAAAAGCCTTCCCCGCGACTGGAAAGAAAGCAGAGAAAATCAATACAGGATCAGTTTATATGAATGACGTGAGTCTCTGGACACTAGTATTAAAGAAAGTCCAAATTTGTCTTTCTTGTCTTTCCAGTATCAAGCCATGAAAGGAAGGTAGAGAAAAAGGTAACAGCTCCTGACCCAACTGCATAATTTCTGATTTGATGAAAAAGCTTCAGCAACTATAAACAAACATTTATATCCTAACTATAAGCAGAATACTGATTCACAATTAATTCATCCAATTCACTTTTGAAGATTGGGATATTCCAGAGTAATGTTGCATGTGTTGAAGATACGATATGGATAGCAAACAGGAAGTTCCCTCACCTACCCTGAGGAGTTTTCTAAAAGTTCCCATGGCTCTTAACACAGCTAGCACTGAATTGTCCATACGTACTCAAGCCCCAGCTGGTAAAATTTGGTGTAAATACATCCACTTTGAGCAAAGAGGTTTATTTATGCAAGGTCCCTCTCTTTATTATATCCAGTAACCACTGGTGGTGTGATTAGGGAATTCTACTGCATAAACAAGGCCCCAAGAGCCTCTCCTTAGCCTGTGCTAAACCACAGATACCAGGTGTGTATATACCTTCAAAGAGGTGGAAGAATCTCTTAATTTGTTGTCCCATTGAAACTAAAGCACTTCCTCATAACCATAATTAAAAAGGGAGGCAACTAGGACTGGAAAACAAATTTATATTAGGTTGTACTTTTCTGGAGCTGGCAATACTTTCTCCTGAAAATATAATAGGGGAGAGTGTAGAGCCTATGTGATATGTAAGGTGTGATCCATGTGACTTAGGACACCTGTTTCCCTACAATAACAAAAATATGGCCTTTTATAAATGGTTCAGATCTGAAGAATTTCTCAAAAATAATTGCTTAGTAAGTAGAGCATTGTTAGACATTACCTACAGAGATAGAAAGCACTGCAAGACATCTCTGTTTAGTTATGGGACTTTTCACAATCCCTTTGAAAGTCCCAGGACTTCCTACCAGTAATCTGTTACACTACACAACAAACAGGTTGAAGAATTCACCAGTCAATGACTGGGATAGGTTGGAGTGGGCTGGCGGCTCCAGAAAGCACACAGCTGTATGGTTTCTAGTCCCAAAACTATCAGAAGAATTTCTCCACCTGGGAGCATCACCTTGACAGCATCATTTGGGCTGGAATCTCACCAGGATGCAGTGCTCGAGTCCAACAGAATAGATTTGCCTATATTAAGATCCCTTAGAAAAATTATACAAAAACAAAACCCAAACAATTGACAAACACACACACAGACACACACCCCCCCCTAAAGGCTGAAGTGTTCTCTTCCTTCAGTGTCTCATTTTTGTTTCCAAAGTTTTTTCTCTGTTTCTCAATCCTCTCTCTCATCACTCAGTGGAATAGACAGCAGCCCATGCATCTTATGTCCCCAGCATCTCGGTCAGTGATTCCCTTAACTTTCAAGCTCCTTCTTCTCCAGAGCTCCTAGATTCAAAGTCACACTTTGCCTACATTCACTTTTCAAGGACTTGTGCTACTCACAAGCAAATAAACTCGTTTTACTCTTCAACATTTCCTAGATACACTTAGTGTATGAAATGCACATCTGTATGTAAAGACATACAACTCTTGTGACACCACTACAAGCTTTTCTCAAATTAGGTCACTAGTCTCAAACCCAGCAGTGTTTTGTCAGAAATTAGAACACCTTTCCGGAAAAGGGCAGAAGTGGCTGTGGCTTGGCAGCTCCTCTCCCTCCTTCCCAGCTCCCCGCCTCTCTTTCCCTGGAGAGGAGTTAAGGAAGGATCCCACCCAACTTCTCCTGACATCCCTTCTTCTGCAGAGGGTTCAACAGAGACATACAGTATCCCTGAGTCTTCTGCCCCTTTTGGCTGTTCTTGATTTCCCAGCCAGAATGGCACCAGGAAAGGAGGCAGGAAGAGTAAGGAAGAAATGTTAGACAGGACAGGCCTCCTCTGTACAATACCTCTCCTGTTGAGTCAGAAACCAAATCTCACTCCCTCACACATGGTCCCCCCCTGAAATTCAGTGTCCTTCCAGTCCTCTCTTCTCATGACCCTTTAAATCACTCACACAGTGCCACAAGCCCTCCAAGCTCCAGTCAGCACCTCCTCAAATGACTCACTGCTGAGTCCCATGGGCTCCGCTGACGCCTTTTCCCCTCAATTCCAGTATCTCCTTTAGCCTCAGTGTTACACAAAGAGGAGAGGGAGAGGTGAAGACAGTAAGTAGGTAGCAGTTTGCCTCAAGAAAGCTGCACAACCATCACATTGCAGAACTGGTATTTGTTTACTGTTCATGGCTTCTCCTCAAAGGGAATTGTTTCTCCCATGAAATTAGCTCCCTTCCTCCGCAGCACATCCTTCAGTTAAATGTGACTTTCCTGCTACAAAAAAAACCCTCCTTTCCTTCTCTTCCCAAGCAGTCTGTGAATCACTGTCCCACACTTCATATCTTTTGCAATTTTAACAACTAGCCCTTGCAAATTTTCTTTGATCTGCCTTCAGTGAAATTTCTGCTGAGAAAATCTGCATAACACTGTTTTCCTCTTAGCTTCAACCATCTCATTGTCCCGAAACACTAACACCTTGATAGCAGAAACCAAGGTTAGTTAGTGTCTTTCTACTGTCAGTCCTTGTCACCAGCTCTTGACATTTTAAATAAATGAGGAAGCAAAAACACTACAGAGAAGACAACCTCCCTATATTCAAAATGAGATTCACAGCTAAGCACAAGGAGAAGATTCTCACTATTAAATAAACTATACATAGACAACCAGCCCAAGAATATCTCAATTCCTTTCTTCTACTTCCTCTCTCCAGGTTTGACTTCCCTTCTGAAGAGCCTTCTCAAAAAAAACCAAACTGAGGAACTGAGCATCCCGCACAGATAGTCAGGCTAGTATCGGTGCTAACCTAGATACTCTTCCATGATGCTAGAAACATGCACTTGAAAAAAACCCGGTGCTTACTCAGGCACCAGACACTAGCACATTTTTCACCGATTAATCTCAAGGCACTTCATATCATCAGAGAAACATCAACAGCAGTTCTGTAGAAAACACGCAGACAGCAGCTTACTCTGTCAGCACAAACGATGGGAAGGAGGATGGAAGTTGTCATAAGAGATCTTTTTTTCTCTGGATAAGATCAAGTTCTGATGTTTTTGGTTAAATGCTGATTTACCTGAATACTGTCGAGTACTGATTTTCTAAATTTTAGGGAAACAGGTGGAAGAATTTAGTTACCAACTATTGCTCATTTGGTGTATTTGAAGTTGTTTGATCTGTTAGCACTTCTCATGGGGACAGGGAGGAACATGACAGATTAACCTAAACTGCTGCACAATGCTTTCTCAAACTACTTCTGCTAGACGTGCAGTGAGGCCTCAGAGATTACGAACTGAGGAAGGCAAGTAAGAGTCTGTGTCTCAGAAAGCAAGAAGTACTGTTCTCCATGTAGGGATGAAACATGGAAAGGGGACTTTTCACTGTGGGATCAAAGGGAAAATAACACTAAGCAAAGAGCTGTGAGAAAGCAGGGCTGAAAAGCAAACTTTTCCATTTGGGGAGCTAGCCCTAGAGATTGCTGTGCTGTGCAATGGATTGTTTGGTGGTCCCAGAACTGAAAGCAAGACAGCTGAGGCAGTGACATGATGCTGAAACTGTGTAGGCCTCCAGACATCAGGCTAATTCTGCTGATGTGGCTGTACTTCTGTTCAGATGTGACAGCTGAGCTCTGCCCAGCATGTTGCTTGCCATATACTCATGCCAGCTTATTCAGAACAAACTTAGGTGTCCAGCATGGCAGCACATCATGCAAATGGAACACAAACACCCACTGTCTCATCCAAAAAATCTTTCTGAATGCAGTTCAACAGACAGAAAAGCTCAGAGAGAGCCTTCTGAATGAGCTGAGAATCAGCCCGAGGTATCAGTTCCCACATTGCCCTAAGGGAAGTTGTGTGGTCCAGAATTAACCTGGTAGACAGTACCTCACACGCCCTGTTTCAGACATGCGTGAGAATCTAGAGTACCACCAAAATGGGAATGCCAATCTGAAAGGCACATCCTATATCAGAGTGCCACACTGCATGACTCTGCTGTTTCTGATACCTGGCCTCATGCATCCAGGACTCCCTTAGATCTCTCTGCAAACAGCTGCCTTGCACAGGGTGGACATACTCTGGAAAGCAGGCAAATGTGTCAAGCCTAGCTCGTGCTGCTCCCTGTGACAACCAGCCCAAGGCAATACAGATGTTACAATATGAAAAAAAGAGCAAAAATATAATTTATTATACAACTTTGCCAGAATTTACAAACTACAGCAGTTGTACAGCATACTAAAGGTCTTGTCCTTTCTGACTACTAATTCAAGTTTCCACAGAAGCACTAAGCAACATTGCACCAGGAGATGAATTACTGATAATTAGAAAACAGAAAGGTCATTGATTATTGTCAATTGGATCCTGGTGCACAGATCCATGCGATGCTTAAAACTCTGAAATTACAACTAAAGAAAAACTTTGGGTAGTGGAAATCACACAAGTGAAATTCAAAGTTTGCAGCAACAAGCTGATGCACACTGAGGAAATGTGTGAATTAGAGGTATGGATAAATAAATGGAGGGGAAAAATGTGTACTCCTTCCTGAAAGCAGTCTGTAAAAATGTGTTAAAACCTTCCTCTCCAGTCTTCAGGAAATGAACTCACTGGACAAGGAAATAAGAAAAAATAACTGAGAAAAACATCATCCTTGAGCAAAGCAGTGCCTGGAATGCAGATTAGATCTGAGAGATGACCTCTCAATGAGACATACTTTGAACTTAAATGAACATATTAACAGGGCACACTTCACACTTCAACAAGGAGCAACTTCTTCCCTTCTGGAAAGTTGCAAGTGAAGATTTATTCACACTGGCTGGAAAAATTGTGCCTTTTTTTCCAAATGATTGTTTTAACTCCTGCAAAATAGCCTTAGGGTAAAATACTACAGCTGCACATATGATTCTTCTACTGGTCCATTGCACCAACCCATTGTTCAGGAGACACACTGTTGCCAGCTACACTATTGCAACTATTTGCAGTTGTATTCAGAAGGCTAAACTCCATTGCCTCAACTCTGACAGGCTAAAAGTGTTAAATTCTGATCTGGACTTTGCACTGTTTAGCAACAAGCAAACAAACAAGCTAAATAGGATCTGTCATGTCCAGATATTTAATTTAGCAAAAAACAAATAACAAATGTCTTTATTATCTTTGAGCTACAGCCAAGGGAACTGTAGGCCTGCACAACTCTGAAGAAATTAATTATTTGGGAAGCTGAGTGTGTCCATTACTTCATTATCATGATGAAAATTACACTTACAAAAGAAATTAATGATCATAATGAGCACATGTTCAGTGGTCTGTGGAGATCATCACCCAAGGAAAGACATATATGCTGAGGATTAAAAAACATCTCCAAATTCTGAAAGGCAGACAAAGGACATAGGATTTGCTGCTCTTCCTGAAAAGGCTTCTGTTAGGCAATGTTGACAACAGCCCAAAGAAAATGAGCTCTAGGACAATAAACAATGGGAAACAATAGAAATGCTATTGGAAGAGGGAGCTACATGTCCAGAGGGCAAAGGACCTCAGAGATGTACTGAACTTGCTTAGTCAGGTAACTAGCAAACTGGTTCTGGGTGACTGGAACTGTTTGCAACTTTATTGCATGGCTGGTATGTCTGAGGTGGGAAGAAAAGGTCTAGTGATGAAAATTGTACCTGTAATGGTTTAACCCAGTGGACACAGGTAATGTGGGGTATATCACTGAAGGAGCAGTGTGGGTTACAACTGTGGCACTAAATGAAAAGGGAATTGCCTTCATCTTAATTGCCACATGACACTCACTAGATGATGTATGTCCCAAATGATTCCAATCAACTGTTCCACAAATGCTTTTTTCTTGGCAGCAATCTATGAAAATCTTCAAAAGCTAAATATGCTTTTAAACATGTTTAGAAGTAGAGAGATTGTAACCTCATCAACACTGGGCATGGGAAAACTGACTTGGGACATTCCATAGAGACGTGATGACAGATCAGCAACTCAGTCCAGCTCTGTGCTTTCCACTCCACTGCTGGAAGGAGAATTCAGTATCCTTATTCTGGGCATATCCATTGCTCCACAAACAACATGCCCCTTTTCTGACCCTGCATACATAGGCACCACCTTGTCATACTGGGCACCTTTCTCTGTCACTTTCTCTATCTGCCAACCACCTGCCTGAGCAGCCCAGTGAGTGAACTCTCTGATGGCATGGCATTTAGGACAAACCCTCTCTCCACAGAAAAGGTTTACACATGTGGATACCAGAAATGTGAGTTTGCTAGGAAAAATTGCAAGGGGAGAGACAAACCTTCTAGAGAAAGAAAACAAAAATAAAATCAAGTAACTTTGTTTTCTTCAGGTCATAACAAGACCGAAACTTCCCACAGACACGTGTCCCTTCTACCTCTTCAATCAATGTACAAGCCAGCCATTAAAGAATGTGTATAATATAGATCTATGTATGTGTATATTTTAAAAGTTGCTTAATAATGGGTTGTGGCATGAAAGGAAAGAAAAAAGCAACAGTTGCTCAAGAGCTGTTAAGTGAAGAGACACTGCAACAGCTACTACAGCAGGATGATATTTGGCAACTGCAGGAGAGAAAAAAATGCCAAGGGACTCACAGTTTGGATGTGTCTGGTGGTGGCTGCTGCTTCCTGGAGAGGGCATCATCCAAGCAAGCTAATGGCAACAGGACCCCTCCTCCCTGATTCAGTACGGTCTGGATCAGGTCACTGCTGCATCACCTGCCGCACCCCACCAGCCTTCCCAACCTTCTGCAGGGCAAAGTGCCCACTCACAAATGGTTCACACAATGGCAAAATGATGCTGAGTCTTTACATTTCACCTCAGCTGTCCATAGCCTGGTGCGCTACCTCTGAATTCCTGCAAGATTGCAGCAGCCTACTTTTGTTGCTGAAGGACCAAAGATGGGGCCTTATCTAAGCTCAACTGAAATCAGCAGAGAAAACCGACTGTTACTGCTTTTTCAAGGGAATCCAGTTTCAATCTCTTGGGGTTTCCCTCACCTATCACAAGCTCTGTTTACAATTTTGACCACTGCAACAGTTTCCTGAACCTATGGGAATTAGAACAGGTTATTGCAAGATTAGCAAGGCAGGGAGTTTGTAGGCTCCAGATACTCCCTGAGAAGTCCCTGTATGTATACTCAAATATTGCATTAAAAATGCAGTAATCTACTTTTCTTTCATGTAGGAGCAGGTTATCTTGCATTTACTAGAGGGTAGCAGTGGTCACTTAAGCAAATATCTACAGGACAGTGTCCAGCAAGGTGGCTCTCATACTCCAGTGCAAACAATAGAACACAGAAAGAAAGCAGACAGCAGATCTTGCTTTTGTTGTGAGATCAGTTCTAGGATTACTGGCTTAGTTTGTATCAGCTCCTTGAGAAAATGGGCTGTATATTACACATAAAAATGTATGGCAGTACCATTTTTCACATCAAGTCATGATTACTTCATATTTCTAAACAACTCCAAGCATTAAAAAACACATTTTGTTCTTTACTCCTGCCAGTTTTAAGGTACTTATCCAATGGGTTTGGAAGCTTAATGGGATTCCCTTCATAGCTCCTTTAAAAACATCATTCCAGCTTTTGCACTTTCCTAAAAGCAAAGCTGTGCTGGCCAAAGTACACAACCTCCAGATAGAGCAACCATTGTCAGCAGTCCCTGCAGGCTGGCTGAACATGATAAATGCTGATGGGAAGGCATAAGGTAATATTTTCAGAAATGCCATAATGTTTTCAGAGCCTATGTCCCATTTCCAAAAGTGAATGAAGTTCTAAGAAGTCAGATTTTCAAAGGTATTTAGTATACAAAGAAATCTGAGTTTTCATCAGCTTATATGCAGGCTTGTAACTAATCTGAGCAGTCTAGAAGCAAAGAGCAGTTATTTTTATGTGCATAAACATTTTCAAAAATCCATTCCTCAACATCTGTAGCACAAATGCTTTAAAGAATTGGATTCTCGAATATTAAAATATTTTCATTGAGATTTTTCTGTATTATTCAGAAGTAAAGGAGAGCAAAGAAATAAAAAGATAAAGGAAATCTGAAATTAAAAATGCAATGCTAATAATTAGATACTCACAGATAATTGGGTTTAATAATTAAACTGTAGATACAGATATTTCAGCACTAACAGCTATAGGTATGGATTTCGTTTCTTTTACTATGTTACATAATTTCTGCTCTCCTGCTCGATGAGCCAAGCAACATTGGGCAAGTGGTATAAACACATTTTAAGTGAAAACAAAGTGGAAACACTGAAAAGGTGAGTGGCAGCAAGTTAGAGTGAATAACAGAAAAATAAGGAAACATTTAGAAGGAGGGGAGACAAAGAGAAGACATGGGGCTTTTGAAAATGAGGTTAAACGTTAGCCACACTTCGTACAGTCAATTTTATATATGTACAAAATAACAGCGAACTGTTCATAGTCCTGTTACGTTCTTTTAAAAAATATGATGCAAAACTTTGTAAAGGAGATAAAAATAAAAGATCAGCCTCTTTTTTTAGAGGCAGAAGTCCCTCCAAATCTCATTAATGTATGAAGTAGCATATCTAACTACGTTCTTTGTCTTCTCGCAGTAACTGAATAAATCAATGTCTCTAACTTACATGTAGAAAAACATTTCAGTAAAAAGTCAGCATAAAATACTATTTGGTTAAAATCTCTTCCTACAATATTTCTGGTGGACACTTCACCCTATAAAGCAGTTTCACGGTAACAAATACGCTACAGGACACTACACACAAATACAAATACACTTTGCCTCTTACTAAGACCATACAGAGTACTGGGTTGTAAGTGATACCCTTCTAAGCTCCCTTTCTGTTTGTGTACAACCTTTTGCTATGGCAAATGTATACCACACAAACAAGTTGCTCAGAGATAAAACATTGTGAAATGACAGTACATTGGCAGCACTGCTTGGATGCCCATGTAATCTTTCCCCTACTGAGTGTAATGTGCACCTCAGTGAACGGGTGGCAAAGACCTTACATGTACCATAAAGAGAAGCTGTTGGGTGGGGTAGGTAACATGCTGTAAATCCACACCCCAGCTTGCCCCATGGTAATTTGTCCATGAAGGTATTGCTCAGGTTACCTGGAGATGGATATTCTTTCCCTCTTCAAAGAAAACAAGGAAACTGTTCCTGATGAGAGAGAAAATAAAATATTTATAGAAAGTGCAAAATACTTCACTGTTGCAAATAACTGAAAAGTTCAAAGCCATATGTGGAAGTTTAGCTCTAAGCAGAGAATTATTTGAAACAAGGTACTACCTTCTGTTCTGGTAAAATTGAAACCTGATTTTAAATTCTTTTAATAGAAACATCCAGCCTGGTTTTCAATAGTAAATACTTGATTTTGAAGTCTTTGGGAAAAAGAGCCAAGATGTGCAAGGCCCATTGTACTGATCCCCCCAAAAATGAAACAAAATTATACCCTGAATGACCTGGCATTACCCTCTGTAGTAAACCCAGTTTATGATTCTGGAACTCTTTTAACTGTATTTTTCTTATAATTTGTATAGATATATTTTATCCCATAAATAAGCCAAAGGCAAAACACTGAGGGTATTTTTATTTGGGAGTTGGGGTTTTGGTTTTGTTTTTTCATGATTCTAAAAAAGGCTCTGTTTTTCAAACATAGCTGTATTTGTAAGTGAAGAATTACCAAATCAACACTGTCATGCACAAAATTAGTATGTTTATTAGTATAGATTTTCATTTATCTGTGTACTAAACTCACTTTGCAGTTGAACTTACTGCAGCCATGTTTTATTGACACAGCTCAAGTTTTATTCAGTTGATATTTAGTTTTAAAAGCAGATAAAAATTAAAGATCAAAATCCAGTGGCCAGCCTTTTGACAGTGAATAGTTCCTCTTTAGATAGTTTTTACCCTTGAGACAGCAGCTACCTCAGCTAAGTAAGTGTTGCAGGAATCATCTTAAAATTTAAAGGGTATTTTTAGGTAGAAAAGAGAGTAGAATCACCAAAAGAAACCACTCCAAATGGTTTTGGAGTGATGTGTTACTATGTTTTGCCTACTCTTCTTACTCAATATATACCTCAGATCAAAGACATACCCTATTACACCAATTAGTAGCTAACAGGAGGAGGAAGTCAGCGGGGGGAAAAGTAAGAGAGAGAGCAGACAGGGATTAGCAGAAAAGTAAAAGAGTGTTTATTTGAATGCCTAAATCTTTCCAGCCCACACAGTCTTAAGCTGGTTGACTAACTACATCACTGCTTCACTTGCTAACTTGACTTTTTTTCCATGCAGATTACTTTTGTACGTTCCAAGTACTCTCTCTTTTTGAGCTGGAATTTTGTGGCTTGAAAAGCAAACAAATGTCTGTCCATTCAGGAAACATCATGATGCAATAATGTTGAACACAATAACCGCTGTGAACTACATGGAGATCTGTAGTATGGAAGGCCAAAGAGATCAAAACCTGCCATGACCTCAACAAAGCTACCATCATCTGCTTTGCGTCAATGCAAGGGCATAAAGCAACAAGCACAGAGCCAAGTATGAGCTCTACAGTTAGACAGGCAACCCCTGCGTATGGATGAAGGGCTCAGCTCTAACTCCCTCCTGATGCAGGAGTGACAGACACACCCACATCAATGACTGGAGAGAGATTTACTTAAGTGAGGCACGCAGGGCCAGTACAGCAGGATAGGATACAACAGCACCCCATGCATCCCGCCAGACAAAACTCCATAGCTATTTGAAGAAGTTCCCATTAACCTCTTGCTTCATCCTCAGTACCACCCTGAAGGAAGGAATGTGTTTATGGCACAAGTTAGCAGGCCAGCCCACACCCTTGTCATGGGGGAAGGCACAGCCCAGGGAGCATGAAAAGAGGTCAAGCCGCAAGATAAAGCCCGCAACAGAAACAAATGGCAAAAATACATGCCAATACCAACTTCAAAGGAAACAGAGCAACGTAAGGCACAAACAACATCAGGCCCAAAGACATCATCTGACGCAGCAAATACCCGTAACTTGCCTGTTAGCATTATGGAGACAGCAGAAGTATGCTACGTGGTTCCTAACACACAAAGGAACACAGGACTGCACAGTACTCAGAAGTGGTAACTCCAGAAGAATAGGACTCTGGTGGAGACCAGTGCATGTCTGGAGAGCCAGGGGTGCTACTCCAAAAGCACAGAAAGCAAGAGTGTTCAGTTCGCAGCAAGCAAACAGCTGGGGAAGCAGAGCTCCCTCTTCCTGTATGCTCCAATCTCCACCTGCTTTTATAGCATGGTCTTTCCTGATCTCCACCATATACTTCTTCATCACTTCCCTTTTACCATGCATAAATTCTCACTCTCCCTCAGATTATTCCCTCACATGAGCTTGTTTTGACCACTCCCATTATAAAAGCATCCCACCCTGAGCCAACTCCTTTCATCAATATCACTCCATCTTTTCATTCTGAAGCTCTTTGAACACAACCTTTATAGTTTCTACCTGAGGCTTCTCTCCTTGTGTGGTTCCTTCCCTTTGCAACTGAAGCTGGTTTTACCAGATATTTAATATTTTTTCTGTAGGAAGAGGTAACCTGTGATTTATGGGAAAGGAGGGGGGAAATCTGTGTAGAACTTAAACATTCTAGTTGATGTTATGCAGTTGTTATAAAACTCTTGAATCATGGAAGGCCTCATTATATTGGGAATCCACCTTTTTTTTTACAAAGGCTGCATCACATCCCTCCCAGACAAAGCACAATAATGGGTTGTTATAACTTTAATGATAACCTATTCGAAGAGCTCTGGCACAATTACTTGGATGAAGTCTAAAGAAATGAGCTGAATAACTACTCTGCATGAAATGCAGAGCACAACAGAGGAAAACAGGCCTTCAAGGGAGGGAATCAGCTTCAGAGGCTGGATAGAGTGACATTAATAATGAATGGGAAACTTGGGCAGGAGTGATGGGTTCTGCATAGCTGCAGGAACTTAGCCTAGATTAATACAAACTGAGCAAAATGTGAGGGACAGGGCATCCAAAGGCTTGAGGGCAAAAGGCAGTCTTGTTCTCTTTGGATTTCTATGATTTCCTCCAGTTCTTTTCAGACCACCTCAATGGTTCTTTCAGTATGTCCCTCAAAGATGACATCTTGCAACAAAGTCTAGCTGAACATCTGATTTCAGGCTACTCAGTGAACTGATAGCTGAAGTCACATACACCTGGTCTTTGGTTAAACAAATTCTTGAGGAAACTAGTCAATGCATCACCCTTCAGGTTTGGGTCTTCAGGCAAACGTGCAATGCATGTCATCCCCACAGTTAGCCTGTCCCAAACATACATGCCTTTAAAATTATATTGTGATTTAAAGATACCATTTTCCAGTCTCTAAGGGGTTCTACAAGCATTTGTATTTACAGTTGAGCTCCAAAGGCTGTCAAGATAAACAAGACAGAAGTGTTTTACTGAGCTCTTGCACATCATTGTTTTGCTTAACAGGCAAAACCCAGGGGTTACAAATCCTAAGAAAAACTTCCTAAATATAATGCCTCTTCTGCTAATTCTTGTTTTCCTTGGGAAAACCAGAGTCTGTCTATGCTCAGAAAATGTTTCATCCTTCTGCAGTGAGCACCTCAGCATTTCCTCTTCCAGTCACAACAAGTAAAAACCAAATAGATCAAAATTTTTAATATATTCTTTTTTCTTCATATTACCCTTGAATTTGCTTTCCCTTAAGAATATGCATCTGACATTTTGCAAGGTCAAAGGCAACTCGCTATTCTCTCTGTAACCATAGTAAGCACTGGTTCTTTAGGGATACATTACAAGAAGAAGGTCAGCTAAAGGCTGACACTTCCCTCCAACCTTGTAGCAATGAGTATTTTAGGGATTTCCTGAGCAAGAGGTTGCCTCCAGAATGGACTAGCTCTTAACAGAAGAAAAGCATATGATTTTTTCAAACAGTTTTTGAAACCATTTATACCTTTGGCATCCTGTCACAAGGAGTTTCACTATTTAATTCTGTGCTGTATGATGAACTATTTCCTTTTGCTTGTTGTAAACCTGGCACCTAGTAATTTACTTGGGCTATCCTCAGTTCTTGAAGCAGAGGGAATACAAAGGGAAAGAGACTCCGAGAAATACAGGTTGAGTGGAGGGAACGGGATAGCTTTCAGATTACTTTGCCTGGCCTCCCACCTACTCAAATCTTCCCCTCCCTCCTGTAAGAGGTTCTACATGAAAGACCTGAACCATGAAAGATGTTGCCCATACCTCCTTACTCATAACAGCTTAAAGAAATTGTCTGTCTTTATGGAGTGATTCTGTAACATAATTTTTAGAAGTTCAAGTGGACTATGTCAACCAGATCTATTAATCTGTGAAACATGATTTACTTATAAATAAATGCAGATTCTTCCACCGTACATCATAAATATTTCTATGTCCACTAATTTTATCCTTTATTATAGCTCCTAATAAATTGGTTGGTATAAAATTTGTACTTGGTGTTGCACAGTTCCCTGGAACCTCCCCTACCCAATCTTTAAAGATTAGGATCACATTTGGTCAAATGTGTGGCAATGTACCCATTTGTTTTCCCCATTTGTTCTACAACATCTCCCAGATGACTCGGTGTTCTAAAATCTTTTCCTACAACAGGTTTAAGTAAATTTTTATTCAAGAAGTTTGCTCTCTTAAGAAACAAATTCTCCTCCAGAGGATCTGTTTCACTGTACAGGACATGTGTTAATACAAAATCTGTCTAAACATCCTCTCTTACTGTGTTTGTGCCGTCATCCTTAAGAACTTCTGCCCCACAGGAATCCAAGGAAATCACAGGAAGATCACGTTCACCACTTAGCTAAACAAAAAAAAAGCTTGTAATTTCAGACTTAAATACAGAGTTCATGATGTAAATAAAATACCTTATGATGAAGAACTTGTCTGTGGCCCTATACAATCACGCTTCCAATTTCTGACGGGAATTTTAGAGAATACTGGCTTTGCTTTTCCTTCTCCTCTGTGCCTCATCCTGAGAGACTTCATCCACAAAGACAGCTACACTATTACTTATATGTCTCAGGTACGCCTCTTTCAGCAAAGCTGAAATCTTAGGCTACCTCTCTGTCATCTCTTGATTGACTAGACTCCACATTGAGCTCAGCACAGCGAAATAAAAACTTAAGTATTCCTCAAAAGAAATTTTCACTACTGCCTACAAGGCACATATCAGAGCAGGTGCAGCCATAGTCTAGAATGTCTGCACAGCCACAAGGACATGATGCTACTGGGAAACACGGAAGCACACACACCACACCAGCTAAAACCAATGTGGAAATTAAAATTGCCCTAGTCTTTCCTCTCGGGAAATATGTGCCTGGACACCATTACAACCTTGTTTGCTTGAAAGGCTCATAATCTGATGCTTTTCCTCAGATCTCCTTAAGGTTTTCACAAGTAGTCTAGTTTAAGTCCCGCAGATTTTTTTATGTAACATGCCTATATATTGCCATTGTTCTCTATGCACATAGCAGAAATTTTACCCAAACATACCACCAACTCTTTTCCAGTTCCTGACAAATACTCCCCAAGGATTTTTAAAAAATGTCACACTGTCCTTCTCCATGCATCTCTTCACCCTCTTTTCCTTTTAATTATATAAAATATGAACTCTTTATTTTCTTTTCAGAGCCTTTTCTAGTCTGTCCATTCCCTAAATCTCTCATTCAGTGTCAAAGGACAGCTCTTACTCCTTATGCCTCTCCCCATGAGTCCCATATTACACTTTCAAACAAGCACTTTCATATATTCTCCCATCTTGACACTAATGTTTTAAGGGACTTCCCTGTAATTATTGACACAGACATTTAGTCATAAAAAAAATAATTTATTTGAATAAATTAGCAACAAAATGAGGGCTAAGGAGAATCTCCATCCTTTATTGGATGAGGGGGGAAACAGTGACAAAGGATGAGGAGAAGGATGAGGTACTTGATGTCTGCTTTGCCTCTGTCTTTAATAGTAAAACCAGTTGTTTTAAGAGTAAATCTTGGCCCCCTGAACTGGCAGACAGGGACGGGGAGCAGAACGAAGCCCCCACAGTCCAAGGGGAAATGGCCAGCAGCCTGCTACACCACTTAGACACACACAAGTCTGTGGGGGCAGATGGGATCCAGCAGGGGACTGAGGCAGCTGGTGGAAGCTCTCACCAAGACACTGTCAATCATTTATCAGCAGCCCTGGCTAACCAGGGAGGTCCCAGCAGGTGGGAGCTTAGCCAACGGGATGCCCATCTACAAGAAGGGCAGGAAGCAGGATCCGGGGAACTACAGGCCTGTCAGCCTGACCTGGGTGCCAGGGAAGGTTGTGGAGCAGATCAGCCTGAGTGCCATCACATGGCATGTACAGGAGACAACCAGGTGATCAGGCCCAGTCAGCATGGGTTTATGAAAGGCAGGTCCTGCTTGACTAACCTGATCTCCTTCTATGACAAGGTGACCCGCTTAGTGGATGCGGGAAAGGCTGTGGATGTTGTCTACCTGGACCTTAGGAAAGCCTTTGACACCATTTTTCATAGCACTCTCCTGGAGAAACTGGCTGCTCATGGCTTGGAGAGGCGTAAACTTTGCTGAGTAGAAACCTGGCTGAACAGCCAGGCCCAGAGTGGTGGTGAATGGAGTTACATCCAGTTGGCGGCCAGTCACAAGCGGTGTTCCCCAGGGCTCAGTACTGGGGCCAGTCCCGTTTAGCATCTTTATTAACAATCTGGACAAGGGTATCAAGTGCACTCTCAGTAAGTTTGCAGAAGACACCAAGTTGGGTGGGAGCCTTGATCAGCTGGAGGGCAGGCAGGCTCTGCAGGGGGGTCTGGACAGGCTGGACCCCTGGGCCAAGGCCAGTTGTATGAGGTTCAGCAAGGCTCCGTGACGGGTCCTGCAGGTGGGTCACAGCAGCCCCACACAGCGCTGCAGACCTGGGGAAGAGCAGCTGGAGAGCTGCCTGGTGGAAAAGGGCCTATGGGTGCTGGTCGACAGCCAGCTGAACGCAAGCCAGCAGTGTGCCCAAGTGGCCAAGAAGGCCAACAGCATCCTGGCTTCTATCAGACACAGTGTGGCCAGCAGGACCAGGGCAGTGACCGTCCCCCTGTGCTCGACACTGGTGAGGCTGTGCCTATAGAGTCCTGTGTCCAGTTTTGGGCCCCTCACTACAGCAAAGACCTTGAGGTGCTGGAACGTGTCCAGAGGAGGGCAACAAAGGTCGTGAAGAGTCTAGAGAAAGTCTTACAAGGAGCAGCTGAGGGAACTGGGGCCATTTAGCCCAGAGAAAAAGAGGCTCAGGGGAGACCTTATCATTCTCTATAGCTCCCTGCAAGAAGGTTGTAGTGAGATGGGTATTGTTCTGCTCTCCAGAGTAACAAGCGATAGGACAAGAGGAAGTATCCTTAAGTTGCTCCAGGGAAGATTTAGATTGAATAAGAGGAAAAAATTCTTCACCAAAAGGGTTGTCAAGCATTGGAACAGGCTGTCCAGGGAAGTGGTTGAGTCACCATCCCTGGAGGTATTTAAAAGAGGTGTAGGTGTGGCACTTAGGGGCATGGTTTAGTGGTGGACTTGGCAGTGTTAGGTTAATGGTTGGACACCGATGATCTTAAAGGTCTTTTCCAACCTAAATTATTCTACTATGTAGTTGTTCTTTTTTAAATCTTCCTTATACTTTCCTTTGTTATGGTGCTTCTGTGGTAGAGAAGAGCAATTGTGCTGTTCATATGGTTGCTGTGTTCATTCAGTGAGAAACCAATGACAAGCGCTGGTAGGGTCTCAGTGCTGTCACTGCTGCTTCTCAGCCTGCCTACATTTATCTTTCCTCTGTCCTCTAATTAAACTGAAAGTTCCTAGGCTCAATCTTTTGTGTCTGTTTGTGATTAGCAAAGTCAAAACCACAACAGCGATGAGATACCACTATCCAGTACAAGATGCAAGGCTTCAGGAGCAACTAATTTGAGAAAGTATGCTAAATACATATGGCACAAGAACCATATCTGATTTCACTGAAGATAGAAAGGGAAATTACTGATACCAATATTGCAAGATGGCATCCTTAAACACTCGAAAGCAGTAACAGCATCCAGATGAGCAAGCATCTTTGTGATTCATTCCTACCTGCCTGTTGATAAAGAATATTACAGGCAGCTGTTCTGATTATCACCTTCTCTGCCAAACATCGGTAAGAATTCCATCCTCACTGAGGCTTGATAGCCAGTGAAGAATAGGCAAAGGAAACATGAATGTGACACGTTCTTACACTGCTGTATTGGACCACCAAAAGGACCCTGACTCCTGTGCACTTTCTCTTCCTTTGTGGTTTGTTGTTTCCTAAATTGCATTTTTACTGTTTTCCATGTTATGCATGTAGATGGGATGTCATCATGTCCTTTTTCAACACAGTGCTATTTGATCAGTTTGGTCTTTCCTACAGCCACATATTTTCCATGCTATTAAAGAAAGTAAGAAAAGGAACAAGAAGTACACATGGTAAAGATTGTTTAATACCTGGTGTTATTACATTGAGCTTCATTTTTTTATTCCTTTCAGTTCATTTTTCTAATTCACTGTGGCACCTGCCTAAAATTAAATTACAAAGTCCCTGGGTCAGTTATTTTGCACCTATTTTGCCAAGTGTTTTGTAAAAATTCTATGCAAATGGTAAACATCAATCATAATCATAATACTAATAAACGTGAATTAAACGCTGCTCCAGGAGCTATTCCCTCAGAATAGCAACAGTCAGAATTTATGTAGGACTTCCCCCCACAAACCCCTCTCCACCATTCCCAGACTTCAAATACATTAGTTAATTAATTGAGGTTGAACTGCAATGCTGTAATTAGCCAGGCCCAGGCAGCCTTTAACAGTGATGAGGTTACCAGAATGATTACCAACATGAAGGTATTCATGATTCCAAGAAAGTATCCATTACCATTTCACTGGATGGAATTAAAATGTTATTTATGCAGAGAATGATTTGCCCTATGACAGCACCAAGTCCAGAATTGTAAGAACACAGGAAATGAGCAGAAAGAACTTTCATCTTCACTTAGCAGCTGGCTACCGCTGCATGTGATCTACAGAAACAGTGTCTGAACAACACTGGATGGTTCAGTTGCTTTAGCTTTTCATAAACATAGGGACAACACACAGGGATCTATAGACCAACTGTTGTATGTAGTACACGTGTAGATACCTACAGTTATTAAAGAACAGTATATCATTTAGGAATTCAGGATATACACAAACTCTGCCATATGCTTGGACACTTACAGAAAACAGATGAGTTGTTCTCATTGTGTTAACCACAGACTACTGATGGCCATCTATGCCAGGGAAGTCCTTTCCTTTTCATGTACCTTTTTTCTTAGGCAGTTGGAGGTGAAATAGCCAACAAGCAGGTAAGCCTGATCACTTTTAAGAAACCAGGCTCTTTAGTTGCAAAGCTGATTGCATCAAATCAGCTGTATATAGTTGATTGGGCTATATCAAATAGAAATTTAATCAATCATCTACTTAGAGCACCACAGTCTTCAGAAGTGTTATACTTCATGGCAAGAATGTGTGTTGTCTACTGACACTATGTCACCTCCCGAAGTGAGTTTATGCCAATCATGTGTGGGACGGAACAACAAGGAATACTGCAAAAGTTCAGGGAGAACAGGAGTGTTTCAGTTCCTGATTTGTCACCAATGCAAGTGATCCAGTCTGCATTAGGGAGTGGCTCTGTCAGTTGTGCTGTCATCACTTTATACACCATCCTCATGTCCAGTATATGCAGGATTACACAGGTGCCAAGGAAGGTCATGCTACTATGCTACTGCAAAAAAGGTTTCCTCTCCGTAGATTTTTGCTCAATGTCACAGACTAACTCAGGACTGCCCATGCACTGTCAGCTATGTGCAAGCCTCCCAGTTACACCAATTTTGCCCAAAAAACCTTGATATGGCAGGCACAGGAGCTGTATGTCTGCCCAGCGAAGGTGCCTATGCACACAAGTGGCTGACATGCCCTATTTTCTAACCCATCCATCATAGGCATATACATGCAAATCTGTTGAGTCCCAGGAGGTATCATTATTGCTATGAGAAGAGGACTAAATTCTGTGCTATGCTTTAGACTGTTGGAGTTTAAGAAAAAAAATGTTCTAAAGCCGTTGTAACAGCATCTGAGTATCTCTTGTAGTGAGACTGATCCTGTCTCACAGTCCACCTGTCTTTGCTTTTTTTCTGATACTTGCTTTTCTCTTCTCTCAGAGAACTGCAAGCTGGCAGCTATGAGAAGCAGTGTGTGCCTTCTCCAGGCTGCTCCCCAGGGTTACAATTTTTCAGGATCCTTACACATGACCTGTAGTCCTGTAATTTGATTTTTCTTTCTGGTCTCAAATAGCAAAAACATTCAGACATTTAAGACAAAAGTTAAAGCCTTGCTGTCACTGGCTTCCAAAAATTTAACCTGTTCTGTGTTTAGTGCTTTACCAATTGGCTGCAGAATAGGTCATCGTATGGAGAAAAAAAAAAAAAAAAGAAAAAAGAGCCAATAAACACTGTTAAAGAAAAGGAGTCTATATGGTTGTAGGTTGAAATCTTGCATCAAATGCATCAGGCAATACCACTTGGAAAAGTTTGCGATTCTCAATATCCCCATTGCTGATATCATCATCAAAGCCATGAAACAAGTCAAGTCTGGTGGTAAGAGCTGTGCCCATCATAAGTGAAGCATCACACAGTTATCAAAACACCAGATAACTTCCATCACCACACTGATGTTTATCCTGGGCCATAAAAACTGCTTAAGCCACCAGACCTTCTAAGCTGACCACCATGCACAAAATTCAGTTACATACTTCAAATGCACCCACTGAAAAAAAATCCACTTAATACTCCTTGTCTACCAAAGAAAATGAACTGACTGAATATAAACACTATGCACCAGGGGTCATTTGTGCATGAAAACAATTGAAGATTAATCTATTTGCAGTTTGTAATGCATTCTTCTCTCTCTGTGCTGGTTGGGTTATTTGTCATACTGTATCACCACTTCTTTAACTGCAAGGATAGTAGAAATTCAACATACCTTGGTGGCAGTCTGTGAGAGAGCACTGTACTGGGAGACAGCAGGAAGAAAGATGATCTGTAAGGCAGTTTCAATGGAAACATTTGTCTTTTTCCTTGCTCTCAGTTCTTCCTTTCAGTAGGAGAAGGTGTCTGGCTACTTCCCAACATCTTCCCATGTTCTGAAGGTCTGTTCTGCTTCCCAGAGGATGAAAGGAGATGCACCTACACCCAGCCACTATCAAGTGAAAGGATGATACTTGGCTTCAGTGTTGGCAGCTAAAGACTGCTATGATAAGAAGAAAAAAGCCAAATCAGTCTTTATTAGTCAAAAAGGGATTTCCTATAATATTTGATGCATGAACAAGCTATAGGTGATTAAGAAGTACAGCAGCAGCCTAGTGAAAAACCTGGCCTTAACAAAAAGAAGCTCAGTAAGCAAACCCACCAAAAAGCAAACTTTTAAAGATATGCTGAAGGACAAAAAGTACACTCTTCTCTCACCACTCATTCCATATGTGATACACAGTTTTTTGCGAAACCTGTATCTGATCTGGCATGAGAGTTTAAACCGCAATATAAATGCAGAGACAACAATGAAGATGCTGATCACACACAGGTAGTTTGATTGCCATTTGGATAACCACACCATCACAGTATGAATGAACTAATCAGAGCTGGGCTGTACATGAGGAACCTTGCTTCTCACCAATAGGTCTCTCAGTTTGCTCTTAGCCTGCTGGGAGGGAGTAATGTGGCACCATTGTCAGATGGCTGCACATCTACTGGTTTTGAAGTCCAGGAAAGAAGGGATACACAGGATGCTGTAGAACATCTATGCAGCTTTTATCACTGCAATACCTTGCCTTATGATGCTCATGGTGAAAATTATGTTCTGGATGCTCTGCTCCCCTGCATCTTGCAACAAATGCTTGTACTCAGGCACACCCATATTGCCCACTGTTGCTCAGTTTTGCTTAAGTTCTCTTGGTATCTGCCATACAATATGTAGGTATATCTTCATACCTGTATATATATGTGTGTGTGTGTGTGTGTGTGTGTGTGTGTGCACATACTTCCTATAGCACTTCCTATGAGTTCTGCTGAGCATTTTTGTGACGTTCCCCTTCTCACTCCTTTAGTCCCATACTACAGAATAGACTTGCGGATATCCTGTTCAACTGGAACCTTTGGGTGGAGCAACACTGCTGGCAGCATTACCTCCTGTTTTCTCCCCTCCTTTAGGCGTAGTCCCATCTCTGATTATCTACAAGGCTTTATCACTGCTATTCCTGAACTCTGGCATTGCTCATCTGCGGATGACTTACATATATGCCACTGGTGGCTCCTCAGTGTCCTGGTGCAGAACCCTTCTAACCAGAAAGTCAAGCACTGTTTGACCTTACTTCACCACTTTAGGGGCACTAGGACCCAAGGTATTGTTCCCTTGCTCCCTAGATATATGCATTAGGTGAAGGACAATTCTGGGGAGGAGCCAGCTGCTGCAATACAGAAACTGCCCACCTGATAGTCATAATCACAGGCATGCTTGCTGCTTGTACTGAGGAGCTAAGGAAATCAGAAAATCCCAAGAGTGCTTTCTGCACTTCTGACTTTGCACATTCTTCCTCTCCAAGACTGCCCATTAGCTTGCTTCCTGCCTAACATTCTCTGTATCTCAGGCTTCCTCAGCAAGCCTTCCTTCTACCCTCATGCACTTTTCCTCTACTTTGAATCACAGACTGGTTGAGGTTAGAAGGGACCTCTGGAGGTCATCATGTCCAACCCCCCTGCTCAAGTAGGGTCACCTAAAGCAGGTTGCCCAGGACTAAGCCCAAATGGCTTTTGAATATCTCCAAATTATTTCCGATACCTTCTTTACAGCTACCCTTCAGGTATTTATATACATTGATGAGATCCCCCAGAGCAGTCTCTTTTCCAGGCTGAACAGCCCCAGCTCTCTCAGCCTTTCCTTGTATGACAGATGCTCTAGTCCCTTAATCATCTTCAAGGCCTTTTGCTGGACACTGTTCAGTAGCTCCACATCTCTCTTGTATTCGGGAGCCCAGAACTAGACACTGTTCTCCAGGTGTGGCCTCACCAGTGCTGAGCAGAGGGAAAGAATTCACCTCTCTTGACCTGCTTTCTCTCTCTCTCCCTCTCCTTCTGTGTTCCACACACTCCTTCCTATATGATCCAGCTCTCTCCCGTTATCTTTGTGTCTATTTAAATCCTTCTTAAAGACATTTGTAGAATTAGTATGCTGTCAAACAACCAGAATGCTTTTTGAAGGACAGTAAATTCTTCACAAACCATGTCACCAGTCAGACACAAGAATTTCTTATGCAAAAAGTGACCTGATTTCAAGTAACCATTTTTTCTCAATGCTAGTCAAAATAAAGTTAACATGAGGTTACTATGACCCTCCATCACAACCATTAGTAAAACCAACCAGGAACAAAATCAAACCTCCAAAAGACTTTTTAACATGAACAACTTCTTTTCCTTTTCCCGTGTTTAAAGTTCTTCTTCATTGGCTTACTGAGCAGAGGTAATGAAGATGCAATCTAACTTTAACAAACACAACTGGATTTTTTCCTCAAAGATACAGACTGATAGAGTCCAGGATGAGAACAGTTACATCTTTACCAATGACCACTCCAGAACATTGCTATGCATTGCAGATGTCCATTTCTACAAATGTTAACTAGAATTAGAAGCATGTGACTCATTTCTAATGAATGTTGGGAGGCAATACAGATATTTTTTCAAAAAAATGGCACACACTAGTTATTACTGTACCACCACTGCAATATCACCTGGGAGAGTTCTTATGCCAAATATAGGCAGTACGAGGCAGAGTATATCAATTGCTTAGTCTTATCACATATTTTTGAACTAGCAGACTACCTTAAAAAGCATCATATGCTAATTTTGTTATGTGTGAAACACCTGTAGTAATGTGTAAAGTACCTCCATTAATTAAAAAAAAATTGCACATTGAAAGGATTTTATTATTAATATCAGTTGGTTAAGTACAGTGAAATTTAAGCACAAGCCCATAGTATTTAAAGCCACAGTCACTACAATATGCAAGGCAGTTTTCTACCCTAATTAATGCACAGGTCTTCCAAAGAAAGACTATGACATAAGAAACAGGTTTTAAAAATTATAAGTAGAAAAATGGGTTTAAAAAATCATATCAAATTTAAGATTACCTAGATTAAGATTAGATCATAATTAGGCAAAATTGGTTTTGGAGATTAGACATCAATAACAGACCAGGCATGTACCTAAGAGCTAAGGTATGCAGAAGCATTCTGTGTGCTCACACCATGGGAACATTCAGATCATGTCTAACACAAATTTGTTTCACAACATAAACTTGTGTAGTTTTAAACATACCAGTAGAGCCTTGCAATGCACCTAGATCAGGCACATTGTGTAAGAGGTTGTACAGGCAAAGTATGGTTTTGTGCTGCTGTAAGCAACTCCTGACTTGGAATCTACCGTTACAAAAGTTACCATTACTTACTTCTTTTAAATTATACCTACAACTAGCATACCCCTAAAAATATTACATACAGATTAAATCTTAGAGTAGTAGAGGTCATACAAATAAACAAACTAAAATTTTTAAATGAAAAATTCAAGAAAATAGTGCATCTGTGAAACCGATTCACTTTCAGAAAAGCCTTCAGATTTCTTTCGGAAAATCTGTTGACTTTTTTGGTTTTTCTCTATCCCTCTTTCTTTTGGCTCACTGAATGCAAGAAATGAAAAGCAAGTGGGGATTCATCCTTCCTTGCTCTCTTTTTAGGCCAATAGATTCTGAATATTTTCTCCGTTTGGAAGCATTAAAATAAAACAAAAAGAAACCCTTAGGGAAAATAGAAACTAATTTTACAAGGTATAAAAGCTGCCAAAAGTTGCAGAATGAGTGTTATAAAAATACTACTCCCTCTAACAACCCTGTAGCCTATAATCAGAAAAGCTTTTAAAAAATTCTTAAACATTTCAGAAAGTTCCAGAAGAAGAAAACTAAAATGAAGAAACAAAGGAAAAAAAGGAGGAGAAAAGGGAAAGGATGGAAAATAACTTGCCTTGACAACACTTGCCTTATTATACTAAGTGACAAAAAGGGAAATTTGAAGGAAACAAGATATCAGAATGCAGAAAACTCAAAATATTTGGAAAAATATTTTGTGAAATAAACTTATAAACTGTCTATTGTTTACCATTTTGAAAGAGAAACATCTTCTAAATTTATATTTGGGTTTCCCCTCCAACATTTTGATCACATTTATAAATAAATACCAGTGTCTCGAAACTGTGGCCTGCGCTCCCTGTCTCTTTTTAGAAGGTGAACAGAGATAACTCTCTGTAAGTGTCAGTTCCATATAAACCTCTCATCTTGATGACAGATGAAGGACAGAAAAGTTATAGAACACTCCCTGGTACAGCCTGGGTTTGAAACAAATGACCATGAACAAACAAGTGTAGAGTGGCTGCTACCAGGAGGTCCTGGAAAGTCATTTAGCCAGTGACATCTCCCTCCCTCTGTTCCTAGGAAGGGCTCTGGTGGAGTTTGGTTGGTGTTAGCTGGCTGGCTACTCAGGTATAGAGAATTTTAGACCAGGTAATCCATCTTGGATGAAGAAATTGCTATTTACTCTTTGACGTATATTCAAACAACAACAACAACAAAATAACTTCACTGAAAAATTCCAGACCAGTTCTGTTAAAACCACCCGGTCTGTAACAGGGCAGAAATCCATCCTATCATGATCAGATAACCAGCACGTTGATCCCTAAAGTATCTTTAGTAAGGTTGTCATTTACAACTACCATAAACCTGACCCAAAAACATGCAGACAGCCTTGAGCTACAAGTCTAGCAGTGTTATAAGGTATCCTGCTTCTCCAGATTTGCCCTGTGGCAGAAGCCTGGACAGCAGGTATTCAGAGGCATTGAAATACAGTTGAGACATCATTGTCTTGAGAGGCAAACTCTTTGGTTACTCCTAAGAGTTTCCTAAATGTTATTTGGACTCTCAGTAAATTCCATTTTTAATCCTTCCTTGACTGAAGTGCTGAAGGTGAAACCTCCCGAAGGGGTATCTTAATACCAATGCCATACCACCGTCTGAGTTGCCATATCAGTATCTGGGAAAGACCAGGGTTAAGTTAATCATCAGTGTAACTCCATGTTTAAATATTTATCCTTGTGATAACTATACTGCTAATACCCACATTAACCCCATGGACATAACACTGCACAAAGGGTACCATGAGCATAACACTAGAGCCAAGTGTGCCATGCGTATCGTGGGTTCCCCTTTCATGTGTAAGGTGTGCGCACGCATGAGTAGTGTATAAAAATGACATGAGTGCTCAGCAGCAGATTTAAAAGGAAGTTATTATCTAGTCTGGATAACCCAGTCTGAATTTTGGTCATGTGGAAGGAGAACGAAGGTGGTACTTTTATATACACTCATAAATTTTAACAGTGATAGTCACGCTCCATAGCATTAGATGAGTATGCATTTACTTGGAAAACACTAGAGGCAAGAGGGAATCTTCTAGACCCTGCACAAGTCCATCCCTGCCTACACCCCCGCTCATAATTCCTCCTGTTCTTCATTTCCATTATTATGCCAGTGCCTCTGGCACCACCGCTTCCTCGGGAACTCCCTCTGCCTCCACTTCCCACCTGCTCTTTGTACACGAAACTCCTTCTAGCTCATGGACAGGGAAAAGCAGACACCCTCTTTTCATCCTAATCCCTTGTAAAACGCACACCACCTTTTACTGAGCTTGCCAATGCAATCAGAAATGGTGCTACACAACTAATAAAAATAATTATCAAGCTTTGATGATCATCCAGGAGAGCTTTTACGTGTTTTCTCTCTCCATTTCCACAGTAAGTCTCATAAGACTGAATTTAATTTTCGCTGCTTGCTATAAGCATTTAAAAAAAAAAGTCTCATCAATAAAAATACCCAAAGCTGAACGTAGAAGAGCTGTTCTCATCTTTAAGCCCTTTCTCGCCCATGCAGGATTTTGTGCTGTGCAAACTCCACGCGGTATCACAACAGTAATTAAATTGCCACAAAATCCTTCACCCTTGCCGAATCACAAAGCACCTTTAAAGTTTAAAAGCACCGAAATACAGGCTCCTGTTTACACGGATGGAAAGACATTTTCCCACCCTTAAAATTCAGTCACAAGAGCAGCAAGGATGCCAGAGGTCTGTCGCAGGATCCGCGCAGCCACCGCGAGGAGCCAGGCAGGAGCCCCGGCAGAGCTCTGCCCGCGCTGATGCACATCCCCCCTGCGCCATGAGCGTGTGCTAGTGCCACCTAGCAGCCGGCCAAGACACCCACATCACCAAAGACAAGGTCTTTTTGCCTCCTTACTTTTTGGCAGCTCCTAAAAGACATCCTGCCTTCCTCTTTTATTTCAAATCCCTTTTTTAAGTCAAGGTCAAATCCTCCACAGCTGAGCCGAGTCGCGAAGCATCGATTCATCTGCTGCAGGCTGTTGTCATTAGTAGCATCCTCACCTTTGTGCTGTCTCTTTAGGGGATTTTGGAGTCACACAGGGACGAACACAGCCCCTGAGCACCTCTCCTTTGGCACCTAAGCTCCTCCAGGCCAGTGTTTCGCAGTGACACACAGCTGACAGAGTTCCTAATGCAGCTCCCTCTAGTACTTAAGAATAAAAACTCTGTCAAGCTAGAATATAACTCAGACTTGACTTTCACATGCTGTTGTCTAAATCCTGCTTTCCCCACTGACTTCTGAGGTGTAATATATTCATTACATACAGAGAAGTTAAAGGGAATGGGAGAAAGGCAATTATTTTCCTTCCTCTCCCCCCCCCCCCCCCCCGATTATACAACCTGAGTTGCCATTTTCCCTGGTAAGGAAACCTCCCCGTTTAACAGCTCATACATGGATGAATGCCTGTTCAAGTTATATTGACTCACTAGAGTTCAAAGGAGATTTTTTTTTTCATCTTATTTATGAGGGAAGAAAGTGGCTAAGAGGGTTGAGGTTTTTACCCCAACAATAACTAGTCATTCATCAGCCCTTTAGTTAATAAAATAGAAGACCCTGTGTTGTTGTTCCAAGTCCTCCTACCAAAACAGCCTTTTTTCATCTGGTTGCTGATGACCTTTTACAGAATAACTAGGCTGAACTAGAATTCCTCTTGTGCTGGATAACAGAATCAAATTAATCCTATCAGGCTGACAAAATCAACTTTCAAACAAGGCCAATTAACATATCCAATTTTTTGTCCTTCTTACATTCTCTCCTGTTGCAAGAAACATCTTCAACTAAGTCATACAAAGGCTGTGGTCTCCTAAGGAAAGATCTGCCATCCCTACAAACTCTGAAGCTAATGTACTGTGATGGTGCCTGCAAGCAACCTACAATGACGAGAGCTACTAGAAGAAAAAGAGGGACAGAGAGAGATGGAGAGAAAATGGGCCATGATTCCCTGGTTGCCAGGAGGGTGGAGGCAACACCTGAGAGGACGGGGAGTTAGCTGGTTGATCTGGGACTGCCTTGTTGCTCCGTAATACGGGCCTGTTTTGTAAAGTAAGGAGCCAATCTGTCCAGTCACCAGGGCTGGGATTCCCCATGAAATATGTGGCCACATGGTTGTCAAGGGAGGGGTGGAAGATGAGGCAAGAGTTTTGTCAGAATCACTCCTCCACATCTCAGTGTGGGATGTGCCTTCCAAGATACAGAGCCATCCTCCAAAGTACCAAATGCCCTAAGCTAAAATCAGCCCAGTTAAAAAGAGTTGGCAATTTAATGGATGAAACTCTTTGCTAACTGGTATTTAAACAGCTGGAATAAAAGATTTAGTGTAAGCATGTATTCTCTCGGAAGAAAAAACAAACTACCCTACCAACGAAATAAACTAAAATCTGCACTCTGTGCAAAGCAAAGTGTCCAGAGAAAACAGGAGGATTTACACTCATGAAATCAGGACCAGATCCAAACCCACTGACTGCCTTTGCATTTCTGTTCAGGTCTGAATAGGCCAAAACTGGGTCAAAATTCCTTAAGATTTAGAGATTGGTGCATTAGCAGATAAATTATTTTTGCCAAAAAGCCCACCGGGGCAATACAATGCAAAATCTGATTGTTGCTATCCTGTTTATAATATTTGCTGTCATCTAGTTACCATAAATAGAAGAACTTTATTACTATTTCCATTCATTATTTATTCAATACATTCTTTATACATGTTCTGAAACCAAATCAAGCTGATTTGTGCCATCTACTGGTAAAGCAAGGCTTTCCAAATCCTAAATACTTTAAATGTACTACATAGCTACTTTATTTTAAATCTCTTTCAGTTTATTATTCACCCTACATAAATGTGTTAGCTTGTTGCAGGCAATCTCATATATGCCCTGATAGAGAAGACTCTGTTCACGTTGTCTGAGGACGATCAACAGCATCACACAGGACAAATAAATTCATGGGCAGCTTTAAGTAGAGTGATATTATTATGATTCTATTGAAACATCTCAAATGCACGTTTTTAAGCTAAAACTTCCATGCAGGAATCCTGGATACCAGGCAAGACCTATTTCTTAGCTTGCACTATGTTTCTGCTTGTGAACTGCAGTGTTCATATTGTGACAGCTGCCGATATGTTCTTTCACACCCGAGTTACCAGTTTAATTCGGAACCACTATTCCGAGTGGAGGTGTTCACAGCAGAGTTAAGGCAGCTGAGGCTGGGCTGCCCCTTTTGTACAAGGCACTGGTAAGATCTTACAAGGACATACTGTGGTCAAGCCTCACTATTCACAGTCAAAAGGGCTGAACTCAAACCGTGACCAGCTTGCTCTGGAGAATGGAGATGGCCTTATAGGAGAAAAACCCAAAGGGCTTACCCTCAACAGTGCAGCAGAATGAATAAATGGGACGTGCTATCTCCTGCACCAAGGGGTTGAAGTGAAGGAGAGAGAAGAGTTTTTTTCAGCCTCAGGACAGTGTTGGCAAAAGAACAAATGGGCGTCTGCTGGCCATGAATATATTTAGGTTGGAAATTAGAAGGCTTCTAACCATCAGAAGAAAGAGGTTCTGTGACAGCCAGCCAAGGGGAGCGGTAGGGTCAAACGATCGAACTAGTTTTAAGATAGATCTTGGTAACTTAATGAAAGGGATTATGAAACGTGAATGTCTACAACAGTAGAAAACTGGACTTAATGACCCAGGCAATTCCTTCTAGTCCTCTGTTCCCACGTTTCCCGGAATGTTCCTCTGCTTTGACTTCAACATGGTGCCCAAATTCTGACAGCAGTAGATTTAGCTGCCTGTCAGGAGGCTCCAAATTACTGAAGAGTTCTGTCGATCCCATACCCTCTCATTAGTTGGGATATGATTTGGTAGGAGTGGCCAATTGCCTTTCGTCTTTAAATCCTATGTTGCATTTGTCAGATCTGCCTTCTAAAGCTTTTAAACATAGTTTGCATTCATTTTTATTGCAGGCTGCAGGCAACGGCTGAATTAAACAAAACCAGCCATTTTTAAGTACAATAGCCAAGGGATCAACTAATATGTTATTATCTGTCACATTTAACAAAATCACCACAACAGAAAAAAAGGGGGTGGGGAAGTCACTCTAAGTACAATTTGCAATGTAAGTAACTTAGTAAAAGATGATTTATTTCTGAACGACCTCATGCTGCTTTTAATTTGGGGTATGCCTCAATACAAATGAGACACTAAAAAGGCTAATGGATCAGAGACATGACGTAGTATCTGCAGATATTGGATAGCTGCTATTAAATGCCAGTGACATGCTGTTTAAAGGGGGGGGGGGGGGTGGCGGGGGGGGGGGGGTGGCGGGGGGGGGGGGGGTGGCGGGCTTGGCTAAGGCCCCAAACTTCCAGCTGTAATTCACAGAAACAGCAAACACTGGATGACCTCTGAATAAAAGAAAAAAGTCCTAAGTCTTTCAAACTGAACACTCAAAACTGTAAGTCCCTTCTGAAAATTCAGTTCTAAAGTAAACATATGATTAAGTCTATCAGCTGATACAGTTAAGAATAACCCTCTGCCTTTCTCTTTTTGTTTGCCATTTCACCCTTCCCAGCTGCTGCAGGGACAATTTGAGTATAATAAAGTAGCAGTGCCATGCTCAGGAAGCGATATGGAAGCGTGTGTGCCTGTGAGTCCATGTACAAAGGGCAGAGGGAGTGCAACACGTGCAGCTCCCCAGGCACCTTGCTGGAATTCTGCACCTCCTGCTGCCTGCGATTAAGCACACAGCAAAAGGTTTTTATGAGGATCCACTGAGAATCGTTTCATTTTGTTTTCCTGAAGTAGGAAAATGTCAAAGTTCTTGAACTAGTTCATTCAGATGTCTAAGTGAATCATATTTAAATCTGAAAAAGTGGAAATACAAGAAATCCAGCCTAATACACTTTCAAATTATATTTAGCTGATCTTCCCCTTTTTGGAAGGATTTGCTGTTTGGAAACATTTAGCCTGGCTGGACTCTACTCGACAGCCAGAAAATATAGAAAGAACAATCAATCAGCCATCTCACAAATATATTCCTTTGGTGTGTCCAGCTGTACTTTCCATACAGAGTGAAATAATTTGGGAAAGAAGAAAACTGGCCCTAGAGGAGGTCCTCTGCCAGTAACTCTCGATCACACAGGTATGTAAACTTACTACTTACCTGTGTAAAGTGAGTGGGGTCAAGAAACTCCCACTGAGCTTAGTGGGAAAACTACTACAAGCAGAATTTGGATTATAACACTGCCTTTTTGCCCAAAGGTGGATGCCCTCCCCACAGCCACCCCATGGCAATAAAAGGAATGAATATATGAATGCAAACCTGGTCTTAGCCTCTCGGGAACACTCCCGAGAAACAACACAGATGTATCTTTATCTCCTTTATTAAATTTTTCCCTCTATTACACAAACTGCAAAAAGCTTCAAAATCTCAGCATTCCTTCCTGCTGGGTTTCTACTTCCAGCCCTTCAGACTTGACGAAGGAGCTGTCACTGGGAAATACAATGTAGGCAACAACCCGACTGTAAGAGTGCTCCCAAACGGGTTTTCAAAAAGATTCTCTAACTCTGCCCGTTTTCCTCCATCAATGCAGGTGTACAGTATGCCATCACCATATAACCATTGATTATATACACTATGTCCTGAAGCAAGCTCTAAACTTTTCACGTTGGACTATATCGTTATCTAAATGACAGGTAAAAGGTCTACTGATGTACTGTTTCTTCTCAGATGGCCTCCCCAGTAAAATCAGAGCTTACTGTTATTAGTTTGGATTGCTCACTGGTATTTTAGATGGCATCGATTTGAACTGCTGCTTGGGGTTTTTTTTAGGTGATGTCATAGACCAGCCTCTGTCAAGGGTCAACAGAATCTTAAAAAAAAATCCTAATTACTTTCATTTAGGAATTAATAATTCTTCTCTCCACCTTACTTCTCATCCTTAAAGAAATAAACAAAAAACAAGCGAGTGGGGAAACGAGACCACACTGCAGCATGCCTAAATTTAAATACAAACACATATAAAACTATTTCAAGACTGAGCCTAATAAGCCGCATCTTTCCTATGGCAGCAGGAGCTATGCCACTTCCCTAAACAGGTTCATTATTTCAAGACGTAAGATGTCTGATTCCCATCACTACACCCTGCACCTTTTCTCACTTGCTTGATCACCGATTCTCCTCTTTCTCCTTCAGGATTGTTTCTTTCTCTACTAAGCATCCTGTAGCATGATTTTTTAATTGAAAATGCCTTTGACAATGAGATTCTGGAAAATACTTTGTCCATTTCATTGTACTTTTCATATTGGATTTTGTGACATTAACATCCAAACACATTATTATGTCATTCCCACCTTCATTTTTCTTCCACAGCTTAGATGCTGCTGATACCGGGTGGTTTTCTTGGTCTTTAGTACTACAGGAACCTAGAAGACTGATCGTGACATTTGCAAGATGGGCTGTGCCAGAGAAGCTTGCATGTGTGTAGATCTTACAGTTCGTAAAATCAATAGAAGAAACATACAGCTGTGATCTCTCTATATTTTGAATGCAATAATTTCAACCTAAGCCAGGGCAATTGCTAGTTAATACATATTTAAACCATTAGTTTCACTCCCACGCTACGATCACGGTAACAGCAGTTTCCCACTTTATAGATTGCTTGTTTTTTCACTTCCATAGAATTGCAAAAACTGGCAAAAGTGTGTGGGGTTTTTTTTTCTTTTTGGTTGTGAAAAAAACTGAAGAAGTTGCATTTTACAGATAGTTTTCTGATGTCTCAGATGTTATCTTTGCATTTCTTTTTTCCACTACTAGATCAGTTTTTACCACTAATTCAATAACATTGCTTCTCACTTCAGATATTAAGACCATGTAATCTTGCGGTGCAGGCAAAGGATCAAAAACAATTGGGTTATCCCAGTTTAACGATTTACCACTCAGCTATGCTACCTGACCTTGTGCTTCTAAACATTTACATGTGTGAGGAAAACCAAGGTAGCTTAAATCAGATCAACAGGAATTCTGGACACTTTCTTTAGCAGCTCTTTGTCTTAACAATGAAACACAGACTCTGGAAAATCACAGAATGAGAGCAGAGACTATAAAGACAATGCTGCAATGATAAAAGCAGGACAAACTGTTCAACAATGTAAATATAGTGGGATATGCCTACAAAGAGCACTCACTTCTTTCCAGCAGGCACAAACTTCCGAAGCACCCTTTCATGTAGTAGATATTCTGCCCCTTTGCCACCATAGTGGTTGAGTGCATCCACAGTCCTGTTTCAGAAAGAAAAAAACATTTCAGAGCCCTGACTCTGAGCACAACGTAGTTGCTGATGTACTTACGAACATTAGGAAATATTCACTACATGTCAGTATTCCTGATGGGAGCACGATATTCTGGAGAGAGCCTTATGGGCAAACCCCTCTTCTACCTTTTACTTAATTTAGACAATATCAGAACTTTTCTGCATGCAGAGAGGAAAAAACACCCTAAATAACAGCTCCACAGACACTGGTTAAAAATTTCTGTGAACATATTCCATTTAATAGGACAATCTGTACTTGTAAGTATATGAAGCAGCTGTTTTATATGTACATGAAGCAACAGTGACTGTGAGTGAGTGGAAGTCAACGAACTCCTGTCAATGAGAGGTTTGCTTGATGGCACCTTCTATCCATTTAATATGGACCTAAAAGTTAATGAAATTCTGTAGCCTTACATGTTCTTAAGCCATGACTTAAATGGGCGGAAACCCAGCTGGAGTGTGAAGATGTGGTGAGGCTGTTTACCACCTGGAGTGGTGGAACCTGACGAAGCAAGGGCCCCACTTCCAAATCTATATTGATTCAAATAAACACGTGGGGTTGAATGGACTACTGAAGAGGCGAGTCAAAACTTCCGGATCAGGCTCCAGATAATTAATTTCCAGTAATTTGGCTTGGCAGGCACTGCTGATCACCAGCCAAATACATGAGCAGCAGCAATTCATCAGGGAAGGAAAAAAAGGTTAAGATTCCTAATTACATGGAGAAAGTGCTTCTATGCTGGGATTGCAGATTTCCGTAATGTTCAGTCGGCACCCAAAGCAGAAAGCACTCGTACTTGTAGCGGCTATTTAGAGTGGTGTGCTGAGCTATGGCCACCTCTCTCTGTGGCCACAGTATCTGCACAGTGTTTGCAATCACTAGCTCAAAGCACATAAGGGCACACAGCACTCCTGTCTAGACAGGCTGCAAAACCAGATACAGCTTGGAGTTCGATGACTGGGCTCTCCTCAGCGGGTATCACCAGTAGAGAAACCTTGCTGCTGCATGCTTCTGCTGCATCGTAAAGAACAAAACTGAGCACCTCACAAAAGCATATTCAATTTGAGTAAAAAGGCTTCAGTCATAGTACTGGTTTCTTCATTCAGGCCAGCAAAAAAAATCAGTGGTGAGGAAGATAAAATGGGGATTCAAAGCTTACGTGGGAGACTAACTGCTCCAAATGGAGGAATGTTATTGACACCATCGCATTAAACAGCATCCCATTACACAACAACTTTCCTGAAGACATACACTGATGGATGAAAAATATGACAAATCTGCTTTCTGCCTGCAAAAGATCTAAAACTCATGGAAAGCTGATGGAAAACTCTTTGTTTCTACTAAATGTACGTGCAGAGTCAACAGAGGGAATATATGAGATGTAAAAAAGCTGGCATGGCATTATTTGCCTTCACTCACCTTGAAATCTATGTTTGAAAGATGCAGTAATTTCCATCTAAACATCTGAGTCTGAGGAAAGCTTGTTTTTTCCACTGATTTCCCATTTTCTCCCATATGTACATGTATTTTAAGACCACACGTGGTTTCTTATGGTTTCTTTTTCCAGCATATGGACAAAATAAAAAGAAGGTAGAAACGCTTCCATATATTGCTACTGATACGTTAAATCTGACAATATTTGGTGGGACTTTGGTGTGAAATTCCACTCACAGTTTCACCCAACAAGCCACTTTTACCTTCAGAGCAGTTATGGAAGAGTAACTCAGTGTAAACTTTGGCCACAGGTGAGCAGTGACACTGTTGGGGGGAGTCCTTTCCTCAGCATACAAGACCTTCTTACAGTTTCTGGAAGAATTTGCGTGGTACAGTTGTTGGACAAATGACACAGAAAGTACTTGCCATGGTGGTAGACACAGTATAGCCGGTTTCTGATGAGTGTCTTTGTCAGTATGCAATGGTCAACAGAGACTATGCAAAATTTGTTACCCGTCATCCTCATTTTCTTCATTCTTAAAAATCTAGTACCAGAGAACAGAAGGAACATGGCTCTGCCCAGAGAGAAATTTATTCAGGCCATCAGGAATGCCTGCCTAATACAGATTTTGTGCCTCCACAGCGTATCCACCTTGCCTTGTATATAACTTGGGATTTCCATTAAGTCACATAAATGTTTTGAGTTTTAATTCACATGTGTTTCTAAGGAGCAGACAGCCATGGAGAGACTGTTTTGTGTCAGGACAAACAACTGCACCGAGCAGAGCGGTGGCTGCCAGCAGGAAATGCAGGTTGACAGACTTGTACAAATGGCAGTACTTAAAAGAGGCGGGCAGTTAGCTTTGCATTTGCATTCCTTGTGCCAAGTAGAAAGGGTATGAAATGCAATTACACACATCTTGCTAGACAGGTGCAATGCCATCAGGTACAATTCTGTCAGCACTCACCAGACAGAAAGAGTATCTCTTGGCATGCCTGGCACACCTCCTCTAGTCTTTGCTAGCTATGCTAACAGTCATAGGCAACACATGGCTTGAAATAATACAAGTATTACAAGTAATACAAGAAAAGGTGAAGGACCATACTGAGGTGTCAAGCCAGTACCCCAAGGCAGCAAGCATCTAACATCATTTTCATATACCCTCACCAAGCAAGAAAGGAGCACAGGGCATGAATTCTGGAGAACATAGAACATTTACGGATGCACAACAAAAAAGCTGGCGTACAAGTGAGACAAGGAAGGGCAAAGAATTACAGGGATTTCTGGCACATAACATTTTTTATTCAACAGTAAGTGGATCTATATGCATTGAGAGACTTACATCGGGTTTGGAACCAAATAGATAACTATAAAGCAAATGAGCATTTGCAGAACTAAAAGGCAGGTCAAAAGAAATTGCTTTCAGATAAATATGTAGATCACAAGCCCATCAGCAGCCTTCCTGCATTAGAGATCCAGAGGCTACTTGGTAGCTGCCAACAAAATGGTTGGTGGGAGTTTGCCAAAGGGAGCCACATGTTGTTGCTGGAAAAAATCTTTCACAACTTGGCATATATGTCTGAGACTGCCAGGGAGCAAGAGAGACTAGCCAAACTGCACACTTTTCATTGACCGCAATTAGTATGAATGCACTTAAAATTAGGAATCCAAATGCAAGCTACCAGCAGCCCTGCACTTCGTCGGTATGCACCTCTGTAGTTTAAGCACCGCCAGGGTAACGCCCAAGGAAATGAGCTGAGACATACACGGCAAACTGGAACTCAGGCCAACAAGCTGGGTGACAGCACAGTGCCAGATCCCCATACTCCCTCTTTCGAGAAACATATGGTCTACGTTTCAGCTGAGAACTGGCAAATAAAGATAGGGACATGCAATTGTTGCTGTGCGAAAACAGAACTTTTTCTCTGCTGGTATCCAAAGAGGATACAGGCTGCTAACTCAGACGTGGAGCCTCTCGTCATCACGGGCTTCCACAGACACAGACGTGTTTTCAGGGGCACATGTCAGCACCATCCAGGGACCTAAGCCTCATTCTTAGTGAAGGGGCAGCCAGAGAACAGATGTCAGCAGAGGTTCCAGCCATGGACAGAGAAATGCTTTTTTTTCTTTATATGAAACTGGGATAGAAAGATATTTCTAAGGCAGTTGAAAGCTTGCTTTCTCACTGATACATAAATAATCTCCTGAACTATGCAACAGTTTGAAATAACCCATTTTAAAATGTCTGAAATACCAAGAACTTTTACATCCTTCAGTTTTATTCCTTTGGTACTATATGAAAGAACTGTCTCCAAAGCTGACACAGGTTATATTCCTGTAGCAGCTGCTCTGTTCACATTCCCTAACATGGGTGGAAATAAGCGTATCCAAAATACTTTTCAAATGAGCAACCCAATAGCTTCAGTTATAATGAAGACTTGTAACCTGGATACATCCTGGATACAGAGCTTTAATGGTAATCACATGATACAGATACCGCTCTAGACTTAAAATCCTTGAGATACATGTAGTTGTAGTGAACAACAGGCCATTTGAACACAAGCACGAAAGACTGTAGATTAGAACACTGGGGGAGGGGGTGGGAGAACAGGACAAAGACCACCTGCATTAAGTGTATATACAGCATTTTCAAATAAACTTAATAGGAAAAGTATTTTTGGCCCAGTCTTATGGGCAAAGCAAGTCGAAAATGTAACAGGATATTCCATTTCTTATGCTTGTCATGATACTTTGCACACCAAAAGACTGGAATACAGTAATTCCTCTGCCTAGACAGAACAACTTCCACTATTTCTAAGAGGAAATAGTCATTTCAGGTTCCCATCTCAAGAACATCAATCACTAAAACCTTTCTCCAAAACAAATTATTCATGCATGACATTCAAACAGCAGTACCCATTTTTCTTGCAGAATGTTCCAGACATGACTTCCAGGTCCTAGCTACCTTCTTTCCTGTTGGAAAAAGCTGAAGTCTCTTTTACCTTTTGGAAAGAAATTGCTTCAGAATAGATTAGTAGGTTCTGGAAATCATCTCAAAAGAGTCCTGAATGTTCTTTCCTGGTTGTTTTGACTGCACTCACAGGGAGTGCCAAGTCCTCACTCAGAAATTGCTAAAGAACATTCTCAAAGAGGGCCATAAGTAACCATTCCAGGAACTGTATGAGCACAGGTCCAAGTACATTATAATACTTCCAAATAACAAAATTATTGTCATTCATCCTTACTCATGTTCTCACTTAAAGACCAGCATAACAATCATGATTCAGGGGGTTCCTAGTCTTAAGCTTGAATGTCTTCAAAAACTAGCTTCATTTCAGCTGATTTCTATTACCAGTTATTTTACATGATTACCATGAAATGAAGTGCCAAATGGATACCAGAAGATGCTTTAGTACAATTACATACCTAATAATCCACATGCTTTGCTAAGCTTGCTGAAGATTGGAAAGTAGATACGAAAATGAGCCCATATTTTTCCTTACAAAGTTTCCAGGGCATTTTGTCTTCTGACTGAGCAGATATTACCACTAAAATATTTCTGCTGTAATATTGGATGTAAAAGAGGACAGATACACAAGTACCAGTGGAATTTGGTTAAAACAAATGGTAAAGGCCAGTCACAGCACAATAGGCAATGGCTTCTAGTCATCACCACGCTGAAGGAAACATTCACAGCAGTGACCTCACTCTGAATTAAAAAAAAAACAGATCTACAAAATGCAAGTTTGCATTCTGTTAAACACGCTGTTCTCATCTGGAGCGTTCTCGCCTGACTTAATTGCCTGGCTGAGGAATTCAGTGTGATGTTTCCCAGACCCATGCAAAGGAACTTTCTCCCCCATAAGCACTTCAATGGCTGAATTGCAAAACTCAGGCAACGACCCTTCTCACCCAAGCACTTGCATACCTGCTTTAGCATTACTGATACTAGTAGGACTTAACTTTCTGCTTATTCTTTGCCTTTGGTCTAAGCTAGAAAAAAGATTCTAAAGTAGGCACAAGAATGTAACTCAAGAGAAAAAGAAGATATTTGCATCAATGATTAAAGATCTTTGCACCCTTTAAAAGCAAAAATTAAAGTGGTAATAACTGCATTTTTCATCTTCAAAAATCTCATAGTGCCAACATTTTTAACCACTGAAACATCCAGTATAGCAGATAAATAAACAATATCATTGATGTTTAACACAATGTAGAAGAGCAAGCTGAAAGTAATTTGAGTCACTAAGTTACTTTGACAAACCGTGACGAGAATTTAGGAGCTCCCAAGACCCTATACAACAATTGTTACTCAGTCTCCTCTGTTTCGGTACTTGTTTGCAGCACAGCTAATTAGAACAGTAGGGAAAATGTAATAGACATAAGCTGTGATACATTTTCTGTGTAGACCAAGCAACAAATCCTACTCGGCAAAATAGAAAAGAGAAGAAATGGTGGTGGGCTGGGCTTCCATTCATTACATGATGATTTGGGGCAATTTCTCAAAAAAATGCTTAAGTTTCATTGCTAGCTGAAATAACAATGTTAACCCTGACAATAAGCTTTATTAAACAGAAGTAATGGGGGCGAGGAAGCAAGTGAGATTCAAAACAAGATAGATTTAAGTAATTCCATGTAGCAGAATGTATAGTAAGAGATGTACGAATTGCAAGCTTAATATTATAAAAATATTTTCAACTCTTCAGAGGAACTCTACAATCTTTTTCTAAAAAAAGAAATCCAAAGAGAATTTTTGTCATTTGCCAAGTGTATTACACCAATTGCTAAGCACATCACAGGCATAATAAATTCACACTTGCCTTCAATTGATCCCTGTAGGCTACTGCAAAAGGGTCAAGTGCCACCCTTTTCTGCCAGCCCTGTTGCAGTCCTGAACCATACTTTGTTTCAGCCCTTGCAATTATTCAGTTTCTTTGCTCATCAGAGCATACCACTGATCTGATTGAAAACACTTTCTTAATTTTCAGTTAAATTTCAGCTGGATGAGCAACTTCTCCCACGGCCTCAGGAGTACTAGAAATGATGTAAAGGAAGAGGCAGAAGCACATGGCCAGGGCAGAGCTGGGCATGCACATCGCAGGCAGCCTGGCCTTAGATCAGACCAAGCGATTTATGAAACCCTGTGAGTGTATGAAAGTAACGCAGCTACAATGAAAGGGCAGACAGATGTGAAATCAGGAAGGTAAATTCAAAACTGATCAAAGTCTTAACTGATCTTAATTGCTTCTAAGTAAATACATTTTATGCCACTGGAATACTGAGGAGTGTTTGCCTATTACTGTATTACGGTAGTTTTGGAACTGAACCAAGGTGTTCAAACACTTGGTTGCTTTACACAAGAACAGGGTCCTCGAAGTCCCACTGATGTCCTTATTTTAGCCAACTTCCCGCTCTACCTGCCCTGATTTTCATTTCTTCACACAGCCTTGCAAAATCATAATAAAGTACTACTTGTGGTGAAGCCGGAATTAGTCTCTCATGAAACATTCACACAAAAAAACCCCAGCCACCTTCTGCTGAGAAAGGCTCTCCCCTTGGACACAAAACTATTGCAATTTGGAACAGCTGCTCTTAAGAAGACTGGGTTTTCCTGAGGTTATTTAATACTTGCAGTTCATGTGAAGAGATCATAATTTTATATTGTCAACAGTAAAGAGATAACATAAAAAGGGATAAGCGCTATTCCACCAGGAAGGTTTTGGTAAATAGACAAAAGTTCAGAAAATGAAGATCAACTTCATGTTCAACTCTGAAGGAGAAAGGAAACAAATACAGAAGAGAACCAGATATGAAAAAAACCAGATGATGATCAATGAAAATGTGTACCAACAACAAACACCTGAGTAATTAGCAACAAATCTTCCACATTAGCTTGCATCACTGAGATCCAGCTAGATGACACTTCAAGCCTCGTACTAACCAACCTATTCTCCATCCCACACAGGGAGGACAGGCCATCTCTCCACACAGTATGTATCTTCTCCACAAACATCACATTTGAAAATATAGGTCCCTTATGTAAGACTAACACCACTGGATTAATTTAACTAGCAACAGAAACAAATCCAATGTAAAGTCACATAAAATAAATAAACTAAAGGTGAGGCCAGTGGTACTTTAATGGGGATACTCAAGAAAGAACTGTCATTCTGGGTGATTTCAACACACATGTTATCAAAGACAGATGTCTAAACTCCAAAGTTCACTCATCTCCCTCGTACGTTCAGAAGCCACCTCTAGTCCATCTTATGAAGGCTGTCACGTCTGTGTCTTTTGCCAATGCTACATCTCAAGCACAGTCTTTTATAGGCCTTTAAAACATTAAGATGATAGACACCAAACCACAGAAATATTAGATCAGAAGGGACCACAGGACATCTATTTCAACTCCTAGCTATGAAAAAGAAGTGAGTAGACTTAGACTATCCCTGATACTTGTCTGTTCTTAAAAATCCTAATGATTGGATTCCACAACCCACAAAATCTCATCTGTCCCACTGCTAAAATATCCCACAGAAAGACTTTTCTAGTATTTAATCTGGATACCCTTTGTCTATTTCAACTGATTACCTCTGGCCTTATCTCAGCCAATGGTAGTAACAGTTTACTGTTAGCCTTCTTGTCATAATATTTAAGAATTATGATGTTCTCTTTCTTAGACTTGCATAGGGTACGATTTTAGATTAGATCTTTCATTTTTTTCATTCTAACCTCTGGGCACCCTGAATTTTTTCTAGTCACTTTCAAGAAATGATGCTCCATACTGGACGCTACTCTAGATGAGGTCTCACCAATGTCAAATTAGGAAAAAAACTACTTCCTATTCTTACACATGCCTTTCTGCTATATTTATTCCAGAATTGCTTTTGGTGGTTTTCCAAAAATATCACACACTTGACTTAAATTTAAGCTGTGAATCAATAATCCCAAGGTCCCTCTTATTCTACTGTGGCCTGTTCTGTTAGACTTCCTGTTATATCTCTCTGTTGGATTTACTCTGTCCTAAATGCAAGGTTTTTCACTGTTCTCACTTTGTTTCAGTGTATCTGTTTCAAGCTGTTTCTTCAAATTATAAGAATTATTTTCCATTAGAATATTGCTTTCTCCTCATTTTTTGTCTGTGCATCTGTTTCATCCTGGTGAAATTCAACCCATAAACTGATTTTTCTTGCCACTTTAGGAAGAGACGGCATTAACAGATGGCACTAAGGAATCATCTCTTGTCAAGCAAGTAACATTCCAGAACCTAATTCAAACAGAGGTTTATGGACTCTGTCACTTTTTAAAACTCGTTTCAAGGAAAGCAGCACACTACAGACATGAGAAAAAGTGCAGGACACCCACTCTTAAGTCAACTTAAAGTACTGAAACACAGAATCCATGCAGCGAAGTGCTGATGATTTGGTGAATCATTATTGTTGTGTATTAGCTACACAAACTGGGTCCCAAACACTCCCTTCTCCTCATTACCCACAAAGGTTCATGCCAGCTGAAGACAAATAAATATATTCAAGTGCTAATGGGAGAAAACAAGAGCTGACACAACAAAATACGATTAATCCCTTAAAATTTGTATTTTAGTTTGCAGCATAAGCCAAGGAAAATGTCCCATCAGCCTCCAATGAAGCTGTTAAGCACTCTGTCCATGACACTCAAAAGAAGATATGCACCTAATGGATCACAGTCTTCCATGCAGTTGAATGTAGCAGTATGAAGAAGTCATGATGCAAACACTGTGAATCCAACCCATCTCCTCCTTCACCTAAAAAAACCAAAGTAAAGAATCTAGTGCTAGTCAGGTCTTGAAACAGCCAACAAGTCTGTCAAAAAGACTTCCCCTCATTCTTCAACACACAACAGCCAAAGAAACACAAAAGAAAGTATTCTTTGATATGATGGTCCAAACCTTTCATTCTGGAGCAAGCTTTTAGGAAAGCTAGCCCTAGACCATATTGAGAATCACTTGAGATCTCACATAGAGCACAATCTGGATACAAGGCCAGGAACTGTAAATGATGTTTTAGTGACAATGAGGTTTTATTTCTTCCTATAAAAGTACACGGGGATCTGTGTATATAGCTCAATTCAAAATACTACCCAAACACATGAGAAAGACTAGCAGTCCAGGTAGTCCTCTCAGAGTGAACGTACTTCTTCAGTCTGGAGACGCCTAATGATAAATCTCAGTAAGCGGCGAACTTATCATTATAGCCATCACTTCAAAGATTGCATCAGCTGACTGTCTTTCCAGTTCTCAATATTTGGTATGAAACTATAGGTTTATTTAGAAGATCCAGCTGCACAAAATGCTACAGGACATCCCATGAACAGCACAATCTATCATCAAAACATCATACTCTTTCTTCCTTGTCTTCACTGGCTACTTCAGTTTACTGCACCAAAGTTCAGAGTCTTCATCTTTTACCTTGAAAATACTCAATTTTCTAACTAAATAAAAGTTATTTCAGTTTTAATATGCACGTGTAATATGCTCTGAAATAAAAACATATATTCTTTATATCTGCATTTTTTATACTTACAGGTTTATAAATTCAAAGTGACTCTGAGAAAGGAACTTTGACTCACTGTACACAATTCAGCTCACTTGCAGACAAGAAGTAACAAAGATGCTATTTTGCATAAGGAATGGAACAAAGTAATAAACTTCATCGGAAAATACAGTAAGGTCACATCCTAGATGGGTTGAACATTCAGCTCAAAGAATTCTGCAGAACAGACAGGTGAAAAGGAAAAGGACAAAGATATGCAGGTCTGAAAATTTAGAAGAAGAGCAAAGAATACGTGCAATAAGCTTGGGCCTGGAAAACCTATGAAAAGAGCTAGAAAAGACTAGGATTGCTTTATCTTCAAAAGGAGATGAACAAACGAAAATGTAATAAAGTATCAGATACCCAGGGTCTTTGTGTCATGTTTTGTAACAGGAGAGAAAGTATTTCAACAAAATAAACAAATATTAAAACAACAATAAAAAAACCCCACACACAAAAAATAAACAAACTGAAAATTGGGACATTTAAATGCAGTAAAAGGAAATGAGTGTGTTTATAATGACTAATTTGGGAACTCTTTCCTACAGAAGAATAATGAGACCGAGAAGTTAGATGAAAAAGCAGCTAGGTATTTATGTAGGTAGCAACAGTCCCCTAACATAACGATAAAAAAATGTGTGGAGAACATCTCAGACAATATGCATCAGGCCTTAAGCAATCTCTTAAGTGCTAGGAAATAAAATAAAGTCTAGTGACAAGGCCATTTCTGCCCACTTCAGGGTGTCCCCCTTGCTCTCCAAAACATCTGGAACTCAGTGCTCTGAGATTCATAATCCTGGATTTGAAGTCTGAGACAGTATTACAACTCCTAAAATCATGAACAGAAAGATTTAGAACTGTAACACCAAGTTACAAACACTTTCAATTCAGCTTTGCAAAAAAAAAGAACACCTCAAGAAGATTTTATTTGGGAAGGGTAGCTGCACTGCCTTTTGATGGTGTTCAGAGAGCATCCTCCTATGTATTCCCCTCCAATATTGTAACTATTGAAAGGCGCCCTTCCACCTAACTCAGATTTTCTCACATTTTCTCATATTGTAGAGAGTCATCCAAACACTCAGGTACATTTATACTAGGAAAACACCTTAGTGAGTTCTCCAGTCCAATACAGATTGTATCTCTGCAATTCAAAGGCAGCTTGCCCCAAAAAGACTTTGCAACAAAGCATGCAGCTCTTGATTAATTTTGAGGATGGTTTTGATGGAAAAAAGATATTGGAAGAGGTAGGGTGAAATGTATCGTTATTAAAACTTCGTAGATTAATAAAAAACATTCTGTTTATTAAAAAATAATTATAAGTTGGGGTATTTTTTTTAAGTTATATTGGGTATAGCATGTATAGTTTAAAATTGATTCTCATCCATATGAAGTTCATTTCCAAATTCACTTTGATACTATGTCTGAACTAGAAAGAACAGAGGTTAAATAGGAATGAAACAGGAAATGGAACAACAAATAAAAGTTATGAAACAAAACCCTATGTTTTCTGTAATCTGGTCACTAATGGCTTTATACAGCAGGAACACTACACGTGGAAGGGGGGCACGGAAGGCAGCAGACTGTCATTTATCTGACTCCTGTGCCCTGCCAACCTACTCAGCAGAAAGCTGGCTGCTGTCCAAAGGTCTAACTAGGAAATAGGAAAATGCAGTTCTAAAAAACCAAGCCTTTCAAGCTCCCTGATCCACGTTGCTGAGTTCTTCTTTTGGACTTTTTTTTTTTTTTTTTTTTTTCCAGAAACAGCTGCAGAAACATTCTTTCTTAATACTTCAGAAGTTTACCCCAAAACTGGATTAGAAATGACATATCTGCTTAATCTTGGACCAGAAAGCTTAGGGCAGATTCTTTATAGACATTTCTGGCTACAACTCATGCCCCCACAAACACACAGTGCTCATACATGGTCTCTTGGCTGCCTTTACATATAACCATCTGTTAGGCAGAATCACCCATTCACAAACAGTTCCAGCCTGTTTCACAATAGTTTTGGACCCAAGCAAATGATGGCTGAGATATGCAATTGTGTTGTTGCCACTCACAGGAAATATCTTTTGCCCGACTCTAATGCCAGTCACACTGATCTCACATATTTCTATAGATTTTATCACACATAACAGAATTTACAGCCAAAATGAGCAATGAGTAGATAATTGGAAAAGTGCTTTATAGGCACTTGTAGCTCTGGTGTTTTGTAAGTAGAAGCTGCTTAGTAATTTAAGGAAATTAAGCAAAGAAGCAGCCCCAACTTTTGCTGACCAATGGGGCAGTGATATTCAGCTAATTCCACCTTGTACAACATCAGATTTTAAGATCAAATATTTCAATCTCATGCGGCTGCAAGCAACGTGAGAACAAGCCATGAGCTGTGTGATTGTTAGTGTAAGACCTTAAAATAGAAGTTGCATGCACATATAGGATGGAGCCTTGTTAATGGAGGTGTAGGAAATACAAATCAAAACTAAATGACCCAAGTGAGACTCACAATTCCATTTTAGTCAAACTCAATGGCAAATCTGTGAACGAGACCAGTGTTTCCATTTTTTTTCCATTTCTTTGAAAGAAAGGCAGATGTAGCTCCAAATTTGACAGTGATGCTAAAAACCTCCTCATAGTTAACATTTATGCCTTCGCTAAAGTTTTCCTTTTAAGTGGTTTCTTAAACAAGAGAGAACAGATGTCTGATAAACATAAAACAGATCCTTCCATAGGATAGAAAGTGAAAGATTTTTTATAATTTCTCTGGGAGAGATCATTCTTCTTTATTTTTGGTAAGGCAAAACTTGTAGAGTAAGGTAATACCTTAATTAGACTAAGTGGTATAGCTGGAAAAAATAGATACGTTTCCAGTGCAACTGCTGAGTACTTTCATGATCTGCCTGTAGCACATGCCAATAGTCACCAGCTGAGGTTACACCAGCTCTTTTTTACAGAAACCTCTGATTCTGGAGGCTCACTCTTGCCAGGGGTTGCCCGAACTTGGAAAAGTGTTGGGTATATGTCTGAAAACTCAGACTGCATTATGCATAGAAGTCTTACTATCTTAAAACCAAAAAGAAGCAGGTTAAGTTAAGCAGGTGTTCAAGGTAGCAACTATGCTCAGATAACCGATTCTGATAAAAGCCAGAGACCCAAGATGCTCCATCAGTCTATTTTGTTCTTACCGCAGTCTCAACTGCCTGTGGATGCTACCTGTCTACACAGCAGGCAATGGTAGAATCCTTCTACAGGACATCTCATCCATGACCTTGTCCGATCCACTCCCCAGGCCATCTTGCCTGCCCAACATCATTTCTGTAATGTCTTTGCAAGACCAAATGGCAAACAGAGAGAACAAATTCGAGGTTCTTTTCCCAAGTTGTCTCCAAGCCTGACTTCAGTGAGCTCCTGTCAGAGAAAAGCATGGGTGACCAGTGAATTTGGCTTCAAGCTCAGCCTTCAGGCCACTCTTAAAAGACAATGAAGGCATAGCCTCTACATTTTGCTGGATTGGGGACATGGCATTCAGTATTTTGCAGGAATATCCAGGCCCTGAATCAGCTTAGAAAATTACCCTGAACTCAAAAAAAAACCCCAGACTTCTTAACATGTCCTGAAAAATGGACTGTTTTTAAGGTTATTTGGTGACATGGAAATCAATACTGTCATGTCTGATGTCAGAACAGTCTGAAGTCATGCCAGTTAAACAGTAGAAGCCTACAGCACCTCAGCTGCCAAAACTCAGATTATTTTTTTTTATTGAATACAACTTTACATCTTTCAGTTGAACATACTAATAAGCATCCACTTCAATTCATTAGAAAAATTTAAAATTCCTAGTTGTACACATCAGCTTGATGTTAATTTTTATTGCAGTTTTCCCTCATCTACAAAATAGTCAGTCTATTCATCTGCACATCTGAAAGAATGGCACATTTCAGAGTTTGTCATCTGGCTTCTTGTAAACTTCTCATTCGGCACTAATGCAATGACCATGTTGATTAGAGCAACCGTATGACATGGGGATGGAATTGCTGTCAACTCATTACAAAAATATATAAGGCCTCACTTTTAATTACTCACTTAGTAACAGATTAGCTCTTATTGCCTGCCAACAGCATGACCTCTCTCTCTTTCAAGGTCAACATAAATCAAAAGAAATCAGATGAGCTTGAACTTGTCATTTATTCACTTCTAACCCTTTCATAAGAAAATCTGTTGAACAAAAAAAGCTAGTCTGTTCAATAAAGAGACCATTATTAGGGCTAAAGAGCCAAATTTCCTGTTGTGTGGTGTGTTGGTTTGTTGTTTTTTTTCTGAATAGCCTCAAGTAATATTCCAGGAAAAAGGCCTTGATACTGTTTTCTTTGTGGAATAAAAAGAAAATCAGCATTAGAAACATGAGACTGCTTACAGGTTTCAAATACCAGTATGAATAAGAGTTTCCTGGTTCCATGCTTTAAGGATTAATGGTATTAAGCACTATTAAATGACATTTGTCATGTTTACTTTAGCTGTCTTGATCTGACAGACCTCTGCAAGCCTTATAAATAGGGGTTGAATGTGACTGTTTTCTGCAATTGCTGTCAAATAGTGCAAAAATATACAAAATGCATCATTTCACTTTCAAGGAAAATCCTAAATAAATTAAAAATACTTAAATACAATGAAATGGTACTGCTTTGATGATTAATTATGACTTTAGGATATGAAAGATGGCTGCATCTGTCTACATCAGTAAAAATCGCTTCATCAAAGTCACTTTGATTTTCTATCACCTAGATTTTCATTAATTATAAAATAACCTTTGTGGGCCTTCTGGCCACAAAGAATATGCTCTACTGGCCATGTGGTACAGACTGCTTTTGCAAAGAGCTGTGTTTTTACGCAAGTGCCCAGCCAGTTCAGATGGAGGGTAGGTATCCAAAGGCCTGAACCTCATGATTTCTTTGTATTGCCATAAATATTTCAGTAGGAGGTCTGTTTTGGGGTTTTTTTTAACATAAATTTTAACTCTGACCTATTCCAAAACATACATACATCCCACACTCTGCTAAAGTTGTGCCTTAGACTGCTCAAGCTTATTTCCATTTTCCATAAAGGAACAAGCCACATCAACAGAAATACATGCACACCAGCATCTTGCACTCTTTTCCCCAAGTCTGGAAACACATTTAATTAATACACACAAATCAGCCCTCACTCACAGGAGCCAGTTTTCTGGGCCAGCTCTGGATGTCCACGGAGCTAGAAGGAGAAACAAAAGCAGTTTCCCAATTCTAGGTACTATTCTTCCTCCACAAGACCATGAAGGCCAAACCTGTCTCTGTGCGATGAAGAACATTTTCCAGACAAGTAACATTGGATGAGATAGTTTAAATGTTAGAGATGGCATAAAAGTTATATGGTTCCGTAGTAAAGAACACAGATGATGTGCAAAAAACATTAAGCGATGCATACGTATTTATCTTCTGATAGATGAGCTAACAATTGCTGAGGTACAATACTTTCCAAACACAGCCACCTTCAACTATATAGTAAGGCACCTGACTAATTCAGTCATACACATATTTCTTCAGCATGATTTGTGGGTTAATTATAGCAGGAAAATTACAATGACAAATATATAGCAATATGTATTATTCATACCCACAATAAAACCATCAAATGTATTGTCATGACTTACTGCACTGCAATGCGTATGGCCTTTTTGGCCAGATGATACACCAGATGTTTCCTTTTCCTTAGATTTGAAAAGTTCACATGCAGCAGAAATCAGGTCCTGAGGGTAGGAGTGGTGCTTGACTGTTTCAAGTTAAATGTGCAAATATTGACAAATAAGAAACTGTTAAAGTCATATCATTAATTTTCTGCTTAAGTCTTTCTCCCTGTCCATCCCCTTAGCAGAATGCACAAACTGCTCAGACACACTGTAGAGAAAGGCTTGATTAAGGTTTTGTCTTTTGCTGCTCTCTCCTCACTTTTCCTACTTTAAATTTTATCTAATTTCTAAACCTTAATCGGATAAATACTTGTCTGAAGTAACTATAGGATGCGTTACAAACAGGAATATATTGCTTTTATATAGCCATTCCTTTTGCAAAATAAGAAAAGGGGAGAAATAAAAAACATCATTTTAAAGTATCAAAGACACACCTGCTCTCTAAATGCACTTTGCCTGTAAGCAGAGAAATGTGAGCAAGGTATTGTATAAATATGAATGTGTCCTTTAAACCTTCTATGCCTGGGTCTTCCCCTGTATTTCCAACTGTGGTGTACAAAGAATGTGGGCTTACATCTGCCATGCAGGAATAGTCATGTGAATAAGCAGTCAACGCACAAAGTACAGGTAAAGCAAGAAGGAGTGTGCTGCCAGTAGAGTGGCAATACACTCAAATCATCATTGAACCACTGGACATGGCAAGAACATTGCTGAAGCTTTCAGTAGAAATAAAACACTTTCCCCCTTTTATTTTACTACCCCTGAATAAGAAAGTGGCCAGACCTGCTCCACTCTTCAGAGATGGCAGCTTTTGACTGGCCCATTCCCACATTTCAACAAAATAGGCAGTAGCCACCAGTCCTCCCATTAGCTCCACAGACTTTTCACTGAAAGTTTAGCAATACTCAGGGGCAACTTCTAAACCCGGGCCAGCCCCGGCAAGTGCAGGGGGACTATAAACCCCTGCAACGTGTACGGATCCCACCTTTCCTTCCTGCAAAAACTGCCGACCTCTCAGGAAGGAGAGGCAGAAGCAATCTTGCACAATCCAAGATTTTACAGCTCTGAAGGGGGCCAAGGGGGTGTAAACTGCAGCTAGACCCTGGTGTATTGTTAAATTTTAAAGAGATAGTTCAGCAGGATTTTCTGGATCTTACAAGTGCCTACATACAACTTTCACAGCCATCCCAAAAGGTTTGGCTCTGGAGATAGGGAACATATGAGGCTGGTTTTCATTTTTTTCTGACTCCTTTTGCCTATCCTGAACCATAACAACATTAAAGCCTGGAAACAGAACAGACCACAACGGAAACTGTATTAACACTGCACTCTGCTGTATGTTATATGCTATACATCCACCCCTTCTATAACTTCTTCTCTGCAACTCTGTTTAACCTCAGGGAGCAGTTTGAACTGTGGTTTTTATCATACCTGCTGTACACAAAAAAGTCATTGAGCACACTTGTGCTTGCTTTTTTAGGTGCCTAGAATGTTTCTTTGTCCACCAAATTATGTCAATAAACATTAGATCGAAGAATTCTGAAAGCAAGCAGCAGATAAACCCCAGCTGTCCAGAATAACAGCTCTCCTTCAGGATTGTAGGGATCATTCCCCATTCACCACACTCTCCTCTGTGGAAGGGTGTCTGAGCTTCTTCCTGCGCCATTGTGCATCTCCCAAATTCTCTGCAGCAGAGAATCAGGTGACATTGCATTTGTACTTTTCAAACTAAGAGAAAGTCTTGGTTTGTATGTACAGTACCGTTTCACGAGAAAGAGTGCTTTAAAAAGCAGAAAGAAAAAAAAAAAAAGGAAAAATGAAAAAAAAGTTCATGCGCTGCGAATTGCAGCAGCACCTGCGAGCACTAGGTGGCAGCACAGCAAGTCGGATTTCCCCCAGTGATGAGTGGCGCTGAAAACCAGAGTGATCTCAAAATCAAAGTAGTATTTTAAAATCGTATCACGAAAAATTGGAAATCAATGGAGTAAAAATACAAAAGGAGAGAAGAAAAACAATCTGGAGTTTTCCCTTCTCTTAAGAGTAACACTTTAGAGCCTGCCTCTTCACAAAATTACACTGCAGCATTTTCTGCCAACTACAAAGCCCCAAGATCTATGCTGGGCACATGTCTCCTTTCCACAGAGTCCATACATCGCCTCCAGATCATGCCTGCCCCAGGCTGCCTGTTGACTGACCTGGATGTCGTGGATATCTAGAGTCTGTCAGGTCTGCCTGTACCAGAAGGAAGTTGTTCCATACCCAGGACAGCCCTAGGAGGCTGGGAGGAGGTAGGTAAGTACCTACAAACTTAGGCCTGAAGAACTAAACTGCACAAATCATCTGAGACTGGACCAGAAGGAGCTGCTTTTTTAAAGCTTATCTTTTATGTACCCCCAGGCTTGCAGTTCCTTTGCTTTTCCTCCCCTGACTATTCAACATATTTCTTGTGATCTCATATACTCCAGCAATATGCCAGGATTTTTCAGAAGTGCATTGAATGCTTATCCCTAAGAGCAAGCCATGATCAGTCCTGGCCCTGACTTAAAAACAGACTCCTTTGAAAACAATCCTGAACTTCAGCCTCATCCTTTAAAAAGCGTATGAGTACCCACACACGTGCATGCAGACACACATATAATGTTTTTGCCGGCATTCAGTTTAGCAAATTCCTGTATTCCTGACCTCTTTGTGACTCTTGACTTGGTGTTGCAGCTGGTTACAGAGCATGAACTTGACTGCAAAAAAAAAATCATGTAAAACTGAATGTCTGAGAACTGAACAGCAAATGTAACTCCATGTCAGTACATGCAATGTGGGATGGGGGGGAAACCACTTACACATTTATAAAAATGGACACAAGCCCACTGTAAAACGTTCTCTGAAATCATTAGCTCCCTGCCTAGCAACAGTCAAAACACAAAAAGGAATGGGGGATGACGACGACAGGACGGGACGTGACACCAAAGGAAAAGAATAAAATAGAAAATAATCCACCCATCCAATTACAGCAGAACATACAGCAAAATCAGAAAGTGCACAATAATTACAGGGATTAGCAGGTGTTTGAAACTGTTTCCATGTGAAGAAAGATCGATTAGACTATGAGACTTCAGCTTACGAAGGAGACAACTGAGAGACGATACAATAGGCAGCTTTAAAATCATGAGTGATATAGAGAATACAAACAGAAATTGATTACTCTGCATTGTTCATTGTCTTGGAATCAGTAGGCATTTATGTAATTACCAAGCATCAGGTTTAGATACATTTTCACACAGTAATCAGCTACAGTGTGGATGTCCTTGCCATAGAACATCACGGAGACAGAAAGTAGAAAAGGATTTTAAAAAAATTAGGCAACTTCATGGAAGACAGGTCTAGCCATGACTGAGTAACATGATGGCCCAGATGCAAACTCCATCTCATGCAGTTTATAAATCACCAATTACTAGATGCAAGGAATGTCTACTAGGGAAGGATTACTCTAAAAACCCCACTGTTAATAGTTTCCCTAAGTATCAAGGACAAGATCCTGACCTGGACAAACTTCCGGTACCACCTAATAAAGCTGTCCTTGAATGTTATGCTAGACAAAACACTACCTGAACTGCAGATAATTTCTAAAAATTAAAAGTGTGTGTTAAAACCAAAACAAAACACACAAAAAAAAAAAAAAAAGAAAAAGAAAAAGAAAAGGAAAAACACTGAGAGCTGCACTGACCCATTTTCCTTCTCTGTCATGGTTCTTGAGTCAGTGCAGAGAGATCAGTACTAGAGGTGAACATCCAAAGGCATAGTCAAGGGCTGATGAAAGCATTCAAACACTGATCTTACTAAAATCACTAGATATTTTTCTTATGATGAATATATATTTGAGGCCAAAACCAAAAGCTGAATTTTTTAGTCCTAAAATCCACAATTACAAGACACAGTTTGTCCAGCCACTAAAGGAAAAGCCACTTTTATTGGCTACTCTATAGGCTCTTTGCTCCTTTGCCATTTGACCCATTTCTCCAATTTGAATTCCAAATGGGAACTTGGTCCTTAGTATTCCCAACTGTTTAAAAATGAAAACATCTCAAAGAAACACAGTAGGGTTTTGGGCTGAATCCTTGCAAATCCAGATGGTACGCTGGAGCTTGAGTGGGATATTTTAGCAAAGTCACTGAAAATTCAGTTAAATGTCAGACCATCAGTTTCACCGTTTATTGTTTCCATGTCACAACAGTTAGTGATGATCAGGGGAACTACTTTCATTTTCAGACTGTTTCCTTAAGCAAACAAGGCTTGCAGGTTTGTATACTTTTCATTTGCCCAACTCTTGCAAGTTTCATGAAGGCAGGCACCAGGAGAGAGGCACTTTATTAATTTTTCCATGGATAGAAAAGATGCAGAATGAGTGGAAGCATTTTCTTACATGCCAGAGAACCCACATGCAGGATCAATACAAGAATCCTGCTAATAGAATTCCTTGTTCTTGCAGTGCACTCACCCCATAGAGGATTTGGAAGGAAGAGAGTTAATACATAGGAGATCAGCTGTATTTCAGGGAGTAGACAGGCCACTGGTACACAATTAATTGTTCTGAAGACTAGAAGAGGCTACAGTGATAATCAGGGTAATTTCTCCTACACGGTAAGGAAGCAGCCCTTCCCAGATTAACTCACACCTTTGACTCCAGTGTCTACAGCTGAGTTATAAACATGATTTTAAGAAAAGCATCCAAATTTTGTTTTCACATTTTCAATAGTGAGGAACTTGCTAGGCTGTTCCAACATTTAATTGCCACTAAATGTTTAGATATTGTTACATTGTTATCTGCCAGACAGGAGAATCAGTTCAGATGCCATGTAGTTTACTCGCCATGTAGGTGAACGAGTCTAAAGATTTAATCTCTTATTTAAAGAAAGAACTAGGCTGGACCTTTTTTTCAGAGTGGAAAACCTATTTTCCAACCCTTCTGATCATGCTTGTAAGTTCTCTTTGAAACCCTGCCCAATTTTTATTACATTTTTCTTCAGTTGTGGAGGCCAAAATTTGACCTCATGATGCTGATGTGATCACAGGTACCAAACAATGAGGTAACATAACTTGCACACAGTTATTTAATATTCTCCATTCTGTATATCCAAGAGTCCTTCTTGTCTGGAGCTACTCTATCTATAGGCGAAGTAATTTCCATACTGCTAGAGGAGACAAACCACCATAGCCTTACAAATTTTAGTACAGTAAGGCCTTAAGGAGACATTCCTGTTACTGCTACTGCTGCTGAGGAAGGAATCGTAGGTGCCATGTGGCAGGAACAGCTGGAACGAAGGCTGGCAGCTCCCAGCAGCAACTGCTACTGTACCTCCCTTAACTTTTTCATCCTTCCCCTCCTTCCCTCTGCTCCCTGCCTATCTGTATCCCAGACTCACTTCCTCCACATCTTTCTCTCTTTGCTCCGACTGGTGTTACCCCAAGCTTGGCCTAACCTAGATAGAATCACTGGATTTTGATTATTCATTCTGTTCCCACTTCTGATTCTGGGACATTTGGGTCCCCAGATACTCACATACAGCTAAATATGCACCCAGACTATCAGGATAAAAACCACATCATGTAGATGTGGCTCACATGCCTTTTTCCTAGACAGCTGAGCCTGCAATTTGCTAAAGTAAAACTTCTTGTTTGTCTGTACCCAGGACTGAAAGTAACCAAGACTGCAGCTAAAGAACAGGGAAGTGATACATAATGGAAAAGACAGAGCATTACCTGCTAATAATGAATGAATCTCATCTTCCAAATCAATTATAAAAGTATGAAGTAATATATTTTTAAATTATTAAAATGAAAAGGCACTAATATATAAGTAAATTTTAACAAAGAATTTACCCCATGAAACCTTGGTTAGAAAGCTGCAATGTAATGAACTACTCCAGAACTAATTCTGCTTGAGGGGAAAGAAAAAAGTAGAGTAAGAAAGAAAAGCATTTGGAAATCAGATACCACCAGCTAGAAGAGAGTTTAAAAATATTTCTAAAGATAATCTAATGCTGTTTCTTTGCAAGACGCAACTGAGCCAATGGTGGGAAGAGGCACTTCTTACACACATACCCAAAGCTACACCACTGCTTTTTTGGGTATAGCACTGTCCGTGCTGTACTGACTATGGGTGGGAGACACCACAGCCATCTTAGCTCCCCTTCCCCAAAAGCTCTGTCCAGACCCACTGAAGAGGAGCATTTTTGCCCAAGAACGTTTCTACAAGTGCAATGAATCTCCTTGCAACCTAAAGCAGAGAAATATGATCTGATGTAGGGATCTGGATCCAAGGCCACACTGCCCACAAGGATTCAAAAAGGTTTATGTTAAATGTTCCAGTTTTGGATTAACTCTGATTTCAAATGTAAGTACATCTAATGCACCTCATGTGACTCAGTGCATAAGGGTTCCTCCCAGTTTTGACCCAGTTGTTATTGGAGAACTAGTTTTTCAAGCTGTGAAATCCACTTTATAGCAAGGCCTTAAAACCTTGGCAATGCCTTTGAATGACAAATGCAGGCCTCCTCCGAAATACATTTCAGCTATGTGACCCTGATTTAAGTTAAAATTCATAGACTGTTAATTAGCATGTGGAACAGGAAGTTTCTAAATAGCTCACCAGGTATGCATTTGGCAGGCAGTGCACCAACACTTGAAGTGTGGTTAAAAAACCCACTTTTTTACATCACTGAAAGTTTAATAAATATTTATTTCTTCAGGGACTTCCTATGTTAATGAAACCTGTCTGCTCTTGTTTGAATCTTTAAAACTCATGTGTTAAATAGTGACGCTGAGGTAGTGTCTCTGAAATGGCACCACTAACAGCAGAGCAAATACGGAGCATAAGTGGGTTTTGTGTCTATTTAACAGCTTTTATGTGTCCATTAAGTGCTTGTTTTCTGTTTTGTTAATCATTCCAGCTCCCATAATAATTAGACGAAAGAGGAAATCGCAATTTCAAATGCTACCGTTTCTCTGGTTCTCCAGAGTTAAAAGGAGGAAGCAAGATTAGATGGCTTTCTCAATTGTTTTTTTATTTTGCTAATCATGCCAAAATCACATTTCTGTGCACATTAAATAGTCAGATAGGCCATAAAAATATTGTGTTATTTGTTTATCACCAGGAAGCAATTTCATTTACCATATAAGATAACAGTTAGTGGCTTGAACTATTCTTTTTTCAATGCTATTATTTTCTGAGACCTTGTGCCCTATCCTCAAAAGTTGTTCAGCTATGGTCTGCACAACTTGCACATCTGCAGGTTACACCGCATGGCAGTATTACTCAGCAGCCCGATGCCCTGCACCACAAAGTGCCTGTGGCGCCGTGTCATGTGCCAGGAGAAAGGGAGGTCACAGTCTCACACTGAAAGGAGTCCTGCTTAGACCACTCTCTTTACGGCACACGTACTCTCCACCTAACACACCTCCCAACTTCAGATCACTCCTTGACTGGAGGATGGATTTGCACTTCCATATTTCAAGTCAATCCATGCACATTTTATGTCACTGACTTTTAGCTAGACAGCCTCCTGAGGTCCCTTCCAACCTCAGCTACCCCATGATCCTATGAGTGCTACGGAAAGAAAACCTGTGACAGCTCAGCCCTGTGGTCATTCCTCATGTTCATGACCAATTACATGTGTTCCAGACATTGTGTGACCTTGGAGATGTAATTATTAGGGCACAGGGAAAGAAGTCTGCTCCCATCTAAAACTGACCCAGTGAGAGATGCCATGGCTGGGTTAAGGGAGTCAAAATACTGTCTTCGTTTCATGCCTGGTCCCAGCTCTGTATTACCCTACTTCAGTTGTATTGCTTGTTTGAACAGGTTTCATGTGGCAGTGGATTCCGGGAGATCTGGAAATCTAGCGTTTGCAAAGCTGTATTCAATATAGAGCAAGTCAAATCCCTGTAATGCTATGAGGGATTTCAAATCTTGGAGATGCAGTTGCATTTATTGGGCCTTTCCTCCAAGTGAAACCTGGAAGAAATACTTGACTCTTACTCCCTGCTCCATAAGAAACATTTCTCCTGGAGTTGTAAGGCTCCTGAGGCAGCTAAAGTGGGAGTGGAAGGCGTTCCAGGAGTGCCAATGGAGAACAAGAGACTGAAAATAGCCACTAATGGGAGTTTTTGTTCTAAGAGTTGTACAACCTTGACTCTCGGCCAAACCAGCTTAAAGGGGTGCTGGGGGTACCTCATATTCTCTGAGTAGAGAACTGCATTTTCCATCTGGACAAACGCATGAGCCTGTGGGGCAAGAGAAAAGGTGGTGGTTCAGATTGCTGGAAAGCTAGGTTCTCAGTGTTTGTCATTATACTGATAGGGCAATTTGAATGCCTCAGTCTATTATAGCAGAAAGTCTGTTGTCAGTGTAAAGCTTCAGCTCAAAGCTTGGTTGTCTATTGCTTTCTAAATCTTCAGCTTCATATCCTAAATGTAAGTCTCCTAATTTATCCTAGACTAGAAGTACATCTGTTCAGTATTTGGCATATGAAATATCAGGAAATATGCAGTGAAGAAATATCCAGACCAAGTTATCAGCCTACGTACAAAAAAGAATTAAAATGTAATTTAAGAACAAATTTCACCTCTCTGATCTGTCTGGCAGATCTTTTTGCTATTATTCTCTTGTCCAGTACACACATTCCCATGACGCCAAATAAACTTTCATATACATAAAGGCAATAAAAAGATAGTGGTGAGATCCACCCAGCAGACACAGTACACACAGTACTGATGGCAATGATCAGCTGGCACAGAATGAAAGAGGAGGAAAATAAGATACTTTTGTGATGAGGTTCACCCTGCAGGTGGAAGCAAATACTTTAGCACACATCTCCAAATGACAAGGGAGAGTAGCTAATTCTGTTTTTCAACATACAATTTTCCATTTATTGTCAAGGTTATTCCTTTTAATGCAAAAAACACCTAAAACCTGCAATCCATTTGCATTGCCCCATTTCCACTAAAAGTGTGCTGATATATGGCAGTGCCATAGCAGCACTTTAAAGAAGATTACCGTCCTTCCTGTGGGAAGGAGTCATAAGAGTGGCACATACTGGGACCTCCCATACCAGAATGTCATAATTTCTATTTCAAGCACTATGCATTTTCTTCACAAGACAATCCTTGTTCCAAAAAAATGACCTAGACATGGAACAGATGAGAAAAAACTATTGATAGGAAACAGAAAAGAGACATAGTTCTGGTGCATCAGCTTCTTACTGATTTGACTTAATCTCATTAAAGTGTATTCCTCTCAGACAGCACATTTCATCCACGGACTTTGTGTGTTAACCACTGAACCTAACAACCAGTCACCAACTTTTTTATCCCATTTTATAAGCACAGAATATTAGATACAGCAGGGACTTGACCAAAAGGATGCATCACCAGCTGGACAACACATCTTACATACAAGATTTCAGTATAAAGTATTTCACATGCTCCAAGTGAATCTAGTACTTTGTAAATGGATGCAGTTATAACTGCTTTAAATAAGCATCACGTTTTTTTGATGGAAGTGCTTTTTCAAGTAAATGTAGCATATAAACCTGAATTTATGATAATTTTAAACAGTATTTCAAGAAAAGTTCTAAATTGTTGAATAAATTAATGTCAAACCTTATTCAAACAGACTAACAAAACTTTTGTGGAACAATCACAGAGAGAGGGATCTCATACTCTGGACCACTTGAAATGCTTGTGCTTTGCATGCCAGGATTTTGATGAGGTTGTGCTGGACTGGGACAGTCAGCAAGTAAATCTTCATTCCATATTTAATCTTTTCAATGATGTCTGCTACTAAAACTACAAGCAGGAAAAAATTGGAATAACGGTTTACATGAGTAATGTTCATGTGCATTGTGAATTCTGGAGCTAAGGATTCCACTTGCTGCATCACACCACACTCTGCAGTGTGATCAGTACACTTGATACAGCTTCTTGATCCTTCATAGGGTAGAGTATTTGATTTCCAGTTTCTCCTTATCAAAAGCCTCTGGTTACTGACTTTCAAATGTAAGACTTTTTTTGTCTGAATTAACAGGTGAGCTGAAATCACTGCCTGTAATAGTATTTGCAGAGTGATACTATTACTAGAGAAACAGAATTAGCTGCAACCAGCTTGAATGCTAAGCAGCAAGTTGGTTGGTTGGGGTTTTTTTAATATGCAGTTCTCTGTATGCTGTTCTAATTGCTGGTTTCATCTTTTGCATTTTCCTAAGAGAGATAAAATGTAGATCTCATATCTGAATCTTTTTCAACTTCAGAATGATGTGCTAGGTTCTGAACCTCCACACACAAAACTACTTTTATGATTTTAGTTTAAATCAGAACCATCAAAGAGTAGGAACTTGTTGTCTGAATTCTTTATTTGCCTGATTCAAAGTAAAAGAGCAAGTGAATCTGTAAGATTTCATCATTCAAAATTTTGGGAAATCCTACAGAAAAGTCTTACAGGATTTCAGCACCAACAAACACAATCTTAAAATTTGACCTATGTCCTGTGCCTAAAAATTTCATCTATTGAGACACAGTCATGCAAATATATTTTTACATGGATGTAAAAGATGATGTGATCAGCCACCCTTTACTTATTTAAGTGATGCTGATAAGATCTAAGTATTAGAATAGTATTTTATTATTTTTGTCTATTGCCTTGACAGTAAATTGCAGCTTTGGCTGTCCTGCAGCACAAAGAACTTAAATGGGTATAAGCTCTGTTCTCTGATTTCCCTTTACAGATAGGTGGTTTTGCTCCCTTCAGAGCAAGCTGCTGTCACCCAGGGAAAGCAAATGCAGTCTCTAAGACAAATAGAAAGCAAAGACCATGAAAAAGATGAAAGGCAGACCAAGCCATAACTGCAGTTCACACTGTGACCCAGGTCAGGAGATGTAGGCGAGTACAAGCAGAAGAGTAAATCTCATCCTGAAAATCATGTGAAGTATTTTGACTGCCATACCTCTCAAAGCAGGAGTACATCACTTACTCTGCTTTTAATTTAACATCTTCTATTGAGTCACCGTTGAAAGTGCTGATACAGAAAGTGTCCTCTTCAGGTTTCAGTTAACATTCAGAGCAGTGGTCTACAGCCTCAGGACGATACCACTCTGCCAGATTCATATTTATGACTCTCTGTACCCTATGCATCCTAGCATACACTTCAGATTTTATACTGTAGCATATTTTGTGAATAAAATACTTGATCTACAGCAAGCCCTAGAGCTGTAGAAATGAGGAATTCTTTGAGACTTACAGTAAAGCAGGAAGACCAAGGAAAACTTTGGAATCAAGTTAAAATGGACTTTTAAAGATGACCTCCAACTGGTTTTGTCACTGTCAGACCATGCAGCATAGGGAAAAAAAGCTGCTGCCAAAGACCCCAAGGCCATCACAAGCAGTTAGACAGCTTTGCTTAACATCTCCCTGTGCTCAGTCATTTGCCCTGACACCACACCAAGTCAGACTTAGGACTGCAGCTTTCTTCTGCTCTGTACTCTACAAAAGGCTGGGCAGATACCCAAGAAAACCGCCAATCCTGCAGATCATAAAGACAAATAATTCACTTTGTTCTCTGGTTCCTAATGATCTCATTCAGATTTCGATCAAGTACAAAGTCTGTTTGGTCAGAGATCTTGGCAAACAGGTATCTGACAATAACAGCAGGAACTACACTGGGCTGTAATACTAAATAAAAAGGGATGGTGTCAACAAAAGGAACAATATGGCTATACAGACTAACTGTGAGTACCACCAGTATCTAAATATTTTCAGGTTAATTTTGTTTCTATGATTTTAATAAATAACCCCCACTGGCTACTGAATGTTCTGTGAGGTTAGTGTCTGGGTATGGTATGTTAAATTATGTGTTTTAAGAATGAATCAACCTGATACACCCCTCTGAAATGGGTGCTTTTCAAAAGAAACAGGAAAATGGCAACCATCAATACTGACATTTTAAAAATAAATGCATAAATAAGTGAAGGGAGGAGAGGGAGTGAAACTTTTAATTTTTGGAGCCAGAAAAAATCACCTATGTGTCTCCCCAGTAGACCACATTATATGCTGAATTTTCAATCAAAATCCCCTTTGACAGCACAATATAGCTTTCAGATGGACCAGCTAGTCTATTACTTGGGTAAGCAAATAACTACCACTTGTGATGGTAAGGTGACAGAGATCCTTCACCTTCAAAACACCATCCCTGTTAGGAAAATGAGCCTTAAAACATACACAATGAGTCTTACACATGCTTCTTGGAGAAAGACAGGCAGACAAATAGATTTATGATAGTTTCAATGAGAAAAATACTCAGAGGGCTCAGTTCTCAGCCCTTTTCTACTCCTGCCACTGCAGTGACTTCAATAGCTCTGTAGAAGCTGAACTATGTATGCCATAGCCCAGTCCTTCTTCAACAGGCACAGCTGGTCTCCACGGCAGCCCTCCAAGATCCCTGGCAGCAAGTTGTCTTTGGTGCAATATTCCCAGAAGTATATCTCCCACCACATCTCTTGAACTGTTCCAGTGAAGAAAAGAGCACAATACTTAACACAGCTTATAACATATTCCTCTCCCAATACCGTTTTACCTCTCTCTTCCCGCATACAGCTTTCTAGATTCAAATCCAGCCCATTCTGGGAGTCAGTGCTGCAGACCTGGCTGAGCTGCCTGCCTGCCTCCCATTCTGACTACAGGCAGGATCAGATTCTTTTCATTCAGGACATCTGTCCAGCTTGGCAATGAGTCAGTATCATCATTCAGCACGCTACAGATGTGGCCATGAGAGGACAGCACAGCTTAGCATTGTATTGGTGCAATGTCACCCCCCTTACAAGAAGGGTTAGGATCCTGCACATAGCTGTGGGTACGCTGCATGTTAACCAAAGCATCAATCTTTCTTAAAGGCAACCCTTGCAAATACCCTTAATAGTAAAAGTCAAGACATAATCAAAGGTAAACAGAACTGAAATCATGTATCATTTCAGTGAAATCCCAGAGCTGCTGGCATGTAAGGATGCTATTACAAGTACTGAAGGAAGATGCCAGGGGCCAAGGATTAAACAGAGTTAGTTAAGAACCATCTTTCATGGCTCTGCAGTGATCAGATGGGGAGCTATGCAATACCTGGGAAGCCTAGTGCAATTTCTGGTGGTAGCACCACCATGGTGACAACCTGGGCATCACTAGACAACAGGACACCTTCTTCCAGGTTCATATATCAGAGCCAGTATTTCTGATACTGACTTTTTTGCTAACTTCGCAAATCTAAGCAGCCAAGACTTGAGACAATCTGAGATACAAATAAAGGCTTGCTGTCTGTTCAGGCCTACGAGGTGCAACAGACCATGAAGAAAGAAATTTCGATGTTTACTCACCCCACTGAGGACCTACAAAACCTAAATTATAGAAAACAAAGTCTTCAAACTTTAAATTCTTACTGGCAATATGGGTTGTCTTCATCATTACCAGTATTACATACTGGTAAATCGATCAAATAGTGGTTGCACAAAGTTCCTCAGCACTTCGTAAAATATCAAACCACTTATCTGAGGACCTAAATTTGAATTGTTCAGAAGTGATTGCTCTAATGGACAAAAGCTAACGGGACAACCCAGGACTCAAATCATTACCAAAGTTCACTCCAGTTCTCACCTCTCAAATCACTTTCCCTCTTGATATAATTGCCTGAAGCGCATGAGCTAGGAAAACAAAATGCATAGCAATATTCAGCAGTGTTTCCCCTGAGCACAAGGTACATTGCTGTATTGCATAGCTGTTTTAGTGAAGAACTTCATGTCAGAAGCTCTTTCCCAGTACAAGACACAGTATCAGTTGATGTAAATCTCCAAAACTCCACTCATTATGTGGATTACTTAATACAGATGGTTAATAACTGTTTGAAAATTCCCTTGTTTACTAGTCTATGCAAGCCTCAATTCATATGTCTAAATGTATCCCTATTAAGGAAAAGTACTTAAGCATGTGTTTAATTCCCAAAGTCCCAGGCTCAAATGCTTTCCGCAGTGGAGTTGTTGTAACTGTGATGGTCTAAAGAGACTGCTTTCCAGAACAGGGGTGTTTTTTCTGAACGAAGGCCACAGCTCATTTTAGAAATATGTGCCTGTCTTACTGAAATAAATGGCACACTGTTATGCTCCCATACCTGGGTAAAGTGATTGCGCTTCAGCAGCGCAGTTTGCCCACTGTGCTTATTCCTCGCAGCAGCTGTGACAAGGGCTTGTTAGTGAATTAAGAATCTTTGGCTTTTTCTTGTCATCTTTAGCCTTGATTGCACTATTTCAAAAGGCGGGGGGTGGGGTGGGGAGTCAATATTTTATAGCTCTCAGACTTCTGTGGATTTCCATGATTCTCGGAAGAAGTACAATTTTATGGAGCTGCACTACTCATTGTTAATTTAAAATGAACATAAAAACATTTTAGAGCTAAATTACCTTTTTCAGAACAAGTGTTGCACCATTTTCTAACCATAATTTATATGATTTCAGATTGCAGTTCAGGGACCTAGAAGCCAATTTTTTTTTAACTTACAGTAAAAATTTCTGTATTAACAGCACAGTTTCTGTTCATCAAAGTTCTAATTTCCATTGGCTTTTTTGGTTTTCAGCTCTATAAATCCTGAATGTGCCTTTCATTTAATTTTTCCACACTTTAAGTACATCTGTTCAACATTTGGTTCATGAAACACTAGGAAGCATGCTCTGAAGAAATATTCACTTTACTTGTCAGCCTACAAAGAAAATGCATCAAATTGTACTAAGCATACTAAAGTTTTTCTTTTCAGTAGCTCACACAACCAGCTAACTCCCACACTTACTAAAAACACATCCATGATTCAATTGACGTGCAGATAGTTCTATGCTGAAAACATTTATTAAAATATAGATCCCAGTTGCTAACTCTTAGAATCACAAAAGGCAATAAAAAAATATTATAATGTCTTTAATCTATCTTATGACAAGCATATAGGGTTAGAATTTTTTTAATAGAAACTGCATCTCTTTTGCTAGCTTTCATTAGCTACCTCTTCGCAACACCTGTAAACAACCTCTATACTAGGATATATTAGGTGCTCCCACCTATTTAAAAAAGTTCTCTCCCTTTAAAAAAAAAAATCATATACCTCTTATAAATAGCAATAAAGAAACATTAAACAAAGAGCTTATGATATCACTGTATTCAGTTATTTTAAACCCAGAAAATAGCAAAACAGATGCAGTAAATGCTGGTGGAACCCATACTAGTTCAGATGAATAAGAATGCAAAGCAGCAACAAATATATTGTATGTTTCATAACAAAATTCATGTCAGCTCCTCAGTGATCTACCCCAAGTTGTAGAAAAAAAGAAAAAAGAACAATCATTTTAACCTGGTGTAAGTTCTGATTTCAAGTGAGTGTGGCATCGGTGTAAGTTTTAGTGGAACTACTTCTTCAGTTACACCATGGAATTGCAAAGTTCAGTGACTGGTCAAGGCACTGACTTTTCTACAAGCTGATACAAAAATTCGCAAGGGTTACAAAAACTGCAAACCACACCTTTGCACACCAGCCAGGTCAATAATACCTGCTGACCAACAGAAAAGTTTTCCCTTTAAAGCTTCTGTACCTTTGTTAAGTCTAAATTGTAAGGCTTCTTAGACTGAAAGAATAGCCATGCCTCCAAGCAAAAATTGCCTGCTAGCTGCAAGGGCTGGCAAAGTTGTTCGGTTACTGTGCTAATTGTCAGAACATGAGATAAACCCAAGTGCAAGTCTCCTCGGCCAACCTTTTCTTTTTCAGAGACAGCATCTCCTGGTCTCAGGCTGCCTGACTCCAACCATGGGCCTTAGAAAAATCAAGATGACGGGAAAATGGAACTATCTACTTGAAGTCTCACACAGATTTTTCAAAGGACTGCACTTACCCAGCTGTCAAAGCCCAGCTTAAGACCACAGGTTTTGTCATGAGAGGAGAGTCAGACTGAGACTGCAAGATACTGGAGGAGCTAGAGCACCTACCCATAACACAACAAGAAAATCCCACGTTCTCTGGAGGAACAGCCATACCCTGAAGCTGTCTGCGCTTTACGCTTTGCAGTTCCTAAGTACAGATCCCACTAGTGACCAGCTTATAACCCTTTCCTGTGTGAAGCCTCTCTCCTGCATTGTTGTTCTGTGTTTCACTTGTAATGACTTGCAAGTAGTAGAAAACAGGGAGCTGTGGATTAGAAATTTTCCCAAGGATCTCCGTAACAATTTGCTTTGGGACAACTGGATTCATTCTGCTTACATTCCTCTGCAGAGAAAAGTCTAGTCTCTCTCTTCAGTCACACGCCTGCAGGAGGCTAAGGAAGGGTTAATTATTGGAAGGAATTAAGAGAGCATGGGATCTTACCAAGCTTGCAGAACTTTCATCTTAGCCCTTTTAATGACAGGCATATTATTTCCCTGTGGTCCCATACGTAAGGGATGACTGGATCCCTTCTGAAAGACAAAAATGCACAGAACAATCTCCTTTCTGGTATGATCCATTAAGTCCTATCCAGTGAAATGATTCTCTTACCAAGGTCTAAGATGTGTTCTCTGGTTATATCATTTATTACTAGACACTGCTGCTTTCTTACTGGAAAACATGAACCTCATCAAGAAAACTAAAAGGAACAGCTATACAACTACTTAGGGAAACATCATTCCCTTATTTAATAGTCCTGTATGTATTTTTCTTGATAGGGGAAAAAAAAAACCACCAAAAAACCCCAAACAAACCCTTTCAATTATGCCTTTCTAACATAATAAAAAAAATATTTAATTTTTCCCTTCTGCATGCAAAGCTGTGGTAAATGATATATTTTTCTTTATTTTGATATGTGTGTGCAACTGCTCGGAGTAGTAACAGTGCATGCTTCAAGCCTGTTATTTAAAACTGCCTGCTTCCAGCATGCGTCAGAACTGGAAAGCACCAAATTGAATTTGAGTAATTCCTGCAGAGGGATTACTCAGAATTCCATTGGACTGTGACTGCTTGCCCAAAAGGTGTATTCTGGGCATCAAGATTTATTTTCTTCTTTGGATTTGGCAACGTTATACACTCAACAGATTGATAATTTTCCCTGATCTCCTTTTCCAGTTTTTTTGGCTTCTCACGGTCCCTTATTAAAAGTACTCTATCAATTTATTAACTTATAAAAACCAGGATTGTTTTTGGATAGAACTGGTAAAAAGTGCTGGAAACTTGGTAATCTGAACTCCCCAAGTAGAATAAAATTTGCAGACAGATATTGCTGTTATGGGAGATAATAAGGAGAATGGTTTAGATATGAAGTTATTTTTATTTTCATAATATGCCACCAGGTGCTGTATTCTCTGTATCGTGGGGTACTCCGTTACTGAATTCACCCTTGGGAAGTAATGACAAAGAAAACACTGAAAGACTTAAAGAAACTGTTTAGGAGGGGTTCCACAAAGGCTCAGGAACCTATTCATCTGCCACCTGTTTGAAATATCTTCTTATTCTATCCCCAAAAAGGTAATGCTCAGGCACGCTCCCTCAGATAGCTCATCTACTTTATAAGCACAACTGGCCTTATGTGCATTAAGGCCTAGAGAAAAAGGTTTCTTTCTCTTTTCTCATCACACCTTCTAAGCATCCACTTGGACCTTTATGGGTGTCATTGCTTCCTACAGTAAACCTTCAACAATCAGTCTATTTATATTCTTAATGAATCCCAGAATTGTTTGTACTGGCTGACATACCATGTTGTAGAAAGGCAGTAAAAGCTGACCCCCCCCAACCTCAAAAAAAAAAAAAAAAAATAGGGCATATCATAGATCCATGGTTGCCTGCTTGCATGAGCCTCAGTAGAAATGCAGACTTGCTTCTGAAAAAGGGAGCCACATGGACAAACACACTGCGATCCAGAAGCTGTTTAGAACTGCTCAGCTGTCTTGGCTGTTCTCTGAAGAAAGGTTTCTGGATGGTATATTGTCCCAAGCAGCTCCTACTGAACTTCCATCTGCTGCTGTTTCTGCCCAAGAGTTCTTTTCCCTTCATCCATTCCTTCCTGGTACCATCTACAGAAGCAAGGTCACCTAGGTGGGAGGTCCACTTAATTTATTATTCAAACATTTAGAAAGGTACAGGTTCAGTTTAGATATTCAGTGAGCCAACAGTCACACCACTTTATTGAAAGTACAAACATTTTAATAGTCAATATTTAGCCCCACGAAATGTAATCCCAGTAATTTTTCAGTGTTCCTTATTGCTTTACTTTTCTGTTACCATTTAGCCCCCAATACTAGAGGTTTCTGGATTACAAATTACCTGAAAACCACAGCTTTTAATGACATTAGATTAAACTTACTAGATTTTTTTCCCTTGCAAAGCTAAACATAGTATAAATTCTTTTTAAAAAATTTTATTGCACATTTTATTCTTTGAGAAGCACTGAAACTACGTGGTTTCCACCAAACACACGTGACTCAGAGGAATAAAAACTGCAGTTAGGCTTGTAAAAAGCGTATTATTTTTAAAGCCCTAACCCAATGTAGCGGAAAAGTCTTGTATGTCTTTACCTCTTTTATAGGAGAATATTAAGTGCAACCCCAACCCTTTATAACAATGTATCATCTGTTTCAAATTGGAAGGAAATCAACTCTCTAATACGGTAAAATAACATATAAGTTAATTTTCTAATTGAACTCTCTGGTCTTGGACTGCCTGCAATAAACCTTGACAATCTGAGACCCAGGCAAGCTCTGGTATTTTGGAGAGTGGGCTGAATGTTACTAATTATATATAGTTTACTATTTCCACTAGTATAAAGGAAGAGCCAGTTGCCTGCATACTCAACATTCAGTGCAAAAAAAACACACTAATGCCATATTATCATTGAGAACTGAAACCCACAATATTCAGGAAATTCTGAGCCCTGGTTCTCGTAGTAATTATAGCTCAGCAGCATCCTCCCATGCACTATTACGAACCAACTGAAAACTCATTATTAGCATATGTGTAGGACAGGACAGGACTTTTCAGACACTTGTAGCCTTTGGCTTTTTTTCCCCCAGACAGTGTTAATGACAAACCACAGTGGAATTCAAGCACTTGTGAGCCAGAGAGATTTTGAATGACATTCTGGAAAGGAAAAATTTCACAACAGTAGTTTTAGTTGTAGAGTTATATTATAGCTATTCAAAGCTCATTCTCCTGAGCAATGAGGACGTGCTGATATGATGATATTTTTCCCTGTCCCTGAATGCTTTATTACCAACTATTATTATGAGGTATATGCACTGCATCACCACATGCAGTGCACAAACACTAGATAGCATACAGCTTTGGAGGTTTGAAGTCCCTGTCTTTGGAGATTTTGACACTGCAAAATCCTCCCCAAAGATAAAGGTTGCAGGAACTCAGTGTACCTAACAAATAGGACTGTGGTATACAAGGAGGAAGAGAACTGTACTCCTTGCTGAAAGACCTTTCCACCTCCACTCGACAGCCACCCAAGGTGCAAACCACATGACCTCACGAGATGCTTTCCTCTGTGCATTGGAACATCTCTTCAAGACAGCGCTGCCAGCAAAAACAACCATGGCAAGCCATATTATGGAGGCAACATGAAACTAATCCTATAACTGCTGATTAGTTATCAAGCACATATGAAAATGAAGTTCAGTTAGAAGGAGAGAAACCATATTCAAATGGTTACACAGAAAAAATAATACAGGAATGCATGCATGTGAGTTATTTTATTTTACTTAGAGCTGGGGAAAAAAAAAAAAAAATTCCTCTATCCAGTACAGGAAAGGCCTCTCGTCTGATAGAGAGTGGCCAAGTACACTGTTACCACTTAAGTCCCACAGTTAGCAGGAAAGGTCTCATTAATATTGTGTATATATATACTGGCTCACAGTGGGGTTACTATAGCCCAAATTTAGAAAAGAAGATATTTTTTCCCCCTGAGATCAGTGATCTTTGGTTACATTATGGCCAAGACTTATTCCCATTTTCCGTTCCAGCATCAGTCTAACAAATCCAGACTTCAATGGTGGGTTTAAACAAGCTTCAAGCACGAGAAGAATGCCTTTATTAAAATATGAGTATGTAGGCTTGTACTCTGTGTAACTTGGTTTTCAAAAACAAAACATTTTTTCTCTACAAGAATGAGGCAGTTTCAGAATTAATAAAAAAAAAAGGTTCACTGATACAGCTAGTAATCTGTTCCATTCCTCTGAAGTGCTTCTTGTGGTACAAAACCATTACCTACATTTTGCAAAAGATGTATATAGAATTTAGTTCTTTTTCATCCTTATTTGGATGAAAAATAGAATAGAAACACTGGAAAACAGAATCTTCCTGCTAAGTTCTCTTCTTGGAATAGTTCTCTTGAAACCATCTTAATTTCTTGCATAGTTGCATAACAATAAAGTATGATTTTTGTTGGATAAGCAAGTAGAAATATCCTTTAAAATTAAAAGAAAAAGTTGAGCTCAGTGGGGTAGTGTGTTAAGACTAACTCATACGTTTGCACAGTAGACAAATTGACAGTCAAGACAGTCCAGGCTGAGGCTTAAAATGCATGGAAGGCAATTAAACCACAGTGGCAGCTTTAGAAACAAAGTGTGTGGGAGAAAGTGGACATCTGACACACGTACCAGTAATTTCTGTGGGCAGGTACTGGCCTCCACCATGCACTTCTTTGTTTGCCCATTCAGAGATTTGTACCTCTAACTTGTGAATAGCCTCATTGACTTAATTTTCCAGGTCTTCACTCCTTTGGTTCTCCCTCCCAGTCAGTTTGCCACTGGGATTTATTTAATAGGTGTTGAGAGAGATACTCTGCTTGCAAGCAAGCAGTACAAGGCATTTGAGTAAGCAGCTCTAATACACATTCTGGGGCAGGGAAAATTAATAGGTGACAAACAACTCCAGTCAAACTGGACTTTAAAGCCCTTCTCCTTTGAAAGTTGTGACTTTTAATACCTGGTCACAAAGGCAAAAATATCCCTGACACTTTAATAATTCCAAGACCAACTTCAGCCAGGAGGACCAGCCAGGTAACTTATCAAGGTCACTTCCACCGTTACTCTCTACAATCGTTTGAAACAACAGACTGAGTTCAGCTGAGTAGATGTTCTCATATCTTTAGAACAGTTCTTAACTGAAAAGGATAAATTCACCAGGAAGGTGTAAGGATAAATATATAGTTAAATCCCTATCAAAACAGAAGGAATTAAAACACAGGAGCGATTGAACTGAAGAAATCAGGCGGAAGGGCTGCAGAGCCTCACTAACTCTCAAGCAACTTCTAGCCTGATGGTTGAGGTCACTAAGCCTCCCCCTGCTGAGCCTTCACAGATACTGGCTGAGCGCTGTGTATGGACCTGGCACTCATCGTCAAAATAACCTCAGATGAGCAGTGTTCCATCACCCATAGATTTAGCCCCCTAACAGAAATCCACGCTTGCTTCTTTCTCCTTCCCCTCCCTGGAACTTCACATCATAAAACTCTACACTGCAAATCACAACAGGATCCTCTCCCTTCAAAACTCAGAAGTGGCTCTGTTGACTCCAGTCTGATGCAGATTGACAAGGCAGTACAAAGTACTGTACTGATGTTACTGTCTTTACAATTACCTATTATTTTTAGTAGACTACTAGTGCCAGCCCATCACTCTTAACAACCAACACAAGCAGCACCCCTGATTTTCAGAATAGTCAACAATTTTGCTGCATTCCTGCTAAAAAGCAAACTCACACCACACGTGCAGAAAGCGTGGGAGCACGAATACTAAAGTGCTGCACTAAAGAGCTTAAAACCCATTTGCATCATATAATTTGTAGCCTTATGGTTTTCACCAGACCCACAAAAGGGCTTGAGGTGCTCAGGAAGAAGGATCTTCTTTCCAAAGCCAGAAACTTCCTCAAGTTACAAAGAACCACAGAAATGTCTGTTCTAACGTTCACCATAAAGAGGCACATAAGCACTTATGTTGTTACAAGGGTAAATTTGCCTCCAGTACCAGACCCTGACCATCTCAACAGTCAGGTGTGCCAATGAAATTGCTATTCTCCTCTGCAGCTTCTCTGAGAGGAGCAGTAGGGACCACAGAAAGAGACATGCTCAAGTTGGTTGTTCATCTTCAATCATCAGCCCTGGATTAACAAGTATTTTACATCTAGTAATTATCAACACATCCCTAAGGAAGCTGTAGAGATAAATTTATCAGAGCACATCCCTCAGAAACAGTAATTACACAAAGACAGGGAATTCCACAGAACTGTATATTTGGAAGAAGGAAGACAAAGTGCTATATGGTTTAACATACTGACCAGCTGGAAAACAAACTTCTTTCTAATTAAGCATGCTAGTCTGGAAGGTCATTTATCTCTGCACAAAGATTTTCTTTTTAATGGGAGAAACCAAATCTGATCCTCTAATACTCATGGCTGAAAATGCAGATAAAGTTGGGTTGAGCCAAACTGAAAGGAAAACACACTCGAGGTGCAGAGCCAGCTGTAATGCACACCAGTCACGACCTTCAGTGGAGAAATGCTGCAGTTCAAGAGATCAACTAGAGTTTAAAATTTTATTGCATGAGATTTTCTTTAAAAGCCCTGTTTGACTTTATGATTTCTCTTCAGTGACAAACTTAATATCTATACTAAGACTGCTGTAGCAATAGCCATATACAAAAAAGTGAATTTTGAATGTGCTTTCAATGAAAAGCAATTTACAAGGCATCTTGGGGCGAATCTTCAGTGAGCTGTACAGGGTATTAGCCACCTGACTTGCATTAGCATCAATAAGAAACGGCAGTTAAATTTCTGCACACCAAGTTAAAAAACTATCTGCTTGTATTGAATCATTCCATTTTGAATATGACTTCATAACAAAAAAAATGCTGTTACTGGTAATATGAAAGTGTACAGTGGTTGCAAGTGATCTGAACAGAGAGGATCTTGTAGCTACTTTGCTTATTCGATATATGTATGGATAAAGAGGTGTGCTTAGATTAATGTACAACAGCAGCAGGCGCAAGTATCTGTCAACAGTAATCTCCACAGTTTGCATGCTCTGTGAGAATATTCATATAAATAATTTTTGACTATGCAGTAGACACCAGACAGGGCTAAACCTGCCCATGGTTGTTGTTGCTGGTATTTTGCAGTTTGCAAATTGCATTTGCAGTTACAAATGCAAAACCTCATTTGTTATAGAAGAGCATGACTGCACAGTCAACAACCCAAAACCATGTTCAGGCTACCCTTCCCAAACCATGCACAATATTTGCAAGCTACAGGTATTTTATAATAAAAAGTATTAAGATGTGGAGAGCTTATGTCTCCTGATATGTCTATTTTTTTCCACACTGTAATAGACAAGTAAAACTTCTAGAATCAATATTTAAAAGCCTATGCATAACAAAAACTTCAGAGTGAGAACCACTGCACTAATTTTTCAGTAAAAAGTTATGTTTGAATTTCAGGAATTAGAGGAAGTGGACAACATGTTACTCCATCATCATGCATTCCCACCTGGATTAGGAATTTTTTAAAGATAGAATGGTCAAATAGAAGGGCTTTAACTTCTCTACACATATTCACCACTGAACTGTCTCCAACTCACATCTCTAGTAGAACATGGGACTAATGATTCTCCCCTTTTAATAGTGTTGGAGGTCCACAAAATCTTGAGGTTAGATCATCCTAAGGAGTTTTTGACTTTCTTAATTGATAGATGATCTCACTTACGATTAACACGTTTTGAACTGAAACCTGGTCAGCATATTGAAGGAACTGTTAGCATACTATTCGTGGTAAGGAACCTAGACTTTATAAAATACCTTCAATTAGTAACTTCCATTCTCAAAAATACCTTCATATTTTCCTGCCACAGCCTCTATCTCTTTGACTAAACTTCAAAGGACAAAGGTGTACAACAGAATCAAAGAGAAGAAAGTTACTGTTCAGGTTAGATTTTTTTTTCTGTGCCTTATATTTACCTCACTTTTTAGCTTGGAATAGGACATAAGTTCTGACCTCCTCTGGGATCAACTCACAAGATTATTTCTCATCTGTATGGAGGAACAGGACATATCCCAGTCAAAGCTAAAAGAGGTTGAAAAAGTTTTGATAAGAACATGTAGTGAGAGTATATGGAGAAGAACAGCTCTGTTGACTGCAAAGCACAGTTGATCAAATTGATAAAAGACGGAACAGTTAGGAAAACTGAACCCACCTCACAAGAAACCAGTTCTGCCATTGCAATGCATATCACAGCCATTCCACAACCTGACTAATCGGTCTGTCTGTAATAATGAATTAATTTTATTTCTACTTTTCGGCAACAATGTGTGTTGCATACAGTTGTAAACTGGAGCAAAAAAGAAACCTCATCCCCAACCTCCCTACATATGCAGTGCTATTTAAAAAGCCAAAGTAGTTCTTCCATTTCTTCTGTTGCATACTCATATTATGATAGATGTGAACATTTATGTATACTATAGCAACATAGTGCCCTTATCGTCTTGCTTCTCACCACTTGAGCGTAAGATCCTTATCTGTAGACTGAGAGATGCAGTACCCAGCTTTGTTTAATTCCGTCCAATAGAGGGCCAAGGCAGAGGTATTCAGAACGGGGGCTTTACACAGCACGTATAATTTGATGCTAACTTAAAGTATTTTTTCCTCCTTTCAGTGCTGTGAGAATGAAAGAACGGATTCTCCAAACAAAACAAGGCAAAGGTGAAGAGAAGTGAAAGAATGCTCATTTTATCCGACTGTTAGGAAATTCCAGCACTCACAGCTGCTCCCAAAGACCCGTGTTACTAACTCAAAACCCCTACAACCTTGCTCCCTTCAGCAATGCCCTTTAATGTCTCCTGAGCCTTGACTACAGCACCCCGCAGTGGATGACTGCAATGAAACCAGGTGGCAAACTGAAGACGTCCTCTCTTTTCCAGTGTTCCTTCTTGCATCTACACTGTGCCCCCAAGCAGATAACAAGCTTTTCTGGTTATATTTTATCTCTGTTAAAACTTGACAGCCATGCACCATTGCTGTACCTCACAATACAGAGAAGACTAAGTAGCTTGTTACTGCTCTGACCGTGCTGAGGGCCTAAAGACCAGCATGAAAGAAGAATTTGAAGGCACTATGCACCTTCTGCCTGAAAAACAGCTTCACATGTGGAGTATGCAGCTTGCCCAGTATTAAAAAAACGTGGGCTCAACACCTTGCAACATATGTATATAAATAAGTCATTAAAAGGGGCTATCTAATCAATAACATCACATTAACTATATCCTACTCCCAATGAATTGATTAAGGTTATAAATTAATCATCACTGTAGAGTATCATTACATTTAGCACATTACCCAAATGGCCAGTTATTACTGAAAATAAGTTTATTTTGATTGTCTGGACATGTATACCTGTTTCCCCTATCAAGATGATCGACCGGTGAGTCATTAAAATTAACAACCAATTATCAGAATTATTATTGGGAACACCACAAACTAGACCTTTCTAATGGCTTTAATGAAAGCAACAGCTGCTTTTATAGGTCTTTCTGGCTCCGTGTCACACAGAGATTATTGCAATACAGCTAGAACCAAGTGTTATGCCCTATCTCAGTCAAGCCCCCAAAAAAGTAAAACATTACAATAGACTAAAAAGAAAGTGACTCTAAATAATCACCTAGTAAATAACTGTTAAGTCCCAGTGCAACCTTCACTGCAATATACCAGATCAGGCATATTGGACTTCAAATAGTAATAATTTTAGGGAAACAAAATCACTTTATTACTTCTTGTAGACGTGTTTGGTTTTTTTCCTCTTCCCTATGGATTTAAGGCCAACTGAAGTCCCTTACACAACAAATGTAAGTCTTTGCATTATGCATTCTATTAAAATAAATAACAGCTAATTAAGTGACAGACAGGACATAGTACTAAATTCCTACTGTGAATGAAAATCCCATATGGTATCAGGCTTTTTGTCACACTCAAGTAAAGCTAACAGAGAAAGCTCTTGCATGTAACAGCTACAGGCACCCTGCAAGAACAGTTGATGCTGGTCAGGAGCACCAAGCGGCAGCCCAGTAGCAAGAGGTGGCCCACAACCCTGTTCTATCCAGCCTCACCCAAGCCAGTCACATGGCAAGCATGGCTGCATGCTGCTATTTGGAGAGGGACAGGAAAGGGAAAGACTTTGCAGAATGAGTCTGGAAGGTTTCTAAAAAAATCAAGTGCATAAACGTGACTGTATCTGGTCTGCCCAAAATACCTCCTTGGGAATACAGTGGCCCCTATACAAAAGCTGGCTATCCCTGTTGTACATAGCCAGTGATGGGTCAGCCAAAAGGCTGTAGGATCTGTGGCAGCATCCCAAAAAGTTTTCAAGACTCTACAACACCAGTTGTAATGTGTTGCATTTCTGCTGTGTGGCCAATCCAAAGGTTTTTGGGTGTAGAAAATACTAGCCTAAATTTGAGGTTGTGGGAATTCACTCACCATTACTTAGCTGTCTGCACAAATGCTCTGCAAAAAATAACAATCCTCAGGCTTTGTCAAAAAACACCTCAGGGCTTACTACAGGAAAAACTCTATGCACCATTAGCAGGCCCAACCCAACATGCATTTCTGCACATTAAAAAACCCAGTTAAGTAGATGACTATCAGAATAAGGCAGCACTCTGCTGGCAGAAGGGAGCAGACTACCCCTTTATATGGTGTTTGCTGAGCCAAAACCAAATGCCTCAGGGAGCAGGGACTGGGACTAGGGTCGATGGGTTAGGTAAAGTGCTTATTTAACCAAATATAAGCTAGTGTGCTAACACAAACCACCTAGATTTCTCTACAAGGGTGGGAAAAACACATATGTTATTTATTTTCAAGTTCCACACTGTAGTAATCATTTATCTTCCCAATTTATGTGCAAGTACAAATTCATATGCAGATTTAGCATATCTAATATTTGAGGATGAAGACTAGAAGGCAGGGAGGTTAAGAAATAAATACATTATGGCTTAGGTATATGAAACACAAGGTCAGAAGAGAGTACAAGAGCTGAGATAACAAGAAGCCAGCAGCTAGGACAGAGCAGACTAGTGAGAACGAACATTTGAACAGGAAGGCACAGTAACACACACACACAAAAAAAAAATAATCACACACCAAGAAGCAAAACTGTGCAGACAAACTGAGAGAAAGGCAAGTCAGCTTACACAACAGAAACCTGAAACACAAGCAAGAGACATGTTAAAAAAATTGAAGTACCTGGCAGGGTTCCCTTATATACTCAAAGGGGAGGCTACCATTCATGGGCCACCCCTCAGCCAGACCCCACCTCATCACCCTCTGCAAGCCCCATTGCGGGCATCGACTGTTCCCAGCTGCAGCGCTGAGCTGATGACCTGCAGACAGCTTGCCAGGGGCTGCCACAAATCAGGTGTTCAGCTGCAGTGAGGCCTCCATCATGACTGGGCTCTCTAGAATGCAAATTATTAATGAAAAATGGGAAAGGCCCATAATATTGCTCAATAAAAGAGGTTGTGTGTGAAAGAAGACATTGTGGGCACACTGTCAGAATTATAATGGGCAGCAGGTCCTTAAATGAGTGGCTTCTTTTTTCTTTTTTTCCTAACAGAGATACTATTAGGCAATCCAAAACAATGTGTAATTTAGGCATTCTCACCTGGCAATATAGAGCCAAATTAACGACACTGAAAATCTCAAAGCAAAATTCAACAGTCCTAACCATGGCAACCAAGTCTGGTACTTTTTTAGAGTGCATGTGCTAGAACTCTGGACTACACTTTGCTATTAATTTCTGTGACATTGTCTTACAGTTCCTGATGCAATCTCATCAAATATGCCCTTTTTTATTAATCTTTATGATACTTCTTTTTGCCTCTGCTTGACAGTGCACAGTACTTCTACTGTTTACAACTTCCAGCCCCACTCTCTGTCCCAAGCAGATGAAAGTGTAAGTTAACACAGCATCGCACCAATGACGGGTCTTTTTATTGCACACACACACAACAGAAATGTTAATAATGAACACACTCCCAAGCTATCGTAAAAAACCACCATGATACACAAGGAATTCTAACAGTACACAGCACATAAAGCAGTGCCTATTACTCTTCTGTTTAGAGAGTGTGCTTTACAGTTACATAAAATCATGGAAGATGCATATCTGCATTGCAAGGCAAACCCTATAATCTGCCCGCTGGTCCGATCCTGCCTGCCCTAGTCTCTTTGAATCAGTAAGAGTTCCTTGCCAGCAAAGGCAGCAGACCTTCATCTCACATGACCATTCCTGATGAAGTCAGCTAGCCCCGCTGTGACTTGTCCAAGATGGTCATACATATGGTGTGTTAGCTAGATCAATAATGTGTTTCATGAGATAAAGATTATTAACATTCACATCTGAGGTTTTTCAATACTCTTTGTGGGCTTCAGCCCCCATTTACACCAGTTAAAAGCCAGATTAACACCAGTTTATAAACATGAAAAGATTCTGCTCCTATATGTAAAAGGGCTACAGTGTGCTAAAAAAGGTCACTGATAATCCTCTGTAGAAAAGAAGAATGCAAACAAATATCAGCTAATCAAGGAACACATGCTGGTTTTCAAAATGTTAATATAAAGATTAATAGCTCTTCTTTGACATCCAAGAGCCTTTGGAAACTCTTCATACTAAAACACTTTGTAAATCACTTTTAGAGAAAATGCATTCAGGGAGCCCCATTTAATCAAATTAACTACTAGGGAACTTCGATAACATTCAATAAAACTGCATGTGCTTAGAATTCTCATCACTGTTCCTAGGATATGTAATTGTTCATGCTGCTTTACACCATTTTGCATTGCTGTGGAGCCTTGAGAATTGGAGACTGTGAGGAAGACTGTTCATTCCCCCTGTGTCTGCTCATCTTGGACCCAGTCCTGGTCCCAGTGAAGTCAAACGATTCCCAATGAATCCCTGGCAAAACTCCCAGAGGCTGCACAAGGAGTAAGAACAGACACAGAAGGCCTGATCCAAACCCCACTGAAGTTGATGCAGGACTTTCATTTCTTTCTAATAGGCTTTGGATCAGGCCCCATCCACAATCACCATTTTAAACAAGGCATAAGGAGGCACAGAACAGATTGCTTCATGCTACTGAAGGAGGTTTCTGCTTGACTTGGGTCACCCACTACAAATTGTAGGTGCAGCCTAAGTGACTGGCCTTGTCTCGGTGGGGCCATGAGTTAAGTTTGAGTCTAAAAACAAACATCTGAACAGCAACAGCAAGAGAGCAGAGCGTGGAAGTGACCTCAGCCCAGACAAAGCACGGCATAAAACCCAGAGCCCACAAGGAGGACTGCCAGTTTCTCCTCTCCATTCTGCCGCCCTGCCCGCTCTCCAGCATCAGAACCAATGAAAACAGACACAGGAGACTCTCCAAATCATATCATGGTCCCTGACCTCTCTAGCTTCATTTGATGGACAAAGCTTTGACAACACCCTCTGAAGGTCTAAAGAGTTAGCCAGGGGAACCTCAGAAAAGCCCCTGCTAGCTGTCTGCAGGCTGTGCTGCTGGGGTGTGGAATATTTATTACATATCCAACTCCGTCCCAAAACACTTCCTCTACTGTATTTCCTGTCACTTCAGGATTCATTCTGTAAATGACATCAAAATTTAGACTGACATCTTATTTGATAATATAATTAATGCAAAAAGGTTGCAAATACTTGAACCTCTGTTGTTTTTAGGAATCATAGAGCTGTGGAATCCTGAGCCCTCATAAATTTTGCCACTGGCTTGTTGTAAAGCATGAGGAGACCTTTAGCCTCCCCATGACTATTTTTCCAACTGTAAAATAGGCATGTTATTACTGCATATATCAGGGAATTTTCAAGATGACTACTAACAAATGCTAGGTTTCGTTCTTTGGACCTAGATCTGGAATGGGATTCTGAAGTTCTGGGACACGTTCATCTCTAAGTTTTGTTTTGGCCACAACCAAAGCTCAGGACACAGAATTAAAGTTCTGGGTTGCTGGCATCCTGCAAGTATACATGGAAAAACACAACCAGAAACTCAAAAGGGGGAAAGGTGACAACAATATTTTACCCCATCTGCAATTCCCACAACTGACATTAAAATATGCAGTGATGTATTCTTTAACAGTATGCACATAATCATTTTGGGGTCTGATATTCCTCCCACTGAAATACAAGAGAGAAATTATATATCATACATAGTGAAGATTTTGACATTTGATTCCTCCCACATATTTGAATGGGAGGAACACATTAAATGCCAAAACCAAAAATGAGCACACAGGACCTTTCCCTCAAAACTGTAATCCATTCCAAGGCACGGCACTCATTTTACTCTTACACTGACCTCCATCCCACACAGTGCAAACCCAGTGGTTGTTCTCCTATTAACAAGACAATTTTTGCTATTTCAGATGGTGCATACAAGACATGTTCTAGCATAGCTTCTACAAGTGTATGTAGGTTAAAAAAAATCCATTATTCCCATTCCCTCCCACTCTAATAATTTAGAATCATCGAATCATGGAATTATTTAGGTTGGAATAGACCTTTAAGAGCATCAAGTCCAATTATTGTTGGACTTTATTAGTAGAATTTTTCTTTTCATGTTCATAACACAGACAAGCTGGAATCACTGGAGAACCCCAGATTACAGACAAGCAGCTGTTAACATGGACCCCTACCTTACCTCCAAGTACCTGAGCACAAAACTGCATATGAGAGACTGTACATCATTTATACCTCCTGTATGTAATCTACATGTGGAAATGTTCTCAGTTACACTATGTAAGTTCCCATACCATCACCACCCTTTAACACATGCATCAGATGTCAAACGCTACACAAAGCTGGCAGGTCAAGATTTAATCAAGAGATCTCCAGGACCTACAAAAAGCAACAATAACCATGCAGTAGTGGATCTCTATCTGTTCAGCTCTGAGCTGACACACATGTTGATATATAACTGCTGTGATACTGCTGAAGTATTAACATTGTCTTTGCAAACTTTAGTCCATATTTGCTCTTGGAAGGCTCTCAAAACACCCCCTTATTGCAAATTCTGAGTATACAAATTGTGCATCAGCTGAATGCACCAATTACAACAGCGATGCCTTTGCCAGAGAAAGCATCTTATGCAAGAAACAGTTTTGGTGCACCATCAACACCCACTGCCCCTGCTGAAGCTTGAGCAGAATCTGACTCAAAAGGGCACCAACAGGCACAGTACCATTTGAGATAACACATGGAAATGAAGGAGTCTGACAGTCCCAGTGACCTGCTCAGGAGATGTTCAGTACTTCTAAAAAAAAATATCAGACTGATGTTGTGACCTATCTATCAGCTAAGATGACAAACCTAAACTACCTGAATTTTAAAATTTAGCTGAAACTTCAAAAAATGCCCTGCACTTGCTCCAAAAAATATATATATTGCTGTGCTGTTGAATTATTATGGGGATGACATTGTTGAATTGCTTGTCTCACCTGAAGTGTTGGGTTAAGACAAACAGTGCAATTTCCCTTAAAGTACCAAAAAATACCTGTGCTTGGACTGTTTGCCTTGCAAGACAGTTCTGCTAAAGATCCTTCCCCAATGTCCTCCAATGAGCTTTCAAACCCCAGCAAGGTTCCTGAGTACAGATGTTTACAGTGGGATCACTACACCAGCATATGTATTTATACAAACCCATGCTGGCAGGTGGCTTTCTGTATCTGCTCCACATCAGAAGTGGGTGAATATCTCTACCACAGGGACAGAGTCTCTTGCATGAGTAAACTGAACCTTACTGAAGTGGTTTGGTGCAGAAGAATTTAAATGAGCAGAGCACTGCACCAGACATGCTCTTTTAGGCCAAATCATACCCATTTCTGGAGCTCCACTATTTGAGAAGAGAAAGATGTAGATTTGGACCATTGTGAAATTTGGAAGAATCTCTCAGAACATTAATTGAGTTCTGTTACTATAGCCAACATTCTTCAAGCTTCTTTTTAGGAATAGCTATTGGAGATGTAACCAAAATGTCACACTAAGAGAACATGTGTCCTCATCTGAAACAAATACTAGATCTCCAGCACATGCAACGTGCATGTACATACAACAATAAAATGCAACTGTAAAGACATGCCTTTAATTAGTGTAGGAATAATCATTTTGAGCACACATATATCCAGCTTAGTTCTCAGAGGAAGAAAAGTTGGTTGTTATTAATTCTGTCCTTTCAACTTTCAACTGTCTGGATATAAGAAAAGCTCAAACAGTAGCTAATCTTACCAGACGTGTGCACCCTAAATCACCAATTGTATTTCTCTTTGAACCTCCCCTCTTCTCTAGCCAAACTTGCACACAAAACTTTATAAGCTAATTAGCTACTTTAGAGAAATAATATAACTGAAAAACAAATAAGGCTGGGGGGACAATACGCAGGGGAAGCACTGTAAACCTCTCCAGGCAGCAAAAAGACAACGAATTTGTCACATTGGTGGAAGTATGTGAAGACTAAAGGGCTGCAAACCACAAGTGACCTGAAACATGACAGTCCTAACATCCAACTGCGCTCACGTGACACTGGTAATGAAAACACAAAGCACTCCGGGTATTCCCATTTTCCCCCTTTCTTGATGAAAGGTGATATGGACAGTCCGTCTTCTGCTAGGACATATCTGCTATTTTTTTCCCCCCCAGTACATCCCCTGCTTCCCCCATTCCCCAGTCATTTTTCCCTAGCTCAGGGAAAGTGCTATAACCACTGGTAGCAGAAGTGAAACATTCAATATGCTGAAGATGTGTTCAAATAAAATTTTGCTATAAACTATATTCTATAAATGCACATGAGTATTTTTGTCAAATTGAAACCACCCTTCTGGCCACCAAAAGACACACAAATTGGAAGAACAGATTATTTCCACTGATATTAATCATGTAATACAAGACATCATGAGAAAAGGATGCTGCAAGCCCACACCTGAGGCACCTCAGTTACCATGCAAGGGGAACACATACAGTTCTGTAGGGCACTGAGTCCCTAAAGAACACCAACATTTCAAGAATAAATTTCTTCATTGTATTTGGTCTGTAAGAGATTTAGGCCACTTCATAAACTTAATTAACAATAATAAGTATTAATTATTTTTACCAGTTGGCTTAATATAGGAACATATTTGCATGTTTTTAAATAAAAAACTGAAGTTTACAATTTTCCTCTATAATATTTACAACACTTAGAATTTATCTTCTCAAAACCTAGGAGAAAAACATTAATGAAGTAAATCTCCTTACTCTTACAGAGGAAATCAGCAGTATTCTACCTACTGTTCAATCGTGAGTTATAAAGTTACATCACAGGCTAAAACGCAAGTTACTATGAAGCTTTTTGTAGTTTAATTACTTCCTCAGGGATTTCTCTTGCGTGGGGAAGTCCCCAAGCAGATGAAGTTGATCCCCTGCTATTACTGCAAAGGACACAACAATGGCATGAGCGGGGTCAGCAAGCTGCAAAATTTGGCCAACTCCCAACTGCTTGTGTCTCCTGCCCTGGATCAAGAACCTAGCTGTTCCAGAGCACGGTCCACTGGGAGGTCACATACAGCCAGCCTTGCAAGCTTCCATCCATTTCAGAGAGTTGCCCTGTAGTCAGTCCAAAGGGCTTAGGCCCTTTACAACCCTTTTACTCTTAGCTGTTGTTTTCTTTGGGAGGAGAGAGGGGATGAGGTGAAATGATGGTCAATAATCTGCCATCCCTGCAGTAAGAATCCTCTTAATTGGATAAAATACACTGTTGATTTTGGGGCAAAGCCTCCACACTATTCCATGTACTAATAGATTAAACCCTGGTGTTCCAAATGGTTGCTTGGAGGTTGCAATAATTTTCTGCTTAGCTCAACACCTGCCATGAAGTGATTATCCACCTTACCACAGTGCAGCTTTAAAGCCTTGTAATTTATTTTGATAGGGAACAAATGACCAGCCAGAAAACATTCTATCACATTAATGAGATTACGATGTGTAATGATCACATTTAACTTGCTGTTAGTGATTTAGTGATACAAGCACATTTGATAACTGCATTGTGAGACCTCTCAATGGGATGCTGACAGTACTGAAAGAAAAGTTACTCTGCTTGCAAATGCAAAGATAGGCATACGCAATACAAGAACCAGTAAAGATATCACACCCAGATACAGATCAAGAAGTTGCTAAGCTCATTAACCATTTTCTGCATTGCTAAACTACAGCAGATCAATCTTCTGCCTCGCTCCACATGATTAACCCTTTATACCCAATCCCTCTCTCTAACAATTTGTTGGAAACAGTTCAGAAACTGCTGCAAGCTCTCCCCATGAAAAAGCCCATGGATTTATATGCTTCTATTCTCCCTTACTCTTGCAATCTCTTTCTTCTTCTACAGCCTGTATACAGTCCCTCCCCTAGAGGTGCAGAACACGGGACAGAGGCCCAACCTATTCTTTCCTTGGCATCTCACACTTGCTCAGATGCCTCCTTGGTGAGATCTAAAGTTGTTTTACCCCTCCTTCAGGATGGATTTGAAATAAGATGTAAGAGGGGAAAGTGAGCTCTGGTTTAGAAACCTGTCAGCCTACTGCTGGTGAGGCTGCTGAGGCTAAGCCAGGTTTGGCAGCATTTTCACTCTCAAGAACCTCTTTGATTTGTACTACAAATCCACCTAAATATTTTTATTTTCCAACCTAAAACACATCTATCTGCAGCAAATAGATGAAAACACTCACTCAGAAGATACCCTGATGAAGGAATAGTACTTAGTACTTTGTATCTATGAACATCATATTGAATTATTTCCATTTTACTGGTGGAAACATGTCTGGCCTAGCTGAGAGTGCGGGCATCCAAGAATGTCTAACAGCAGAACTACAGATAATGTCTCTTCTGTTACTTCCATACTAGTGTCCTATTCACTGGACTGTACTACTCATTCTCAGTTTGTGCTGTAAATACTACCTATTTTTTTCATTAAAAAGTCTCTGGCTAATCAATCTCAGCAAGGCTTCAGTCTGAAACACTAACCTCTTGGCCTTGCAAGTTTTCTAAAGACTTCATTGTTGTTAGTGGATCCCAATTTGCATCTGCAAGTTATGGGCTCAAACCTGCAGAAACGGGTAAAGAAAGACCTCTGTCCCTGCAAATACAATCTGCAAGTCATGTATCCTTAGCCACAACATGACCTTCCACTGGTATTTTTTTTCTGCACAGAGGACACTTCCATACCAAAGACAGGTTTCAGAAATTTTCTATTTTATAATAAGCATCATCCCATACCCTTCAGGTCTCCTGAGCCACCTGATAATTGATTGATCTATGTGGAACCCCACCATTTGAAAGTCATACATGCATAACCATGAGCTATCAGAAAGAGCCACGGTTTCTAAAATGGGTCAGAAGGCTTCGGTTATTTGAAAGTGTAAATTCCTGCCTTTGCAACTTCTGTTGCAACAACAACGGAAGGAATTCCAGTAAGAGGACAGAAAAATAAATAAACCAAAACAAAAACACATGATGGTATGCAAGCGAAAATGCATTTCAATTTTTTGTTCCAAAAATAAACATGAAATGTATCTCATTTTAAAAAAATATCTTAAAACATCAGTTGTACAAACATACCTTCAATCAAACCTTAAATGGCTTTAAGCCTCAGCCAGAACCCTCAGTAACTGTTATTAGCTATATCTGTGGGCCAAATCCTCTTAGCAAGAGTCACGGCCACTCAGACACGCTGAGTTTACATCTAGTGTTGACTTGGAAAGGTAGAGAGGTAGCTCTTACCTGCTTTTCTTGCTTCTTCATCCAGGGCTGAGAGCAGCTTGACAATGCAGTTTAGAAGATTAACGTTTCCTATTCACAAGCTCTTCTTCTGGAGGTGAAGATCATCAGACTCTATAATCCCAAGACCTTTCTCTAAAACTGTCCTCAGCCATTTTCCTAGTACAGCTGTGTTTCTACTTTGTGCTAATCCAAAAGTAATTTTAAAAAGGCAAATGAAATTGACTGGGATCTATAGCCTGGTTCTAAACTAGTATCTGACCATTATTTAAATGTCCAGTGTTTTTTTACAGAACATAGACTAGAGACTGAGAAAAGAACAACAAAAGCCTACAGAAATATGCAAGATGCAGATTAATAGACTTTTAAAGTCTATTTTTAGCATCAGATTTAACATAAAATATTTTCTCTTTTTTGGTTTTATTTCATAGTCATCTGACATCCATCCAGACAAGACCAAAATTTTTAGCATGCAAAACCAAAGAGACTATGAAGCTGAAATGGAGACTGATTCTGTTCCTAAGACAGCTACTTCAAAGAGACTGGTATTAGAAAGAATGTCTCTAGCACACCTAATGTCCTAGCTCTTAGTCCTCAACATGAATTCTACTTGCTCCTTAACTGCAGCATGTCTGGCGACTGAACAGTTTTCCCAGTGATCAGTCAGCCAAAGCATTAAACCGTCATAAGCAATATGGCCATAATCAGTCCCTGTTTCAGTGGTTTTTTTCTGATGTCAGAATAATTTAGATGCTCGGATATCTGAAGCAGCTGTGCCAATGAATATGTGAGCAGAGAAAAACACAGCTGCTTTCCAATTCAGGAACACTGTTCTGGATTTTCTTAAACATCTGGTAAATCAGATGTTCCTTTAAGGCCAAGTGTGATGGTTATCAATAAACATTTATCTTGTCTTCATGCAGGTGGAGATAAGCCTCACACAAGGTCCGAGAGCCTCATGTTTACCCTGGTCAAGTCTCATTGCATGGCAAATACCTACTTCTATGTCAAGAATACACTTGCAAACAATATTACTGCCTCTGAAAAGCAACAATAATTTACTCATTTAAAGACTATGTTGTACTAGTGTAATTATTTCAGCGCAGAAACATGGCTTTTATTTTAAAAGGTATAACACTAAAACTTTAAACATGAGTACAGATACATCTTTGAAGCTTATTCCATCAACAAGAGCACCAACTGCAGCGACTTTAGTAACACAAACCCATTTCTACCAGTAAAACAGCATCTGTAGAAGGCGGGAAGGACCACTTTAGCTGAACAAGCCAGACCAGAATAGTTCAAGAATTTTAAGGAGAGAAGGCTCTGCTGAGGTTACTAATGATCCCTTCCTGCATGGCTCTGTCCCATAATCATTAGCCCTTTAGACCAGGGATTAATGCCCTATCTTCACTGATCGCATTGCAAAATAACCCCATCCATTAATGTAAGTGGGAAATATTACCAGCTCAAGAAGTAAATTTCTCATTAATTCACAAAGACTTTGGGTCAAGCCTCCACATTATCCTTCCAACCATGCTAAAGGAGCCACAAGCGAGTAAGTTTTGTTGTGAAGAGCTGTCTCCATAGCATTAGGGCCAACTAAAAGAAAAATACAGTATTTTCTAAAAATGTGCATGATAAACACAATATAAAACCAATGAAAAAGTAATATTAAACAAATAAGACTTAATAACTGATGTAAACGAAGCCTGAGACTTTCTATATAATGACAGGAAGCTCCAAATAAAGGGTACTGGGTTCATGCCCTTCTAAATCATTACAGTTTCCACAGAAAATACCAGCCTCCTTGAGGCTCTAGGTTAGGGAGATTTATAGTGATAACAATAGCAGTAGTTTATTTGAGACAGTTAATCAAAATTCTAGCACTTATAAGCCCTCTGTGGAAACTACAAATTTAAGAACTTGAAGACTAAATATTCAAGAGTAACTTTGCAATCTATACAAGTACAGTAAATTTCAGTTATGTGTTTCATTATACTGGTGCCTTATAGCTTTTGAGGGGTTTACAACTTGGCTGTAATTATCCACTATGGGGTAAAATTTGGCATAAAAAGAACTCTTTTCCATTCTCTCTTCTTAACAGAAAATTACTCAATCTCTGCTAGTACTGCATTCCTTGCACATGCCACACTCAGCAAGAGCTTTTGGGTGTGCAAGTAAAGCAGGTCAGGGCTCTCATTTTGTAGCTTTTAAAAACATATCTTTCATATACCAAAACCATATTGCCCCTACCTTCACCTATCTTCTATTAATTAAGCCTTAAATCTGGGTTCACTTACATGGCAAAAAAAATGTGTGTAATTTGTTTATGAACCATGGGAAATTATACATATAATTACATAAAGCATGACCATGAAGGCCTAATTTTCACCAGGAAAGTCAAATTTCCACTAGGATAACAGAAAAACATGGTGACGGCATTAAAATTCACCAGTGAAAAGGTGTCATCACTTCTGCTTCCCCATACTGTGCCAAAGGTTTCCTGTGTGTCCCTCTGAGCAAGAGGTACCTAAGCACTTCCAACAGAAAAATGGAGTAACAGTAGTTCCCCACCTCAGGATCACTCTGAAAATTCACAGCTAAGTTCTTTGACAGTTTGCCAAAAACCCTAAATAAAGGAATAAATACAGTTATATTCAGGTTCTACACTTGTAACCCCTCGGAGTCAAGAGGGATGCCAGCTTCAGAAGTTCTTATCCTTGTTCCCAGTGACACATTCCAGCACCGTACTTTGCAGTGCAGATGCCACAGTTAGTGATGCTGCCCTGCAAACCACACTGCTGAAATGAAACCATCAGAGTCTGGCTCCCAGTTCCCTGGAGCTTTTTTCTAGGAGAAGAATATATTAAGTCTGCCATGTCCACAGGTCCACCCAGCTTGGACAGAAAGGGGAGCAGAAGCCCTGCAAGCAGCTGCCCTGTTGAAGAAGACTGTTCAGCCCAGGGGAAGGGGGCTCCATATGCCAAAGTCGTCTCTTCTGCCGGGGTGTAGTGAAGGTGAAAGCCCAACAACACAGTGTTAGCAAAGCACTCTGCAGTCACTGGGCAGCAAATGCTGACTAAATACCCTCAAAGGTAGGAAAGCTTAAAGATTTATTGTTGTTGTACTAATACAGGCTTTGGTGGGGATTCAATGCTTAGTTGGAAGTTTTGGGAAAGGCTTTTTTCCTGGGCGTAGGGCAAAGAGACAATTATAACTTCTACATCGGCACATGTATTCTGCGTGTTTGGGGGTATACTAATGCCGCAAAGCTCCAAATCTCCAAGGTAAGCATGCATCTTTGCGCAGACAAGGAACAGAAATTAAATGCAAACACCAGTATTCAGACACCATTTAGAAGACAGAGGTGAGTAACTTTCAACATTCAACTGTGTAGGTACTGTTAAGCTACAAGTTTCCTGGCCTTTCTCCTTCTCCATATTATTCCATTCAGTTGTGCCTTAAATTTTGATGCATGTCCTGAGGGATATAATCCCTCTCCATCTGTAGGCATCTATCCTGAAACAGAGAAGTGAAAGAAGTCCGATTCCTTTTTTGATTTTACATCTGACTTCTCCAGCTTTGGTAGTTTTAGTACAAACCAGAACACTGTACCACAGGTTTCTACATTTAATATTGGGTGCTTTACAGAGATAGGTCACTTTAAAGCTGCATTGATTGCTTACAGCCTAACATGTTGCAGCTACAATTGTTACCTTTGTATAACAGACTCTAATCAAATCAGGGTAGAGTGGCAATCCCAGAGAAACAAAGTAATTTGACTAAACTTCTCTGCCTAGCCTTAGTCAAGGCTCACCAGGTCTCCGATGTAGGAAAACATAAAAGTACAAATGGAATGAAACCCTAGGGGGGTAGAACACAAAACAAAACTCTTTAGGTCTTTGTTCATTTATGCTCCATGGTGTATAGCCCCGGAGAACCAATAAATGCAGATGGAGCACAAAAAATATGAACTCACCTTAATGTTGCATTTTTTTTTTAACAACTTCCACTAACCCAAATGTTTGCTTCGCAAGTCATGTGTAAGAAAGAGTTTGCATGGTTTATATTCCCAGGTTCCCATTATGGTAAAAGCTCAAAACCAGTTCACTCAAGTATCACTAAAACTGAAAGGGGTAAGGAAAATTAAAAAAAAAAAAAAAGTCCAGATTTTCAGGTGACAATAAATCACTTTGTCAAGCAAAAATATCTGACCTCTGCTTTCTAGTATTACCTATTACAACAAGGCTACAGAAATAAATATGGTAAATAGAGTACTGAACAGGAACATAAATTTTGGCCATCTGAATGCAGATGGCACAATGAAGACATGCATCAGATTGCTCTGTCTGCCTCTAAACAGCAAAAAGGTTCTGCATTGTACCCTTACTACGCTTTGCTGTCCCTAACTTTCCCTTGCAAGAGACTTTCAAGATCCAAAACAAGTTGATGTCAGGAAGATTTATTTGGTGTATGCTCCTTTTGTATAATTATTCAACTCTTACTCCTAAATGCATAGCATTATCCAGAATAAGTCTTTGTTATAACAGCAAACGTCCAAAGTAGCTTATGTTTCTTCTTATAATCCTCCCCTCACACTACTTTCATGGCGAGCTCTGAAAGGAATATTATTCACTCTACAGACTGAAATTTAGAAAGAAAGTAGTCCAACTTTTCATAGAACACCAGCGAGACAGCAAGAAACTGAACTCCTGTTGTAAAACCTAGACAGTACCTCAGTACCATGGAACCTATACATCACATTTCACAAATAGCTAGGTGGGTTTCTCGGTCTTATTAAATCTACTGAGAACAGGTTTGCACCAAGATGCAAGGCTGTAAATTGCAGTGGAGAACATAGACAAAAGAAAACAAACAAACAGTTTTTAAAAAGTAATTTCTTTTGGTCTCCTTAGACAAGTGTTAACACACACAACCAACTCTTTCAAAGCCCCTTTGTTAGAACTAAATCTGAAGGAACACAGCACATGTTCAGGTCCCTCATTTGTTTTGCTTCAACAGCACCAACAGAAAGAGAAAATAATGAAAGTTGTTACGTGGCATTTGCATTTTGGCCTGTAGGAATTCTCCCAACATAAAAATCCAGACAAACATCTAGAGACAGACTATGCCAACCAAACAGTACAAGTGAACAAGAGATCTTGTTACAGTTGTCCTCATGTTTTTAATCATTTAGTTTTCTACTTTCTTGATCCTTTTGATGCAATCTTTTTACTACTTTTCAGTTGTCAGACTCTTCCATGTTGCATAGAATCTGATTTTGTAGTGTAAAAAAAGTGGAACGACGCTTTTAAGTTTTCAACAAACACTAGTGAGAAAGAGACAGCTACTCCTACTGTCTAATGGCACAAATACCATTTTTAGTAACTAAGCTAAAACTTTCAGGTTGAGATTACAATTTCTTTTCAATTAGATTTTAAAGTGATATTATTAACTCTAGTAGGTCTACATCTACATGTAGTAATAGCAATAGATACCAGTGACTGCAAGATGCAGCTTATCGTAACCAAGACTTTATAGAAAACCCACAAATTAATTCAGACTAAGGTACAATGTGATTTTAAAGCAATCAGTTGTGACTTCATCACAACCCCATGCATAGAGAGCATGCTTTAGAACACAAAGTTTTGAATCTTGTCACGTCCCACACTCCCATGGAACAAAAAAGTTCTAAATAAATACATAAACTAGCGTGTTTGGTGACCTGGATCTTCCATGGTTCTCGAGCACCTTGCTCCCATTGGAAAAGCTTAAAAATCTCTAAAGACATAGACTACAACCTTAAGTAACTATACTACTGGTTATCAAAAACATATTTAAAGCCCACCCCTTACAAATCCAGACCCAGTTTAACTCTCACTTTCAACTTCACAGGCTAAAAATCCTTAATAGTGACTTCCAAAATTACCACTCTGCACACAAAAACACAAAACAAAACCCTACAAAGCTCCCAGTGTGGCAGTAGAGAAATTTATACATGGGAAGTAAAGAAAATATATAAGTGTTTGCAAAATCCGGGGCAATACCATCCTTAGACCTGTCTTTTATTTGAAAGTTAAATATGCACTTTAAAATCTAACAACAACTAGATACAGAAAAGATGACATTAAAAATCCACTCAGTGACAATTCCTGCATATAACATAACAAAACACTTCTTTTGAAACTTACTTGTCAGTAATTTCAAAAAGAATTTGTAGCACTGGTGTGTTGTGATTCAATACAGTTTACAGAGATCAGATAAGTGTCCATAGTAACAGGGTAGCATCTCCAAAATGCAACAGCTCTGTAGAGCCAAACCATTATATACAGTCAAGAAGGAGAAGAATCCATTTGCTTTTGCCTTTCCTCCTCTGCTGTGCTAAAGAACAAGAGGCTAAATTTCTTCTTCTCTCCAAGACAGCAGTAGCTATGAAACTGTAAGCCCCCTAAAGGACTGAGTCATACAAAACCACAGTTAATTTCTTCCACAGCAGCTGTTCCTACATCTTGATACGGGGTAGAGACTGCTCAGAAAGGGATACCACATCTATGTGGAAACATGGATACGTTAAGAAAGGTTAAGCGAGCAGACAGATACTGAGACTGGTTCTATCAACTAACACCTGCAATACACACCATACTACAACACCCACAAAAAGCTGGATAGAGCAGGAAAGGACAAAGATCACACCAGTTGGTCCTTTCTAGTGTCACTGGAAGCAATGGTGAGCATGTTTGTATCAACCAATTTATTGTCTAAGCTAGATGAGCTGAATGGATACAGGTGAGTTTAGGCGTTGGCCGTAATTAAGGATAATCAGCTCACTACCACTTAACTTCTAAATAAAAGGCATAGCATGAAAATTTTCATCTAGATGTTATTTGCATTAGCTTTATATCTTTAGGTTATGTTTTAAATTTATAGACAGCCTTTGTCATCAAGGAGAAAGGTCTTTCTAACCATGACAACGTGGGGGAACCAGGGTGGCTCTGTGATGAAGAAATGAGCACTAAGAGTTGGGAGTCACAGGGGAAAGAAAAAGCGTTAAGGAAAACAAACGTGAATTTTACAGGGGGGATAGACATCTTTTTTTTTTTTTTTTGTGAGACCTTCACAGAGGGACGAGCCAAATGAGATCAGGCTGTCACTGCTTTCCTAATTGCAAAGGTGGTGCCTCAAAAGGGGAGAAAATTCCCGCCAGCGATGTCCTGCAAAACACCCCCAGAAGCAACACACGAGAGCCCGTGCTCCCTTTAACGCTGATACACCTGATAACGGCCGGCACTTACTCGTAGCGATGTTAAACACTGATGTGGCGAGACAGCTTTTTCTACACGGGGGCCAGAGGCAAGCACTTTGGAAACTCGGCAGAGCGCCGCGCTCGGGGCAGAGCACCGGGAGGGGGGCCGGGCTGGCCCTGCCCAAGGTTACCGCCGGCGGGCCGGGAGCGGCGGGGCGGGGGCTGCCCGCCGGCGCCCCCCGGGGGGACGCGTGTGGACGTGGGGCCCGATCCGGGGCAGGTCGGTCCCGCCGGGCGGCCCCGGGAGGAGGGGCGAGCTTTGCTGCCGGCCGCGGCCCCCTCGCCGGGCCCGGCCTCAGCGGGGCTGCCCCGGGCGCTGCCGACAGGGACGGGGACCGGTGCTCTCTTTCGGGGGTGAACGATCCGCCGCCGCTTCCCGGCCGGCAGCGAGCGGGTGCCCACCGGGCAGCGCTGCCCTCCCGCTTGCGCGCAGCGAAGCCTCGTTAAATAAGTAACGGCGGCGGCACGGCCGGCCCTGGCCCCGGGGAGCGGGGCTCCGCCGCGCTCCTCTCCGGTCCCCTCTCCCCGCGACGCAGCGGGGACGAACGCGCCGCCGACTACCTGTGCAACACCTCCGCAACACATTTTATTTACACGCAATGAACTCGGGGCATGGTACGTTATATACAGATATTTTCCCCCTCCGACAAGGCAGAGCTTGTGCAAGATTAGGAGCATCCTCTGGAGCGTATCCGACAGTCCACGGGAAACGTCCCCCCTGCCAGATATCAGCTGTCGGAGTCCAAGTCACTTTTCCCGTCCTCTTGCCTCTTCTCCGGGGACGTTTTGGACGCTTTATTCCATTTTTGTGCATTTTCTGACTCTTCAGAAGACGATCGCTTTTGCCTCCTCCACTTTGCCCGGCGGTTTTTGAACCAAACCTGTTACGTGCAGAAATCAAATTATTAGGGGAAAAAATGAAATATGCAAACCCGCCGAACGACACCCCGCCACACATCCCCCCTCACCCCCCCGGCCGGCCGGAGCCCTGCCCCGCCCGGAGCCGCGCTGGGCCGGAGGGCGAGCGGCCGCTCGGGTGGGAAAGACTGAGCGCGTCCAGCAGCCACGGCCGCCTCTCCACATGTGCTCACAACCGTGCGATCGGCTCGGGCAGCCGCCCCCAGAAAGGCGCTGGGCAATTCATAATAATAATAATTTTAAAAAAACAAGAAGAACTTTCCCTCTCGCCGCCGCAAACGTGTTGCTCCCCCCGCCGCCAGCCCGCCGCTGCCGGCGGAGCCGGGCTGGAGCCGCACGGAGGTACCTCCCGCCCGAGCGCGTCTAAATGCGAAAGGGAGAGAGTGGAAGGGGGGGAGAAGAAAATGAAATACCTCCACTTTCTCCTCTCTTAAGTGCACCCTTCTGGCCAGCTGTTCCCTGGTGCCCACGTCTGGGTATTTCGTTTCCTGGAAGAGGTTTTCCAGCGCTTCCAGCTGCTCGTCAGTGAAGATAGTCCGATGCCGTCTTTTCCGCCTGCAGTGCAGCTGGTTCAGTAACTGCAGCTCGGTCCGGGACAAAGTGCCCACGTTCATGTAGGGCAACATCTGATGGGGAACAGGGGACATCAGGACTGACCCACTGCCCTCGTAACCTACGGACAGACAGATGAGACGACGACAGGCTTTGCATGAGATCGCTGCTCCCCCCTACACACACACCCTTTGCCGAAAAAGCCCCCACTCCCGCCGCCCACGGCCGCCAGCTCCCCGCCACCCCCTCCTGCCCCGCGGCTGCGGGAACAAAGAAAACCCGTCCGCCCCGTCCCACGCGGGGCCGCCTTACCTGCGGGGGGGACGCAGGAGCACTGCTGGGCCCCCAGGGGCGGCACGGCCCCGCAGCACGAAGGGCCCACGGGGGACGCAGGCACATGCAGCTGCCCGTAGTAGTAGTTGTTGTAGCCCAGCCGAGATCCGGTGACCGCCGGCGGCAGCGCGGAGGCGGGTGCCACCGCCCGGGAGTAAAATCCGCCGTAGTCGGAGGCGCTGCCGTAGAGCGAGTCCCCGTGGAGGCTGGGGAAGACGACGGGCGCGGCGCTCGGGGGCAGCAGCACCGAGTCCTTGCAGCGAGGTCTGGCCGCCAGGATATTGTCGATGCTGAACATGCTCACAGGCATGCCCCAAACCGTGCCGGGGCAGGGCAGCGGGGACCGGCCGGGGGGGGGGGGGGGTGGGAGGGAGGGAGGGAGGGTAGGTGGCGGCGGTTGCGGTGGAAGGGAGGGAGGGGGGGGTTGGGGGGGGGGGGAAGGCTGGAGAGACACGAAATCGAAACTTTTCGGAGAAATTTTAAAAAGGGATCGGAGAGCAAAGAGCGGAGGTTTTTCCGAGGGCAGCTTGCGGGCAGAGTGTGCGTGTGTGCCTGTGCGCGTGTCTGCGTGTGCGTGTGCGCAGGATCCACCCCTGGAACTTTCCCCCCTCAACTCTCGCCTGTTTACTGATCTCAGCCCAGAGGGCTGCTCGGAGTATAATCCATCTGAACCTCTTCCCTTTTTTATACCCAGGCGACGTCATCCTGGATTTAGTTCCTGGTAATATGCAGATGACAAACAAAACCAGATTTGATTTTTTTTTTCTCCCCCTTTTTTGGTGGGGAAGAGGTGGGGGTTACACAAAGGAGTGAAAGGAGCCCGGGTCTGTGTATTGAGAATTAATGAAATTAACGTAATCCTTTCCATTAGTGGGCTTTTTTGAAAGGCCCCAGATTTAGGCTTGATCTCTGCTGCACCGGCTAATTGCCCAGGTTAATCTTGTTAATGCCATTGTGCAGAAGTGGTTAGCAGCTCCTAGCCCTCTCTATTATGTACCTACTGTGCTCGTGTTAGTTCACGTTAGTGGGTGCGATTTCCTCTGTCTGAAGCTCAGATTCATTATTTATGTTTCGAATTGGTCGAGAAACACTTTTTTATAAATAAATAAATAAACTGCGATACAACCGTGCAACTCTTCCCCCTCCAAGTATTTCTGTAGCAGGGTTTGAATCCTGCGTCCCCCGGCTCGGAGAACTGAAGGGGCACTGAGGGGTATGCGTTCCTCTGCTTTAAGCTTTAGGCAGTGAAGCAACAACGTCTTCACCGAGTAAATGAACTATTTTTTTTTCTCTTTTTGCTCCATCACCTGACGTAAATGTACGCGTGAATGTGGTAAACAGTTTATTTTTTTTTTAACAGAAGCCCATCCAGACAGGTATCACTTTTTGTTTTTAAACAAGCCAGGAGGTGGAAATTTTAAAGACCAGTGCCATCTCAAATCCCCGGGTCTGGTGGGTGTTCCGATTCGCTTCCGATCCATCCTGGTGCCTTTTCCTCCTCTTTTTTAAGGAAGAATCTTTCCTTTTCTAGCTTAGAAAACAAAGCCTATAGAATTGCAGTGATACGGACAACTTTACATTTTGCATGTTCCGTGAATTTAAAATGGAGCAGCTTTAAATCCCTAAAACTCTTCCTATTAAGACGTTGGGCTCTCTTGGTAGCTGGCTTTTGTGATTTGCAGAATACTTCGTCTGTCACGACTGTCACTGGGAATCCACAGGAGGTGAACTGAATAAGATTAGACTATTTGCCCCATCAACCCTCCATCAAAGAAGGTAGGAAATTGTACGCATGAAATGAAAACAAGCGATTAGGGTCCGTTTACGAGGAACACATTATTTTTCCTCAACAAAGAATACCCTCGTTAGCGTTTACTCGCACTTTATCTTTATCCGTCCTTTCCTCTGTATTCCAGGATTTAAAACCGCATTTGAGAATTATCTAAACCAAACCCCTATTTCTAGCTAAAGACTCGCATAAACGTTAAAGAAAAAGGATGCCAGGACCGAATCCTCACTTTATTGATACGTCGCGATGTGACTAATTACTGACATCGTTTCCTTTACTTCAATTTATTTGCCCATCACTTTCTTTCCGCCTTTGGCATTTAGACCCGAGCTCCGTGCAAATTTTGCGAATTTGATGTAAAGTGAAACTATTTGACAGAGGGTTTTTTTTGGTGCTGTGAGATTTGGAGGGTTTCTGCTGTTGTTGTTTTGAGGTGTTCCTTTAATTTTTGATTGTTTATTTGTTTGTTTGGGGGGAATTTGGGGCTGGTTTGCTGGGTGGTTTTGGTAAGTAATTCCCCGAGCGCAGCCCGGCCAGGCTGCACGCAGAGCGGCGCGCTGCTTAATTCCGCCATCGGGATGCCCGTTCACGTCCCCGGCGGCTCCGCGGCAGCGCGCGGTGGCATCTCTCCGGTGGCCTCTGCAGCCCCCGGCGGTGAGCGGGGCTTCGGGCGAGCCCGGCTGGGAGCCCCCGGCGGAGCCAGGCCCGAGGGGCTACCGACAGCCGAGACACGGCCAGCTGTCCCACCGGCGAGGAGGGCGATATGTCCCCCGCGGGTGCCCCGGGGGTCTCGGAGGGGAGCACCCCTCCTGCCGGGCCGCGGCTGCTGCTCCGCGGGGGCGGCGGCGCAAGACAGGGCACCCCGCGGGGCTCCGCGGAGCCCGGGCGGCGGGGACAGCACCGTGCCCGCAGGTCGCCGCCCCTCGGAACAGGGTCACCTCGCTGGAGGCCCGCTCGTGCGGAGGCCCGCGGTGGGGTGCCCGTGGCTCGGGCGCTGGGCATCACTTGGTCCAGGATGTCGCCGCCGCGCCTGTCCCGCTGCTCCCAGGTGCGGGGCACCGCGGGGCCCGAGCGGGCAGCGGAGGGCGGCGGCACCCCCGGGCTTCCCCAGCACTTTTTCCATCGGGAAGGCTGTGCTGAAGGAGGATCCACCACGCTGCAACGCTTACCTTTATTCCATTTTAGAGATTATTTGTTCAAATAACTTTTCACCCCCGTGGGGAACTTTTGTTTTGTTTTCTTTTAATCTTAGCAGTCTCGCCGCGAATCCCCGGGTTCGATGCCCGCTTCGCAAAACCCGCTCTCGGAGTTTCTCATTTCGCATCCGCTCCTCGCTAACATTGGAACCGTAAAATTGCGTTAAACAAACAATCAGTTGTCACACGATGTCGGGATGAAATTGTAATAACAAATGAAACGCAAGCAAATTGTGCTGCATAGTGTTGCTAAGCAATTGTTTGTTACCGGAGGGTAGTCGCAGCATGGGTTGAAAGAGAGATCTAAAGAGGAGCGGGGCACGGGGCAGAACAAGCTGTTAGGTATGAAATAAAGCAAACACGGCAATGATTTTCAATATTATTACCCAAACACGATTTCATACAAAGCAATCACCATGCACAAGTCAATGAAAATGCGCTTGTCGAGAAATCGGCCGGGTTTTTTATTTTAAGGTATTAAGGCATAATTCCGGGGATGCAAAATGCAGCGCCTGGCCGGCCTGCGGCGGGAGCGGTACCCGGACCCTGGCCCCCGCCCGGAGGACCTTGGCCCCCTCCTGCCGCCCGCCTTGGGCCGCCGGTCCCCGGCGGAGGCTGGGACCAGTCGGTGGTGCTGGTGGGTCGCCGCGTGCCAGCCCCCCTGGGAAACGGCGCGTCGCAGCGCGTCTCTCACGTGCAGATGCCATCGCCTCTCAGCGTTCCCTACGCTGGTTTCAGATGGATTGCATCATTGCTTCACCAAAAAAAAAAAACCCACCCAAACCCAATCAAATAAAACCAAAACAACACCCCCCCCCCAAAAAAAAAAAACCAAACACCAAACAAACACCAAAACAAAAACAACCAACAACAAAAAAAACCAACTAAAAAAACCCCACCAAACACAAAAAGACCCATACAATGCGAAATTACGGTAATTTGTTCCCAGAATAAAGTTATCTTGAACTGATTAGGAAAGTCAGTCACTTGAAAACGAGGCAGAAAGGCTTTTTTTTTTTTTTTCTTAAAGCTTCCCTCTAACGATATCAGCTTCTAAAGTTTTCATTCATATAAACTTTATTAATGAAGATCTTTTATTTAAACGTCAAGGGGATTTGAAATTTAGAGTAAATTATGAAGCACGCATGTCTTGCCAAGTCATGGGTCAAATGCATTTGTGAAAAACTGCTAAAAGAGCATATGGTTTTGAATTTTTCTACAATGACTAGTGTTTAAATAAATTGCTTGTACTGCTTAACTTCATGTATAATTTTGACAGAAATTGGCCTATAGCCTTTTGATATGTAAACATTTCAGGCTTTTATGCGGTATAAAAAGACACTTGCTTTTTGGGATCAGCTAAAGCAGTCACCCTGTAATTCAGCAAACTGGCACCTAGCATTACATTCTTGCTACATTTCAAGTGGCAGCATAAGGGGGGGGGGGGGGAAGAGAAGGGACATTTCAAAAGCAATGTCCAATCGGACTTAAAAACTGCAAATGAGGTGAGAATGTGCCACTCACTATCTGATTGAAATGGATAAACCATAGCGCTCAGGAGAATTCTGTCTTGTTTTCTAAAAAACAGCAGACGAATCGGTGAAAACGGACTTCAACGCAGCACAGACCTGACGTGCATGTCAAGTTAATGCCTTAGAACAAAATCCGTCTAAAGTACAAATAGGTGTGATAAAGAAAAAACAGATAGCCCTTCTGAATTCTATCAGTTGTTTCTCTTTTACAGACTAAAAAAGTTTACAGTCTGTAATAATCAAATCAGACTTTTATATATGGAATATTGCATAAAATGTATATAAATATAACATAACCTTGTGAACTGCCACTGAGCTAGCTGCATGTTCACTTGCATTTCACCACTTCCTAAGTCTTTTGCAGTTTTTGCTCCAGCAAACATCCCACTGAATTCAGTCAGTGCTTTGGTTTTTTGGGGTGTTGATTTGCTGGGGTTTTCTTGGTTTGGGTTTTGTGCTTTTTTGTTTGTTTGTTTTTGTGTGTTTGTTTTTTTTCCTTGTGAAGAGGACACTCGAACTTGCTAAGGGCTTCTAGATACAGCCTATAAAAGTAGTGGAGTCACTCAGTTTTAAGTCTGCTTAAACTAAAATGGCTTTCTACACGTATAAATCCAACAAGCTACTGAATAAATCCATTTATTACTAATCTGTCTCACATAAATAAGTCTCCTAATGTTGATTGGATGGATAAGCCTAGCCCAGCGCTAGACAGAACAGGACCTGGGTAGTTGCCTGGTGCCAGACAGCTCAATATGTTTATTTCCTGTGTGTTTTAGCTGGGACTAAACTGAAGTTGGAAAAAAGTTTAAATGAACTATATAATTTCAATCTGTTACTGTAGTAACATTCATATTTATTGTGTATGTCAGTTTGTCATACACAGAGTTCTCAAGATACACTGCCCCTTTTGTTAGTGGTCAGAGGTGATTTTTTTCAGAATCATAACGAGTCGACATAGACACATTCTGTTGTAGACAATTCAGATGCTATAGCAATTAAAAAGTTGATATGGTTTCAGTCTGATGTGATATAACCTAATGAAGAAAGTAGAATCTCTTAAAGGTTTCCATGAATATGAACAAAGACAAAAGAGAAGTTTTCTCATATTTTTTTTTTCAGGTTTCATATGTATTCCAATAAACAGCATACCTGGCAAACAAGGAGGTAAAACATTAGCAATACAGCAGGAAAAAGACTTTTCATGTGAACAGAGGAATCTACATGTAAACTGTGTAGACCATTGCAAAGAAGACTCTTGAAATAATGCATCTTTTCAAGGGGACAGTGGGAAAAACACTTCAGGTCCTTGACTGCAATTTCAGGAGTCAACAGGAGGATGCCCTGCTACTTGGCAATTTTGTTTTCCACCAAATGCAGTCTGGGCAAGATACTTTATTCAAAGATACTGCGATCAAATCCATTTAAGCTCAATAAAGTGGGATGATCTAGACATCTACATTAAGAAAAAGCTTCATGCCAAGGGATGTGCTGTAGATGCTGACGCAGCAGAAGTCTGCTGCACGCACGTGACTGACTCATGTTTTAGAAGTGGCTCTCTATCGCCGTACAGTCAACAGACAAAATTTCTCCTGCAACTTGAACCATACTGTAACAGCGTGCTTACAAGCTTCCAAGGCAAGGTAGCTCCACTCTAACTGTTTAGTATTTTAATTTTTCTCAGTAAGGGAGAGTAATTCTAATTCCCCATGTTATACATACAGTCACATATAACATTGCATAGGTCAATATATAAGTGTACCTAATCCCTATATATTCTGTGCATAGGCTGTGCTCATTCTTAGGATCTCTTCCTATGCCAGGGTTTACACTAACATAATTACAGTAATTAAAAAAAAAAAAAGACAAAAGACAGCTTTCCTGATTGCTAAAAGTAAACCATACTAAGACCTCTGTTGTTGATTTACCTTTTTCCAATGACTGAGCTAAGTTTTTGGACCATCATGGAGCACACCGGATTTTAAACCACAAGAGATCCCAAGCACACAGAGATACAAATCAAGACAACAGAGAAATTGTGTGTGGTCAGCACTTATCATTCTACACAAGTATTATTACATTGGCTAAAGCTCTTCTTTGTAGTATAAACTGTACATACTTAATGCCACCAGAACCTCTCCTTTCTTTGAAAAGGCCCTGGGAGATTACAGACAAAGTAGCTCTTTATTTGTAATGCAAAGAGCCTCAAAAGGATTTTCTTGGGAGTTAGACCAACAAAATCAGCTTTAAAAATAGGTAAGTCAATTGTACAAAAGATAGCTATTGCATTGTTTTCTGTAACATACACATGATGTATTTTCAAAACTTCTGTATTTTTTTTAGGAGATTTAGAGTTTAAGAATATTATTCTAGTATAATCTAACAGTTTTTACTCTAGTGGAACTAGAACTGGGGCCCAATTCCACACCTATGGAAGTCTGCTGGTGATTTTGAATCAGAACAGAGAGAGATGATTCTTCCAGCTAAAAGTTGCGTTATCATTCCCAAACACCACATAACTGAAACCTAATAGACTTTTTTTTTGAGTGAAGTGTGCCAGATACATATCAAGAAGGTTTACATGTTTTTAAAAATACAGGCAATTTTATTAAAAATGAAAGCCAACATTTTTTTTAAAAAAGGATAATTATAGTAGGGAAATATGTAATGAAGGGTAATGGATTTGAAGAAAGCAAGGCAAATATGCCAGAAGGAATTACAAAATTACTACCTTGGTTAGATGATATTTTGAACTAATGAAATAAATAATATCACTATAACCAATTTCAGTGACCAGTGGTTACATTAGACAGATAAAACAGGATCATCCAGTGAAGCAACTGAGGTTGAAGAATTGTTATACTCACCTACTAATGCTCTCAACCTTAATCTAGGTGTCTAGATGAAACCACACCACTGTCAGTCAACTAAATCCCCATCTGAGTACTAATTGATGCATTATGGGGGAAAAACAACAACCCATTGACATGAAAGTCATTTGCGGAATTGAATGCAAGATCCAAACCACTGGAGGACAGAAGTAAAAAGTTATGTTTATATGATACTATAAAGCTTGTGTTTGTTTCTTTTTGCTATCGCTAAAGCTATTTTGATTTATAATGTTGGTGCATTTAAGAGTTTTGATACCTTTCTGAAAATCATCTGAAAACTTTAAAATTAGATGTGATTATCTTGAAGTCTAGATTAATTTATGGCTATTCCTTTCCTAACTAACCACCCCCAATTTAAAGTCCTGCAATATATGTTCACCTATAGTTGACAATTTGCAGCTTATACTTTTTATACTTTTAATCTTATCTAATGAGATAAAGAATTTTTATAATTTGGAATTATATAATATTCTGGGGCAACAAGTACATCATCTACTCCCATGAATCAGGGCTATTACGCTAGTATTTATCCATGTGCAGCTGTGTTCAAGATGAGACACCGCCCTTTGATTTCATCTTTCTAATTCTTATGCACTGCTTCCGTGCAGTCTAGTCTTCAACCTTTTGGTTTGGAAGGAAACTCTGTTCTTTTATGATAATGTAAATTCTAAGTTTTCTTGATGGATTTGTTCCAAAGTTTTGGTAAAATATGCAAGATCATGGTCTGGGCCCGATGCCTGTTTCAGGAGGTCAGCGTGGTGTGCAGTTAGACATAATTCCAGACCAGGAACTGAGCACAGAACGTGATACAGCAGCCAAAAGTCAGGGATAATTCTTCTTCAGAAGTTGTATCAATGACATCTTCTCTGTTTAGGTGCTGACATGGCAAAACATGCTTTTGACAGTGAGGACGAATCGTTACATGACTTTTGCCATCGGTATTCTCACAGAGGGGGAATAACAACTCTTTCCCCACTCTGTCTCTTGCAGTGGATACATCAACACACATCAGCAACTGATTTGAAGACTAAATATGCTCAAAACTTTGCCGGATGGATATCTGCTTTTCTTGGGCTAATTCTTTGCTGTGCTTTAACCTTTAGGAGGTAAATATACGTTAGCTACCATGTTGAGAAAATCCAATGGGCACAAGGCATTTTGGGACAGATTTAACTAAGAAAGTTAGTGCACAAAGAACGTGAATTTGTGGAGCGCTCTTGGTCTGCACTAAATCTGCCCATGGGAAAGCTTTTTGTACTAAGAGTACTTTGAGCCTTTCAGCTATCACATCATGTGTACCATGAGCATCTGCACAGCTAGCTTGAAGACGACAGCGGGTTGCAGACCTACACCCTACCTTACTGCACGCCTCTAAAGAAAGTCCTTAGTTTCACAGAGCAGGCTTACCATAAAGTAAGCCATGGGCTATTACCGCTTCATGTTCAGAAGTGACCTAAAGATAAGGAAAGGCATGCGATTTAGCAACAAAGGTCTTTCTGAGACTCCAGGTCTTTTCAGAACTTCAACTTTTAGCCCAGTAACATCTGGTCTGGACTTAAGTTTCGCTGCTCCAGACCTTTTAACTGCATGTTGGTTACAAAATTTGTAGGTTTGAACAGGGCATGAAGACAGATTTGAAAAAGCAGTCAGTGATGGCAATGTCTACCTGTTTTCATTGCTAATTCAGGTATCTATCTGAAAGACTCTCTGCTTGCATACATTAAGGCACTGCAAAACCTATGATGGGTGTCATATGAAGTTCCAGTGTATATATATTTTCTAATATACATTAGACAAAACTTCAAGAAATTTGGAGGAACTTTCAGAACCTCTGTAACCCACAGATTTTTCCAATATATGTATTCTCAGTTTGTCCGAAGCAGGTAGTGCACTGTTTTAGTCTCCTTTGATTGTAAAATATTTTCTTTACAAAGACCTCTTAAGGCATCAGTCACCAGATGACTAATGCTTCAGTCGAGCAATTACAGTTTAAATCCCACTAATTTTAGGTTTTCCTAACCTCAGTTTGCCCTAATTCAGTAAAAGGAGACTGTCCATGTTGAAACATTAGCAGGATCCAGGGAACCCAGAGAATAACTTTAAACAGTTTGTACAAATATTCCCTAGTCTATGCTCTGGCCCCAACAACTAGATTCTTATTTCTAAGATGGTTTGAACATGAACATCAAGCTCTCAAAAGAGCTATGTTGAAAGAAATCTTTCTTGTGCACAGAATGCCTTGACTTCAGAACTGGCTGTGGTTAAGACAAACAAGAGCTTAGCATGCCATTTGGTTGCTCTGTTCTCAAAGAGAGATATATAGACAGTCTTCAGATTGTGTTTGATATTTTCTGGACTATATACCACACTTAGTTATGCTGCATTTGTGAAGTCTTGAAGAAGAAGTGTCAAGCAGGAAAACCAAAGCATTCTTTTTCCTCAGACGATCCAGGAGTTAGTCTGTGCACTGCAATTCCACCAATACATTTATTCCGAAATCATTCTTGATTGAACTGGTTTCATTTCTCTGGGAAAAATCCAGAAGGTAAAATCTGGCAATTATGAATTTAACACCACTAATTCTGAACCTGCAGTTGAATTTTCTGCCCGTTTACTGAATAGGGAACAATTCTGTGCTCCAAGTGACTGCAATAATAAAGATGCTGTTCATAAAGAAAAAGAACCATAGGATGTAAGGTCACGTAATTTTTGTATTTCCTTATTCTGTGGATTTCTCAAGCCACAGAGACCCCTCCAGCCTATACAATTCCCCTCTGACCCTCCCTCTGCTCTGCCAGCCTGGCCGCTGTCTACCTATCACTTGAAACCGAGGGCTGATTTCAAACACTCTCAAGCCTGACTGGTAAATCACATGCTTTTCTCTGATGTGTCATTTACAATGTTGATGTAGTGAGATTTAAATGGAGCCTTGCTCTTACAGCTTGAAGAAAAATGAAAGTACAGAAAAGAGTCTATTGTTTTGGCACTAGGCTGCATGTTGCATAGTGATGCATACACCGATAAGAAAAAATATGTTTTATCAGAAACAACTCTGGGGTTTTTCTATTAGAAACAATCATTGCTATGTGGCACTGTATAAACAGGGTAGAGCAAGGGGCAGTAAAAGCAGTTCAGGTCAGGGAAGAAAAAAACACATTTAACATTCATGCCATCCAACACAGGGTTTTAATATATAAGCACATATAAGCATCTATAAGGAAGAGATCATTACATTTCAGGCAAGAAGCAAGTGTCAGTGCATTCAAATTTATAGCACTAACAATCAGTTCAAACAGCAACCACCACAGATTTCTTCCTTGGATGATTCTGACTTAGCATAATCATGCTGTGCTTATAATGCACCCTGTGCATACAGCGATTCAGAATGCCAATGGCAGAAACCTTCAGATGCAGTTAGTAATACTCAAGTGCTACAGTGACTTCAGCTAATATCACTTCCATATCATTGGTCTATGAACTCTGCATGCTTTGCAAGATTAAAATGTGGTTTGGTGCTCCCAGAGGCGAGCGAGGAAGTTTATGCCGCTGCCTAGCAAAGGTGAGAGCTGAGCTCACCTCCTTTCCCTCTGTTGTCACTTCGTTTTCTAGGGCTGCTCTGAAGTAGGTTAGATGACCCCTGTGTGATGGGTAAGCTGCATGGGGGAGAAGCTAAAGCCCCTAAACAAGCTGCACTGGCACCAAACTGACAGGTGTTGGATTAAGTTTTATTTCAGATTACATTGCAAATACCTTCCTGTGGGATAACTGGCTAATTGCAGGGATAGATGAAAACCATGGGACCTCTGGGGTAATTAAAACTCTCGAGAAAGCAGTACTTACTCTTAGGGAAATTATCTTCTTGTTGACACTGGGTGTAAACCACAAGTCCTCCTATTCCTCCTTCAACAGGGCAGTAAATTGGTTGGCAAACATGAAAAGAGCCAAACACTTTTAATACTATTACAGAAAGCTCTGCTAGACATCCTGCTGTTCAGGGTCCAAAGTGTCACTTTTGTTACTGAATTCTTGTTCTGTACTGACCTTTTAGACCACAGCTACAGTTGTGGTGGTACAACACGTTTTCCAGTAATTTGTTCTACCTCAAGCAAGTTGCAGATTATCAATATAAAGTCAATGTGACCTAATTTAAAATATTCAGACAGCCTTTGTACTAGCTGAGTGCTATGAACCACTGATTGCTGCTTTAACTATGTTTATTTTAGCTAAGCTCAACTGAATTAAGAAAGATTCAAATTAAATCAGAACAAGCCATTCCAGAACTGAGATAAATAATGTTAGGGCCATATAAAGATTTGCATCACTTCAATTAATCCAACACAGAAAAGATTTAAGAATATTTTAGTTGTCAAGCAGATTGCGAAGAAGTATTTTTGATACATTTTAGGGAAAAGCTTTTGGGGATTACTTTCTGCTAATGTATCAGTAGATTATTTCTAAATGCTGAAAGTATCAGAGCTACCTTTTATGAGAAGTGGCCCAAAATTGAAAGAACAGATCTGAACTCTTGAATTTGTGGGTTGGAATGTAATTCTCACACCTATTTATCCAGCCTTGCCAGACTTATTACCACTACTTGAGCCCTAAGAGTGAACCTACTTTTACAACTTTGTTTCCTGATCAGATGCAAAATTGCAATACGTGAATTTTATGGTTTGGGACTAGGCAGAGCCAAAACCTTGTAGAGCACCATTCCACTCAAGACCAAGTATTCTCATCAAGATCACCTAATATCCCAGGTCTTCCATTTGGAACTTTATTTTGTTGAAGACGCTTGTGGGATTTTAACATGATGTAAGCGAAGCACAGCTTAATGCAGAGCCAACACCAGAATCTTCAAACTCTGTCTCTGCCTATTCCTCCCAGTAGCTGCAACTAGTCTGGAAAACCAGTTGATCTAGTGCCAGTTGCTCAGGCAAACAAGTGGTGTTAGCGGTATTTGGTTTCTGAGCATTTTTTTTTTTTAAAGCAAGCTGTTCATCCCACACACCTTCCAGAAGTTAATTTTTAAGCCCACCAATTTTTTTTCCAAACTATATCACACAAACAAAAGTATTCCTTACACTCTTAAAAACATGGAAATTACAGCATGTAGGACTTTAAACTGAGCCTGCTTGAAAGACATTTGGGAAAAGAGAATACACATTCACTATGAATAAAAGTGATTGTTAACCAATACAAACAAAGGTGACCTAAGCTATTTTTCTTTTTCAAGAACACCGGTATCCTATTGAACACCTTTGCCTCCTATTATACAATTCTGCCTTAGCAATAAAATCAACTGTCTGCAACAGTTTTAGTTTGTTGTATGGTTAATACCAATAATGTACTCAAAATTGATGTTTAACAGAGTGAACTGATTTGTTAGAGTGTTAACAGCCACAGACTTTAACTAATAAACAGATCATTAACTGCTGGTAATAAACAACTTGCCAGGATCATTTATTATTTAAGAACATACTTTGTCTTCAGAAAAGATGGCCCTGCTTAGGTCTATGTATGACACCTTTCTGGCTGTCATTCAAAGTGGGAGGCACAGACAAAGCTACAGAGAAACTAGTTCGCACACACTAGATCAGAATTCATTAAAAAATACTGGTTTTCATCAGGAAGTAATCACAAGAAAAATATTAACTCTTTCCACTGTTCAACAATATGGTCAGCATTTTTACAAAGCCCTTGTTTTTAGTACTGCCTCTACCAGTAACGCGAGGAATCTAATTTCCAGTTCTGATCAAATATTGTAACTTCTTCATCGTTCTTACCGTATGGGATGCCACTGCAGCAAGCATTTCCTTCTGGAAGTGGTTCTGTATGGGACATACTATTTGTATGCAAAGAGCTTTTGTAATGGAGGAGAAAGGAAGTTGAAGAGAAAAGCCATGCAAACTTTGTTACAGGAGAGAAAGGAAAAGAGGTAGCTTGAAATTATTGATTCTAAAAAAAAAAAAGAAAAAAGAGATTTCTCCTTTGCAAAACTAAGGTGCAGGAAGAAGCTACAAAGTTACAAATATGTTGTCTAATTGCTCTAGATGATGGCTAGAGATTTGGAAGGAACAGAAGAAAGCCCTTGTCTCCTGGGGATCTCAAAGCTGTTCCATGTATAATAAAACAAAGTCACACAGTAGATAGATTTTGCATGTTGGACAGTTCTAATTTTGTCAATATTTGAAGTGCAACAGGATAGTGCCACTCTAGTTTCCTTGTGGTCCTCACTCATGAAAGGGGTGATGTGGCACAATACCAGCCTGACTGAAAAGCAGACACACCTTCCAAGACTTACTGTTACAGTAAATTTCAGCTACCAAAGCAACCAGCTGGAAGATGCCATAACCTTTTACCTGCATTACTTCAACAACCTTATTACTCGGTCCCATAAATATATACCCTTATGCTCTGGGTGACAGATAAGAGCAGCTCAATGACAGTTTGCTGATATCCAGATTTTAGATTAATAATCATGTAACAATAATTTCTTTTCTAATATCCCCTTAGAGGCATAAGCAAAAATTATGAGAATATTTTGCTAGGTCCACAAATAAACTGCACAAATATCCCAAAGAAGTTACAGGCTGACTGCAAACACAGCCTCAAGGCTGAAGTGGTAATCTTTAACAATTAACTCTAAATTCCTGCTGAGATGTACATATAACACTTTAATAGCAGACAGTTGAAGGATGCCTTCCTTATGCCAGATCCTTTACAGGTGAAGAAATGTCTTTTAAGAAAAAAATTTCACTGGAATTTTTTTACATCCCTGTGCAAGCCAGGGAGAAGGAATTTTAATATAATAATATAATAATTCTGACCTTAAACCAATATCACAAATTGGCTATTACTTGCACTAAGAAACAAAACCTGTATTTGCATGCTGGTTGGAAAAATGCTTCCATTTAATTGCTTGTGGAAGAAGCACACTTTATTTATAGACATACTGTGCAGGAGGAAATTTGGCTTTCCTACCATATAATAAGATGCATGGCGCTCTGCCAGGATGCTGGCTATCCCAGGACATTTGGTGTTCCATATACCAAGAATGTGGAATTGCACTGCCTATAAACAAAGAAGGCTTTTTTTTCTAAGGATACTTTAAGACATGCTTTTTCTTGGATGCAAAAGTGATAAACTAATGCAACATTTATGTAGTTGCAAAAAGATCTTTCTTTAGTATCTTTATAACCACTTGGTTTAATTAGCTAATGAGGAGCTAAAACAGATTACTTGCCACTCTTCCTTTTTCCATTTATGGAAGATGCTGAAAAAAACTCCTGTCTTTTATGGGTTTTGGTTATAATTCTTAAAAACCAGGGTATTACTTACACAAATACTTCCAATCAGCAGGATGACACACATAAATAAGGATCGCAAGACTGGGATTTACTAATCTGTCAGAGTCAGTGTATCCAATTAATTCATCTGTTTGTTTAGGTAGGAGGTTTTTTCACTTTATTATCTTCAGTCTCTTTGACCACAAGAGAGAGAAGGCCATGGGAGGGGGAGTGGAGATAGATTTTTGAAGGGGAGCCATAATTAGCTCAATTCTTGGCCTGAGCTCAGGAATGTTGTTACTGCTAAATAGCTCCTTAAATGGAATATTTATAAACTAGAGGCAAAGCTGTAATGTTAGAAGAGAAGAAACCCCAAACCAAAATAAATTTAGATGCACAAGCCCTAGGTTAATGCCCTGGTATGATGACATAATCCAACCCAAGGGACAGGAATGAAGAAACGTGTTACTGACCGTAAATCAGCGCATTGCACACAGACCTTTGGCACCCCGTGGAGGGGATCAGGACCTCAGAGTCTGGATCCACCCTGAAGGTCCCTTGAACAGCACCTGGCTCTCACATGGGGGCCACATGTGTCCTTCCCAGCACCCTGTGTGCCTGCCCGGCGGGAGCCTGCCTTGCCCCACAGCCGCAGCACTGCTGGGCTGCCCTCCTCCCTCCTCAGCAGCCACCCCACACAAGCTCCTCATGAGGGATTTCTACCCAAATGGTGGTAACGAGAAGCATGTGCCCAGGAGTGGGCAGGCTGCATTCTGCCTGGTCTTGCAGTCCTCCGGCAGCAGGCAATAGGGCTGGGGTCTACGTCAAGGCATCTTCCAGCTATCCTGTCGGAGAATCACAATGTATTTCACATCACACCCACAGGGCCATGCCCTGCTGTGCCCTGGATCCAGCACTGTTTATCCAAAGCAGATTTAACTTTTATATCACACACAGACTACAGGGCCCAAACCAGGTCCCATGGAAGTCATCTGGACTTAAATAGGGACAAGTTCAGGACCACAGCTACTTTCCAAGTAAAATAAATCATTAAGCTATGATGCAAAGAATTTGTGCTAGGCCTCCGCACAAGACTGAGTTTAATCATTGCAGATCAGGGTATTTGGGGACAACATCTATTTTGTAACTTCATAAAAAAAATCAAATAAGTGAGCCATGGCCTGTCCAAAATTTAAAATTATTTTCCACATTTAAGAATTTCTCATAGACAACTTTGCTTGCACTGTAATATCCCAAGGAAGCTTGTTAAATGGCTTTCCAAGGCTATATGATCTTTATTAAAAAATTGTAGCACTGTCTCCTGGACTAAAGGAGGAAAGGAATAATCTATTTTTCAGATCAAGTTCTTGAAAGCTTGCAATAGTGGAAAATAAATCTTACAAATTCTCTCTAAATTTCCATTCAACATTTCCTGTTCCAAACGCAGAGACAGTTCTCTCCTAAAGACGCTGCAGTGCATTCATAAATTGCAGCAATACTGTTTCCTTGACAAATCCCTTTCAAATCCAATAAAAAAAACTTAATGGGATTAACTGCTTGGAAATTTAGTTGAAAAGTTTAGTTTAATAGAGCAAAACCAAGTACATCAATATATTAAGAGTGCAAAACAAAGTATGGGGAAATGGAAAGCAGAGAAAGAGAGAAGCAACATAGAGATACAATAGAAATGGCAGAGAAATAGAGAAGCAATTTTTGCACCTGGATGCAAATAGCTGTGTAAGAATTTGGTCATGAAGTGTACACACCATGCTGCATGTAGAGCCTGCAGGTAGAACCCCAAAAGGACTCTGGGGTGCTGGAGACCCTCAGCCCTCATGAGGGTGACCCGAGGCTCCATAGTTGAATCCCAACAGGAGAAAAGAGCTTCCTCCTGGTCACATGAAACAGATAATATTAAAAGGTTTTGTTTGTCATTGTGCTGGCCAGGCCAACTCCTGCAGCAAACAAGACTGTGGTGAATCTTCATTGACAACAGCGGCCAACGGTGCTGGGACGCCCCATCACTTCTTTCAACACCTTTGTATGCAGGAGAGAGTTGGGGTACAGAAATACAATATACCTTTTCTGAAATGTATATACATACAGGCACATGCATACGTGTGTGTGTATATGTGAGAAAGTTTTTTCCTACAGCTTTTCCCTTGACCCTTTTACTTGAGATGCAAAATTCATGGAGGGAGGAAGCAGACAGGTGGTGGGAAGTGAAAGCCTGCTTCCTAATTGATTTTTGTGAAACTTAAAAACCAGCACAATGAACGCAGCATTTCTGACTCGCCCCAAGGAACTATTGTAATAAATACAGTAGGTAGGCCTTTGCGTGGGCCAGAGAAAATGATCAAAACCCTGTAGCCAACTCTAGTTTGGCACTGCCTAGGCTACAACTCCAATTTTAAAAACAAGCCATAATTACATTGGTAGAAAAATCTTAGTAGAAAAGAAGAAATGCATCTTGTTTGGAGCCAATTCTACTCAGATATTTGAATTTATAATTCTTTAGCAAGAATTTGTTCTTAGACCTTTTTTTGTTTCATCTGTTTTGCTTGCTGATTCCTTGAAATGAACCACAAAAAAAGACAGAACTGCATGACTGGAATTTACCGCATAGCTGTAAAAACTTTATCTGATTCAGATACTTAAAGTATAAATAGAATGTGGTGGGACCGTGAGCTGAGTTAAATATTGATTGGTAAAGTATAAACATGTACAGATGAATAAATGCTGAAACAATAACACACTGTAGTAATTTATGATTTTTCCAATCAAAAGTTATTTCCGAGCTATTTTTGTATTTGAAGACAAGTATGTTCCTGCATGTTTGTCATTTGCAAGGCTGTGCCTTTTTCCGAGTTTCTTGTTGGTTGCCATTCATGCTACATGAGAAACCACCTCGGGCACATGGTATTGGTTTTATCCTCTTATTGGAGAACAGAAAATATGTCTTGCAGGAACAGATAATTAGTTTCTTAACATGTTCATTTTTTTGTAAAGCCTCTCATTAACAAAAATGATCCTAAACACTTTTCACAGTAAAGGAATTGAAGCATCTCAAAATATGCTTCAAATGAATCTATTATCCCCATACCCTCTCCCCACCCATTCCTTCGCCACTCCGCCGTTCCTGTGCAGCTCTGCACACAGAGCCAAAATGAAAAGATTTTTCCTATCATGATGTATGACTTCAGATTTTTCCTACTTTAAAAAAACAAGTGCTGCAAACAGATCAGTTTCAAATTATCCAAATAATCTTATGCAATATTCTGCTAATGTTTTCATATGTTATATTCTTAGATACAGAAATACTTCAGGGCATACATCTATACTGACCATATGAACACCTTGTTCCCCTAGCTCGCCTACGTTTTTGTGGAGGCTTTCACTTTTGAAGTCAATAGTGTGGGTCTTAAATCTGGAGCTGAAAACAGATCTAAAAATCTGTGTTTTGTACTTATAACTAAATATAGTTAAATATATTAACTATACATATTTATGTAAGTTTAAGTTTTATAATCCATGAACTTTATAGGAGATAGAGTCAGCCTCAAACACTCAAGTTCTGGCGTTAAAGTCCAGTTAAACTTAAAAACTGGAATTCTCAAAACTTTTGGCCTCGACCTTTCCCTTCTAATTTTTAAGTCTTTAGGGCTTAGACTTGCATGTTTTCTCCACAACCACAAGAGCTAAAAACATTGCTTTTCAGTGAAAGCTGAGAATCACAGGTAATGAGATGTCTCCAGGAGCTGGCGTTTTAAGGAAAAACACCAAACATCATGAGACTCGTAATAAAATCATGAGTGTTGGAAGCACTGTTACAGTCTTGCTTTCAGAATACAATGATTCTTGTAAAACACAAAATAGGGCATGCTAAACCAATTCTTTTCATAACAATACCTCTACATTTGGTACTTACACTGGTAGGCTGAGGATTATATGGCTGTTTTTTCATACCACAGCAATTTACAGGTCCACGACAACAAACTTCAGTTGCTAAAAACTAAATATAAATTAAAAAAATCGAGGAAGGAAAACAGACTTTTTCTTTAATATGATTCTTGTTCCTTCTGACTACGGGTTCAATCTGACTTTTCTTCTTAAAGCCTTACCTTACATGACCTTTTTATGGTAGGGACCACAGAACTTCTTCTAAATGGAGAAAAGTGCTTTGTGGGTGGCAACATTTTCCCAGAAAGGGAAAAAGTTGCAAGTATCAAATTTAAAAAGTGAGGAAAAAGACATCACACATTTGGAGTTCTACAGGCAATAAATTTATTGTCAATAGTCAGGTTCAAATAGCATCATCTGGGGAAAAATTCCCAACAGACCCACAGTGTGGATGAGAAAATAATTTTGATCACTTGAGTTCTGACATTTTTATGAATTTAATTTAAGGTGGCAAGAAGAGACCTAGTAAAAATGGCTGAACACCTACCAAAGGGAAAAAAAACAAATAACCCGAAAGAAAATGAAACACTTTTTTTAGAAGGAAAGCTTTCATGGCTGTTGATGTGTTTTTAGGTTCCAATATAAAAGTATTTGTAGCAACATTTCAGTAGGGGGACAATAAGAAAAAACAGTCACAAAAACATTTCAAACAGTCTGACCCAAATTACTTTTAAATGAAGGGTGACTTTGTAGTCTAACCTGAGAACCAAACAAGGTAATTGGGGCTCTCAGTTTGATAATATTTTTTTGTGACTTTGAGCAAGTCAAGTGATTTAGTATTAACCATTTTTTAAAGCCCACATTTGCAGAGATAGCATAGTTATCTGCCGAGAAGAGATCTGATGCTTTCAGAAGTACACCCAGCCTTCTTTTCTAGCACTGCCTTTGCTCCTTAGAGGAAGCTGTACTTTGAAAAAAAATCTTGTATTTTCCTGTCCTTCCTTTTTCTCCCATCTCCTATTGATATGTGTTTAATGGGATATTGCAGGAAGGAAAAGATCCTAAGTGGTGTATTTGAGATAAGGGGCACTCTTTGGCCAACAAACGATAACCACGTACTGGGCTGTGCTAGCCAATACCTGTGCAGGTCAATGGCTGGGGTTATTCCTCTCCCTTAGGCACAAGTGTGATTGCACAGAGTGCAGTGTCCAATTTAACGCTCCTCAGTATGAGCAAGACATTGGAACTAATCCAATGGAGGGCCACCAAGACTGTTAGGGAGCTGAAGCACATGATGCACAGGGAGAGGTTAAAGAAATTGATCTATTTAACCTGGAGAAAAGGAGGCTAAAAGGAGATCTAACTGCTTTCTTCCGCTTCATAGTGGGTGGTTATAAAGGAGGTGGAGCCAAGCACTTCCCGGAGGTGCACAGAAGAGGCCAAAAGCCAATAAACAAAAGTTGCAAGTAGTGGCATTTCAGTTAGATATTAAAAAAATATCCTCACAAAATACTGAATCATATTGCCCAGAGAGATTGTGACGTCTGCATACCTGGACATCTTCAAAAGCTGACAAAGAACTGAGAACCTAAATTGGCTCTACTTTGAATGGTGAGTTAGATCAGATGTGATTTTCATTAATAAAGTCTCCATTTTTACCCCCAAGACAGAGGTTTGTGGACTTTGTGGTTGGTTGAACTTTTTGTCTTTCAATTCCATGACATTAGAACAATTTACTTTCCACATTGTTTCTTCTTTGAAAGCATCATGATGGTATTTACTCTTAATGTTACTACTGAATTTAATGTGCTTCCTTCACTGCAGTCCAGGGTGTGATGGTGACTTCTACAGATATACATAAGCAAGATTTAATCTATCATACTCATGACCTACTAGCATATTAGTTGCAACAGCACAGAGCTATTCACCTTTTTCCTCAAATGTCTGGTGTCATTTATGATGCTAGATTTTGCATGCTACTGAGACTGTGCATAGTATTCAAGCTATCTGTTTCGGGTATGTTTGCATGAGTTGTAATCACACATTTGACTGACAGGTGCTAACAAAATTGTTATGGCATTAACTTGAATAAAGATCTCCCATGGAGAGTGCTTAACAAATGGGGTCCCTGTGTCTTTGCCCAGAAACAGGCCCTTAGGCACCAGGAATAAATAAGTGCTATTGTTATAAAGCACTGGCAGGGCAGCATCTTTGTGTGTAATCTTCAGTTTTGCTTACTAATTGCCATGGCAACACACGCTGAGTACTTACAACAGTTGTTATCATGACACTTTGCTGTTCTGCCTTCTCTGAGGTATCAAAAGCTATCAGAATATTTTCTCAGAAGCCTTGGGAAGCCCAGGAGCTGTGGGCAAAGACTCAATATCCTCTGAGAAACAAAGCATGTACCATTCCCCAGTTAAGCTCTTGATGTGGCCATCAGGAAGAAAGTCTTTAAAGAAAATCAAGAAAAAACAAAGAAAATTAAGCAAAAGCACCTGAAGAATTGAGACACACTGACGAAGCAGCTGAGATTATTTCAGGAAGGTGGTGGACTAGCCAGCCTAGCAAATTGCTATTTTTATTGCTCAAATAATATACACCCTCTAGTTATGCCAGTCCTTGGGTTTCCACTGGATGGAGCACTGGATTTGCATCTTGACAACTGCAGCAAGTGAGATTTAAACTGCTTTTGAGATCCTGGGTAAGCAATCAAATGCATCACTTCTCTACTAGGACATGACCTTCCCGTGCCTTCTGCAGTGACTGTTCTTGTGCAAGGCACCACACGATAAAAGATGACAGCACCGGTCCCAGTGCAACACAATTATCAGATGATGCGCAACTCCCCAGCCAAAACAGAAGGCCTTGTCATCCAGCTGTACTAGCCCCTGTGGCATGCTGTTCAGTCACCCATACATCTAAATTCATTGTTGTATGTAATTGCAAACATGATTCCCATGTACTGATTTTGTGTGTGAAAGTAGCTGTTAGAAGTCTTGAGCTATTGCAGAGATGGGGTTCCAAAAATTGTCAGACAAACCAACTAAAATTGTCTGGTGTACAGGAACTATTGGCATCACAAGATGCTGTTAAAGCCCCACGTGAGCTGATGCTGAATGTAGGACGCATGCCTGGCTCTATAGAAGGCTGTAGACCAGTTAGCATAATTTCACACCAGTACTATCAAGTGACCATGAATCCTTGTTTTCAGTTGGGGGTCAATTCTGGGGCAAGGACTTGCAGTGCATTGCAAGTGTATGAGGCACACCGGAAGGTGGTTAGTGCACCAAGTTTCTCTAAGTTGTAGACAAACTATGAGTTACTGTTGATCAGACTGGATTTTGTCTGTTTTTCTGACTGTCTGTCCAGAATTTCCTGAGCGAATGAATAGCGAGCCATTTTCTCAAGTGAATAAGTCAAAGCAGATTCTAAGATGCTCCACTTTAGAAATTACTATGATCACTGGATATAAAAAAAACTCTTTTCTCGGTAAATAGTGGCTTTTCTTAAAGGCATAATTCTGAGTATCATTTTACTCTTGGTGATTATTAAATTTTCAAATTTCGACACCTTAACAATTGACCTTGATCAAGGTTTTGAATTGCCCGTCATATGACAAAAGCTTTAGACACCAAGCAATTATTTAGTGATAGCTATCAGGATAAATATGCACTGAAAAGAAAGATAGAATGAGTGCACATCTCAAATAGCAAGTGCAAAAAATATAATCAAAGTCAAAACTTAATTTGCATGTGTCCACAACTCTGCTCTATAACTTTTTCCTCTTCAATTTCCATGTATTGGAATATACTGAAGGTAAAATTTAAGACTTCAAAAGAAAATTACAACTTTTCAATAGCTATCATGAAAAGATGAGGAGCTGAAATCTAATGTCAAGTCAAATTAAAGCATATTATGGTGCAAATTCTATTTGCATTTTGCACATTTTAATACCTTGACTATTTACGAGCTAGAGACACAAAATTCCACTTACAGCTACTTCTGAAATCAAAGAAAAAAACCACAATGTACTTGCTTCTTTTCACAAGCAACTATGTTGTATTCAGCTGGAACTAGGATACTAGTTAATTTTGTTATATTAGAAGAGTGTTGATTACAAACTGATTTCCTGACCCTTTCTTTATTAAGTAAATGTTTATCAAAACTCAGACAGATCATTCAAGGTGAAATGAAAACTTTGAAACTGCTTAGAAAGAATTAATGCACAGAATAGTCCTGTCTATGTGTCATTACAGCAGGAAAAGCAGCAAATATCACTCACTGGACACCATAGATCAGCACAATGTCTGTCTATAGACCAGTAGAAAACATCCCCTCTTTCAAATAGTACATGGAGTTGATATTTTTGTTCTATGCTTTATTAAGATATCAGAAAGGCTGTTCTCATGGTGTTGTCTTGCATTTCAGTTTAAAATAACTATGTCTCTGTTTATCTGTTTCCCTGTGCAGGAAGCTTAATGAGCCCTGTACCATCTCCGAGTTGACATTTGCAAAGTGAAAAACTCAGCAGTATTTAATAAAACATTTCTACTTCTTGTGGCTGTAGGAAAAGCTCAAGTGCATGTCTTGAGTAGCTGGTGCAGCAACACATGAGCATAGAGAGAGCTTAAAGAGGGTTAAACTCCTTTCACCAGTGAGGTGCTGCCTGCACCCATTGACCTAACCGGAGCAATTAACATGATCAAGTGGGGGACTGGACCACAGGGTCAACCAGCACAGGTTTACATGCATTGTGGTTAGAGGACACCAGGTTCCCTTAGGCCTACCCCATCTGCAAGACATCACAGAGCAAAAAAGCCTAAGTCCTGCTCACTCTATGTCACAGCACATACAAAACTATCAGGCTGCAGCAAGGCTTTACCATGGGTCAGATTCTGCTGTCTCTGTTGTTTCTCCATCCTCCAGAGGCCAGGCCACACTCCTCCTTGTCTCTGCTACATCTGGGTTCTTCCTTCTCAAGGCTCCTCCTCCACCCAACCTCCTTTCCCACACTCCTCAGGGCTATTTAACCACTTTTTGGGAACGAGCTACAGCTGCACATCGTCCATGTCAATCAACCCACTGCCTTCGAAGCAAGGCCACAGCTGCATGTTATCAATGCTAATCAACCCACTGCCTTCATTCCCCTACCAGAGAACAAAAGAGCAATTATATATTTTTATGCTATGGAGTTCTCTATCTTGTTATAACAGCACATAGCTCCCCTTAAAGTCCAGACAAGTGGAGAACTGGAAAACATTCAGTATGGTACCTCCATACCCATCAGCGTATATACATATGCATATCTATCTATCTATCTATATGTATATGTATGTGTTTAAGACTTCTGAGGACGCAGAATAGGGCTCTAGGCAAATGTGGGGCATGGGACACCTGGACTCCAGGAACATCCTTCACTGAGCTCTCCCTGCAGTCTTGAGAACATCAGTCCCTACCCATCCTGTCCCAAGTACAGGCTGTATCTGAAACTCAGTGGTTGTTGAGGTGCTTCTGTGGTAATTCCACCAATATCCAATGGTCACCCTTTCTCCTTGTCACTCAAGTTACCTCTGACAGAGAAACTTCCCCTTCACTTCTCTGGCCAACTCCAATTTTTTTGAATTCTTGCTTTTGGCTGGGATTCAAGCAGTAGTGAAAAGTGCAACAGACAGTTGTATCTCTTTAACAAGAGAAGTGAATGTAGGAAAACCTTTTCCCAGGTACAGTAGTGACTTATCTCTTCCGATATTTTCTCTGAGACCAACCAAAACCAGATGCTGTAAAATAAGTGTGTAAACTTCGTATTACTTTCATACTGTGCTCAGAGCAACTTGCTCCTCACTGAGTTTCTGGTGACTTAAAAAATTAAAGTTATCAACTCTCTTTTCTTTTAAGCCTCAGTCGATGTAACTGCAGGTACTTGCCCTGCTTTGACGATTTGCAGGTGGGAGTTTCACGGTCACACCTCTGGCATGCACCACTTCTGAGTCACTCTCTGAATTACGGAGGCTTGGTTTTAGCTAGTTGAAGCCCGGAGAGGGCCAAGCTCTGCCTCTGGGGGGTTATGCAGTTGCAAAGCAGGCCCAAGATGCTGGGATAGCCAGCCATAAAGGATGCAGTGGACATGCCCAGGGCTGGCACACTGGGAACAAGGAGGCGTACTTCCAGGTTGGGTCCTGAAGTTCCCTCCTGGGACTGTGCCAGATCTCTCCAAAGGAACGAGACAGGATCTCACCAAGACAAGGAATTCACAGATGTCTTTCGCTCCTTTCTTTTTGAGGCCCAAATGATCTGACCAAGAAAAAAGGCTTATTTTGAAATGAGGGATGAGAAGGCTTCACATTATCTATTTTTCTAAAGCCTCACTGTAATGGGCCACTAATAAACATAATTCACGTTTTTTAGATTCCACCCCAGTTCTCTTTAACAATGTTCTGCTTCTGTCAACTGAACTGTCCTTTGCAACAAGCCATCTCATTTTACTGGTCTCAAGCAATGAATGAAGATTTAGCAAAGGCTATCTGCAGGATAGCATACAGCCGCACAACACGCAACTTAATATTCATACTTTGCATATGTTAAGATTTATCATCCATCTATCTTTATTCTCACTTTTGCCTATTGATTTGTTGCATAGGTAGGTTTAATTCACTTAATCCCTGCCTGTCTCAGTGTCTGTGACTATAAAATAAGACAATGAGGGGAGGAGAACAGCATGACCTACTACATGATCTGTAAGTCTTACAGACAATTCCCAATATCAGTAGGAATTTCGCTGCAGAAAGAATGGCAGAATCTGCTTATGATGCTTAGCTGGATCCTCCACTATGCAAGCAAGGCACTCAGGTAAAACTCTATAAAGTTACACCATTACAGGAAACATTCAAGTTCAAGAATTTGTCCTCCTAAACTGATTTGTTAGAGGTTGTTTTTGTTCATTTTCATCAGTCACAAGAATTGTTTCTAAACATTAAAAACTATATAAACCAACTTCTAATTTAAAACACTCCTGCAGAAAAAGCGCACCAGGAAAACAGCTGTTCCATGCACAATTGTGACACAGTGACTTACAATGACTAATTAATGAGAACACCTGGAGTATCTTTCAGAGCTAAACTGGAAACAAAATACTGGAGATTAGGTTTTCAAGCTACTGGTGGTCCTCACTAATCTCTTTCAGGTGTAAACCACAGTGTACGTGGAAAGCAAAATCTGACTCATTCCTGCGAGACAGGAGGTCTTCAGGCTAATAATTGCAGCATGTAGTTTCCATAAAATTTACGAGGTTGGCTTTAAATTTTAGTAGTGGCAGGCCTGTAATAAATGCCAATGAGGTCCATCAAAATGAGTATTTGTGTGTGTCCTCATAAAAATAGATCAACCTTTTTAACAGACTCCATGCAGAGGAATTTGTATAATTACAACACATATCTACAGCTTTAGAGTCCTTTCCACACCAAAACTAACATGCTAAGTCATAAATACAGAGGAAAAATAAACACAGGAACATAATAAAAGAGATTTGGTTGGGTTAAGTCGTTCTGTCTCAGCTGCCATGTTGTAGCTAACAGAGTTTCCACTAGGGGTGGGCAAAGGGATTATTTTCCCTGTTTGTCAGCTTCCCCCTCACCTTTGCCTCTTGCACTCTTGAGGATGGCAAGCGAGCCTGTTCACATAAAGGAAAGGAAAGGGAGAATCAGAAGGGAGGAAGGGTCCTGCCACACATAGGTACATTAACTCCCGGACCATGCATTAACTCTTATCATGCTGGTCTTGATGGAAACACTCAACAAAGAATGAGAGATGCAAGACAGTCCAAAAAAAGGACAAATTAAGTTTACATCTTCTGCAGTATGTCTATAACTTGCCAGTTCCATGGTCACAGCTGAATTGTCAACTCCAAGTAATAAAATATGGTTTATGTATGAGATTCTCCACCATGCCAAGTTTCCACATAGTTCAGCTGAAGTGGAGGGGAGGTTATGATTCACTGATTCTCTCCTCAGCCCAGCCACAGTTTCATCCTGATGAATTATCCACCAGCAGGGAAGAGTTGGAGTGTTATGTGTCAATACAATCCTCATCCAAGCCTACCTCTGCTGCCAGGGGCAAGAGCCATGGAGCATGGAAGCAGGGTTTGGGGTCAGGGCGGGGTGGGGGAGAAGCCAGGGAAAATGTTACTTGGAGACCTGGATGCATTTTAGTATAGTGCTCTCCCTAATAAGACTAGAGACAGAGTTTTATAGGTGTTCATACACCTCAAAACACAGATGGGCATTTAGTGAGATTTTAAAAAACTCCTATGACATTTACAGGAGTTAAGAGATGTTAAAAGCTCAAGAGGCACCTCTTTACACCTTTAGATTCCTGAGTATTTTTAAAAGGTTTGGTCTGAAAATCAGCCAGTGCTTTCCAAATTGGGCTTGTTTTTTGAATAATTTGAATAGCCATAGCATTGCTTTTTTTCTAATGTACTTAATGAATTCAACTTTTGTGTAACAGCCAGAAAACAGAGACTAAGCATGGAACTCAGTTTATTTTAGGCATCTGAAAATAAGGTACGTGAATCTCCTCAACAAGTTGCTGATCTACCTATAGTCACTGGAGAGAGCAGACACCTCGGAATGGGATGAGTCGACCCCTGGAGATGCCTGTCTCTCTTCCTTGACCACAGAGGGAACATAGGCAACAAGCTCAGATTAGACGCCTAATTCGTAACAGCTGAAGCCAGATGAGACAAATTCCTCCTCTCCCAGTGACTTAGCCAAAGGCGTACAGAAGACAATGGGAGAGCACAACATCGAATTCAGACTCCCAAAACTCCAGCCAGTGTTTAATCACTGAACTGAACTTTTCACTTGAGAGGAGGTGTCAAAGGCTTTTGCCAAAACAATTCCAATTTATACATGACAGAAAACAATGAAAGTTGGGCTGACTAATAAGTACAGAGCTGGGACTGGAGGGTGCAAAAGGGAGATACCCAAGCTCAAAGCCTTTCCCCACAAACCAACCAGTTCACGACAGAAGTGGCACCGCAGATGTGCGCAGGCTGCAGCCACCCAAAGGAAGAGCTCTGCTGATGGAGGAGCGGGACTGCTCAGACGTGGGTCCCGACAGCAGGAATCCAAAAGCAAAACGACTTCCAGCTGACCAGCCATGCTATTTTTTCCCACTACGTATCTATCTCAATACCCTGATCAAGGTCAAAAGGCACACGTTTTTCCCTTAAAAATATAACTGTTAATAATAAGGAAGAATAACTAGTTTTCAACTACTTCAATAGTCCTGGTGATACTCTGAAGTTCTGCAGCACAGTGCAATGCTAACTCACAGTGAGGCACGTGAAGGAACAGCTCTTACAAAACAGTGTAGACAAATATTATTTGTATTAAAAATTTCACTGAAGTATTCACTTTTTTTCATTTTTCTCATTATATCTTATAATTTCGTTTCTCATTCTGATCAGGAAACTGTTCTCTCACTAATAAACTCTGAATCTTATGGGGAAAAGGGTTTTAAACAAACTTAAGAGATGATCTTTTCTTAAGTGTTCTTACACTGCCTTTCAGCTTTTAAATAATAAAAAGGTGCCCAAAACATGACTTATTACAAAACCAGCTGATTAAAAAGGCATTTACTTCAAAAGTTGCAGTAGAAAGATGTCAACTGCTTCTAGTGGTTATTAAAGTATCATCACTACACACTGTCCCCTGCTCTCAGTGAGCTGTGTAACTTCTTGCCGTAACACCTCTAGGCCCCCTCTTGTCCTCCCTCATGCCTTTTAAATGACATTTGAGAATACAAAGCAGCTGAGCCCCTACAAGAGATACAAACTTTGGCCCTAGTGGTGAAGTCAGTGGCAAACCTGTAGCTGGTCGGTCAGGCCAGACTTTCACTCCAGCGCGGTTCATGGGACCCTGGGCAGAGCACAGGCACAGACGTACTACGGACATGTCCTCCAAGACTGGGGTCTGATGGCCGCTAGGTGACTTAGCCAAAAAATCTTCTGAACAATTATTATGGTCTCACTGTGATCGCAGAGGTTCAGTGCGACATGCAATTACTCTTATTCCAATCAGAAAACCAGCAACCAGCAATGTCATGTCATTTGTGTTTCAGTTTTACTTGTGCCTCTCTATGGCTTGGACCTTCTTGACACAGTTGGTCACTGCAGTACCCAAACAACACCCATTCAAGGTGCAACTGCACCCCCGTGTCCCCAGTCCATCCTTGCAAACAGCTGGGAGATTTACTCATCTTTTAACTTTCCGCTTGGCAGTTTGATGCACAAAAGCTTCAGCAGAGGTTGTGCTAGCTACTGTCAGCACATAGGAATGGGCACTGCCCCAGAGGGCTTACAAAAAATTAGGCAGAAAGCTGTCTAGAAGACAAATTGGTATTTTGCTTTCTGACCCAAACAGCTATACAAAAAGTTACGGTCTTGTGGGTTTTTCCATAAGAAGAAATCAACAGTCATCAGGTGTTTCCTTGACCGACCTGAGGAACCTGTAAAGCAGCTGCGCCATGGGCAGCCAGCAGTGCAGGAGTCAGCACTCCAGAATGTTGTGCCCAGCTAGCGCTTAGCTGAAAACCTTGTCTGTCCTCTCCACTTCTCACTGACCTGACCCTGACACTTGCTTTGGCTGACAAAGCCCTGGGCATTTATGCCTCTTCTCCTAAGTTATTTGTCCTGCTTCTGCTTCCCAGACGCACAACCGTCAGCACCCTGGGCCATCCCTGTTCTTTGCCCAAGTGCTGTTTCAGCAGCCTTTGTCCACATTAATTCCTGAATAGACCTTATGCTGCCGTGGCAGTGGCGTACGAAGCAGAGTTCATTACAGAACGGGATTTTAACCCAGATGTCCATTACCTGCGCGATGATGCTCTGGCACTTGCCTTTAGCCCGAGCCTCCTGGCTGTTTGGTATGGGAGGATGACTACTCATTGATTTCACTCCCTTTCTTTTGCTATCTTTTCGTAATTAATAACAGAAGTAACACTGGGGCATGTCCTAAGTGTGTGTAAAGAACGGTATCCATTTTAATAGCTTTATATCCAGAACAGATCGGGCTTAATTAAATAACTGTTATAACTTTCACTTCTTTGTACCATTCTAGCCACTCACAAGCTGCAGTGATTGCTGTACGTGCCAAATCATCACACTTCGGTACAGCTGCTGCATCTCTGAGGCAGAGATTTGCTTTCCAACATATTCTGAAGCTCAGTGATGGTTCAATAAAACAGCTAGCTATCTCTCCAGACTCTAGATTTCTTTTTATTTTAAATACTTCTACAAGTAACTGAATATTTATCTGATTTTTTTATTTAAATGCTTGGCATTTTTCAGGAGATTTGGAGGCTTTTGAAAGGTACCTGGTGACAAACCTGACAAGAGTAAGTGTATTCTGTCTGGAGAGCAAAGCAGCGAGGGCCAGCTGCTTCCACCACCAGGACCATGGGACAAACCAGGGTAAGAAGCGTCCAGATGCCTGCAACCCCAGCAGTGGATTATCCCCTGCAGCTGCCAATGCAGTGCCAAGCTGTATGGTCCTTTTTAGTCACACAGGCTTTGGACATGAAACAGTGTAACGGAGGAAGGAGGAGGAGAGGAGACCTGGTGTCATGTCAAACAAGTTGTACACACAAGCTATCAGCGTTGATCGCTTACAGCCTGTGCTGCATTTTAGCAAGTGAGCTAAGATGAAAGGTTTTCTGTTCCCATTGGAAATCCTCGGAGCCATCCATTCAGCCTATCATATGTTCACTATCAGTAACTGCTCTTCAAAGCTGAACAAAAACTACTGTGCTGCATAAAATTGACAAAGTTAATCATATGCAGCATGTTTCCTCTACCATAAATATTCCCAAACACCATTTGTTTCTGGATTTCACTGTTCTCTTAACTAAAGAACAGCTACATTATTGTTTCATCTGTAGCCCAACTGTTTTCCTTATATTTTTACCACTAAATTGAATCTACTGCCAGTAATCTAATTTACATTTAAAATGCACAATATGCCAACATGACCAGACTTCAATAAAATTTTTACTAAAACTCATAAATGCCTTGATTCTGGTGTTTATAGAAATTTTAGACTGTTCATTCCCTGAATGTTATGTCGCTAGCATCCTGAAATCATTCCCATATGAAATAAGAAACATTCCTAGCTTCATGCTGCGTCAGGAAATACAGAATATATTGTCACTAGCCATTGCTGACAAAATCAGAGATTTGTCAGCCTTCAGAAAAATGATTTGGGTGGCGTGTCCAGCCTGCAGTAGCATGGGATATTAGCTCCACTCACCTGTCATTGATGCAGCACATCTCGTTCCCTGCATTTCAGATTACAAACATTTCTTACCACCTTTGCTTCATTTATTTTCTCTTCCTATGCATGGAACTGCTTGGTTCCAAAATATTGCAGAATTCTTCAGGACTCTCAGGAGCACTCCCCATCGTCACCGAATCTACCCAGAGGCGTCTTTCCTGAGTAGCTACTTGACAATACCAAAAAGATCATTTGCTAGAGATATGAATTACATTTCTCAGTTGGATACCGATTGCCAAATTTGTAATTTTAGCAAAACTTTAAATTATCAGAGATTCAGGTAAAACTGGAACAAGATTTCAGGGTGGTCTTCTTTTTTGTTCCTTTTTTTTTTTTTAATGTGGAAATGGATTATATAATAGCCACAGCTCATTTTTGTCCTTTCTAAATATTGTGATTTCTTTTTTAAAAAACAATGTTTTCAGGAAGTACTAGATAAATAGAGTTTTTAAAAGAAAAAATTGAAAACAAAGAATACATTTTCTTCCTATTAAATAACTTTTTAATCTTACTTTGAAACAAAAGTGATGGGATGTGTTCAGGTGTGCACATGTTCATACACAGGGAGTAAGAAAGGGTTGGTCTTTTCGAGTCAAACCCTCAATTATTATTTTACTTCAGCAATCAAATGTATTATGAATTACATCTGAAGTTCTACTCATAGCACTTATTTATAATCCTTTTATTGTGCAAAACCATATCTGTTTGATTGCCTGCTCATACCAGAAATGCTCACAAGCTACAGCAGTAGCAGGATCGATGGCTGTCTCCTTAGCACGGTCATACTTTCCATCAGTCTTCATATGCTGTTCTACAGTGCAGATATTCTGATTTAATAAATGGCCACTTATCCAAACACGTTTGCTTATTTAGAACTGTTTACGTAAAGGGGTTTTTTTGCAATTACGGTCAAACATGGATTCTCGCCTCCTTATCCACATGGCTGAGAGATCACATTGGGCCATATTTTACTTTACATCTAATTTTGGAAACTCAAGCTTCATATACTGTCATTACCTTGTGGAGGGGAAAAAAAATCCAACTAAAATTTGTTGAATTTAGAGTAGTAAAAAACTGAAGAGAGATGACCTAAGACACAGGCTCCTTCATGCTTAGATATTGGGATTATAATTGTTTTAGGTGGAAGACAAGGTTGCAGCTGTTTCAAGGATGAATCAGACACCTCTAGGTAGGCTTGCTAACTCACCTCTAAATGCACATAATCAGCTTGCAGAAAACCTATCAGTACATTATATTGCTTTGAAATACCAGTTCAATTATGAATGTGCTTTTCTATATTGGAGCCCAGGATTGAATTCTAAGGGAACAATTCTGTACTTAGGTACATGCATCTGAAAGGCACGGTTTGGCTCTGAATAGAAAATAAAGTGATGAGGTCTGGTTTTATGCACAACAGACCATTGCTCAAGCTGTATTCTTCTCTCAGGAAATTTTAATAGGATTTTTGTGTACAATAGGATCGTTGTACTCCAGGGTGCAACTATTTATGTAAATATAATCATGCTATTTATGTAAGAAATTGAAAGGTTTACAATAAGAATCAAGAACAATTTCATCCTGAAGGAGTAATCATTTAATTGAGAATGCAGAGTTACGGTTTAACGTTTCCTTTTTTCCTTTTCCAAGTGGTTTTTGCTAGCATTCTTGCTACACTTAGAGTTACATAAAATAAATATACACTTTAGCCAAGCCAAAACTGCTGTGCCAACAGAAACCAATACCCCGCACCTGCTAAGAAAATCTCCCTTCTCAGTGCCTGATTTTTGCAAAAGCCCTTGTTGGGACATGGCAGCTCTTGGTTGTCCTGCCTGATCAGCATGTACCACGGCCCTTCTGAAAGCCAAAGTACTCTGCACACTGCTGGGAGAGCAACACCAGATACTTAAAGTCCTGTATAGAGCTACCCAGGAGATAGTGCCTCAGGGTTTTCTGGCCAATTTTTAAAATGTCAAGTGTGCGTTCTTATTCATCTAGTTTATGCAACAACATGGTAAACTTGATCTGTGTAGACCTTGAATCACAGTGTGAACATGACACAAAGTGCTCACGCCAACATCTTCGCTTGCTCCATTCACTTACTAGGGTCCAAGTTGCCCTGCTGTGGTCTCTGTCCTCCCTGCAGGGGATGTCAGTGGTGTCCCAGTATCTTGAAATGCTACCCTGAACAGTAGAGTGACAATGTGACACACCTGGCTAGAGAATAGTCAGACAAAAAAACTTGAGGTGTTAAACCTAAAAAACCTAAAAGTACCTTCCTAACCATCTGCAGCCTCCAGCCTTGGTATAAGTTTTCCAAACAAGGTATTGAGGAAAAGGTACTTAAAAAGTTTTAAGAAGAAATGTGATAACTCCACCAAGGGACAGAACCAGACAATTCCTGGAAATAAAGAATTAAACTTACAGCAGAACTGTCTGGATGTCCATTTACTGAGGGGTTATTGACAGGGAATTGAGTGGCAGTAAGTACTCAATGCATTTATACATTAATATAATATTGAACTGATATTTCAGGAATTTTACTGGTTACTTAGGAGACCAGGAAATCTTTTCCTCCACTCTTCTGTTGGACAACTTTTTTCTGGCTTATTGGTTTTTTCCCCTACCTTTGAAGCACTGAATATAGTCATAGCTAGGGACAAAGGCTATAGGCAAATAGCACTAGTGCTTATATGAGCATTATACCAAAAGGCCATTTCTTTCTGGGATCAATATTAGGGGATTAATGGAAAATTTATTTTCCTCAGTGTTCCTCTGAAATATGTTCCACTTCCCAGAAGCATTCAGGAGCTTCAGTTCTCTTACAACCACAAAGACCAAAGCTACTGGGGATGGTCTTTTCTCTAGCTGTGATTTTCATTCCTTCTGTGCAAGAGGTCTGAAATTTATGACAAGGTATAGACGCTTGTTGCTTTGCAGCTCACATTGAGTAGAAGCTCTGTAGATCAGAAAGCTGGCTGCTGTTGGGGGCCTTGACTCAATGATCCAAAGGGTACTCTGCATACCTCTAGACTAAAGACACTGAATTAATGTGCTTAATAGAAAAAATCTCTTTTTCAGATGATCTAGACTCACACTTGGGCATAAGCACTGTTAATAGAAGCAACTGCTGAAGATGACTCTAGCTATAATAAATTATTGGTTGAAGGACAGCATATGACAAAAATGTACAATAAGACTGTTTTGGAACTCTTTGCTCAGACTGTGAACCCTAACACAAACATTTCTTAAAAGAGCATAGAGCAGTAGTCTGAATTTTTTGGTAAATTTAGTCTAAATGACACGTTTCAGTATAATTAGCTTGAAAAGTCAGACATCCAAGTGCAAAGTGCGTAGGTCTCATTTATGAGTCTGGGAAATGGTATCTCTGAAGGGACTTGGGGACCTTTGTGGATATTCAGATGAACATCATCTCTACCACTGACTCTAAAGGGCTAGCCCTTCTCTGGAGTGGGTACTGACGGGGCAACTGAATGAGAGGTTGTAAAATCCTACGCCTGGGCACTCAGACAGCTACAAAGCTGGCCAAGCTACTTCTCGTCAAGTACCCATATAGGCCACACACACATGATAACCGGCTTTGTCAATTTTGGAGAGAAAAAATACACACGATCCACCAGATGAAAGATGAATCCTGACATTTAAATCTTCAAATGAGACCCATTCGCCTTGTGAGGGGATGTAAACTCTGCAAGGGGACTTGGCCATGGGAACGTCACCATGCTGTGGGAGGCCCTCTGACACTGGAAACTGGAAACCAAGATTAGAAGGTTGGGTTTAGGTTTTTTTCCTAAAATATATGCTCTAGCTCAGCTAGCATTGTAACTGGTCTTGGAACGGCAGTCAAGCAGTCAAAGCGCGTTATCACAGCGATCTCTTTTGGCTATGAAATCTATGAAAACAAGCAAAACACAAATAACGTTCTGGAGCCTTATTTTGTTAAAACCCCAACAACTTCAATATATAAATCCAACAATTAATTTAAGGTCTTGTGTAATACACCTTCTTGCCCTGCTGTCAGTCTACGCTATGGCCAGGGGCAGGGAGGCTGGCATGCCCAGCATCCTGTTCTAGCCCAGCACATCTTCCCACTTCAACAGAAGAGCTTCCAGCATCAAAGCCACAGGCTGAGGCCATTTAATTGAGCCAAGGATTTTATGCTGTTGTGAATTCTGTGACTGCTGGTTAACCTGAAGACTGAAAATTTCACTGTAAAAGTCAGAACAAGATTCAGATTTATTCTGTGTGACATGAGGGGGTTGGTAGAGAAGTCTGTCATGGTTGTTGGTGTTAATGAACCTGACACACAACTAAGCACTACTGGCTCTATCCAGCAGAGGGAAGCAGCAAAACCAGAGCTATATTTGTTGGTTTATCATTTTAACAATCTTATAATAGAATAACTAGTTACTGCCTAAAGAAATATATTCATAAAAGGCAGCTACAGCCAAACTCCTGACAGGCAGATTTGTTCATTTCTACCCAGTGACTAAGACCATGTAAAAATGGGACATTTTATTACGCAGGGATGTTTCCTCTGAACCTGTCAAACACTTTAATATAACCTCAGATCCCTGCAAGTGACAAATAATCACTGCAGATGATACTAAACCTACACTTTTACCTGCCCCTGTAAAATCGAATGAAAAAGTAACAGTACCACTATTGTGATTCACACATAATTGAGTGTGCCAACTAATAATCTTTAATATCCACTGCTGACAGGACGGAATTAACTGCATTTTTCCCTGTCTAACTTTCATTTTTTCCCTGTGGTGTAAGTCAGTATCTAATCCCATCCTTATATCATTTTGGCTATATTAACTCAATTGAGGAGAAAGTACTTAGCCTAAAGCAGGTTAGGGTGAGACCTTGAAATAACAATGTTTACACAAGCTAAAGATGTCTTTTGTTGAAGCTCTCCGCTGATGCTTGCCAACAAAAGCTTTTCATGCGCGAGAGTCAATACCGAATTATAGTTAAGCCATGTAATAATTATCCTCATTAGACGTAACCAGAGCATGGATAGGATGAATTCAGTTATAAACTCTGCTAATACTCAGGAAGCATATTCTATATGTAATTTAATAATCTTGGAAGTAAATACACAACTCTTTCTGTCTTTTAGCACAAAGTCTATTAAAGCAGAGGGGCAATTCACAGTGAGAAGACTGATTTTTTTTTTCTTTATTCTTTTTTTTTTTTTTTTTCTTAATCTGGTGGAAGCTTTTGAATACAGTATTTAGGCAAGTCAAGCAGAGCTTCCTGAGAGCAAGAGAGCTGGGACACACTGACCACCCTACTGCAGGTGTATTATCCTAGTTGGGAGATAAGTATGGGTGGGAACTTCTCCCCCGAGCAGGGAATGCAGATCTGAGTGTGCTTTGACCCTGTTTTCTCCTGAAGATGGTAGGACAGGAGATGACTCCCCATGGAAAGGTGTTGTGGGTGCACTAAAGTTTCCAGCCTCTCTCTCCCTGGCTTTTGATCCCCTGTGCTGCTTGACCCACCCTTGTCAATCTTTGGAGACCCTTCAGCTGTTTTTAGCAGCTGAAGTGGTTTTAGCACAAGGAGCTAACATTCAGGTCCTGGCTAGGGGTTGCCAAACCACTCCTCAGATAATTTCCCATGCTGTTGGCAACACTGGTGTGAGGAACTCCTCCTTACATCCCAGTGCCAGATCAGCCGCTCTCCCTTGCTTTCGCCAGTTCTGTCATTGACTGTTTGCATGTTAGTCAGTTGGCACTGTAGGCAGGTCACCTTAAAAACATTGTCTCAAAACAACTACTGAGGGAAGAGGATGGTGGAGGAACAGGTTAAAAAACCAGAGCCTTTTCCTTGATCTGGTTTGCAGCATCTTCTTACAACAAGGTGAGCAGAACAGACAGGACAGAGGGATGGTGGCTGTCTGGGCTGGTACTTCTTTCAGCATCCTCATACCGGCAAGCAGTGGTAACCAGGGATATCTCGCTGTGTTGCATACCCTGTGAGACCCTCCTGATCCCACAGTGGGAAGCACGGCTGCTCTTTTCCCTGGGAGAGAACCCTCTCTTGGCTGCCTGAACAAAGCATCAAACTCAAGGGTAGACTGGAGTCCCAGAGACAGCTGAGGCTCAGTTTCCCCCTGAACAGTTCACTTGCAACATCTCTGACTGCTGCTTCTTCTTCTGTAATGGGGGATAACAGTACTTCCCTATTACAGAAATAACCAGCTGTGGCTGAAAGCATGAAAAGTGTCACTTTTTCCTTTTCAGTGTTTAAACTTGATGCCACTTCGTGAACAAAACTTCCCAGAAAATTAGCTTTTGGAGGTTGAGAAACTATGAGAGACTGGAGGCTATTTCAGTGCTGCTCTGATCAGCCCTCAGGAGACTCCAGCACAACACATTATGGCAGCTCCCATCCATACCCTGGCTCACCTGTTCCAGCCTTGCAAGTGCTGTACACAGCCAAAGGCATGTCAGTAAGGGGTCCACATGGCAAAGGATACTGACTGACGAGTATATATGTGCACACATATTTTTAAATAAGGGGCCGAAAAAAGCTGGCAGCCATGCACCATGTCATTGATGGCACAGGCCATGGGTGAAACCCTGCTGTTTTCTATACACCAGTCTACTCCAGTTGAGGCAGTGGCAAAAATCCCATAATTACAATGAGATGAAAATCTGCTCCTTTCTAGTGTTGTAACTCTGACGTAACTATCAAAGCTGGTGGTAGTAAACTGATGTGGCCATAATGCAACTCTAAGTCTACCAAGGTAAGAAAAGCAGACAGGATGTGGGAAAAAAGCAGTTGGTTAATGGATCTATTTTTCCAATGATTATTTATTTGCTTTTGGCAAACAGCAGTTATTCAAAGAAGACTTATTTTTCAAGTATTGGCATGCCTCACAGTGATAAAGTGATCAGGATTTCTCAGAGTATCTTGAAAAAGGCCTATGTTCCATGGAAAAGTCCTATTCAAAACAACTGGTGTAAGAATGTGTTTGTGTAGTCTGAACATTTTTAAGCAGTGAGGCCAGGGCACTAAATTAAATATCCCATATTTTAAGTTTTCATTGCAAAAATATTTTGTAGTTACATTTAAAGTTATCAACATTTGAGGAATGATATAAATAATATCTAACCTCCATGCTATTAAATTAAGTTGCTGCCAGCGTTATTATTGGCAGTAAAATTACTTTGATTGCTATCAGCTATAATCAAATATAGGAAAAGCCTGGAATGCTGATATCTTCCACAGTAGTATGTTCTTAAACAGTCATTAAAAAAGAAAGCTCTGACATGACATATCCATTTAAAATTCTGCTCCACAGTAGCAGATAAATGGCATAATGAATTCTTGAGTTGCTGCAGCCTATGTGTTTAAGCTCAACTTATTATTTTATTTCCATTTGTCTGTTTCAACAGTTTAATGCTGTAAGTAAGCCATGGCTCAGTATATTGAATTATTCACGAGCTTGCAGAGTGCAGATGCCTAACACAGCAGTTCTGGAGAAATCTCTCCTAGTGCTAGCCAGGACATGCATGCCAAAACGGGGAGGGCAGCTCTCCAGTGCCCACATCACCCTGGTCTATCTAAGCCCTGCCCAGGGACAGGGTGAATCTCTGCTTACAGCCCACAGGTGGATTAATTCTTTCAATTAGGAGCCACTGAAATGCACCAGCGTGGAAAGGCAGGAGCAGTGCAGGATGGACAGAAGCACTGAGGGGGAGAAACCATGTCTGAAGAGACATCTGGCATGGCTTCTCCCTCAGCCCACAGTCAGGCTTCATGCAAAAACTGCACACAGATCTTGGTCTGAGCCTGAGGTTTGATCCACTTGTGGCTTTCATAGAAACCGAGAGAACATGGGCTGAGGCTGTAAACACAGCTGGATACCAGGGGTTTTTCCTTCTCTGGCAGGAGCACCGCAGGGCTAGTCTTCCCTTAGCCCCAGGACACCCACGTCCCCTCCTTACAAGACATCTGCCCCCAGACCTCTAAAGGCAGAGAGAAAGGACCAGGGCATGCTGTGTGAGGGCAGCAGATGTTGAGGATGTTCGAGTTCATCCCACCCTCAGCCCACAAGGGAAATCACACCACTGGAGCGAAAGGAAAAAAAAAAAAAAGAAAAAGTGTTCATAAAACAAATCCTACAGGATTTCCTCGCAATAATCTGCTGCCCAGGGTAGCATACCTGCATTACTTTAGTCACCTGCTGTTCTGAGGAGCGTAACTGCTGGAAGAGCAGGAGGGCAGACTTAGCTATTTCCCCTACCAAATTCTGGAAGAAAAAAGGGCTTCCTCCAGATACCCTGTCTCAGGACAGGGTTAGAAGTGGAAGGTAAAATTCTCCTTGAGATTCATGCTTTGTCATTGAATTTCAGAAAGAAGTGGAATTACTGCTGATAGCACTTGGACTACATCTCGGAGGGCTTTTTCCCCATAAAGTTCACTGCAAAGTTGTTGCAGCAACAGCTGGGATTTGCAGAGGGGTTGCATGGGATAGTGCCACTAAGTGCCTTTAAAAATCTCAGTCTAAATGCAAACAGCAACAGATCATCCCTCCAACCAATCTGATGCTGTCTGCGGCCCAGGTACAAATAGGAATTCAGAAGAAAACAAAGCTCTCCTTTACAAGATATGCTTGTGCCAATTACATGATATAATCTCATCTCCAGAGGTAAAATAACTCTCTTCTCCCAGCTGATGTTCAGTGTGTGCTATAAAAATTCCATGCAGTATACTATGAGACAACATAGATGTCACAGGGACCAAATTCACCCCCAGGATAATTGTACAGCAGTTAGAAATAAGCCTAGAATAAGAAAGGGAAGGTATTTTAAATAGTTAATTATTTTTTATTAGGTGTAATCAACAGTGCTGAAAGAGCAAGTGTTATTTTATACAAGCAGTAAGGGAATTGCTAGATACTGTGTTACTTCTAAATTTTATCAGTTGACTGCTTTCTTCAAAATTCTAAAAGGCTGAAATACGAAGTCACATTTCATGAATGCAGCAGGTCTTGGACACAGGGTACAGTGGGAGCAGCTGGACCTTCCCTGCCACCACCGGTGCCGCCAGGTGCAGGGCTAGCTCCCCTGCTCCCACAGCACCCACAGCACCCACAGCACCCACAGCCTGATCCTGGGCACAGCCGCAGCAGGACCAGGCATGGGAGAGCTCAGCGGAGAGATGGCTGCGGAGGGGGAGGTTCAGCAGGCTGCAGCCAGGCACAAACTGCTGCCCCTGCCCACCCCAGCTGGGCCCAGCTGATCATCTCACTGTGTAAAACCACTCCAAAAAAATAGGCAGAAATGGGGAACAGGTCAACAGCAGCAAACTCTTTGTACTAATTCATGTTAAAATCTTTCCTTTATATTTTGAAAAGTTGGTTTATATCTCATCTTGTTGCATGAAAGACAAAATACCTTGCTTTCAGTTATGTCACTGCATGCTGTGTAGGAAAGCACAGACATTAACAAAGAGCCACAGCAAAGCATCGAGTGCATCTGAATTCTTTGTCTGCAGCCCAGGTTTTTCCTGCCTCATAGTGACAGGATCAGGGAAGAATTTTCTGTGACTAATTAGGTTTTAACTTGCCAGAGAGAACATGGACATTGGCAGCGTATTGTATAATAGTGAAGCAAAGTTTGAACTAGATTGAACTTAATTTCCTTTTCACTGAAAGGAAAGAAAGATTAATGAAATATCCCCAAATCCATCCTGTTAGCTTTTATTAAATCAGCAAATGAAATTTAACCTCCAATTCTGTTATAAAATCTTTTCCTGTAGATTAAGTTTCTGCAAACATAAATGAAATAGACATACTCTCCTCTGCAGCATTTTAGATATGAAAATTACATTACTTCAATCATGTTACTTTAGGCAAATGTGTATTAAGAAACAATTATTGCTTGTGTTTCTTTTCACAATGTTACCTAGATTTTATTAAATGTTCGAACTTTGCTAGTAATTTCTGAAAACCATTAGCTGATATTCCAACATGTCCTTGCTCTTTCTGCCAATAGTACAGAGTGAACCCTCCAGGAATGCAGAGCTTTCTTTTATTAATGTTACACGTCCCATCTGATGGACTCTAAGTCATGTTCCTCTCTCACCTTCTCTACTGCTTCTCAGTTCTAGTTATTGCACCAACACCCTGGCGTACTCCTCTTCTAAGCATCTCACCGAAGTCAACAGAGTCCCATCAGCAAAACCCAGCCACCACATCCTCAGCAGAGGACAGGTACTTGCATTGGGCTCAATTGGTTCTCAGGCATCCTTTATGGAGAATCAGTCAGTCAAGGCTGGTCCCTAAACTTGCTTCCCATCATAACCTTGATGGGTTATTGGAGGTGAGATCTGCCTGGAGTATCCTTAACCGCTTGGAGAAGTTTACACCTTAGAAGCAATTTACTTGCAAATGTTAAAACAAACGGATTGGGAGGGCCTTTGCTACTTCTCACCTGGTGAGTAAAGCAGAGCTGTAAAATATGAGAGTAACCAGCCCACCCTGCATGGGGAATGCCCCAGCCCTGCTGCCTGGGCACAAGGCCCCCATCCCACCGGGAGAGGCTCTGAGGGCTCCAATGTGCTGCCTGGGCAGGCAGGGCTGCGCAGCACCTCGCCTCTGGGATGGGGTCCTGCCACTCTCCCAGGTGAGCACTCCCACCACTCGGGACACCCCACCAACACCCCGCCTTTGGAAAGCACGGTGCGCTGCAGGGGGGGACAGTGTCGCTGCCACAGAAGTTAAAACACTGACACCGTACGTCAAACCCCCAGTGCTCGGTACTACACAAGACAATATGAAACTGTATAAAATATTTGCAATGATTGCCAAGAAAGTAGATGCTGCCAATACTCCAGACACATCCTCTGGAACTGATTACTTCTAATCCTTTAGAAAATGTATAAATAAAATGATGCCAAGACTGATGGACAAGCCAGGGCACCTACTCATGTTTCTAATATATTGCTTTCCCTCCATCCCCTTCCCTTCTCTGTACAAAATACTCTCCTTTTTCGGTAACTTAAGTTGACAAACATCAAAAGAAATCAAAATGTATATAAATGAACATTCTGAAGCATGTCACAGTACGTCAGAATCTATCGAAATCTACTAGAAGTCTCCCAAACAAGTATTTAAATCTTTTATTAAAGCTTTAGTAGAGTGATTATTTAACTTACTAGCAAGAATGCATTTAGCAGGAACACCAGAGGCGTTTACCCTTGGTATTAGCTACTCAATCACATAGCCTAATCCCAGAGGCCTAATCTGTGTGTTAGTGGGAACACAGCAATTACCTACATTCATTAGAAATTAGAAAGGGGGAAGGTGGAGGAGAAAACCTCAATGGGTGGATAATTAGTTTCACATAGTCCTGTTGTTTGCACGAGGCCAAATCCATATTGCCACTGAAGTCAAAGAAGCTTTTACTAGACTGTCCTGCCTTTTCTTGCTGTCCAGACCACCAGCTATGATCATCAGGACTGCTTGTCTTAGCTGAGGAGACACAAGCTTGTTCTAGCCTTAAATATATTAGAATGGTCTTCCTTTCTCATAAGTGTCTAGTAAGCTAGCGCAAGTGAATTTCAATAGCCTGCTTGTTGGTGACTGCAGCTGCTGCCTGCTTTGGGTTCTTTATTCTGTGCTTAACACAATACTGCTTTAGAACAGATGGATTTAGCAAAGCCTGCTAAGATACTAAATAAGAATAGGGTGTTCTTAAAGCAGCTGGACACAAATTAGGTAAACATATAATGGAAGACCCTTTCTCTCATTCTCTGTTCCCTAATAAACATGTAATGATTTATCATATAGCTGGAGAACCGACATTCCTCTCAACGGAAAGGTAGTGTTGTGCCTCACTATGAGTCACTTGTGGTTAATCCCAGATAGGGGAAGAGAACAGGCTACTCTTGCAGCCTTATTTCTGCAAGCTCGTTATAGTTACAGCTGTCCTCAAGCTGAAAAGTTCAGCCATGTTTCATGTCTGCAAAATTTTACTGTAGCTCTTTGTAGCAGCAGATCTATGTTCATTTTCAGTCAATGTAGTAATAAGATGTTCTGCAGTATTCTGCACCCTTATAATCCTCTTTTTCTAATGCCAGATATTGACATAACCAGTGTTACAGAAGGTGTTTGGACTTGTCCAGTCACTCCAAGTAACCAAGAAACTGTGGAAGATCCATCTACAGATACCTATCCTAAGTTCAGGGTCACAGATTGCTGTTTAAAGATGTCCTTCTTCATTATTAACACCATATAAATATAAAGTGCTTTTTAGCACTAAAAGCTTGTCAAATGCTTATAATTCTCTTTCCTTTAAAAACATGCATTGAAAGAAGTCTTACTCTGAGGTCAACTGACAAAGTCTAGACACAAGCAGCAAAAATGTGTAAATACAGCTTGAGCACAACTGATCACCAAGTCTGAGGTGTAAAATGTGGTTTCCCCCACACATGGGATTTATATTCTTTGCTCAGTGTAACATTGATCTTTGCAAGGCCTCTGCTACACACAGCAAGGAAGTACTGGGATGAAAGGAGGTTAGGACCAAGCAGGGTGTGATGGATCTATACACCAGTATGTCCAGGGAGGTGTTTGATAGCTGCCTTGTGACTGCAGAAATGACCTGAAAGTGTCTCTGAAGACATTAAGGGACTTTTGAGAGAGAGAAAGGACTTCAGTTTTTGAATCCATACACAAATGGGCTCTCAGCTGTGGCAAAGTCCAGCTACTTCAATTTTGCTATAAATGAAAGTAGGAATAGACGGGGGAGAAAAGTTCACAGAGCATTGCCATGCTGCATGGATGTTAAAGGATTACTTCTCCATGCACACCGGGTACTGCAATGCCCAGTGCGGCCCTCTGCTATGTGAAACCTCAGCAGACATCTCATCTGCAAGAATTTAGTGACAAAAAATGTAAAATGGGAAGAACTGGAAGAAATTCTAGCCTTCAGCTTATTTTCAGCAGGAGATCCGGGAGATTTTTTTAAAATGCATATAGGATTGTAAGATAATTCAGTTTGGAAGAGACCTCAAGAAGTTGTCTAATCCAGCCTCCTAGTAACTTCCCTGCTACACAGACACATGTACCCACTTTCACACAGAGCATCTCCTTGTAATGAGAAAAAATATTTCAAAGCATAGCATTACCCAAGGATTCCCTCTTGCTGGAATGATGTTTCTACAGTTAAAACAGGCAGTAAAAGGCCACTCTGTGATAACAAGGAGGTGCAAAATGTTATAGTCGAGATCTGAAACAGGGATTTATTGGGGTGAATGGTTTGTAATAGAGTAATTAATCTATGATGACAAATCTGACTGATACCACTTCAGAAACTCTACCAGGAAATTACTGGAAACAGATCCACAAAGCAGCAAGACAAACTCCTTCCATGCAGCTGAAAAGCAGATATAATTTGTATGGCAGAAAACAGAACCCAAAAGATCTCAAAGATGCTTCCTGGAAAAAATGTGAAGAGCTCACTGAAAGCTTCTTTCCAAGACGTGTGCTGTTGCTTCCCTGCTTTCTGGGTGGTGGTGGTGGTGGTGGTGGTTCTGCTTTCTCATGTATCAACTCAGCCTCAGATGCAAACTCATTATTATGTAAAATACAACATGCAAACTCAGAATCTAAAACCCTATAATCTTAAAATCCAGCATATGGAAAATGTAAATAAGCGGTATGGTGTTGTGAGAAGCTGTTTTCATCTAGTTCTGCCAGCAGCTGATGCCCAGAGGAAAAGAAAAAAGCTTTGTTTATGTGCCATCCTTACACCAAAACGATTTCCAAAGAGCCATCATCTGCCCCAAGTAAAGCCACTGATTGTTTTATTCAGAAATCTTTAAAAGCACAACTTCAGCAACATGAGAAAACGAATTTAGAGAATTTTACTGAAATAATTTTGTTCTTTCTATGGACATGGAAACAAAACCACAGACCCTCATTTTATGAATACTGCTTATTCATTCTGTAAGATAAGATTCATTACGTAAGAGAGGGTGGATCTTGGCTCCTTTCCCTGCTGGTGGCTCATCCTCAGGCAAAGGCAACAGGGGAGGGGATGGTAACACTACATTCCCTAAAACCATACATCTGATCAAGGCATGGGGGTCACCACTGAAAGAGCTTTGGAGACAGCTACATGATGGACAGGGAGAGGTTCTGGGAGCCGTGCAGGTGGTCCTGCTGCATAGGACTGCACGAGCTCGTGGCACAGAGCCTGCGGTGGGATGGAGAGCAGCCTGTGAAGCTGGGGACCAGCAGCTCAGGGAGAAGGAAGGGTTTTTTCAGGACAGCTGGAGAGAGGAACTTGGTCATGAGATAGCAAAGACTAAAAGACAGACATCTCTTTATGAGGAATGTCTATCTCTGGTTCATAAATCTGACTTAAACAGTAATATTGTGGGACAGGTATTGTTTTGAGAGGCTTTAAAATGCAGCTGCTCAACGTATCTCTCCAAATTCTGTTGTAAGCATACAAAGTAACATACTTCAGCAATATATTTCCACCAAAAGCCTGGGCCCAGACAGTAAAGATATCATTATAAGAACCAGTTAAAAGTACCCTGTAAAAGAACAATTGTATGAGCCTCCAGAATTATACTGTTACAAGACATACAGTGTTAAAGAACACAGCCCAAGATTACAAATATCGTTGCTACAGCTATGACCACATTTGATAATCAATCTCATTTACTGTTTAAAAATCTCTCATAGGTTTCTAATTAAACTTTAGAGGATCCAAGTGATGGTTTTTGCTGTCGCATAGTATACATTTTCCACGAGATTAGTTCTGGTTGATTGATGTGCATGCACTCAAGCCAGTTCAGAATACTCTGCTTACAAGGCATTCAACGTCTGCTTGTACTGCAGCATACCTCAGCCACAATTACCTATCATGAATTTATTTTCAGGGAAGGAATACCTGTTTTAATTATCTTTACATTTTAGGGCCAGGTGAACGGGTTTAGCAATTACTACATTTCACTCAAATCTTTATTCATTTTTAGAGATTAACTAAGGTGGATATTAGCCTACTTACCTAAGAAAATGAGGCTTTAGCAGTCGTGCTGTTTCCGTGTGTATCCGTGTCTGTTTGTCTGCGTGTCCCTGGCTTGGAACTTTTGATCCCCTTAGTGAAGTTCAGCTGAACTTGACAGAGGTGGAAGGTCTCTAAGACGCTACTTCCTTGTGTTTCATGCTAACAGGCAGTCTTCTGGAGAAGACAAACTTTATTATTTTCCCCACCGTGAGAAAAGCTGCCTTACTAGACACCAGAAAACCTACATGAGAAAGGTAATTTAAACATTCTCAGCCAAAGAAATATTTTTTGGAGGGCAGGAGCCCCAGCAACTGGACAAACCCTGGTCCCACAGCCCCTCCTCAGTGGGTCCATGTTCCCATGCTGCCCACCACCCCTGCAGGGGCTTTCCCACATTGCTGCCCAGGGTCTGCCTTCCCAGGGGCAATGCTTTGCCTTTGTCCTTGAATGAAATGCCAGTAGCCTTTGGAAATACAAGCCATGGGCCACCCTGCTGCTGGTGTCAGAGCCTGGCCATGTGGGATAGTCCAGCTGTGCTAAGCTGCAGCCAGAGCCCAGTGGCTTTCCAGCACACCAAGAGCGATACAGGACATCTGCTCCCAAACAGCGTGTCAGCTAGTCTGGCTCTCATCTCTGTGGCTAGAGCCACAGCATGGGTCTATTTTAATGTCTGCTTATTTTAAACATGTTTTGAAGGCAAAATTTTGCCCTCACCACTTGGCAGAGGTTAGGAGAGGGACTGACATAAGCTCATCTCCCGCCACCCTGCCCGTTCGAGACTGGACACACATTGATGCTTTCCACCAGGAGTAGCATGCATGTCCCAGAGGTGAAGACTAAGAGAGGAAAGAAGCAGGTTCCAGATTCAGAGCAAACTAAAAGAAATAGTTTTTCATACAACCTGCAAGTAGCTGCCAAAAGTTAACTCGAGTTCGGACAGCAACTGGATAAAAAAGAAAACACATTCACAGCTATCAGGAGAGAGATCCTCAGTCTCAGAAAATCTCTAAACCAAATAGCAGTATTCTGAGGAATATTTTTGCCTTGCTTGTACACATGTACTCCTTCCTAAAAGTCTGTGGTTGGCTACCACCAAAGGTGGGGTGCCAGGCAGGCCAGGAGCCTAGCACAGGTCTGACACAGTGTGACAGTTCCCATGCCGAGCCGGCACACAACATTCATGCAGTCCAGCTGCCTGGGCTGCCACAACCCCTGAAGCGCCCCTTCACGTGCTCCCATACCATCCCCTTTCCTCTGGACTCCCGGGACAGGCGACCACGCAGGCAGCCTCCCAGGCATCATGGCCCACTCAGACAGACGACACAGCATAAGATCACACCCTTATCCGTTTAACTGGGGTTAAAGCTTCATTCCTATTCAGGCAGTAAAGATCCCAGAAACTGCCCAGTTTCAGAGGGGACCAGAAGCCTGTCTGTTCAGTGGGGTATTTCTCACTCTATTAGTGCTTTCTTTAAATACATGTAGTAACGACTTACTGAAAAACTAGGCTGCTTGACATTGTTGTGAAGTTCAGGCTGTCTTCAAGGCCCTTACCTTCAATTCACATGTTGTAAGCCTTTCGAGTCTGGTATTAATAATAAATATTATTCCATGCATCCTTATTTTTTGCTTAATTTAATTACAGAAAATGTAATAGCCTTATGAAAACAATATATGAGTTTTCAAACCTAATTAACATGATACAAGTGCACAGGTCACTAAAACAGTTGTTTTATCTGGAAGGCTTCCATGCAAACAGATAAAAACAAAACTACATTTAATTCAGCAGTTTCAGTTGAAAGTTAAATCAAAGATGACTAGTTTTTGCCTAGGGGTACAGCCTTCCTGGTAATAAATGCTTTCCTCTTGTCATGATTTTAGAAAAAGAGAAAGAGATATGAGAACCCTATCAAAGTGTTTAACATATGTCCAAGTCAGCCATGACCAAAGCTTAGCTGTTAGATCAACCCTCTATCACCAAAGAGAAAATCAACCCAGATGTATCGTACTGTTTTATTAGCCTGACAGCAAGTTTTACATTTAAGGTAAACTCACCCATTTTTCCCCCTTCTCCACTTTGCTATCCCTTCTATACCACCCCTTAAAACCCCAAGTCTGACCCCACAATTGCTTTTGGGGTATAATGTAAGTCAGCAGGAGCTCTGAGTCCAGTGAGACAGAAGCTGAGCCTTATGCTTTTACTCTCGTCTTACATTTTCTTGAATATTCTTCAAGAGTTACCCTGAAGAAAAAAAAAAAAAAAGCAAGCAAGCAAGCAAGCTTGATAATGGCAGCAAAGCCATCTGTAAATCAGGCCTGGAGACCTGCATTCAGCAAGTGGTTTATTGCTCCCAGTACAAAGAGAGGCAATTCCCTCATTTCTTGGAAAAGGGAAAAAAAAATGACTCTGGTATCCAGGATGTCACGTGTCTGCCTGCCCACAGGCATTTGTCTGTCCATCAGCCAAGGAGAAACAACTGCCCACTGACAAATAGACAGTGTTGTTTGACAGGCATCAGAGCTGATTCATCAGAGGACTAGAGCAGACAAATGTTTTCTCTACAGCAGTTGAAGAAGCTGCTGCCTACTGCAACCTCGGATGGTGTTCCTGCTCCTGTGCAGCCACTCAGTGTCCCTGCAGCTCCACAGCTGATGTGTCCCCGTCACATCTGCATGCACAGCCATGCTGCCCATCATGCTGTGGGAGGACTGCGCTTTCACGGGGTAGCCTTCACCCTCAGAGGGGATTCCTTTGGGTTTCCATGGGTCGTGTCAGAACAGAGGGGTGAGTGCAGGGGCAGAGGAGAAACCACACAAAGGAAACACACAGAGACCTGTGTCCCTTGGGTACAACTTGGCAACCCAACCAGGTGAGCTCAGAAAGCCAGTCCAGCTGCCTGGGTGCCTCAGGGCTGGAAGAAACCTTTATTTTAACCACAACTTTCAGGAAACAAAAGCTATCCAATAAGCCCAAATGCACAACAATCAAGGCTGAGTTTTTAGCACCTGGAAAAGACAAATCCACTTGGGGTAAACAAGTCAGCTGTTCCTTCGCTGATGAGTACGTCCAGTTGACAGGTTCAGCACACACTGGCAGCACCGGGGTGAGGGCATGGCAGTTGATGGCTATTCTCAGTCAAAAGCAGGGCTGGAGCAATAGGAGGCAGGTTTCCCAAAATGACTCAATGGCTATGAAACCCACTCAGGAAGCAAGAGACCTGCTCTGGAGCCATTCCCAAGCTGAGGGTTTAGATCCACCTCTCTCTTGCATCAGAACAGCCCAACCACCAACAACACGGTGCTTCAGGCTGAGCCCTGGAGAAACAGCAGACCTGGCTTCTGGCCCCTGCCTGCATACTTATTCATTTGAAAATACCATTGCAAAAGCTGCACAAGCAGAGCAGGAGAGGAGATGCAGAACACCAGAACTGCTGGTGGCTTCCCCCTTGCTGGTGTCAGCCATCCTGCTTGTGATGCTCTCTTGGCCTTGGGACTGGCATGGCTGCCTGTGTTGAGGCCACTTTGCTGGGGCAGGCTGCCCCATCCCAGCCTTGCCCACAGCTCCCCTGCTTCCCAAAGTGTCCCCTCCACATGGCAGGTATTCCTGCAACACAGCTGTAAGTGATGTGAATGTGCCACTCCCCCCGCTTCTCTAGGAGCTCCAGAAGATATCAAAGTAGTATGTGAAGACATAAACCCCCACATATCTCCATATTGTCCATATGTCCATAACCCCCATAGTCTGGTAACTTTCACTGTGCAACAGCCCATTAGCAGCTTTTTAGAAACCAGTTCGCAGCTTTGTGAGTATAGAGCCAATGTCACAGCACAAAGCCTGTGTCTTTCCTTAAAATAAAACTTAGCCCATTTTCATTTAATGAATGGGATTCAAAATGTAATGCTGTTTTTCTGCTTAGTTCAAACTCTTAAAACATTGAAAGAAGCTACCCACTAAAATCATTACCTCTGCAATCCTATCAGAAAAAAAAAACCCCACACTTTTTTTTTTTTCTATACCTGGATGTCAGGACTTTCATTATTTTAAAACTTCTCTGCAACATCTACACCTAATTCGTAACAAAATGTCCATTTTACAAGAGCTCATACCAGCGCAAGGGCAGGTTTTAGATGGGTGAGTGCAGAATTACACAGTGAAACCATGCAGGGTTTCCCCAGAGAAAGGCTGGTCATATGGCCAGCAGCTGTGACAGACCAGTATCCTTAGGTAATGTGAAAAGTAGTAATAATTACGATTTCCTGCACTCCCCATTTCAACAACAAATATGTGATAGCTTAGAAGAAAAAGGAGGAGGATAATGTTTCTTTGTAAAGATAAAAAGAAAGTGAAGATTCAGGGGGAAGAAAAAGCTGAAGAATGAATGAAAGGAAAAATACTTCAACAGAAAAAAGATTTTGTACAGTCATACTTCCCCAGATGCACAGAGCAGCTTGCAGTCTAGAATTACTAGGGACAATTAAAATGAAACAATAACAAATGTATAGTCCAAAGGTGAGGTGATCCCATTTCCTCCCCTGGTCCCTCTCTCAGCCTGCAGCTGATCCAGAGAGCATGAGGAGGGTTGTCCTGCAGGCAGGTAAGGCTGAAAAGTCACCCCAGGTTCACACCCGTGTGCATCCCAGTGTAGGTTTCCCAACACAAGCACAGCAGGGGTTTTGCAGACAGCATCAACACTGCTAAATATAGATATTTCTCCTTTCTGCCCTCCCAAGGTGGTCCCCTCTTGAGCCACTAGAGAAAAACCAAAAATCTGTCCCCATCACACACAGCAGAAAGGATAGAAAAAGTTTAGACCAACTGAATAATTAGAAGCAGTAAGGAATAGTTATGAACACTGGGAGATTCCTCTGGTACAAGGAAAGGAGGACGTGACAAGAGCTACCAGCTGGAAGAGGAGACAGAGCGAGTGATGACAGGACCTAAAATGGCTTGCAGTTGCTTCTGGGCTGCTGCAGCTACTCTTTGCTAAATTTAAAAAGCCAATGGCCAGAACAGCCTTTTGGGAAAATATTCCTCTCGCCAAGGAGCTCCTGTGCTAGAGGATGTCGCTATTCATCAGGGGAAGGAGGCCTTGGGAATCTGTTTCAAGAAAGGGCTGCTGCTGTGTAATAATATATCCGGCGATGAACCCCAGCAGATTTATCTTGTCAAACTTTTTTGAAAAATGTCCTCCAAGCAACACAGTTTGAAGGAACAGCTCCTAAATTTTGGATGCAGAGAGCTACAGAGATTATACTGTCATACATCACCGGTGGCACTCTCCCATCCCTGTCCTATGCCAGCCCCAAGAGGTTCATATCCTTCATTTAGCACCCTTTTGTGCCCTGCAAGTACTCTCCAGCAAGATCCTGATTCCTGCCCCAGGCCCAAGAGCCGCATGGCAGCTCTAGGAGCGCACAGCTCGTAGCTCCGGGGTCCCAGAATCAGTCCCCACTGTGGTTGCCAGGACAGGTGCTATCACATAGACACAAAGCAGGACTTCACAACAGCATGTGAGGCAGTTTAGACAAACAAAAATCAAATGTGAGATGAAAGCACGTGTTCCCCTGCCTGTGGCACGTCCCTGTTTCTACTGGTGAGGCGTGAGACCAAAAATATGAACGCAACAGGGCCGCAGTTTTTCTTGTCTTGTACCACTTCAGTTAATGTCCCAAGGCAGCTTGGTTTTGGCAATTTTCTTTTCTCTCCTCTCATTTTTCTGGCATTTCTATTTCTTTTCCTATCAAAATCTCCAAGACCACAACAGCAGGAAGGAGTGAGAACTGCAGTAGTCTCAAATCTTGACTAGTGACGAAGAAACAAAGTGCCATGTGAATGTTGTTTGCTATAATCCCCACCTGCCCAATACCCACAAAAGTTCAAGGATGCAGGCTGTGATCTGTTCTGCTTAGACTTTAACCTGGGATGTCATGCTGAAGCAACATGAAGGGCTTGAATTTGACAGTAAAGAAACTTTACGAGCATTTCTTATGAAGGTTGTGCTCAAGATGGCAGAAACCTCAATATTTTGGCCTTCTTCCCAAGAGGAACTGGCTAAATTAAGGCCCATTTCTGTTGTGGATATAACCCTAAACCAAAACCACAGGGATCTGACTCAATATCTGCCTGCTTGAAAATGAGGCAGCTGGAACTCAAAGCTGGAATCCAAAGACTTTCAAAAGGAAAGTTCAGGCTTGCAAAGGAAAACCTAAATCCATCAAACCCAAACACACACACCTCAGCAGCGAGCTCTGAGCCCATCCTCTGCCTTCAAAAAGCCCTGCATTCCTCACATCCTTCAGAAAATGCAGAGTAGTCCCAAATCCAAGTGCTTGCTTGCATGGAGACTGGATGGGGTGGAAAGAAGCAACTGCAGGCATCACTTTGCTTTCCAGACACCAGCACTGTCCGGGCTGTGGTTGCAGGTGGAGGATGCACTGCAGCGTGGCAGAAATTCACCTCAGCCCGCTCAGGCACTGGCAATGATTGTCCACTGCTTGGAGAGCTTGATGGTGGAGCTCAGCTCTGCACTGCTCCGCAAGGTCCGAGGCTGTAGCATAGGAAAGAAGCATCCTCTTTCCCCTGAACTCTGTAAATCAACAGTGAGTTTGACCTGGGTTTCTCAGTCTTGTTCATCAGGCGTAGCTGGACTGAGGAGAAAAAAAAAAAAAAAGCTTGCTGCAGCTTTGTTAAAAATGTACTTTGGAAGCAGTTTAGGAGAGGGCATGTGGCTGCCCTTACAGCCCCCTTGGGATGCTGTGCTTGTGGGAAGTGCAGCGATGTTGGATGAAGTCTGCATAGCTCTAAATCTGCTGCAAACACCCTGCTGGTTCACAGCCAGGTGAGAACAAGGACTGAGGTACAGAGCTGGAGGCCACATCTTTATATCTGTAAAGCAGGGCATGGAGTCCTCTTTTTTTTTAATCTCAAACAGATGGCCCTACCATCAAATGCACTGCACCCTTCTTTTGATAATGCCTAAACTAAACAACTCGGACTCCAGAAGGCTGAAAACATAGATCTCAGCTGTGAGCCTGCACTTTGCCCTGTGGGGACCATTGCTAACTGCAGTTAGGGATGGGTCTGCCCCAAACCTCCTGTGTGCATTTCAAACACACTCCAGACTCTCTTTTCAGAGCTGCAGATGTAAGCAGGGTGAAAATACGCATTCAACCTCTGCATTTCAACTTGGATTCATTCCCCATATTTCCACTTGGATCTATTTCTAATTTTAACTACATCCATAATAACGTACAGGGTTTGTTTTCCCTTTTTTTAAAATAGCAGGGCCCTCAGCTCCTCAGCCTTGGCTGTGTTTGAGTTAATGTACAAGCACACCGATGTATTTATGTCTCTGCAGACAAGGGTGAAAAGGTCAAATGCAGCTGGCTGAAATTCTCGCCCAAAGTGAAAACACTGTGTGACATTGCAGTGACACAGTGACTTTGACACAGGGCTGACTGTCCAACAGTCTGTTGCATTTCTCTTTAGGCTGTCATTCTGCCAAAGTTTGATCAGAGAGGAGCACCCAGGGCAGGAGCAGCTCCTTAAGGGTAACACAAAATTCAAGTATGCAGAGATCTGTGTGGCCAGCACAGAGCGTCACTAAAAAAACAAGCATAAGGGAACATCCCTTCTGGGGATAGGATTATGTTGATTCCCCCTATCCAAACCCCCTGAGGTTGCAAGCCTGCACTTATAATGATTGGCTGACTATAAAGCCTGTCTCTTTTTGATTTGGTCTAAATACAAATCTGTAACAGAAATTATTTACATTATTTTCTTTTTTTTTAAGGCACATGTGTGCATTAAAAACATTTGACGTGCACAAGAAACTGTAAAGAAATCTTTGTGCAAAGGTTACAGAGACTTGCTAGGATACCTCTCGGCAATTTATAAAATGAGCTAAAATATTTGTAAGAAGAAATCCCAATCCTGAATAAGAAATATGATCCACTTCTATACAGCTCAGCATTAAGTAAAAATGAATTTACCAATGTACTGTCCAATAACCACTCAGACTGACATGGCCTGATAGATCTCCTAAGCTTTCTCACATCTATTGTCTCTTATTTTCTAGGACCCTGTCTTTAGAACAGGGGCCAGGGCTTAGTTCTGTATGTTTTCAGCACCTTGCAGTTCTTGTCCATGCCCTGCATGCCTAAGCACTGCAGTATTGTTACTGCACAACACCGAACAACTGAATTACAGAACTGTTACTGAGCAATATAAACACAGGTACTTACCTAGTTTGAAAAGCATGTATCAGTACCACCCAGCCTGCAAAACTGTGTGACATTACTACAACTAAAATATATAATTTGCTCAAAAGTGAAGCGCACTGCCACAAGCAAAATCCTGAAACTGGCCTCCATGTCCTTTAATACCACACTGACCTCTCCCTGCAGCCCTACCTGGCTGATTGAGGTTCTCAGGCCTAAAACCTACATGTTTTGTCCACTTTACTCCCTGGGGCTTCAGCTGTCACACAGAATAAGTATTGTGTCAGGAAACGAGTTTTCTTGCCAAGTTTATAATATTCTGGTCAAACAGAATTGTCCTGGCCTGAGGTCTCATGCACTTCCACACTTGAGAAATTCAGTCTCATGTCTTAAGGTTTGGTGTCTTGACACCAGGTGGTACCTGTTTGTACTTCCATACATACAGCTTGTGTACTGTGTCCTCCTAAGATAAAGGCTACAGCATTTTTTCTAGGTGCACTGTGCACTCCTACCTACTCATTTCAGTCCAAGCCAAAAAGCGTTATCCGTCATAGAGATTGGCCTGTAGGTCATCTAGAGCTTATATTCCATACTCAAAACCCAACTTTTTTTAGAGGAAATGGTAGGAATACAATTAAAAGTTTTAATGAGATCTTCATCTCTGTCATGTTTTTTGAAGAGCTAGTCGGAAATGTCATAATTTTCCTTGTTTCATTAGAGGACATCATGAGGCCATGGTAAATGATCCATAGCTGGGCTGCATTAAGCAGTGGATTTTATCATGTTGCAGTGAAAAGTTTTCCTGTAAATATGGGCCATGAGAAGCGTTGAGGATTGATAGTGGGTCTGCTAATCCAAAAGCTTTGGAAAAAATGTGGGCTAAAGCTCATCTTATGTAAAGAGCAAACATGCCTTAAGCTTGAGCTGTAAACTTAGGGTGGGGGACGACGACGGACGGACGACACAGGACTGGGGCCATCTTTTCACTGTAAGTCTCTGTTGTGCCCAACACAACAGAGCTGGTTGTTGGCTGCTTCTTCAGTACAAATAAACAGGAATAGCAGCAAGCTGAGTCATGAGTGCATTCAACACAAAATCTTCACAGAAGCATTTACCTTGTAGTCAACAGGACCATGACATAGTATCCTCTTCATTCACCCATGGAATACATGAATGCATCTGAAATGGGAGTTTCCAAGCCATTCCAAGAGGTCAGATACGCATTCAAGTTTCTTTCTGTTCCAGAGAATAGGACAGGCTTGGGCATAAAAGTCTTATTCCAGGACAAAAATAAAAGCATCCCTTTTAAAGGGAGTTTCTTCTTGAAGAGCCTAGGACAAAGGGATTAAACCCTTCTTGAAGGGGAATTAGGGAGCTTCCACAGCAGCTCTTACACCACTGGCTGCACCTGCACCTACTGCTAAGACAGGAGAAGATTAGAGATCAACTAAATCTGAATTAAAATTAACATTATAAAAAATTTCAAAACTGATTCTGGGAATTAGGCTGTGATCTTATTTACATGGGTATTAATCAGGATAAGCTCCAGAGGCTGCCTAGAGGATAATAATGTTACTATGGGATTTAAACCACTGTAGTTGGGATCCAAATCTGAACTACTGGAGTTACTCTAGTTTCATACCAGTGAAACTAAGCAAATAATCTAGGCCTTTCTAGCCCGATCCCTCACGGAGACCAGCAGTGTAACTCTGAGCCTAAGGAATCCACTGCATTGTATAATCCAGGAGATGGCCAAGTAACTACACTTACACCTTTGTTTCTTACTTTATTACTTCTATTTTCATAGTTTGTTTATATTCAGACCCTGCCTTTCTCTGAAACGATTGTTAAAAATTATACACGTTTTTAAGCAACTGGAATATCATCCCTAAAAAGCTGGTCAAATTCTAATTTCTTAATGTGTTGCTCTGGGAAATATTTTTGCCATAATGTTAAAAAACTTAAACACATAGCAGTTCCCACTACCCTTACCTGCACATCTCCCTTACCTGCTGAACACATGTAGTCTTTGGGAACATGTGAGGAGTTGCTGTATTCTAGCACAATGACAAAACCTAGCCTAAAGGAAGCAAACATTCTCAGACTGAAATTCGAGGTGTGGTTTAAGATGTTAGAGGCAGCAGTTCTGTGATCAGCCCACAGAGGATTTACTTCTGGAGGCCAATGAATAGAAGGCATTGGCACAGTGAGGACACTGATATTAGGGATGAGCAAGTACCCACTGATGAGGCATATGTGATTTGCTTGGCCTCAGAGGTTGTCCAGGATGCTGTAGATTGATATTGTAAGTGGGCAGGTGAGTGCTGAAGGGGAGTGCCAACAGCCAGACCTTGGGGTGTGGAGCCATCGGGCTTTACTGCCACTGCCTGGCCAGCACCCGCTGGACAACCCTCATATGCTGCAGGGCTTCCTTTCAGAAGAGGAATTACTACAAATGATGGAAAGGTTTCCTAATAAAAGAAAGGGAATAAATCCATCAACTTCTCTTCTGCTTAGTTCAGCAGAGTCCCATAGCACTTGTTAAAGTTTGTGGCTGAAAGGGGACCATAGGTGGGTTTTGATTTAATCTTGGCTCTGCTGAAGTAGATGTCAAAAACCTTGCTGAACTTCAGGAGGGAAAAAATTAATATGTTAAACCTTGTCCCTTAGTGATTCTGCTTTGCAGAAGGCAAAGTATCACCACTTGCCTGAAGCACAGGCAAACAAACTCTTGCTGACTGTAGTTTATTTTCTAGGTAACATAGAAGTACTTGCCACTCTGCCCATTTGCCTCCTAGCTCCCCCCTAAAATCTAAAGTGAACTCATTCACTCTACTCTGCCAAGTTTTTGTAGGAAACAGTACAGACAGTGAAAAATACATAATTCATACTGTTCCTAACTTCCCATTAGAGCATCCTTCCCGCTCCATCTCCCTGTGAGGGTGTAGCATATGAAGGCACAGACCCCAAATGAGATCTTTTATTGCAGATGTAAGCGCTGGTTACATACAATCGCTTATCCACCCAAGTTCTGCCCTGGAACATACCTACCAGCAGCAAAGCACCTTTACAGCCAGTTCACACTCCACCAAGCTGTTTACTCCCTCCATGCTCATCTGATGACATCTCTTCCTCCCAGGTCAGGATTTAAGCCGTGGGAGGCTTTGGGCACCCCACTCATTGCAGACAGGTGTGCACACTATTAATTTGCAGGTGAGTTCAGAGAGCCAGATTTAGTGTTAGTTGTTTCCTCACTACATTTTAAGGTATAATCACTCTGCAACCTGGCACCCAGACCATGAACAAAGCCTTTTCTTTACCTCCACACGCAGGGCTCAGAAGCAATCAGGAAAAGCCTGCAGAGATTTCAGAAAGAGCCCTTGCATGAAGGCAGCCTGGTCTAGTAGGCATCTCAAAGCTCTTGCCTTTGTAAAACTGACCTTTGTGGCCTCCCTCAGGTTATCCCCATCTTTTCCAGCAAGTAGGGAGCAAAAGAGGTTCAGATTTGTTTCAGTCATGCTGTTCATCAGTGATGGGGGAGAAGCCAGATCTGTCAGCTCACTGTTTTCTGCTCTACCACCACAGATATCAGGTCACCCAATTGCTTTTTTTCACCAGTAACAGACTGCTTTTTGAAGACTATTAGAAATACTTGTTAGATAAGCTGTTTCCATTAGAGTATCATGGAATTTTGTAATATTCCATGCATCAGTTAGTATCTTTAACCCAAGGATTTTAAGGCTTTGGCTTCACTAGCACTAACTTATTTTTTCAGACCTTATTTCACGATATTTGGAAAAGCTTATTTATAAGTCTTGCCTTGAATGTATTGTCTTAATTCTCTGTTTGGTTCCAGTCCCAGTAGACAGCATTCTCCAGTGCCTACTTAAGTGTACAGAAGGGGCCAAAATGACAGTTAATTCAATGAGCTCAAAAAACCACATAGATTCTACTGAAGAGCAAAATCCTGTAAATTGAGCCTGTATTTTCATTGTATTTAGAAAAAAAAAAAAAGTTATTTTCTTATTAATATTTAAAAGTCCTGGTTTGATCAAATTGTTGCATATTTCTTTCTGGGTAAGTGGTAGTGAGTAGAGATTTCTGACAGTTGTATATTAAATGCAGGTGGCTCTGTGAATGCTATTCCTGTCTGATACACTACATTAACCATAACCTGCAATTTTTTCCAAAAGAACTGGAATGCATTAAATTGTTTAATAAAACCTTACTTACCTGGATAAACTCATTTCTAGTTTGCATTTAGGTTCCCCTAATGCATCTTTCCATATTATTATTTGTAACATAAAAATCTAGAAGTGTTTACTTAGAAAACCAAACATCGAGTGTAATCCTGGTAATTGTCCAAGATTTTCCTTTTCAAGACTGAACTTTTTTCTATACTTTTTCTTGCCATATTCTGAATTGCTAAATATTTCATTTAGCATTAATTGATAACTTCATTCCCACTCCACAGCTAAATTCAAAGCTCACATACCCTTCTGTATAATTTACAGTTCAATGCACCTCTTTTGAGTTTGCCTATAAACATGGATTCAGGCACTAAAGACATCAAGAGGTTTGGAGGTGGACATATCTGGATGCCAGTTTTTTGCTTGTTGGTGTTGTTCAGTTTAAAGCAAATCCACAGAGTAGAGTGGATGCAGCATCATGGACCTGTATCTTAATGAGATCATTCCTCCTTGAACGGAAGGTTTTTAACACAGAAGCAATGCAAAGCAGTTAAATTTTATCAGGAGTACAAATAAAAAAAATTTTACTTCACTTTGTGCATGGTGAACACAATAAACTTCAAAATTTTGCTGTTTTAAAACTTATTTTAAATGCTAGAAGAAAGCACACTTGGGAGAAGATAACAGCTTTATCTTGTTTTCATGGTTAAAGCAAAACATAAAATTCTTTGTAACTGAGAGTGGCTGAGACACAAAATGCAGGCTCGCGATTCCAAGTGTAGCATCATTTATACCCATAAGCAGATTAAATTTTAAAAGTTCTCTCAATACCACTGACCAGAGGAGCAATGTCATTGTTAGAAAACACACGCGCTGGTTACCTTATAATCAAATTTTCACTGCCCTTTCTGACAGGTTTTTAAGTTACTTAAGGGATCTATTTATATGTGGAAGCATCAACATCATGCAGTAAATCCAACCACAACTCAGTCACATATTTTATTAAGTTTAAGTTCAGTGAAAGTGCAGAGTAAACTAAGGCCCTATGTCTCTCAGTTACATCTGATTTGCGGTTGCTATAAAAAGGCCCACATGCCGCTCTTTCAGATGTGTTTTGGATTGAAAATAGGATTAATGTGCTAAAGTGTGATTAGAATGGTTAAACACGATTAATTGGAACAGACTTGTATTGCCAAGGGAGCTCCGCTGTTACTGGCCGGCCTCCAGTTTACCAAGTGAACAAAGCAGGCCAACTGTCCAAGTTTTTCCATGTCTTTGCTTATGTGCCTTTTCCTTTGCATTTTCTCATAGCCAGCTTGTCTCAGAGCAGATTAAATACAGCTGAGAATGTTGGTCTAGGTCTGCAGCGCGGATCCTCGGGGAATAAGCAGGAACCTCAGGCCCAGACTTGGCTTCTCCAGCGCTGGTTGAAAACTGCCATGCACCTAGGGCAAGGGTCCAGGTGGATCGACTAGGGAGTGGGAGTAATTTGGGGTTTTTAAAATGATCTATTAAACCCCTGAACTTTAATCAAGCTGCTACCATACTGACAGCCGTGATTTACTCGCACATGGCTGCAAGGGGTAAAAGGGGCAAGGGCTGTGGAGCACAGGCACTTGTTCCAAGCTTTAGGGACAAGGCGTTTGCCACACGTGTGTGCACCCGCCAAATTAGCATGCCGGTGTGTTTTTGTCGTGGCAAAAATTCACATGTATCTGTGCCACAGAAAATCTATTTCGGTTTTGTTAGGAAATATTTGGCTGGAGGTTCAACAAATCCTGCCCCTCTCCACTGACTGCCCTTCCCTGCCTTTTCCAAGCGCAGATTAAGGATTTAAAGCTTAGGTAATCAAAGCTTTAAACTGATCCTGCCTGGAGAAGTCAGAATGGTTTAGTATATTGTTCTAAAAACAGAAATACCTCAGTGGTTTGTCGCATGAAGATATTAAAGTTTGCACAAATTAAACTCAGGAGTGCAGACATTTTGAGCTAAATTCCTGGCTATAAGCAACTAAAACCTTCGTAGCAATTAAAACCATGTTTGATTATTTTTTTTAATAACTCCAGGCGCAATTCAAATCACAATGGGATCGCCTTTCCCAGTAACTAAGTCATTGTACAGCTTGTGGAGTAACGCTGTTCTCTCTGGGAATGGGCTTGAAAAATACACATGCATATACAAGATCTCCAAGACGGCATGCACATGTGTACACAACAGTCTTTCAATATTTAGTATCCTTCTTTAAAAACTATCTAACCACTGGGGACAAAAGGGTAACCATATATTTATCTGCTGGGGTGTGAGATTCTGAAGCAATTATTAGAGAAAAAAAAGGAAGATAAATTCAGGGATATTTCTTGCTGCACTCTGGTTCATTTACGTGACTGTACATAAATTTCCATTTCTCTGAACAATGGAGAGGCAACCAGCATGCACTATCCTTGCTCATAATTTACAAACTTGCCTTGGAGTCAGTTCAGTGTTGCTTCCCCCTAAGGGAGGCAGCGGCAACCCCTTCATTTGCTTTCTGCTGGCTTTCCCTTCTCTGCCTTCCTACCTCCCATTCTCTCTGCCTCACATACAGCTTCCCAAAAGCAGGCATATAGCTCCTGTGTCTGTAGTCAAGAAACTTCTCCTCTCAGCCAGCTCAGTTTCTGATCAGGCTTTGCTATGAAGTCCATTGCATTGGATAGATGATACTGCTTCAGAGCCAGAACGGGTTTCCTTTCCACTTCCCATTTGAAAGCGTGCTCAGCACACCGTAGTATCCCAGAACAAAAGGGGTAAAGATTCAGAAGCCCCTGCATGAGATTTCTACCTGCTCTTTATGCAAATGTAGCAACCTTCTTTAGTGCTGTGCAGTAAGCACCAGTGGCAGCAATCCCTTGCAGAGGTCTGATTTTAAGCTGCTGCATCACGTGAGTTAGACTTCTAAGATTTTCTTGTGTAAGTAGATACTCAGCACCTTTAAAAATTAACTCCAGCTTCAGAAGAAAACAGCAATTCTGGATGTCTGAGACATTACAAGCTTTGCAATCATTTGGGTACTCTTGAAAATGCTAACCTACCAGCTCGGTGCTTGCAATGAGTGACTCATCCACATAAAGGTACTCGCAGTGTTTCTTTTTGTTAGTGCTGGTGAGTTATTAAAGCCTTCTTGGCAAGCTGGAATCATCAAGCATGTCTTTTACCCCCTGTAGTTCAAGGCATGCCTCTGCAGTTTACGAAGCCTACTGCAAAGTAGGCTATCGGGTGCCCTCCCAGCTACATTGTCACCCATCTTATAACACCCACCTTGTCAAACTTGTTAGCCTCACGCCCAGAGCACATAGCTGAGCCTTGTCCAGGAGAAAACCAGATCTAGTAACAAAGGCAAACCCACCACATCAAAAATACCCATTGAAAGCAAGTTTCCAAAGCCCTATACATGGACAGTCCTTTGGAGCAGCCTCGCTTGTCATTAAAACAGTGAAGTAACCATCCAGATGCTTTGAAAACCTCTTGTAAGGATTTCCCTTAATCAAAACACTCAGTTCACAATGCTGCTTTCTTTGAAATGCAGTTTTACAATGCACTTGCAGACCTGCAGAGGCCAGTTCTCCCTCCATTACACCCACGTGGATTGGATACAATTCATCAAGAAGAGGAGCAGTCTGTGGCTCACAAGTTCTGCCAATTCAAGTAGTGATGGGTAGAAGTCTCTGCTCCCCGCTGGGCCAGACTATTTACCTGAGTTACGGTACCTACATGAAGGTGGGGTACCAGGCAGCCTCCCTGCTTGGAAGCCCTCAGTGTTCACAGCCTGGTACACAAAAAAAAAAGGTCAACGTCTTTTTCAATTTATGTTACTGTGCTGGTCTGTGGACTAACTGAAAATCCCCATCAGGTGTAGCTGTTCTGGCTGATGAAGGCACCATCCAACTAACTTCTTAGTCACCACAGCTTAACCCAACAGCACTTGTGAATCAGAGCCCTGGAAGGGAATTTTGTCTTTTAAGACTTGCCTGGTGGGGTAGGCTCAGCATAGCTGATGTCAACAAAGTTATCACACAGATATCCCCCAGTGACACGAGTTATATAGGTGTGTGATTGCCCCACCTTGGTTGAGAGCAAGTATTTCAATAACAACTCCCAGAGAGCTCCCGTATTTTTGACTCATCAGAAAACAAAATGAAAGGCCAGTGTTTACATCTTTGATATGGTACAACTGGAAACTATAATTATTTTTCAAAGTACTATTGCACCCTGGTTTAAGTTTTAAGAACAGAAATTCCACTGTCAGATGGCTTGGATAGTTCCTCACCATGTTCATGTGCTAGATGTGACAATTACAAAGACATGAGAACATAACAGTACCTGTACCAGGTCCAAAGGTCCAGGCAGACCCATTCCTGTCTTTAACACCAGCCAGTTACATTTTTCATAACAAAAATTGTTAGAAAGTCACTTTTTTAATTGAAAACTGATTTTTCAGTTTGTTGTGAAGTACACTAAGAAAGAGCAAGGTACAACTTTCCCCCTATACCACCACCATGTATTGGAAGCTGTCAGTGCTGCAAAGGACAAAACTGCAGCTGTGCATCCCACAGTGCCCAGTGTAAGCGATGTGACTGTCCACACATCCTGTGCCTTAATTATGCATTTGGGGATCTTGCCTTAGGGGAGGTTTCCATTTTTGCTTTTTTGTTAGATATGATCTGTGCTTAATGCATATGCAGACACATATGACACCACTTTCAGATTTGTGTAGAACACAACCATAAATCTCTGAGAGAGGGCTGTTTACTTTGGTACTTATGTCTGCTGCAAGCCTTACTTTAGTTACCTAACCTCAGCTTTAGTGATCTAATCTATCATCTCCTTATAAAATGTGAGATACGGCAGCAGAGAACCTGAAGCTGAATTGTAAGCTTTCCTGCAAGAGACATAGAGCAGTGGCATATAAATGGATGGGATGGAGTTACAGGAGTGTCGATGGAAGCAAAATTGGGATCCAGGTTATTTATAGCACTGAGTTAAAGCAATTCAGAAGTTACCACCTGGTAGGGTACCTGAGTCTTTGCATGGCCATCAAATTTTTTGTGACCTATACAAGTCATTTAGCTTCCTTTTTCTGAACATCCATAAAGCTGGGGGTACCAGTGTGACTTTGCACAGTGCAGTGAAAATAAATGCACAGGTGACATAAAAGAATGATGTTAACTGCTATTGTGCAAGTAGACTGGATAGATCACATTTGTTTTCCTACCAACGCTTCCCAAAATAGTACATTGACATTTATAATTCACTTTTGTGGATTTTTCTTCTACATAAAGTGTAGCCCCACAAAATCCTTTCCAGTTGAGTACCATTACCTGCATTTTTATAGACAGTGAGGGAAAGAGAGAGCTGGAACAAAACCCTCAGGGACTGGATCCAATAGGATACTGAATGCTCCAACCCTGTTAAGGAAAGCACAAGCACTGCTTACACTGAAGCCAGTGAGTCCTTCCTTTGATTTCAATAACATGCTTAAGTGTTTTGTTGGAAGGGGGCCAGAGCCCTCAGCAACTCATAGGGCTCTGCGCTCCCTGTATTGCCCAAGCCATGCAGCGAAGCAGCAGCAGAGTGGTTGTATCATGGGCATATCTCCTCTGAATTTCTGAACAGGGTGGCCAAGATATTAAAGATAAGAGTGAGAGTCTGTCCCGGGTTTTACAGAAAGCTCTGTGCACACTGGAAGAAGAATTTGGAAAGCTTAGTAAGGGCTGCCTAAATACATATTCAGAGCAAAATTCTTTTCTGCATGCACCTGGTTTGCATGAAGGCCATGCTTGTGCGTGTAAGGGAGGCATGTGTGCAACTGAAAAGAGGAGCCTGAATAAAAATGACCACTAATTATATATGACAGAGCAGGGCAAAAAGGCCAGCTTTACACATACAGGTGTATATAACTTTCTTTAGATCCAAAATCCGATATAGGACACTGAAGTCTGAATCGGATAGCTCTGGTTAACTGAAGTGAGGGCTTTCAACTTAAGAATGACGCTTGTCCCTTTAAGCCGCACAGAAGAAATATATTGCCCTCTTTGCCTGTTAAAATAGAGGGGGGGAAATAATCAGTCATCAATCCTTAACATTTCTGTGTTATCCTGCTAAATCCTCCCACTTTTGGCTGAACCACACCCTTTGGGGAAGCAGAAGATTGTCATGACGCATGTGAAAAACACGCAGAGCTAAAGAGCAGCATTTGGGGAGGAAGGCTGACCCCAGGTCCAGCCGGCCCTGGGAGCTGCTGGCAGCCCCATGCAGGCATCCTGTCCTCCACAGCACCCCAGAGCCATGGAGCAGAATCAGGCCCTTGAACAGGGGCTGAACGTAACATGTAGGCACTCAGCAGCTTTTCATACATCTTTATCTCTTCTGCCATAAACTGCAGTGCACTGTGCAGATTTATGGGAATTCTTTCCATGTTCACAACTTACAAGTATTAATAACTCGTCCAAGTTGGAAAAATAATACACCATTCCTAACTCTATTAACTACAGAAAATCTGGTCTCAGTTAAAATAAGATCCCCTTTAGCAATGCCCAATATACAATAAATATTCTATATAAAAGAAGCCAGGCTGCATCTTATCTGAGGTACGGTAACAGTAATGTTTTTGCCTGAGGCACCGCAAACTTCAGGCTTAAGAAGTCAAAATGACAGGGTGCAGATGATCACTGGAAAGTTATCATTTTTAACCCAAATAGTTACCTTAAAGTCTTTTTTTTATCTAATAATGATTACAGACAGGCAAATTCAGCCTGGCCACAAATCTACGCTGAGACATAAAAGTCGTAGATAACTTACTCAAAACCTGATTTTTTAATACTTCTGTTTCTGTCACTAATCTGCGAGAAAAAAAGGCATTAGCATTTCTGCTACTGCTATACAAAAGTGGCTCTGAGTTGCTCAAACAAGCAGCTTCATCCAGTTACCAATGGTTTTAAAACTACTTGCCTTCTGATTTAAGACTAAACCCTGCGGTCCTTACTCTGACAAAACTCCTGTTGCAGTCAGTGAAAGGTTTTTGGTTCAATTAAGGCTCCAGAATTCAGGTTAAGACCTTCGAAGATATTTAAATGCCAGATTTACGTGTTTTCAGTAGATGTTTGGTACTTGAGTACCTAGGTCTGTGTCTTACTGCTACATAAAAACTGTATCAGTGTGCTATAGTATCTCAGCATCTTTCAGGTTTAGATATGTCAAGACATGTCCTCAGGGTTACTCCGTGGGTCTATAAGTTGGAAATGCTTCAGACCAGCACAGCCTCACTGCAGCTATAATTGCATTACTCTCACACTGCTTTAATCCAGCAGAAAGACTTGCTGCACACTCTGCAGGGGTCACTTGCAAAGCCAGCTGCCAACTCTGTGCTATTGCAACCTGTTGGAGAGTGCAAATGCCTTGAATTATTTACTGAGAACAGCCTGCCTCCGGCCTCAGAAATTCAATTAACCTGATATCCAGTTAATTAGAAGCTAAACCAAACTATCGTCTCACGTACTACTCAGAAGCCCTTCACCAATCCCTGTGCCTCTGTTACCACGTTTTCCCATTTTCTCTTCCCCTTTGATTGGGGAACACTGAGTGCAGTCCCTGAGGATGGTGAGGGGTGGTGGCCTGTCCAGGAGCTGTGTCACAGACCACATACAAACCCCTGCTCTCTAGAAAAGCCTTTAGTCTGTGTAGCTGTGCATAGCAGCAGGGCTGAGAGGGGACATCCATGCTGTGACCTGGCACAGGGTGCCTGCCCCTCACCTGGCCTCTCTGCTGGCCTCAGTCATCTGTGGGAAAAGCTGGACGCAGCCAGTGCCCCTCAGTAACCCAGCACAGGGACACAGCTTGGACCACCAGGGGCTTTTTCTTAAGATTTTTAAGGGATCACCCTGGCCATGAGACACGCCCAGTGCCTCAACCTCATCATCAATGAAATGGGCATGATGAAATGTAGGTATTTCATCTACATAGTGTGAGATCCACAGGTGAAAAAACCTAGCTGGAATCACTGCAGTGGCACACTGTGGGAATACCCTGTGAATTTATTAATTATCTTTTCATCAGGGGCTATGATTACTATTTGCTCCATTTTTGACATCCTTAGAAATTCATGACATTCATTCATTCAAATTCCCACTTTCTTGCATTGTTTTGTAGCTTAGGTTAGTCTACGGGCTAGATTCCAGTTTGAAGAGTTTGGGACCAAAATTACCCCAAATTTGCTTTTATTTGAGGATGTGTATGGAACTTGTCAGAAAAGGAAACAAGCTAGTGATGGAATTCACAGCAGCTTGTGGACCCTCCTGCACTTAGAGATGCTAAATCCAGAACATTTGTTTGGTTACATCTTTCTTAATCACGTTGCAGTACTGGTTGGCTCAGTATTGCCTTTTTTTAGTGGTTTTTGTCTGAGCAGACAAAGTCAGAAAATCATCTCTTTGGCAAACAAGATTTTTATTTATTTATTTATTTAACATCTTTGTCCAAGTTACCTGTCTAGCAAGTTTAGAATGACTGAAAATTAAAGTCAGTGGAGAAACTGAAAGGTTTCATGTGCATACCAGAAAGCAAACTCTTGTTCAGAACAAGATTTGGACAGTTATCTCTGAACATGACCTCATGAATCTGGCAGCTCTGCTGGCTTCCACCCTTAAGCAGAGATTGAACTCTTTGGTGGATCAGTGGCTTAATCTTTGACTTGCTTTTCATTTTAACAGTGAGGGGAAAACCTCAATAATTTTGCAGGGTTTTGTGAGCAAGTGTCAAATCACTAGTTCATCAGACTTATGAAGAGTCTGCAACTGCTGTTGCTTTTATCCAGTTAAATCTGCTCTTTACCTAGTCAGCTTGTGATTTTTTTTTTTTTTTTTTGAGTGCAGTGAGTAATTGCTTCGGGTCCTCATGAATTCTGAGAGAATGGTATTTTTACCCCAGAAACACACCCTTAGCCAGATTTCACAAGAGCTGAAGTCCCCAGGGCCAGAACTTTCAGTTGAAGAATGTCCATCTGAAATGTAAGTCACTGACTTCTAGCAGGAAGATTTCAGATTTGCACAGGTTTGAACAGGGAAGTGGACCCCTAGAGTTACTGTACACATTGCTCCTTCAGTGATGCTGGGCTTTTCTGTTAGTCCAAACCTTTCAGACTTAACCAGAAGCAAGCGTGGGATGCCCTGGGTTCAGACATACCTCTTTTTTTGCCATATAAAATCTGGCAAAGAGAAACGCCTCATGATGCTGTCTTTCTACCTTTGCACTGTACAAGTAGCAGCTTGGAAAAATTGGTATTTTTCCATATGGCAAACGCCAGCTTTCTGGTGAATGCCCTAGAATTTTGATTAGTATTGCTTCTCACAGGAATTCCAGTTGGAAAAGCCAGGAGACCCTCTGCATTTGTGTGATGTTCAGGTGGTAGGATCCCACTCTCCTCCCTGTGAGCCCCGCAGCCAGCTCTGCTACACCACACTGGCCCCTTACACCTTTGCAGGGCTGCAGGTCATCATGGACATGTGTCCCCACACCCACTACCATGGAGGGTCATCATTTTAACCAAGGGAGTGGAAGATCTGATGGGAAGATGCTTCCACCACAAACTGGGTGTTCAATAGTGTCTTGGGAAACAGCCCAACACCATACTGCAGGCAGTGTTGGGCAGATGGGTTTGAATACAGCCCATTCTGCTCTTCAAGTATTTTGAAAAGAAACAAAGTGCTAAATAATGGGAGTCCGTGAGGGTGGAGGAAGCTCTTGTTTTTATTTCCCTTGATAGTTTTCCTCTATGAAAGAGGTTTGGCCAAACTCACTGCTTTCTGAGCTGCAGCAGTCATACTTAGGGGAAAGATACAGTGAAAAGTCTAGAAAAATTGAAAAATACATTCTTTCATAATGAAGTATGAGCTAAAGGGCTTGCCTGGGTTTCAATATAATTGACAGAAATTTGTGAAAGATGTGAAAAACACAAAAAGAGGGAGTTTGCTTTGATCATCCACATGGAAGAGGTCTTCAGAAGTTTGAATTTCTAAGCTATCCTGGACAGTTACAGCAGGTTTTGAAAGTCATTAAAGGCTCCTTTCACAAAAGCGTTTGGGTTGGCATTGCCTCCAAGCTTCCTTTCTCAACCAAAGGAAATTTTCAAGTGTGTCTTTAATTATGACAGTTGTTGTTATGGAGGCCAGACGCGTTTCCCGTTAAAAATTGCAGGAAAGTTTTTTTATAGGCTTCAGTTTGGACTCAATGGCTGTACCCGCAGAGTATTTTAGGAGTAGGTGAGAGGTGGGGCTAAGTGCAGTGCCTGCCTGGAGCCAAGGCTGGTAGCAGAGAGAGATGTTCTGGCACAGCCTGTGCTTTGGGCTCTGTGCTTGGCACAGCCGTATCTCACCTCCAACCCCAGGCTGACCACAAAGTCCAGGGCCCTTTCAGCAAGGGCTCAAACATCACCTGCTCCCAGAAATATCCATTTTGTAGACACTGCGAGTTAAAGATGACTCCCCTCATCCTCATCCAGTCCTGCTTTTCCCTTGGGAGTGCAGAAGTTTGCTGCCTGCAGGAGCTTTCACATTAATTTTAGGGCTCAAACTAGTAATGCCTAACCCACATACTAGTCCCATTGAAGTGAACTTGAATTACTCACTTTTTCAGAGATTTAAATCTCTTGAGAAACTGTGAAAAAAAGAGCCATGCTCTTAATAAATACTAGAAATATCCAGCCTCCTTAAGCACAGCCAGTTTTAGTAATTAATTTGCTATAGATGTAGTTAGCTGATTTAAAGAGTCAGTTTTATTCTGATTAAAGCATTTACTTCGATGTCAGCAGAAGGAAAATTTACTGCCTCAGGAAAAATTAAATGTCAAATGTGTGCTTGGATATGCAGAGTACGGTAGATAGAAAGAAGACTATGTTTTCACAGGCCATGTGCTTAAAAGCACAGTCAGGTTAAAGAGCACATTTTTGTTGTTTTAAAGCTGCCGTACCTGAAGAAGGAGTGCAGCTAAAGGGAAAATGGCAAGAGAGAATGTGCCCTCATGTCCATGGGAAGAACACCAGCAGCTCAAAAGGAGCGCCTGCATATAAACAATAGCTGAATTTGGCCCAGGACCCATAAAAAAGACATTCGTATAATATTGTTCCAGTGCCAGACCTACTGCTTTTGTTTTCTGATGCACATTGCCAGTTTTATGTTTTTAGACAACAATAACCATGGGTACTCTTCTTCTCATAGACTTGCAATGTCTAAGATCCCTTATACTTCTGTAAAAAGTTGCTACATCCAAATCGATTCTTGTCCAGAGAGAATACCAGCCTCCAGAAGACTATGCCAGAAACATTTCACCTGCACAAATGCAGTGGGAACATTACAGAGAAATTATTGAAATACATTAAAACCTACCTCTTCCACCCACATATTCCTGTTGGAACTAAGGGAACAGTGCCAGTGGCTAGCTGTAGGTATTAAGTGACGTCCTGGACCTCTGAGGGTACCTAGGACATTAGCACAAGGCCAGCCGAGATGACAGAGGACCCCTACAAGAGACTTGTGCCCTTATGGAGTGGTGCCTGGAAGCCACCTATATTTAGGGAGCTGAATGTCTCCTTAAGTAATTGTAAGGGTGGGAGTTTTTAAAGCAGAAAATAGTACAGAAGCCCATGAAATCTAGGCTACTCTAGACAGAAATGTGAAGGGGGGACGAAGACTCCCAGTCTGTGCACTCTGGGGACCAGACACTGCATTCCCACCAGCAGAGCTGGCAGGGACTGAAATCTCTCTCTGTATTCCCAGTAACTTCAGGTTCATCCTAAAATATTCTAGGCTTCTACTGGCTGTGGTCAGTTTTGAGGTTGCTCACTCAGCACCTCAGGAGAGGTGTTGCAGGATGAGGCCATTAGCCTATATTTACATTGCCTGGTAATGCCATCAAATGTTCTACTTCTAGTCATTAGCAATCCATCCTTGCTGCCTTTCCTCTCCCTGAGGAAGTGCTCTACAAAACCTGTCTCATGGATTTCTGTTTTTTCATTATTGTTGTAGTCTCCCCAGTTTATCTTGCTCTTTCATTAAACAGCAAACCACAGATATGGTTTCAACCTAACAGCCTGTTTGCAAGAAACCAAACATTCAGGAATAGGAACACAACCTTTGCACTTAAAAATTCATTTAACGTGATTCATTGTTTTGTTCTTTGCTAGAAGCATGCTTCACTTACATTAATAATATTTTACCTTTCACTTATAAATTCAAATACAAAAGCAGTTGCAGTTCTCCAAGTGCTCGTATATGTAAAATATTACAACATTATCACTTTCCAAAGGTCAGTTTCTCTTCTTTCCCTTAATTAGGATTCAAGATTTCCAACAATAAGTTGTTGCAGCAGATGTACAGCTCTTTTATGTTTACAAATTCACATCTCTGCTTTTTCACTTTGTGAAGAGGAAAAAGGAAATGGTTTTAAGTGGGATAAGTACACTTTTTTTCTAAACAAAATAAGAAAAGGAAGTTCCAAATATGGGGGAAACAGCAGTAATCAGTGATCTGATTCAGTAAGAATTTATACACAGAGTCCATTACTTTTTGAAAAGTTTATCAGTCAGTCCCCATGAAACCCACACTGGAGTGAAGTGGTATCAGCATCTGATGTGCTGTGTCTTATGTGCCTGGATGTGCAGGTCAGAGTTCCTTACTAAGAGAGCTACAGTCATGAAATGGATCTTCTCACACGTAAAATTACAATATAATATCAATATCTTGAAGACATTTTTTTTATGATCTTGCAGGAGTAGACATCATTTTGTGACTGATTAAAATAAAGGGTAGGATTTCCTCATAAAAATATACCCTAATTTGTTAGACAATATCTGAAAGGAAATCTTGTTTGGAGCGAAAAAGGTGTGCTGAATCAGCCAACCTGTCTGAAAGGACAAAGATAAACCTAGTGAGCAGTGTTATTTCCTGTTACATGATTTTGCTGCATCTAAATATATAAATCTCATGTAACAGGAACCATGCCCTTTGGGTCCCACAAGAACCTGAGGGGGCATGGAGAAAGATTATAAACGTGTTCTTGCAAAAAAATGTCTGTTTTAAAATAAATAAAATTTGAAAATGGGGAAAAGAGCAAGTAATCCACGCACTACTTTTTCTTGATGCGATTCCTATTTTTCTGATTTCATGCATATATATGTTCCTGGTGTTCCCTCTAATTCGGCTGTGGTACAAGGGAAGGGAAATTTTTGGCTTGGTTATGTGCTTGAACCTCAGGGTCAGGGCTGGATCCCTGCTTCTGCTGGAAACTGTCTGTGTGTCCATGAGCAGACAACTGTTCCTCTCATGTCTCAGCCATTTGCAGGACACTTGTATTTTCCTGCTGCGTCCCTGCACATCCCAGTTGGACCGCAGCCCCCGGGGTAACACCGCTGCCACATGTGGGGATCACAGCATTTAGAAAGAGGCCCCTGGACTTTGTCAGCAGTACAAGGCATGGCAGCTTTTTGAGGTCCAACCCTGCAGACACCAGTACCCTCGAAAAGCAGAGCTCCTGCTGTTTAGGTGGTTGGGTGCAGTTTCCTAAACAGAATGCCAGTGGGAATCACTGACCGCATTCTCAGGACAGAGCAGCCTTCCGGGGCAGTGTGGTGGCATTTTGGCCCCCAGTTGCCACTTCCAGCCCCGTGGTTCAAGGTTTGTAACCCCGCTGTGGAGATGACTCAGCTGCCTGTGAAGCTGTACCGAAGCCATGGCAGTTTACAGCCCAGAGTAAACCAGCCCTGGCCTCAATTTGCCTTCATAGAGCAGCCAAAAACGGTGCCAGTTCTGTCTTAGCCCTGAGACACTGCCTCATTAACTCCTAGATACAGGTTTTAGGTGCTTTAATCCTTATAAGTCAATTCTCCTGGATTCCCAGTGACTTTAACATCTTTTTGAAGTCCTTCCAGTTTTTCTAGATCCTTTTTGGCAATAGCATGCCCAGCAGTGAATGTAATTTTGTTTTCCTATGTATTTTCTAAATCCTAGCTCTTAAAGCATTAGGGTTTTATGTGTGCATATATATTCTATTATATGCTATAATATATAATCTTATATCTAATGTGAAGAATATGCTTTCATATCAGTGATACCAATTTTATTGGGAGAGAAATACTAGCAGAATTTGATTTTTGAGTCACCAGCTGTTTTGTCTTTAAGGATATTTCTTTCTTATTGGTGTCCCAGTGAACAACTAAAATGTAAACTAAATTAAGACTTAACAAAACACTGAGATGATTCATACAAGCATAAAATTATATTAGTCCAAATTTTTCTGTAGTCTCTCCAGAATTATTTGAGCTTACTAGCCAGATTTCAGGCTGCTATCACAAAAGTCCAAAACTGGACCAAACCTTCTCAAGGCTCAGATATTGGCTATCTCAAACTGTCAGTGCCAATTCTCCTATCAAAATCCACCTGCTGTCAGGCTTGGGCAGAGAACAAACAGCAGCAATGGTCACAGTACAGGTTAAGTTTTCAAATAACTGTGCAAACACTTCTACTCCAGGTCAGTGATATTAATAATAGACTTTCAATTGATTTCAGTGGGAATTGGCCCTATATACACTTCTGTGTATATATCAGCAGATATTCACCTATGATAACTAGCATACATTGACTCAGCAGGGGTTTGTGCCCCAGTAGGAAAGCTGTGTCAACATGTGTAACCTAGATAGAAAGGCTTAGGCAGAGCTGTTTCAGAGAGCAAAAAAAAAAAAAAACCCAGAAAATTTATTTGTGAGCTATGAACCTTTACTTCAATTCTGAAGTCTACCACAGGCTCCTGGTTGACACCGGGCAACCTGCTTAGCCTGTCACCAGATTCTCCACCATAATGGAATTCTTCCTTACTTCTTCCAGAGGGCCGTAGGACCCAGCCTTTGCCCACTGCGACTCTAGTGCTGGTGGCCTGTAGCTGCTGGTATCAGCTGTGCTTCAAGGTACCATGCAGCGAATGGTGAATCAAAACCATTCACCACTGAACAGACCTGCAGAAGTTCGCCTGTGCTGTCCAACACACTCCTAGCAAGAGCAACTTGCTATGTGAACCTGGAAAAGGACTTTACAAACTTAACAATGTGTTTCAAGGTAATAGCATTTCATTTTCCAATTAGCTGGAAAAAAATAATTCTCTGCTGTCCCACACCTTGTGAAATGGCCCACCTAAAGGCTGAGGCAGCAGCTTAGGCTAATTTTGCACGGACGTAAAATGACAGCAGAGAGTAATAGAAAGTCACACCGTGTACCAGGCTGAAAAACAGACAAATCTTCACTCTTCCATTAAACAGCCACGACTGTAAGAGGGGGTTCATATCACCTCCTCAGCCCAATAAAGTGCTGCATGGGGTGAGTACTGTTATTTAGGATGAAAATCTTTGTCTCTACCAGAGATAACAGATGCTGCTAATAAACTCCAGGAGCGCAATCGGTGCTGAGCTAGGTATGTTTTTTGAATGCAGGATTTGAAGGATTTAAGCAATTATATTAAAAAATGCCTCTTTCCTTTGTAAGAGACACAGTTACATACTATTGCAACTCACTCTGAAACTATGAAGCTAAAGGCAAGAAATAGGAAAACATGAGGACTTTTGAATAGTGAGAATTTGCACAGGGAATCAAAGAGGTTTCAAGTTCACTTGGTGCAGATGTTTCTATAATTGAGACACACTAGAAAAATGCATTAATGCACAAATCAGTCTTGCCTACAGTTATCTGAACCATAAAAAAATGTCCATAGTCAGGATATAATTCCCTATAAAATCCTATAGGATACTTAAAAAACCCCCCACAACATAGGTTCTTTTTTCCTATTAACCTCTTTAGGACTTTTTCAGTAGGGGAGTCCACAAGGAGCACAAACAAACCTAAAATCTGTTGACCAATTCACCCCACAACCGCCTTTCATACACTCACCCTCAGATATTAAGGAGCTGACTCTTAATGAGGCCAGCTAACTGCAGCTGGTGACCTCAAAGATTTATTCAGGTCTTGATCTCACTCCTATTTAAACCAGTAAGATTTCCTTTGGAACCAGCTCAAGCTCCACTAACTGCATGTTCCCAGTAAGCCACCCAACCCAAGTGCAAATTCTTGCATGCAAGGGCAGGAATTGTACCTATGTATATGCTGCTGCTGCAAAATGCGCAACCATTTCACAGGCAGAGAAAGAACAAGGAGTTTCACCAGATTTTGACTTCTTAGAATTGTAATGCTTGAAGCATGGACACTATTCAAAGGAAAAAAAATGTCTAGGAAAAATCTGAGGCAACCTGGAAAGAATAATTGAGTCCTTGTCTTTCTAAACGTGACATAATCCTCCACTTTAATGGCCCCATATATATGAAGAGAACTGGCATGCTCTTCTCACAATAGACTGTTAGCTACCTATCCAAAATCAGCAGAGACCAGCTGTGCCCTGCTGTACCATCCTTCAGGAAAGTTATCTTGGCTAGAAGTTGAAAACCCCTAAGACTCACTTCTACCTGCAAGTTGCACATCTATGTGCTCTCAGAGAGCCCCTCAGGCACACAGCCTCCTGCTGGTACACTAAATTTTAACAAGGATCTCCTAACCCAGATCCAGAGATTGATTAAGATTATCAGGTGCTGGCTCCCAAGCATATCTGTTTACCCTGCATTGCTCCTCTAAAAGAATAGCAAACACTGTTTAATTTTTTTTCCCCCCATTGAGACCGTGATTGCCTTGGTGGATCAAAATAATGATACAAACAAGAAGGAAATCGTGTCTCTCCCTAATCTTTATCTCAGCCCAGTGGGAGGCGGATGGATAAGTATGAATAACAAATTATCTTGCAGTGGATTCCACTAATCAGCCCCAGGGTTGGGCTGTTTCACTGTGAAGCTATTCTTGGCGTTTTGCAGTGCTAGTTTAGGATTTGGGCAGAGGACCCTACCCCCTAATTAAGAACCTGAAACAAATTGAAAACAGCTGTGAATAATTAGACAATTTAAGTGCTGTTAAGAAGGAATAATTTTTGTAGCCATCGTAATAAATCTTATGCTGTCCGAACCCATACGCTTTACGTGAACTTTTTTCTGCTGGTGGGTTAGTGCATTACTCATAAAAGAAACAGTATCCCTTTTGTTTTGATTGGGCCTGTTTAATAACAAAAGAGCATATCACTATAAGTGGAAGTGTGATGACAAAGAGAATAGCCTTTACTTTCCCTAATTTTCAATCGTTGTGGTTCAGATCCTATGTCAGATTCCTGGCATGTGGGTTTGGTGGAGGGGAAAAAAAGGATTCTTGATTTGCATTGTAAATAATACCTGAGCCCAAGCTACTTAACATTTTTGGGATTTCTTTGGAAAAATACACATCAGGAAAATTCTTAAAAATTTAACAACTGACCCTTTAGCTTCATGTAGCAGATAAGTTCTTGAAGTATTAACTAAGACTTCAGGAAATCTATTTTTCTCCAAGATTTTCCACCTCTTTTTTTAATCTTCCCACTTGTCTGGAACTCAGTTAAAGTGTTTCACAGAAAGTAATTTATAGAAGGAAAGCTTTCATCATGCACTGCCAAACTATTCAGGGCCTGATTCAGCAACCCATAACTGGCTTTATTAGAAATCAGCTCTGTGAACATCTAAATATATATTTAATTTTTATGTTATGTATAGCTTTTCTGAAGGCAATGTATCTGCTCACACACTTAATGGTAACGCCATTCTTAAGTCCTTTTAGGATCCAGCCTTTGCTTGGATAATGGCATTACCTGCAAACAGGTTATGGAATGAACTTGATTATTTAGAAGTATGCTTTGGCTTTATTACTGTCTTAAAAAAACCTACATCCCTTTGTCATTTTGATGGGTTTATATCACATCATTCCAAACTGGACACAGATTCTGAACATCCAGTTTTTAGAGGACTCATTAGACACTGTTTTGTTTTTCTTCCATTTCCAGCAAAAAGAAAACAGAGCTCACCATGGCATCTGTGAGTTCACAGTGTTCGCAACACCGACAGGAGAAATGGAGCTGCAGGGAAATACCTGATGCAAAGTACCTGGTTCTGCACTCCAATGGTCTAGATTTAAGTACAAAAAAAGGAAACAAAGCATTGTGCAAAGCCTTAGAAAATGAACCTTATGAAAGTGGTCTAAGAGGGGGTAAGGCTTGCCATCCACCTTTTCTCTAGCTCATAAAGTGGCAGCCCTTGCTACACACCTTCCTTCTGCAGGTCCCATGACACCTCTCGCTGTTCCTCATCTGCCTGCAGACGAGATCTGTGGCAGTTGCTCCTGTACTTAAAGCTCTGCCATCCTTGACAATATTTATCCAAGGCCCTGTGGGCCATTTCTGCAAGTCTGAATTACCTGTTGTACGGCTTATCCCCAAAGTACCTGCTGTGTATGACCTCATCAGGATGTTGCTGTGTGGGGACTTCTCTTTTTTCCAAGTTTTCCATGGACTGTACTTCTGTCCTTACATTGGTATTCAGGTATTCTGCACGTGCAATCAGTGGTCCCTCTGGGTATGAAGAGCTGAGATTTAAATTTCAGATGTGGTATCACCTAAAAGTCTGAAGACTACATATAGTAATTAAAAGTCTGCTTCATACTATTTCAGAAGTTTCTGTGAAAAAGCTAGGCTGTCACACAAGCAGAGTGACAGTTCTTTGCTTTCTGTGCAGAACCACAACAAACATTTCCATCACTGAAGTTATTTATAACATTCGAATTCCTTTAGAAAAAGGAAAAATAATGTTTTAGGTCCTAATGATACTTTAAAATTTAAGAGCAATATGAACACACTATCCTTACTTTTCCACCCTTCATTTTTCATTCACCTGCTTGCAAGGGCATGAATAAATTTCTTTTTTTGAGAACAAAGACTGAATGTTTTCCACAGAAAAGAAGTGCACCAACAACGAGGAGGGAGTGAATAGGTTGTTCCCTCATCACACTGGAGCAGAGGGAATGTCAGCAGGGGCATACCTATTTATTCATACATCCTTCTCTTTCCTCTCTATCAGACACCCGGTGTCCTCTTTGGGGGACACATGTCTAATGAAGATCCCCAGAGGTTTTCTAATTTTGGCCTGGGTTACAGCTAGAGTACACAGTGGCCAAAAGAACAATTTTCTGTTTCAACAGTACATCCTTTGGCAACCAGTTTAGGCACAAGCCATCAGTCACATCCATGCTTGGGGCTCATTGTTAACCCCACACATGACTTCTGGGTGGGTCAATGCAAGTCCTCGGGGGCCAACAGGTAGATATGGAGGGAAGCAGATGCAAATCAAAGCCAGCTCCTTTGGTTCTTGTTGGTCTTGATGGAGTCGTGGTGGGGGAAGGAGCAGTTTTGGCCACCAAAGCAAACGCCTGTGTGTCTGCCCACTGGCAGCCACCTCTGTCCTTCAGCTTCTGATTCCATAAAATGGGGCTAATAGTTCCTCACTCTGTACTATTGCTGCAAGGCTTAATCGACAAAAGTTTATAAGGTGCTTTAGGAGCCTTGACTGCAAGTTGCTGCAGACTTGCTAACTACATTATTTCAAAATAAAATAAACACATTTTATATAATCAAAATGAAAAGAAAAAAAATTTCACCGCTCCTTTCCTCCCCTCCAAACCAGCTTCTCAGGACTTCTCCAGCATGCGTTACACTGCACTACATACTCAAGGTTTCACAAATAGACATAGCTGGTTGGCCAAGAGAGCTTTTTTACCCTGGTGTTTATAATTCCAATTGGTGTAAAATTTCCTGATGGTTAACACATCCCATTACAGACACTTTTGAATGAATGACTCATTCCCAAATAATTGACTAGCTTTGTAATTTGGGAAGTAAAAATCACATTTATGAGTCTCTGGGGGGAGGGCCTATAATGTTGTGCATAAAAAGTAGATAAATCATAAAACCTGATATTTTTTTTTCTTTTGTAAAAGCTTCCATTAGCCTTTGTGTGCACATTAAAGCAATGCCCTCTAAATGTGTGCAGCTGCTTTAAATCACTGGTGCACTTTAAAATCAAGTCTTTTTATATCTTGATGTTAAAATTACATGTTGGTTACTGTAATTCTGTCCTGTTTTTTGTGGAACATCCTTGAATCAGATCTGCTTCTGGAAAGACCTCTCCCTTCACACTAAGTTTTCTAATCCCTGTAAGCAGAAGAAGCCTAAGTGTTTTACAGCTTGTGTAAATGGCATTTATCAGGTAAACAAGAGAGACAAACAAAAAGGACCAGTCATTGCCAGTGCAATTAGGACCCCATCCTCACTTAACAAATGCATGCATTGTAGATTGAGGTTTAAAATAAATGTGCAAAGCGATTCTAATGGGATTTGACAAGGGTATTTGATAGCTGCAAGGCAAATCTATTATTATCTACAAAATATCAAGTTACAAACCTAACACACACCCTGCTTCTCACCCCCCGCCCCATCTGCACCCCAATACCAAGGTGGTACTGAAGCTGCATATTTAAACTCCTGAATGAAATGGCCATGCCACTTGCTTTGGCTTTGCAGTCTAAAAGTCCCATACACCTTTGTGTTAGCAAGGCCTTTTCCCACATTTTCAGAGTACTGTAAATTAGTTTAGTATGCTTGAAAGAACCTGTAATTGTAACTGCTCTTGTTGACACATCAACTTGATGCCACACAGAGCACGACTGGGACCATATCCCTTGGTTTTGCAGCTACAGTGCATTTCAAGTGCTTGACAGGTCTGGCGCTAAGATGTTCTGAATTAGATTTGAATTACAACCGCTAAATGCCCTTGTCAAAGCTTGTTATGCCTGAAACTAGCCATATACATTTAACTGACTATTCCTATGGAAGGTATACTGCTTAAACAAAGACATACTCCAAAGTTTCATACAGAATTGTCAAAATATAATTGAGTTAAAAAAACAACTAAAGCATAAGAAGAGTAATCATTACTGCCTTCCCTCCCCCCCCCCCCCCCCCTTCCTACTTTGAAATAAATCCAAAGGACAATTTAGTGGAATCTTAGTATAAAATAAAAAGAGCATATGCAGCTCCCACAGACACGTTGAAACCTATATGAACACCAGAATCATCCATACATTGATACTAGTGTCATGAAAGGCCACAGCAAAACTTCAGGTTCTTGCCCTGTGAAAAAGGTTTCATTTCGCATTGCTGGCATTGGAGAGCATCTGGCGCTGCAGGAATACAATGAACTAAAGCTAATACATATATCAGGATCAGGCCTTGAATTCTTGAGGACCTCAAATTTGTGCTTCATCAAATAAAGGAAGCATAATATTTATACATATACACATGCGTATGCATGCATATACCTCTATGCCCATACACAATATATAATGCATGTATGCAGTGTTTATTCAGTTTAGCCACACATAACAGAAACTTCCTTCTAACTTGCAGATGCATTCATGATTACGTACTAGTGGTGTAAGGCCATAATCTTCGGCTAGAAAATAACATCCAAAGAGCACAAACCAGATTTAGACAGTGTTTGTCTATCAGTCCATGCTATCGAGAGCTCAGTAACTCGCTGGGGCTGCATTGTGCTGCCCCTTTCTAAACCCTGGGCTGCTGACACTGGCTGCATGATTGTTGGAGTGGTCTGCTGAGGCTGCCTTGGTTGGAAAAAAAAGTGCTGGTTGTAAGCACTGTTAACGTGCAAAGGAGCTGGCTGAAAGCTGAGAGAAAAGAGTGAGGATCTTCTGCATACTAGCTAGCTATCTTAAACCCTCTCTAAAGAAGGAAGACAGATTTGCTTAACCTAAACCCACCAATGCTCAGGCAGCACAGAAGAGGAGGAGCAGGTTATCATCACATCCATTGAAGACACGACAAACATGGGCCTACCAAATTCTCCTGCATGAGTGAAACAGAACACCTTGGGCAAAGAGCGGTTGCTTCATCACAGATTTCCTGGTTGAATTTGAACATAATCGTGGAGGTTTTCTAGACTGGAGGGCAGATGTACACTATGATGAGCTCCTGGGTTTGCATTGCAGTCCCTGGCTGCCCTAACTGGAGACATGGTCCTTAGTGCCCGCACTTACCACCTCTCCTCTCCTACAATAGGAACTGCGAGCACAAGAGGTTTCAGAGGGGGGTTGTTGGCATTCCCTAGTAAGGAGCTAGCACATGGCAGAGGCATATATTCAGATGTCCTCCCACCCACAGCAGATGTGGATGTAGACTCAACGTGACCCCTTTGTTTCCAAACTAAGGATAAAGGTCCTTCCTCTGTGTGCTTTGGTTTGTAGATTGTAGTTTCTTTAGGGAAGACACTATCCTTCCCTGGGAAGTGCATAGAACACCCAGCGCAACGACATGCCATTTCAACCGGGGCCTCTAGAAGGTACTGTAAGACAAACAGAGAATAATCCTGCTTAACAGATGGACAAGGGCTAGACAAAGACCAGGGCAGCTGCAGCAGGGCCGGGTCCCCATCTTCAGTGGTGTCCTGGTACAAACAGATTTGGAGTGCACAACTAAGATTTCTCCCATCTGAAGTGGCCTAGGCACTACCTCAAAAGATTAATTCTCCAACAGCAGCAAACAAACAAACAAAAAACAAAAAAATGAAAGAAAAAAAAAAAAGGAGAAAAGATTTCTAACCCCATTCCAGGAGCAAAATGTGGTCTGAACTGGTCAAAACCTGCTGACAGACTTAAGCAGCATGAGAAACCTGTTTCATGATGGTGGTTGGTTATTTTAAAACTGAGCTGAAAGATTAATGGTGAGATTTTCAAAAAATGTAGGCTCCCAGTGACAGGAACCGACAATTTGCTCATGCAATTTCCCATTGCTGTGTGTGCAATAGGGAGAAACGGGTGGGCAAAATGACACACAGCCATTCTGTTCCTATACTTTTTCTGGAAACCTTAGCCCTAAAAAGGCAATAAGCAAATAATCAGAGTGTTTAAATGAAAGGCAGAAAGACTTAGGCCGAGAGATACATTGATATTCTTTGTTAATTTTTTTTATTCAATTAAGAAGCACATGCTGATTATTTTTAGCAGTGTCCCCCTGATACAATTCAGATGTAAATCACATTTCTGTAGTCAGCTGCTGCTGTTTAAGCAGAAATATTTTGACACTATAATTATAGGGTTGAAACTATGCTTTACATTAATGTATAAAACACTCATTAAATTAAAATTCTTCCATGAAATCATGAAAATAAACAGTCTGTCTGAACTAGCATCAACAAATTCACAGGATGCTTCTGCGTTTTCTCAGGGCTGGCCTTCAAGTGACTGTATTACAAGGCCCTTATTTAACCGTGAAGTGTTAAAGGTTCACATTCTTTTGAAGGTCCCATTCTGCTTATTTTTAAAATTATTGCTTTAATTGTTTTTACAACTTGTAAGATTTTAAAGCTATTAAGCCTCAAAGTTGTGGGAAAAATGAAAATGGTGATTATTATAACTTGCATAAGTCTGTGAGATGGCAGTGGCACGGCACTCTTTTTCAAGGATGGATTAAATAAAAGGGGTCCATGGCACCATATGTGGCATGTCACAGTGGTCTATTATGGCTAAGAAGCAGGGTACACAGTGTATTCACAGTGCCTTGTGGGACAGAAAAAAGAAACCAAAAGCTCAAGTTGGTAATGGTTTTAGGGGATCCTTCTTGCCCTGTCCCTTGCTCCCTACCATCTTCCTGCTTTTCATCCCCCTCCCATCCACCATGGACCTGACCGTACTGCAGGCGATGGGTCCAACTCTCTGTGCCCTAGTGCAGGCAGAAGTTTTTGGCAGGAGGTGCCAGAACCAGAGCATCCTAGTGAGGTCCATCCACAGTGCAACAGAGGGAAAGGGGACAAGTGCTAAACCCTGCACTGCAAACATGGGCATTCATTTATCAGGTCTGTTTGCATTTACTCGACTCCCCAAGGATAAGAAGTTGCGCCTCATCAAACCTCCAGGTGTCCCAAACTGAGGTCACTGCCCATAAAAAGAGGCAGTTTCCTCTGGCCTGATGGTCTCATTAGAGGGACCCACTGACGGGTGATGTTATCAACCCTGGTACCTCCACCACCCACCACAGGCTTGCTGGGTGGGACCACGGTCAAGACCCCTGAGCCTTACCCTCCACACCCTGGGCATGTTAGCAAACCTGCACACATTGGCACACTAATCCCTGTAAACCCTGATCGGGTTTTGTTTGCTTTCTCTTAATCTGTACAGTATCACTGATCTTTACAATGCACAGAGTGAGCTGCAGCTGCGCTGGGCTTGGGAGTGAGCAGCTCAGGATCTTCAAGATGCAGATGATGTAATCACAGTGGTCTGAAACATTTTTGCTACATCTATATTCCATTGAAATCCACAATTATGGCTGACTTTTCTTTGATTGAAGATATTCCAGAAAGATGGACTGCAATGGTAATTGCACAATTTTATCTTAAGATACGAATCTGAGACTGATCCCTCTGGTCTTATGAAATTACAGTCAACATGTTATTTTCTCCATTTGTGCATGAAACGTATATACAACAGCGGTTGCCGCAATGTATATTTAGTCTTAACTTGTCAGAACCATCAGCTAAAAAATATTCAAACCCTTCAACCATTTTATTAATCAGGATTATGCACAAGAAAAGTCTGTTTCAGAGTGTAAGTTCTAGTACACATTGTAATTTAATAGTAAAGATCTTTCTTTTTTAATATTATAGTTGTCTTTCTTCAGCAGCCACATGAATGATTTTTTGTCCAGCATTACTGGTATTATGGTTATCCCTCCTTTCCCACAGGATTTTCCACATTGGATAGCAGTAACCCTCTTTTCAAAGCCGAGATACCATAGTCCAGTGAATTCAGTTAAAGTTTTCCTTGAGGTCAAAAGGAAGAAAAATATTTTATCACTGGAAAACATTAATTTTTTATTCTAGCTTCACATTATCATGAAATCTGCAGGGGACATTCAGTGTGGTTTTGAGAAATTCCACTAATAACTGAGTATAAGTTACCCGTTTATTTTTGTTCCAGATCATGCCACGAAATATTTTTAGTTCTCAAATTAGAGAATCGGCAAATAAAATTTTTTACTATATGTTTATTCAGATTAATTATTTTGACTCTTGATCACTAGATTTTTCAGGTCCTACACAGAAAGTCATGAGAATTCATTCAGATTTTTGAACACTTTATACAGATGAAGTTTGGTTATTGAAATAGGAAAGGCCAGGCTAGAGAACCATTTCCTGGTTAGTATAGTTTCCTTCGGAAAAAGGAGAAAATTTAAAAAAAATCTAAATATCTTTTCTCTTGAAAACAAATTTCAGTGCAAAAAATATTTCTAGTAAGCAGTTAGAAAAATCCAACATTAAATTTCTTAAACACGTTGCTGCCTCTGTTCGGATTACCACAAGATAGGCGTTACTGTGCACTAGTACATAGTTTACTTTCCCTGGATAATTCTTTAGTATCTGTTGAGTAGTCCTTTTCCCTGAAAGCATCACTGTTAGCAAAATTGCTCTCTACAGCATTCACAGAAAACAAACACAGCTGAAGTGAACTCAGGACACAGCTTAACAAAAATATTTTTCTAGAAACTATTTGCTGGGACTCTCTCTTATTCAAGACACTACATATATAACGTAATTTAGTGACAAGGAAGCAGTGACACATTAGCGTAAGGGTGAGTGTAAACTCTGAGGACAGAGTGACTTAAAACAGTACCTAGCGATGGCAACATAAACAGACATCAGTAAACACTTGCAATGACCAATGCTCAAATAAATCAGATTACTGTGAAGTAAGTATGTTTATACAAATATTCATTTTGGTGAATTTAAGGCACTTCAGATACAAACCTTACGTTTCAGACTAGCATGACCTCCCATCCGTGGCAGAGGATTTAACTGCCTGCTCCTACCTCTTTTGGCAGAGCTTCTGGAATATTTTTGAATAATGTACGTAGAGGCCACAAACAAGACTCCATAGTCTTCACTTCCCACCAGCTATTCTGCCTTCCTGTTCCTCCCTTGTGCCTGGAGCAGCTCTGAAGATACTCAGGAAACAGAGCTACTCATGAAGGAGATCAGTCACTGACACCAGCACTAAATACCCAGCTCCACATGTTTCAAGAAAGGCAGTTTGACACCCATTCTGCATTCAGTTTGAAATACCTCCAAGTACCTTCCCCTCCCTCAGAAACAATTTCTCCTACCCTATGGTAGGCTGGTCCATTTGTGGCCCCTTACTTAACCGATGACGATGGAAATATCTGAATTCCGCAGTGTCCAAGATCAACAGCCGACGCAACCTTGACTAACAGACTCCTCACCCATACCTGCATCACCAGGAGCTTGTGGCTTCCTCAGCTTCCCCATGGCCAGGAGGTACCAACATATTTCAAACCTTCAGGAAATATTAGAGCTTCCCCTACCTTCTGCACATTCTTCCACCTTTCCTTATATTCTCAAGAAAGAAGTTTTCTTTCTCCTACATTCTCACATACCAGAGCTGACAGAATAAAATAGGGACTAATTCCCTCTCCTCATTAACACCCTAAACGGTGACTCCTGCTATGGTGTGACTCAGGCATCTGGGTGATCACCATCAGCTGGCTCTGCCACCAGCCAGTTCAAGAGCCCCACAGCTGAAGTAGGCAGGATGAGGAGTGATGACCTATGAGCTGCTCATCCCCTCAGTAAAGCAGTTGCCCATAGGGAATGGAGTTTTACTTTTTTGAAGTTGAGGAAGCTGCAGCCTAAGCCCTCCAGCAGCACAGCCTCCATCCCTGGTCAGAAGGGCTTGGTAGAAGACAGAAATGGAGGTGGCCAAGCAGACAGCCAGTCTTTGGAAAACGTGAACATATGACCCCTTCCCCAGCATGGTGACAAGGACTGTTAAGAGACAAACAGATCACTGGCTGTCAGTTTTACAAATAGATCAGATTCCAATTCAACACACATTTTTTTCTGAAAACTGGAGAGGTGCCTCAGGCACCTCTTCATCAGAGTGCCAGGAAATATTTGGGAAGCAAAGGTGGTGACCAGCCCCCTTTCTGTGCCCAGTACCTCTCCTGGACTTGCTCCAGCGTGACTCGAAGGCCGAATTCCTGTGCAAGACCTCTGCCTGAGCAAAGTGCAAAGGTCTCCTGCAACACCCAGTGAAGAGCAAAGCTTCAGCCAGAGACACGGTGTTTTATTGCTGCTTTTCTCTCTTTATTATCAACCATGAGACAGAAATAAACAACTCAAATGTTGACTAATGCACACTTAAGTACCACTTTTTGCCCGAGGGGTTCGGGAGGTGCTGGGCTAGGTGCCTGCTGGCTGGACATGGAAGATGCTTGATGGTTGTCCCATCCTGAGCATGAGGGATGAAGCCTCCTGGACAGAACCCACAAAGGGGCATCTGGCTGCCGTTCTGCCAGCAAGCATTTGGCAACAAGGTGTTAATGGACATCATCATCTCAGCTGACTGATGATGAGGTTAGAGTGTTCACTCTCAGACTGGCAAAGAAAAAAATAGATAGAAACATTATTTGGCCTCGCTAGCAGCTAGAGCCTCTTCTCTCCACCACCTCCACTCCACTGCCCTCACTCTCTCCCTCACACATTCCCAGGCACACTCGCAGCCTCTGATCGCTTTATTGCTTCCAGGGGGAGAACGTTACTTGGTCTTTGCACAGATTTCTGTGCCTTCCCTTACATCTCTCTCTTCCCATCCCCAACTCCTGAATATGTTACTAGCACTAAATAAGCAGCACTTCAAATGGTTTTGAAGCTTCCCCTGGCAAAACCATAAAATCTGTACTGGTAAAAATTATATATATTTCTGTCCCAGCTTCCCAATCTGTTTCTTTTAAATCCAATAAAATTTATATCATAGGGCTTAAGGGCAGAGGGCTTCATACAATTGAAACTGATTCAGTAAATGCAAAACATAAAAATAAAGTATTGGTATTTGATATTCCTATATTTCAATATTGCTTTGATATTCCACTATGAAACTTAAACTGGGTTGGGGTTTTATGCATTCTTTCCCCCCCCTCTTTGATTTCCCCCATTTTTCCTTTGAATTTTGTCTCTTTCATCACTGGACCATGGATGAGAAATACTTGCAACTTGTTTGTGGAAGGCCAAAGCCTAAAGCAGCAGCTTGTTTAGAGAGTTATTTCACCATCTGTTCTCTCTTTTTCCATTAGATGGCTGGTTTTACATATAGAATCATTTTATCAAGCTCTCATTCGCTCTGTAGTGCATCGTCTTATTTCATTCACATGCTCACACAATCCCTCACCTAACTTTCTCTTGCTACACAGTACCTATTTGTACTCATACCTCAACAGGCAATATTCTCCACTTTCACTCATACCACATGTAACTCGTTGGAACCAGGGTAGGGTTTTTCTAAAATTGTATAATAGATCCAAAGATGTGATGGCTGTTATGATCATCTAGTCTGACTTTTGATATAGCAAAAGCCATAAAATAACAAAGGTCAAGACGCGATTCCTCAACCAAACCGATACCTTCTGGTTGAGCTGGAGAACATTAACAGAGATCTCCAGCTTGGGTAATCCACTACAGCCTTGGAGAAGTTGTTCCAGCAGTCAGAAGTAACTGGCTTCTTTTTGTGAAGAAAACACTGCTGCCTTGTAAAGTTTCCCTTTTTAGCTACTGATCTTTATTCCCTTTGCGCTGATAAAATTGAGACCTATCTGATATCCAAAATCTCCTCCCCATAAGGGATCCTGGATGTGCCGGTGGCCCCCAGAGCAGAGGGCATGCATCTGGGCCATCCTTTTTAGCAACACTGAGCTGTTAGAGTTGTTCCTCTACCACCTGCAACCATGCCCCAGTTTCTGTCTGACAAAATAAATAGGTTACATTTATTTCTATTTTTGCTATAAAGCAGGTTTTGAAGACCTTATCAGCCCATACGTTTCTGGACATTTCCCAGTCATAGTTCCCTAACAGACTTTGTGGAGTCTCAAACTACTTTCATTGCTGGGTTGAGGAACCTTTTCCAGCATCAGGGTGAATCACTTAGTTCCTGCCTGTATCACAGTAATACATGAACCCTGCTGTCTGAAAGCAAGGACAGATGGCAATCTGCATAGATCACACACTTCTAATCACTTCAAACCCTTCACCAAGCTAGGAAGATGTGGATTAGACTCCACACAACAGATAAAGCTGATGCCATCTCAGCAGAGAAAGTTAGAATAGTTAACTTCTTCAGTTGCTTTCCAGGTTTTTTTTTCCATGAGTCTAAACCGCATAAAATTCACAAGACTGTGTAATTGATGTTTGTTTACCTACCACCACCTGCATTCAGGGAGTTAGGCATCTCCCTCAGGTTTTCCCAATCTCCAAGCCACTTCAAGCACCCGTTTTAAATACATACATATATACAAATATTAGAAAAATATTTTCTTTCTTTCCTCCAAAATTTGGGATTCTATACCAATATGATTTCTCAACATCTACTTTTTTCAGCATTTACTGTGATATAGTGACACCATTTCCATATGTGAACACTACTGCAAGCAGAAAGGCTGACAGCTCACAGCCTGCAGGGTGAGATGCTGGAGCCTTGCATTGCTGGAAGGATGGAGCTGGAGCACAGCAGGGTCATCCAGTACTTGTCCAGCCCTGGACCAACCAAGGGATTAGACTTTAAAATCTGAATGGTTTTAGCTTTAGAAAAGCTAATTTTGATACAGTTGTTTCTTTATTACTTAGCAAAAATTTTCACCCAAAAAGTGGAATTTGTTATGAGCCTTTTTCAGAACGTCTAGCCTTTAGCTTCTCAAGAAGCATTTTGTAAGGGGAAGATTTGTACTGTTCACTGCTAAAAGAGAAAAAAAAAAAAGGAAACTTCTTCATCACTCTTTTTTTCCTGTTTTCTGACTAATTCTTATTTCAGGATAATCCTCTCACATCCCTGGTTTATTTAACATTATGAACTATTCTTGATGTTCCTAAGAATAGCACCTGGATGACGATTTCCTCTTCTATGAAGGTGAAAGAATATCACCTTTATCCTACTTGGTGGCTGTCAGATTTTTTCAGGGTTTTATCTGATATACACTTAATCTCAGAAATTAATTTTTCATATATACACAGACATTGTTGAATGGAGGTTTGAAATGGGCAGAATTCATTTGGAATACCACAAATTCTGAAACATCCTTTTAACAGCCAAATAGCTGACATCTTATTATTGGGAAGATGCTCTGGGTAATTCAGCCCGTTTTGTGGTGCCACTGCCATTTTTTAAGTCATATCATACCTGTTTCTTAGTGCAATTTGCTTTACACATCCACTCATTTTAAGACAGCAAAAAAATCAGTTTGACAAGCACTTGTTATTCTGAAATCACATATTAAAGAGACTAACATTTGCAAAAGTGCCACAACTATTAAGGGAGAAGAACTTCTATGAGGTATAACCTTACTGTGCAGTGGGTAACAGAAGCATTAATAGGAAAAGCCTAAGTGGAAACAGTTGACAAAATAAATTAAAGCACAGCTCTCCCCTGAAAAATGACTAAAAATGGCATCCTAGGGTCCCATGTTTATTATGTGTTACCGACTCCAGATCAGATTTGCTTAGTATACAAATAAGGGGTGAAATTCTAGCTGGGCTGAATTCAGCTGGAGCTTTGCAGAGACTTCAATGGGGCCAGGATCTCATTTTAAGAGACCTTTTTTTTCCTTTTTGAGCAGCCTGTGGAGATTTGACTTGGAGGATCACAAGGCTGGTTGAAATGTAAAACAGAAAAATCCTAAAAAATTTCAAAATTGTTTCCATTTTGTAGAGTTGAAAACAGGCCAGTTTTTCACTTCTGTGTTCTATAGCTGAAGATTTTGCATACGATGTTTTTAATCAATGTTCTTATCAAGGATATCACTGACATGTTTATTAGCATTCTTTTGTGCCAAACCCACAAAATTTGGAAAAATGAAAATTCTAAATGATCATGCTGGCATTGATCTTGATAATGCTTGTCAATAAAAATGTCAACAGAAAAAAGAAGCCAACTCACGATGTGAAAAAGTCCAGTTTTCTCTAATAATCTTTGTCTTGAGAAAACGTCAGCTTTTCAAAGAGAGGAGGAAAGTGTTTCCCAAGACTTACCTTCCCCAGTGCTTTGCGTACTTGCTCTGATTTTATGGGTTCTCTCATCCTGAAGCCCATGAAGGCTGGTGGCTGCCCGCCCTGGGTGTTTGAACATGTCGGAGAAGCCAGCGGGGAAGATAACCTGCTGTTCTTTCCTCCTCCCTGGTGCTGGTGGGGATGGGGAGCAAGATAGGGAAGGAAGTTTGCTTTGCCATTTCCCGTGCTGCACTCCTTCTGCGGTTAAAAGGAGACTCCAGACTCCAGAGCTGTCAATCTGGCACTTTACACTAGCACTGAAAAACAATTTCAAAATCTATAAAAAAAATTAGATCCCAAACCTGCTGTATGTGAACAGACAACAGCAAGAGCCGTATCGAGGACTTTGATTGTGGGTGAGGCTGGCTGGAAGGAGTCGGTGCTGTGCGGATATTACATTTTATTTTTGATAGTGCAGGACCTCTCTGTGCTTCTGTCATGTCTAAGCTGTCTGTTTCCATCAGGGAGAGGTCTTACAAGCACAAAACACATGGGCAGCCTTTCGGCCCTGTTTCAAATTTCTGCAACACAATAAATCCGTTTGTTTTTATTTCTTCTTTCTGTAAACATTTCTCCATCTAACATAGTAACTGCTGTTTATACAGTGCAGTAAAAACACAGGTCAGAGCACAATAAGATTATAGTCTTACTTCAATATGTCCAATCCATAATAAAATAAAACCTTACAAAATATCCAGAGGAACAGTTTGGGGTTCTCTTCATATTAATGTATGTCGTATGGGAGGGTCGTATTGGGGCATAATATTTTCCACAGCTGTCAGGACTTATTTAAAAGGCAATATCCTTTATCTGGGATTTTATTTAGGTTCTGTTTATACTATGTGTAGGATTGTTAATCCCATGATGTATGACTCAGTGGTGTATGATTACTTGAAGGTAATATGTACAAAATGAACTAAATATTTTGGGATAGATCCGTGGGATCTGACACACTGGGCTCACAACAGTACAGGGTGTGTGTGAAAAGGAGGGAACAGAAAGGTAACTGCAAACCGATTTTGTGTCGTGTGCTTGGCCCAAAGAGAAACCACAGTGGTTCTGCGCCGGTGCATTCCCCGTTCCCTGTGGCCCCCACACTTCCTTCCACAGGGAGGCACCGGGTGGAAGCCTGGATGCTTTGAGCTTGAATCCTTTTTCACAGTTCTCTGTGTTACACTCCTCTGTGCTGGGGCAGGAAGGGGCATCTATCCCCTGCCCTGTCTCTCTTCCATTCACGGGCATGCCTGAAGGGGCAGAAATCCCTGAAAGGCCAGCTGCATCAACTGGCATGGGTGATGGCATCATGAAGGACAGAAGTAGGCTGATGCAGTGTTCTGAGGGCTATATGACATGAAATATGAAACATACAGTATGTCTTCAGATCTAAATGACATGAAACATGGGTTTATTTCATGGCGTGAATGTACTGAGATGTGCTTTCTATCAGCTGTGAGTCTTTTGACATGGAAAACAGAGGCATACCTAAACCCACTGAGCTAAATTTGTCCTATGTGTAACTTCATTGGCCTTAAATCAGGAATGTGTTTGGCCCAGTGACCCTACAGGTATTTATTTTTGCTGTGTAGTCAGGTTCTTTCCAAGCGAATGGAAATGAAAGGACACCATTAAAAGGATGTAAAGTAGCCATACTACTAGGCTGTTAATTTTCTCTTAGTCATTCAGTATGGTATGGCAGTTTATTTGGTTAGAGAATCTGCAGAGACACAACCAACTTCTGTGCTCCCAAACTCTGGGTGCTCCAGGAAATAAATGAAATATGTAGAGATAAAACTTGTTGAGGTGCCAACAGGCCAGAGTTTTGTAAGTATTTAAAACCCCGGAGAAATAGACAGACCCTTAAGAGGACTCTTCTTAAGTGCCCATACGCCTGATTACTCAAGTCATGGGGGTGCGAGTGAGGAGGGAAGGAAGAACTCAAACATCTGAGTAAAATGCCAGGCCAGGAAGATTTAACAGCTGAGATCCAGCAAAGTATTTTTGCCATTTTAGTGCATAATATAGCCAGCTTTTGAAAAGTATAAAGCAGGGCAAGTCTTCCTTGAGCACAGGACCTGTAAAGGACTTCTTAGTTTCTGGGTGCATCGCCAGGAGGCATTAATGTGAAACCGAAATCTCTGAGGTTTTGACTCATTCCAGGCCCGCAGTTATCTTGAATGACATTTCTGAGCCCTGGACACACTTCTGTTCTTACACAGACCGCAACTGATGAAAGCAGTAGGAGCCACATGCATTGCCATACGGTGTTGAAGGTCTCCTATGAACAACCACACAGCGAGGGGTGCCCCACCAACACAAGGCTGCCCGGGAGCAGGCAGGCAGCTTCAGCACCGGCCACGGGCAGGGGAGGGACAAAGGGGCAACAGCAAAGTGCGGGGAGAGGAGATGGCCCCCGTGGCAGGAAGGTCCTGCCTGTTTTATGTGAGGCTCAGGCATCCATCCAGGGAGATGCCATGTGTGGGGCTGGAGGGTTACGGTGCCCCGCACAGCTGCTCAGCGCAGGCTGCCAGGCTTGGTGCACAGAGCAACACAGGGGGAGCGGGAGGGAGTGCGATGAGGAGGGCTTATGGACCTTGGGAGATACTGGAGAGGCACCTTCGTGGGACGGCGTGGGACTGGGATACTCAGCTGTGTTACCTCAGCATGAAGAATTCAGGAGGAATATGACCTGTTTCAGAGAAAATAGATAGTATTGAGGCACCTTCATCACTTCAAGCCAGATTCAGAAATATTTACGCGTCCCTTGATAGAGATGTGAAACCTGACTGGAGGGGAAGATTGGAAGACATTCAGTGTAGCACAGCTGTGGTAGGCTGTATTTGTACACTCCCCAGATGAAAACTAATGTTCAGACTTTGCTCTTACACACATCAGTTAACTCTTCAAGCCCAAAGCAGCCATACGGGCAGCCTTGGCATCGTAGTTGGAGGGCAGGAACTGTATAAAGTGGGGGGATGAATAAGAGAGCAGGTAGGGTGGTGAAAGCACTTGCTAGACTGAACTTCAGTGATACAGTCAGGCATTGCACTGCAACAGTACTGCACACACCTACAGGCAGTGTTTCACCAGCAATGCAAGCAGCAACCTTGGTTACAGTTGAGCATTGACCGCTTTGATGGAAAACAGTTTGTAATGGGGTGAATTGGACAACTGCAATTTTCCTGAAAACTGTCAGTATGAGACTTAGCAGGCGAATGTCTCTGTGGTAGAACCTTTGTTCACACAGGATGTTTAACACCGCAGGATGCTACAATGGGATGTTACTGAAACATCTGTAGGTGAGAACCCAACTAGACTGCATTGTGCTGGCCACTGGCTATCTGGGGGCACCTGCTGCCTGCTGACACAGGCTCACTTTCCCCTTTATTTCCAGATCCAATGTTGCATTAAAAGAAATAAAAAAAATGTGAAACTGTGTGCAGCATTATTTTCTCCACATCAAAGTGTTTGCTGTGGACACAACCACAGGGAGGCAATGTGATTGCAGAGAGGGGGCAACAGACGGTGGGATGCACCTTTGTGCAAGAACAGCAGTGCAGCCCCACAAAATCAAGACAGTGACTTAAAACATTCTGTGTTATTGATTTACTTAAAAATGTAGGGCAACTACTGCCTGCTCTCCTGCTCTTCAATCCTGAATAGTGAACTTGATTTCATTTTTTAAGCTTTCTGTGTCACCATGACATCTAAAAATTCACATATCTTCAGTCAGAGAAGAAAAAATATTGCTTGGTTAGGTTTGCTGCTTTTTTTTTTTCTCCCAACAAGGGGGGGCATTATGCAATGTACTGCATATCACGATACTGGGCAGTTTTTGGCATAGTGTCTCCATTAATGTACAGCCACAGTAAGAAAAAAATTGAGAAGTCTTATGTACACCTCCTAATCTGACAGACGTATCCCATTTATCATTTCTATGGACTAAATCCTGAAGATATTTATTAGCTACGGATGAGATACTTGTTTATTTTTCAGTGCAGATAAAAGACCTTGTCATAGAGCAAGACCTTCTGCTGGATGCTATACAAGCCTTCCTTTTAATTTAGGCTAAAAAACTTTTACACAGTATCCTCCAGGCAAACATCAGCTCACTCTGCACATGCTCAGAGCATGCTACAAGCAATGGGGTCATGTTAGCATGGTGTTGTATCTATGCTAGTCTACTTTTCTAATAATTAATAGAGCTGCACTAAACGTAACTTCTGATCAAGACAGGCCATAGCAGAGAAAGCTTGCATTCATTCAGAGCAAGGTTAAACTGCTTCAGAAAATGGGCCAACCAGGCGTACACATAGGCAAGTTCTACAAGTGGCTTGCAGAAGCTGTTAGATTAAGTAGGTGAGGGATGGGAGAGCTTTACAACTTAAAACAGTGTGGGCAGCTTTCTGCATTAATTTCAGCGGGCACATCCAGCAGGACCTGCAGCCTCTCCACCTGGTGAACAAGGACCAAGCTCTGCTAGGCAGCCTGTGGGCCACTAAAGCGGTCACGAAAGAGCTTAACGGACAAACCAGAGAAACCACAGATGACTTCTGGGCTGAGGAGAAACGTACAATAGAAGAAATGCAAAAGTCCAGGACTGCTGTCTCTGGGATGAAAGGGTTTTTTTTTATGCTGTGAAAAATATTTCATCTCATTCATGACATGTAGACCTTGGAATTCATAGAAGTCTTGTGAGATATTAAATGTATAATACCTTGTGGTGAAAAATGTACATTGCTGAGCAGAGGGTAACAGGGGCCATGTTACCTGCTGGATCTGCCCAGGCACACGTGATGGCCCAGGGGAGAAGCTGTCACCACGCAGCCTGCCCACACCATGCTGCCCCACTGGGCATTTGGCCTTCTCTCTCTCTGTCTTTCTTATTAATTCCCTTAGTCAAAGACAAAAGCTTTGGTGAGAAGCAGCTGATTTTGTACACCTTTGGAGGTTTGATCTGAGCACAGCACTGGATGCTGGGAGGTGCCAGTGCAAATACCTACCCTGACCTACCCAACAACCAAGCCACCACAGATCCCCATGGAGCTGTCAGAAGAGACCTCAGATCCTCCAGAAACTGCTTATGACACCACAAGGGCCACTGGTGTGTGAGGCACATCCTGCCCCTCACTAGTTTCTCTTCTCACCTCAGGCCACTTTCAAAATCCCTTTGGTCTGTGGGAAGATACGCCAGGAACCCAAAGTGCTCTCGATGAGCCAATCTTTCATTTTACTCTTGTGATGATATCTAGGGCAGCACAAGAATAAAAGGACTCAAATCTTTCATAGGCTTTTAATCCAAGTGTTTCAATCTACACATTCATACCTCTCTTAAATATCTTGCTTACTCAGCCTCCAAATTTCTGCATAATCCATCCATCCATTACACCCTATACCAAATGTTTTGCCTTGTCATCTCCTTGTAAATAGAGGGTGTCAAATACATGGCCAGCTCATTGGACACAGCTAGGGAAATAGTTTAATCTTCCCAGTGGAGTAATTAAAGAAATCATCCCAACTAGCCGGTCCACTCTAGCCACACACCTAATCAGCCTGGCTGGAAGCAGGAGGCTTGCGATACACGTGCACTGGAAGGGGAAGGACATGCAGGACATGTGGTCACACATGGAGAATTCCTGGTTTTGGCAGCTGTGTTCCCAAGGATCTAAGCACGGGACTCAGTCTGAGAAAAGTGGCCCTAAATACTGGAAAGATGTTAAGAAGCCTGTGATGGGCTCTCCTGGTAACTGCTTCAGGAAAGACAAATCCTTTAGTTCAGCTGAGATTGTGTACAGTTTGTCCCCTCTTGCCCTGTTGATAAAATTGTTACCTTGTCTTGGGCAGTAACCCTCCATCTGCAGTCATGAGCAAGGAGCTTTGCCACTCAGATGAGGAGACAGTTATCTAAGAAAGCAAGAACTACTTTATTGCAAGTATTTGTCTAGTATCATTCAAAAAGTACTGTACTGCATTTTATCCCACCACGTGCATGTTACAAACTCTGGGCAAAAAGGGGGCTGATAACCCAGAGACTGGAGGTTCCTCTTTTCCTCATTTTCTTGAAGAAGTTTCTTTTTGCCTTACTTAGTTTAGTGCTGGATATCAAAAAAAAAAAAAAAATCTCCAAACAAACTAGTCTGTTGTAACATTACTCAACTCAGTAACAAGTCTGGAATTTAATTATAATGTCTTGTTTTGAGACATTCATTGTACAAGCTAGCAATCCTTGAACTTTTCATGAGCTAAAAGGCTTTTCTGAGGAGCCTGGCAGTCTGGCAGAGGAAAGAATGGAGATCAGTAAACCGGAGAGGTGCAATGGCATCGTGGTTCTTGCTGCTGTCTGCAGTTCTTTAAGGGGAGACAAGAAAAGGAGCTTGACCAACACTAAACGACAACACTACTTTTGCTGTGTCCCTTGGTGGTAACACAGGAATTGTTTCTTTCCTTGACTTTTTTTTTTTTCAGTCTTAGGATTTTAATGGACTTCCCTGTTTTTCTTCTTCATCCCCGCAAGGAAGAGTATTTCTTTTCCTTTCTGTTTTATTTCCATTTGCCTCACAAAAGGAACTCAGAAGAAAGAAGAAACTACAACCAACCTGTTCATCCTAATGCGCTTCAAGCATGGTTCCACATTTATATATGAGACTTAGCTTGCTTCTATTATATGCTTTAATTAAGCCAAGGTTCAAAGTCCCACCATACCCAATAGAAACCTTTGGCTTGGAAGCGTGACTGGAGCTATCGAGGGAAACAAGGAATTCGGTGGAATGAGGTAGTCAGTGCACTAATTAGTGTCCAACAGCTGCATCAGAAGTTTGAGAAAGGTAATATTGAACCTGGAGCTGAAAGGACATGAGTTGTTCTTTCCTTCATGCTCAGCCACGTGTACCTGTCTCTCACTGTGTTCACAGCAGGACTCCGGGGGTGAGGTCAGCTGGATGAGGGAGCTGATCTGGCTGACAACTAACCCTAAGGGAAAGGACAGGAAAATCCAACACAAGCATGATGTCTCTGGTATGAGGAGGAGGGGGCGACTGGTTTTAAAACTACACCCAGGTATATGGAAAATAACATTTAAAACATCTGATCTACGATTATTTAATGCTGTGCATCAGCAGAATATCCTGTTAACAGAGAATAAATTCACTCCAGAGTTCTCCTGACTCAGTTCACCAGAAAATTTGTATTTTTAAGTTCCCAAACTCAAACACAAACATGTTTCTTCGAAGAGTGAAGTCTTACTGGAATTCATAATATGTGTTCTCGTTTTCTGAGTCCTAGTGTTTATTTTAACATTCTGGAGCACCAGAAGAAAAAAGGTTCATTTATTAAATGATTTGGTGCATTTCAGTGGGAGAAAGCTGCTTCCATAGGGGTCTCTGTCTGCTGCTGTTAGGAGGAGAAGGGCAGCAGGTCTCAAAACTCAGGGAGTTTTGTCTGTTTATACTAGAGGTCTCAATTAGGTCAGTGTACCTCGTTTGCCGAAACAGGCTGCAATGAGAGTTCCAAGCTGACATTACTAAAATGCTGTAGCAGAAAGAAAAATTATCTGACCTGTAAATTGAAATGAGGCTTTTGATAACTGCAGAACTAGAATACATCCTATTTATCATTGACATTCAGATGGGCCACTGTGTAAAACATATGTCAGCATCACTGATTAGACATCTGCCAGAGAAAGGCAAGCAAACCTCATAGGAGAAGACATTCTTCAATCAGCAGGACTCCCGACGCTCCCCATGGAAGCTGCTCCATTACAAACAGCTCTGTTTCCTCTACCAAAGGTGTGGTGGAAACATCTCATTTCTATTTAGCCGATCAGACAACCATTTCTTTGCAAACTGGAGTGTGGTATAAAACATTCAGAATGAGGTCTTTAAGCAGTTATACGTTTTCTTGGACAGTTTTTAATTTTAGACCTCTGAGTCTTGTTACTGTCCAGCCAGAGCTTGCTAGCACTTTGGGAGTGCCAGTTTCCTTAGTGTTTGAAGTGACAGCTACATGAACTGTGACATTTTAAAAGCATGATGTCTGCTAGGCCTGTCTCAAAAGTTGTATGTGTTTGTTAAGCCCATAAATCTGCATGTTCACTTGTTGCATTACAGTTTTAAATTCAGATTCCAACTTTTGCTTCTTTTTGCCAAAAAAAATGTATATGCCAGTGTTTAATATTTCACGGTAAATTTATTATAACTGGAAGAACTCATGTAGTGTAACACTCTCAGGCAGACGGGGGTGTCTATATGGCAACCTGGAGGTGTGACTGCAACTTGAGCAGACAGCAAAGCTAGCTTTCATCTGGCTTGCTGGGTACTGATAACAGTTCAGCCATGGCAGCAGAGGGCTGCTGCCCATTGAGAGCTGTGCATCTCGCCGCGGTCTGAGGCTGCTAGTTTCAAGCTAGGTTGGAGGGCTTTCATGGGCTGCAGTCCCTTGGGTTTCTGACATGGATAGACAAATGGACAAGGAGACTATATTAGAAAAAGATACTTTTCAAGGAAATGTCAAGGGCTATTATGGCTGTCAGATGAATGAGTCTGGAGTTTCAAAAAAAGGTCAGAAACCAAGAATTCTTCCCCACTTTTCCTTAGACCTAGGCTCTTCAAGGATAAGGGCAAGTTCCTCTTGCAGGTTAATAAATGGCTGCAATAAAAGGTATTCAAAAATCCATGCTAAAGCGAACAACGGAAAGGTGCCCCAAGGACTGTGAGAACCAAAACAGATGCAACCTCCTAGCCAAGAAGTTTCCAAGCCACAGACTGGCATAATATGGAAAATATATACAGAAAATATTGCAGTATATCACCTGTTTCTTTAGCTAGGCATCCACAAGCCACTATCAGAAAGACAGGGCTGTGGGCAAGAGGCACCTCTGGTCTAATCCAATATGGCCATAGTTTCATTCTTGTCAAAAAGGTAGAACCATGTTTCATTTCCCCAGTGAAGAGAAAATACCCACAAGGAGTCGTCTCAAGGAGTTGTTCCTGGAGCTGTGCTCCTTAAGTAGGCTTTAAAACTATTTAGGAAATAAAACTGGCTCTCATTGTGGTTAGTCCTATGACATTCTCAGTTCTGGGATTCATAGTCGTTTGAAGAGCAAACATAATCTTAGAGTTAAGAGAACAAAACTACAGTGCTGCCTCCCCACTGTGTGTGGTGCCACACACTGTGAACCCCTGATGGTGTTTCGGCTGCCCAGTCTCTAGCAGGATGCAGCAGAACTGCAGAAGGGAAAGGCAACAAACATACTGGCGAAAATTCCATCGAGGGCAGTAAAAAACAAGGATGTGTTGAACTTTCATACATGGAAGCAGTCGGTGGAAAAGGTACTTTGAAAAGAAATGACTAAATGTGTTGGGGGTGTAGAGGATAAGGGGGTACAGTAGAAGTGTGCAAAATCACAAATGCTACAGAGAAAGTAGAAAGCAAAAGCTTAGATCTGCTGCAAGGATAAGGAGAAAAGAAAGTCAAACCTACGCTTTAGGGACAGGGTTTGCAAACCAGAGATCAGTATCTCCAAACTTCAGTGTATCTTGCTGAGCCCATCTGAGAAAAGGTCCTTCAGTTTTTCTTTGGAAGAGAGGAGTAAGGGAGCAACCAGAGGCTCTGAGATGTCTCAGAATCTGCTGGATGATAAGCTGGGAGGAGGCAGGAGGCAGAAGGTATAGGAAATGCCCCTGGGGCCATAACAGCTTATGGGAATGACTGTTCACTCTTGTCCACCCCATGGGAGTGGGCCAAGCAAGCTCAGGACGGCCAAAAGGAGGCACCTTCTCACCCAGGGGTTATTACAGCATTGGGTATCACTGCTACAGCATGTACTGGAGGTCAAATACAAGATAGGTTCCAGAAGGAATAAAAAACTTCAATGGCTCTTAAGCCCTGTGGTGGGGACACAGCCTCAAGCTCCAGGAATCCAGAAGGCATGAAGTACCACAATCAGGTGGTCTACCAGGAAGGATAACTCTGCTTACTCCGTTGCTTATATTCTTTCCCCAGACACCTATAGACCACTGCAAAGCTGCATCCTGGGCAGGGTGGCCTTTCAGCCTGACCTGGTCGGACACTTTTATGCCACCCTTACGTAGTTCACTCCCTAAACAGACTGGCGTCCACACGTATTTTTTCATTTCTAGTGAACAACTCGTCAGTGAGATGAAGCGACAATCATTCAAATAATGCCAGTCTACAAGAGTGACAGGTCTGGGATCAAATAAGATATATTTTTTAAATCAGTTGAACAAGCGACTATTTTCTGGAGCACAGTAGGAACCGGGGTGAGTGCTGCTCTATTAGCTCTAGAGCACAACATCTGCAATACTGTATATTTAATAGGAAACATGCCTGCCAGAGTGGATCAGACCACTGTTCTACTGTCTTCATCAGTAGCTATTCCCAAAGGCTTCACAGGAAGGCACAAAACATCCCTTAATAGAGCACTAAGAAATAATTTATCCATAAGAAAACCATCTCCTTAACTCATTTTGGTTAATGATGTCCTCTCTACTTTGAAGGCTGATACCTTTTCCACTTTGGACCTCTTATTATTCATATAAATTCCTAACCCTGCAGAGCGGTTGGCCTCAGTAATACTTCCTGGCAGAAAGTTCCACAGGTTAATTATGTGTTAATTATTTCCCAAGTTCCCTTTAAAAAACCTGCATCCAAGTCAAAGAAAATCCTCACCTCCCTTTGGTTTCAGTAGACTCAGGGGCTCTCAGACCTTGGCAGTTGGGGGTGGCATTGACAAGGTGGTAAGGAATCCAGCTACGCATGCAGTTTGCATTAAATGGAGCATACTCCAGCTGCTCCCATTTTTGATAGAGATCTGAGAGCTGCAGAGATTTAAGGTTCCCCACAGTGATCCATCATGACTCTAGATGCAAACAGAGCTGTGTTCTGGGATGTGCAGCTCCCCATGGAGCATTTTTCCATGCCAACAAAGCCATCATTGTGTGTGTGCATGTGTGTGTGTGTGCGCGCACGCACGTGTGTGTGCATGTGTGCATGTGTGCGTGTCTGTGTGCACGTAGCGAATGGGGAAGGCAGCAAGTGGGAGTGAGCCGCAGCACACAGACTGGTATCTTCCAGAAGTATTAAGTAAACTTCTTGTATCTCGCCACTGAAGTAAATTGCTAAACGTTTGCTGTGTCTGACATGAATACCCTGAGATGGTGCTTTGATCCGTGCCTCCGCGCGGGCTCAGTTTCACACCACACCTAGTCTGACCCAGCCGCCAGCTGCTCCCAAGAGCAGCGGCCCAGCTCTCCCTCTCCCGCTCACCATCATCCATTTCCCATGATTTCTTTGTGCTGGGACCGTGCAGCCACACACAGATGCGTCAGCTCGTCGAGTAACCTGGACACCAGGTCATGGTGGTGCCCCCACGGTTGGTGTGACAGGAGACAAGGGTTGGGAGCAAATGGCTGGTGGTCTCCTGGCAGCTTACAACCAGCGGAAGCGGAGACTAGTGTCAGCCCATGCTTCCCCCATCTTCAGCAGCCCTGCCTTCTCCCTTGTGTCGATGCCAGTGCTCCCAAAGTTACGCAGTAAGTCAGATAAGGAACCTGATCTGACTGGAAGTTAGCATGACCATAAAACAGAAAAATAACCAAAGACACACTGCGATGGGGATAGGTCCCTCGCCCAGCTTAGGATGTAGTCTGCAAACGTCGCTGCTGATGCTGGGGGAGAGGCAGGAACATGGTGCTGGGAGGGCAGGGGAGGGCAGGAAAGCAAGGTTGGATGTCAGTTCACACAGTGGTTAGCTTACAGGGACTGAAAAATCATAATTTTTTTCACCTTTTAGTCTTTACATTTGGGAAGCTCTAAACATGCTTCCGACACAGCCATCAGCCTTAGGTTTGCACAGCATGTTGCACACAGATGCCAGTCTGTCCATCAGTGAGGCTGAGCGCTCCCCAGCACAGCCTGCACCACTCTCCCATGCCCTCCCCAGCACAGGGCAAGGCTGTGGAGGGGTCCGTGAGATCTAGCAGGAGTCCACGTAAAGGAAGCCTGGCGAAGAAAATTAAAACAAACAGCACAGGGGGTTTCAGAGACATGAAATCAGAAGAGGACAAGGTGAGGTAGAAACAGATTTGCCTTCCAGGGTACACAAGGTACACAAGCTTTATCACAAGAGCTCTGGAACATTATATGTTCTCTGGGTCCCTCCCTCTGGGGACAGCAGCCGCTAGGACTTGGTGGGAGGTGGCACCTGATAGACTGGAGCCTCTCACCCAGGTCTGAGAGACCAGACAGACACAATGTGCCTACTAGACAGGATGGACATTTTTTTGCAGACCAGAACACCAAGGCTGTTAGCTGTGCTTAATGTCACCAGTGTTTCAGTCTTATCTTAATGGATAGGAGGGCCCTATTTTTAGAACCAGTCAAGAATCTAAGAAGATCAGCTCAAACAGTTTTCTCCAGCATTCAGATTACACTGCTCTGACTTTGAGTAAAGAGAATAAACCCAGAGAGCACAATTTCAAAACAGAAACAAATGAAAAAGGGTATTACAGGATTTAATTTTCACAGGTCATGGACTGCTTGATGGATGTGTCTGAACGTGTGCTAGCATCAGAATTGCTGACTCCTGATCCAGTAGCCATTTCCTTCCATATTTCCAGATGCAGAAAGTTTTTTCCATAGTCTTAGTGCTACATTAAGGAGGGCAGCATGAGGACAAGGACCGCTGGCTGTGCACCTACTGGAGCTTTCCTAGGGAAAGAAGCAAGGACAAATTTACCTGTTCCAGCCTCAAAGACGAAGGGACAAAGTTTGAAAAACTGGTCTTCATTCTTTCCTTCTGCAAATGCTGGCTTTTTTTAGCAAGCTAAAAATTATGACACCTAAATACTTGGGGGAGAACAGACATTGAGAACACTTCTGCTACACCTTGGCATTAGTGGTGACTGCACTGTTTTTTTAGAAGCTTCTGAGTGGCAGAAAAGTGGATATGAAAACGAAGAAGTAGTTAGAAATTGTACAATATTCAAGCAGACTGTAATAATGTTAAATACCATTTTAAAGCCCCTAAACTACTTTAAAAACAACAAAAAAGGAACTGATTTACAACCTGCTTCACAGCTGAAGGGTGGAGTCCAGTAGGAGTATTTGCCTTTGGATACGCTAGTAGAAAAACAAACCTATATTAATCCAGCCTTGAACGTAACTGCCAACATTTTGAGTGTATTTGTCTGTTAACAGCATAGCAAAGCAGTCAAAACAGACTTTGTTTTAAGAAGGAATAAAAAGATGAAGGCACCACTAAGACAGAAGTCAGTTATTCATTATAATGCTTTTCACAGCAGTGCTTCATGTCAGAAGCTGTGGACTTGGTTGTTTTCTTTGTCGTCAGATGGCTTGACATGCAAGTCATATATGAGCAATTCATATACACCCATATTTATAGTGTATATATATACATATATATATATATATATACACTAAAGATTGAATTAGTAAACTTTTTTATTTGGTGAAGAAGCATGAGGTATAGATACACGCTCCAATGCACAAAAAAATCATATTTTGGTCTTGGTTCCTGGGCACACTGGTAGAATAAGGTCACCCACCATGTACCCTCTTTTGACCAGCTTACCCCAATGTCATTAGATAATGGGCATTAAGCCGGACAGCAACTACCTTCAAAGTAATTGAACTGAATAAGCATGCTTGAGTTGAAATACAACATAGTGGGGCACAGCCATCGTTGGCTAGCGAAAGGGGGAAGAATACGTAACACCAGCAGCTCCTGTGTCACGCTGCCCCATAGGAAGACATGAACTGCAAGAGCAATGCGGCTGTGAGTGACAGAATGGCTCAGCGATGTCTCTCTGCAAAACTCAGCTGATCAGATCATGGTGCAAACCCACTTGCTCAAAACTGCAACCAGCTTGGCGATTATTCACACCACACAGACTGTTATGGGGACTGAGCTGACATGTGTCTTATGGAAACCATTACAGAGCAAACGGTTGGGCACTATCTTCTCTGTGTAAATGAACAGAGCTTGACTGAGTCAGCAGAGGTTACCCTTTTTACAAAAGCAAAGAACGTGGTCCCCCTGCTTTAAACCCTCCAAACATGCCAAAACTGTCACCTTTAAGGGCTGAGCAATCAAGGTTTGCTCTTTGCATCCAAAACGATTCTTTTGGCAAGTCCTTGAACACAGGTAAAGTAAAATAAAGTAATTGAAACATTCCAATCCATACCTAAAAGAAAATTAAATAATAAAAAAGACAGACTTACAGCAAGAGAAAGGATTGTGCTTGATTCGTAGTTCCAAAGTCTTCCTCAGTGAGAAGTTTAACTTTTGCTGATTTGGCATGTAGCTGCAGACAGCACGGCGGAGACTCAGGCCAGCCCCAGCACCCATACCTGGCTGCTCACACAAGACGTGGGATAGGAGGAAAACACCTTCCTGTGGTACACTGGGATCTTGTAGAGCCATATTGCTTATTGGCCCCACCACTGCTAGTAATCTGTGGATAAATAATAGCATCCAAAGATGTCAGTAACAGCTTTTCACTGTGCAGGTTATGCTACTAACGTAAGTGAAGAAACCTTCCCCTGCACAATGTAACTTCAAACACAAAAAAGCAGAAGTCTAAGGTCATAAGCACATGCAACTACAAAATAAAAAATTGTTTTATAACAAGAAGCTGACTAACACTCCTGTTCCAAAAAGGACTTGTTTGGCATCCCTCATTATCCATGGCAGAACAGGTACATTTTGGGTTGAAGACAACTGCTATCACCATGCTTTCGGTTTGCTTCACAGTACAGAGCAGCAGCCCTCCAACTCAGCACCATTCTCCAGTTAGGTTTCTGCTGGTACATCCATATTAAATTCAGGGTGACACTGACACCCCAGCTAGCTAGCCCAGTCAGCTCCAAAATGACAGCTCTCATTTTAATGAGGAAAGTTTATATATAATTATGTGGTAACTCATCTGTGGCTTGGGCTCCTGGGTTGCTCTCCTCACGTAAAGCAAAAAACATGCCAGTGAGCTCGTGACAAGACTGAACCCAATGGGACTCTCACCATCAGCATGAAAGGATCAGGATTTCAATCCGTGATGTAGCTCAGTCTATATCCCTGGCTGGGAAATTCACTTCATGAACTATTTAACAATCTGTTGCTTTTGGGAGAGTTACTTATTTTGCCTTGCCTTTGTTTTCTCCTCTGACAGGGATAACATTCAAGGCTTTATAAACTGTTATTAGCAAATTTCAAAGGCACTTTGAGATCTTGAGACCACAGCACGCTACAGGTGCACAGTGTTTATTCTCAACACTTCAGGTCAGTGGTCCCTCACCTAGGAGCTGCGAAGTCATCACACGCAGAGATGGGTCGCAAGTTCAGTGGAAGTACAAACGGCAAATTAGCGCTCACAAGTAAAAACCATGAGATGAACCCAGAAGTGGTACCAGAGTGAGGTCACAAACCTAGCAGTGAAACCAGAAAACAGGTCCGTCAATTTTGCTAGTTCCAGAATGGTTTAAAAAGCACGCTTTGTACTGATAAATATGTTTCCATTCAAGGCTAAAATGCAAAGTCTCACAGACCTGCTTTTCTGTTGAGCTCTCCCTCAAGAACAACAACAGAAAAGTTCTGCCTGTGCCAGTGATCTACTCAATTAGATTTTACTTCCATATGTGTTAAGAGATTGGAACAAGATTTTAAACAAATGTTTACCCTGCAAAAAAGCCTTAACAGACCCAAATCTATATTTGCCATGGGTATACATAATCTGAATAATAATAATAAAAAACCTCTGGGACATACTGAGAGCATCAGATTGGCTACAAGCTTTACTGCACGGAAAAATTCTGGGCAGGTGGTTGTAATCCTTCTAGAAAGGACCAGGGCTGGATCAGCAGCGCCTTGGGGAGTTAGGTGCCCATCTCTTATTGGATTTACACTGTGATAATCTAAGCACAAAACTGTTGCTTCTTGGGTGACTTCATTAAAAAGCTGAAATTTTTGTTCATGATGCCACATCTAATCTAAGCACTTGGCTTACAGTCAGTTTATTTTCTGGGTTTATCAATGGTCAATGACCATCGTCTTTAACCTTTACAAACCTTACTGGTTCTTCCTGTGCATTGGACTCTCTCTTAATCCTAAAAAGTGTATTTAATTTTTCAGGAGCATTATGTTCTGGAAAATGTTTTTTCAAGGGGAAGTAAAAAACCCAACAAATACCACCCCCCTCCCCGCAAAGGGTTTTCATTGTCGAGTATAATTTATGCCCACATAAGGTTAATTCCTTAAAATAAATACTGCAGCCTCAGAGAAAACCCTTGTGCGGGGTTTGCAAAGGGAAAAAGTGCCGCAGCAATGGGAGCAGCAGCTCGCTGCAGCCTGAGCCCCGCTGGTATCCTCGGTGAGCAGAGCAGTGGGCCGGGGTTTTTACTGGCCTCTGTTGTGTCTGTTGAACTGTTGCTCTGTCTTTAGTGAAATCTCAAGCAACAGAAATCCTCTATTAAAACCACCTGCGCGGCTTTGTCAGCCGAGCTCCGTGCTGTCAAATAACTTAGCTTCTTAAGCCAATACAAGTCATTAAGAAGAAGGTGAATTAGAGATTTAGACGTTGCCGATAGTAACTATCTCTGATCAATTGATATCTTCCTCTGATAAAGCGGCGCTCCATGGCCGACCCCCTCCTCTGCCTCATCCGCACAGACCCCAACCACTGGATCTAATTATGGGTGAGGAACACCAGGCCCTCGTCAGCGCTGAAAGGCCATCAGTAGGCCTATCCATTAATAACTCTCCTGTGCGCTGTACATTGTAATTGTCAGACTGCAATTTACAGTAATCCTCCAATGCAAAAACTTAAATAGCTGCAGCTGATTTGAAATTCATACAACCAGTTGAAAGAGAGAAAAACAAGATGCACGGGTTAAAAGGCCAAATTGTGCAAGTGTGTGCGCTGAGTGACAGACATTTTAGTACTAGCCTGGGACCATATTTTAAAAGGTCACTGAAAACTTTTGGCTTGGGCCCTCTGACAAACAATGAACTTTCCATATATTTATTTGCCATCTCTTTGTTTTTACAGCAAGCAGAATAAATGAGTTAAATGACGTTGTGCGGGTCTGCACATTGTCAGCACAGGTTATAAGTCATTATTAAACTCCATCAAATCAGACCAAACCCGGTCTAGGCAATGAGACTAAAAGTTATTTGCATTCCTTCTGTCATAAAAAATCATATCCCCTTACCCAAGACTTTCGTTTCTTTATTAAATGCAGCCACAAGAGTATTTCAGGTCTGGCAATGTGAGCTCAGGAAAACCTACTCTGTATAACTCAGTGTAACAGCTTAGAACCGATTCCACTAAAATGTCCCAGTTGAGTGTATCTGGGCACTCAATCAAGACACACATATTACTTTTAAATAAGATTAGCCTTTATATTTTGCTGCTTAAGTTAAAACTTTTCATGTCATTCTCTCATTTTATGTAAACTCCAACATAATTCTGTTTTAGAGAATACTTCAAACAAATTAAAACCCTCAACTTAAACGTGTCTAGCAAAACTTGCCTAATGGCATAGCAAGCTGTTTGGTGACACTAAAACACTTTTAAATAAGATGAATTTTCCCTGCGTTGCCCTGGCTTTGTAATTACTGCTGCTGAACAGCATACGCCTTTGGTTACAATGGCAAAAGCAGCGGCTTGCGCTCTGAAACTTATTTGACAAATAACTTACAAGTGACCTGCAACATCTGTTTAAAAAATCGTCCTTTTGTATCTGCCTCAAGTTGAGTTCAGCATTAATTATGAAATGCAAACATATCATCTGGGGCCAAGGGCAGCTTTTACACATACACAAGCCACGGCGCGGGGAGGGGGGTGGGCTGCAGACGCCTTCCTCACGCCAGTCAAGGGGAAGGAAAATGTTTAACTAAACCTCCAGCCGAGCTACCAGCTCATAGCGTTGCACTGGTGAGGTTCAGCTATGCCAATGATGGGCCTGCTCCCAGGTGCTCAGGGAGGCACGAGCCATGGTGGGACAGGGCTTGGAGAGGCAGCTGGTGATGCCCAGCACCTTCAGCCGCCCTGGATGTCAGCTGGAGTGGTGGGAGCACAGCACCTCCAAAACCCAGCCCAGAGCCTCGCTTGGCTGGAAGGTGTCAGCGATGGCTACGGAGCTGCGTAAGTCACAGCAAACCCCTGGGAGCTGCAAACGCCTACAAGAAAAGCAAAGGGCTTCACAGCCCAAAGGACACTGATAGGCTTTAATAAAACTAAAGACAGCCCAACTTACAGTCAGAAAATTCTACAGTGATGGAGAAGATGTGTTCTTCAGTCACTAAGTTTTAAAACGTCTACCCAGCCCTACCTCTAGGTAGTTTACTGCTGTGCTGTTTGGTGCAATGTCAGCTCAGGATGAGATTCAGCTCATAGTACAAAAGCAGATGGAAAAGTGAAATAGAGTACTTCTCTCTTCTTCAGAGAAGGGAAACATTTTTTCAAGGTCTTATAAGTCTGTTTTATGTGGAAGTCAGTAAAAAATAAAAATAAGAAATTCCGACCCTATGTAATCCTGAATTACATTATTTTGGATCTGATTTAAAAACTACCTAGCAAGGTTTGATTCAAATAACATGTGCACTACAGATATCCCTTCACATCAATAAATATTAGTAGTATAACTATTGAATATAAACTTTTAAAGAACTATTTCATTATTCCAATCAAAATAAACTGCTTTTAACCCCTTTGAAAGCACATGTATAATGCAGTTGGACAATACCAAAACTATAGATTTCTGCAGCTTCAAAAGATATTTGCTTGTAAGAGATCAAAGACAGATCAAAAATTTTCCTTCTGCAGATCTCTTTTCTCTGTGCTGCTTTTTTCATTTACCTTCTTATACATGAATTTAATCAGCAACCAAGCTCAGCCATCAAGTGATAATATTTCTGCAGCTAATTGTGTCATATTGGAGTCTAGTATGAACTATTATTAAACTGTCCTATAATTCACATTTCGTGTGAAAAGCTGGGACTTGAAAAACACCTGCCCAAACAATTCATAAACACACTGCACAGCAAATACCTATGGTAATTCACTGGATTTACAACCGTCATATTATATTAAACATACAGTATCAAAATTTATCACCCATTACGCAGATTCCTGTTTTAATAATATCTTGTACTTGTACAATAGCACCTTCTCTCCCAAAGGGTCCCAAAGTACTTTAAAAATCATACATACAGGAATTGCTTCATTCGCTGTGGAAATACAGCTGCCTCTGGGGTGGAGCAGGGGTTGGGGAGGAGAGTAATTGTGCACAGCGGTTATAAACACTGACAGTTGAGAGAGATGGCTGGGGACGGGGAGCGGAGAAAATGATACCGAAGTCTCAGGAGCATCATATAAAAGGCATAACCCCAGTTGCAGGTGAGGGAGGTGTGTAGGCAGCTGTGGCAGAGTATGCGCTGATGCGGGGTGTTCTTGCAGTAACCATCACTGGTGAGCAGTCCCAGCCGTACGGCCAGGCTGCAGCGTTGGGCGCCAGCCCTCAGGCAGTGGGTCAGGGAAAGGGATGAGCCTCTGGTGGTGCAGCCCCTGGCTGCTGAGGGAGTCAAGCTGAAGGCTTAAAGGCTCCATCTCCAGTATCGCCATGCTGCATTGCCCAGATTCCCCAAAGCTAACTCCAGCTGTGCTTCCAGGAAGCCATGGGACAACGGGAGCCCAGCGACTAGAGACCTCTGCGGTGGGCAGCTGGGTGAAATTGTCCAAAAATACTGCAATATTAGAAAAAATCAGGCAGATGCATGGATTTATGGCTATGCCATTGACCCAGTTAGAACTTGGCTGTCAAATACTGCTGTTACCTACAGCCCTGAAAAACAATTGTGTTCCTCAGTTGACTACAACTGCAGCTTCATCTGCTTCTTCATGCTTGCCACAATTCCTGGTCTCCTGTGGCTTCATGCCAGCCCCAAATCTCTCCAGCTGGGCTCACTCAGGGCCTTCTCAGAACCTCTTTGATCATAGCAAGGAATCAACTTCCGAACATTAGATTAGATTTAGCTTTACTAGGAAATCCATCAAAAGCTTAAAGCCGTCCCCTGAAAATCATCACTGATGGGCTTACTCCTACCTATTATTGTTTCTCTTGTACCAGAGAGCCGAAACCTTAAGCTGCAATTGCTTCTCTTTAGTTTGAGACATATCGTCCCGGTGAACGCTCAGGGTCGAGATGCTTTTTCAAAGCAGACAGAAGACTGTGCCAATGTGGGGGATGAGCAAATGATGCTCTCAACGTGAGTGATCACAATGAGGTGAAAAACAGAAGGGGATTTTAAGCTGAGTGATGCCAGGTCATAACTACAGTCTTATCTCTTAACAGCAAAACCAGTTTCCCACCTACCAAATGCAACCCTACTGTGCGGGCTGTCTGTAGCATGGCTGGCACAGGGCCTGTACCTTTGCTGCTGGCACAGCAGACAAATTGCAGCACTTCTCACCACAAGCCTGCTTTGGATGCAAGGCAGTTTTCACTATTGCAGTTAAGACATGGAGTCCTCACAGGGGTCCAAGCAGTCACAAACTCCACAGGACTTGTTTTAGACCTCAGAGGTCTAAAGTTTGTTGGAAGTGGCAAAACCTGGTGACTTCCACGGTACCCAGTGACCAAGCTCAACCTTTACTCCTTGCAAGGCTCTGGTTCAGTTGGTCTCTTTTTCCCAGTCCCTCCTGCATGTCCCACTATCACCTTAGAACTTGATGCTGGAATAAGCAAACTTTGGCTCTGCCTGTCTCCACCACTGCCCAGCCCTCCTTCACAATGCTCACCCCTCTCAGGGGAGCTGATTTGTGAGCAGAGTTGCCCAGGTCTGTTCCTTTCCTCTGTACATTAAGTGTCTCTGATCTTGGCATTTCTTCCGAAATATTTCCAGCCTACAACTTTCTCTAACTGTTGATACATCTCAGGTGTTTATGTAGGTCCCCCACCACTGCCTGGTACAGTCACCGTAGTTTCTGGGATTTCCTGACACCCATCAACACACCATATCCTACACAAAAAGCAGTTGCTATATATCTAGCATGGACTATGTACTCACATTTAGTTTAGTTCCTGTAGCCCATGTGCCATAGGCTCTGTTGCAATTTATTTAGCTACTGCATGAAGTAACTCTTCACCTTAGCTAAACTGCCAATAAACCAATGTTCCTTTACAAGAAACCTTCCACAGAAGTTGCTATGTGGTTATTTTATGTTAACTTAGTGACTCGCAACTAAATGTTACGTAAAATAAGGAGTACCCTTGCGATGCACGCGCACAAGGATGTGTGCTTGCTCTGTAATCAAGGCTCTGCAAGGTGGGTCAGGAAGGTCTGAACTGCCCTTCTCTTCTGCCTTGCTGTACCTGCTGGAGACGGGGGCACTCCTTGGGAATTCAGGGCAAGTAGTGTTCAGTGCAGGAATGCTTCGAGCTGATGGATTCCACAGACAGGGCAACTTTTTAAAGCCCAGAAAAGGCATCTGGTCCACAAAAAATTGGTTACTACATCTTCCATAGATCTGTTCCCATATTCACCACCAGCAACTTCAACACCGTGGTTGAGGCACAGTCCTGGGAACTTCTGCCCTTGTTTTAAGTGAGGTTTTTGCTGGCATGGCCCTGCACAGCAGCCACTTGGCCAGACAAGGGGGGCAGCTGCCTGTGCCATGCTCGTTTGTATAACGAGATCTCTTGTACCAGGAGCACATGCACTATGTAAAGCTAGGAGGAAGGTGGTGAACGTTGCTGGCAGGACCATAATGCCCTGCTATTTCAGACAGAATCACCCTGAAAGCAATAATTTCTTAAAACTGGTGCTGCAAAATACTGTATTAATTGCTACAGATGTGTGAGAATAGGGCTATCAAGATACTGAGGCTCCACTAAAATCAGGGAGGGTTTTGTTCTGACACCAGGGTCTTGCCTAAATTCAGGGTACTGGAGGTTGAATACATGACAGCAAAAGTGACTGGTGTAGGTGGCTGTGGTATAAGAACATTGAAAGAGATACCTATGCTTAACGATATCTGTGTTCACTGGTACTTGTGCTAACGCTGGTAGCTGTGAAATTGGCAGCTTGTACAACCATAGCACTGCTCCTCTATGTTACTTATTCTCATTTATAAAACAAAGTTAAAAACCTTACCCTAAAATTGATGCCAAAGTGACACTCAAGTACTTCTGTGAAAACTGCTTTCTTAAAATATATATAGCTGAGGACTGGGTTGGTGGTTCTGCAATCCCCTCATGGAGCTCAGAGCTTCACAGTTAGGCAAGTAAAGGCTGCAAACTTAGCACCAGGTTATTACAAAGACTGGAACAGCTGCAGCAGTTCATACTCAATCCCCTGCTCCAGGACATGTGGCAGTAAAGAAGAGGGGATCATGATCATCCTCACCTCAGCAAAGAGACAAGTGTGACCCTGGAGTAACTACTGACTCCCTGGCCGTGCTGCAGCTACATGAAATCTCTTCTGGACCCATCACTTCCCCTGAATGAAGACTTCCAGCTTCAAGCTACCGTGTGGGACCCATTTTATCAGCTGGGTGCCAGCCCCAGATGGGGAGGAAGGAGCCTTTCTCTCATTCATCTCATTTTGAAAGGATGATCCAAGGGTATGAAAACCCAGCGGTGCCCCACTGCTGCTGACATGGCTCCGCTGACAACAGAGGCAATGGGTGGGAGCTGGCCCAGATGCAGCTAATCTGAATTTAGCTGAAGCATCCTAGATGTCAATAAAAGCTCTGAGGAAGACGGCCCTTGTTCCTCCCCTCTAAATCTTGCCCATATGGCAAAAGAAAATGGAGCAAGCAGTTGGCTATTTGCCTCGAGAGGTGGGCTATCTCAAAAATAGGTAGCTGGTGAATGTGCCACCCTTTTTACCTAAAGAGCCTGAAAAAATAGAAGCAAAACAGAAGAGGCTGCCTTTGCACATCATTGCGTTTCTCAACTTTTACTTGACATCTGGAATTTACACATATTATGGCTGAAGGACTTTTGCATTAAGTTCAAATGCACATGAATTACAGAGCCCAAGTGGATGTCTTCCCAGTGACTTCAGTGGGAGCTCAACAGGAACTCAAAACTACAGGAAATTTTCAAGTTAACAGAAGAAAATTACTTCCATTTAAGAGTTAGCATGAGGCTTCCAATAAAATATATATAAAAAAAAGGGAGAGAGTATAAGCCAGGTAAGTGGAGGTGATTAAGCTGAAAAGTAAATTATATTGTTTTCATAACATAAGGAAGGTCCTCAGTTATTTGATTCACCAGAATGAAAGTATTGTTCACATTCTACAATAAGGAAGGACATAATCACAGCTATGAGAAAAATAAAACCCACTTACATGTCAGTACTGCCTGTGTCCACTGACATGGAGATTTCCTCTAAGGAACAGAACCTGCACCTGGACTCTAGCAGAAGTGTTAAGGGAAGCCCAGCCAAGCAGCAAATCTGCTTCTCTGTGTTTTTTTCTGGTCACTAAGTTATGATTAGCTTTGTTACTACCCCTTTTCAGGGCATGTGTATTCAAAAACTTGGTCCCCTCAGTTTTTACTCAAATTCCTTTTTATGTATGGTTTTACTTAAGAAGAATAGCTGCTAACCATATACATATCTTAGCTCTATTTATACAATTACGACACACATTTATTCTTATGAGGAAATGAGAAACCAGTACCTGTAAACTCTTCTTCAGACAGACGTAGAGATATTCTCCTTTCAATTCCTATAGTGTGACCACTGAAGATTGTCTGAAAGACAAATGGTAACTATCCTAAAAATTTGTGCCTTGATGTTATAGCTTTACTAAAGTTAATTTCTCTTTTTAAGTCAAGCCTGATGTTCCCTCGGGGGGGGGGGGGGGGGCAAAAAGAACCCAGTCATTGCTTCATTCTGAGTAGCCTAAATTTAAAAAACTAAAAGGATCTTTATGTTTTTTTATGGTTTATATTTCAACACCATCGCTAATATGCTGTACTGAAAATCTATGCTAAGTAGGTGATGTTCCCCTACTGGCAAAAAATCTGGCCACCTGTCTCTGAAGCAGAACCTTTTATTGATTTTACACTTTGACTTTCTGGAGAACTCTGTATGCTTCACGTTACTACCCAGCGAGGGATGGACCACTTCGAAACTCAAGCTTGACAGCCATGCCTTATCTCATTCCTCCACAATGAACAAGAAGATAATGGCATCTTGAACTATTTTATTTTTTTTTAATCATTTTTTCAGGCCTATTTCCCTGTAGAAAATTCCAGAAAAAAGTTTTCCCGATTTGACCCACTTGTTAGAACTTGTGGGGGTGGGGGCTGTGTTGTCATACCTTACTATGGCTTACTGGCCTACACATTAAAGGGCCTTTCCTACCAGCGCCATCAGGCTCAGGGTGGAATCTAGAGGGGGAAAAGAAAAAAAAAATTAAAAAAAAGAGCTGGAAAGGTACAGAAGATCCATAAGGTTCCTCAGGATTCTCAGCTGAGATTTGCTTGCCTCATCACAGCTAAGCTAAGACAAGGAACAAACTGACACTGCTGAACAACAGGTAGACTCAGTTCTTCCCTCAAGTCCCAGAAAAAGATACCACCATGCCTATCAGCAGTTCAGCAGGCTTTTCTCTGTAACCTAAAACACAACGTGTAGCAGAAGTTGCCCATTGCAGATGTCAAGAAACTGCTGCATTGGGAAGTTTTCAGAAAAGAACACTCCTGATGACTGGCATGCCTGCCTCGTCACTGTAAAACATAGGCATGACATTGGTGTGCCAGTCAGAATGCTCTACACGCATATTTTCAATATTCAGAGTAAGTGAAATACTAGCAGAAAGCAACTGGCAAACATAATTAAAATCAATGTTAATAATGTTGAGACTTAGCTAAAATAAACATCCTATTCTTAAACCATGTGCTGAATTGTGCAAACTTGTTTTACTGAACCCTTGTGCTCTGGGGCCTCCCAGCTCTGACAAATTTTGCAGGTATAATGGTCAATACAGAGATCAAATTGTAGCATGTACACCATCATTTTTAACCTGAGCGTCCCTTAAGAGTCTTCACATAGCTATGAAGACAGTTCATTCATCAGAGGAAGGAGACAAGCAGACTTGTCTTTAAACAAGGTCAAGAAATAATGTTTTCACAAATTATTTTTTTTATTTAGACTGAGACTGAAAAGTAATTTTTTGTAAACTCTAGAAGATTTATGGAAAGACAAGAGGAACTAAAAACAAAAGCAGAAAGACAATACAAGGTGAACAGACCATAACTTTATTGGAGATATACTCAGCTACAATTATTACAAAAAACTATTAAAGGTAATTGTGATCCATAAGGTGCAGATTGCAAACTTCTGCAGCATGATTACAGTATGAATGAATTACATTTTATGTCCCTTAAAGACAGCTGCAGCATGTGATGGTAAATATTTTATTGTCCATCAAATTATATTTGTTATTCATTCTACTTGATTTTAACCATCTTTTCAGTCAAACTATTTACAATAAAAATGCCTGCAATTTCCAATTCTTGTTCACAAACATTTTTCTCTTCAACTTGCTGCTGCAGTAAATTCTGAGTGCATCTACAAAGCAATTAAAGTAGTCTGTGGTTGCCATTCAAATAAAAGAGGGAAAAAAACCCAAAGAACTTTATTGGATAAAATTTATTTTTAGGAAACATAGCTAGCTTTGACAGAAATTAATTTTAACTGCTAGTGGAGTATACTACAATGACCTCTAGGTATCTGCTAACATAATTCAGCTTGAGTTTCAGTTGATATTTAGATTACATTTCATGGTCATGAACTGTAGTGTTTTAAGTTTTAAACCTAATATGAAAGAAAGAAATTAACTAACTTCTTGAAAATTAGAGAACTGAAAAAGGATCAATGTCGGTAAGTACCAAAAAATCAAAACCCTTTTGCCTCACTCATGTAATAAATACAGAGATTTCCACAAGAATTTTGTAAGGAACCCCACTCAAAACATACAAACCCAGAATACTGTCAAAGGCAAGTGTAGTATCACAGCAGACCATGATGCTATTCGTCATTTTTTGATTACGTGTGCTGCTGCGACTGGGATACAAAGATTTCACTTTTTATACAGATAAATGCATGTAGCATAGTTATGTTATATGCAGTAACCATGCATAAACCCCACATTTTCCAGTTTATGGTTCTGTATTTGCTTACAAGGAGGAAAACCCAAACTCTGCCACATACATATAAGCACAAGATCTTCAGGTATGTAAGCGAATGCAGTTCCAGTGATTAAAATGATACCACACCAATTTGCACGAGCTGAGGATCTGGCACCTCATCCCTGGGCCACTACTATATTCCTCCCCAGCACGGAAACTGGTTCTTGTCCAAGTTCTGTACTCTGCAGTCACAACATCCTATTGTGTAATGAGACTTAAAAATAGTATGCTTTTTTTCTGTACAGACTTTCACAGCATCAAGCTGAACAAACATTTCCAAAGTCGCTACTGGGTACTCAATATTAAGACTGAGCGGAGATTTAGTTGAGGTTGACCAAATTACTAGGGGTTGTCTTCTTGCAATAACTACATTATATGTACAATACGTTGGTTTGTTCAGAGATAATTACTGGAGTGCCAGAGGTCATTCTAATTTTAATTACTTCACATAACAGTAAAATGATGTAGTAGAAAAACAATAGCTTCAAAATACAATCAAGAGTTGTTACACATCTTTGTTGTATTTTTCCACATACAGTAAAAATGCCACAGACATTACAAATGACCTATTTAAGTTGTGCAAGTAAATGACACATTGCAGGCATTATAATTACCGTTTTCAAATTCAGTAAATCAGAACAGCAGCAAGGCCAAACCACATTTTTCCTCTCTGTTAAGCATTTTTTTCCTTGAAATGAGGTAAAGCATGGTACCAAGTGCAATGCTTATTTGTGCTACATGAACAGAACAGCGCAAAAAAAGCCATAAAAATAAAAACGCAGCATAGTTAGGAGGACTGTTTAAAGTACAGTATAACAGGACTTAAGATAAAAAAACCAAGGTTCATGCCAACTAACCCCCACACTATTTATGATGAGCCTGTGTGGTTGCTTTTGAAGATGGGTTGCAACAGTCCGCTTACACTTGTGCTTATAGCATGTCAAGTGATTTCTGTCCCAACCTTCAAATGATCAGATTTAGGTCTTTAATAGCATACACTGTCCAATATCAAAATTATATCAGCTGTAGGGTAAAACACACAGATGTATAACATGGAAACTAATACGAATTTTCTATCTCAAAGGATAAAAAAAATATTTCAATGAGGTCACACTGGAAAAAATTACGGCATTTAAAAAGCATTTAAAAACGCATCAGCAGCAGAAACTACTTTATAGTCAGCCACTACACATTTCAGATTTCCAATTCATAGGCTCTATCTAGTAACAAAGTGATCATTAAACTATTCTGAAACACAGAGCAAGTTCAGTTAATTTTCTTTGCAGCAAAACACTCCATAGCACTTCACTGCTAACAATTACCTGAAACCCCTGAGAATCTATGACCTTGTAACAATCAGTAAGAAATTTTAGGTTTTCAAAGGCTAGCTTAAAATTTAGTTTTTCATAATGCAGTTAAAACTAGTTAGGATTTCCTAGATGGTCTGATTTTATTGGCTGATTGACGTCTGGCCAGAAACACAGAATTATTAACATTAGTAATCATGTATTTTCACTAACAAACTCCACTCCTACCATGAAGAAAGAGCTAAAACTGAAATCACCAACTTTTTTTTTTTTTTAAACAGCTAACTCAAAGCAATTTACCTTTGAAAATTTAGACTGCATGTTTTTCTGTTCCATCTCATTTACACCTGTTTTATACACACCATGACTTGCAGGTCTTATACTTCTCCGTTATATTTTCATGACTGAAGTACCAAACAAATGCTAGAATTTTTTATAAGTTAGTATTTTAATTTTCAGTCTGACTACAATAACAATGCTGCTTTCAAATACAAGAACAGTCTTTTTTGCAGAATGAAAAATGACTGAGATAGAAAATGTATGAACTTTTGAAAACTGTATTTCAGAAAAGCTTAATGTCTATCCCTTGTCACTAAGGCATTTCTTTTATTATTTTGTTAAGAAAGCAAGAGCTGACAGTTTGTTTTATTTTAGTGTGCATTTGTGAGGAAAGGAATAGGGTTTAAAAGCAGGAAATACAGTATTTATTTGTAATTTAATACATAAGACACAGCATCAAGTTCAAACAATTGTGCTGGAAAACATTAAAACACCTTGCTCTGCTTTCTCAAACTTCAAGCATAATTAACAGGGCAAAATTGCAGCAAACCTCTACTGATACTGGTGGGAATACAAGACCCACAGCTTTTTTAAAAGGTAAATTAAGAGGTATTATAGTTACAGTGCAAAAAATTAAAATTTCAAGCATAATATATAAACATAGCACCAAAACAGAAAAAAAACAATGCATGCAAAAAAAGAAGGAAAAGAAAAGAAAAAAAAAAAAAGAACTGAGGTATTTAAGTGAAGAGTGCCTACAAAAATCTAATTAAAGAAGTATAGGCAAGGCCTAAAAAATAAAAGTATGATTTCCCCACCCCCAGTAAAACAAAACACCAATGAGCTAGTTTCTCTAAATTAAGGACCTAAATCACAGATGTATCAAAAGTACGGCAGTTATATCTCAAACATCAACTTTCATGTTATTTAACAGCACAACTTTGGTAGGTGAAATATGCATGCAACTCTGAAAAGTACAGTAAGAAATTTACGTGGAAATATCTCTAAGTGTAAAGGTGCTCTGTTTGTTAAATACGTAACCAATTGACTATAAAATCTGCAGCATATTTTAGGTGTGATATGTCTAAGGTTATTTTGTTAGAGTGACAGTTTGCACTGTGCAATTATTAATTACTGTTTCCAGTATTGGAACTATCTAGCTTGCAGGTTTGTGTAAAGTTGGAACTTTAGCCAAAGACCATATTCTGTTTATGGTATAAAAAAAACTGTAGACTAACCACCTCCTCAGAATTGTTAAAAATAACCTAATTACATATATATGAATACAATTTCTATTATAATCCTGTAACAAGTCACAGCTATAGTAATGAGTTGTACTGTAAATATAGAGCTGTATCATTGTAAAATGCATAACAAAATGAAGGGAATGTAAAACAGTTTGTTCCAAAAAAGATCAGAAATTAAAGATTGTTAATGAGGGTTTATTTATTTTTAAGGCAAGAACCTTTTTTTATGCAAGACTGTGTGGCATAAGGGAAGTGAAGTTTTATTCTACCAGTATGCCAGCCATTTCAATTAAAATCTGTCCCTAACAAATAAGTGCAACAATGATTGGGAATGTCATCTTAATGTAAAAAGATGACATTGAGAGAAAGGAGGAGAGAGAAAAAAAAAAAAAAAAAAAAAAAAAAAAAGGAGAATACTGGCACACTTATTCTTTCTTATACCCAATCATCCAGTACAGTTTATCAACTGTTTTATGACTGGCACTAGTGCACAGATTGAAGAACTTCAAGATTACTATATATAAATCTAGCAACTGCATTAGGCATAAGCTCCCTGGCCTTCTAACACTAAGCAAAGCTGTACTGACAATAAAAGTAAACCAAAAAGACCTGACAACAATTATTCTGAACACTTGCTAAATGTCATCATTAAAGCACTCTCGTGATTAAACAAAGCAGAAGTGAGGAAAGAAGACAAGATTGTGTTTGCGCAAAAAACTATAACTACAATTAGTTCCAAAATTTTATACATGTTAAATGTTTTATCTATTCTGTTATCAAACAAACTTTAAATGCTGTCTTCCAATTTGTTCCTCTCAACACCAACATTTTTTTTTAAATTTGCTTTATCTGTATGTGTTTTTTTCCCCCATTTTACTTAATTTTAAGAGGAGTCTCAGCTGTTTGGGACCTGAGGTTGATTCGCTTTGAGGCTTCGTAGTGCTCTTCTTGCAGCTGCAGATTTGGCAATCCTGTAGCTTCTGCCAACACCTTTAAACTTTCCCTTTCCTACAACTTCCACTGTTACTCGGACCTTTCCATCGTAAGTTCTTTCTGCAGGGCTGCAAAAATATACACGAGAATTACTTACTGCCTAGGCAAGTTAATGTGAAATAAGAGATCTACTTTCTCATTTCTACAGAAGTTAAAGCACTATAGTTAAACAGAAATCTTTTCTCAGAAAGTTATGCAAGGAAAAAAAAAATCAGCAAACACAATGATCATGATAGCTGCTTAGTGTAAAAGAAATTGTAAGTAAATTTGTGATATATAAAAATCCTCAGTAGCTTATGAATCAGTTTAACACACTATAGCAGTGTGTACCAAAGGAAGTGCATTCTTACCTAAATTTGGCTGTCTCTGGCTCCATCTCCAGCAGCTCTCGCACTGGGGAACGGGGCACATTAGCAGAAAATTTTTCTATTTGGAAAATAAACAAACATACAATATTTAGGTTTGTTCTCTTCACAGCAGATAGCACTTAATTATTAATTATTTTCTGAAAGCTGAAAATACCTATTAATGGCCTCATCATCGGATAGTACACTTGCCAAACCATTTCCAAAGACATTCCACTATCCATATAAATGGCACCAGCAAGGGACTCAAATATATCCCCCATGGCCTTTGGTACTTCAATGTCTTCCTCTTTTTCTTCATCTTCTTCAGATCTTCTGAGCTGTTTGCAATTAAAAAAGCCAAGGCAGGGTGGGAAGGGGGGAGAAGGGGAAGAGAAGAGAGAAACAATTGCCTCTTTTAAAATAAAACAATGATCTTCAGAAATGTAAGCTCTGTTACATCCTATCCTGAGCTGCTTCCTTTAAGTTTTTCATTGACAACTTTCCACAGTGAAATTGTTCTTTTGTTCCCCAATGAAACCAAGTTGCTGGATATATCATTTTTCAAATGTGAAAAAAAATCCTGAACACCACTGTGTACAGAGACTTTATATGCTTTGTGAATTCCTCCTGTAATAATTCTGTAGGACTTCACCATGAATCTGCTTTTTCCAATAAGAAACAGACTTTGCTCTATCAGTTTAATGCCAGAAAGTACTCATAAGAAAGGAAGAGTTCATACACCAAACATCTCCTAGGAGGAGACTTTAAAATCTTCAAGTCCAATCTCTGGACAGAAGTTGGATGTACCTTTCCTTACCTCATTTATCCCAGAAGACAAGCATGAAACAAGCATTAGTAGAATAAGCCATTAATAACTGGTAACTAGCAACATTAAACTGAGCTAACAGGCATACCTGGGTATTTTTCAAATGTAGGAGGCAGTGTTTTTTCTATGCTACTAATTTAAGACAATAGTCTATTCTTACTATTAAAACTGAAATTTCAGTATAAGTCTTAAACGTCTTGAGTTAATCTAATCCTTTACTAAAAATACCTCAAATACATATAATTACATTCTCCTAAGTCCAAACAAAGTAACCTGACAATAAACTTTTTGACCATTGCTCCTCTGCCTAAAGAGAAGTAAGTTTGTTGGTCTCTTCCTCAGTATCTGCCCTCTCACTCCATTTGGCCCCTATTTGGGGTTTAAAACCCAATTCAGTCCTCTTACGAGTCACCATAATACTTCATAAACTAGCCCCACCCAATATTTCTACCTAAAATAAATCAAACAAGAAGTCAGACTTGATGTGTACACACTCCAAACGGGGATTTTCATGTTAAAACCCAAATTCAACTGTTTTGAATAGCATATTTTATCCCAAGCACAAACTGAAGCACTTTTGAGTTACACTGAAATAACGGAGAGAGAAACCAAGAGCTATAAGGCAAGGGACAACAGATGTTTCAGGAGTGAGATTTTAAAAAAAAGAAAAGCAGATGACATGGAAACACACATGGAAATGAGTCTAGCTGGCATGAACTGCAGAAACAAAGACTCTTGCATTAACTCTGAAGAAATAAGGGTTTCAGTAATTCAGTGCCAGACCAAGATAGGGAGCAGGCGTAGGGAAAGTGAAACAAGAATTTTATTTGAAACAGCTATCACGCAATTTGGTTACAACTTTGGTGGAAGTTTCTAGGCAATCTTTTTGCATACTAGCAAAAACAGAGCAAAGCTAAAAATCATTACTATGAGCTCTTAAAGTAAGTTTTTAGCCTTTTCATTCATATTGTGAACAAGACAGATAACAGAGTTTGATCTTTTGATATAAAATAATTTATATTATCTAAATTTCAGTGATAAATTTGTAAAATCAATGTTTTCTGAATCTTCCCATAAAACATAAGGATTTCACTCTGTAACAAGAGCGCAAGGGCTGTAAACACATACGTGTAACTGATACATTTTGATTCCCAAGATTTTAAATTGTGTATCAGAAAGAAGAAATTACTAAGAGATAACATGTTTATTTAGTGCTGGAGTATTCTCAGACAGAGTATTTTCTAAAAGACTGATCACAGTTTTTCAGAAGATCAACTATTAAGGATATCTATTAGCTAACACTTTTAAAGAAAGGCCACCTCTCCCAGGAGTCTATTAGAGTATGACTCACAAGGCCCTTGCTCTCATGTATCTTCAGAACAGCTTATCTAAATGAATTAGTTTTAGTCCTTTCTCCAGCAAATAGATATTATCATTAGCTTCCCTGCATAGCAAAGATATGATCTGTGTTTGCAGGTCTTCAGTTAAACTATGTTTCAAATGGCTTATTTGAAAGATGCATGTATTTCCCTAGCAGATATAAAGCCTTTAGGAGCATGTCAAACACATGAGTACAGACAGAAATAGTCTGAAGAAAAACAGTAGAAATCTCCGTCTGTCCTACATTAAATAATCCAGCATTGTGCCAAGGTAGTATTGTTCATGATGCTGCATGGAGAGCCTATCCTGAGTCAACACTATGTGACTTAGTAACCCTTCATCATAATTTTATGGTATAGCTGTGCTTCCAGTCAGTCAGTGAAGAAAGCAAGCTAATTTCCATCCCATGCTGTTCTAACAACACAAAAGCAAAACAGTGACTGAAATAAAGCATCACAGAAAAACCTAGAGGGGCAAACTGGTTTCGATTTAATTATCTTCTGAATGTTCTTACTGACTTTACACTTTATGAAGACTGTATTTTACTTTGCATATTGCACGTTTTGTCACTGGGAGCCTGCTTCTTTGGCTGCTGCGTACATAAAACTAAAACATTACAAAAATGTGCATCATGCTAAGAAATCCAGTGACATGCTTCAAATCAGATACTGAACACATTTCTTCTACTTCCACTAACCTCAGAATCCATCCCTTGCATTTCATTCTTTTCCATTTGAAACTGCACAAAGTCATCAATAACATGAAACAGTTCAGGAGAGACAGCTTTGAAGTACTTGTGGTAGTCATACTTTACAGCTAATGATGCAAAAATGGTATTATTGACTAGAGCAGATCGTAGGTCAGTAAGAACTCCTGGAGAGTGTTGCCGTGGGTCTTCGTAAAGGTGCTTGGTTATGAGGTAGTCCAAAATTGCATCTCCCAGGAATTCTAAGCGCTGGTAACAATCTTAAAGCGTTGGAAATAAAAGAATGTACAACAACACAGTTAAGTTTCACACACACATTCTTTCCAGGCCCTTCTGGGTAAGAGGCTTGGTACACTGCCATAAATTTCACAAACTAACCAATGCTCAGAGAAGTCAATCTGTTGGTTTTTTTTAAAGGTATCTTTGTGTTTAAACAGATCATTATTGAAATATTAAAAAAAAATCAGAAAAAACAGTAGTTATATCTAATAATAGCCACCTTTGAACCAATGCTAATTTGTCAGCCTAGCAAAACACTTCTGTTTATAATCAATTAATGCTTTTGCTCAAGATCACCACATTGTGCTGAGAAAAAAAGTACAATCAAGAAATTTCACCAGCAGGCTGCTCTGAAAATGGTATCAAATCTCAAAAAAAAAAAATCAATAAAGAAATCATTGTATTAAAAAGCAGGGGTACACATACAATCTGAGATTTTTCATCTAATTTGTCACACATACAGATTTCTCAAAAAGCATTGACCAAAGATTCCCATTCAGAATGGATCTTTTAAACTGGAAACTAAAATTGCCAAGCCTTTCCTGTTTGGAAAATTGACAGAGGGCGTGGGAATGCAGAGCTATGGAGGTCTATTTTTAGAATATAAATGAAAGCAAAAAACCGTCTTGAAAGCAAACGGGGATAGGTGGGTAAAGAAAGAAGGCAGGCAAAATTACTACAGAAATAACATGCGAGTGAAAGCTAGTACTAAGTTGCTTTTATAGCAGCTGAACCCAAGATGCTGCCAGATCTCAACTGCTAGCTACCGCTTAAGAGAAAAAGTGAGAGCAATTCACAGTTTTCTGTCTAGGTAAACAGAAATGGAATCAGATTTCTGCTACCAAAAATGTAATTTCATCTAGACACTGTGACTCAAGGTTTCTGTTTATTAGTGTATCTATAAAAAGGAATTACCTCCCTTTCTATATGTTTTGGGAAATATCGTAAAAACTAAATATATTATGTGGGTAATATTACCTCAAATGAAAAAATCAAAGGAACATTTCAGTGTTTTGTTGGGACTATATCTCTATGTACTAACATTTCAAAATTACTTATTTCTTTAATTAAAGCAAAGCTTGCTTACTTCTTGGAATAAGGAACCAATTCCCCCAGTATGGAGAAAAATTGACTGCTGACTGCACAGGAATTTGCCATTCACTTCAAACAGGGTTGGAATTTTACCATGGTTTGTTTTAATTGCATGTTATCATAGAAAATATTTAAAGTTTTAGAATGAATGAATTCTAAATTAATTAGTATAAGCAATTCAGTAAGATTACAGAAATACAAATTTGTACTGCCGTAAAATCTTTTATGAAATCATGTACAGAAACATTAAGCAGTTAACACCTGAAATTAATATTTAGTCTGATTTAGTCAACTGCTTCCAACTCATGACTTTAAATATTTACTCGGTAACACGCCTAGACTTAAATTAAGCCTTTCAATTCACAGCTACAAAGAGAAGTCTCTGTATTTTGCTACCCTATAGACTATTCAGCTAATAACAATTGTGTAGTCTACTTTTACTCTTCAGAAGTACAAAGGGTAATATTCTTGGAATTAAATTATGGCCAAATTTGCTAAATAACATGATACTACTTCTAGAAGTACACTGCAATTTTCCACAATTCTACAAGAACTTGTTTCAGCTAAATGAGCATCTACTATCAGTCATATATAACTAGTGATACAGCATCAGAGATGAAAAACATTGCCCTTTCCCAAAATTTGGTTAGGCTTCAGTAAATCTATCTGTATCATGTCAAAATACAAATAATCATTGAGCTACAGCTTCAACAAGTATCTCCCTCTAAATGAGGGGTAAGATATTATTTTCTAAGATTTTGTATACAGAGATTATTGACTTCTTAAAGTAATGTACGTCTAAGAAAGACTATATATTAGAACACAAACTGCTCAGCTTGCATTTACAATACAGGAAAACACTCTAATTTGTTTAAGACAACTTACCAGTAATGGTATTATAATGGTACGAGGCATGAGTAAATGCCTGAAGAAGATAAGCCTTGTTCTTAAAAGTGTAGTTAATTTTCTTCTCAAAGTTTTCAAAACCAGAAATAAGGTGATTTAAGGTTTTTTCAGCATCTGGGTGATCAAACATACACCTCGGTGGAATCTTCAAACAGCCATACTCCAGGTCTTTATACAGAGAAGGCTCTGAATTAGCTACAGAAGCAGAAACAGAGTTTGGTGAAAGATTTTTCTGCTCACTGTTACAATTCTCTCTGGTAGCACACAAAGTGCCTTCCCAATCATTCTTTTTAATTACAGGGAGCACCTTCAGCCCCAATGAACACAGGAAAAGCTGAGCAGCTCTTTCACCACAGCTGGTCAGATAGCAGCCCAACAGGGCTTCCACACAGTCTGCAATGCTTTTGTCAGCAATACACTGCTCTGTATGCAAGTCATACGAGATAGACTGTTTTCCTGCATCAACACCACAGTTTTCTTCTGAGGGATTCCAGAAGCCCACTACAAAATCATCCTCTTCAACAGCCTTGCTAGGATCCAGATAGCACATAGCATCCCAAGAGCTATAGTCAAAATCATCAAAATCTGATGAAAACTGAACATTACCCAGGGATGACTTTTTGGGTGCTTTCCATTCATAGTTTGAATCAGTGGTTGAAAAGTGTGACAGTGAAATTTTCTTCACAAAAGCCCCTGATCCCATTAACATATTATCAATGAATTTGATATGCTCCTGATCATACTCCAGAAAATCATCTTCAAAGTCTGTTTCTTCCTTGGGTAACCTCCACATTAGGTCTTCATCCTCTTCATCATCATCATAATCATCAAGTTTACCATTAGCCAACAAGTTCTCCTTTGTCTATGAAAGAACACAAAAAATATGCTACTGAAGAGGGAAGTGAGAAACTTTTATTCCAGAACTGTCAGAAGACTAGGATTTCAGTAGCGTCTTCTAAAATAAGACTGGTTTTTAATGTTCCCAATTTCATCGTCTGATCAGATGCACAATGCAACCTCAATTAACACTAGCATTCTAAAGACTAGAACAATTGTCTTGAAAAACAAACCCTTAATTACTAACCTATAACAGTGCACGGTCTACAAATAACAAACACGTGCTGCATTTCACAGGAGCTAGTGCTTATACTTGAATGTGATGCACATTAACTTTAAATTCACCAAATGTTATACACTTGCACATCAAAGCAAACAAAAGAAAGTTCTACATTAACAAGTAGAGAATTACAAGAAACAATTTTGGGTGCATCATTCTCTCTAGCTGCTAAGTAAAATGTTGAATCAATGTAATTTCGAAGATTCTTTCTACATCCTTTGATGGCAAATACTAAGGGGTTTGCAGGTTCGCTATAGTCACTATCACAATCATCTCAGTTTTGGGACACAAATGGAAAACATTTTCAATGAAACTACTACAATAACTTCTCTACCCTTCTTCAACAATCATCACTTGAAGCAGCAAAATACATTTATCCACACCCTCAAACACAGCTGCGAATTAATTCAGTCTACATGGCAAACTAGAAGAAAGTAAGTTTAGGGAATCACTGTAAGTGATTTTTATATTTCACATAAAAAATGAGAGTCTAATACCAGTTAGCTGGCAAGAATCTAATGCTTGTGCGGGTAACAGTCTTGACTGCATGTGTTGGGGATTCAGTAAGTGAACTTGCTGCTTATTACAGGTTATATATCGGCCAGTTTTTGCTGTACAATACAAGCTATACAACGCCGTACAATTTGCCATGGTCCTGATCCAGGAAAGCACTTTAAACATATTAGCTAAATATGTCACCTTCCTAATATCGAAAGGACTACTCACAGGCACAACCCAGCACCACTGATGTCAGTGGGAATTCTGCCACTGGTTTTGATAGGAGTAAGATCAGAATCAAAGTGGTTTTCTGGATTGGGTCCTGAAAGCCAACACCATTTTGCATCAAGTGAAACAGCCTTTATCTGCCCTCAATCTACGTATGTCACATTGTAGGTCTCTGTCACTTAATCCTGCAAGTCTGTGACCCAGATGCTACCACTGGGGACCTCTCCCTTTAGGCCAAATGCACAGCTCTCCAGATGTGTGGATGGGTGGCAGCTGTAAGGTGCACTAGGCAGCACTTGAAACCATCCAGGGATCAAACAGATCACGATGTTCCTCATCAGGATGGAGCAGGCTTAGTCAGGTTTAGTAATGAGAGAAGAGGACAAAAAAGTGGCTATAGAAATTCATAGTTGAGACTTTCTGCCACTGTAATTACCCATCTCACAAACACACAGCAGGGATGTCCACTACTTTGACCAGAGAGGAAAATTTCATTTGAGATAGTTATTTTGTATACTAGTAGCAGTATAATGCTCTAGATAAGACTAATGACTCCCAACTAGAGCTAGTGCTTCTTTCCTTCTTGTTACACGTCACCTGTCTTATCTGTCACTGAGACAAAAATACACTCTCTGAATGAGGCATGTCTACATGGATGATTCAAAACAGATTTCGCTGTCTGTTTTCACAGATTTAGTAAATGATAGATTTCATTTTTACTACAGTTTTATTCACAAGTTTCTTAAAATTAGCTTTAGTTAGCAGGACGGCTACATGAGCTACCCTAACGTTTTCTGCACATTGCTTCTTGTATTTAAAAAAAAAAAAAAAAAAAAAAAAAAAAAATCAATCCTAAGTGATGAGAATGAACAGTAGGTAAGCGAGATAGGAAGCAATTCTGATAGTTGATTTTTTTCATCATTAGATAGCATTTCCAAAATAAATCAACAATGAACCCCAGAAGAAAAGACCTTTTCTTAAAGAATACCTGATTGATTTTGAATAACTTATGGCCACTTACAAGCTAAAAATAAATGTAAATGCTTTTTTTTGCATGCTTTTTAGAAAACAGCTATTTAATCAAATGAACAAAGGAAGATCCTTACCCTTAATAAAGCTTGGTAACACAAAAAATAACGTTTGACTAGGCTGTTTATAGTAACGATTTGTCATAATGATGAGATTTCTAGCCCCAGTTATAGACCATCAGTCCATGGACGGAAAATGAAATTTACATATAAGAAAGCAAAATATCTACATAGCACAAAAAATCTACTTCTTAATTGCATCACTGTCTGCATTTTGGTCTAAAATTGTGTTTTATTTAAAAATAAACAGTGACTAGCAAAGAGGAAGAGGCCACTGAAAAGTTATGGAGAACTGAGAGCTTTTTAAAACCAATGATTAGTTCCTGTCCCAAATGTGCGATCTTATTTTTAGAAAGGTATAGCAGTAAATCTTTGAACTGAAATCTTGGCACAATACAGAACTACAATAATCAGGTTGTTTTATTCTGCAATAAACATTTATTTGCACAGTACATCTACCTAGCAGTTCTCTCATGTGCCCTCTGGTGGTTCTACAAACCGAGTGTGGTCTTCAGAACTGGGAAAAGTAAAAAACAACCACCACCAACTTCCTCCCCTTTACCCTGCAAACCAGTCTCAAACACTTAAAGGCTATGTTACTGATTGCTGTGATCAGTGAGATTTCTTATATACACACTCCTAAACTCATTGTTTGTAAAGAGTAGTCAGAAAATAGTATGAATCATTCCTCATTAAGATTTGTCATTCTGAAACTTTTGGTGATAGACAGTGTGGGTATCTAAGCCAGCATTGTATGAGATGCAGCTCTCAGTCATATCCATGGTGTAGCCAACAGCAAGCAATACTGAACATTTTCTCAAGTCAGACCTAATCTTTGTTCTGCCTCAGCCCTATGAAAAATACCAACTCTTTTTCATATATTCTATAAAGGCGGACTCATTATTTATTAACATCAGGCAGTGTTCTGCCTATACATACCACAGCAAAATCAGTAATGATAATTCTGTTTAAATTTTCCATGAGAAATTTCAGAAAAACTCCTAAGAGCATGCTAACTACAAGCAGCAAAAGAAAAGTTTTTTTCCTCTGCTTTTCCATTAACATATTCAGTCATTATTGGATGATGTCCAGTGAATTTCCTTACTTCAGGTTCTATTCAGGATCAGTGTTCCTCTCATTTTCAGTTAAGTTACAGTGAAGTTTTAGAAGGGAAACAGACATACATATTTGCTTTGTTGGTTTGTTTTTTTTGTTTGTTTTTTTTAAGAAAACATAGCAAAATATCTTTGGCATAGGAGGATGTATGGGTGAGAGAATACAGATACACAAATAATTATTCCTCAACAGAATTAAAGTCTTACCATTTCATCTTTCTCCCACTTATCATTGTTGCTCTTGTCCTGGTTTACTATGTAACCAGGAGGAAGCCAATTGACCGGAGGATCAAAAATTGATACCACCATACGACTAGGCAGTCCTTTCTTCTTTCCAAGGCGATACAAGTTACAGTTGCTGACCTTCAAGAAAAAACATTCTGATAAACCTCTGGATATACATTTACATAAAAAATGAAAAGGTTAACATGCAAAAGGAGCAAAACAATCTTACAAGATCTGGCTTGACAATGTATGTTATGCATTTTCAAAAGGGAGTTCAGCTTTCTTAATATCGTACAACCAATCCACAGCAAGATACAGATTTTATTTATTTTTTTTAAGGCCAAGCATATTAGGTGTGACAATTTCAGTTAAAGAATTCTGACAGATTATTTTACCTTTGCAAAACAAAATTATTGCTACCTTTAAAATAACAGTAAATATAACTTGTAAAAGTATCATTAATTACCAGTGTTAATAATCAACAGTTAGACTAGATTTGGAATTAAAAATGATTGCTATTATGGACAGACCAACCTAAACCTTGGCAAAGTCTTAAAACAGTTCCACATAACAAATCTTATTAAGTCATAATCTAGATGTTACTTGATAGCCTTTAAAATTCTTTTAAATATTTTAAAGGGTAGAGAAAAATGCACTCACATACAAAAAGGAAAAGGAAGTAAGTTTGTAACTACCAACTTCTGATCTTTGTTTCTCATTTGAAACACACTTTCTATGTTTGTTTTTAAAGTCTTGAAATTTGAACTTGAATGTTCAATCACTTCCTTTATTTGAACTGTCCAATTTATTTAGCCCTCCTTATTTTCCAAGATTAAACTACTCAATCATTTAATTCTCAGTGATGCATTTTATTAGAGGTAGACAATCAAATCCTTAGCATTCCATTCAAGCTATCACATTATGTGGGGGGAAAAAAACCCAAACAAAACAAACTTTCATATGATTGATTATTCCAGAATTTAAAAACAGGAGCAGCAGAAGTGAAGACTCTGCTCCTTACTGTTTACATTTACTTTAAAATACTTACAGAAGTTTTGATGCAACAGTTCTGTAAGGTTTTTTGTTGTTTAGTTTTTATTGTTGCGGTAAGATCATATTGAAAGTTTTCAAGGAAAGTAACTTACTGAGGAAACAAACAAAAGGTCAAATAAAGCTACAACCTAAGGGTCTGTTGCTGCTAACTCAATCCTTCATTCAAGCACTCCTGTAAAAGAGTTTCTACACACCACTCTAGTGTTCAGCCCACCAAGCATCCTCACTCACCCTGACCTTTCAGTTCTGTTCAGCCCTGCCCTTTCTTAGGCTGATAATCAGCTGGTTTAGATTTCAAAATGAACTGTAGAAAACAGTTTCACTCACTCATAGTTATGGCAGTATTAATCCTGTAGTCCTGTATTCTTATTCCTAATATGCATGCTACCTAATGTATAATCAGTAAAGACTGTAATTAAATCAACCCGTTGCCATTTAATCTTCTAGCAAATTTTTTTATATATATGGCTCGTTACAGCATACCTTTTACATAATATCATCGGATTGTTACTACTTACTTTTTTGCTTCTCATATATGACAGACGTCCCTCATGAGCATCAGGGTAAGTGCAAAACAAGTACGTAGTGATGGCATGCTTTAAAAATGAATCACCAAGCATTTCTAGCCGCTCCAGATTAAATCCATCACTAGCATTTGAAAGAGTCAAAGCTTGAAGAATGAGACCAGGATTAGGACCAAGAGTTTTTGAGGAGTACCCACTGGAAGGGCTCTTTTCAGAATCTGCTCTGTCTTTTGAAAGATTAATAGCTTTTGAAGTACTGGTGGTCACTGCCATTTTGGGGCATCCATCTGAGGTAGATCTGTTAGCATTTCCATCAAGGTATTTATTACTCAGTAGAGTACATTCATTGCTGGGCTTGGGCTGGTTCTCACTGTTGTATAAATTCTGAATGGGATATGAGGTAGTTGGTTGTACAGGTATTTCCTGCCTGCAGTAATTCAGCTGATTTCCTTGGCAAAAGTCTCTGTTAACTAAATCACAATTGCCATTGGCAAGATTTTTATTATAAGAAACACCATTAATTGCTGCAAGTTCTGCCGAGACATCAATTTGGAGTTTGCTGGGTGACTCATTGAGCAATGTTCTGTAGTTCACAGACATTTGGTCATGGTTTTCTGCAGAAGAGGTTCTATTAGCACCTTGATGTGCAGCATTTTCAGGGACTACAATTGTGCTGTGCTTACAGTAAATTTCATTCTCTGCTAAAGAGGAGTTAGGAATAGAGATGAAGGACTTGCTGTCAATAGACTTTTTCCATCCGAAGTCCAAGTTAGGATATCTGTAAAGATACACACCAATTTCGTTAACAAAAAAAATATTATCACAAGACAAGAAGTCTCTACATGCACATACGTGTTTAAAAAAAGCCACATTCTTCTGAAAAGAACAGTGACTGCAGCATCTAACTTCATCATTTATAATCAAGTCTTTTTAAACTGTTTCACTGAAAACTGACACGAATTAAACGAAGGGCATGAGTTTTAAATTCATGCAGTAATACTTATGTATCCACCTTGTCTTCCAATGAAGTCAGACATCATATTGAAAAATACATACTGAAAAAATACATGCCTGAAATCTGCAGGAAGTGATTTAACCCCTACACCAGCATCAGTGGCTGTTTGAGCTCTTAGTTCCTCTGCTGTCAAAAGGCAGTGCAGGCGATAAAGTATGCTGGGGAGGCAAACTGCTTTTCTCCACAACGATGCTGGAATAGGATGTATAGCACAGAGCTCTGGAACCAGTATCTGGGGAAAGGAGGGGTAAGAGAAAAATTTTACCTGTAAAGCTAGTCAACATATCACTGTTAAGAGAGATGCAACTTGAATTAGATACTTCTATTTTACCTGCTTATTCTGCAAACTTTCCCACTTTGCTTTCCTCTTCTCAGCACTGCTTAGTGGAAGGGCTTTTCCCTTCTGATTCAAATGGCGAGGAGTCAAAAGATTAAGTCTAAAAACCATGTAAAAATACTTTAATGTAAGTAGATAATTAATGAATAGAACTTACTAGCCTAAACTTTCTGAAGTGATGACTTATTCTTAGTATTCAACCTTAATACACTGTGAAGCGCAGCTACCTCTGGAAAGGAAGTTGGACTCGGGTTACGGTTATTGTTACATAACTTAAGTACCCCTCAAGAAAAACAAAACCCAGTAATTATTATGGAAAACTTACGGCCTCAGCTTTATCTCACAATTAAAAAAAGAAAGACTTTATTGTTAAACTACAAACACCAGACACAAATACGTTACCTTGAAGATGTGTGGTCCACATCCAGCAGTGGCTGGTTGACATTGGTAAGGTCAAGATTATACTTTGTTTTATAATATTCAGCAAAAGTTTCATATTCAGGGGAAGGGAATTTACTGAGTGGAGTAAGATCAGTGTATACGTCAGCTACATAGAATCGATGAGGCTGATCAAAATTTCGATACCTAAAAAATTTAAAAAAAAAAAAGTATTTTGGCATATGTTATAGTGTTAAGAATAAAGCTTGTGCTAAGCTCTTTCATGCTTTAATGTGGATGGATGATAAACTTAAATAGGTCACACTTGAGTTTTTGGATTTTTTGTTGTTGTAGAAACCATTTGCTTAGCTAACTCAAATACTAAAGTGAGATGTGTCATCAGATAAGGGAGAATAAAAATCAATCTATAACGTATGAAATTCCCTCTACAGAAACATTTAAATTAAATGCAGGATTTATGCCTTCAGTATCTAATATAAAATCAACCTGTGGACAACAATCTCCAAGAGTAATATTGAGAATGATAATTTCTTAATTCCAAACCCCTAAAAATTAAATTTCATAATTCGGCTTTTTAACGTCCAGTCTCCTATGTGCTACCATAAGTAGAAGTAGAGTTCTATTGTATACAAAGATTGCATTCCCTCACATCTAAACTGGCATTTTAACAAAGTCACCCTCCCAATAAAAATTAAAATGCAAATCCCCAAATACATAAGGTAAATTCATGAACCTTCCAAGGATAATGCAATTCTGGTAATACAGGCAGAATATTAGAAAAATAAATGCAGAATGCCGCAACACCTTTAATGTGGCTACTGATGCTTGTTGGATACTATGGTGATAAACATGCACAGGAAAACAGTAATTAAAAAACATGAAATCAACACTCAATATTTAGATTCACATATTAACATATTTCATACTTCGATCTGCTGCATCTATCATTTTAAGCTTCTATTCAGGTACCTAAATAGACATCTCTAAATAAAATTAACACACTATTAATGAGTCTTTTCAGCTTTGTTCCAAAGAGAAAAATCAAGAAAACCATATTCCCAGGCTGTCTGAACTTCTTCACTGAAGGACATGCTGGTTAAAGGAGCTTTCAGAAAGTCCCTTTTTTTTTAATCTTATTCGCAATTATGCCTGTTCTGAAGAATTAAATCCCAACTGTATCCATACAGACACTGTATTATGCTTCCCCCGAGGAGCTCACAATCAAGTAGAATAGGGAAGGACAAGCACATATTTCCACCATTTTTATGTTGACTGGAAATGGAAGTATTTGAAATCCTGACATTTCTTGATGTACGAAACAAGGCCAAAATTTTTTTGGCTTCTCCCAAGTCTGACCATAATCAGATGGTTACTAATAATTCTCTTAAGAAGAGATGTTTCATCCCAGTCCTACTCCCAATCAAAAAAACCCCTAAAACAAGAGAGGGAAGAGTAATACTGGTTTAGGTACTATAGCCAGATCTTCAGACAGGTGAAACACCACAGCTTCACTGAATCCAACAACTGTGTTAATTCGCAGCACCTATGACTTACTTCTACAGCATTAACTCTGATCACATGAAGCAATGCTTATACACAGTGACGATCCATCCCACATTTTTACACTATCATTTTTACCACAGTATTCACCAGTACTGGTGGGAAGACATTTTATCTAACACAGATGAGGCCAAAGCAAAGTATTAATATGTATCTTCCACATACGTTCTACAACTACCATTGTTTACAATATACTAGGTACAAGCAAAAGCAAATCAGCCCGTTTTCATTTTTTAAATCATGCCAAACATAACATAGGAAACAATTAAGTTTCCACAAATCCTAACAGTTCTGGAGAACCTTTGCATACCCAGTACGTGAAATGAAGTAAATTCCTCCTATGAATACCACTCGATAGAAAGATTCTTTTAACCAGTCTTTTTCACTTGTTAATTTCTCCACCTACCAACAGCATAACTTTAGCAGACCTTTGGTACGAATAAGCAGTAATCAGAGAACAGGACTCCCACTCGATCTTCCAAGTTATAATTGGTTTTCAGTAGGCCAGTTCTTGATGAGGTTGCAACCTTTTATCAGAATACTACCTAAGTTTTCTGGTGAACTCTACTATTCCTAATAAAAAGGTAACAAGACTTGGGAGGCCTAAACACTTAAATCCTACTATGTAGAGTAACTACTGACTAAAAGAATATCTTTACGTTATTTCTGACACCACCAGATATCTTCAGATTAATAGCACACATTTCTTACAAGCAATCCCATTGCAGATATTAACATCCCCTTATTACAAGTGCTCGTATAGATACAATGGGTACATACCTAAAGTATGTATACAGTACTCACCGTGGAATGATAACCGCATCCTGGTAATCTTCTAACTTGAATATAAAAGGCATTTCTTTTGTATATTGTGTACTGGGAATGCCTGTACGCGCCTCAGACTTCTCAATGTCTTCCATAAACTTAAAGTCAATGTCCAAAGTGCTGGAGTCATCAACTTAAAAAGGAAAATGCATAACTCAGTTTAGGGGGTTTTCTCCAGGCTGCACTTTTCTGGGAAGCTGTAAATTACGATATATTTTTTCTTATTCTATACACATATTTGATTATTTCCCATAAAAATTTCAAAGGAGACCTATATACAATTTCAGACCCTTATAAAGTCAGCTGAAACCAAGCTGACAAATCAACTCACATCACCAAGTTAAAACTAATTTGGAATTGTGAAGAAATAATAAAAAAAATCAAATTTTCATACTAACACATTTGGTATTATTTCTACACCTGAAATTTAACATAAACATTAACGAACATGTTACTAAAGGAATTCAAAGTGAGTATTTAAAAAACAAGAGCTCTGTTCTTACCAACATTAAGAGGTAGAACACAATAGGCTGAATCAGCTTCTGTGGGTTTGAACTCTAGTGCAGGTTTCTCAAGACGAAGAATATGTGAAAAAATGTACTGGTGGAGTCGTGTTATCAGCTCAAGCATTTGCAGAGACAGAGTAAAACCAGATTTCTTAAGCTCAATAGATATTGTAACCTCTCCAGAGCGAGTATACACAGGAAAATGAGGAATCTAAATAAGAAAAAAACCAAAAGAAATCGAGAGTAAATCCAGAGTAGGACCTTTGCAAAGTACCTTCTGTTTGGTTCAGATACTGAGGTAGTGCTTGCCTGACCCCACAGCAAACTGGATCAGAATTTTGACCTTTGATGACCTTCAATTATGGATGAGATTTTGAAGGCTTAAAGAATAGCTGTTTGGTTTATTTAAAATAGTTCTCTGCGTTTTACTGCTCTTCTTTTTATGCAAGTTCAAGTAAAAATGGAAGTCTCTTCCATCATGAAGAAATGTGAAAACCAGCAATATTCCTGAAATATTTTCTTCTGCAGACAACAGAAAATAAAATCTGAAAAAAACTCTTCCTCAACTGAGTCTCATCCACAGAAAATGCCTTTCTATTAAAAATTGTCCAAAGCAAGGCGTGCCAATTTCAATTAACATAGCCTACTTTTTCTGCTGCTGCAGACTAGGAATGCCAAGAGGACTTTTTATCATAGCTTTCATGCACGCAAGGTAGCACTGCAGGCCATCTCTGTAGCTGATAATGCCACTCCTATCATACCTCATACAAAATAGGAGGAACATTTTAAATTTGCCACTGCAAAACTATAAAAAATAGAATTGTAAAACAATAGTTCGGCAAAAATAGAACAGATTGTTCCACTACTAAAGACAGAAAACAAACTGACTGGACTGGATGGATATTATTGCTTATTTTCTGGAGGTTATTAATACAAGTAGCACTTACTGTCATTTCCAGAAGTCCCCAAGTCTGAGGGTTAGGGAGTAGAGTGGAAAATGACAGGTTGCAAGGCATGTAGAATAAGAAAAGGAGTTAGAATCATTACCTGAGGTATAGGTTTGGCTGTCAATATGCCAAAACATCTTGTGGTATCCTCAGGAGGATACAGCTTTCGTCTCCTGAAGTTGAGCTCATCAGGTAGAGGAGTTGTCAACACCATTCCTATCACATATAGGTAACAGGGCTGATCAGGTTTAGGATAACTATCCCTTAAACATTCTGGAATCTAAAAATCAAAAACAGAAAAAAAAATTAACGTGATAAAAATCACCAAAATTCACCTAAAGAATTTTTTTCAACATGGCTTCACATGCTTACTTGAAAAGTATTGCTAAAAATCTGGACTTAAGTAATGCTTTCTTTCATAAGCAAAAACGTTTGGTCAGCAGCCTGGCCTGGCAGCCATGAGATCTGTCTGAACACTTGTATCAGGGGAGCACGATGCTCCCAGATCTTGCTGTTTGCCAAGAGGCAACTTCCATTACATCCCCAAACTTCCTCTGTACACACCCTGTGTTAGAAATAGAAGTCTAACTGTAGGACACAGACACCACAAATACAACTGAAGTTTTGATGTTAATTTCCATATTTAGCCAGTAACTCTGGAGGACACTTTTTAGACTTTAGCAGGAGAAGAAGAAAGGAGAGAGAAAAAAATAAGGGGGTGGGGGGTGGGGGGGGTGGAGAAAAAAAAAAAGTGTATGCCCAGAAAAAAAACCTACATCCCAGTAATTAAATTTTCATATAAGCTTGGCTGAACTTACAGCTTCATTAACACGGATACTTTTCCCAAGCATACTTTTAAATGTATCAAAAGTGGTTTTTATACATGGAACAAACACAAACAAAATTCAATACACTGCCCCTTTACCCAGGCACTACACTATACAAGTCTTTCAGTAAAAACTGTAACTTACAAATGTTAATACTCACAACAGCCAAAAGCCCTTTTAACTCTGCTGCTCATATTTGTCATAGACCTTAAGAAACCATGTTTTATGTTTGGTCAGAGTTCATTACTTTGTAGGTCTCAAGAATGATCGTCCTGTTTATCTAAAACTAAATTTGCAATACATGTAGTTCTGGATTTTAAATTTATATTGTAGCAAAACTATGGCCATGGCTTAATGGAAAATTACTCATAAGTTTAATAACTATATTAAGCCCAGAGGATCTTGTAGACCTTAAACATTTGCCAAAGCTTCTTTTCCAGATGTGAAAAGTTGAGACAAAAACAAGCGAAAGTATTCTTGGATTCTGTATAAAAAAACCCAACAAAAACAACTGAGAAAGCATGATGCATCACTTGACAAATCAACTCCTCTGAATAAGGGATATCATAATCGTGCATTTTATGAGTCACCCCTATTCCAACAATCACTAGTGAGATAAGAGGATCGACAAAGTCACTTGTAACAAGAAGCACCAAGAAACACTGTGCCAAGATTCAAACCGTTTGTGAAGTCTTGCAAGAAAAAGGTTTTCTCATCTGTTCCCTCTGTAACATCCTCTGTGATGCCACTGTATCCTCTCCTAAGCTTTCCAATAACCAATTATTTAAAGTACTAATAAAATTAGGGCATGTGGAGGATGCAAAAAATAGAATTACTTTAGGGCTGTCACCATAACTGAGGCTGGATGTGAACATACAACGCAGCACTACAGCCTACTACTGAGCGCACATGCTGACATTCCTATGTGGGGCCAAAGGCTAACAGTTTCTCTGTGAAATGCAAAGATTATCAGAAGCTACTACGCAACCTATTCTGAATTAGTCACCTTTACTATTCAAAGGACCTTAGACAGAACCTGTAACAACTGCAGGGGAAGAAGGAAGGTTCCAGAATAGTTGCAAAATACTCTGACAAAGCTGCTATTCTCCATTTTCTCTTACTTTTCAAGTATTTGACGTTCTCCCATAAATACTATCTAAGAAGTCCAATTCTACAAACTGATGTGGCTGAAACCTGTTGTAACAGATCTACGGATACGTTACTTACTATAGCTCTACATTATTAAGTATCTTCTGTGATTCCTTTAGCATATTAAGTATAATATTCAGAACTTTTAAAATAGTGTAAAATATTGAAAATATAATTAATTGATATTCTAAAGATTTAAAACAAAAAAAATTATGAAATTTTGTGTTTGACTAGTACAGTCAAACTAAACTAAACCAAGCATATATAAAAATGAAAATATCTGTGTTAGGCACCTGGCAGATAATTTTGACCCCCTGGTCATCTCCTTCTTCAATCTTCAATTATTTGTCTAAAAAGCCAGTACTTTTTCCTTTGCTGTAGTACATTCACCAGACAACTTAGACAATTTTACAGATTATTAATGCAGGACAGTTCTTCCCAGTTATTTCTATACCAGACAAATACAGTCAACAAGCTTTACAGAAACTGTACATTCTTTGAACTACAGGCATGCTCCCAAAGCATATGGTCATAGTGCAAATTTCCATACAGTTAAAACTGCAAAATATTTCCACTATAAATACAAGACTTGTCGCAAAAGATTCTTATCAGTTAAGACCAAGAGTTGAAAATTTTGTCTTATTAGTAATAAAGCATTTGATCGGAGAGCTGGACAGTAGTGAGTGATACTAACAGCTTTAGGATAGCACTGTCTCCGTTTTGTAGAGCCTGGCCTTCCTGGAACACTGGTTTCTTCTTCATCATGTAAATCAAGCTCCTCCTCATATTTAACCGTTTCTTTACCAACTGGCATCAAATGATCATCCAGTTCACCTGAATATTATGGAAGAGCATAAAGAAATAGCATTATGAACTAACATCATCTTGGTCTTTCAGATACTACACAGTAGACGTGATTGCTCATGAAAACACTTCACCTAAGTTTTTAAAATATGCTTACAACTGCAACGCTCCAAAAGCGTAACTTTGGGGATAGAGTGATAAAAGATTGGATTTTTGGCAAAAATACTTATTTGTAGTAAAAATCTCTGAAATTTTCAAAAAAACATTGACTTCTATAATGAAAATAAAGAAAAATAAACTCTCTTTAGCCATAAAAATAACAAGTAACAGAAACACTCATTTAAAGATCACTCACATGGAGTTATGCCAAGAAAGAGGGAACAGTTATATTTCTGTATCATTCTAAAAAGGGAATTACTACTGTTGACTGTGCACTGTCAACACTGAGTTGAGCCATCATGGTGTTATTCTTGGATACATTTATTAGTATGAATTCAGTCATCAAAAGGTTTAACTTGGGGAAAAAAAAACCCACAAACCACCCCAGACCTGCAATTTTTTTTTTTTCCTTAGAAGATAAATACTTCTGTACTTCAAAGTACCCATAACATGGAATTCCCTTTAAAACATTCCACAATAAAGAACATGCTCCATTATACTTAATAGAGACAAGAGAACTGAAGTAATCCTGCAAAGTCCTACTTCTGGAAGATGACTTTACACTAAAGAATGTAATAAATTTAGGGCTGTCTATTTTATATTTTGATTTGCAACAATTCACTTTAAAAAACAAGTTACTTTTTAGCTGCAGAATGTAGTCCCTGACCTATAATCAACATCTTCTGGAGAACAAGACTCTTCTCCCCTTTACTAAGTATATTCAGCATCAAAATCTGCACGTCTTGTATTAATGTTGCATTTGCTGTTAAAGATAAAATACGTTAAATAACAAGACTCCCCTGGAAAATTTAACTTTAGCTTACAAGGTGCAAGCTAAATTAGTAAGTACATGATCATATCACAAAATAAGGCAAGAGAAAGAAAGCTAAGTAGATGGCTATAGCAGAAATGCACATACATGTACAACATCTGTACCATGTTAAATTCTCTATTACAAAATATTCTTTACCAAAGAGGTGTTGTTTTTCCAATTCTTACCAATTTTGTGCAGTTTTTCACAGCAAATAAGAGCTACAACTCTCTCAGCCAGTCTTGCACAACTCATTGGAGGACCCTATAAACATTCAAACATTTCTTTAAAATTTTGGTTGATTAGCACATTACTTCTTACACATATTTAATTAGTTTAGCTTAACTCAAACATATAAGGTAAGCAAAGCTTTTTTTTTTAAAAAAAACAAACACACCACTGATGACAGTTTTGTGAAGATGTTCAGACTAATGTGTTTTTTCCAGAGAAGTCAAAGTTACAAATTACCAGAACTCAACATACTACAGAACAAAACCAATAAAGGTCGTTTTCCAACTGATACATAAATGCATGAAAAACCAAGGTACTGGGAAGAGTATCTAAATATTTTTGCCTTTGGAATAAACAGTAACTGCCGGGAAATGGATTATAACATAAACAAACAGTGATCTAAATACAGTTACTGAGTACAACGTACGAAAAGCAGCAGTGATTTTCATTAACAACAATGAAACTAGTTCTAGAAATGGCACAGAAATCTACACCAACTTATTCACTTATTCCCATGCTTTTCCTTCCCCAAATACCTACAACAATTGAAGCTCGAAGAGGTGAGTTGATTGGCAGGTAGAGAGTAGAGTAAAACGTATGATCAGGTAGTTCTCGGGTTTTACACTTGGGAGCTAGGTGTGTAAATGGATCACTTGGTAATCTAGCGCAGTACCTAAGTTGACAAAACATTTTACAAATCATCAAAACCTGCAAATTGAAACCTAAATGTATTTCAGTGGAATCTTGCTTTACTGGTGTAAAGACTACAGAAGATTTCAGGCCATACTGGGCCCTACAAGGGTATGCCACCGACTCATATTCAATGACTACTGAGCAGAAGACCTCCAAGGCCTTTACTACAAAGCTGGTCTCCAGCAAGGTTGCAATGATGCACAAAAACATTCCATCTCAGGTCCCAGAGTTCGCAATTGTCTTTATCTCCTGAATTTATTGTTGTCCTATTCCTCCTATTTGTCACGGTAGCCCTTTCTCCACTGCATTCACTTTCCCCTCTCCCAACTTTGCATCTGTCCTGGTTTTGGCTGGGATAGAGTTAATTTTCTTAGTAGCTCGTACAGTGCTGTTTTGGATTTAGTATGAGAAGGCTGATAACACACTGATGTTTCTAATTCTTGCTAAGTATAAGTCAAGGACTTTTGAGTTTCTCAGGCCCTGCCAGCAAGCAAGAAGCCCAGGACAGCTGACCTGAACTGGCCAAAGCGATATTCCATAGCATAGATCGTCATGCTCACTATATAAACTGGGAGTGGTTGGCCAGGGCTGCCGATCGCTGCCCAGGGACTGGCTGGGCATCAGTCCGTGTGTGGTGAGCAACTGTACTGTGCGCATAGCTGCTTGTTTTTTGGGGTTCACCCCCCCCTTTTGGATTTTGTTCTGCCCTCTCCTTCCCATTACAATTGTTGTTGTTATATTTTATTTCAATTACTAAATTGTTCTATCTCAATCCACGAGCTTTACCTTTTTCCTAATTCTCCTGCCCATCCCACTGTGGCAGAAGGGGCAGGGGAGTGAGCAAGCATCTGCATGGTACTTAGTTGCCAGCTGGTGTTAAAACCACAACAGTGTCAAAACCAAACGCGCTGGTGTTAAACTGTACTGGACCCCTTATGACATAAGTAGTGCCACGTATAACCAGCTGCTAGCTAGCCTTCAACAATCATCTATCATTACACCCTTTGAATCCAACTGCTTGGCCAGGTTTTATTTACCAGACAGTCCACCAAAATGGACTGTATGTCAAGAATTTGGCTACTAAGGTACTACGGCAGTTGCATCAAAAGCTTTACCTAAGTAAATGATATTCACTGCTTTTTCCCCTTCTAGAGTCAATCGCTTCATCACACAGGAGACAAGAAGTTTGGTCAGGCAAAACCCACCCTCAATAAAACTGCTGGCTGCTGTCGACCCCCTTTTCCTTTATGTGCCTGGAAACTGCTTCCATGAGGACCTGGTCCATAAGATTACGTATGACTAAGGTAAAATTTACCAGTCTGTAGCTCCCTGGATCTTCTTCCTTGCCTTTTTTGAAGTGTCATAACACTTACTTTTTCCTGTCGCTGAGGACCTCCTCCAACTGCCATGGCCTTACAAAGATGATATTTAGCTAGCTCCTTTAGAAGATACCATCCTGTCTTGTGAACTTTTATTATGTTCAGCTTACCATGTTTTCGTTTTTCAACATAATAGATTCCTATTACAAATGCATATATTAGAACTGGAAGATTTTAGTACAGTTTTAACAAGCCACTTTTATCTATTTATGTCTTTTTAAAGCTAGCTTGTCAAGAGCAAAAAACTAAAAAAAATAAACTTCCTACCCATTTTGAAACTGTTTTCAGGGCAGCTTTTAATTAAAAAGGAATTGGTATCACTACTTTTGTTATCAGAGCTAGAACCTCATTAGGATAAACAGACAAAAAGCAAATTATCCCTTCAAACCACTGTGACCACTTTCTTTAGGAGGGAGGATACCACCAAGTTTCCCAAGAGGAAATATACACAATGCCCTAGCCTATGCTTCTATGTCGTGAGACAGCCTAAGAAACTTTCTATTCAAAGACAAGAAATATAAAGTGAATGTGCCTCTTACCTATTTATGTGTCCAATAGCAGTGTTAATAGTAACTCTTGGACTGTTCTCATCTGGCCTCAACACATAGGGTGGAAATACATCATCATCATCAACAATGGGTTCACTTTCAGTTTCATTGGTATCAACAGATTTTGAGCATTTGTTTCTGAGGATCTTAACATTTAAAGAACAGAACATGTGAGATTTTTCCCTTAAAACACTACTATGATATATTTAACAAAAGCATGCGCATTCCCCTTATCCCATACCTTCTCAATTGCTTTGTACGTCTTAAGATCTTCTTCAAAACTTTTGATTTTGTCTGTATCTGCTAACATAATGTAATTGGAAATTGGTGCTCTAGCTCTTCCTTTTGACTGCACATAGGAACGGTATTCTGTGGGCAAATCAAAACGCACCACCAAATTGCATTTTGGTATGTCAACACCCTCTTCTACAATACTAGTAGCAATAAGCAAGTTGGTCTCATGTGCTCGGAATTTTCTAAGAACCTGTCAAAGTAATGAAGACAAATTTGAGATATTAGTCCGAGATCTCTTTTAATCATCAGATTCATTGAAAGCAAAAAAAAACCCCAAAAACAAACCCAAAGCAATGAGAGTCAGTCAGACATTCCAAAAACTTGTTTAAATACGTAGATATAAAACTACTACAAAAAATCTTCTCAGAATCACAGAAAGACTGTTTATCAGAACAGATTTCTAGGAAACACATCTGGTATGTCATATTACATGACTCCAAGAAGCCACTAGCAATACAGACAATCCCACCTGTTTGTTTACAATTTTTCAGCTGTAGCATAAAAAAATAAAAATAAATGCTACATTCAGAGGGTGGAGCACATTCTAGAGCTGGTACTTCTGATCTTCTTCACAGTATTACTGTACTACTAACCCAATGCAGAGAAAGATGGTTGATGATCCGATACAAACATGACTTGAAAGTTTTAATTTCTGCTTGTGCAATGTGACATAGCAGTATCTTCAAACTTTTTTAAATGAAGAACACCTATATCTCCAGTAAGTACGTGTATTTGTTAAACTAAGGGTATTCCCTGAACTTCCAATGATAGTGCCAATGACTCTGCCTGTTGGTTTGGTTTTTAAGACACACAAACTATAATAATAATAATAATAATTTTTTAAAAGAAGGAAGAAGAAAACAAAAGGTTCTGAAGGTACTGCTAGTTTCAATTATTTTTCTTGAAGTTACCTCTTCCTGTTTTCTGAATTCTACTTCCATCTGCTTGTTACGAGGCTGGTTCTTGCCAATGCCATGTCCAGTTATAAAATTGCTACTGATGTAAGCCAGTTCTGGATCTTGTTTGCCAGCTTCTTTTATTAACCTAAAAATATTACGTAAGTTTTTAGAAGTCACACAACCCGGAAAATGGAAGACAATCTTTTGTTTTCAAGACCTACATTAAAAGAAAAAAATGGAAGCATGATAATTAAGCCATGCTAACAAATAAACTGACCTTAGATTCTCCAAAAACATTAGTTCTACTGAAAACCTCTGTACAGATAACAAAAGATGCTTTGTATGGGTGCAGTCTATAAGTATATGTGCAGCACATGCATTTCAGACCTATCATGGTAAAACCTGCTATTTTTAAACCAATCTATTGCTCTAAGGCTCCTTGTTGTTAAGGCACCCTACTCACAACAATTTAGTTTACCTTATTTTCTGTAAATTATGACAGATTTTAGCAGAAAGACCTGTAACTGGTCCCTCAACAAAGTATGTTTCCTCAACATAAGGTTTTAATTTTTAGGTTAAAACATTGATTGTTATTCTCCTTAATGTTAAAATATGTATTCTGTTCAGGTATACTAATGACAAAATGTTGACCTGTTTTTCTAAAGAGCGATGTTCAACCTACAGATTAAGATGTTTACTACTCTTAAAATTAACCCAAATGCATCTACAATTGGAGGATTTAATGCAATTCTGTAAAAGGAACACTGAACAGGAAAGCGAGGATCATCCATGCTCTGTTTATTCCCCTACGTCCTTCAGGTTACAGAAGCAGAAAATGCTGGCTTGTGCATTGTTCTGATTTTACAGACGTGGCAGAAGATTGGTCATATAGATAATGCACTGAATCTAGAACTAGTCATTTATAGATTTAAAAGCATAATTACATTGTACAAAGTAAGTATGCTGTAGCATCCTTAGTTCATCAGTTATTAGCATGGACAGAACCTGGGATTTCTCAACTGTAACAGGTTTTTGAGCAGCAGAGCCCATAAAAATCAACGGATCAGATACAAAAAAATTACTCCCCTTGCATGTCTCACTATAGCCACCCCAGTACCACTTTGCTCATAGCACATCCATCATGTCCATTGCCACGTGCTCCTCATACCCAAAGGACAGCCTTCCTCTGTATAACTCGACAGTCACTCAAACCTTCCCCAGTTACATCTCTAGAAGTTCTGCCTCATGTATGAGACAATGGCTGCTGTGCCTGTCCCCAGCTACACACCTACCACCTGCTCAGTGAGCTGCTGCCAAACCAGATGGAAAATGCTAGTTTTCCCTGCCCTTTCTACCCTTGGAAAACTACTGAAGTCTCTCCTCTTTACCCGGTCTTTGTTTTAAACAAGATTTATGGGAACATAAAACACCTTGAAGACTTCTTTCTTTTGCAGTCTCTTAAAACAAATGGACAGGAAGCATAGGCAAGAGAATAGAAGAGTGGCAAATAGCTTGCCATCCTTATGGAAATGGATGAGAGGGATCCTCCTGCACTAAAATGCATGGGATTCATTAGTTCAAGGCTAAATGAATTCACATATCTGTACACAGCCTAGGCTTTTGAGACAGACATACTATGAAAGTACGGGTTAATAACCAGACAAAACCCCTAATTTTTTAAAAAATATTTCTTATTCCACATGGCATTTCTGTCAAGTCATATAGCTTCAGTTTGAGTACCTACTAAGAATCTCAAACACTCTTAGTGTACCTCATTTCTTATAGAAATAGACAATTAAAAATATCTGAATAAACATTTCACTATGCACATCTTTTGCAAGTTCTTGCAAAACATTCAAGACTTCAACTCTGTGGTTAAAAAAGTATTATTAGCAGTAGGTAACAGGTGTTGTTTTTCAAACAGACACAAGAACTTCTGCTATCAGACTTTCTCTAAGGGACCTGGAGAGGCACCACAACAAAAATAGAAGGAAACTGGCCTTAAAAAAATGTTTTCTGTTCTGGAAAGGAACTTATGGACAACAGAACTCCATTGTATCCACCAAATAAAACAGTAAGTGAGCCACTTCATCAGTTGTGTGTAATGATAATCAAAGAATAAGCCAAGGGTTTTTTTTGTTTGGGGTTTTTTTTGTTTGGGTTTTGGTTTTTTTTACTAATTTGTAGTATTATACAGTATGTGCAGTGGATGCTGCTAAAGGTCTCTAAAGAAAGAGATTCAATCTAATTACTGCTTTGGAGAAAATTCCTACCCATTTCTCCCATAAAGTACAATACATGCCATGAATTTTGCTCTTCTTCAGTCATCACTGACTTCATAAAATGGGATTCTAGTCTCTACATATTACCATAATAAATATATTTTAAGAAAAACTATAATTCTGCTTTAACAGTTCTGTGTAATGATCCATAATGGGTTAGTGGAGGGCTTGAGTGGTTTTGGTAATACTAATTCAAACACCCAAGACTTCCTTATTCAGGAGACAGTCTTTCCATCTGTATATACAGAATAAGTACAGATACAATCAGCAGAGTCCCTTCAACTAAATCCACTCACACATTGCCTAAATTACTATTTTTTGTTATTCTTTACACAGATTCAGTATGATCTCCTAAATAAACTTTAAAATAAGAGTTCCGAAAATACAAGACAATCCCCCACATATTAATGATATTAGCATCCACATGCTGGCAGCTGAGTCTGCTTTTCTTTTCTTAATTTTTTTTTTTAAATAAAAAGCTTTACCTATTTAGAACAACTGCTGTATATCTTCTTTCCACAAAAATAATTCCACATAAAATATTAGTAAAGGGAGATGGGAAATTAGTCTCTGGCTTCTCTTTCTCCTCAATTTCTTCATCCTCATCATCATCTTCAGAATCACTCCAAGATACGTAATTATCCTGATTTCTATTGTTATACCATTCAACACTTTCAAACTGCTGCCGTTCATATGGTTTATATTTGCGCAAGATTTCAAGCAGCTTTATTACTTTTGGGGTTACAAATTTCAGGTCAAGTGAGGCAGGCGAGAAGTGCTCTTCACAGAGTGCATGGATTTTCCTTAAGAAAGTGTCTGTAAACAATAAAAATTTCCTGTGCAGCTCCTCTTGTTCATGTTTGATATACTTCTGTAGCTCTCTCACCATCATCCCAGCTACCTTATCTGCACACCAGGGTCCCAGAACAACCAACACAGCTCGACAGTCTGACAGTATCTACAACAAAAGAATTAAAATATCAGTTCAAAGAGTACATTCGTGAACTATTCATTTAAGACCAGGATCTTGTTTCTCATATAACAATCTTTGTAAGGATTATAACAATTTTTCTATTATAAAAATATTTACAAGTCTGCTTTTGTTATTTAGATGACTTTGGGAACATTGGTGTTTCTAATGAAGCCAGTTTTCCCCTCCCCCCTAAATTACTATAACTAAACTTTGAACTTTGTACATTTCTGAATCTCAAAAAAAAGCTTAAAGAATATTTTGCAGTCTTGTGGAACTGTGATTTGAATTTTACCTTAAGATAATTATGTTAGAAAGGAGAATGTTTCTTGAGACAGCTAGATAAACAAAGCAGAAATTATTACCCTTCGTATTTTAACATGGAATTAACAAAATTAATGCTTTACTGGGCATTGCTACTTTGTTACTGATATTTGCCAGGGTTTCAAAAGTATCTAACCAGAAACTTGTACAGTGGCCTTAGGATAATCTTCACAAGTCTAGTCTCTCAAAGGAAAAAAACCCAAACAACATCAGGGTTTGTACACATGGATGGAATAGGAAAACCAAAGAGAACTACACCCTGCTCAGACAAAACAGCACGGACAATTGTGAACCACCACCATCTTATCTTATGGCAAGCTGTTCCCTCCTGAAGAGTCAAGTGGTCAAACAAACTAGAAAACCAGAAATGCAGTACAATGACAATACCATTAAAAAGATTCACGATCTGGACATACTGTTACAACAGAATTATAACAGTCAGAATGACAGTTTTCAGTTGCTGCTTTAATTTCTCTTTCTTCTTCCCTTCTGTGAGGAAGTAAACAGGCACCACCCTTTTTACAATATCTTCCCAGACATTTGTTAGCTGTAAGACTTAATTAGGGGCAAAATTTATCTAAACTAATTACAACTGCACATAGAGGCTTGATGCTCTCTGGTATCAAGACAAAAGGCAGCTCAGGCTGAAAACTGATTTATTTTTCTTAATATGAGTGCCTCCATCTTCTTGGAGAACTACTGGATCAGAAAAAAAAGCACAGAGGGTTACATGCATTAGAAGCACAGCAGTTAATCCACTCTTCCGGACTATGCAAATCCTGGTGACTGCCCCTAGCTGCCAGCATTCCTTATATATTTCACCCTATAACATTTCAAGTTTAGCACAGAAATAACCAGGACTTCCTTTTCCTGAGCGGCTGTGATAGGCTGCATTATGTATAATCCTGCTCTCTGGCCCAAATAATCTTTTGCTGGACAGCGTCAGAGTGTTGGGTTTCTAAGAATGTTAAAGGAAACCTGAATACTTTGGGCTGAAGAAAGTACGTTCTCCAGCTTCCTCACAGGCTATTATAGAAATGTGACTCACTACTGACTTCTTGTTAATTTATATACTTAAATAGTTGTATCTCAGGAGGTAATTCCAAAGCACAAAGCCCAAGAGGGAAAAAGGGCTGCCTGGACCCCGTGACATGCCTTCTGGATTCCACCCTTCACCTTGCATGAAAACATAGGGGCGAACACAAAGAAAGTTATGGGCAAGCTTCAGGTTCAAATTCCATTCCAGCAAGGTGTGGCACTAGTCCAATATTGTTCTAAGATAAATTGTAGAAACTGTAGATCTATGGCTGGAATTTTTGCCCAAATTCTTACTTTATCATCTTTTAACATACCTAGGTACACCTTTTCCATATATTTCCTGATGCATTACCTCCTTTTCTGTACCGAATTATTCAAAGGTCATAGGAGATCACGAAGATGGCAAATTCTTGACTTCAGAAATAAGGACCCACAACACCAGGGTGCAGAACTGTTTCATTGCCTTAAGCAAATCTGAATCTCAAGCTAGATGAAGTTCTAATCAATGGCTGTCATTCAAGCCCCACTCATTTATGAGAAGACCTGCACTGTTAGTGAGTACAAAAGTTCAGAAGTCTTTCTGCTCAGTCTGGGATGGCTAGCTTAGATTCTGTTTCAGTAATGTAACACACATAGCAAAGAAAAACAGTAGTAAGATTTCTGCTCCCCAGGTTTTTCACATAGCTTGATGTCCTTACCTGCTTAGAAATTAAGGTAGAATCTCTTTCTTTTGAATGTACAGATATGTTGCAGTCATTTAGAAAAGTAAGTGCTTCATCCAATTCCTTTAATAATCTTCCATACAACCCACTTTTGTCAGTATATGGTCCACAGTCTACAACAATCTCACATGGCTGAGAAGTATATCTTAATTGAGGGCAAAGATCAAGTTAAACACAGCTTCTGAAAGTCAGCTATTTCAGCCTGTTAAGGTTATATGGCAAATAACAGCAACATGAAGCTTATTCAAGTGTATTTCATTCCCCACCATGAATTAATATAATGAATAGATACACAGCTAAATTACTTCAATGTAAAAAAAAAAAAAATATCCACTGCCCCAAATACTAAGCTACTCCATTGTAAAACACTCTTCTTTCTAATACACTGCCTAAAAAGGAGGTTATTATCACTACCTTCATTTCAAATATTGGAAAATTTAAGGCAAAGCAATCAGAATTTATTTGACAACCATCTTCAATGTTGGTTTTCCAAAATGTACTCTTCTGATACGGCAAGATTTATGAAGATAACTCATCATAAAAATGATTTGCATAATGTAAATTTAGGTCCATATATACACTTAAACAAGTAAAATAACTAGTATTCTTAAATGGCAAAGCTATGAGTGAGAAATTCTTAAAAGCAAATGGCTCGCAAGTTCAGAAAGATGCATTTAAAAAACACACCCACAAAACACCTGTTCCAGACCATGAAATAACCATCTTTACCTTTAGCTGAAATTCAACAACACAGTACAGCTGGTGCAGGAAAACATACTACATATGAATCATTTCACAATAATTTTCCCCTACAAGTCATCACACTATCACCACCTTTACTTTAAGCAACGTTCACAAAATTCTACATTCTGTTAAGAACAGAGGGAAACACCTACTCAGCTCTGCTATTTAAATACAGTTTTTACTACTTCCTCTTATCTCCCTCTTTTTCATCAGCCACTAAAGCCAGGCTACTTATTTGAGAGAAAAATACAGTAAAAAAATCATGCAACTTTTCTGGCATTAAGAACAACTTTTTTTCTAAATTAAATAGCAACATCAGGCATACTCTGAACATGACCCAGTTACTATCCAAACATAAGAACGTGCATTTTACAAGTTCAGAAATGTGTTGTGGAACGTGAATTTTTTAGGTTGGCGGTGTGGTGTGGTGTGTTGGGTTGTCATTTGGTTGAGCTTTTCAGTTTGGTCTTTTGGGGTTCTTTTTAGTTGTTTTGTTGGGTCTTTTTTGTTTTATTTTAACAGCTACAGAAAACCTGAATACCAAGGCAAATCACCCTTTGTACTTAACTTCAAGGAAAGATGTGCTTCAACACTGTTACTCAAAAAGCAATTTAACATTCCCTCTTCACCCTAAATAGAAGTAATGGCACCACACACACACAAGGTCTCCTAAAACTTAAGAGGAAATAATTCCACTGGTTTATTCCTCCATCCAAAGTGAAAATGCAGCCATCAATTTAAAAGGCATAATTGTACAACGTACCTGTCTAAGACCACCAAATCAGTTGCAGTTTCAGCATTGCTTTTTAAAATTTTCTCCAGTTTCTGGATCTTCTCCTCTAGCTCAGCAGGATCGCATTTCCCATTTAAAATGGAAGCAGTTAATCCCAAGATTCGAGGACATGATGGATAATCCTCACAGATCTGTGAAGTAAAACAGAATGAAATACCTTAGGACAATGATCCTGCAAATCTAATACGAAACTAGCAGACTGCTAACTTAGATGCTTAGCTGGAAACTAGCATTTCAATAGCAGGTCTTGGAAAAGGAACAACACATTGAATGAGGTTTTTCTGTTCTACTGACTGGAGATTAAACTAGAAATTGATTAACATTTAATGGCAATTATCTTTAAAGGTAAATATTTACAACATGGAAAAATATAACTAGTTAGCATTGCACAGAATATCCTTGCTACATTTATAATACACATCTCCTAATACTTCCACATCATGTAAAAACTAAAGTATCATCTGATAAATTAAGACGTTCTGCTTAAACTTGAAAGAGACTTTCAGAACGACCTCTATTATACACATTTCTCATACTTTATAAGCCAAATACCACATGGACCTAAGAACATCCTGGAAAAAGCCCTACAAACATCTTTAGAAATGAGTATTTTAAAAATAATAAAACCCGATTAGTACATCCCATTCCCAAAATCAAATATTTTATCAATGAATTTTGTGAATTCCCCTAATTTCGTAACTTTACCTTCTCTAGCCAGGTTTTTCTTTAATCCCTTCTGGAAAATGCAGTAAATACACTTTTTCATCTGATACTATCACTGAAGTCTTAACTGATTACAGTAATTTCACAGTCCTGGAATATGCTGAAATAAGATTCCACTGATATTTTTCATTGGTAGCAAAAGCTGTTTTAGAACGGTTCCCACTTCTCCAGCCCTACCACCTGACTCCTCCTCCTCAAGCAAGTCTTAAAATATTCATGCAATGGAAACCCACCTTCATAATTTCACGGTATGGGTGATCCTGGATTGCAAGATGGCACTCATCAAACACCAGAAGATTAATATTTGACAGGGATAAATACTCATTTCTCAAAACAGTCAAAGCAACATGACATGTCATAACCAGAACCTAGATTGAAAGGGGAAAAAACCAGAAGGGTCAATATAAGAAAAGTGCAAGCTGTCTTAGGTCAAGGTGAAGTAGGAAAGCCTTCTGCAGGTCTTGCTAGACAGTATTAGCAGATATCGCCTCCTATTCATCTACATACACCACGTAAGGAAAAGGAGAATAAAACATTATCTACTTGAGGAAGTAATCTGTCTGAACATCTTGTATGTATCTCTGGTCACATCCCTAGAAAAAACTGAATACAACAAACAGACGATCTCAACATCAGCCAGACTACACAGAACAAGCGTCATTAAATCCATTACAAATTAGTGTCCTTCGTATGTCCCATCATGTCTCTGGCAAGAAAGATAGCTCTTCATAAACTCATAACCACCTGCAGCTATAACAAAAGCAGGATGTTATCACAATTCTTTTTAAAGGAAAACCCATTTCTTGTACATGATCACAGATAAAAAGCTGAGTTTCTTGATAAAGTTACGCACTCTTTTTACACTAACTTTGAACTCCACCAAGTATAGTAACAATTTCACTTGTCAGAGTTCCTCAGACATATTTCACAGACCATTAAACACTGGTGAAAAAAGCCAGAAATTACAAATATTTGCGTTACAGCAACATAGTTAGGTCAGCATGGAAAAAAATCCAACCAACCAACCAACCAAAACCAAACACCCCAAAACAAAAAAAACAAACCCCAAACCCCCACACCATTAAAGCTCATGATTTTACATCTAAAGGAAGAACTACACAGATATAGTATACCTAAAAAGGCAGAAAAAAAATGCATGCCCAAGAGAATGTACCGCATCCCCAGCAAACATTCAATTTTGTCCTCTTTTTTAGTACATGGTATTTAAAATTTTTTTTCAATGGTATTTAATGTACACTATGCACACTTGAAAAGTCTTCTGCAATCATCATCATCATGAACAACATGTCAGGAACTGAAAACAAAGGATTAAAAATACAACCTTTTAAAAACAGCCTGAGAACTCCTACTCATGTTTTGCCTCAAAATTCATATACAAACACTACCAATATGTCTGTTAGAAAAAAAAGTTAATGTATAATTGGAAGAAATCACTTCTGATCAAGCCTAACTTACTGTAGACTCTGCTTGTATTTATAGTTTATATTTAATACATCACCTGATGCTTGGAGAATTCCTGACTCCACTTCTCTTTTGTCCATGATTCAGTTATCTCTAAACTTGAATACTCTCCCACTTTAAGATCTGAATGTGTCCTGACAGCTGACACTTGTTGAGCAACTTGATTTGCTTAAGAAAAAATAAAAAACACCCTCAATTATATAAAGGTCTTCTCACACATTAATTTTCAAGATGTGTGTCATATTACCTAGCATGATGTTTTATAACATGATCTTTAGCTTAGACCAGTGTTAAATCATGTGTACACAGCAACTCCCTCCATGTAAAACCACAGCAAGGAAACAGACTGGTAACTAAATTGCACTTCAGATTCAATGTCTTAATTTTAAACCAGGAAACAGATGTCAGAGGGATAAACAGGTTGTAGTAAATGGATTATAAGCAAAACATGAAAGGTATCACATTCTATAATCAGTTTAGCATCTTTGCTGTTGAATACTTTATGCAAAAGTTTCTCCCAACTTTGCTTTCACGCAACTTCTATTAAGGAATATTCCATAGAAATATTAACAGCCTGTGTGGGAACTCGGTACGTTCTCCTCCTTACCTGAGTTGACCAAGAACACAGTTCTTTTTCCATTTTTGTTGAAATCTCCCCTGATCTGATAGGACAGCTCTTTAGTGAGTAGTACTGCAATAAAAGTCTTCCCTGAGCCAGTGTTTAAGCAGACTATTGTATTATGATCCAAAGCTGCTTCAAGCAGTTCAACCTGGGTTTAAAAAATAATAATGCCCTTACTTGCTGCAATGCAGTGAAAAAGCTGACAAAAAAATGGCACAAGTGGTAAATAAACTACAGACAAATCAGTAATACCTCCAGAAATCTTTCCACTGCCATAGAATTAACACACCTTTCATAACAACATATTGTCACAGTCTTTCAAAAAATATTAATACACACTATATATAGTCTGGCTTCTAAATCTAAAATCCTTTAGTATCACAATTTGCTGCTATTTTAAGTAGCTATTTCTAACTATACCTTTTCAATAGATGATTCTGTTGCTAGATACATTGTGTGAAGAAGGATGTTAGAGCTTTTAAGTCTAGCACACATCAATTGACCTAAACAAGGAAGTATATTAGCTCAAGGTGATCCAAGCTTATACTAACCAACTGCTAGCTTTCAGGCACCTCTGCAGTGCAAAGACAACTGAAATTCTAGAGCTCAGAAATAACCTTCCTTAACAAAATGAAAATCAGAATGCCCCGATAGGGTTTCTGACATTTCCGAGCTGCTTTGACCAGTATGTGAACAAAAAAATAAAATATCAAGATTTACTATGGAGAAGACAGAAGGTCAGGGGGGGAAGGAGACATGATTGTATGCATACAACTGAGACGCACAGTGTCGTGTTTACTGTATTTGTCCCTAACAGCGTATTGCAGAGAGCAGCAGGAGAATACTCAGCTTAAAAGTTTTTCTGCTCATTACAGCAAATTGAGAAGAAGGAATAGGGGATATTACAAACGTAGAACACAGCCAAGCTGAAGAAAAAGGGACACAATTAACCCCCAACAAGTGGAGCCATGAGACAAACATGCCTAGACTATATACAACACTGCACATTCTTCAGCTGCTCTGGCTGTTTTTCCCCATTAAGTTAATAGAGTAATGTTAGAAAAAAGTACAATTAAATCCATTAGTATTATCACCAGTACCTGATATTTTCTTGGTGTGTAAATGTTATCATGAATTGCTTCTTGTTGCCATGGTAGTCCAAAAAATGGACCCATTGGGGAGGAAGCAGGGGTCATGAGCTGCAGTCCCGCCATGCTGAGGGATTGCAAAGCAGGGCTCTTCATTCATTCATCCAGTGTTTCTTTCATTGCATTTTTGTTCCAGCACAGCCTACTATGGGAAGAAAAAGAAACAGTATTAGATACAGTCACAATAAAAAGCAAAAAGAGAAAATTTATTCTAATAAAAAGACACCACTTGATCTTACTTCCAGTAAGATCTCATACTGTTTTCAGCAGAAAACATTAATTTTAAATTTACAACTTTCCTACTTAAAGACACGTGTTTATCAAAGTACCAAAAAAATTCAGAGGAGCTGTACTTTATGGGGCAAAGTTCATTCTAGGCATTTGGATTTATGCAGATACATTTGAATATAAAGTTCCATTTATGTTCTGACAGAATCCCATGTAAAATATCTTTAAGAACAATTTTTTTTTAAAATAATGTTGTTTCAGCTTTACTTCAGGAAAGAAATTGATTTTCCAGACCACATGCATAAATAAGTATCACATTTTCCATTTTTCTTTCCAACCAAAAAGTCACTATGACCAGTTAAAAAAAGCTTTACATGCACACACACACACCCCCACCCCCCCAGGAACTTTACTCTAATCAGCAGGGAAAGAACAGGAACTACACAAGAAACAACCTCAGCATTATCCAATCAACAGATTCAGATAAGGTTATCTGTTTAAAGAACTCGCTGAAGTATTATAAACAATTGTTGATGACCCTGATAAAGACTAATGGGGAAAGGGACACTTACCAGGTTAACCACTAATTTCCAGAAATATATTCTAATTGATAAACAAACAATCCATTCTCAACTTGATGAAAATTATGCACTAGAAAACACTTTCCTACTAAGGGTATGAAGTCCTCATCACTGCAGGAGGTTTAAAAACATTTGCTACCTCTCAGGAATGATTACGATTTAGAAGAAAAAAATAATAATCAATTCCACCTTGCCCAGGGAAACAGATAAAAGCCTAACAATACAGAAAAATGTTGCTGAAGTACAATACAACATAATGCAGCAAATCTAAGAAATCTTGCATACTTCCCCTCCTTCAAATCAGATACATACCCTTTTCAATAAAACAGTATTTTCAAGTTTTAGTTCTCAGAATTCCTAGATGCGCTATATTCAGTTATCATCAATCTCAAAATGAGAAATGCATAAAATTGACAATGCTTTCAAATTTCATCATTCATTAGGAATACATGAGGAAAAGCGAATTATCACCCTATTGCATAGAAATGTCCTTGCTTTTCTATATGAATGAAAGCTGGTTAAGTTTTGCAAATGTGCACTAAGGAAGAAAATCTGAGAAAAGTATGATACGGTATCTAATAGAAAACATTAATTACTAATAGTTATGAGAAATAATTGCTTTCAGAGATTACAAATAAAGCAGTACAATTTAGGATAAAAAAATAATAATTTATTTCTGTTCCAAGATGAAACTTTTTTACCATAGCCTTCAACTAATATAACATTGTAGCTCTTTGTCATATATTCACATTTTTAAGTTAAAAATTATAATTTAGGCCATGTCTATACACCGATATATATTTTAACTAATATTAAGTAACTATGGGAAGCTCTGACAAGAGAGATCAAACTGATCACTCTGGTTTTCCATCTCGGGTATATCTTGCAAAATAAAGAGAACTGAATATATTGAATTAGATTATCACTCCTCTTGCAGAAGAAATGCCACTTTCTATAAAGTAGTCAGAGATAAAGCTTTGTCTCATATTTTTTTTTTACCAAAGAGGTAGGGGGCATCCTGAAGGACAGCGTGGTTAAGTTGAAGTAACACTGTTCTGTTCAATTATAAAGAATTATTTCTCTTTTGAATAAAAACATGCAGTAGTAAATGCTACTTAGTGAAAGAGGGTAAACATAACTTTTTGGTCTTTGGCTCAGCAATAAGTGTACTTCATCCTCCATCAAAAACAGTATTTCTTTACTAAAAGAACTGTGTTAATATTGCCAAAATCTTGTCTGATATTTAAATTTGAGCTTCACAGAAACTGTTGGGCAGAGACGACTCCAGAAAGAAAAGTTGTATTCAAATTTTTTTTAAAAAATAATGATGAACGAATGTACATTTTCACAGGGCATACGAAAGAATGCTTTTGACACTATCTGATTTCTTCTCTCAGTTGCTTTTCAATGAGTCTCCAAACTCATGCAAACCTTCTCATTTACTTTTTCAGTTCTGTAACATAACCTAATTTCAGCCGGGGTCTCTCAGATTATCTAAATAGATAAAATGGATCAATATGATATTGCTTTAATTAGCTGCAAATAGAAAACAACCTAGTGTACACACATCATAAAATCAGTAATACATTGTTATTCATGTCAGCTGTAATACAAAAACACTCCTATAGATTTTTAAATTGTTTTTATACATTTCAAACAAAGCATACAAGCACACGCAGGTTCTGTTCTAACAATTCAACTAGTAACTTTAGAGTGTTCAAATCTGGCACAACTGGAAGATATTATGCTTCACTCCCTCTTTGGAACTAGTGGCTTCATGGCTGTTCCTCCACTGGGACTCGACATCTCTGGGAGACAAATGGCAGGAAAGATGCATGTACTATACAGTTGCATGTAGCAAACATGATCACCATTGACATTCTGATCTATGAGCATCTGCATATCAAATGTACTGATATTAATCAGTATGTGACTAATCAGATTAAATCAGTCACATGGCAATGACACTAGCACGATACACAATCTTCCCCAGTCACTGATAGAAAGCACATGGAAACTGTGCACTGCTAACCTCAGTGAAGCTTTTGTATGAACTGACAGCTTAGGCGTATGAGAGCCAGGGAGAAGGGAGAAAACGTTGAGAAAGCGTCATACTCAACCATCTCCCCAAGCTTATAGCTTAAGCTCACCAACAATATACCTAGCTTCTCTTCTTATATCCCATTGAGTATCATACTAGTTGGTAATACACACACAAAAAAAATCCTTTGAAGAACAAAAAGTCTTTATCACATTTACAGTATTTCACTGAAATAGTCTCAGGAATGCTTCTCTACTTACATATAGCAAGTCATATGGAAACATTATTAGTTTGAGACCTCATCAGTGTCACTGTAATCGCTCAAGACTGGAAGGGACCAGGAAAAAAAACACAAATATTTTGTACAGTAAAAGCTAAAGCAAATTCCTCATTCATTCCTGCATCTAAGCCTAGCAACTTCAGTTTTATATATCACTTTAGACCAGCAACGCCTCATCTTTGTTTACTATTCCACCTATTTTGTGTTTCTTTTCCAAATCATAAATACAACTTTGGGAACATAAAATAGCTGTATCACATTACCAGGAGGGAATTAAGGAAAGAAATCCAAGCTTAGTTTAGAAGGCTGCTTGTTTTTTATTTACATAGGAACTAATATTCACAAATAATCTTACCTCCCTTGCTACTCACTTAATGAAAGTGATACTAGGTTAGCTACTCCACTGCAAGAAACAGGGGGATTTATACTTACGGTTCCAGATTGATCTGGAAGAGCTGTGAAACAACATATATTCTAAACTACAATTTCGGTTTCTGTGTATCCTCGCAAAGACCTGCCTTAAAGTACAATCATGTCAGAGATCAAAAAGCATTCTCAAAAAAAAAAATATCCTTTGAAGTGCAAAGGAGAAGCACACGAACACTGGAACTTGAAAAGTAAGCACAAGCAGAACAGCATTGCCTGCCACTGTTAATCACATCACTATCACCTTGCAATCTGACAAAAAAAAAAAAAAGAGAATTTTTCTGCACAATTAGTTAGCAAAATAACAGTAAAGCTCGCATGTGGCACAACACACTTGAAAAAGCTTAAATTCCCTCCTACTGTATGCTAACTCAGGTAAAAAAAAATAAAAGTTCCCCTCCTGAACCATCAATGCTACTCCCTGCTGTGCTGAAGTTTCCTAGTCCTGGCCTTCATTTGTATTATTTGTATTGGAAGTATATAAGATCTGACAATATCAATGTCAATGTTATTATGGGAGTAAGCCAGAATAATGAAGTAATTTATGATTCTAAGTCTATATTTCAACAGCAAGGAAAATATCAAGTTCTTCAATAAAATAAAAGCAGTACAGGACTACCTAGAAATCAAAAGGGAAAACACACATCTACTTGAAGAACAGGCTTCAAATTGAAAACACTTGAGATACAAGTACATGTGTTCAGAATTTGTGGACAGAAGTCAACTGCACATAGCTAACAAACTAGCTAACAGCAAAGCTGAAAAAACCCCAACCTAGTCCTTCTCAGCCAGTGTGAGTAATAAAGACATCTGTTAAGATGTTCCACCTTTATCCACTGAGTTATTTTGAAAATTGATAAAATTTTCAGGTTTTTACCACCATTTGTGTGCATAGTATGTGTTATATTCATGCCAAGTTAATGCAAAACTACATCTCCTATTAATCACAAGAATTTATTACTGCCATACGCAATGTGTTTAATCTGGTTTTTTTTCACTAATTCTGATTTGTAATTCTGTAGCCAATATAATCCTTATGATACACAAATTATTTCTAATGCTGTAGGTTTTCATCTTTGTCCAGCAATGTCTAACTTATTCTCTAAATACAGTCAGTATCAGCCAAAAAAAAAATAAAAATTGGCCTCCAGGGGTGGGAAAAAAACCAAACAATAATCCACTTACTCTAAAGTAAATAAACCATAGTCTACACAAAAAATACAAACACACTCTTGCTACTTGAATATTCTCTTATACTAACATCTAAAGAGTCTGAATATCATGTTCTTTACAACAAGTTTTACGTCTGAGTGTGGCACGAAACATTAACTTGCTGAAAGATCTAACAGAAAATTCGTACTTGGGTAATGGTGGACCAAATAAAAAACAGTAAAAAATTACAAATATAAAATACAGAGAAGAAAATTAATGTAAATATTAGCTTATAAAATATTCACTGATGATGTTCCACACCAGCTACTGCAGAAGTCTGCAGTAAAGTGACTTTTACTTACACTACATGATAAGAATTACATTCCCTACGCAGTGGCAAGAATGGGTTTTGCCCAAGTGAAAGCAAACATACAAGATTCCTACAATGTCTGGTTTCTATACCTGCTTTTAAAAGTATATTTTTTAAAAGGATTTGACGTTTCCTTAGAAGTCCAAAAGCATTACAAAAGCATATTTTGTGAATACTATTCCTGTCTGTAACTTCAGTTCTCTGAGAAGTTAAAAAAAGTTATTTGGAAAAAAAGGTCCAAAAACTCAAACATCTCAAAAACAAGTGAAAAAGTCGCACTTCCGTGGGAAAGGTTTTTTCCCTCCCCTTCATTCAGCAGCTGCTATCTAGGATACTTTGAGCATTGAGATTTCTGCTCCCAACTCAAAACTCAGTCTCTAAACAACATAATTTGGCCCAGAAGGGCTAAAGTAAGGAAATACTGTCAAACTATAATCACTCAATAACATGAATCAGAAATTTCTTTTACATTATGCTATCTTTAACATACAATTCAGCTGCATAAGACACTCCTTATCTGTTATCTTTGAAAGACCTCCACCACATGCATTGCCTAACAGTAGTCAGGGGTGAGGGAAAAAACGTATTTCAGATGTGTTCTCTTTCAGGAAGGGCAAACAATGCATAAATGCTTACAAAGCTCAAATACGAGCATTTCTATAAGAACCAGCTCCCCTGGTTTCCCTAGCACAATCATCAATATTTATTATCAATGCTCATCTTGAACTGTATTTTATTTGTTCTATTCTTCTGATACAGAGCCAGTCTAACAGCACAAGCAGAACAGCGGTCCCTAACAGCATACCAAGGCACACCGGAGCAGCAAAGACTGCTTTCTGTTTTTCAGAAGTTTCATTAAAGAGCTTATTAAATGAGGATTACATTGAGGCTCTACATTTGAACGAGCTGCTTCTGAAGCATTTCTACAAGCAATAAAGAGTTAAAAGCTGGAACTCCTGCCAGACTCCTCCTAAATGTCTGTATACAGGAGAGAAAAGGAATACAACATGACACTTAAGACTCAGAAAAATGCACAACACTTAAGTCCCTCATCTAGTGTTCAGTCATCAGTATTAGCAAACCTGGATTTGAAGCAAAAGCCTAATAAACACTTTGTTGCAATTAGTCTAGCTCTACCAACAGAGCCAGCAAGACACAGTTCACACCAACAGTTACGCTGCTATACATTATTAACATACCACTATATATCAACATAACATACATGGGCTATAAGGCATTTACCAGTACAGAAATAACCGATACTTGTTTTCACATTTTTTCTAGCATATCTATAGTGACACCAGTGCATGAGACATTCAGAATAGAAGTTTAGAAAGGGGATGCTTGTCCTTTAACAAATACAGACCATGTAGCCAGATTCTGGCGCAAACTGTTTCAATTTTTAACACAATGTGTATAAGACCCTGTACAACAGGCCTAACTATGTAGTTACTTAATCAGTGGTGCTGAACTGATGCTATGCAGGTTCTTCCTCTTTCACCTCCTTAACACAGTGGACAAAAGATTAATCAGGAAGTGTATGGCACCTAAGACAGAAGACAAGGTGAGGACCAGTGACATTAGATAAATTTCTGTCTTCACTATGTTATCAATTTAGGTATCATTTTTTCTTCAATGCAGCCTTAATCAGAGAGCCTCTTTTCCTGGTTTTGCTGAACTTGTAATTCAAACTGAATCATACTATTGAAACTAAGGCCTTAACAATTTACCTGTCATTTACTTTCCTCACCATTCACTTTGTATCTCGTACCTGGAACAACATATAAATTCAATTCTAACTCCAACACTTCATATATCACCTCTCTTCCCAGTTTTTCTTCTAATTGACTGTATTTCAACAACTTAACCACATTTGAATATAAAATCCACAAGCAATATTTAAACACCCCCCCCTTCTAAAAAACTAAATGTATTTCTAATCATATGCCGCTTATGCCATTGCTGTATCTAACCATGTACGCATAAAAAAAAAAAAAAAAAAAAAAAGAGTAGCTACTTTCACTATTCTTTCCGAAGAAATTCACAGTAAATTTCTATAACCTCACACACGTAAGTTATTTTACTCTGTGGTCCTGAAGAAGCTTTAAACATAAATAGCAGAATACAGTGAAGTGATACAGAAAAACCCGCTTCTCCCATACTACACAGCATAGTCTTACCGTTTTAATTTCCGCAGTCTCTGTGTTTATGCTTCCTGAACTGCATTTTGACATCATGATATCAGCTTGTAGATTAATCGCATAATTTGCAAGCTTCGGCTCTTAAAAACAAGAAGAACAACAAAACCTATCAACTAAAAAAATAGTTTGAAAAGGGAACTACAACAGCAGGGTCAATTGTGGCAATTCAGTTGCTTATAAACATTTAAATGTGTCAAGCCTGCACTGACTGTAACTTCCTGACAGAAAATGAACTACTTATGTCCATCCATGAATTATTTTAGTTTAGTCTTAAAAATAAGAATTTAAAAGTGTGATTTAAAGGTTAATTTTTGGTAGTTTAAAAGTGCAAGGAAAGCATACTTCCCAAATCCTATTTACAGGTATTGTAATTAATATTAATAACTGGTTCATGTGAGAATTACAGTACTATGTTCTACATAATCTTACTATGTTCTGTATAATTGTACGGCTTCCATGCACATGTATTTTCATTTTATTTGAGTTAAACATTTAAAATAATCAGAATTCAAACTTCTTTAAACTATTTAAATTTGAAGCCACAAATAATAAACTGATGAAAAAGCAACAATCACTTATTCCTAAGTACATTAAGATATGGGGTTTTTAATAAAAGTAATAATACTGTGCAATTAAGATGATTTGCATAAGAAACCCATTTAGCATTTAGGAGTTAGGAAATATAGCCATTCTATAAAAGTACAACTTAAACCAATACCATATTTAAGCAGATCTACAGTGTTCTCAAAGCTTTAAATTAAAAAAAAAAAATTACATTATATACTCATCTAAAGTATGAGCTTTCCCAGATCTAAAGAGAGAAGTTCTGAAGTCATTTTTTTTAAAAAATCAATACTGAAAACTTAAATACGAAATGGAACTTGATGAAAATTTCTACTCCAATCAGTTGCATAAAGTTAACAAGGAGGACACTCCCAAGATTACTTCAGTATGTTCATTTTTACCTCAAATGCTGATGCTGAGCTTTTCCAGAGTCTCCAAGCCTGTAATTTTGTTTCACCCTAGGTAACCTAAAAGGCAATATAAAAAGAGAGCATTTTAACATAAACTGCCATAAAAATCAATTGTGCCATGTGGTAGTCTGCTTTCTTGCATTTTAATATTTAGCTCTGTAGCAACAGCACATGGGCCTTCAAAATCTAGTTATCATATGTCCTTTTTTGGCTAGGAACACACACAGTTTCTGAAAGATCAGCCTGAAGTGCTCAGGAGGTATTTGCATATTTTGTTTTATCTGCTACAGTAATTGCTAGCTGAGTCCAACTAGATTTATAGTTTTCCTCCCCTATGCTCCCTCCATGCATGTTTCACCTAATACAGTAATGAAATCTTTAACAAACTTATCATTCAACACATTAAAAAAACACACAAATACCTTCAAAGAATGTATGTGTTTCCAAAAACCAAAATAATCAAACAGTTATTTTCTTTTACAACAAGAATATGTAGGTAGCACAGCAGAGAAAATCCGACCAGTACTGCATTCATGTTCAAAAGTTTTATTCCCAGGATCTAAGTTTTAAATTTGTGTTTGTACCATACACATATCCTTTTTTCTTTTCTGCACAGAATACAGCAAACTGCTGCTAAGATGCAGCAAGTTTAACTTAAATTTACTGTAATATGTTCTTATTATGCCTAGGTTATTCATTTTTTCACTGCCCCTAAAACATGAAACACAGTATGTATTCCATTGAACCAGAAAATACCCTAACAGCTGAAAACTGTCACATCTCCAGTAAAAATGCAGAAATACACTTTATATTGGCAAGAAAACCAGAAAGGAACAATAGAGCATTTAGTCACCCCACCATATAACAAACAAGAACAGGAAAAAAAAAAAAAGGTTCAACTCTTGTCAGTAAAGCTAATGCCATATATGGCTTCACATCGCAAATTTACTTTATTCCCTAATTGTACATAGCAAACAAAAGGCACACAGATCAGTAGGCAAGATGTGGGAGAGCCAAAAAAGTATGTAATTCTCCACCAACCCCAACAATTTCCTTTGGCACATCAAAGCCGTAAAACAGAAGATTGCAGCTTTAATCCATAGGCAGACATGAATTACAGTAGGCTCTTTCAATGCCGAAGCCAACATACAACCAGACAGGCCACATTCCTGAGATGCAGTCAAGTTCTCATACAAAACAGTGGACTTATATCACATTAGCATCTAAATGGTGTTGGTGCACCCACTTAGACAAAAGCCTGTTGCAGTAGACGGCCAATCCTTCCTGTCTGCAGGCCAAAGGCATCTGCAGCTTGCCAACCATCCCAGCCAAACAATGGACGCAGCTAGGGTTTACCACAGCAAATAACATAACCAACCCCTCCACCATTTATTAACTATAACATTGGAGTCCAATTCTGTCAGATTTTTTTTTACCACATTAAAACCCAATATATAGATCTAATTTTACTCTACAGTGCCTGGGGATCTTGTTAAAAGAAAGCAAGAGGGGCAAAAAGGAAAAGTTAATGACATTGACATTGCTAAAAATTAATTTCTAACATGTCTTCCATTGAACAGTAATGCCACAGGTTTTTTTGGTGGGTGTGTTTTTTTTTTTTAAGGTTTCTATTAAAAGGTCAACATTCACCCATTTTATGTAAAGGTAGAAGGTGAGAGTTTCAATATAACTAGCTATTTGGAGTGTTTAACTAGACACACCACAACCATATCAAATACTGAAAGAATAAAGCAGCATCATGAAAAGAAAAAAAATAAATCAGTTCCTATAAAGACATCAAGAGAAGCATCCAAGAAATGACATGCCAGTCACTTCTGTAACTCTCTAGTGCTCTAGAAATCTGCAAGCAACCACTAGTTACTTCCACAAATCTCAGCCAAGATCTTCAAGGATCTCTGCTACTTGCTACTTAAACATTTGCCAATACAAAAATTAAGTATCTAAATATATCAAAGAGTACACAAAAGAATGTATCAACAAGTTAGTTTTTATTTCCTGGGTTTGTAATTCAGTATTTTAAAATAATCATGGTAATATGACACCTAATTGTTGCTATTAAGATTGCAGAAAAAGGACTGAAATTTACAGTAAAAAAACTACTGACACACTACAGGCAATAGGCTGAATCCAAAATACACACTATCAACATTCTTGCTCTTCAACATCTTCTACAGTTTTAAAATAAACAGCTATTCCCTCCATCCCAGTAATGATGCTATTATTTAATTAAACCATTATTCAAACAGTTAGCAACTTGAAAATGAAGTTCTTATCTTGCAATAACATCTATGCAATTGGACTCAAGCTCAGATGAAGTTTCTTCATGCAAATACAAACAAATTCCGGCATGAACCAAAGTCCTGCAGCATCAGAAGGGTAAGGTAAAAACTACCATTACGATTGGAAGGAAAAAGTCCATCTGGGCTGGCATCCTGCCTCTCTGTAATTACAGCTGGTCACAGATGTTGGGAGGTGTGTGTGTGAGACTATAAAACAGGTCTCATCCTTCTCTTCCACGTAGTTATTCCAGCAACCTTATATTACAAGTATTTTCCTTTGGTTTATTATGGTACAAACAACAAAATTAGTCAGAAGCCACAGCTCAAACTCACTACTGCCTCAGATTAACTCCAAACCAAAATACTCTTAGCATCCAATGAATTAAGCCTTCTGCATGGAAGTCAGGAAAAAATTTACACTTGGGACACCTCTCTCTAAATAAAAAATTTGCCCTGTAAGAACACCCTGAAACACATTTAATGGATTTAACAGCAATTAGAGCTATTCCACATAATATTCAATTTGACTTTTTTTTCCAATTTGCTGCTTGAAAACCAAGCCACAGAAAAGCCATAGCTAAGTTCACAGATCCTAATTTACGTAGGTAACCACACTATTATTGTATCAATATCACAAGAAATGATAACTGACCGTATCTGTGAATTTATTTATCATTCAGTCCTTTACTTGGGTACCAAATTATTTACTTGTAATTACTTAGTTTATTTAAAGGTTATGTTCAAGCTTTTCAGGCACCTATGTCTTTTGACAGGAAGGCAATTAAGCAGACATCAGGACAGGGATTTCTCTCTTCCCCAATCGGGAGCAAGCTGTGAGGGAAGTACAATTCCAAAGCATCAATTATTCTTGCTTATGAAAAGCAAAAGCAGCAGCTGCCCCCTGAATATAACCTCATGTGGGGATTTCAATCCCATTATTTGCATAAACATAAATCCTTTCTCTCCATGTGGCAAAAAGTCAAGCTCCCCAAGAAGCGGGCTGTCCGCAGTTTTCTGTTTCTGTGCCAGAACATCCAAAGTTACTAAGAGTCCTACATTACAAAAGGCTTTCTGTGAAGTCAGCAATTCTGTGATGCAAGACCTGCAGATACTTGGGGTTTAAGTCACTCTCTAGAATTTCCATCAAATTTAAAATGACAGTTCAAGTCTCCTATCATTGGTCATAATTTCAATTTATGTATCACCCAAGAATCAGTGTACAAATGACAGGAATAATCCCCAAAAATAATGTATTTAACAGTGCAAACTAACTCATCCTAATGCAGCCTTCAAATACAGAAGTACTATGTACTGGTTAGCACATTATTTACTCAAATTACATTTTGGGTTTTGTAGCTTTCAACCAGCCTTCCTAAAAAATAAAGGCTTGTCAAAAGTTGCACTACATGTCTGCACATGTTCTCTCCCTGCAAAGAATTTGCTGGGATTGGATTCACTTGCTGTAAAACTGGGATGAAGTCAGTATTAAGTCCATAAAGATTTGTATTATAAAGAGACTGGTTTTGCTCTCAAATCCAGAAGACATTCAAAGCTGCTCAGATGCCACAGAACCCAACCTCCAGAGAGGTAACAGAGGATGTGGGGGAAAAATGATAGATGGGAAACAATGGACCCCAACAAATAAACAAACAAACAACAACAAACACCCCCCCCACACACACTTAACTGATTCTTTCATGTCATTGAAGAAAAACCTGAATCAGTGGTAAGACACTTCCACAGGCCCACCAATTTTTTTCTGAAACATGTAAGAATGTCTAAGAGTCTAAATGAAAATGCTCTGGAACAGGAACAGCGTCGGCAAGGGGTCTCAAGCAAGATGAAATGCATGAAAAGAATGTATGTGCCTGATTGTAAAATGATCCAAATTGATTCCAAAATGGAAAAGGTCATTAAAAAATGAAATTATTCGCACCTTAACCTACATATCCAGCTAAATAACTTCCTGTGCTGAGCAGCCAGAAAAGGCTCTTATGTTGAGGCTTTTCTTATTTTAAGAGCTGAGAATCAACTTTAATTATCTGTGTGATGATTATCTCAAAACAACAAGTGTAATGTGTTTCTGCAGCATTAACAGACCAATGCTGAAAAACTGCACACTGTGAAGCACTTTACATCGCTTCCTGGTATTCTGAATTTTCTACTTACAAAAATTAAAACAACTTTTCACTTAACAGTAGTAATTAATACTTTTTATTTGAGTCAAGCTAAAAAGAACTGCCATCTTTAAGGCAGAGGCTGTTACATCCTACTGAAGCATCAGGCCTCAGCACAGAAGCAGCTACCTTAGATCATACATACCGAGCTGAATGCAATGAGCAACAAAGTAAAAAGTTACAGCATTTTATAAAGTGTCATTTCCCTCCATGTAAATATATGCATTTAGAATAGAAAACAATCACTCCTTTACATTCTTTACAGTTAAATATAAGACTTCAGCAGGTCACAGAAATTATTTTTTTTATTATTTTAATGCATCAATCCTCATTTTTCAATATTGTCCCATAAAGCACATAGATTTGCAATGCTGCATGGGGTTCAAAACTGATGAGATGATATAAATACATTTTAATAGTATAAAGCTAGAATGTAGCATTTTCATGTCTCGGGTTATTTGTAGTGCTGTTGACCTTCAAGAACGGACATGATATGGAAACTGATTCATATATATACACAAGAATTTACTCTGTGAAAAGGTAGTGATGGGAAAGATTAAGTCCCTGTCTGAGGTAACGTGGCAAAAAATAACAGTATATGATGAGACATGCTTGTTTTGTCTCTTTTCAGACCTGAACCATAGGTAAGGAAAGCTGGAACAGTTTGCCAACATTTGAGGACTTAATCTGGTACTATGTAACTTGAAGTTATCACTGAAGAAAAACCTTTATTTTTAACAGATGCCTTAAATGGAAGTCTTAGATTTAAGAGTAAATATGGAAACACGATTGACTTTGAAAAATAAAAACACTCAAGATCCACAAAACACAACAGCCTCCTCTCCGCAACACGTGGGATCACAGGGGTCTTAACATTGACTAAGAAACTTTAAATTCTAATGTTTTTTCCTTCTCCTTTGAAAGCTTTTTGTTCTGATCAGCTATGAAAGCTAGTATGAGGTCAAACAGATAAACAGCCTAACATGTTACAGTTGTGACATAACCCATTAATTAAGGGTGCCTTACCTCCAATAATGATGCAACACTAACACTTTCAATTCATAGACACAAACCAAAAAATACACCCATTCCTGATTCAACAATCTGTCCATTTTCTACAGCAGCAGAACAAATGCAAGAATAATTGGAGATAAAATAGGCATCCTTGCAATTTCTCCGAATGCACATTAATAGGTATCTCTGCCTAATGCCAAGTCTACATTACAGTTAGAATCTTTTCAGTCCACTGCAGCATTAGTCCAACGTTTCACATTAGTACTGCACGTTACATATACAGTATGGATACTCGGACTATGTGGCTAAAACAAAGTATACAAGTTGCTCCTCCTTGATGAATGATAAAAAGTTTCAAAACCTGAAATAAGCTGCTTTACTACAGCAATCATTAAATAAATTAAAAAAGAAGGGAGGGAGGGCAGGAGAGCACGGGGCAGGGCAAGGTAAGTTATTACTCTTCATTTCTCAGAGTGGAGTAAAAGGTACTCCTGCACACGAGCAAAAGCATTCCCAGCTATGCAAACAAAAGGATGGTTCTAGACATCAAAGCAGTTGTGGTTTACTGCATATGACATTACTCATTTAATGACTATTGAGGCAGGTTAGAAGGAAAGATAATGTAATATTGCTAAACAATTCCACTTTTTCTACATTATTATCTAAAACCACTCAGGGCTGAGAAGTGTTTTAAAGGAGGAAGATTCCTATGAATGGCACAATTAAGAGTTTCTGACATCAAGTTTGCGTTCAAGAAGCGATATAGTACTGCACCTGCCAATTAGCCCTTCTGTTGAGCACAACTTGAAATTCCTATGGTTCCTTCAATTCCAGACTGTGTCTGAGTAACTGACACGATATTACACTGGACAGACAGACATACCTACAGGATTCTGGTCCACAGCCATCAGCTGAAGGGAGTTCTTCTCTTCTGTAACACTAAAATATAGTGCTGCAATTCAATCAGTTGTGAACCCCATTTTCAGGGCAGAACAAAAGTATACTAGTTTTAGTAGAGCCCCTTTTCTAAAAATAACACTGTAAACTTTGCTTTACCTGGAATTACCAGCTCCACAGCACTGGTTATCAAATAATAGTAGTATCAAAAGATAGAAAACACGAAACAAACGAAAGAATTCTGTCCTGTTCTTACCACATCAGTTGAGTTTGCATGAAGTTGTCGAACCACTTATCATTATACCAAAAATACCATCTTATTACCAAAAGTATAACAGACAATTCACAGGTTGCTTCATTGTAGCAACATTAAGCAGCCAACGTCAAGCAATCATTAGCAAAAAATGAGGGATTTTACAATTTTTTAGTTTTGAGATTTCAGAAAAACTGCAGCCATTCTGACAGCTGCATTAGCAAAGCCTGGACTAGCTCCCCTTTCTGCTGGTGTCCTAAGCTTCTACTCTGTATACATTAAGACCTGGGGGAAAAAAAAAAAAATATATATATAATTGACAGCCTGGCAGGTACACTCTGCAGAAATCCTGAAACTGACATGAAAACAGTGGGAGATGACAAAATTTTGCAGTTATCAACACATCATTCTTCTGATCTGGGAAGTGCTGCAAACACTTCAACTTAGTGATGAGTACTGGATTATGAGTACTTTCTTGCCCTCATTTATCCTCACAGTACCCTGAATGTGACCAATTCCAGCAGGTCAGACTGACTATGTAGTTCTCCAGAGGCCAACCAAATCCAGACTCTCTGAAGACATCCATGAAGCAGCACAGAAGGGAATGGAGAGCAGAACAGCTGTAATGAATACATACTTCCTTTTAGGAAGGATCAGAAGAAACACTGCCAGCACTTAAATGACAAAGAATACAATCCAGTTACGAGGGAATCAAAGGAAAGGAGAATTTATAGAAGCAAATCAGAGAAACATTAATGCAATCAACATCTTGGAATAGTAGAGCTACTTCCGCTTAAAAAAAAAAAAATAGAACACCTCACTATAAGCCTTAAGGTGCTAAATAATTTGGTTAAAAAGCAGGGGAATAATCAAGCATTTTAAGATAAATGATTCCACTATTAACAGCCCAATACAGCAAGTCTGATTAAATTGAAGGCATTAAACCCCCTTAATTTAATCTTGATTTATACCAGGAAACCTTACATATAGAACGGTTAGTTATAAAAGAAAAAAAGAAACCGTATCAGTTAGAAGCTTATTTTGGTTTTGTAGGTATTTTTAGAAACAAGTGCTTCTATACTGGTATTAATTACTTTGATTTGCAACTATCAAATACAGGCATCTGATTAATTAGGAGGGTAGTGTCACAGCCATTATTAACATTCAAGTAATTACATCATTTAGCTTATTAATTAGTATATTCCACTATATTGAATAATTCCCCCTGCCTATAATGCATATGATGGTGTATTTGGAAAGATTTTACAACTCAGTGCAAACATATCTTAAAGTTATAATTATAAAACTTTAAATTATGCAAGATAAATATTTAAATACATCTGGCTTTCAATTGCATTGACTAATCATTTGCTTTTATCAGCTAATGAGCTGACATATTTGAGTAGGCATGAACAGATGCACTAAGATGCCAAAAGAGGCAGATAATTGATTGGTATGACTTTCAGAATGATTTAAACAGATTACACGCCTAACTTTCAATGGAGATTTGAAAGATTTCCCACTTCTTCCTCAGCATTGCTTTCTCAACTTTGAGCAACAGGAGATCTCACTTCTCTTTAATTACATCTTTCTTGCACAACAAAAATCAAAAGTACTATCTGGAAAAATGCATAGTAAGCTTTCACCATTTTAAAGACCAAATTGACATGTACTTACTGAAGGCAGGATACAATTCTAACACTCAAAACTTTCCTTTTCTCCAAAACTGCATATAATTAATTCAGAACCAGCCATTTTCATAATTTACAGTTCAAACTGCTTCAGCATCTGTCAAACACATACTAAAACTAACTGGTGGAAAAAATAAAAATAAAAAAAAAATCCCAGGCTGTAAGTCTAGGCCCTTAAGACTTGCAATATAAAAATAGTTTTGAAATTAAATTTTAGAGGTATATTGTTTTTAGAAGTCTGGCTTTGCTGCACAGACAAGAGCTTAGAGAAACTGAGATTAATCAACTAAGGCAATGAAGTTCATTCAAAAAGTAAAAGTTCGTTAAACACTTATGGGCAAGCTGTCACTGAAGAGAGTGACCTTATTACTCCTCTTCTAGTAGGATTAAACACAGAACATATGCAGAGGTTTAACATACCATAATTTCACCAGATCGGTATTTCACTTTAGCTCTTTCAAACACGCTCATAAAAATTTGTGCTTGGCTGTACAGTCAAGCTTCTTTAAAATAGTCACTGAAGAAATATGATCTCTCTGGTGTAGACAAAATACAGGAAAGTCGCTTTATATTTTATCACTTTCCTTTTGTTTTCATTCAGCATTGAGACAGAATGCTGTATGATAAAAGCTCTCAGATCACAGCTTAACACGCCTTTAATATGGCACTACTATACACACAAGACCACCACTTACTCACTGTTCAACTTACGTGCTGCCTCCAACCCTCTCTTACGCTGGCACAAATGTTCCCAGGTAATTTGTGACCCCATCTAGAGATAGACCATAACAAAGTAAAGAAATCACACACAATAAAACTGTTTCTTAGATGAATTAGTCTCCTTAATCTACTTCATCATACAGCTTCTGAAACACTTGCACCAATAAAGCTTAACAACAAATTCCACAAAGGTATTTTCTTTCTAGCAGAAATGCTATCTAAAATGCATACAGCCCCAGATACAGTCTATGCACCTCAGATGCCTAACAGGAAAAAGGATGTACTGTTTCGAGTAGTACCTCCATGATCATATATCCCCTAATTAGAATGCAAACTTTTAAATAATATGAATATTTTATATTAAACTTTTCTACTTTAGTCTTTTTCATTAACCCACTATCACAGTATCAATGGCAAATACTGCTGGCTAGTATTTCACATGAAAATTACATAAAAATCAACTAATATTCTTAAAAGTATGCCTGTAAATTGAAACTTGCAAATATCACTTATCCTATAAATCCAATGGGATACAAAAATCTAGCCCACACTTTTAAATGCTGAACTCCTAACACTGAAAGGTACATTGTTTACAGTTTAGATATTCCTACTCAAAGATTTAATGTATCTTAGCTGTACCATCACCATACTGTTACTTGTTTTAACAAAAACTGCAGACAATTTTCACCATAAAACTGAGCTTAGCCTATTGAGAAAAAAAAAACACCACATGGCCTGGAAAATTAGTATAGCCTAACCCTACCACCAGTTGTACTCTGAAGGCATATGTATGGGGTGGGGAAAACAAAACCTTCCTCAAGTTGGGGAAAAAAAGAAAAATCAGAAAGTTTTCCTGATTCACAAAGGTAACTTGCCTCACTCAACTAGTCTAACTTGTTACTTTTGAACTTTCCACATAATTTTTTATAAGACTTCTGTTATGGGTACTGTGGGGTCCTAAAGCTTTGATTTCAAGTCGAGGATTACAAATCTGTACCATGTTGGTGGTAAACAGACTGCGTAGTTCGATTTTGTTTTGAGTTGTTTCAGGGGGGACAGGACAGGGCACAGACAGACCAACACTTTGTTTGATTTCTGGGGGTCTGTTTCTTTGGGTTTTTTTACATCAGGGCAATGATTTGCCCTTCTATCACTGAAGCCTAACCACTGCTTTCAAGAGCTTTTAAAGCTACTCAAAGTGTACCTGAGAACTTGAACATACAATTACCAACAAACCAAATGCCCCGTCACTTTCAGAAGAATGGAAAACTGGAGAGAGAAAACCATAAGCTTTTTAGGCTATCAGGTTTTGATTTGTATTTGATTATATTACTATCTCGGAATATATAATCACTAAGTTTGAGGAAAACTGGAAAAGTTGTCGTAAAGTTTTAAGCTGGTTCTTAAGCACAACTCCCTAATTATGGGGTCACGACTACAAACTACCACTAGATAAAAATGAGAGGTTTTAAACCAGATACAGCTTTGGATCTGAATTTCCCAAGCTAATAGCTAGTCTAAGTCAGATGCACTATCTGATGGTTGTTACCTTTGTTAAAAAGCTGTTAAAACCTCAGAATAGTATTCACTAAAGAAAAGTAGTTACATCAAATTGCATTTTTATTTCATTTTCATAACACACCAAAAGCTTCCCCCCACTTTGGTTCATACCCTGGACTTGCCACAGCCAATTTTCATATACAAACCCAAAATATTACTGTAGTAACACACATTTATAAAAGCAGCTATTAACAATAAGTGAAAAACTAGAAGTTTGAGAAAAACATGAAAAAATATATTAATAGGCAAGAAGATAAATCAATATTCATAAAGATAATCAAATGGGAAGTAGTATTTTGGGATTAGATTTCATGAGACTGCTGATCCAATCCCATGGCAATCTAGCACTAGATGAAGCAACCCCACTCTTCACTGCTCCTTCCCTCCTCTAAACAGCTTTGACATTTGTCTTGACTTTTTGGAAGAAAAACAGTTCAGCACACTAACCAAGTGATTTTTCTTGACCTAGGCAAGTTTTCTGCTGGTTCAGCAAGCTGAATTAAGTAGTTGATAGGGATCAGATGAGTATTAGAACTGGCATGAGGAGACAGTTGTCATCCATTTTGACAGCCACTACACTGCCCACATTAAGAAAACAAGCAAACTGGATTCAGCAGGTTTTTGACTCACTCAAAACCAGACACCAGCTTCTCTATTGCCAACTGTTGCTGAACTGTGTTACACTAATGATAATAAACCTAAAAATTCCAGAAGCAAAACTTCTTACTGTCTAGTCCAAAATTACTTGAATGTTGCAAAAAGAAACCATTCTGTGAAACATCTAGTGGCAGCAGATAGAAACAACGGGATGAACCATTAAAAGATTTTAACAAGTGTTAGTAGTTGGCAGTCAATGTATACATTAGTAGCATTATTGGCATGCTACTCAAACTGCTTGCCAGAAATCAGCACCTGCTTCATCATTATGCCAGTCACTACATGCCCTAAAATCATCCAGTAATTCCTTGTAGACCCTCATCCACTGCAATACCAACCAGTCAGCAGACAGTTTTAACAAATCATGAATTCTGCCACTGAAAACCCACCTTCTATTCAGTTTAGGCAACACATAGTCTTGAGAAGACCATTTTCCAGACAATTTAGTATTAATCAAAGCAGGTTTCACTTCTCAACTTCTAAACTGCAGAGCATTAACTATGCAAAGATTACCATAGGGAAAATTACTCATCTCCTGGAAGGTGATCATATGTCTTTCAAAACCCAGGGAGTTCATAAATGTTTTTGGCATTCTTCCAGTCCTTTTTCAATGAACTACTTCAAGGTAAAAATGCAGGCCTATGTTGCCCATTACCTTCGTAAAACCTACACCTCCTCCTCCAGAGCTCTGTCACGTGTGACAGCTCAAATTCTTTCCTCTCAAATCCCCAGTAAATGGTATACCCACACTTCTTCAGAGGAAGATTTTACTAAATTGTAGCCTTTCTGATTACACAGTAAGCAAATCAACTGATCTATTCAGCATATGAACCTATGGACTTGAACACCTGGGTATACATTTCTTAATTTTTCATTTGTAATCTTTTAAAGTATACAGACAGCTGCATCTTGCCCCATCAATTACAGCTTGCTATGCTTTTTAGAGTCAGCCAGTCAACTCAGGAGGCTGACATTGACAGAGCTCAATATTTTTTGGAAATAATGAAAAAAAAACTTCCCCTGCACACTTTTTTTACAAGTAGTAAAAAAGTGTAAGGTAGTCCATAGGATTTTGTTTAATTTTCATAAGCTAACAGAAAATGCATAATTTGCTTACAGTAACTGTGGAAATAATGAGGAAGAGAGGAGAGAAGAGGATGATCCCATGGCTTAGTAACATGCTTCTGTCACTTTCCTCTTATAGTCTCTGCCGTTCATGCTGGCTGTTCACTACACTGACAGAAAAAACTGATTTCCTAGGGTAATTTTTCCTCACAGAAACAGGAAAGCTAAGTAGCAAGAAGAATAAATGAAGAATACACACACATCTTCCTGGGGACTCATATAATATACAGCAGAAACAGAGGTTCAAATGTTTTTTCTTTTTGCCCACTCTCTACCTCCAACAGTTAATTGGGGTTTCTAAAGCCTCCAAGCTCATAGAGACAGCACTATGTTAGCAAGAGTAACAAAAAATCATCTTCAGTAACTGAGGAGGATGGGAGGGCACCTCTTGCTTTCCCAACATTTTTCACGGATCTTGTATCACTTCTTAATAACTTTACATAGCAAATTGGCAATATAGGCATTTAACTTTAGTGTAAAGATGACAAAAGGTTGTGGGTCACTGGAAAAAATGGGAGGCCAAAGCTTTCAGTTGTATTGTAAACACTTTCTTTCATTTCAAGCCCTCTTGAGAAAATGAAAACCTACTAGGCATTGCCTACGAACGTAGCAAGGCAGACAGGTTTGTCTGTTCATAAACACAAAGCTTAAGTGAGGAACTAAAAGTGTTACTTGAGATTGATCCCAAGCACTAATAATCTGATTAAAGATGATTCAATATGATCAGCGAACATTATGAATTCATAAAGCCACAATTAGTAAGTCAGCTTAAATACATCTAAACCAAATGCCTTAACATACAGAGGCAGAATATAAACATTGGAAAACTGTCTTTGACTTAGGCATTCAGATGTTACACTTGAAGGGGTGAAAAGAGAGATACCTGAATTAACTTGCCAAATCTCAGTCAGTGAGAGAAGTTAGGCCTTCTGAATCCTAGACAATGGCCTAACCACTAGATTACCTCTAGAAGTTTTTACTATCAACTGTGAAGCAACTTCACCTTTAGATAGGTAAACCTTGTTCATTTCTCCTTGAACAAGAAAATACAGAGCCAAAGTCACCATAAAAAGCCACTAAGAGTTGCAAGAAACCTGTAAGAAACCTGGATCTAGATCAGAAACAAAGTAGACATCACAAACAAAAGAGAAACATAAATTGCAAAGTTAGCCAGCCCAGACATGCTTGCTGCATAGCCAAGCCATCTCAATGGAGTCAAACAAATTAACTTTTAAAAGCAAGCTGTACTTGCCTCACTTCCTAAGGAAAGGAGATTTATGCCATCAGTAAGTGGCCAGGTCTAAAACTCCAAGTCAGTTTTCAAAACCAAAAGATTTTTTAAAAAAATATCTTAAGTTCTTCAACTTTCAAGGAGACCAACTTTTTTTTTTTTTTTACCACTACCCAACTATTTTTTAGCATCTCTGCTGAGGAAAAGGCTGCTACATGCCTTGATGACTTACCAGGAATCAGATTCCAAAAGAGGAGAAAGGTAGCGGAAACCACATTTTAAAAATTAACAGTAAGGGGTTTGGGGTTTTTTTTTGGGTTTTGGTGGTTTGGTTTTTTTTTTGTACAAAGGAAAAAACACTAGGATACTGATAAGCAATGTAAAACAAAACAAAAAAATCCCAATGACAGCTAAAACAGTCCCAACTTGACCACCTCTTGTTTCCAGCACCCAATCCCTCAAGTCAGCAGTCACCCTGCTGCATCCCAGCCACAAATGCACACTTATTCAGTGAACCCAAAGGAACTGATCCTTTATGAAGGGTAACAACAGAAGATGCAAAACATGGGCAGAAACTGATCATGCCACCTGTGCCAACCAAAACAGGATCACAGATTCATGAATGTGTTGCACTTAAGTAAAAGCCACAACAAGCAATACTAAAGTCTCTTGGATCCAGGTGTATTTATGCAAGGAGAAGCTGGAGGAATATCGCTCTTCCTTCTCTTCCCAACAGAGAAGAGGATTTCAACATCTTCAGCTGCGTAACAATGCAAGTAAATTCCTTGATACTAGTTTCAGTTCTCTGCTCCATGACTCCAAAAGGTGCAGGAATTTGAAGGTGACAAATGTCAGGGAAAATTTACGCAAGTAATGCAGTCTGCAACATAGAGCAGAAATAACGGGCAGATTTGATACACACTGCTCCACGTTCAAACTTGAAAAATTATGACATTACTAGGTAAGGCATGCAAGAACTACCAAACCCAGGAGTTCACCTAATATAGTATCATGGTATACATTAAAGTGAGCATTGCTTTGTCTTGTGGATTAAGTCTTTTATAATGATTATTTTAACTACATTCCTACATCCACTGCCCCCCTCAATGATCAACACAGTTTGAACACTGAACCTTAAAATCCCAACCAAAGACTGAAGTTAACTTCAGCTAAAAAAACGAACTTTTCACTGTGTATCAGGTTTCTTCTCTCCTGGTTTACCACAATACATATGGAAGTCATGAAAGACTGGTTTAAAGAAAGATCATGCTTTCTCCTCTACTCCAGTTATTCTTAGCCTTTAAGGTAGTGTGTTCTAAAAGCATACTGCACACAATTATATACAAGCTCCTGTTCTTAACAACACTACAATTATATTTTTTTCTTTAAGGGAGTCACTTTCTGGGGGGGAAAAAAATAAATCAAACTTCTGTGCTACCAGTCTGAAGAAATTACTGTTGTACATATGAAGGTGATGCAATACATATGGGCAGTGGTTATACAGCTAAGCATTAGGACATAGGAACCATCTTGCTATTCTGCCAGTTCTTGCTACTCTGTCAAGCTCAGTATACTCTCTGGTTTGTACCACCTATGTGAGGGGAAAAAAACCCTGGACGTCCTCACAGAGCATTACGGAAGAATGGAACAACCTATCTCAAAGACTGTTTTGATGTTGTACCTGCTGCCCGATAGACTAGATCATGCCTTGAAATAAAACTCTCTTCTGTAGTCTTAGCACTTAGTATAATGCTCATCATCCATAAAGTGTACAATCCTTTAGAAAAAAAATAATTCTTGAACTCTTGCTATCATATTCTACAGCTTATCTAAAGATACATCAGCGTATTTCAACTCCAAGTTTACCACATCCATTTTAATAAATGGCTCCTTGCTTTTCTAAGAGGGATATGCATGGTTCTGTATTTGGTTTTGCCAGTAATTTGCACTCAGTTACACACCAATACACATTTAATCAGTTCATACTGAAATTCAACACGGGTGAAGTAGTGATACTCTAACCAGCTATGCTGAAGCAACTTTGTGCAAACTATGTCCTGAAAAACCAAAACTTATTTTACAAATTTTTCAAGTGGGGAATAAGAAACTTCTATGGAGTATATAAAACCCATGACAACAGTTTTTCTGAATCACAGGTTCTGCTTTTTTTCTTCTTATAGGGTACAAACGATCAAGGTACTTCTCAAAAAAAGCATAACTTCTATAAAAACCTTAGTGTAGTCCCATGTCAGGCAAAATAGTTCTCTAGCTTATTTGCTTCCTCTACCACCAACCAATGGAGGATATGTATGAATGAGTATAACAGCAGGGGAAGCAGGTACACCTTCCACTGACCAGTCACCTTGATAATTGCCGAGTCTGAGAAGATACTCTTGTGTCTGATGGTCTCTGATGATTTTCCCTACAAATTGTTTCAACTTCCTCGTAGAACTGTGGCATTCCCAACACGCTGCTGCACCATGTCTTTCAGTTATACATGGTGCAAAGAAGTATCTAATTTGTTTTGAATCTGTAGAATACAGAAATCCTTCAAAACCAGGGAAACACCTGAAACCAGCTACCTAACTACTTTCTTCATGACTCTTAAGTTTCGTAATGTCTGATCCCTCCACTGGTATCTCTTTCCTCTGGGTGAAAAGCCTTAGTCAATTTCCAATCTACCTCTCTCTTAGTCTAATACAACCTTTTTAAAGCAGTAGAGAGATAAACGGAAAATACTCAAAATGTATTTAGTAGTCCCAGAAAAGATTTATACAATAGTATATTGATGTAATTTTCTTCTCAATTAATTATTAATTAGAGCATTACTCATTTTTTGACTGCCAAGTACCAAGCTGCCACATTCACAGAATGGTATCACCAAGGTGCTTTCATGAACTGCAGTAGCCAAGCCAGAGTTCAGCACTTCTGAATAAAATATACATATTTTATAATCCTATGGATTAATAAATAATAAAATAACAATCCAGTGATTATACACATAAAAGCACCTTCCAGCTGAAAACTTCTAGTAGCATCGTCAAAGCTTTTAAATAGACTACTACATATCTTATAGACAGACAATGGGAAAGACAGACTCTCTTAGGGATGTAGAAGAATTATGGCATAACAGAAATCAATTTCAGCTTGTGTCTTTATCAGCTTGTTAAAGCAAGCACCACCCAACCCACTGAATATATACACATGCTGTTTGCACTTTAAACAGAGTATCCAAAATGACTTACTACATTTAAAAAAAAAAAGCATAAAACATAGTAAAACACAGCATAAAATGACTGTTTGCAACGTAAATTCATTTTGTTTTGTTACTCTAAATGTAGTAATCACCTCCCAATCTATACACTTTCACTACCTGAGCCCACCACAAAACTTGGGAGTTCAAAACCTAAACATCAAAAATACTCATAACTGATCATCTGAAGTGCCGAACATCCTCCAGACTTTTAGCAGTTGGAGTTAACTGTAACTGCACTACTAAGAGATTCATTTTTTACAATTAGTAATTTCTGGTTAGTGCTAGTACACAAGAAACTCCCCTCTTTTTCAGATGTCACTTTCAATCGATTTCAATCCATTTCCCACCCATTCGGGTTCTTTCAGATTACCTAACACAGTAACAAACCCCACTGCATAAATATTGGTCTCTTTAACCTTTTGTTTTTCAACATAAGGCCGCACAGCACAAGGTCTCCCTTAATCACGCTGCCACGGCGCTCTTTCGCTCCATGCGCTGCCTTCACTTAAACTGGAAGAGGACGGAAAGCGAGCCGAGAGAAGCGCCAGGAGTTTCATATACCGCCTTCAACATCAGCGCTTCAGAGCGGGGACTCTTCACTGCCCGACGCTGCTGTCCCCGAGCCCCTCACGCCCCGGCTGAGGGGCTCCCGAGGCCCCCGGCCCCGGGAGGCGCAGCGCGGCCCGCCCAGCGCCCACTCGCAGGCCTCCAGCGCGGCCGCCCGGGGGGCGCGGAGCCGGAGGAGACAAAGCCGAGGGGCCGGAGCGCGGCCCCCCCGCCGTGCGGGCCCTGGCTCTGCCGGCGGCGGGGCCCGCGGGAAGTTGCCGAGGCCGATGCTGGGGCCCGAAGGTCGGTGCCGGCGGCCCCCGGAGCCGCGGGGTCAGGGACGGCCGCTGGGACCGCAGGCGGGGCAGAACTAAACGGGCCCCAGCGGCGGGAGGGAGCTACCACCGCCATGCCGCCCGTCTCGGCGGCGGCGCCGGGGCTGCGGGGGCTCAAGCCGGCACGGGCGGCGGGCTCCGACACTCGTGCTCGGCCGCCATGCAGCTCCCGGGGCGAGAGGCAGGCGCGCCCGGGCCGCCATCTCCTACCTGCTCGGATGGGACCTGGCCCGGCGCTTCCCCCTACTACAGGCCGCGTCTCATTGTGCCGCCGCCGCCTCACTCCCCCCAACTGTCAGGTTCCTCCATTCACCTGGGCCCGGGACAGCCTCCTCCCCCTCCCTTCCCCCTGCGCTGCCGGCCCTACGCAAACGGAGCGCCTCCCCCCCCCCTCCCGCCCGTACCAACGGGGGCCGCCCCACGCACGCGACGCAAGCCCGCTCCGAGAATTCCACCCTGCGCAGTTTACACGCTCCACATCCCCACGCTATGAGAGGAGCCAGGCGATTGGTGGCGAAAGACGGGTAAAAGGTGAAAGGTTCACAAGGCAGCCAATGCGATAGCAGGATACAGCAACCGCCGGGGAGCTGCCGGGTGGTCCATGGGCTCACGTGTGTGCGTGCTCCCCTCCCCCGCCCGAGGACGGCGAGGCGCTCGGCCCCCGGCTCTCCCCGCTCCCCCCCGCCCCCCCCCCGCGCACGCGGGGAGTGGCGCGGTAACGCTGAGGCGAGGGCGGCGACCGCCATTTTGAGAGGGGTGTTGAGCTGGGCAGAGCTGCGCGGTGCGGGGCTGCCAAGCCGCTTCCAGGGCACCGCTCTTCCCACTGAGACAAGCGCGGTCACAGACAGATGAACATGAGGGAATGGGGGTGTCCTGTCGTAGGGTTCTAGGCAGGCGCTAGGGGAAAGGCGATCCTTTTGGCAGTGTCTGGGCAGAGTACCGCTGAGCTCTCTCATCGCTGGCTAACAAAATCCTGCCTTTCCATATGCTCGGGCAGTCATTTCCATTGGCCTTGCTACTAAAGGCAAAGAGCTGCTTTTCCACTAGGGAGCGGGCACCCTGGGCCCTTGCTGGTGCTATGCGTAGAAGGTGGAAAAAGGAAGTACCACTGTGACGTGCGGAATTAGACTCTATAACTCGAAAGTTATAAAGTAGGTATGTTTATTGCGCGCAGATGCACGGGGGATCGCTCCTCCACAAGCGTGCATACCCGAAGTGACGAACCATCTCACATTTATACAATGAACAAATGAATATTCAATTAACGCCTATACATATTTGTTACCTAAACCCCGCTTCGTATGTTAATTAGCTTATCAGTTCGTTTCCTGGAATGTGGTGGTCTTGCAGGTTTGTAGGTGATTCATGTTCTTGTGACCATCCGATCTTCTTCAGGTGATTCATGTCCTTGTGACCACCCGATCTTCTTCAGGTGATTGTGACCACCCAATCTTTTCCAGCAAGGAGACTTAGCACTCCCTCCCTCTAGATAGCATTTGAATGTCTCTCATCTTTTCTTATTCTCTTTTAAATAGCCCCTTTGTTAGAGGAAGAAGGGCAGGCGTCTCCCCTTTGTTAGAGGAAGAGGGGCAGGCGTCTCCTCAAAACTGTGGTTGTCACCGCACCCATGACTAGTCACCATACCCACATTCCTTAAGCAGACACATACAATCACAATCCATGTCCATTATCCCCATTTCACATTATTTCTCCATATCAACTGGGGGTGCTTAGATGCGTGTGTACTCCCTAAGCCGCAGCACCTTTTGCCGTTGCTTATGGCAGATTGTTGGCTAGCTGGACCACTGGTCTCGCTCCAGTTTCTTGCCAGCACTCACTTGACTGGCATAACTAGCTACTACTAATTATTTTTTTTTTAAATTGTCCTGAAATTTCTTGAACAGCTGATGTAAGGTAACTTTTCAGTGAAAACCCTTCAACTACAAGTGAAGAGCTGAGGGGAAATGCATGGCACTGAAACATGAGAACACAATTTTCCTTGTGCCTCACATGCTGCCATTTTCCAGCTTTTATTTTCATTACGATTGACATAAAACCCTGGAAGCTGTGTCCTTGGAAAACTGGGGAAATATAAGGCAATGTCAAAAGCCCTGAACAAATTCTCTACCTAAACTAGGTTGTCACACAAGACTGCCATACAGTGCATGATGTGGGAGAAGGTTCAGTTGTAAAGTGTGAGTAAGTGGTCACTAAGGTCACATAGGACTGGAATGAATTTACAAGAACTAGCACATTTGGAGCTACCTTACGGTTTATTTTAACTCCAATCTCAGTTAATTTGAATTCCTTCATTCCCACCTCCCATGGCATCACCTGCCAACAGTACTATCATTGCAACTGGTGAAAGTCCAAACTCTCCACACAGATACGTAGCTAATAACCAAACCTCCAGGTTTGATTACTGCGTGGTTTAGATCCATACCACAGCCTGGAGCAGATAGATGCTTAGGACAAATGATGAAATGGATAGCTCTTGTAAATTCAAATTTGGAGTTTGAAAGTCCTTTGGCCTAGTGCAAGTCCTCATGGACTGTCGGAGAGCTGAAGGCAGTAATCACATGCCAGTCACATTTGGTCACTTCCCCAGATGCACTTTTATGAAACCAGAAAGGAATCGTCCTGCTGAATATCTAGTCATCGATTACAATAGCGTTGGAGTGCAGAATTGCTGCTTCACTCCTGAAGAGCTGCATCTGGAAGTGACCATGAAAAAAGCTGCATCTGGCTCAAATCACCCTACCTGTCCTTCAGTGCATTGCACTCATCTTTTGCAATGTCAGTGTCGATGTTCAGCTGTTAAGATTTTCCTGTTACTCCCCGTGAAGTTAATGTCTCTTCCTTTTTACCTTGATGCCGCCCTTCTTAGGGTTTCATTTCTATTATGGAGAAATGAAATTGCTGACCAACAAGAAAGAGTTTGGTTGTGGGCTGGTTTTGTTATTTGGTGGGGCTTTTTCTGAGCACAGAAAAAAGAACTATGCCAAAAGATGGACGTAAGTGGTGAAAATATTTGCGGTTAGGGACTCCAGTTTGCTCTGGTGTGTCATTTTAACTGCTAAATGCACAATTCAGTTTTCAAGCTGAAATCTTCCTCCCTGTCCTCCACTCACAAACATGTCTAAAAGCTCAATTACTTTTCAGTAGTTTTCTTACTTTTTGCGCAAGAAAAAAAGTACTATATTTTACCCTAGTTTACCATCATGATGGGATACACACACTTAAAGCTCAGAACAGGCCTACCTATGGTGCTAATGAGTGGTCAGATCTATGGACTGACTGCTCTTACAAATCACCACATCAGACTGAAGATAAAGCCACATGTGGGCAATGTGGTCACTCTTGTGGAAGAAAATCTTTCAGGTAATGCAGATGTACATTGCTAGCCCCATTCTGCCTCCTCCTGGCACCTTCTTTCCGCGGGGGATAGATTTGGTTGTGTGCTGTATTTTGCTGGTCTGTTTGCCCTGATTCAAAACCATGCAAGGTGTGCAGGTACAGAACCAGTTACATTTGTTAGGCCAGGTGACCAGGTTGGAGTCTCCTACCCCTAAGACCACGTATACTTGCACAAGGACCGAAGGTTATCCTTGTTGCCTAGTAAAGAAAATGATGATGGCGACTGTCATAAATGCAATGCAGAGACACTTCTGGCCAGCCTTTTAAGTTGTGTGTGAGTGATGAAAAGGCAGAGTGTATGCAATGGAAGATCTGTCACTGGAGGTCCAGCGTCCCTCATGCCATCTGCACTTTACTGGGGACTTGCCATCTTCCGTAATACAACTATGCCTACAAAATCATTATGAGAAGATAAAGCTAACTGGAGTACTCTTAAGGTTTATTTAAACCAGCCTTAGAAAAATTATTTCAGATTAAAAGAGATATTGGAGGCCTAGGGTATTATCAAATTGTTTTCTTGGCTCATACCACTGTTGCTATTTAAAGTATGTATTCTGTAATGCCCGTGTTATTAAACATTACAGTATTAGGTATTTTTATAGCATTGAAGGAACATCCTTCTGTGTTTTATGGATGGAAGAATAATTATATCCCGTGACAAAAGCTTAGGAAGAGGAGCAGCTGTTCAGTCTTATCCAGTGGGAGCTGTCAGAACATATGGGTCTATTTTTCCAATTTTAGCTGAAATACTGAGGAAATTGGCATTCTTGATTATTTCTAACATAAAATAGAGCAGAAAGAAACCCTCCTTAATCCTCTGCATGCCATGATTAAATAGTGAATTTTATCCAATTCAAGTAGGTTCAAAGAGAACACAAGCAGAATACTTAAATCACAGAAAACAAAACACACAAATGCCAGGAGAATTCTGGAAGTTATTTTCATATGAAAAAGGGTGTCTTTCTGCACACTACTTCCTCCTTGAGCCTGCCTGTTGACAGGAGTTTTTCATTTAAAAGCACAGTTAGGATAAAATTTGTGTTGTTCCATATTACTCTATCACAACTACCCTCTCCCTATGGTAAGAAATGGGTATTTTATGTCACGTGCTTGTATAATGATAGCTCAGAGTTTAAGCCCGAATAAAAAAATTACTTTTATGTTGATTTCACATATTTCTTAGAAATATTTTTAAAGATAAGATGGAATCATGATAGTGATGATACAGAACTCTCAAAAAAAATCTCAAAAGAAAATAATATTTTGGACTGCTTTGGCATTCAGTGTTTGGTAAAACCCCTACAATGAACCACAAACCCAAAGCAAACAGGCCATTGGATGAAAAGAATAGAATAGCCCCACTAGTTAAAATCGAGAACAGAGTCAGTAATGTACCAAATTGCAGCTTTCTCCATATCTTTAGTACTGGAAGTACTGGTGTTTTACTCCATGGGATAACTGTTGTGAGACAAGAAAATGGAGAGATTTACCTCCCTTCCCCTTTTAAAAAAATCATCAGTAAGGGATGGGGGATGGGGGGTGGGGGGGGGTGGGGAGGTGTTTCTGTTTTTTTCCTGTTGGGTAAAAGTAAAAAAAATTAGGTTAGAGAAGATCAAAATTGCCATTAAAAAACCCAGATACAATCACTGTGTGACAAGTAATTGTCTTTGTTCATGCAATAGAACTGTATAATCTTGCCAGTGGAAACAGGCCTTGTGCTTTTTGGTTCTATGCATCTCATCGGGTTCTAAAATGGGCTCTGAAGAGAGTCGTTCCCATGAGACAACGGTGACCACTGTTGTTCCCTGCAGTTGATACCAGCCATGATGCTATTTTGCCATTGCGGCACATGTTACTGCAGTAATGCACTTTGAAACAAGCTGGCAGTTACTGAGAACATATGGTCTGGAGTGTTGCATTCACATTTCGGGCCAAGAAAGGTTGTGTCTATTCTGTAGTCCACTTGCGAAAATTTAACTTGGGACTTTCCTGTCAAACAGTCTTTACTCTGGCTACCAGGCTTTTCAGTTCATAGCTGTGAACAAAGAGCAGTTGCCAACACTTTAAAGCACGATGCTAATAATAACCCCTGCAATGTATTAGGAGAAAAAGCTGCAGGTATGATTATGGAGGAGGAAGTTGGAAGAAAGAACAAACGAGCCTGTTTTGAACAGATTCCACTCCTAAAACTGGAGCTGGGATTTTAAAAGAGTGTTAGGTTGCACATACGTTTTGTTCCACCCTAAGATGCCATTTCGAATCTTTTTGGGGCATGCTTTCACACTTCAATGACCCAGACTTTGTAATTCCAAACAAGGATGTTTTCCCTAGTGCAAGAGGAACTTCAGTATTTTTAACTGCTTTAGTGGATTTTTGACCTCTTTAAACTGCTTTTCTGCCTTTTTAAATCAGCATAAAAATGGGATATGAACTCTTTAGCTCTTCCTGTGCAGGGACTCGGCATTGATGACTACTGCCTAAAAAAAAATGTTGTGGTTCCTGATTGTGGAAACCTGTCACTTAGCAGAAGCATAACTGGGAATATCTCTCCTCATCCATCACTGACTTGAGCAACTTGTGTAATTCCTGCACTTCACAAGCAGCTGCAATGGCATGGTACAAAAGACCTATCATACAATAATTAACGAAAGTTCCTAATGTCCTTGAGAAACACTTTTTCATGCTCCTTTTTTGCCCAAGAACCAAGAAATAGAACTTTGCAATGTATAAATCTACTTAGCTGCTCTATTTATTTTAACAAGCAGAAAAAGCATATTGGCAAAATGATAAATCAGTTCCCCAGGGTACTTATCAACCATAAAAAATAATGCAAAAATAATAAATTCAAAGTATTTACAGCAGGTGGAGCTATACATTTTGCTTTGATCATATGTTACATGATACTGCCAGATAAAATGTGTCTGGCAAGAACAACACCAATGGTACCGTCTAACCAAGGGATGGAGTTAGTCAATAGAAGGCTGCATAATTGCATAAATTACTGCAATTAACTCTCCTGGAAATAATCCTTATAACACCAACAGAAACAGCAACTCAGGAAAAGATTAGTGCTGTATATTGGTCTCAGTAGAAATCACAACTCCGGTCTAAGGCTTTGTTGTATCTGCCCAGCAATTTGAAGGTACTCCTGACCCTGTTGCCTTTTGTTTACCATCAGGTAAGATAAGCACTGAAGAGAGAACAAAGGTTTCAGTACAAACTAGTAACCAGGATATATGCCGGATGGCCACAGGTTATCTTTAGGAGGTCTGGGCTCTGGTACAACCAAAGTGTGCATTCTCAGATTACTTGCATATGGTTCCTTACCTGAAATGAAACTTGTGCTTGTCTTCATTGCTGCCGTGACCCAGATGGGTATGTTTCCTATGCTGCATTCGCATCTTCTTTAAGCTATAAAGTGTGTTTACACAGCAAGGGTAAGGGAGATTATTTTTGCAGTTTTCATCAGAATTACTTTTATCCCAGAACACTTAGAAGAAATCAAGTTCAACAATTCCTGTCTTACTGCATTTAAATTCAAACTAAAGTTTGGATCCCATACTCTTGTAAAAGTTTACTCTACTCCCACCTTCTGAGCTGATTCATCTTGCATATTTGAACTTCATCCCCTGCAGTCCACTTGCAAATTCCTAACCACATTGTTGATTGCAAAAAAATTTAACCCAATTTAAAAAAATTCACAAACATTTTGTCCTCCACTTAGTATCATTCATGACACCAATAAAACCTACTGGTCTCAAATTTTATCTAGAGTTTTTAAAGTTAAAGTAATGCAGAGGTGGTAGATGCCCCATCCCTAGAAGCATTCGGGCTCAGGTTGGATGGGGCTCTGAGCAACCTGATCTAGTTGAAGTTGTCCCTGCTCATTGCAGCGGGGTTGGACTAGATGATCCTTAAAGGTCCCTTCCAACCCAAACCATTCTATGGTTCTATGATTCTGTAAGTCAGTACTGCTAACAGGACTGGACCCAAATATCCCAAATTCTCAACAGCATTATGAATATTCTCTTACTACCTACAAGGATTAGGTATGGGAGAGGACGGTCCAATAGGCAGGTAGCAGCTACTCCAGGCGTGGTGAGAAACACATTGAAAGCATGTGAGATTTGATTTTGTAGAAGGAACAGAGGAGCTTTTACAGTTCCTCAAGCATGATACCCACCAAACTTTTAGAGAACCCCATTCCCCATACACTGTTTTCTTTGTCTGTGTTTATGCAGTTTAGATATATTTTTCAGGAGATACATCATGAGGCTGATTCTGAACTGTATTGAATCTCTGTTGTACTTTATTTTCTTTTTCTCATATACTGCAAAGGGAATTAAGGTGTAGAGGGAAGAACGCAGTAAACAGGAATCAGTACCGCACCTAGTAATTTACTAATCCACAAGTCTAAACATTTGCATAGAAACAGGCCAGATAAACTGAATTGTAAGAACAGTAAGTAATTAAGCACAACTGGTTTTGTAAGCTTTCTCATGGCTTGCCTTTATAAGGCATTTATATGCATTAATAAATTAATACATCTTCACCTTTATAAAAATACAGAATTCATTCTGTTTGTTGATCAGAATAAAAGTTTAGATTCTTTATTCAACATCAAAAGTTGCTTTTTGGGGTAGGTGGGGAAACAATGCACTTCATTAATTTGCTGTGTTTACTGAGATCTCAGCTAAAAAAGGAATATAATTTCTGACCATGAAAATTAATAAATAGATAACAATAACACATAATAAAATACATAATATATAAAATATATAATATATATAGTAATAATGAAGAAATAAGTAAGAACAAAATGGTTCTCTCTCCTGAACTGAGAATTTTGAAGATAGGGAGGAAAAAGGACAAACCCACAGATAACAGATTATATACAGGAAGCCTGTCCATTTATTTCAAAATTGGAGATTTTATAAAATAAATTGGAACTATTCACTAGTAAATACTATTCTTATTACAGCATAACAGTTTCTAAAAACATTTTCTAGTGTACCAACTATACAGAATAAAATATTTCTTTCTCACAAAAATTAGCTTTGAGCAACAAGTGCAAACATCCAATACACACCACTGACTGAAAGCATTCAGAAGAAATGTATTCAAAAGTACGCAAAAATGCATCTCCTTCAGTATATCTTTTGATACCACTCAAATCATCCCAGCATTTGTTCTTGTTTAAATAACCATCATTCCTCACCACTTGCCAAAGAGAAACATGTATTTAAAATATTACATTCCTTACTTACATATGATTTCTTCAGGATAAAAGGCCTTCATTAACTCTTTAGCAAACTAGCACTTTAGAGATTACATTTTAAACTGGAGAACATTAATCACAAAGGTAAAACAGTTTATTCAGCTTTTTACACAGCAGAATACAATAGCACAGTGGTATGCCTATTAAATATGCTTTGTTCAAGACAAAAGCAGAAGTTGAACTTTTTATTACAATAAAAATAGACTTATTTGACCTGTGTAAGTTATTTGGCATTAAAAAGTGATGGCATTATTTGTCTCAAAAATAAGCAGCATATAATTTGATTTAATATTTATATGTAATATAACTTGATTTGAATCAGACCAGTCATTTCTAACTAAACAATGGTGATTGTCAGTTATAGTCCTACTAATGGCTGTGGATCAGGACCCCCCTGTACAAACTGGTCCTTGGACACAGAGCAGATCTGTTCTGTGAATCAAAGAGATTCCAGGAAGGCCCAATGGAAGTAATGAAACTATCTGGGGAATAAAATATTACCTGACCTGAACACAGCAGTGAAGGCCAGGATCTAGCCATTCTTGGAAGGGTAGGTTTTAGTATTTCTGAGTTAAAATTATTTATTTTTATTGCCCCTTCAAACTTTTCATGAAGAAAGAAGTATATTAATCACCCAGGGGGAAATTTTCTATTCCAGAGACATAAACTTAGACGTTCCCCTCATGGTGAGAAAATAACACAGGTCTCATTTTTCCATATCAGCAGTAGCAGCTGCCTGGAAAGGAGTCATCAAAAGTGCCACTGAGGTGGAAGGAAGTTTTCCATGTCTCACATTTAGAGGAGGAAAGAAATACTTTGATATTCCACAGTTTCAGTTAAGATAGCCATGATATGAACATGGCACTTGAAAGTAAAAGGTATATAGTGAAAATAAAAGCATGTGAGAATATTATTTTATACCTTTTATTTTCATTAAAGATAGTAAGCAAGCTATCCCATTCAGAGTATGACTTTTCCGTATCATTTAATGTGCTTATATGTCCCATCCTCCTGCATGAGCAGCTTCACAATCTTGGGGCAGCATGGGCTGGAACAAGCCATACTGCAAGTGCTCTTTAGATGCAGACCTGGAACATGAACAAATGTAAGTTGGGCAGCTGTAAATTAGCGTTCTCAGTGGTATGCGGAGGGAAGAATTTGACGTTATTTACCTGACAAAAAACTGCACAGTGTGGAAATACAAAAACTCGGGGGTTTTTTTTTACCTCCATTCAGATCCACTATCTATTAGCTCAATGGAAAACAGCAGGCAACCTAATGTCAGGGCAAGGGCTTTCAGCTGTAGTGGTTTGGCAACTTTCACGGCTACATCCCAGACTGTAACCTCACCCTCATCTTCCAGCCATCCATTCCCCGCTGCTGTTCTCTTAAGCAAAAATAGAAGTAGAGGTTAACATCCTAAAAGAAAAAGAGGGTTAATACCGCAGAATTTAGGCAAACAAATGCTACGTGTACGATGAGGTTAACGGAACTCAGTGGCATTGTTTGGGTACATTGGATTTCAGGGGGTCCAGCGCTAGGGGCAATGCATAGGCTGCAGCTACTTCCTGGCCTATGTGATTGTCGTCAATTTAAGTCCCCTCAGGGCCAGATCCTGTAGCGTGTGCTTAGCACACAGATGGGTTGTGTTGACTTCCACAGAAGTAGAGGAACTGAACACATCACTGGATGCATTCAAGTTTGCGCTTGGCAAGAAGGGACTCCAAGTACTTAAAGCTAGCGTGAGTGATAATGCACTATTATAACTATTACCTTGTTAGATGGCTGAACATGATGCCACATAGACTGGCCAAATTAATCTTCTAAAGCTCTGATTCTGTGGGGATTGGTGCAGAAAACCCTAAAAAACCCCACTGGGTTTTGCATGGTACCCGTGTAAACTCAGTGGAGCACTACTTGGATAAAGAAGTTACAGCCATACTGAGCTGGAGTAAACTGAGAGTCTCCAGAAGATGTACAGGATTTAAGTGTGTTTAAACACCAAATATCGACATGTAGAAATTTCAGCCTCAGGAAGCTTTAATGGAAGAAAGCAGCTTAATCACTCAGTATATTTTGCAACTTTAGCTGAAAGTTTAACATCACAAAATGACACATTGCTATGCAGCTTTAAGAATCACACAATTGTATTCAGTCATTTCCCATGTTTTTCAAGTCTACTGTTCATTAAAAACCCTTCTGCTTTTTGCAGTTTCCAGTTTTCCTATGGATGACACAAGCAATGCATAGCTTAATGTTCATTCTCATGAGTCATAATTAATAAATAATCATATCACATACATAGAATTTTACAGGTACTCTTAAAATGGTTTTACAGTTCTATTAAATATATAGATAAAATAATCACTGCTATATAAAAAATCATTTTAAAACAGCTGAACTCTCAAGCTTTGCATAAAATTCTGTAGACACATTCATTACAATCTAGAAACTCAATAAAAATACATTTTAGAGCTCAATCCATCAAAAATATTCATGGCACAAAAGTGATTGTCATTTTTTTTCTGTAATCTGTGCTTGCCCTACCTTTGCACTGATCATTTCCTACAATTTAGCAAAGGCTATATTCAATTCAGTTTGTAGATTATGTGACCGTTTAACTCGAACTCTATCTGTCCCATAAACATTTAGCAGGGTTCTGTCTAACAGCTTACCTTTCCTTGCACTTTCTATAAAATCCCAATGAAACATTTTGGAGTTAAGTTACGTGACTACAGTAACATTGAACCATCTTATTATAGATGTCTCTCAGTCTTTAATGGTGCTTTTGTGAACACCAAACATCCTTTACGCAGTGATCCTCGAGCACTTCCTGACACTTACACTTCACAATCATATGCTACCCACACATCTGCTCAACAACAACGGGTTTTAGGAAGGGTCTTAGCAGATTGGTACCCTTGTGTATCTGAATTCTGCTGCTAAATCAAAATACCAAATGCGCCAGTTCAAGCTTAGCATTTTCCAAAATCCTAGACAAAAATTCAGGAAAAACTTCCTTAATCAGACAGTGCACATATCTGTTGGAAAATGGATACATGACAGATTACCCACCAGCCTTTAAAACCTCCACTACCTCAAGCCAGTCCTCTAGCCGGCAAGTTAAATCAGGCTTTGACACAGTGAATGCCTCACAATCAGGCTTTTAGACTGAATAGCTCAGAATAGGACACAAAGACCAGCCATAGGCATCATTTTCAGAATGGGGCACTTGCATTGAGGGATTGGATCTTGCAGCGTGGAAGAAGAGATGCAGGTTTACAGGTCAATTTAAGTGGGTGAAGCTGCTGCTTCTTTAGATGTTATTTGTTGCAGTTCCAAGTAATGGCAAAACTCCTGAGGAGTTCAGTCTCTTTATGCACAGCTGATGATACCCGTATAATCACTCTTAGCTTTTTACCTGGGATCTTCTCACCCATGGAATGGCTGAGTAAGGTACGCTGCTTCTGTTATAGCAGCACCACAACCATACCAACCCAGATATGGCAAGCAACTTAATACCTAGTACCATGGACTAATTTAGTATTCTTTTCAGCTATTTTGCATGGAAGGAACAATCTCCATCCCTTAATGGGATGCGCTGGAAAGCATACATTAGTTTAAACATTAGCTGCGACGATCAGGACAATTGCTGCATGCTGTTTGACATTTAAACTACCCATCTCACTGTTTCAGTCACTGTTCATCAGTGGGAAGTAAGAAGGAAAACCCTAGGTTTTCTTCCTATTGGAAGAAAATACTGTGTAATGAAATTGTCAGCATCAGTGCATTCCCATTCACTTTTCCATTCTTTATGGACGTCAGTTGTTTAGATGAGACATGCAAAGACTTTCTGATTAATTCTCTTAGGAGGAGGGAGAGAAGACAGGAGGGAGCTTACTTCACTTGATTGAACTTTTGATAGCTGTAAAGTTCCGTGAGTTGGATGCGTCTAAGAGACTAATCCTACTCCAGATTATCTCTGCTGAAGACTAAGAAACATGGAAGAACCAGAGAGTAAGATAAAAAAGCTCAGAAAAAGTTGTCGTAAACTGAAGGAGCCTGTGAAGAGTGGCACATAATGAAAACCTGCCAACACTTTTGCTCCAAACTAATGTGCATTGCTACTTGCTGCTATTAAATAGATGCTGTACCCCAAGCCTGGTATTCACTGGGTTTTAGGATAGAGATATCAAGTTTCTTGTATTGTTTCATTCTTTCAGAGAAAAAGCACTAGCCCTTCAATGTTATATTTAAGCCTGTATGAAGAAAGCATCGTCAAAAATTCTAATACAGGTTTTCTTTCAGAAGAAAATATCACTGTCATCATCACCAAGCACAAACATGTTCCTGCATCACAACATCAGATGACTCAAAATGTTGAACATTTTCATCAGCAAGTTGAAAGACTAATTTTTTAGCGTATGTTGATTTACACTGAATTAAGTTGGGAAATTTAGATCTGTTCCTCACCAAGCACAAAGGATCTTATTTTTAGATTTGTGGGGTGAATCCAGCTCTAGTCAATGGTGACAGGAAAGAATAGGAAAGATTTCAGTTTTCTGTTGACTGAAAGAGGTTCAGAAATTTATCTTCAATGTTTAAGATCTCCTGCCGTGCACTGCTGCTATTGAATTCTAACTGCAGCTCAGAATAAAAATCCCAGGGAAACAAAAACCTTATGAAGAAGAATGAAGTGTGATGGACAGTTAGGATTATCCCAGCAGATAACATGACTACAGACAGGTACCTGCAAATAAATGAAGTTCTTAGTTCAGCTGAAAACTAAGCCAGGGCAGAGATACACCTTATGCTAAAACAAAATATTTAAAACTTACAGCCATACGTTGTAACTTTTGCTCAGTGAAAATTATAAACCCCTCATTTTATGAAGCACACTGCAGCCAACCTTGCAAATTTTCAGGTGGATGCAGCAACATGATGTAGTCTCATAAAGCATACTACGAAACCAAAAATGTCCTGATGAAAAATAGTGACTTCACTAAAAATCACACAGAGAAAAATTACTGCTATCAAATTGAATTTGAAGACTTCTCTTTTATCCTGTAATGCACAGGTACACCTTCTCTGCCAAAAATCATAAACCAAATATCCTGAAGTAATCACTGATGTGGACAAAAATTACAAGATGCAGAAGTGGCTCAACCATGTTTGTGTACAAGCCACAGGAGTCTCTTCAGTTGCCCTAGAAAGTCAATGCCAGCTGTCAGCATTTCTCTGTATTTGATTTTTTATCTGTCTTTTCTTTCTTTATTGATTTGGGCATTTAAAGGATATTTCTAATCCTTTTACCATGCACTTGTGCCTTAACAGTAGTATCAGCAAATTATTATTATTTTTCTGTCTTCAAAAAAGAGGGTATCTCCACATGGTCTGCTAAGTAAAAACAGCAGAGAAAAGAAGAAACAGCCTCAGAAGCAGTGAGGTACTTAAAAAAAAAACCAAAGAAAAAACAAAACCAAAACCATGGTATCTCTTCCTGAAAAAACTGCAAAGTTTCTTGATGGCCACCATCAGTAATGTACAAGGAGTCTTATTTCTTCAGGTATTCACTACAGAATTTTCTGGGCCAAGATTCCCCATATGATCCCTCCTAAGAAGCAGCTGGCATGTATGTTCTTCACACTGAATAGAATTATAGAATTATTTAGGTTGGAGAAGATCTTTGAGATCATCAAGTCCAACAGTTAAAACAGGACTGCCAAGTCCATCACTAAACCATGTTCCTAACTACTGCATCTACGTGTTTTTTAAAAACCTCCAGGGATGGTGACTCAGCCACTTCCCCGGACAGTCTGTTCTAATGCTTCTCCGCACCCAACTTATTCCCATGAATTAAACATAAGAAAAGGTGCAGGATAAAAATGAATTTAGATTCTAAAAACCCAAACTCCCCTACCCAAATAAACCATCAACCTGATTTTGTTGCTCCAGTTGATTGCCGTTGGAATTGTAATCAGTTCCTGGGGTAGGCATGTTCCACCACCTGCAGCTCTGCTCTGCCTCCAGCTCTTCCAAAGAATTCAATGGAAAATGTGAAAAAGCATTTCTAGCCTTGCCCTTGTAGATGGGCCAGATTCATGGGCAAGCCAGCACCACCCCTCTTCCACAGCTGTCTGGCCCTACATAACTAAACGAAGCCAGAAGAATGATTTTTGAAGACTAGAGCTCTGGATTATTCATATTTCTACTGATAATTATCTGGTTTTATTTAGCATCTTATAAAGCAAGGCACAAATGTACAAAATTGCGTCTACTAAATCTGGTCAATTTTATATATATGTACACAATTATCTAATATAAAATGTGCTTAGACACTGTCATAGCACAACAGTAGAGGAACTGAGGACAACCTGATAATGAACACAAATACCAGGTCCTACATTTCTGTTTGTGCTTCACCTGAAGGAGCATATTCATATGCAGATACACAAAGCAATCCAGCCACCATCCTTTATTTTTCCCCACCTCACAGAGATTAAACTTTGTTGCTAAGAAGATGTGGAAGGAGTAAAAGGCAGTAGACCAGCACCCAGAAGAAAATGATGAAGTAGAATAGCTCTGGCTGGTCAACGATAGTAATCTCATGAGTTGGTGCTGGAGTCTCACTTGCTTCCAAGTCCTTTTTCTTCCTGAAAACAGGAGGGAATTTGATAAGAGGCAGGCAAAAGAAGACACACACACACACAGAGTTAATATTTACTGTAAAGATCAGAGGGTGGACTAAAAGACAGCAGTTTAATGAACCATTTCAATCTAGGCAGTTGGAGTCCAAGCTAGACTAGGAGGTGCATAATGGGCCTCAGCAGTGTGTTCCCTTAGGAGCCAATGTACGTAGCAATTAATCCTCTGAAAATTCTGGGCAAATTCTCAGGTAGTTTAAATACATGCTGTTACAGTACAGTCCTTTGGTTTCCATCAGTCAAAAAGATGCCCTTTTATATTCAGAACAGTAAACATAGCTCTGGGCAACACATACCACACTTTCACAATTTTACTTATACACTGTATCTGACTTGGTACACTTTCCCAAAATCATCTACATTCAGAGCTTCTCATGTCAGACATCAGAACATTAAGCAGAAAAAGCCCAAGACTTCCAGAAACCAGTTAGCAGTTGAGGTTTTGTAGGACAACTCCAAAATTTGAACTTTCCAAAATTCCAGCTGTAGTTCTTAAGGGCAAAGCCTGATGGACTCTGCCAGTGCCACTGAGCTCTCACAAAGAGAAGAAAAGGTCTCAGAAAGGCACAGGATGGTACACTCATTTTACGATTTTATAATACTGTATGATCACCTGCTGGTAGGCTATTTTTTAATCTACTTTTGGAGAAAACTGAGTTTTGTCCTGTTTTTGTGAGTCTTGTCTAGTTTGGGGCATCCTACTTGCTCAGATACATGCTTGAGTATTACACAAGTGGTCAGCAAACAGCTATTCATGAATTTTTTAAGAGAAGCGTAAGTGAGATCAGGACTGGATCCCGATAATATTTTGTGTGCTTTCTGCATTTAAATGCAACCATCATTTTATCTAGAAGTTCTGGGAGGTACTACTCAGTATCAGCTGAGAGGGAAAACCTAGAGCAATCCTTGGTTCTTACAGATACACAGAACCTAATACCAAAAAGATACACACGCTGTGCTCAGGATCCATCACCCTAAGTGTAAACTAAACACAAATACAAATTATAAAAACTCCTGGGTGCTTTAAAAAGGAGAGGCCAGAATTCCACTGAAGTATTGTCTTTCCCTAGCACTGAGCATACTAAATATTGTCTTGACAGCCTTCTAAACCTGGAAAGAGTCATCACTGCCAGAGGGCCTCATCTTTGAAGTCCTCCCACTCTTTTCTTGGTGTGAAATCTCCACCAAGTGGGGAAAGTGCTCACGGTCTTTCTTAGACAGCTGAATCTTTCTTCTCAAGTCAAGAAAACGCATTTTAGTCAAGGGGGAGACTGAGCAGTAAGGAAGTTTCACACCTTACACCTATGGGAAATACGGACTCTGAGCCGTTACACAAGACATCCAGTCAGTCTCTACCATTACGGTTAATTTTCATTTCCCTTTGTAACATTGTTAGAAATACTTAGGAGTTATGGATTCCTTGCCAAAGGCTTTGTCTGAATAAGAATGACTCACCTGATAATTAACGGATTTTCACCCATATCTGTCACCTTCTGCTCATTTACACCATACATTGCCTTAAACAAACCAGGAATAGATTATTAAAAAAAAAAAAATAAAATTCAGCATTTCTCAAAGTTGGTAACTGTGTTTATTTTATGCAGAGTATCTCTAACATTTGCTCAAATAAAATGTAAGTGTGCTTATAAATTTATTCCCTGCTAGCACATCCACCACTGCGGTCTGGTAACACACACAGAAAAGGAAAAAAGTTGTGAAACGAAGCTCCCCTTATTCATATATATTTCTAGTAGCTCTGACAGTGTTGCAAAACCAAAGCATCTGTGTGAAACCCCCGTTCATTGAACACTGGTGGCAGCATTTCTTTAAAACTCTAAGATGCTCAGAATTTTATTTTGTACTGAAAAGAGTCATATTCCTATCCTTGCTCAGTGTGCCCAGACTGCTGATGCTGTCCCGTCCTTCTGACTTAAAATATGAAAATCCAGAGCTCATTTGTATAGCGTGCTCTCCAGAAACCAGTATGAATTACGTTTGCCAGTAAGGATGCAGTTTCACATTACAACTAAAATTCTTTTAGGGTTATCTGGTGCTACTGAGATAGTACAATACACAGCTACTACAAAGGAGAGGGAAAGGGCCCAGTCTTTCATAAAAAGTGCACTTCGGGAAACACCCAGCATTTTTGCAGGACCAGGACCAAGACACCAATATACATACAGAGAATGCACAAACTAAAAGACACTGGAGCAGCAAATAAAGGTAGCTTCAAAGAAGCAAAATGATGCAAAATACAGTTAGAACAAAGTAAGCCTCAGAGTTACAATAGATTTAATTGTATTAGGTACTAATTTGTCGGTTTGTTCAAGGTTCAATAACGTTCAGTTTCATATGTTTAGGAGAGTTCAGTAAAGCATTTCAGCTATGCCTGGTTTTGGCACTATATTTATTAGAAGTCACAGGGCTTTTGTATTATCGCAGAGCTTTATATATAGAGTAGACGCTCTTACAGTATGTGAACTTTTGCAGTTTAAGAGAGACAGAGAAACAGTGAGAGGTAAATTTCCACATACTTACCTCCTCAGAAGTATTAGGAAATCTTTTTCGGAGATAAGTGTTGGAGTCACTGTCATTGGTTCTGAAATGCATGTAAAAGCAAAGTTTTTTAAATTCCTAAAGCTAAGCTGTGTTTTGACTTCAAAGAGAGCCACTGCAATTGCACATGCTAGTTCTAAGCTATGCAAAACCACAAATATGCTTTGTTGCATGTGTTAGGATATGGACTTGAATTTATCAGTAACATGATAAAAAATAGCTTTTGGAAAATTTGACCCACAATAAAAAACCCATATGCTCAAATTGGACCCTTCTCTGAAAAGTGGTATTTTATAGGGGTTTTGCACCTTTGACATCATTGATATTTAAGTGAGAGTATACCCGAGGTTTTATGGCTGTCTCTATAAATCCAAAATTGACAAACCTTGCAGGGAACAGAAAGCGTTAAGGAGACAATGGGTTTTTCTAAGCAAACTCTTTCAAATTCATTGAAGTGCTATAGTGATAAGCATCAACAAATGCTTCATGCCATGCGGTTCATGTCCTGCTCAAATAAACGTATTTATTTGAGGAATAAGAACTAAATTATAATGTAAGAGGGAACACAGGTGAATGGAGTAAAATTAGCTGAGTGCCTCCGTACTGGGTCTGGCTGGGGTGCGGGTGCAGTAAACTTTCCCTACAGCAGCCCCTACAGCGCTGTGCTTTCTATCTGTAGTTAGAATGGTGCTGGTAACACACCCATATTTTTTGACTGTTGCTAAGCAGTGCTCGAACAGCACCAAGGCTGTTGCTCCAATCCCCCTGCCCCAAAGGCTAGTAGGCTGAGGCTGGGCAAGAGGTATATTCCATATCATATCACGTTACGATCATATAACATCGTATGATATAGATATAACATATCATCAGAGAAAGGAAGAAGCTGACAGCTGGACACACACGCTCTCATTATTAAGGCATTTGTCTTCTGAAGCAAGCACTATGCCTGCTGAGGCCCTGCTTCCCAGGAAGTGGCTGGACATCACCTGCTGATGGGAAGCAGACAGTTAGTCTTTTTTTGTGTGTGTCTCCTTTTGCTTTGCTTTTTTTCATTAAACTGCCTTTACGTCGACCCATGAGTTAGTCATCTTATTTTCTCCCCCCATCCAGCTGAGGATGGGGAGTGAGAGAGTGGCTTGGTGGGTGCCTGGTGGCCAGCCAAGGTCAGCCTACCACAATCTCATTCGCTTGTTCATAGACAGAAAAAAAGTCCAGCAAATGTCTGTTGGAATGGAGCAATGTCACGCGTCCATGTAACGTCACAATGCACACAGGTTATTTCATCTATGTTACAAAACACTATTTCTGTTAGGAAAACAGTTATAACACTGCTGTGTTCAAAATGCACTGGGGTTCCAGTTGGGTTTTGTACAGCAAAGTTTGTATAGTAAAGTCAAATCAAGACCCATTGGCACTGAATCACTCATGTTCAAGAGAAACACAGGAAGAAGCCAATGAGTCCCGGTACACTGCTCCTAAAAGAAGTCTACAGGAAACATCCAGCGGGCAGGGCACACTTCAAAAGACCAGGCATTCATACCAGTTAGGTCAGGGGTCCTCAAACCATGGCCCATGGGCCAGATACGGCCCCCCAGGGTCCTCAATCCGGCCCCCGGTATTTACAGACACACACACACACACACCCCTGCCGGGGGTTGGGGGGGGAAACCAAGCAGCCGCAGATGGCTGCCTGCCACTGCATCCGCACACCGGCCCCCTGGTTACAAAGTCTGAGGACCCCTGAGTTAGGTTAAGACAATGTTAGTATGAAATACCTGGTCATTTCCTGGCAAACAGCAATTTCTTCCAGTTTATCTTGTGACAGAGTAGCAGTGGCAACTTCTGAGACCTGTAGGTCTTCTTCAATCGTATTTTTCCCTTCTTCCTCCCTATTGCTACTTTCTTCTGGTCTCTTTATGGCTACTGATAAATCCTCAAGGTGCTCTACTATGGTCTGTTGAAAGTAAGAAACATTTTGCATTAGTCAACAAGACCGATTCCCCATCCTTCCAAGCCCTTCCATGTATCTTAGTGATGCAGCCAACTCAGATGCTAAATTGCATGTAGTATGAGATTGGAAGCCTCACTAAAGAGAATAAAAAGCAATCAATTTCTTAAAAATAATTTTGGATACATTGAGCTATAAAGTATCCTCAGTTCCATGTATATACAATTAGTTGTCAGTTATTTTTATATAAGAAGTCATGACATGGTACGGCTCTTTGAATTAATCCGCTACGACTTTTTAAAATCTATCCCCAATTAATCTTTGAAGCTAACAGCAAATTGACTTCATTACTCTAGTAAGTGTCAGGACCAAAACATGTCCAAGGAACTTGTCTAGGCAACATGTAGAATAACATTAAATTAACACATTCCTGAAAAACAGTCCAAAATTACTGCGCTGGAAAATGTGTACAGCAATTCAAAATCGGTGTCTGCAAGAAGAGGTGCAGTAGCAAATTACCTAAATCCAATACACAGAACAATTACTAAGGATCCCCCCTCTTTCTCCTCCTCCAGTGTAGAAAAGCCTTCACTTTACCCATCTAAGTTATCCTACTCAAATTGGTTTAAGCTTTTGTAGGCAAACTTCTTTGGATTCAGACCTTTGCCTGCATCCCTTCTGTATCAGCTATACTACTTTCTGTTCATCTTTTTACAAATTCTTAAAAATACCCTCTGTGATAATCTTTTATGCCTAGGGATTATACAGGAGACTCAAACTACTTTAGAACATAATTAAAATTCACATTTTTGCACTACTGTTAGTATTAGGACTTGATTCTCTCTTTTAATGTCACATCTTCTGAGGGATCTGCAATTCCATTCATTCCAGTAGAGGGCTGTGGCAAACAGTGTAATGGACAGGAAGCCAAGTACATTTTAGGTACTTCTTCAAAACTTTGCAAAACGAAAGCAAATGAAAACATTGAGGTCAGATGCTAGCCCCCATATAAACACAACGAATAAAAAATAAAATACCTCGGGATGCGGTGGAACAGGGGAATCTTGATGGCTGGTGGCCTTTTCGCCATCTTTTTCAATTTCTAACTCTTCTCTTACTAGTAATGGCACTTCTTTTTCATCGGAAGAATTCATGTCGCTGTTAATATCTGTTGTTTCTTCCTCACTGTTCTCAGTATCTATTTCTGATGGAGGGACACTTATCTTATTCCCTAAGTCTGGATCTGGAGCATCTTCCTTGTTGTTCTGTTCTAGTAAGCCCTTCTCACACAAAACATCTGTTACTGTTTCAGAAGAAGCTTTGTCATTTTCAGTATCATAACCTTCAGTATCAATACAAGGCTCAAGATAAGCATTTAAAACTGCTGATATGGGAACATTGTAATGTGGATAATAAAAGAGATCATGGGGTATTACAGATACTTTTGAAGAACTGGGTGGCACTTCAGCTGAAAACTCAACTTCATCAGAGCTGTTCATGTCCTCTGGATTTTTAGGTACATCTGAGAGAGAGTCATCAGATGTTTCATCCTGTGTAGATAGTTCTTGGCTTTTGAGATTAGAACCATTCAGTGAGCAATGGTTAGTTTCTATTGTCTCAAAGACAGATGATTGCTTTGTATGTTCATTTTGTGGAAGTTTCAGTATTTCCTCATTTAGAAGATGAAGAACATACTTATGCGTATTTTCTTCTTTTGAGGTATCTTCTGGTAAAAGAACTGAAGTCTGGGGTTTGCTCTCTTCTACTTTATTTATAGATTCATCTGTAAGTATACCTGAAGTCCAGGATAATGGACTCAAAGAAGAAGTATTGGCTGAAAGGCTCTTAGTTTCATTGTCATATTCAGTAGAGGTTTCTTTAGTTAATTCTTCAGAGTAGTCTTCAAAAGAGTCAACAGAATTTTTCTGATCTGTCAGAACAGCTGGAGAAAGGTCATCGTTCTGTTTCAGTGGATCGTCAGATATGCCCCCTTCACCTGGCATGACTTTATCACTTAGAACCTCCCAAGAGGAATTGGACTCAAAACTGACAGATCCTGTAATTTTCAGTGAGGTAGGCCTCCGAGGCTCCTCTTCAGACGTTTCCTGTGAGTCACCTAACACTTGACTCAATTTCCCATTACATTTTTCAGGAACGGTTTCTGATTGGATTCTCTCAGGGGTGTCATGAATATGAACCTTTGGAGGAGCAGGATGACTCCTCTCATGATTAACAGTATACATATTTTCTTCACTTTCACTTAAAATCAAGATTTTGCCTTCCTTTTCTGAAGGTGTATCTTTGATGTGGACATACGTGGACTCAATTGGAAGCTCCTTGTCAGGATCTGTAAAGTCTTCCTGTAAGTGATGATATGCCATTAAAAGACAAATCATACCTCAGATACCATTTTACTTTTCCCAAACACTAAAGAAGGAATAACCACCTAGCCCATCGCCCCATTACCTTGTGAATGGCCAATTAATGACTCACTCAATTTCAATGTAGGGAAAGCAATTTGGCAAGTCAAGTGACTTGAACAAAGCTCAATGTCAAGGAGCCACCTGTACAGGAAGATTAAAATGCAGACAAGCCTACTCCTCAGTTGTTAATGGATTCATCTCCCTGCTGCACCTGTGGAGACAACTGTCTTGGCTTTTGACACAATCTCAAACCCTGGGAATAAAATAAATCTAACAAGTCTACTAAATCCACTGTGAAATATATTAATATACTAGATTATTCCATTCCAACAGACTGATCTAAAAGTAAAATAAGTAGGCTTTTTCTTTGTCCATTAAAATACCCACAAGTCTTAATGTCAACAAATCTTATGGCTCATTTAATCTAATAATAACTAGATTATTAAAATAATTTTAATTCCAGTGACTTTAGTAATGTTCACCAATTTTATAAGCTACAAAATACATACAAACTGGATTCTTCAGTCAAGAAATGAGCGGAAAAGCCTTTCATGTAGGAACCATCATTTATGTGCATGTACTTTAGCACAAAAACTTGCCCAGATACTCAGGGGACACTGAGTCCCTCGGGGACCTTTTCAAACCGAAAAGACTATGTTGAACTAGGTTTGTCTGGAACTAGGAGCAGCCTCCACAACACTTTTTCAGCTTATGCAGATCTCTTCTCCAGTTGCTTGGACTTCACATTTTTCCTGGAGTTTTCTGTCTCCTATCTTTTAATTCCACTATAAGATTAACCTGTGTTTCTCCAAAAGACCTTTGTCAATCCCTGACACTGTCAGTCCCTGTTTGCTCCTCAATTCTGTATTTTTGATAATGGCTGCATTGAAGTCCTGGTCCTTTAAGCTGTGGTTTACTTCACGCTTACAATGAGCGCTTTTGACTACTGCACTGACAGGATTCAGCCTCTGGTACCTTGTGTTTGATACGTGCTAAATTCAGATTGATTGTGGCCCTCAAACGTCAAAAGACAGAAGTCAAAATGAAATTCAAAGTCCAATGAATCATCATAGATGAAGGGATAAATTTCAGCCTTATTTAAGAGTAGTATAGCAAAGTAGTAAAGATCTGTGTAACCAGTTCTAACCACTGAAAGTTATAACTGGATGTGTTTAAAAGCACAATTCTACCTAAGCATTTTAGCAATCACCAATGAAAGCCTATTTGACTGGATTTAATGAAAATATGAAAAATTAAATCTGAGTTTGTGGTTTATTTTAAATAGCTTAGCAAGACACCTGGAAGATACATACAGCAATATCTGACTTTATTAAGTACATCAAAGCAAATTAAAAACATGATGTGATATAAGAGTAAACACATACCCCTTCCAGCTCTGGGAAATGTTCCAGAAACTGCGCCACGTATGTCACAATTGACTGTTCATCGGGTGATTCTACCATGATATCTATGGAGACAGATGCAAGAGGCTTGAGCACACATGGTTTTAAAATGCTCTTGAAGAGGAATAGATTGTCAGACATTTATCCTGCCTTTATGATGAGAGAAGTAACAGCTACACTTTTCTTTTTCTGACAAATAAGAAAAATACTTTCCACTGTTGATGGTACTCAAAAGAGTTCTCATCTTACTCACATTGATTTTTTCCTATTTCCAAACACATACCTAACCTGATCAGGGTCCCTTTTCATCTACCTTCATACTGTCATTTATGTTGATGTCACTAGACAGTGATCTTGTTGAGTGACAGCACAGAGGTTTATTTTTAGCAGGATGTCCCAGTCTTCTAACAGGTGACCCGTGAAAGTGCAAATAACCAATCTGTATCAATCATAAAATCAAGACCTAACACCTGTCTAGCAGAGTTCAGTAAAAAACACTGTAAAGCAGCTCCGTTTATATGCATATATTTCTATACACATACATGTATTTATATATGTAAAGATGAGCATACATATCTCTATATATGTATTGTAAAGGAAAAACTGGGAGATGTAAATACAGCTGAATAGATATCTACCCATTTTCCTAGTATGGCAGACTTGCACACTTCATCCTGGAGTGACATTTAGTCTCTGCAGACTGTAGGTGTCATAAAACAGTGCTGATGCAATGAGACACCTCTCAGCACAACAGGGTGGTGATTAATGCCCGCTAGTAGCGCCGATGTCACACAGCACCTAAACATTAACCAGGACCAGCGTACCTAGCTAAACGTATGGTAAGAGCTCTGCCCCCAGTAAGCTTACAGATATTACTGGAAGCATACGACTATAAGCCAGTGATCAATTCTTTTTTATTTTTCTTATCAATCAGCCCAACACACTGATCACATCAACAGCCTAATCACTGGGAGGCTTTTGGTAGGTATCACAACGCAATATTCATGAATTCATTACAGTTTCAATGTTACCCAACAAAGTTGATGTAGGAGTTTTACCTTCTGGTTCTAGGAGCCGAGGAACACCCAGCTTATTCTGTGCTATGCTGAAAGCATCCTCCAGGTTTTCTCGAGCTGATTTCTCCAGTGCTTGCTTCATGTCTACCAAAGTAGAGTCTATTGCTTTTATGACAGCTAAGAAAGCAAGGCCACTCCTCCAACTGCTGGTAAAGTCCTGAACTGCAACACCGTACCTAAACACAATTACATACAGTTCACATAGGTGGCTGTTACAAAATCCAAAGTAAAGGCATCATAATTTTCAAAGGCTCCTGAAAGTTAAATGTAAGGTTGCTGAGTTGCACTAGTCACATTTGAGATCTTTCTGGATTTCAAAACACGCTAAATAAGATCCATAAAACACATGGATTCACAAACTGGATTAGAGCGGCTAACAGCTGACATAAACCTGCTTGTAGGAAGTAGTTAGTAAAAACAAAGCCCTCAAGAACTCAGCAACCACATTTAACATTCACAAAACCGAATGTCTCTGTGATTCCTGTTTCTGTTGCTTTCCAGCATTTTAATATCATAGCTTAGGAAGACTGCCAAAACTCAAATATTTAAAAACATTAAGCACAAATGATTCACATTCCTGTGTACTAGGCCTTCTATAGGAGAAAATTGTGCTTTGCCAAATGCAAATGGGGTCAGTGTATGTATAAACCACAAGTGTGTTAGATGCCCAGAGTTTTGAAGGGAAGAAAAAAACCATCAAGCTTGCAATGAAATACAGCCCCAGAATAGAAAATCCTGCACAGGTCACTGGATAACGTGATTATAATGATGCTATTACATTTTTAATAGTGCAGTTGCAAGAAAAATTTTCTCCTATTAGACGTTTTCAATTTGTAATCTTTGACTGGACTGAAAAGTCTATGGCCTTTACTTCTCTGGTCCTCACTTTCCTTGTACCACCTCCCTGTTAATGGCAGTATCAGCATTATTTTGGGACTACAGCTGTGCTTCCTCTGTGGTCTGCACTGGCAGCACTGAACTATGGACCTCAATGGGACAAGTCTATCTGCACAACAAGCACCCTTAGCTTCACTGGAGATAACCAAGGGGTAATATGGCCCACAGGACAAAGTGTTTAGGTTGTAAATTTGTATCTTCAACACTAGACACAAAACATTTGTGTTCACAGGCAGATTTGGATTTCTAAATCCATAAACAGACAAAAATGGCAAATATTCAGCTATCCGACTTGTGTAAGTTTGAGCCATGCCCTCTTTAAAACTCTCTGGCAGTCATTGCTTCAGATAACAATATATGTAAAATACATGCCAAGCATTTACACAAGCACAAGAAGTCTTCCACTAAAGTTTTTTAATCCGACAGTAACTCTGCCAAGGTAAAGCATTAGTAGACAAAATGATTTGGTGAAATAACTGCTTTTTTATTAAAGAGGGGAGAGATGTTTTAAGCAATGGAAGTGGACCTAAACGTTAGACATTCATGAGAACTGATTTAAGATTTACCTCCTTCCCCTCTTGAATTCTAGGAACAATAGGGGCTCTATCCTTCAAGGCACTCTACGGTACACAGGCAAGCTCCCTCAGGGCTGCTGATTAATTTAAAAGGCTGTTGCTAAAGTATTTCAATATATTTATTTTTTCAGTTCACCCCTTGTTTATGCCTCCCCTTAAATTAGCAAAAGATACCAAACAGACTGCATGAAAGCCAAGGGGTAGGGGGAGGAGGCAATGATCCTGTTTTAAACCGTGCCAAGCAGATTTGTGCAAGTTAACATTTAACACTCAAATCATGAAGCCAGCAGCACACACAGCTTCAAGGTCAGATGGCTGCTGTAGACACAAGGCCGTAGTAATATACCCCCTTCAGAGACCGTGTGCTTGCAAACTTTGAAAGCAGACGAAGCCACAGCGCACAGTAACACACACAAGGGGCAGGAGAGAGAAAAGGGATTCAGCTTCAAAAAGGCAGGCAGCAAAACACGGTTTTACACAAGGGTTTGTTAGCTTACTTTCTGGTTTTCCTCTGAACCCAGATCAAAAGGGCTCTGATGGCTTTCCGCTGATCCTTCACTGTAACAGACATGTTTCTCTCCACACTGGGAGTGCTGGGGTGGGATGTGTCTGACTCTGGACCACTGGGCCCAGAAGACAGGCTGGAGGAGGAGGAGTTCCTGTTGAGGTTGCCTGTCAGCTCCTTAATCTGTAATAAAAGGCAAAACACGCAGTGCTCTGGTTTAACACTGGCTGCGTGGAGAACTCACTGCTTGTTTTCATGCAATCTTTAAAGATACCAGTGCCATAACTGAATTCTAAAAGGTAACTGTAGTCCTGTCCACTGTAACTCTCACCTCGGACTGCACAGCTGAGACAGCCAGCATCATCCCAGCTGGCAACCCCAGGGAACAGAACGGGCAAGGTTCATGATGAACTGAGCAAATTCACATTAAACAAAAAACAAAGAAACGTGTCCTTGAAAGAAAAGTTAGCTTAATTGAAATCGCTCTTTTCACAGAACTTGTTTAAGTGAAATATTTTTGGTCAAGAAATGGTGACCTGCAGCAGCACTCCTGTTCTTGGTCAGCATTTGAGTCCAAATTATCCACTCTGCTGCTTTTAGGTCCCCCATGCCCTCTGCTGCAGGGGTGACAGATTCTGGTCGCACCTTCTCTGCCTGTGAGTCTGTCTGGTCAAACTAGTGCTGTTCAGCTTGAGGAGCTCAGTCAGGGAGAGAAACTGCAATACAACTTTGAGATTATTTAACCTATAGCCACTTTTTAAATGAGCCCAAGAGAATGAAGGAGCCCTGCAGTCTTACAAGGCTGCAGAACCCTCCTGCCGTCACTCTCCGTTCGTTAGAATTTGTAGGTGCTGCCCAGAAGGTAATTTTCAAAATACATGCAGATTAGGGAGCAGTTTTAATCTAAGCCTGGGACTAAATCAATTTGCAGGATCAAATCAGTTTTTTCAGTTCCAGGCTCTTCAAGACCTTTCACTTGGCCATCTACATTAGTTGCGAATTTTTGCCATGTTGAGCAAGTCTCTGGAGATCAGTGATTCCACATGGAATTTCCCACCACACTGGACCAAATCCAGAAAAGGCTATTGAAAATAAACTGTGACCTGGAACCAAACCTGAGATGTTGGTTCAGATCCAAGGAATCTGGAACAGAACCCTGAGAAGGCACAGGAGAGAAGGAAAAGTAGTAATCTGAAGCTCTAATTCTGGTCCAAGTCAAACAAGGGCTTAAATTGTCTCCTGTTTACACCAAAACACGTCCAATGAAGTAAAATGAAAGCAGCTGCAGGTATTAAATTAGCCTATGTTAGGAGAGAAAAGCTCGGGTTTAGCATGCTTAATTATGTTCTTTAGGATTAAAAATCAATTTAAAAATCAGTATCCAGCTGGAATAGATTGATACCATAAAGATTGTTCACTTACAATTAAAGTATTCAAGTTTTATTACCTGAAAAAACAAGATTATATTCCATATTAGTCCAAGTACCAGAGAGGAATTTCCATCTGCTATTTCTGCTGCATCGATGCTAACAAGCTTTACCTGTAGAAGATCATAAATTCAGAGCTGAACTCAAAGAAGCAAGGCAAATGCAAATAATGCACTCAGACTACTGGCTATGTCCACAACAATTCCGCCACTGACTGGCCAGCCAAAAAAGCAATACTGGAATCTCGTGTTAATAATAATTTGCCCTGATCACAACCACCCTGCTCATGGAACTCTTATCTCAAACCCCCAGCACAGTCTGTAGAACCTAAGTGAGCCCAGTTCTGCATCCTCAGGACCACAAATGTGTTTCCTCCATACAAAAGTGGAACAAGATGGTGCCCTGTCCAGCAGATCCTATTCTTAAAAAATAGAGCGTCACTTCTTGCACAAAAATTAAAATCTTAATAGGATCTGCTTACTTCTGTTCTGCTATGCATCTCCTTTCTCCTCGCTAGTCTCACCTTACACAGCTTGTCACAGAGTTCTGATTAGATCAGTTAGCAAAGGATAGGGTTGCCTAATCCAAGCAAACTCTAGACTTTCCCACACGGAGGTTTCTTCCCCCTGATAACACCAGGATGTTATTCTCTTTAGACAACACAGACTTGGTTTTGGCAAAGGTCATGGAGGAGGGAGGAAGCAAGGAGGCTGTCAGTACTGCATACAGCACCCAGACTGAGTTAAAGGCCAGCATACAGCCCATTTATCACTTAGAAATCCTGTACATGATGAATCACTTAGCAGTGCTTTACCCTCCTGCCCCAGTTCCATAGAAGCTTACTCTGACGGGTTCCACCCACTGCGGTTTAATATCTAACCCTACCCTGAAGCTCTTGGCAGCCAAGGCATTTTGCCAACACTTTCATCACCACCCTTCACTAACCGGTTTGGTTAAACTGAAAAAAGGAAAGCAAAATAACTTTATCTAGTGGTTCACACAACAGTTTTCAATCTTAGCAAGAAGACACCTCTAGCTGTCATATTTCAAGGGTCAGATTTCTTGCTAGCTCCAAGGTATTTGGCATGGGAAAATCTCAAAAGACCTAGTACATTTGAATAGCAGCTTTTGCAAAATGGGGAGCATGTGGCATTTATTGCTAGGCTGCTCTCAGCGTCAGTGCTGTCCTCTCACTGCTGCTTATGTTTGTCACTCAGTTCAGCAGAGATACCCAGCTAGAATCACAGAGTGGTCAGGGTTGGAAGGGACCTCTGGAGATATCTAGTCCAACCCCTTGCTAAAGCAGGTTCACCTCAAGTAGGTTGCACAGAATCACATCCAGGCAGGTTTTGAATGTCCCCAGAGGAGACTCCAGAACCGCGCTGGGCAGCGTGTTCCAGTGCTCTGGCACTCTCAAGGTAAAGAAGTTCTTCCTTGTATTCAGGTGGAACTGCCTGTGCTTCAGTTTGTGCCCGTTGCCCCTTGGCCTGTTGCTGGGCACCACTGAAAAGAGCCTGGCCCCATCCTCTTGGCACCCGCCCTTGAGATATTTGTAGACATTGATAAGATCCCTCTCAGTGTTCTCCAGGCTAAGGAGGCCCAGCTCTCTCAGCCTTTCCTCACAAGGGAGATGCTTCTTTGCAGCCTTCCACTGGACCCTCTCCAGCAGTTCCCTGTCTCTCTGGAACTGGGAAGCCCAGCGCTGGACACAGCACTCCAGATGCTGCCTCACCAGGGCAGAGCAGAGCAGGAGGATCACCTCCCTCGACCTGCTGGCCACGCTCCTCCCAATGCTCCCCAGAACCCACCGGCCTTCTGGCTCATGGGCAACTTGCTGTCCAAGAAGATACTGGCTGCTTACTTTTAAGGGAACAAGAAATCCATACAAAAGTAGGTGGTTTAGCGCTAGTAATTAAAAGGCTGCCTGTGTCTAAGGCTTCTCCTGCTTAGCCTTGCTCATGAAGGTTCCAGGTTGTCCCCTAGTGAGGTCCTGGCAATCAGACAGGATTCAGCTGCAGCTCTGCAATGTGTTGATATCAACTGAGAGAAAAAATCTCATGTGCCAGTGGGCGTGAGCTGGATTTGGGTAGAAAGCATCAACTGGGAAACCACTTAAGAAATAGGCGAACATGTGAAATATTTTGTAGCAGTTCTACAGCAGGACATGTAGACATTTAGGGCTGGATCAGCCCCTGCTGGAGGAGTTTCCAAAAGGAGACTGGAATACCTGGAAGTTACTGGACAACTTCTTGACTTTTCACATCCTCTCCTGGGGAAAAAGGCAAAGGAGGTTAAACCTCCCACATCTACGAGGACATAAAGAGATCCACTAAGACCTCACATCATGCTCATACCTGCACTGGGGTTTGCAGCGACTCCTGCACGACTAGCACTGCTGCAGGATCCCTGGAGCAAGAGCTATGCTCATTGCAGGGAAGCAGCAAAGTAACATCAGTTGCTGCTGTGTCATTCCATGCATGGCAGGGTTTTGCCCCTGTGTGCACACACCGGATCCCTCCTCACCCGTAAAGTTTACACCCTGCTGCAGTCCTTTATAGGACATAGTCCAATATTTGTTCTCTCTTGTGAAAGATCTTGGTATACCATGCATACGAGTTCTTACATGGCTGGGACTTCTCTTGACCCCATTACTTCTCAATGTTTTTCAACAGCCTCAAGACACAGGTCACATCCATAGGGCTTTGGAATAAAGCCCTAATGGGAGAAATAAAAAAAGAAGAATGAATCATTTAAAGCTAAAAGGTCTGATCTTGCGTGGTCACTTACAACTTTAGGAAGTGATGTTGCAGTAGTGCCACACTGACTATGAAGGAAGTTATATCCTTATGAGGTTTTAATTCCTGGAAGTATGCATTTATGTCATGTTCCCAGATTTCATTTTCTCTTGCCTTTGACTCATGGTAAGTTGCTGCAGCAGTTTACCAGACAAATACACGATTTGTAAGATTGAAAGTATTTCTGATGAAAGTCAGTCATCTGCCTTCAGTGTAACTGAAGTAATGCCACTAAGACTCAGTTCATAAAAATTACTTTTCTTTTTATTTTCTTTTAATATTAGGCTCCTAATCCTTTAATCCTGCTGAAGTTTTACATTATAAAATGAACAAATAATCCTTGTTTTAGACTCTGTAGGTGTACTTGTTGTGCATTTTTATGTGGCTTTTCAGCCTTGCTGCTAAGGTAAGGCACCGTGCCTTTAAGCAGTACATTTCTCTTGGGTACATGCAGGCATTAGACTAGTTACAGTTACAACAATTACAATTTGCAACATGCATCAGGAGAAAATAGTAAGACCAGCCTTTGGAAATACTCACGTTGCTGTCCTCCAAGAACTTAAGTGCTTTAGCTATGTTGTTCAAACGAAAAATTCGATGGGTTGAAGATTTGTATTCATGCATCTAGAAGAAATAAGAGCCACACTGTTTTTAAAAATGGTGGAATTATTCACTGCATCATACGAAGCTTAAAAAACTACAAACAGAGGCAAAATAAGCTAAGGAAAACTATCTAGGTAAAATTATTGCCATCTCTTCTGATCAGAAAAGTGCTTCAACTACGTGATCTGCCCTTAGTGTAGCAAAACAGGGTTAGCAACCAGCTTTTCTGCTCTCCAGATGTTATCACCCTTTAGACCTGCCACGTTGATTATTTATGCAGTCACTCCCCAGCCATGTTCAGTCACAGGATCAAATTTACCTGAAAATTCATAATAATAGTTTTTTTTTTCTCTTGAGTTAAATTAAATGATCCTAATTAGGAAGCATGAGCAGTTTTCATAGCAGGCACATAGGTGGGAGGCAGAAACCTTCACTGGCAGAAATGAAACAGATTTGTTGTGTGCCTGTCTGCCTGCAATTCCTCTTTGGCACACTGTTTTTTCCAGATGCATGCAGGAACATTTACCTGCCAGTGCAACAAGTTTGGCCAGCTGACCTTACCTCCTTCCTTGCCCTCCTCCCTGACCTCCCAGGGTATAACCTCGGGTCTGTCATGATGTTTCTGCCCCTTCAACTCCTTTCCAGCCTGGCACTCTGCATTCTGTATGAACGCACACAGAGACACTGCTGCTTCTGCTACAGCTCCTCAAAACTGCAAGAATATTAAAAAACGGTAGTTCTGACCATGTGACCACAGCGGCCATACATGCTGCAGTACGCAGATGGTTCAGTCACTGAAGAGTCACTGCAAGTGCATCTGCAGTGGTGAGACAGCTGCAGAGCAGGTCTCTCTTATCCAAGTATGATACCCACAGAGAAGAGGGTACTTGCTGACAAGAATGATGTAGAAAGAAAACATGAAAGTCAACTGCAATTGGTCATTTATATTTGCACTGGGTGTTTCCATTTCTGGTATGTGAAACTTTATACAGCTCCTACCAAGAAAGGAGGAGAGAAAAAAATTCTGATGAGGGAAGCTTTGCCCTTCTAATATAGATCACATCAGTAAGACTAATGAAACCTGAGCCAGGATACCAGAACTAAACTCACAACTACACCAGGTATCAGCAGACCTATGAAGCATCATAATGATCTTAGACAAAATAGAAACAGAATTTATAGATTAAAAAAAGTAATACAGCAAATATGTCTTTTCTTAATAATGTGACTGGGGTGATCTCCAAATGGAATATGTGAGCATTAATGTATTAAAGCCTTAAAAACCCTGAGGGGTAGGAATGTTTACACTTATCACAGACCATTTACACCTCATTGTTTTACATTTCCTTGAAACCTAAGTTACAACTCAGGACAGCAACCTGTAACATAAGGAAATCTGAACAAAGTTGCTGAAATAACTACTATAACCAAGACATGGGACCAAATTCACCTTTATTCCTTGGATGTCTATACACTGTTGCTTGTAACACACAGAGCTCCATACCTACAGAGGTTTCTCCCTCTTGCACACATACCAGCTTTTGTCCTGACAGGACTTCCAGCAGCGCCATCAAGATTTTGCCATCTTGTATATCAATAAACAAGTCTTTCACTTTCAGAGGAGGCTTGCGCTGTGAAGAAAAGAAACCAGGTAGTTTTTAAAGCAGTACTGCTTGGTAAGTCATCATTATTTCAGAGCGTAAGAAGAATTTTACAAGACAGAGGCACTAGAAGTACATCTTAGCCTGCAGGAAGAAAGGGCTGACTATTATTCACATCAGTGGCAATTCTGTCCTAGGAACATCAGAGCTAAAACTCAGATGTGGTATTCTTGTAACTGAGATCAGACACGGACTTATTCCAGATTTCCTGTAACAGAATCTCACCCTAAATACTCTGCTTTAGGAAGCGACCACCCAAGGGTTGGATGCTGATCCCTTAGACTAAGTCAAGTCCAGCAGAAACAAATACCTCTTTATGCTGAAATAAATCCATGATCTAGCTGGCCACAATGACGTGTCTCCTCTGTGAGGTTTCTGGTGGTGCCATTCTGTTTCCCAGTATTTTCTAAGTACTTTAAGTAGCAACTTCTTGTATTGTGTCTCTCTCGTCTCAGCAAATCTCCAAAAGGAACCATCTCCTCACTTCACCAAGGTGTCTGATGATGTGTGCACTGTGAGGCACACAGCCAAGTAAGCTCAGCCCTTAGGGGTAGTCTCAGCTGCAGCGATTATACTCTGTTCAGGTGTTACTCACGTGTCCCTGAAGAACCCAATCTTTTTATCTTTGGTTGGGCAATGCACTACTGTTTGATTAAGCACTGCTTCTGGCAAACTGGGACCACACATTTTCATTACTAGCCTTTAATCTAAAAAAGAGTAAAAAACAATGCTTCATACTGAAAAAAAGCTAAGTATTATCCATTTCAAAATGAAATAATCTATATGAAAGCCTCAAACCCAAACCTTTTTTATTCTTTCAGTACTTAAGACAAGAACAACCAGAACTCAGAAGCTGCAGACTACTCCTGATTATCCCATGACCAGCAGAACCTCTCAAAAGATGACCCAGATAGGATGGTCTGCTCAAAAAGGGGACACTGCACACCTTAAGTTTCCTGAATAAGTACGAGAAGGCAACTTCACTGCTGCCTTTAAAAGAAGGAAGCCACTCTGCAAGAAGTGCTTCTTTGAGGATAAAGACAGAAGCCACCTTACTTCATGAGTGTCCTTGGGGAATCACCTGTAATTAGAGTGCTCTAGCAAAGCTCTCGTTATTTACATAGGTATGTTTATTATGCCACTTCCAGGAAAAACATTAATATAGCATCAAACTTTTGCCCTTTCTTCAGAAAAGCATTTTTCTTTGTTGAACCAGAGAGGAAAATAATTTGTATGCACTCCAGAGAAAACAGTTCACCTGCCCACAAAGTTTCTAAGACTTCATATGCTTGGCACAGCAGAATTAACAGCACCCTACAGGCTTTTTTATGATCTAATACCTTCTGTAAATCAAAGACCTCCTCCACAGTCACATACTTGATAACCCTTTTTGACAACTTCCAAAATCACAGTTAGTTGAAAGCCCTAGAGCCTGATTCATGAAGGCATCACGTAACAACGCCTTCGTTCTGAAAGACCTTTGGGAGCAATTGCTAGCCAAAACATTTTCAACCAGCCTTATTCTGATTTTCCAGTGAGATTTAAGAGGATACCTTTGTTCCTTCAGCAAGACTCACTGCAGAGTGGTGGACTTCAGCAACATATTTATGTGATGCTTTTCTTCTAAAACCCTTTACTTCACTACGTCTAAAATGCAATCACTTCCCAACAACTACAGGAGCTAGACTGAGAGTCAGCTTGTAGCCCAAACTTTGTCCCAGTCTGTACTTTATGAAATTTAGCTACAGATACTAAAAGCACTGTGAAGTTCAAACTCCAGCCCAAGCTGGGACTTCATCTAGATCAGGAAGCTGGTCTCATTCCTTGATCCTCCACTAAACATTGCTGCTGTCTCAGTAATATTAAGATTTTTTTTCCTCTTTTTTCATCCTCAACAGCAGGAAAGTTGTCCTCTGGATGGCAGGCTACTCAGGATAGTTAGTACTTACCTACTATCAATAAGAACGGTAAATTAAGTTCAATAGCCATATTATGGTGTGATTAAGAAACAATTACATCTTAAATTCCAAAACCAATTACATCTTAAAGTCCAAAAATTAGTTTTCTAACATAAGTAGGTATGTAAAGAGCCCATCACACAGCTCCTACAAAACATGACTAACAAGGAATGTTTCCTGTCTGCAGATGTGGGAAGAAGCCAGGTTCTGAAGAACATGTCTTTGGCCATGGTGCCTCAGATGTTTGACCTTCCAGGCCAAGGAAGAACACAGTCATCATCACCTCAGAGCAGCCTCAACCACATTTGATTTTATTTGGGTACATTCTATGGGGAAATTCCAGCCTCATTATAACAGTCAGCAGCATTAAAGACTTCAATGCACCTGAGATGAACTAAAGCCAGCCAAGTATTCATTGCACCTGAAAAGCAATTTTCATTTACCCAGAAACATGCTTTCAGCTTCCCCTCATTCCCCTCCAAACATCCCCATATGCACAGAAGTCAACTTTGTTTCCAAATTTTAACTATCAAAAGAATTAACTGCAATATGTCTATGGTTGTGTCCTTGTATCCCAATATCAAGACTGTTTGTCAGCCTTACCTTTCCCAAATGTAGATTTATCCATCTGGTAAAGGTCCTCTTCTGTACATTTTCCCGTTCCACTGGAAATATCAGAAACAAAAAACAGTACTTAAGTTTCCAGAAGAGGGAAAGCTGGTAGGAAATTTCAAAAACTGATGCCAAAACCCTCAGAATTCATGACAGGCCCTGTGAGTAAAACAAATATATGCCAAATCGGGAGATATAAGGTTGAGCTATGATATTTTATTCTATTTCTTTGCCCAGACATGATCTATATACTTGTAGATGCATTCTAAAGGATGTCAGAAGAAATCTCTCTTAGTTTTGCAATCTTCCATGTAGCTTTTGAGAGGTGAACATCCATGTGTTGTGCACAGCTCTCCAGTGATGTTAGCCTCTGAGCAGGCAGCTTGACCCTTCTATGTCAATTTATAGGATTATTACTCTGACACCCTCATGCAAATTGGGCTGGTGTGGATTCCAATGTACTTACTTGCATGCACAAGGAAACAAGATCACATTAGCCAACACAACAATTTTGTCTTCATTCTTATGAATGGAAAAGCCTCATCAAATCTCATATTCCCAAGCTCCTAAGCAGTGCATTTAAAATCAAAATTCCAAGTCCCTAAATTGAAAAGTCATTTTATTTAGATTGCAATAAGATGAGGAGTGCTTGTTCCTTGCCAGAAGTGCTGTATGCTAGGTGCTGTACAAACAGCTCTTGGGCCAGCTGACGAGTTTTTAATCACATCTGCCATTTCCTGAATCCATTTCCATAGTGAACTACAGCAAAAGTGTAAGGGGAATCATATTACTGACCAACTCTCATTTACCTTCTAATATAAAGAAGTAAACCATATATTTAATATAAATGAAGTAGACTGACAAAGTAATATTTCATTTTAGAGACAATTATTCTCGAGTGGTTCTCAAATTTCTCTTGAATTAAGGAAATCTGGCAATTTATGAACAAAACCTATTAAATCTAGTTATATGCTGTATTTCAATTTACTCATAGAGCATATCAAATACATTTTAAAACCATTTTGTGTTTCTTCAGCCCTACAAAAATAGCTAACCGATCTACTGGGAAATCACATTCTGTAAAAGTCAGGTTTGTTTTTATTGGTCAGACTAATTATAGATTAAGTAGTAGCTTCCGTAAATCAAACTAATATTCTTCTTTTTGATCATTTTAACTGAAGGGTCAGCAGTCTCTGATCATATGTATAATTGTTTTCTGTATTTTGATGCATTGGAACAGAGCTTTCAGCATGAATTACATCTGTCACCAATGGCTGTTCAGGCCTTTTAAGTCCTCTTGTTCCTGTAAAACCTGATTTTATGTAAGATTGGTTAAAAAAATTCATTACCCCTCAAGTGCTTTAGAAAACATGGAAAATGCCAAACTAATTATTGCTGTTGGCTTTTCCTTTAAAATATCTTAGAAGAATGTGCACAGATTTGAAACAGCTCTCTACAAATGACACTGTAAATTATATTACAGATCCAGAATATCTGTAAAAAACCCATAGCATTTACCACCTACAAATCTTGAAGTACGATAAACTAAGAGACGTTACATATTTCCTGGGCTTCCCTTCCTTCAGCACCTCGGCCCCACAACTGGCTTTCCATGCACTCACACATCCACGGCTGAGGAGCAGAAGTGCTATGTGTCACCTAGGGTGTAGCTTCCACAATCAATCTGTTAAAATTAACTTTGAGGGTGGGTGGAGGTTAATGTTCAGCCAGATCTGTTTCCCGATATACTTCTTTTCATTCAAACACATGTATTGGTGCAAAGGGGAAGGCAGAATGGGTGCAGGAGCTAGCAGCAGGCAACGGGGCCACCTCTTTCTTAAGCTTCTCTGAAATGCTCAGGAATGCTCGGATGGGCACTGCCAGGTTTTGGAGAGGACAGGAGACCTTATCAAATGGGCTGGGTATACAGACTTCTAATGTCTAACAAAATCAGAAAGAAATCACAGGAAGGTACACAGAAGCAAAATAAATATTTTCTGATTTCACCAGAGGCTTGGTTTCCTCGTTTTGGGTCCTATTTTTCATCAGTCACTTTGGCAACCTTCATTTTCAGGGTAAATAAGGATTCAAAAGAGAGCTGTGTTTATTTACAGATCATCCATAAAGCTAAGCACACATTGGCTCCTAATTTTGCTGCAGAAATTCTGCCATCGACGCAAATTAGAGGTGCACATATGCCTCAAAGGATGGGAGAGCCAAGCTGGTATTACTGCTTCAGGAAGCTCACATATGAAAAAAAAAAAAAGGGAAAAAAAATAAAGGAAAAAAAGCAAAAGCACATTCAGGAAAGCATTTGCATATATACACAGGTTTCTGACACGAAACCAGTGGACATTTCTACAGCAAATAGCCTCTTTCCCGTAAGAACGATAACCCCAGAATGGACACTATCTGATCCTGTAATAGTCTAAAGCAATAGTAACTGGACAGGGAACAGGAAAGGGGAGGAAATGCGTTTATAAAATCCCTAAGGCAGACAAACTCCTAATGCAGTCCATATGCTCAATGGTAGAGTTAATGGGAAAAGTTCAGCACAGGTATTTACCGATGTGTGCCTTTAACTGTTATTCTCCTCCAGCTTTGTGGACCTCCCAGTTTCCGTACAGCCCCTCTTCTCCACCACCTTTTCATTTGAGACGATTGTAGAGACTCTATAAACTTTATACAGTTTCTATAAATTAAATGGAATCTTTTTTTCTCCTTCGCACCTACTATTGTATAAAAGTGAAGAAAATCATTCAAGTCTAAAGTTCCTAGGCTTATGTATATAGTTTACTGAAACTGCACTGTGTTTACTGGGCAGCTAGAGAGCAATAACACCATTATAAAATAATAATTACACAGACCATATGGCTGGCCTGCACACAAATCTTATGCTGGAAAAGAAGGATGCCTGCTGTGAGGGTTTGATTCAAAGATCTAATGCTGGAACACAGTAAAAAGTTAGGAATTGCCATTTTGGTTCAGCTCAGATCCTGACATAAGAGAAAAGTCATAAAGAGAAATTTTGACCACAACACAGAAACTGAGTCTTCCCTATTCTTCCAATAAGCCCAACCGCAACGTGGTTTTCCACGGTAGGGTCTAAGATGTTGCAGAGGCACAGTATTTATATTAAAGTACACAGGTAAGGCACTGACTGGCACTAGCTGCAATAATTTAGAGGGGAAGAAACCCCTAGAGAAGGAAAAGGTTTACTGCTAGGATGATGAGCCTACTGCATAACCCACACAGTTCTCTACCCCACAACTGTGTTCTGGAGGACAGCAGAATTTGGCAGAGTTTGGTTCTGCCACCGTATCTGCACCCTAGTTTGCAAATAAATATTCACAAAGATAGATACTCGGGTCTGTCACATCTTACGGCAACGGCAACTAATTTGTCACCGAATAAAACTAACTAGTTCAAAAAGCACTTGGGCAAATTCAGGGTCAAGCTGTTAATGGACAAGAGAGTTCGGCTGCTCTCCTTTGTGGCACTGTTTCCTTCCCTACCAGCCTAAAAATTCCTCAGGCATTTCCTGCTAATGCCATTCCTTCCTCCTTCAGATCTCCTCAAAGGTCACTACTGTTGCAATACCTGCAAGAAGCCAATCCCCTAACAATCTCTACATTCAACAGCAAATTTGAGATAGCAAATATTGATTTCCTTTTAAATACTATTTATTCTGTTGTTGTAGAACAAGTTACGAATAATTCTCTGAGGCACACCACCATGGGGCTGGGCACATGAAGGAACTATGAAATGTGGAAGCTGATTTGAGTGGAACAATTGTCGGTGTGTAATTACATGGCTTCAGAAAACTGCTTGATTTGCATGTATGGATATTACTCCAAAGCAAAGCAGAAGGTCACTTAAATTTATTTCCAAAGCTATTAGCATTTCATCCAGGATATCATCATCAGATGATGTTAAAACCTTCACAACAGGCCAAGCTGGCTTTTAAATCCACTTGCAACTTACCTTCAAGACATGTTGCTAACCACTAGTTTTATAACACACACAAAAGCCAGCTTCCTTGTTTCTACTGCAAGTTATAACCTCTATAGATACAAAACATACCTGTTATTAACATTAAGCAACTTTTCAAGACAGAAGTGGTGGTGTTGGCCACCAGACTGTGACAGAGGATGCTTTGACTGCCCTTGGCTTCAGAGGCAATAACTTGTGAGGAGAATCGTCCTATATCCACTTCATCAGTAACCAGTGGCCAGCCCAGAACCAGCTCATAATGTGTATGGCTCTGGAGGTATCTGAGCATCTACCAAAGTCTTGCATCAGGAGAAAATGGCACTTCTGATTACACAACAAAAATATATGAGCAAATGTATGATATTTAACTACAGCCTAACGCCAAGATGAAGCATGGTTCATACACCCTAAGTCCTGGGAAATGCAAATCCCTCTCCTTCTGCCTTCTTCACCCCAGAACCCTGGTTCACCTAGCCAAGCAACAGTCTGTAATGAACACACATCAAACAATCTACTTTTGAATTACCCCAACTCCAGGCCATTAAGTAAAACAAGAAGCGGATTTTAGCCTGGGCTTCATGATGTTCCTACACTGTGACTCTGCCTAGGTATTTCCGATTACTAGTCATTATACCATCAAGTCCAGATACTGTTTTCTCTGCAAACTTAATGTTCATGAAGGAAGCCAGACTGACACCTTCGAACTAAAATTGCTCATGTGCTGCCTGCAACGTTCCAAGTTTGTGCTACTGTGTCTCAAACACTGAAAAGTGTGTTTCCAGACGTGAAAGCCCATGTTGTTTTTACAGATCATGACCAGGCTGCCAGCAATACCATTAGCTAAAGAGAACTTCTTAGGTTTTTGGTTTAATTACGTTCATTAGACCCAGACTGATAGCACTGACTAGCCAGGGTGGATTTTGGTGTCAAACCAGCAAAAAAAGGGTGACGTCTGACTAAGATCTGCTTCTGTATACAGCGCAGCTGGGACATATGAATCCTAGCATGCTGTTCTACATTTTTTTGCTGTTCTACCTTTTTTTGCCTATATCGATGCAAGTAATTGCATATCCCTCACAGGCAAATAAAGGCCATGCTACTGGTTATCATATGCAGTCAGCCATTAGATACAGAATGTCGATGTTAGGTATGGGGTACCAACCAACAGCTGTAAGGAAACACAGACCCTTGTCCAGGAGAACTTTTACTGTTCAAACAGAACAGGTGGGACAAAGTCCAGATGCACAGACAAAAGACAGGGCACATGCAAGCAACACATCCAACACAGGAAGGGTGATTAGAGGTGAGCTGTAACAAAAACAAAAAAAGGGGGGGGGGGGTGAGAAGGGGAGACTGGGTGGGGGGTAGCAACTGACAGCAAAGCGAATGGAGACTTTAAGATGAAATATGTAAAGTAGGGCAGGGCTAAGTGCATGTAAATATTCTACTTTTGCTTCACTGCAACACAGAGTTACATTAAACACATTGAACTATGAACCCTCAGAGACTTCATCTGTATTATATACTTTCACAAGAGGCTGAAAAAATAGCTCACAATATAAGACAGCGTGTAGGAAAACACGTTCCTCTCCAGTCTATATGGTGCAGTCCAGCTACATTGCTCAGTGAGCACTCGGTACTTACAAGAAAATCTCCATATTTGTAGGGGTGTGAATTTTAATGGAATAATCAAAGTATAAGCAACAATTTTATCCAAACTGCCCACAAAATTCATTTTATAAGCTTCTGAATTCCAGGGAATTATATATTTTCCTTATGCTTAAGAAACCCCCAAACAGCTTAGAAGAATTTTCTTTTTGATCTATACAGGGGTTGAAGGCTTTGTTGTGTACCATATGCCAATTTGATGTAATTTGGAGCACATGAAATACTAAATCTTAAAAACTCTGGTTTTCTAAAGGAAACATTAACTACACTATATAATGTGAGAATGCTCTCAAGTTACCTCCTATGAAACAGGGCCTCTAAGCCTTCCAGATGAAGTTGTTAAGTTAATTGTTTGTTGAAACTAACCCATTTATTAGGGTCCTTATTAAATTTCTATGGCAGGTGTTGAAAGCTTGAGGCTTTTTCATTCCATCAAAGTTGCAGAGTCTGAGTCTTAGTGGTTTAAAATTCTTTAAAACTCAGGTTGGTGCTGAAGAACACAAACATCGCACCATCACAGGCATTACATTTTCATTAGCTGCAGCTAAACAGGTTTCTTTTGGAGTTCAGTGTCTGGTTATACCAAAATATTTACTGCTGCAATTGGTATATTAGGATTACATACACCAGACAAATATTGCAGGATGAATATGAGATTTCTAAAAAACTCTTAGTGCTTCAATCCTCACAATGTCTGAGACAGATGTTCCTCTTACCAAAGTATTAGAAAGATGCATTTACTTGTAAATTCTACTGGGCTCTGGAAGAGAAATCCTACATAAAATATTACTACTAGAGCTGATCAAAATAGCTTGCAATGAGAGGGATTTATTTCCCTCCCCTTGAAAACTAATTTGGTCATGGCAGATGGTAGAGATTCCCCTCCCTGTACCCTTCAATCACAAAGCAAACATCTTTGTTCTCATAACTTTTTATACACATGGAAAATGTTATTGAACAGATTAACAAAATTTCTCATTTACATACCAGGAATGTTCTTATGAAACAAAAACTGACAATTTAAAAAAAGAGGAATACCATTCTGTTCTGAACACTTTGAATGAAACAAACCAGTGTTTACTGGGAAGGTTACTGGACCCAACAAAGTAGTAATTCGGTTAAATTCAGTGGGTTTGGAACTGATCTAACAAGTGATTTAAGTGTCGATCCAGCAAGGGGTTTTCAGACTCTGCACACCTTTTGTGGTATGTTACATCTGTACAAGGAGTGAAATACCTCCTTCTGTACGTGAAAATTAACAGGATTTACTATTAGCAGCAATGGCATTAGGAGCGATGCATATTTACAACATCTTGGTTTGAGAGTTGCTCCTAGCCCAGGGTTTGCTGTGTTACAGTGCCATTTGCTGCACTAGTACTAGTTTCTACAAACAGTTCACCTCCTCAGTCTGCTGATGTTTCTTGGGAATATTTAGGTCCCCAGGTCTGCAGTGGACAAAATGCACAACGCTTGCCATTTCTGGAGCGTTGAACTCTGCTTCAAAGGGCAATGCTTAACTTCAGTTTCAACCTCTTGCACCTTTTCTACCTACTTGAGTATATCAGGTCTGATTCTCTTCACTTGCCCAAAAATAAAATCAGGAGTGCCCTTCTGAAATGAACAAAATTATAGTCACTGCATTCAGCAAGGTACCAGTTCACCCTCTCTTCTTGTTACTTAGAGGAATGGGAATGGCTCCTGAATCAAGTTCAAATCAACATGGTTTTACCAGCACTAGCACAGCCCTTTCCCTCCCACACAGAAAAGAATGCCTTGTACCTATACCAGTATTCATGTGTCACTCCTAACTGAAGATCTCTGTGCTCATCCTTTAGCACCTAAGAAGAAAACAACATCTTCCAGAGGCCACCCTACCTCAACCAAGTAAGGGCTAGTCACAAAGTCCAGGCTTTTTCATCTCCACTGCTCTGCATTTATCCTTGTTTGCTGTGGCAAACCTAGAAAGCCTAGACTGTGAAAAATTCCTTTTGTTTATGTTTTTTTCCTTCCAGAAAGGAAAAAAATCCATTTAGCTGGTTAATTTTGTTGAGACATCCAACGCTGAAATGCAGTAATATATTCTGGTTTACATCAGTTCTGACAAACGTGCTAAAGCCTGAATAATTTGAGATGAGAAAAAAAGCCCAACAAAACCCACACTATGTGTCAGGGTTGTTTCTTGACATTCAGGGTCAGATGAGAACTAGCATGGGCCTAGAGTCCCACTGTTCCCTGTGTCCATCAGTTAATGTTAATAAGTTGGTGGTTAACTGTACTTCAATGCATTTGAAACCACTGTAACTGAATTTGCGAGTAGAAGGAATAAAATGCAGGCACAGGAGATCTGCAACACATCCACTTCCAACAGAAGTCCTGGGCAGCTTCCTGAGCTCCTTTACAGGAGTCAGCCTTTAATACAAAATTTGAACTCTCACAATTAGTAACCAGGACCTTCAAAGAACGACAGGGTGGTACAGAAGGGCTGAGGAGACAACTGCTGGAGACGTATAATCTTCCTTGGAATTTGCCTTTACCTGTGGGAAACTTGTACTTAGTAGTTTCCTTTCCACAATCGGGTAAGGAAAAGCAACCACAAATGTGGTGTGACACAGAACTACCTTGCAGAAGCCATGAAATCACAAAGAATTGCTTATTGGGGTGCCTGTGGCTTCTGGATTTCTCCTTCCTGCTTCCCCCATTGTCCCCAAACAACTCGGGGACATTACCCAGCCAGTACATTACCCAAACCAAGAAATGCTTATGAAGCCTTCTGGACAGGACACTGCAGCGCTAGGAGAGGTTCAGAAGTAAAATGTGATTACACATGTGCAGTACTGCAAAAACAGTATTGAAAGCCAGAAAGGGTAACCCACTGCACGGACCACCAAAACCTACTGCAATGTTCAAGAAAGGCAGCAGCCTCAGATGGGTGTCCCCAGTGAAAAAGACACAGAATCACACTGCATTCTGCCTTTCTCCCACTTATCCATCCCTTTAATATCTCCTATCAAAGCCATTAAGCGGCACAGAAGAAACAAAACGAGGACCATGGTAGTCAGATGAATATTAGAAACATGCAGAAATACATGCAACTCCAATAGCAAAAGACTGAAGAGATTTGCAGAGATTAATATTAACTAGCACAAAATCCTGTGGCTTTGAAGGAATAAGCAGATGCTTTGTCCATTGTCGGCCAGACACGTGATCTGAAGCAGAAGGTACAAGACCATTCTTTGAGGGATGGAGAGGAAAACAAAACCAAAAACACAACACAAGAGACGGCAGCTATGCTGTAAGGTGCTGTGTCGCAGAGCAAGGCAACTGACATTTAAAAATGGATGAAGGCAAAGTGTAAGCTGCCAAAGTTAGATTAAAATGGCTAAAAAGCTGAACTACTGTAGAGGTCCTTTTTGAGATGCATTGTAAAATGCAAGAGCCTAGCAGCAACCAGTGGATACTTCTGAGGAGTTGCCATTTGTCTTAAATGACCTTCTGGGAAGTATGCTTCAAGAGTTACGCCTGCTTATCCAAGAAAAGTGTAGCTGCCACAGAAGTTACAGCCACATCAAGAACAGCAAAATTCTGAGCGTCCAGCTAAGTCAATCATGTAGCCTCCCGCCCCCACGAGACCCTGACCCTAACTCTGTCCCCCTCTAACCGTAACACAGGCTTTGTGGGCAGCATAGCAGAAAGCCTGGTCCCCTCTGCACATTGGTGAGCATTGCTTTAGGTAGCACACAGAACCATGAGTTGGAAGTCCTGGGCGTTACTCTGCGTGATGCTATCCAGCTGCCAAATGTTAGCAGAGAAACTATTTTTCTGAAGTCAGTAGCAGTCTTTCTTTTGCTCCAGCAGGCTTTCAGACCAGGCTATAATGTGTGAAGATCGTTTGGAAATAGCATTGGCACAGCTTCCCAATTAATCAAAACTAGAAGGTGTCAGACAAAATCTTGGACTGGGCTTGGAATGAGGTGTGCTATAACACTCAGGATCCCAGTTCTTCCCAAGAGTCTCCCAGAATGTGGCAGTGACTGACTGAAGCTCTTCACAGAGCTCCACATTTTCAGCTGTATGCCGGAAGGCAGGTTTCAGCAAACCTGTCAGGATGAAAACCCAAGGAAAAGAAATGTGTATACAGGTTTTTTTGTTTTGAGGCTTCAACACTAAAATAGTACCATTTTACAGCATTAAACTAATGCCGTCAAAAGACCAGAGCACAATGAGCTGTAGACTCTGCGTACATCTTCAACATGACACTATCATGCCTCCTGACTCTGTCACTGAATAGTTCACCTGTAGCCTCCAGGACAACAACCACCTTTCTACTTATTTTTTGCAATTCTTTTCTGAAATTCAAACATGAACATGGCAGGAATCATGAAAATTCACCCTTTCTCTTTCATGGCCCACACAGAACATCCACCCGGAAGAAAAAGCAAATATAAAAGAATTTGGACTTAAGTGCCAAGCAAATATTTGTGTTACTTATGGGCTTTTCCAGAAACAAAATTTACCAGAGAGGCATTCCTCATGTACAGTATTACTCATAGCAAGACAATCTTCTTTCAAGCAAACAAACTGTTACAACATAGCTAGGTGTTACAGCACCTTCAACCTGATGAGCTTTGTGATCCTCCTTACCAGACTTCACACCTCTGGGGACAAGACGTAGCATTGTGTTGTGTAGCAAAGGAGAAAAGGGGACCACCAAGAGCTTCAGGGACTAATTACCATGCAAGCAACAAGCTCTTCCTTTAATATACTCAATGGTTCTCATATGGTATCATATCTTTCCAAAAGGCAAGTTTAAAAAAAATAAAGCTCATGGAAAAAACACGTATTTTGTGGCTTTGAACTGTGCTCAACATGCATAACGATCCCTCCTGAGATGGATTTAAGAGATATACTTCAAAATGGAACATAAGCCATTCTATTTGCTATGTTAGCTTGTACTCAGAACAGTAATCAGACATTCCAGAGAAAGGTGGACCTTCAAATATATGTCATAGTCCACAGCACAAGAGGAATAAAGGCACTTTGGAAAGAGAAGGAGTTTTTGTCAGAGGGTCTGGCTTCTACAGACCACCCTTTGAATCAGTCTTCTACTTATATTTTTATTTCAGTGCCCATTGAAGTTGTTTTTTCCAAGCTTCCTGGTACTCTTGGCCACTCCTGAAGACTATTAGAGAGATGAAGACAAGGAACCGTTCAGTCACTGCAGCCTGCTTGGTGGGACTTCCAAGCTGCACCATGCAGAAGCGTAGTTCTACATACCCTTTAACCCAGTACAGATCTGCACTGCCACTAAGAGGCTTAGTAAACACTTCAGCCACGGACAGCACAAGGGAGTCAAACAGCGTTTTGGTAGCAGAGCTGTCCTGCTGTGTACATCAGCCCCTGGCCTGAGAGCACTTATATATCTAATAACACTACCCTATTAGCTCACTCTTCCATCCCCCAAAAGCTTTTGAACTGCCTTGCATCTCTCACCCCAAGCCTGAATGACAGGATTCTGGTTAATGTGTGTTCCTTGCATTTTTTTATCCATTTGCCACATCAAATCATGAATGTCAATAATGGGATAATGAATAATGGGAATAATGCAGAGCATGAGGACTGACAGCATTCCTACTGCTGTAGGAGTCAGAACAACTCTAATCAGTCAGCTCCTGTTCTGTCTCTTTTCTCACTCTGACAGGCACAACGGCCAATTCCAGCACAGAGGACAGCTGGTATGTGCTGGCTATGGCCAACAGGTGATGCATCCACCTTCTTCAGGCCTGCAGGTACCTACAGAGCTGGAATGTGCATGCTCTCCAACAGAAAGATCACTATTCGGCCTCCATTTTTCTTCATCTGTAGGATGTGAGATGGATGGATAAGCAACTGAAGAGGACAGTGAGGACACTGCTGCTTTTGGGACTACACACTCCAGTTCCTTACAGCAACTCAACTGGACAATCTAGTAAAACAGGAAAAGACACCTAAAGCACGAGGAAGGCTGTGTTGCATGCAGCCTCTGACATCAGCAACACCTTATCAACAACACTGAGATCAGCTGAGCTAATACAAGCATGGACATTTGAATTCTTGGTGAGAGAGGATGATCAGATTCTTTTCACTAAGGTCGTGTCTATGGCTTAGACTTAGAGACTTCAAAGCTGGTTTAGTACTATTTGTATAAGTCTTGTATAAGATTCTTACAAAACCCCCATGTATCTTGCAGAGCTGTATTAGAGCCGTATCAGAGCCATTCAGTCTTTGCGTGGTGTTTTAAGCAGAGAAGCTTTTGCAGATGGTCAAGGTCCTGTGCAGCAATCGGTGCGTTGCCTTGCTCACACCATTCAGCAACTGCTTAGCTTGGAGAGTCTGGTTTTAAGGTGAGAAGCTTAACTCTTGTGAACAGGATCTATTCTTTACAGCTGTATGAAATGGCCTGAGGCAAATCAATTATTTCAGGAATATGAGACCTAACTCGGGAGTTTCAAGAGCCTGAGTCAATATATCACCAATATCTGTCATTTTGGGGTCATGGAAAGACATTATTACATCTTCCAAGGACTGTGGCAGGCCTGGAAGTGTGCATGGCAATGAGCTTCATCAAAGCACTCACAGCACACAGGGTACACGCAAAGTCAGACCAGAGAATTGCATAATCATGACTAAAACAACATGATCATACAGCCAGTTCCCCTCAAGATTAGAAACACAATGAAATCTTCATAGAGAAAAAAAAATAATCAGGAACACAACTACCTGATTGCAGCCTCTTGCATGGCAACAGGGGAACAGTAAGCCTTTAAGCAAAAGATGCTACTTTGAAACTGAGGTATCATTAAGAAAAATAAAAGGATTCCCAATGCCAGACAGCATTTAGACTCTGCTACAACGTATTGCATGGAAGGTCACGGGTACCAGAGTATGACCTCTGTTAAAAATTACTATGTAGAAGATGGTGAGGAGAGGCCTAGAGTCTTAAATGTCTGAAGGAAACCCTTTGAAACCTTAGGCAAATTTCCATGATCTGTGTGCTTCTCAACTTTAACAGTAGAATCACTCATGGTATTGAAAGGATCTTGAAATTAAACACACACACACTGACTGTAAAGACAGGCAAATACTCTTGGTGACAACTACACAGTCAGGCCCTAATGTTTATAGAATAAGCAATTCATAAAATGATTTCTGTGATGCATCTATCTAACAATATCATAACTGCTGATCAGTAACATCATTTACCCAGCCAAGAAAGGAATGCCAATGGGACAACAGTGTGTCACTCTTGTGCTAGTTTTGTTTGCACTTGTATAAAGTTCAACCTCAGTGCAGTGAAGCTGTAAAGACAGCAACACTTTTTACTTACTAACTCTATGATACTGGAAGTAACCAAGGAGAAAAAGTACAACTGAACTTCATCAGCAGACCATTCTTCCCTTGCTCACCAACATGACATTCATAAGCAAGTCACTGGAAAATTCAGGATGGGGATTTTCTTTGGTGTAAGTTCACTTGCAAGAGAGTGAAACTTTTCATGATGATCTTTCAGTTTATTTCTCCATTAATTATAATGACTGCAATTTAACTGTAAGAATGGCTTTGAACCTGTACCTTCTTTATTCCAATTTATTTCTACAGCTGCAGAATTACATTGTTTAACTTTTCTTTCTTAAGTGGATTTCCTTTGGCTTTGGCTCCCATTTAATAAAGTGACGAGTTTACTGAAAACAGCCTTTGCAGTTTCAGTGGATTAGTTCGGTAAAGCCTAACTTGATTGAAAAATAACTTCACTCCGTGTTGCTTTACTGCCAGTCAGCTCACACTATTGACTACAGCTGTGTCTGGCTGCCAGACCAGTTATTTCACTTTTTGTTTGTTTTCAAACGGTCAGCAATAGCAATACCAATAACATGCACGCTCTTCATTTTCATGTTCTGTGGTGTGTGCAGAGGAGGTGTGACCCATCTGAGTGGAGACATCTTGTCAGAAGAGGGTTTTTCCTGCTTTGATGGGGATCAGCAGGTGATAAAAGCAAATATGGACCAAAGACAGTAATACAATTACTTACAATTCCATGCCAGATGAAACATGTCGGTGGCAATTAAGTGGGGAAAGCTTATCAGAAATCCCTAAGCACAGAATTTAATCATGATTTGATGCTATGACACCACAACCTGCTGCACACCTCTTTAAGGTCTGGAAAGCCTCCATCCCCCATTCATCTCACATCCTGCAGAGCTGGAACATGCATGCTTTCCAACAGAAAGATAGCTACTTGGCCTCCATTTTTCTTCATCTGTAGGATGTGAGATGGACGGACGAGAACCCAAAGAGAACAGTGAGGACACGACACTGCTGCTTTCGGGACAACACACTCCAGTTCCTTACAGCAACTCAACTGGACAATTCAGTAAAATAGGAAAAGACACCAAAAGCACGAGGAAGGCTGCCTGCCAGTCCTCATGTCCTCTGGGCACAGCTGTGTCCCGTAGAGACTCTTCCTTGACAGCACCCACAGCTAAAGATAGGCATCAGGACTTAGCTCTTATTTGTCTGCTAAACCAAACAGATTTAATCTGTAGTTCATTTTATTATGACATAAATAATAGTTACTCTGTTCTTTCAGCACTGAAAAGGTTTAATTTTATAGCTGTCGTATGGACAGTCACATTAAACCTCACATACGTAAGCAAAGGAAGAGTCTTTGACGTTAGCAGATGAGAAGCAAGGACCATGGGCCTTTCAAACTCCCAAGACAAACTTTATCTGCCCTCTTGTACCCTGGCCAGAAAACTAAAAACAGAGATAAATGCTGGCTTTTACAAATGCCAGTATTGGCTCCATTGTCTCTGCTGGTAAATTAATAACCAATTGATTTACTTCTGTGTCCACTAACAAAGGATTTCATTAAAGCTCCATTGTATAATTTCTTCTATTTATATACTTCCAGACCACACTCTCCATTTAAAAAAAAAAAAAAATATATATATAATCAGGTATAGAAGTACAATTATATAGCAAAGCACATATTTTTGTCACAGACAAAATGCAGGCAAGAAAAAACATTGAGTTTCTGAACAAGTAAATTACAATTTACAAAATAATGAAGAGAAGTACTTAGACATCTAAATTCATAGTATTTTCAATTTCAACAGAAATCTCCTTGGTATAAACTTTGCTTATTAATTGACAGCCAACAGTCTTCTAGAGAACTTGCCTGGTAAGAGAGCTGCCAAGGAGTTAAAAGATGAAACTGTCAGGTTTCAGGAGGAAGAGCTAGCCAAAGGAAAAACTTTCAGTCAGTATGAATTGCCCCTTTTTCTCTGGACTTCTAAATGCTTAATAAATGGATTCTTGCAGTTTTAGGGGCAAAGGGAAGAAATACTGATTTTACAAACAAGTTACAGCTAATTGACTTCTCTAATGTCACACAAGAAACCAAGTTACATCTAGAGCCTTGCTCTTTTAAGTCACACTTTGCATGGCACGCAAGGATATGCTTAGAAAGCGCTGCTTTGATTTCAGTTGCTATGCAAGCGACGGATCTTTAAACTGCAGCTTGTGTGGGCCCTTTTCTTAATGAAATCCACTGAGATACTGGACTCCACAGTTAAAATAGGTTTTACCATACAGGTCTAAAGTGCATAAATCTGGAGCAGAATGTACTTGCTATAAAAAGCAAGGGGGGAGGGGAGGGGGAAGTCTTCAAACTTATATTTGTCCCAAGAGTCACATAAAATTTCATGTCTCAGGGTTGTCTTCCACAGAAACTAATGTTTCCCTGGAAACATGCTTCTAAATACAGTTGCTCCACTCATATCTTGTACTAACAGTTTGTTCTTCAAGTACAGAGACAGGCTAATCAGTGCTGAGTTAGTATCCCTTGCCTGCTGTAGTCAAATCTTGTAATTTCTCAGGATCCATCTATTTTTAATATCTGAGAGTGCAACAGTAACCTGTGGTCCAGGTTACTTCCAAAAGTCAATGGATGGAAGCCCTCACACATTAGAAGGAACCCTAATTCATTTTTGACCTCTGGCATAAAAATGGTGATGCACTCCTGCTAAATACTCTCCAAATCTGAGACAGCTGGCACTTGAGCAGGCACTTCAGGGACTCCAAGAGAGGGACTGTGCTGACTTTGTACCATGTCTGGCACACTGGAGCACCAATCACTTACAAAAAAAAAGATCCAGAGCTGCTCCAGCTAAGCTATGATGAAATACACATTTCTGAGGAGCTCCAGGGAACCAGTGGAGGAAACCTGTGAAGTCACCATGGTGCTCAGTTTTACAAGATGGGCTCTCTCCTTGCTCAGGCACTAACATAAGCATTAGTCTTAGTTTCTTCACGGATAAAGCATAAATGCTGGTGAATACTTCACTGTTAGAGTGCAAAAAGAGCTGCTTACTTCCAGCATCCCTTCCTGGTTATCATGCATTGAACTTCTTGCCAATATCCACCTACAACCAGAAGGCAGTGCTGGTCCTGGCATGTTTCCTAACAACATCTCCAAGTTGCAGTGGGTTTGGCAATGTTTGGTGTTTTGTTTCTCTGCCTAGGAAGAGCCAGCTCTTAAAAAAAGTGAGTGGGTGATACCTGCCTTTGCCCTGCCTTCTATATGCTTTACCAGAACAGAGGTGCTGGAAGACATCACGCTAATCTCTTGTGACTACCTACCTGTCAGATGGATTTTTTTAGTGACAATTCTTTTATCTTTTGATACAAGAGAGGTGGCAAGAGAAAGATTATTTTATCTGAAGAAAGGAAGACTTAAGATTTGACAGAATATTTTTTCTCTTTGTGCTAGATCTCATAAGTGGCACCCAGAGAAACTAATTTGTTGTTGTCTCTCCCAGCAAAAGAACTAGGGAACATCAAATGAAAACATCAGGATGCAGGTTAAAAAAAATAAAATGAAAAACCCCAAGGGAATTGCCTCTACACACACAACATAGTTGTGTTACAGAAGTCCTCACAGCCAAACACTGTGGATTCAACACATTTAGTGAGGGCTTAAGGGGAGGCACATTCACAGAAGGGAAATCCACCAATGTTTATTAACTACATTGAACTCCCTTTCTGGCTGTGGAGGTCCCTGGTTTGCAAATGGCTGCAGGCTAGATGAAGAAACTGTGCAAACTGCTCACCCTGTTCTTATACTAGGTACCCCCTTTTGGCCACTGTCAGATAGCCATACTTGGCTACATGGCCTCCAGTACATTCTTCTACCAGGTATTATAGTAGATGAGTCTCAGCTGTGGGACAAGCCAGAGAGAACCTGGGCTGAAGGCATTTTGTCGTATGCCTAGGTTGAAAGAAAAGATCACTTTGGAGAAAAGGCCCTGCAAGGCAGAAGTGCAAGTCTTTGTAGTTTCATGCTTGTAAGGCAATCCACGTGCTCATGGGAAGATAAGAGGTTTGAGTTTGGTTTCCTTTTTTACTGTTGTCCTCTCTGTCCAATCTACAGTAGGACTTCCAACACTGCAGATAAGTAGATGACTGTTACCATATTTGATATTAATTTACAGTCTTCTTTGAGTGATTGTGGACGGTTCCAACCATAGGTGAACAGAAACATCAAACAAAATAGCAGGGAGGGGGAAGGACCTAGATAAAACAATCCTTTTGGCTACCTACTCCAGAGCTTTTCATTCACTTTTACTGGTAGAAAGTAACACGCCTTGGTAAAGTCAACTGCTTTAACAAACGACTTTGTTAATTTAAAATATTACCCTACAGCTGGGCTTGTTAAACCAGCCATCTGTTAATAAAACAGACATGAACATTTCCGCAATGTATGTCTTACAGGGTGTAGCTATCACTGAGCCCATGGGTGGGAGAGAAGTATTGGCATCCAAAGTCGGACACACACAGAAAAACCCCTACAGTAAGCATAAGAACCAAAGTAAATAAATAGGTCTCCTGTCCCACCCTGAAGGTTGCCACCACCCCGCGCTTGCCAAGGAAAGCACATTCCAGAGACAGGGCCCTTCCTTGCCAAGACAAGACTGCCACAATTACTCCCAGAAACAGGTCTAATCCATCAGAATTCAGATCTCTATGGGAAATCAAAAGCCAGAAATAAAGTCAGGAAAGTGATACAAAATTATTCTCAGGCAGGTCACCACAGAGAATATTTTTAGACCAGGAACAGTCTGCTTGATGTGGACTAGAACACAAAAAGCGGTTACGTTCTCTTACACTCAGAGCAAGCACTATTACACTGATGCCAACATCCTCTGGAGATTTATTTCTCCACCCCCTTGTATACCTGTTTAATTCAGCCTGTCCATAATTGCATCTCGGAGATCAGAAAATGACGCTTTTGTCTACTTTGTCTGGGGCTGACTAGTCTGTATGAACAATCCTCTTCTTCGCCTTCCTTCATCAGAAGAGCTTCTTGTGCTAAAGTGTAGGTTTGCTGAACAGCTAGGGTTATGGAAAATGCTGCTATTAAAGGTTTTTCCTAACAATGTAATCACTTGACAGGCAAGGTCACCATTGTATTTACTTGCTTTAAAAAGGAAACAGTACAATATCAACTGAGCGTTTTTAAAGAAACCTGCAGCTTCCAGTAGTGCCAGCACCTACTACCCAATGCACTTGCCTCTGGTCCACCAGAGCATCCTGGAACTTTCGAATAAGCTCTGGGCAGAGAAGTTATCCGTCAAATAGAAAGCTAAGAACTAGACTGATAAATTCTGCTGGTGTAGTGCTATATGAGAATGCCCTTTCAATTCAAAGTATTTCATTGCTGCCTCTGTTCCTTTCTGATGGGAAAAAAAAAAAGTATTTCTTAACCAGTACTTTTTAAGAAATTGCACCTGAAGCAAAAGAGAACTTCACAGTTCTCAAAAACGACTCTATGTTCTTACTGAGGAAGCAGTTCAGTCCCCAAGCACTGCAACTACCCACCTCATGACCTACTCATAAGGTGCACATCCAAGCACTTTTTCCACAAAGCCACCTATGCTGCACTCCCAAGGTCATGTCCCCTTCAGTGTATCTGCCACCACTTGCAGTTTCTGGGCAGGAATTTCTCATGCTGTAGTCATTATGACTGCATCGGTCTGGACACACTCATCAGCAGCTCCTCACGGCTCTGTATCCACTTCAGACATGGAGGTGAGAAGGTGGAATTGTTTCGTACGAAGGAATACTGTCAGCGATCCACATGTTTTGGAGAAGATACTTCTTTAACAGCTTATAGTTTCTGAGGTTGTAACATGGATCAATGAGAGGTCAATGGCCACTACGGCACATCTGAATTTTCACTTTCAGTTTGGAAGCACCAACTCATGCTTTTCCTCTAGTTCTTGCTTCAAATTGTACCAAAAGCATCCATGAAACCAAGTTAATGTCTGCAGCTGTCTGTACTAAAGAGGTTCATAACTTGTATCAGGTGTTGCAGCTAGCTCTGCAAACCAGTATACTTACTCCTAGTTTAAAATAGTGACACCCTCTGTCCTGTATACAGTTGGTGGTATGAGCAGTATCAGCCATATCAGCCCTTGGAAATTGATAATTTCTGTCCTCTACTCTGTCACTTTAAACAGAAAAAGAAGTTTCTGCCTTGATATGAAGTTACAGACCCAATGAGGGCTAATTCAACCCCCCACACGTCCTCTGGCTGCCCGCTTGTAGATGCATGCCCTTGTGCTCCACATCGCTACTGTCAGCATCCCAGATCACTGTCCCAGATTTGTATCCTCCTGCCAATTCTTCTCAAAACTGCAGAGAAACTCACTGCTAACCCAGTTCTGTCAAAATGATCCCCGTTTGCTAAACCACCTGTGCAACCACAGTGGCCAAGCCACGACAGGGGGCCCAGGCACACAGCAGGGCAGACCCCGGGAGCAGCAGCGCCATGGCTGGAGCCCCACACCTGCCCAGAGCCAGGCTTCCCAGATCCTGCAGACAACCAGCGCTGCCCTGGGGGGATGGCTGCCAGCCTGGGATACGTGTGGTGCTGTCCTCCCTCCCTCGCCCCGACTCGCAATGAGGAGTTTTACTTCATAATTTGCATGCCACTGTCTAAAATACGCACAGATGCTACTTTTTCTGTCTTTGTTAATCTCTTTGAGCTCCTGCTTTAATTGCAGCTTGGAATCTTTTTCCACACTAGTTGCTAGTATTATTTTATCCTTCCCCTGAAGACTTCAGCTGCCTTTGCTATTTACAGACATTTCTCTAGGGCTGAATCTCAGTTTTTCCTGGGATATAGAGTCACGTGTTCTACAGATTATTCAAGAAGTGGAAGAGGGATGGATGGTGGGATAAAGTAAAAAAATAAAAAAGCCACACCAGTATGCATACTTCTCTCTCCCCTAAAAGTACATTCTGTCCCACTATAAATTGATGCAACATATGCTTTGAAGAGCAGAGAGAAATACTGCAGAATCACCAACTTGTTGTCTGCTCCACCATTCTACCACTAGACAGTAAAATTAAGTAAGGCTTTTTAATTATTTTTTTTTCTCCTATGGTCTTCTCTGTACTTGATTCCACATGCATGCAAGCATTTTTTGCCAAGCGGCTCCTTTTTCCAGGTAGTTTCTGTAGGATGTAGAGTCTTTCTAGCTCTTGTGTCTACTTTCCCTTTCTATTCCTTATTTGATAAATTGACAACTTCAGCTCTATCACACATACCAAGTACCAGAAAATATAATGTTTCAAAAAAGATCAGAAAAGGCTGGTTTCAGAAAGACCTGGGCTAAACCCAAAACAGCTCATAGAAGCACTGCAAGGATAGCTTGTATCTCAGAAGGTGCACACGGACTCTTGTTGTTCTCCAAATTCCTCCCCTGCGTAATCTGTTTCTTCCTCGAAGTTGAGTGCAAATTGTTCCATTTTGCTTTTTAGCAGTTCTTGTGGTTCTTCATAGATGTACTTCTTCTCTGGCTCTTTCTCCAGGTTTGATAATTTGACCTCCAGTAGGAACACACCTTTACACCACCGAGACACAAAAAATCACCTCCTTTTATTGAAGGGCAAAGAAAAAAGGTGGATGCAAATCTCACTCATTTTATATTTCAGGTTTTCTGCATACATATGAAAAGCAGACAGAAAAGCAAGTGCAGCAGACCAGCACTGTAAATAATTCAGGGACATGAAAGGCTTCTCTGCAGAAGCATCATTATATTTTAAACAGCTTTCAGTTCAAATGTTTTCAACAATTAGGAAACAGCTATGTATGACACTTCCTTTTAAAAGCATCACTCTCGTCAGTAAGTACATTATTCCTCAGCTGACTCAACGCTATTTGTTAAGATTTCTAAAAGGACCACTGACTCCTGTTGTATAATTTGGGTATGACTCCTTAATAAGATCAATCAGCAGCTCCAAAGCTTGTGGAAAGTGTGCAAGTGTGATGCACCAGAGCCATGCAATTGCAAAGTGATGGAAAATAACACTTGCTATGTCAAAAGGATTCTGGGTGAAAGGAAGGAAAAGAGAAGAGGACGGATTTATGCACATTATTAAGTATATATCAGTCACCAGATTTTATCTTCATATTGGTGTCAACATCTCAGAGATTTTTGTAACTCCAGAGAAGGACTATCCAATCCAACTGCAATTTACTGAAGCATTAAGTTTCTGTAAGTTTTGGTTAAAGTTATACTGTGCTGCTGATTGGCTTTTTAAATGGGAAGTGTACTGAGTTTTGTTGAATCATAAGGAATGAAAAGATCACTGAATTTTTAACTAGTTTATTCTCTCTACCTATCGAAGGAACTTTTTTATTGCAAAACCCCAAATCTAATTCTGCTAGTTGCAAAATATCTTTAAACTGTGAATAGGATATAAGCCCTGCCGCCACATTTCCAGAGAGACACCTTAAGTCTCCTCTCTTGGCACAGAAGCAGGAAAAGAATGAGATTGAGAAGGTGCCACATAGACAGTGGTGGTGTTCACAGAAAAAGACAGATATCCTGGTGCACTGCCGGAGCCTGAAGCATTATTTGGAGATTTCAGGTCACCTACATGTTAGGAGCCAAAACAATATACCTATTGTTTAACAAACTGTTGAAATGACTCACTATATATTTCTTAGTAAGCTGCCAGTGTTTTCCGGACAGTTTTTTTTAAACAGGATTACTTCCATCATCTTTTATTCCTTTGCCAGCTTAGTTTTTATGCTGCATTCTGCAACAGGTGAAGTATTTGCTTAATGCTCTCAGAAAAATGCACCCCTACCCTTACAAAAAATATTATTATTTTTTTTTAGCATTTATTGATTTTCCAAGACATATGACAAGAAAAGCAATTAGAGGCAGTGTGATTTTTACCTATATGCACTCTTTATTTCCCACAGTAGTTTGGGTCCCAAATATAGGTGTTACAATTTTTACAGAAAATCATTCAAAAAGGTACTGTTAATGCTGGATTAAGGCTGGTTTCCCTAGCCAGGAGTTTGCTTCCAAAAGGTTTGCAAAGAAAAGTCAATTTTGAATTAATTTTCATTATCTTCAGAGATAAACATAGTAATTTGATAGCATAATCAGCAAAGAACACTGTGGTTCAACGGTACAGTAAATCCATCCTAAAGCTTGTAGAACCAGATTATTTTTTTTTAAACCCACATCATTCAAAATGCTGAACTAATATAAACTTAACCTAGCATCTTTATTATTTAAAACAAATTGCAAGTTAACTTTTTACCACCAAGTTTTGGACTACATCAGTTATTATCTAGTCTCTTGCAGCCGGCATGTAAGCAAGGAGCTGCCAAACTGCATATTCTGGCGACTTCAGCAGGGAAGTAACTGTAAGCCCACATGTGATCTTGGTCACCTGTGGTGCTTTATCGTACAGTAAAAACGTATATTCAATATTAACACCTATGGACTAGGTAGTGTTAAAACAACCCCTGGTTTTAATGAGCTGGAGCATTAGGAAACCCTTCATATGTTAGGCTGTTGCCCATTAGCCTGTGGTCCTGGCATCAAACAGAAGGAGGGAAAAATGTCAAGTCTGCTCTCTGTTCATCTTGTATTTTAGCACAGCCACTTGTGATCCAACCTAGTCTCAGACTTCCTTCTATACCCACTGAAGGTATCTGAACACAGAGCAAAAAGAACAGATTCTGCCTGTCCCACTTTGCCCTCAATTCCTTGCCAGTGAAGGTCTGGAAGCAAACTAACACCCTGATACCTGTAAATATACTGGCTGGGGACAGGCTGGGTCAGAGCTTATTCACAAAGGAAGGGATACTCTCACAGACGGTAGTGAGAGACAGTCTTTAAAAGCAAGGAAGTTTTATCTACTACTTTTGATACAAATAGGTTTATAACTCAATCACATATCATCCATTATTACCTGGTCTTGAAAAAAAAATGGCTGTAACTAAAACATTAAACTCTCTAAGTTAGAAATGTTAAGGTAGATGGATTCAAATCTTCATCCTGGGAAGCAATCAAAAGCAGAAACAGAGAAATAACTGCCTACAACAGGCTTCATCAGCCACACAATATGTATCTCATTTCACAACTGTAAGTCTGCAATACCAATCAGGTATCTCATCAGGAAGAAAAGATCCAACAGAATGATGAATTGGTTTCTTTTTTGTCGAGTTTAGTCATGTAGCACTAAAGGACATGTAGTGCCACATCTGTTTTTTCCTACTTCTATCGTGGATTCACAATTTACATACCCAGTGAGGGCATGCAGATCGCCCTTACACAAAGATTTGCTTAATGTTCTCCAGCAGTTCACAAACTCAAATGGCCTGTGCAAAGTGAGAAATAGGGAAGAGAGATCTAAATCCTTCTGTGATTCTATGGAAACCAGATGCAGGATTTGATGCCAGCCAAAGTTAACCTGGTGGACAAAAGCATTTATTTTAACTTGGTCACTCAATCCAATTCACTGCACAGTCACACAAACACTTGTCCGTGTACGAGCCAAGGGGGAAAAGGGTGTGTTATAGCTCTGCCTGTCTTGGCAGCAGCACTGCCTTATTTCTATTTAAATTGCATGCAAAAGTATGTCTTAATAGCCCTTGAGCCATTTTATTTAGTCTCCTGAGTCACACATACATCACACAGATTTCTGCTGCTGTCCAGACTGGAGACACTTCATAAACAAAGCATGAGTCCTCACACAGGATGGAAAATTATGATATGTCTAATCAAATATTCAGTGATCCAATGGCTGTATTTTCAGAAATATCTGTAGTCTGGTAGTCATAGCAGAGGATTGCTGAGATATGCCACCAACGTGAGAGAAGCAAGTAAATTCAGCTCCATGCCCCAGCGTCACCACTTTTCATAAGCACTTTGTAAGGTCTCAGGATGAAAGCAAATCTTTTGATTGTGTTTCTATGAAAAAAGTGACAAACTTAAGATTATCAAGATTCTAAAAGCATTTAAAAGTGTAACAGAGTTGTGATACAAACCAAATACGTGTAATGTATGTTAACAGGATGGCTGTCCATTCTCCTGTGTATCTGCAGGGCTGTTGCAAGACAGCATGTCTGCACTACAAGAGAAGTCCTTATCTTAAGAGTTCATTTTCTCTCTCCCTTCTGTCCCTAATCCTTACCTCTACCTATCCTGTGATAAGCCACAAAATAAAGTATATGCACTGTTGACTTAGAAAAGTTTAATTACACGTTTTGTTAGCTACTCACCCCAAGCCTATTCCCAATGATTTAAATGGAGAAACTTGTTTTGCACAAGTGGCTGAAGACGTAAGGATCAAGAACCACCTTCCTCCTTTCCTTCTTTGCATTTGTCATTCCTACTCCCCTGTTTTGCTGGTGCTGACTTCCCCATTTAGTCTTTGATCTTGTCTGTAATCTTGGTACACAGTTATCTGTTCCTCTTCCCTTCTCTGTTAGTTCTTTCCATCTCACAGCAGATAAAGTGACACATCTACAGAGGTAGTTCCTTTCCTACCAAACAAGCTGGAGGAACAATGCATAACTCATTTCTGACTCTGCCCTGAGACAGCTGTGGTTAGAGGAGTGTTACACGTACCTAGTCACTCCAGCTGTAACATTTCAGGTCAGCACAAAATGAACAAAAACGCCCCTCAGGCATCTATGCATTATGCTGCCCAAAGGCAGCAGCTGATGCACCATCTCAGGAGGCCTGATAGCAGGACTCTGTCCCTGCTCGTGCTTAAATATCAATATCACAAGGGGCTGCTACCTTTTAAATCCAGCTAACCATAAAAGGAACCTCTCTATTGGTTATTTCATATCTGAAGGAATGAATATTTAAAAGGCAGTAGGTATTCTGTACAAGAACTGAATCTTTAGTTAGGAGCAGAATAATATCTAACAGGTCGAGACTTTTACATATAAGAAAAAGCTCAGCAGAGCCAAAGATCACTCACTCAGGCATATGCAGAGCAGGCTGGCAGCAGAGGTGTGATTTGCAAAGCACTCACCCACTGGTCCTGAGTCACTCCGGCTCTCAGCTGGGTAATGTGTTCATCACACAGACGCGGCCCTGCCTTGCACAGCATTCATGCTCCTGTTTTCCCCATGCTGGTGGCACATTACAGGCAGATGAAGATTCCCTCTTCCCAGTTTAATTTTACAAGGGTGAAACATCACATGGTTACACAGGAGCTATGCTCAGGGTGTGGAATTTGACTTACATTAGCTGCAAGATGCCACAGTGGTAGAAATAAAACAATAAACTTACCTTGTTCCAATGACTTAATACAGCACAAAGAGAAGCTGGTTAAATATAGACCGTGCCTGCAAAATCACTTTCCATAGGTGAAGCCTATTAAGAATCCTGCTCCCACTGAAGCAGCAAAGCTTGCTGCCAGCTGCTGTCCCTGGCAGCCCCTCCAAGGGGTCTGCCAGCTCTGCCGGGGCTCACTGAAACTGGCTGGACACATACAGCATGATCCACACCTACCCAGGCAGGACAAAAGGTGGAACAAATGCCCCTCTGCTCCAGAAATCTCTGTATTACAGCCCAGCGATGGAGTCTGGCTTTGCTGCCCACAGACACGTGTAAGGTCTGTAGCAGAGCTGGAAGCTGCACTTTGCTCCTTAACAGCCTGACAGCTTGTAAGTGCCAGCGGCACAGTCAGAAGTCCTCTTATCCTTTATTAGTTGGAGGAAAGGTACTATAGATACACCTCAGGCTAAGAGGTGGATCTATCATTTGAGGCAAGGACGCGAAAAAAAGAAAAATTAGAGAACAGCTTTGAAGACAAAGTCCCTTTGAACACTCAGCCTACTAAACGGAACAAAAACACCTAAAGACAGATCATGGAAGAGTCTTCCATCTCCTTGCACATGCAAGTGAGCCCTTGCTATGGTAGGATTAAGTGTTTCAGTGCCAGTCACAACCAATATTCTCCAAAGAGCAACTACATTGCAGTTGGCGTTTGCTGGCTGTGGGAACGGCAGCACAAAGGGCAGCAGCCAGACTGAGCACTGGGCTCAGGTGCAGGTCTTGGCCTCTGGAAAGGAATTCCTGAGCACTTGCAACATTGCATTTCTTCTAAACAGGGCAGGCAGCTCTGTAACATCACTGAGATTAGATTGCATAAAAAATATTTGTATTTCCTCCTTCAATTCTTTTTAAAAGCTGGGCTATTTTAGAAAAAGAAAAGCTCTTGTTTTAATGATTAGCAATTACTCATTAACATTTTTTCTCCCTTAGCATATATTAGTATTTTTTCAGGTCTCCTTTGGAACTGTGAACAGGCAGAGTTCAGGAAGGACTGTATGAAAACAGAGACCACACAAATGCACACTGGATCACTCCTCATGTAGTCACAGACATGCTGGATGGCAGAGACATCTGGAAGCTCACACCCCAGAACAGATTTTCCTAGGACATGCTCTAGTCATTTTACCATCTTTGTAGTCCCCCACTGGACCCTCTCCACATCCCTCTTGACCTGGGGTGGGGCAAAGCCAGGAACAGCACTCTAGCTGCGGCCTCCCCAGTAACCAACTAGAGGGGCATTAAAACTCCCCACATTCTGCTAACAGTGACCTTCTCAATGTAGCCTAGTAGAGGGTTTGCCTTATTTGCAGTTAAGGTGCACTGTTGGGTTGTTTGCAACTTTCTCATCTACTGGCACCTTTTGGCAGCCACGGTAATACCCACGTCCATATCACCTAGGCTACAAGTCATACAGTGACTTCCCAGCCTCTGTCAATGCAAGGGGTTGTTCTGGCCCAGGTGCAGACTGTCTCACTTTTTCTTACTGAACTCCACAAGCTTCAGGTTGGCCTAGTCCACGGGTTTATCCCTCTGGTTTTAGGTTCTCCCACTTGCCATGTCAGTTGCTCCCCCCAGTTTAGTGCCATCAGCACACTCGGGGAAGGCACACTGGGTCTTCACCAGCCTGCCAATGAAAATGTCAAGCAACGTGGACCCCAGCATCGAGCCCCGAGTACTCTGCTCACTACTTGGTGCCAGCCGTACGTCAGCCCTTTGGTTTCCTGGACTCCAGCCAAAGGTGGTCCCGTCAGTTGTTAGCCCACCTAACAATCTGTTCCACCAGATTGTGTCTGCAGTGTCAAAAAGGCCATTTCCCACTGGCAGAATCTGGCAGCTTTGAACCTTTCCTGCACTGGCAAGGATGAAAATATGCAGATGGAAAGAGAAGCCATGATATCTCTGAATTAAATTTTTAAAGTCCAAAGCAATCTGAGACCTAGGATTGTAAGAGGTCGTCACTGAACTGCACCATGAGTTTATCAGCACAAGAACAGCATCTGTGTGGTCTTTAGCTTACTGGAAAAGCATAACATTGTTCACAGATGTAATCAAGATCCAACAGAAATTTAGGTGCATTTTAGGCACAACTTGCAAGAATTGAGTAATTCCCAGTGTCAACAACTGCCATTTAAGCTTTACTTCCAAAACCAAAGTACATCTCTTTACTGAGGCTTCATTAACAGTTAACAAGACCATGCTTTCAAGGAGATCACAGCACTTGCAGGAGATTTTGTAGCTTTTAGAGAAGCCACTAAAAATAATAACTATCATGAGATCCAAAACTTAAGTAAAAAATGGTAGCAGAAACACATCGACTGACTCCAGTGAGAACTGGGTGTTCAGATGAAGAGATCACCATTTTGGGTGTACGTACACAGATTAGCAATTAGGGGTAATTGCTTTCAGCTGCATTTTGCTGTTTAAAAAATTAATAACTTGTAATTAACACTAATTTAAGGAGAGATGAAAGCCCTGTTGGTGCTGAGGGGAGACATGCCTGACAGAAAACAGCTACCTCAAATGCAGCTCTGGTAGTGTCAGCTAGAATATTTCTGCTGTGCTCCCAAACCAAAATTACAACAGCTTTAATCTCTCTGTCTTCTCAGGCACTTCCTGCCTATTAATCTTTCCGCTCTGCCTGTGGTCAGATCCTCAAAGGTACAAGAGAGAAACAATCTCACTGTATTTCCTACTACTCTGCACATGCTGCCAGGTATCAGCCAGATACTACTCCTTGGTATCAACCCATAGCCTCACGTAATGGTACAGGACTTGCTATGCTGGTGTTAGTTCCACAGCGGAAGCCTGTGAACCACGCTGCCCTGTGATACATGCTCTTGTACGGCTACATGAAAAGAGATAAACATATCCAGTCCCAAGATTAAAATGAGTTCACTGGAAGATTTCCTGGCCATTTCATGTAATCTGCCCTGACATCATTTCCTGCCTTGAAGTAAAAACTGGCCAGTGTCGGGCATGCCTGGTTGTGTTCCCCTGCACAATGCCACGCAAGGCAAGCCCACGCACAGGCTACACGATGGGCAGGGCAGCCATACAGTTGGTCATGTCTACATGAACCTTCAGCTGTGTTACAAGTAAGCAAACCAGCTAAGTGCCAGGGTGATGCTGGGGAAGAAGCTGCTTGCCCATTACAGAAGCGTGGTTCTGTGGCTCTTCTGGGGTCGGCAAGGAGGTACACGGGACAAGGCACTATGCCTGGTCAGCACTGGAGCCAAAGGCAAGTCCATCTCACGAATACCCTTCCCACAAGTTACAACTCCAGATACAATGTACTGTGAAGCAATATTGTCAAAAGGTTTGCCTACTCCAATACTCCACCCTGTAAACTGCCATGCTTGTTAAAGGCTTAAACACATCAGTCTTGTAGACATATTCTAAAGCCATGTGCTCCCAGTATCTGGTCAACCAAGCTGTAAAACTCTCCGGCAAGTGGTTTAGTATGCATATTTCTGGACAGTGGGAAGGGCGGATCAGACCTAAATGTCCATCTGACCCAGAATCTCATCTGCAACAGCAGCCAAAAGCACATATTTATCAATACACAGAACAGGGACCAGTTCTCAGTTGTGCTTCAGATTATCAGACACCAGGCAAGTTAAGACAGTGATGCATCTGTCCTACATGGCCAAGGTGTGCCCATTTCTCTTAACTATATTCCCTCCTGTTGACTACTATCATACTCCTTGGTTCCTACCCCCCCGGCCAGTCTAACTCACATTTGTATTTGGTCAAATGGGCAGCCTTCAGCAACAGAGAAACATGTCCCTGGGCCCACAGGAGAATTTCTCAAGTTCTCCAACCCCACTTCACTGAGCAGGCACCAAGGTTCCCCACTGGGGCTGGAGCTGGGACTATAGCTAATTGCCCAGTTTCCTGCACCACTCCAGCACACCTCCGTGTTCACCACACATCATTTTCACTAGTGGTTGAGCTGAGCAAATTTAGGTCCCTGCAGTTTAACTGCTTGTACACGGTTCATGTGGCTTCCTTAAAAAAAAAAAAAAAACACAAACCAAAAAACTCTCAAAATTATTATTCTGGAGCCCCAACCAGACATTCACATCCTTCAGACAACAGAGAAGCTCAGAGATCTCATTTGATCTCTGTTTCCTCCTACTCCTACTTCTACAGTCTCAAGTTTAGGAATCTTTTGTTGATAAAAGACTACTCCCTTATAGTCACTCCAAGGAGCTCAGACAGACTCGGAACAGAATTCAGTCATTTTTATCACCAAAACTTCAGAGCAAACAGAGGTTTCACTGTAAACTGGATTTTCAAGACATTATTCAGACATTTTGATCTTTTTGGAGCAGAGGAAGCCCGCAGTAGTGACCGAGATGTTCAGTTTAGCCCTGTGTAAAACATTTAACCTTTCCACACTCCCTCTATTCCACTGATTTCGCAATGAACACCCTCTTACCTGTTATAGACCATTAACAAAGCTTCCTTTTTTTGCTTCCTCACCCTCCCCCACAACATTTGGAGAAATGCTGAACAGCTGGTCCTCATGTCCCATGAGCCGGACAAGGCAGAGAGGAAGGTGTCCCTTGCTGCTGCTGAGCAGGGGCAAAGGAAAACAGGAATTTCCCTTTAGGAATCAGCTGCAGAGAATTACCTGGTTGCTTAGAAACATGAGATTAACTACAGCTCAGTTTTCCCCTTCCTTCACACATGCACTTAAGGAGAGGCTGTAAATCGGCTACTTGGGGGACTGAAGCGGGTCCATCTGCAGAGCGAGACATGGGGTCACTGTGCCGGGTCAGGTGCAGGCAGGGGGGCAGACGAGTTTTCTGCTCCCCTTCCCCCTTCCCAGGCTGCGTGAGCTCCCTTTGCTTTGCAATGGAAAGTTTCTTCTCGCTAAGTTTCAGCCACCAGAATGAGAGTCAATCACGCAGCTCCACAGTGGAGTTGCCTGTGCCAGGATTTCGCCTCTGATGACAATCAGTTCAGGGCATGCAGCTAGGGCAAAGGAAATAACCATCCAACAACAAAGAGCAGGGGGTATTTAAAGCAGATGATATTTTAAGCAAAAATGACATTAATTTCTGCACTACTTAGTAATGTTTCCTACATGAGCTGCCAAAGCATCAGTGATCAGCAGCAATAAACACACTTAATGCCTGTCTGTGCCTTCCATACCTCAAGGAGCTGGAAAGAAAGAATGATTAGAAACACAGAGACCCAACTACTGCGTCGCTTACCCACCCTCACATAACATGGAAGAAGGAAAAAATGGTCTAGATAAAACAGATGTGGACTTAAATCTTGCACAGTTCACTGTCAAAGCAGTTTAACATGAAAAAGCACCACCGCTAATGCAAACAGGAGAGCACAGCCCACAGTGCATGCTCAAGAGCTCTAATGAAGTCTGTGCAAGAAGAATGCTCTCCAAGCCTGACACAACAGGTCAAAGGACAGATGAACTGACATCTGCCTATGAAGTAACAGAATTTGGAAAAAGATACTGGAAAGTGTGCCTAATTTAGACTCTCTCACATTCATTCACATTCACAGACACCAGCTCTCAGACATGGAGTGGAAGGCATGTGCTGTGTAGTAGGTACCTAATAACCTTGTGGACAAGAGCCAGCAGTGTGGTTATCATTATGCTGGATAGTTATTACAAGCTGAGGGTTAATTATTAGCAGAGCTTGAAATCAAAGAGAGTTTGATCCAGACTGCATAGCTATACACGCACGCACACACACACAGAGCTCCTACCCTGAAGCACTTCCAGTCTCCTTCCAGACAAGCTCAACATAGTTTAGACATGTACAAGGTAGCACACCATGCTAAGGTAGAAGTGACAGGGAGCCCGTAGTCAGGCAGCTCTTTGAGAGGAGTTAGCACCTACCTGAGTGGGTGTTGTGGGGGCTTTCCACTGTTTTTTGGGTTTTGTGTTTTGGGGTTTTTTTGTTTTTGTTTTTGTTTTTCTTGCAATACCACTTCAATGGCTGCTTAAAAATGTTAACATCATTAGAACAAAGTTACATTTTGAGTGTTGCTGAAGTTCTGCACACAAAAATTCTCTCTTTGAGAGAAAGATTTTTTTTTTTTAGGGAGGAAGGACTAGAATTGCCTTCTGTTCCACACTTGCATGCTTGGCTATGAAAAGCAATGAGCTCTGCAAGAACAGTTTTTCAATTATCAGAGCTCAAATTTCAATAGAAGTTATTTAATGATATTGTATGTTTTCAGTCTGGTGGGATGGGGAAGAAGAGGCAAAGGGAACAACGTAACAAAAGAAAAAAAAGACTAAAATCACCAGACAAGGAGGGGTTTTTTTAGATTAACAGACACTCAGATTTGGTAGAGTTGTTTGCCCTTTTCCACAGGGGCAAGCAGTTTGCTCTTTGGGGCTACATGAAACGTGATGGATCGTTGCCAAGTAAGTCTGAGCACCCTGCCTTGCTCCAGAGATTAACATCCCAACTATACCCAGGGGTTTTTTTCCACTTAGTTGTCCCATTAATTCAGCATTACCCTGATTGACTCTTCTAGCACAGTTTTACCTGTTCATAAGTACTTGATATTCAGTCTGCATTAGGAAAGAAAACAAGAACTTGGATTAGCAGATAAGGCTAAGTTCAGAATACAGCATGGCAGGGGAGAATCAACTCTCGCTGGTAACATTACAGTCTTCACCCAGGATGGTGCAGGTGTGCAAACCTGGAGATTTCCAAGTCAGACATGGCAAGCAAGGACCACATGCGATTAATAGATGGATCAGACTCTTCTATAAACACCACGGGAGAAAAAGGAAAGGAGTTTGCACTGGCAAAATGAAATAAAAATGACTAGCCAAGCTGCCTAAACAAGGCAGTGTTTATGTAGGACGGGGAGGAGGGGGGAGCTCAGCTGAGAACACTCTGCTCTTTTATTTGTTCTCGTACCGTGTACGACACAAACACAGGCTGACGTGACTGAGGGCTCCCTGCAAGCAAGTGGGGTGACTTCCCTTTGGCAGAGAAGGATTAGTGTTTGCCGACTCTGTCACAAGGAAATCAGGGCAACCGCTGCCTCCTCCCTGCTGCTCCTTCCAGCCCAGCAGCAGCAGGGCTTACACTGTAGTTTACAGCATTTACATTGCTGGCCCCAAATCTTTTTCTGTGTCTGCAGAGTTACAGGAGGGGCAGAAATTGAGCCTAATTCTCTCACAGCAAATGAGAGTCTTCCCAGCCCAGCATTCATCATTTCACATTCTCACGTACTGCAACCAACCATTCAAAAATGGGGAAAAATCACAGCTTCAAAGGAAGTCTACAGAGCTAGATGAGGAGGTCCAACTTCCAGACATCTAGGACTTAAGAGAGAGAAAGGCCACCCATGAAGCCAAAATTGTAAAGAAAGTCCTGTGGGTCTTACAAGACAGCACAGCTAGGTTCAGGAATCACACCCACAACACAGCAAAAGTGCCACGACTCAAAGTGTCCGTCATTAAGTCGCAGCTATGAGAAACACACAGCTTTAATGAGGGCTAGGTCAACAAGAGGGACCTTCCAGGTGTGTAATACCAACAGTTACGGTGACTGCAGGTAGGAATAGACTGTGTTTTCATCAAGTTTCATCAACATTCATCAAATGTTTGACAAAATAGTTTCAAAGCAAGCAGTCCGACAGCTTCCCTACTGTTTACACCAAAGCTCTCCCAGATGCGATTCTGTCACCAGTAGATCAAGTCTTGCTTTAGTAAATTCAAGTACATTTCCACTTTGCTCTGCTAGCCATCGCAAGAACAGAAAAAGTTAATTCGGTCCAAACATGGCTCCTGGGAACATCTGACCCTGGAACAACATCGACAGCCAGGTGAGGGCTTGGGAGACGTTCAGGTATCTCCCAGCCTTTGCTTGTGCCCCCTCCCTGGAGTACTGCTCAAGTATATTCCATGCATAAACAAACTAAGGTAGGATGAACTTCAAATAGGCCTTGCCCTACACAGTCAAATAAGCTAGGGAAATTGTATGTATGATTTGTAATATTTACATTTCAAGCAATTAAACTTCTTGTTTTGATACATTATACATGCTGGAATTACTAACTAGCCTGCAAGCCGGATAGGCACATTTTATGCGTTGATTTTTACCACAAAACACTGCTGGGTGACTTCGTTCATGGGTCAGGCAGACCCCGTAAAACTCGGGTTATGGCAGCATAGCTAAACAATGTTCTCCTACTTACAGTTTTAATTTAATCCATCCGTTTGCTACCTATCCAGACCAAAATTTCACACTTTGTAATTTCAGTCAGGCTAGATTCCAACTGTGCTTTTTGATTACTTGTTATTCTCAGTCAGTCACTGCTATAATCTTACTTATTTGTAGTCATACTATTGAGGCAATGATATATTTTCAAGAGATTACTCTGTATAAATGAAAGAACATATTTTTTTTCCCTCAATAGTCACAAATTAGCCAACAAAAGCAACACAAGAAAGGCAATAAATAATATGGATTTATACAAATTAACATTGAATTTGTTTGTTTCATAGTTTGCAGTCTGGAAACATGACCACTTGCACTAGGCTAACTTCATTGATTTCTATTACTCAGACAAGCATGCCAGAATAAAAAGTCTGAGGTGAGGCAGGAGCTTTTATTAAGCCAACAAAGAGCAGCTGGAAAAACAACAAAGCAACTTATCAACCAGGCTAATAAAAGATATTACCTCTCTCTACAAACCTTGCCTTGCTTATATCATGGCAGCAACTTCACTATCCAAATATTTCTCATCCTAACAATTAAATTTTACATTTACAAGTCCAAAAGCAGTCTCAGTTTACAAATGATTTTCATCTGATCACTGATTTTCAGTGCAGAAGGGCAAAGAAAGCATGGGAACACCAGTACTGGAAACAAAGCTTGTATAATTTCACCAGCTTGGATCTGTGAGTTTCTCCACCCCCACACGCTGCAATCACGGCATCCGCAGAGAATCCCCAGCAGCAAAACGATGGGCCCTGGGACCAAATTACCTCCCAGCTGACACTGCCCCGAATTACCATCGCTAGTGTGGGTGGCTCTGTCTTCCAAATAACTGATCTGAGAGACAAGCTGGCTCCCTCGCGTGCATGCAGGATTCCTCAGGGACTCCCGAGAGGCGGTAGCTGCAAGCTCCTGAAATGGCTGAAAGCCATTTTTTCCCCCCATATTCACTGTCATGGCACTGAATTAGGAGAGCATTTTCCACAAGGCTGGAGGAATAATTGTATTCCATGGATCAGCAGATGAACAGCTAATGTATAGCCATGGGGCAGTGTAGGGATACACAGAAAAGTTTAGAGAAGCAGAATTTTCCCTGGAGCATCCCAAAGTCTGGAGAGGACTAATAAACTCCTTCCAGGAACCAGACACATTAAGGTATATAACCTTGCCTTGTCAGCTGCACCCCCCACACACAGACATGCAGCCCCTTTTCAGTGTCCTTATTATTAAGGAGAGCTCAAGCATCCCCAGTGAGCTTCTCGTTGAGACAGAAATGCAGAGAAATACTCATGAATTTCTTTCCTAGCCTATTTTTGTTTAGAGTAGCCACACAACTCCTCCTCACTGCCTCAAGGCAACGACAAAAGCAAAAGCCAGAATTGCACACAAATTAGCCTCAGCCCCACCGCTCCAGCAGGACAGGGCTCTGTGTTCAGCTTTTCCAGCTAAACTGCTCCTCTGCCTGCCTCTCCCAGCACAGCCTCCAGCACCAGCAGCTGTGACTGAGCCCAGCTCCACATGTATTGATCCTGGGACAAAGCACACGCTTGGCTCAACAGTCCGAACTTGGTCAGGGTCCTCTCCTCTGCCACTCTCACTGCTCCGCAACTACCATCTGCTGCCAGGACTCTGGTCATCTTCCAAAAGGCAGCGATAAGACCCGCAACATTAACAGCTTGTCTCAAGTAAAACACTAGCAGAGGAAAAAAACCCATCCCTAATTCAGTTTACATTTAACTATAAACAGCTGAGGTACAGCCAGAGGAACCACCATGATGCCAGCATCCAGAGCGGTTTAGTTAATCGACTTTCATAAAGTTAATTTGGATTAACTTTTGAGTGTACTCATGTAAATGCAGTCTATGTTATTCCTTAGCTACACTATATTGGAGTGACAGTGGCCAGGTTCATTGCTCCGTGGTACTGTAAATAAATGCTAAATCTGTGTTTTAATGGTGTCAGGCAGGCAGCAGCTGTTGCTGGTGAATGCCCAGCAGATTGCCGTTTCTCTCAGGACTCTCATCAGGGAAGGTACTGAATAGCCTAAAGATATTATTGTCTAGCAACAACGATTTTCTTTCATAAACACCATCTGAAAAGAAAAAAAAGTAAAAAAAATATTGTATGTTGTGAAGAGATGACGGAAAGGCTTTTCTGCTTTCCTGCTCTGAGAACCAGGCTGTCATATTTTTGTATGAGGTGAAAATAACATTACATTATCTTCTGAAAAAGTGTGTTAGAGAAATGGAAGGGAGGATACAGAATTAAATGTATAATTCATGGCTTGTGAGAGCCTTAAGGCAAGACCTTTCGGACTTGTTAATTGCTTTGCTGAGAAGTAGGCCAGAAGCCATAATAATGACTCCTACACCTAGGCAAATACATGCATAAAGCTATTGTAACATGCACCTAGGGACTTCCAAATCACCCCTCTTCCACAGATGTGCTGCTCGCCCATCTGACAACATGCCAACCAAGGACAAATGCATGGGGTATCAGGCTGATCCAAGGATCTGGATCTAATTCTGGTATGTGTTTCTGTATATTCAGGGGTTTGGACCGCAGACAGATACGTTTATATAAACCTTGGAGGGTTTGAGGCCCTTGGAGGACCCTCACTGTGCTCAGAGCCTTAGTACGCAGCTCTGTGCATGTGACACTGGCAGAGATGAGCAGCTCCTTTACTTCAGCAGCCAGATTTAGCCCCACTGAGCTCAATGGCAAAAAATTCAGTGGGTGCAAGATCAGATCCTAGTTGCAGACAAAGATATTAATACAACAAGTAGGGAGGATGAAGGCAAGTGTAACAGCTTATAGTTACAGAAGTTTGTGCACGTGCATAATTTGGTGGAGCTAAGTCAAGAACAAAGCATCAAAGTACCTTTTAGCTTCCCATGCCATAACCACCTCCCCCTCCATGCTCCCAGCAAACACCCTTAGACTTTTTCATCCCAGCAGGCAAAATCGTAGGCTTTTAACTACCTACATGTTCAAGTCTCCCCTACTCACATTTTCTTGTTTCAGAAAACACTATTCCAGCCAATTCTCTGACAATACCCTGCCGACTGCTGCCAGCCACTGTTGCTTCTCTTTGTTAGACCTCACCAGAAGTTAACCTCAAGGAGCTAAGAAAGGCTTTGCTATTGCTGTTTCCAGTCTGTTACTGCATCCAGTTAGAGTAACTGATCTGTCAAAAGACAGATGGACTTACCTTTAAAGCACAAGGATCAGTTGCCTTCCTGCTGTACCAGCTTGTCCAGTTCCAGCCCCTCTAGAGCAGTCATCTTCTTGCTGTCCTATTGTAACTGTCTTCCCCTGCAGTATCCTTAGAGAAGTCTAACCCCTTAACTGATACTCTGCATCCCTTTCAAAACCCATCAGAAAGAATCTCTTTTTAAGCCCTCTCCTTCCCCTTTGGTATCATTTACTGATGTATCAAAATTACCTTAAAAACTCATTAATAAAATGCAGATCAGTATTTTCCATAAAGCAGCTTATCTCCATGAGACTGCAGAAATAGAACTACTGAAAGGACACAAAAAACAGAATCTGTCCCTTAATTTTACTTTGGTGAGTGATACCGAGTTGATGAATTTACTGAAGCAGATTAAATTTGTACTGCTAATATACCCATTTACTTAAAGACATTCCATCTATTTCTCAGGGTCAAGAATACGAAAAAGCAAAAAGACTCGAGAGAGATGAAGAAAAGATGGTTAAAGATTCCTAGGTTTGATGGGTTTCATCTGGAAACCATCAGAACTGACTTGTGAGTATGAATGAAGCTAACAATTATATGATAGCGGAATAAAGTTTCAGTGCAAGTAAAACATCTTTCTTGGGATACTTCAGATCACATGATTGTGAAGAGTCAAGACTGCTTTGAAACACATTCTATATAAGGATCTTAACTATTAATCCGTAAATATAAAAAGACTCACAATGAAGGCAGAAGAATTTAAAGAACAGTTCAAATGTTAGTGGAGAAGTAGAATGAAGCTGAGGATTCCCAGACTCAGACCAGACTCAAAATGCCAATGCCTAGCTCTGAAGGTAAGTAACCTCTAAGCTACTTTATAATTCAGATGCAACACAGCTCAAACCAAGCTGCAACCCCTTCCATGGGAGACTCTCACCTATACCATTGTTCCTATACCATTTTAACTCTAGCAATGTTACCGTCCTTTACACACTCGTTGACTTAGGTTGTGACATCTACATGGAGCACACAAGGAATTCAGCTTCCCCAAGACCAGGGGTTTACAGCCCAAATAAGCAAACGAAAGCCAGAGCATGGGAAAGGGAAAGTGAGAACAACAGAAAAATGTCACTTAATCATGTGAGTTCCACCGTTAATAAATTTTGACAGCTCCCACATGGAAGTAAGGTAAGTAAGCATTAGCAGTAAGTACCATTTGGTGTAGTTTTATTTTGTCCTGTGACCTACCCATTTGGTCCAAGAGAGAGAAGTCGGGAAAAGCAGAATGGGTCCACTGCAATTGCAACACAAAGGGCAGTCTTTCACTTCATACAAATAATACTAGCACAGATGGTGAATCAACATTTTGCAGGAAAATCCATGTGCTTCCACATTAATGAGACATGGGTTAGAAAAACACAGTATTATACACTGTCGTCATTATGTCAGAAGTGATTTGTTGTCCAAGCTTAGGTATCCAGATGGTACCAAAAACACTCCCAACTTTCTATAAGCAGAAAGCTTTCACTATAATTAGAAAATGGTTTCAGAAAATATACTGATTTCTCGAAGTATTCCTAGTTCACTAACTGCCGAACGTGCCCTGTCTTTTGCTTGCAGTGCTTTAACAAGGAGCATCTATATGCACTAGAAAACCACAAAAGGCAGAGCTGGGGAGCAATAGCACAGGGGAGGGGAGCTGTGCACAACTATCAATTTCCCAAAGCGCGGAGAAGAAGGAATTGGGAAGCCAAGCTATACAGTGCTTCCCTGGTGAACACTAGCAATGTCTTCAGAAACTACCTGGTCTCTGGTCATGCAGCATAGCACCAAAGCAAAACTAGGCAACTACATCATCCATGTTCATATGGTTAAAAATAACTCCAACTAGAAGTAGTGGCTTCTTCTGATTCAGATCAGGTTTAAGCCCTTACCCCCATAACAGGGTTTATCCGTATCTGAGCCAATGCAATTGAACTTTATAACTAAGTCCCATTATTAACAGACTTTTGTGATAGGAGCCTCAAAAATCTTCATAAAAGCTCTCAGTGAAATAATTGCTTTCTTTTCACTTCACCCTAGCAGACTCCCACAGGTTTGACTAATTTTTCTCTTCGAAGTCAATTGTACAGCTCTCTCAAAAGGCTTACCTTTTAAAAAGCAGCCTAGAAAATACCAGGCTAAATTTGACATGTTTTTGCCTATGTTCCAAAGCCATGGAAAGGTTTTTCTGGAATGAGATTACACCTTTTCTACTCAAGTAGATCGAAAATCTATTGCAGAAAAAAAAGAGGGGGGGGAGGGCGAAGTAGGGAAAAAGAAAGAAATAAACTGCTGGGAGAGTATGTGGGTGGCAGAATTCAGTCTTTAATCTGACAAGTCTATGTCAGCACTTCTCCACAAACATACCTATAAGGGATCTAATTGTTTTTCTCTTTGCATTAATATAGGTTTGTACTGTCTTCTAATGCTACCCTTACAGGGCAGGTTCGCTTCCTGCTAGTCTCTTTGCCTGATGTCCAAAAAGCCAACAAGTAAACAAAGCAAGAAAAGCTGACACCTTTCTTCATCTATCCATTTGCCTTTCTAAGTGTCTCAAACAAATTCGTCTTGAAATTAAATCATATTGTCAACCATGCAACACACAACATGGTCCAAAGAGAGATTTACAGACTGGTAACTAGGGAGCTGGCAGAGGAGGCGGCTACTCAGCTGATGGATATAAATAGCAAAATCCTAGTCAACAGGATATTATTGTTCTTTGGGGTTCCCAAAGAAGCCTTAAGCGATGGATCAGCTCCTACGCACATGCTGATTGCAAGTCAGCACCCATGTGCAGTGGGGAGGCCCTGCCCAGGGAAGACTCGAGGCTATTTCAAGAGTTACCAGGTCTCAGCACTTCCCATGCTCCAGGGGGAGGAGAGATTAAGAAACCGGGGGAAAACGGCTCAGCAAAGCAGCTGTCATCTATTTGTTCCTTTACATATTAATAACTCATCTCAAAGAATCATGAGACTAAATAGCAATGCTTTCCTCTGCTCAGGCCATGAAGCCAAGCCTAGATGGCGATCACCAGACAAATACCAAAGAGCTTGAGCAACTGGGAAAAGAAGAAAAGGAGTCTTCCAGGAGCAGGTCAGAACGGCTTATTTATATAAGGCCGCAAGACACCAGCTTCAAGTCAAGGCAGCTTACACTCCCAGGTATCGCAGAGCTTCAATTATAGACCACATTTCGAGATGAGGCAATGAAGTGCATCACCCCTCTATGACCTTCCTTCTCTTGTAGAACATACCCTTCTAATCATCCAGGGCAGGCAGACATCTTTAGGCAGATACCTCTCTACATTCATGCAAGATAAATACATCTCATCCATGCCCTAAACAAGCTCTCCCTTGGTCTTCCCCTCTACCCCATCAAGCTCTTTCAGACCTGTACCCAAGGGACACAGAGTTTCAGGACAGCAGATGCAGCATTGCTCTCTGTTAAAATAACATTCGGATGATTCTGAGAACTGAACAGAAGAGCACGATTTGACAGCAAGTTCAGGCTGGGCTAAAATTTAATCCAATTCATTTATGCATGCAAACGGAAAGCTTTTATTAGCATATATACTTCTCAAGGAAAACAAATTATAGTTCCTGGAGATGTTCATCATGAATTACCCTCTTCCAGCTTCTAGTAGCAAGTTTTCTTCCTCCCCAGCTCCACTTTATCTCCTTTCTAGCAACACATACTCAAACCATGGCAAACAAAACTCCTTGAACAAACTCAGTGAACTGAAAGCATAGTAAAAAGAGGCAGAGGGAGCACAGCTGATTTGGATCTTGACTGAGGTAATTCCAAAGCACTTGGAGAAAAAGAAGGTTTTACCTGAAGATAATAAATAGTAACTCATAAAGATGATCAACATGAGACTTCAAAAAAATACATCTTCACAAACAGGGAGAAGTAGAAGAAAGCAGGTTGATACCACTCCATAAACATTTTGTTCTTCTTGCATTAAAAAAACCCCTACGCCAAGCCAAAATGAATTGTGATTGCACTTGGTGATCCTTCACACCAGCAGGTGTGCACTGGAGAGAAGACCAACAAGCATGAGCAAACCCAGAAGGAGACCACTTGTCACTAAACATGGGAACATGACACGTGCTGGGACAAAAGATGAGTTTGTAGCTTCATGTAAATTATCAAGTTTTAAAAGTTTACGATAGAGAAGGCAGTATGCATGTATTACAGTTCAGATGAGTTGTTAGATGGCATTGTTTGCCTTTGCTGTCAGATGGTGAAGGAGACAAAAACAAGCGGTGAAGAGAGGAATTCGGTTAGGTAGTTCTAACTAAAAAAATAGAAATAAATGCCTGCTAGAATGTATTAAGAACACATCTCAGTTTTAGTCAAGACAAATGCAAAGCGATGGGAAAGAAAGATAATAGTGATGCCCATAGGCTGAGTAGCAGAACTCAGGCTTGGACCATCTCTGCAAAACCAGTTATTAAATACTACTTCCACATCTGTTACAGCCCCATCCTTCTGTAAGGATGCAACGTGCAAGAACACACATGTGTAGCAGGACCGGCAAACTAAAATGAAGTGGGCAGCCCATGCCAAATCTTTCTGTCATGTGGACATCACGTTAGCACATTAAGCTGTGTTTTCCATGCAGCTCCTGTGTTTAGGCTCCAAGACCGGTCATTAGTGTGATAAATGAAATGAGCAGAAACTTTGGCTCGAAGAACCTGAACTGCAGCAGCTCTGCAGTCAGTCACTCTTCCTAAGTTTTGGTTCATTACTGAAATGAGAATATAAAAGCTCAAGTGAACATTCAGCTCGTAATTAAGTGCCTGAATGACAAACCTGTCTACTGGCTTGAGTGACGCAACCTAGGGGCCTCATCTCAGCTTGCTGTGAGCATCCAGACCACTTCTACACCTGGTTTTCGTGATCAATCTCAGCATAAGTGAAGGACACAATAGGCACAAAAAAAATCGGGATCCTGCATGAAAAAAAAATTTCTCTAGAGCCATCTGTGGGATAGGCTATGACACAATGTTTAGACCTCCCCCAAAATTAAAGAAAGTCAGGGACTTGGAAGGTACCCAAGCTCTGACCAGTTGAAACAAAATGTGGATATAACTTGCTGCATTAATTAGTTTCCAAACAGTCTTGAAAGACAGATGGGTATCAGCTTTCCAGACCTCCCCAGCTACATATGGATCTCTCAGCACCTGAGGACAGCCCCTCTCAGGGATGTCCGGGACTGCACAGGAATCATGCACTGTCCTTCTCCTCCAAGACGCAAGCTGCCATCACACCAGGGTCACAACCACTTCCTCAATTCACAGTAGTCCCACTGGTGCGACCTCCAAGTTCTTAAAATAAACTCATGATGAGTGATTCTGTCAACTGCAGCATTACAGACAGGATTTTATAACGTCCCTTAGCTGTACTAGCAACCAGAACATGGCACTTCCTCTTGATACACACAGGTTTTGAAGACAATTATATCTCTTATCTTCTTTGATTCTTCTGATAAGCACACAATGTTTTAAAGTTTTGAAGGGCCAACACTGAATACATCAAAAAGAACATCTACCTTCAAAGGATGAAACGCAGCTTAGCCAGCAAAGATTCATACTCTGTCTTCTTTCACCCAAGGTCAATAATCATACTAACTTCTGGAAGAAGGCTGAGCAGAAGTTCTTTTTAACCAACATTAAGTCCTTAACTTTTTTTCTTTATAATGGGCAGATATGCAAAAATTCAGACAAGAATCCCTATAATCTCAAATCACTCCTTGTCCTGTATCCAGGAAAATATTAAAAAAAAAGAAAACAAAAAAGATTAAAAAAACCTCAGAGTAACAGGAACTAAATGTCATTCAGTGGCACTAATCATCAGGGCCAGGAAGTCCCCTACCCGGTGTGGAACCTGAGAACAAGGACAGGGACTGAATGCTTCCCAGCTACTCTGGAGAGTAACTGCTGGAACTGCCCAGGATTTGTACCAGAAATAAGCCTACTGAGTACCTTGTCAAAAAAGGAGAGTCAATGGGAATTTTGTCTCTGAAAGCTCGTCTTCTCATTTGGGCAGGATTTCTACGATTCACCAGTTTTAAGTATCACATGAAGGCGCTGGCCGCAGTCGCTCCTGCACTACCATTAGGTTTTTCAGGACCACACTCTGCCCCATTTGCCTACTTCTGTTTGCCTCGTTACTCTCCCTGGGCAAACAGCCCAGACAGATTTATGTTTGTTTCCTTCTATATACATAAATATATATATATATATATATATATTAGCTCCCAGACAGTAAGTCTGAAATGGATATTTCATACTGCGTTATTTATAAATACTATATCTTTATTAAGCTGTAGCTGCAGTTCACGTTTATCATGAACATCAGCAAAAGGCAAAAAGATTTAATCACATGTCCAGATGCAGTCATATAAAGGACCAGTTTTTAACAAAGTTATCTGCATTGGCATTGCTTCCATCTGCCTCAGTGCCAGGACTGTCTTGCCCTTCCCATTTTTCACTGAGCCAAGAGAAGCATAATCAGCCCTTAGTTGCGAACTACACTGACTGCATATGCAAAACACCTATTGATACACCTTAGGGGGCTCTTTGCAAAGACTTAAGCAAAATGGCAAAGTACTTCTTTCTGACCATTAGTGCACAATGGAAAGACAGCCCGTGCACACAACCAGTCCTTGTGCTTTGGCTGAAGTTCAAGAGGTTCAGCTGCAGACCCGTGAAATAGACAGTTCAGGCTGTAGTATGGCTCTCACAACATATGAATGACACATGGCTGCCTGATCAGAGGGGTTTATTGTACTGTTATTTGGGTTTCTTGAAGAAAACAGGAAAAAAAAAGTCTAGAAGAACAAAAATGCAGTTTACCATACACTTGAGAGTTAGAAAGCAATAACAAGATTAGTGCACATCACAGACCTTTCAGATTCCAGAAGTGCTAACAAGTGAATTATCCTGACGGACAGGCCCAAAAAAGTAACACTTGCCACGTTACCATTGACAGTGATGGTAAGCTGGGTGGAGAGAGAAAAGAATAATGTATGTAGGCAGTTTATTTGAAGTTCATTTTCTCCCCTGTAAGTACCTTCGTCCTGGTGCAACATACAAAATACTTTCTTTTAAGGGCTCTTTGTTAACCTGGAGACTGCAACTGCTGGGCCACAATGAACAACAGCCGCTTGGGAGAACTTGTCTCTGTGAGGGACAATCCCAGGTGCAAGACCTAAATGTGAGCTTCTATATGTCTGGCTAAAACGTGGAGCACCCACCCTGGGGGTCCCAGTCTAAGAACAGGAGCACTACAGCATCCACCATGATGTGGTTAATTAGACACTCCAAACTCATTTCACAGCCAGGTAACTACAAGTCTCCAATCCAACTCAAACATTAACAGAAACCTGAGAAGTTCAGTTGCCCAAAAAGCCACAAACCTACCAGTAAGACAAGCTGAGTACAGTTTACTGCCTTCAGACAAGATTTGGCCTTCTACTCAAAATGCCTGTGCACGTGAAAGCCCTGGTGACACAACCTGATCTAGCTGCAGCATTTCATGGGTATGGGTAGAGCACCTCCGACTTTAGCGGGGCTCTAGATGGACTCAGACTTATGGAGCATCATCAGAATAAGCTAGGCAGCAACACAACCTGCAGGATCTGCGCTGCAGGGCCAGGCTCTGGCTGGCGTGTAAATCTAAGCACGCCACTGAACAGACATGTTTCCTGGTAATGGACACTGCACATGAGCAGGGATTTCTTTGCCCAGCTTGGGACACTACAAAATGCACTCACCCCCAGTCTTAATTAGGATAGGATGAAGATCCAAAGGGATACATGCATTAAAGATGACAAGAACTGGAATATAGATGTTTCTATTTGAAATTAATCCTGTGGCACACTGAGTGAGCATTTGTTTTGTAAACAACTAGAATTATATTACCAAAAGAGAAAAACAAAAATTGCCATAATAAAGCAAAGCAACAACACTGATCTAGAAGGGTCTCATTTCTGACTACCAACAGTAAAAGATGCTAACATAAACAGTATTAGAAGAAAACAAAAGGTAACTCATTGTTCATAGATACACTGGGTCTGAATTGTACTGATATGTATCAAGTGTAACTTTCAAGATACTACAGCATAAAAAATGTTTTAAGATAGGAATTAGTAGAAAATAATTAACAGAATCCTCAAAATATTACACTATTTCAACAAATAATTCGATGGCATGATTCAAGACAAGTAATGGCCATAGAGATTACAGTAATCTTTTAAGTGGTTTTGATAACATCTTTTCAGATTCAGTGGAATTTCTGGTTTTCTGAAGAAATCCTCTCTGCCTGCAGCTTACATGTCCACAGGCGTGCACTCTGTAGACACCCAGGCTGTTGCTATTATGAGCCTCCTTAGAAGATTCCAATTTAAACTTGTGTTTATGGCTATAAAGCCTCGAACTACAGCTAAAACATAGCTCAGCTGTTTGCACAGAAATATGCAGCAGTTATAATGAAGTAAAATCCATCCTGCAATCCTCCACCTACAGTCCCTGTGTGTAACTGGTTGGGGAGACATAAAAATAGAATAGCAGGTAAAGAGACCTGTAGAAAAAGCCACATTTTTTAAAAGGTGCTGTGATGCCCTTCACCACCCCAGCACTGACACAGACGTGACTGCTTATCTAGTAATTTTGTCTCCTGAATATATAATTCTGAGAATCTTTTTGACTTCTACATGACAAGACAGACAACATTTGGCTCTTCCCCTTTAGACGTGTGCCCTTAATCATTCTGCAACAACAGTAAATTTAAACAGCATAGGACATAAATAAATAACGTTTAAATGGACACTGACAAGCCAAAATGCCCAAGGTTGCTTTTTCTAGTCCAATAGAAAGCTGTCTTTCAAACAGAAAAAGAAAACCAAGTCATTCCTTTGTAACACTTTCAAAGTAGATGCTACATATTCTTCAAAATGCGAGTGACATAACCTTGAAATTGTCTTTAGGAGAAAGAAAACTGAACTTCTGTCCGAGCTGAGCAAATAAAAAACAAGCAGGAGAAATTATAAGAACTACATTACATTTTAAAATCAGCATGAGTTTTAACACAGTGTTTTGAAGACTGTTGTTCTTAAATGACATTCAACTTCAGGTGAGTGATACAGTCTGAGATGTTACCAGCTCTCCTAATGCTGAGGCTGGTCAGTACTTGAACAGCAGCTCACGAAGGGAAGAAAGAGAAGGTGATGCTGGCGAGTGACAGCAGATCAACCCCATGCCTCAAGTCAGATCCACACTTGGATGCCAAACACAGTCTCTCTTAATGATGAAGTGTTAGTATACAGGTGTAAGAGTTCATTTGCCTGCAGAGCTACTGTGCACGATTTGAATTTGGTGTAATTTCATCCACGCAATAGGACAGAGAGTCCAGACTTCTAATTTGTTAGAGAAATTAGGCATTGACCTTGTTAAAACTGCATGCTGGAACATGTAATCTGTACTTTGCCTTACCTCTCACTGCTCCTTTATTTCACCATCAGGATTTCCTACATCTGGAGCAGGTAAGTATTCCTTCCATTGCTGACAAATACTGCCAGGTATGGAAGTGCCCTTACAAAGAACATCCCCACTAGAAGACTTACGTTTCCAGCATTATCTCTGGTTTCTTATACCTGGATCTGAATCTTTCATTTTGGGGGTTCACATTTATAACTCTCAGACCTATTTAACTTCACTTTTACATAGTATATGATCACTTTGTGGTCCTACAGGTCTTTGTGTAAGATTCTCCAGGCGATTTAATCTTTCCAAATGTCACCCTAATCTACAAAGAGCCCCGCTGAAATGAACATGCCTACAGGCAGAATGAAATCCTGCTGAACATGGTGACAAGTTATGGAAGAGTAAAAGCAATACACAGTTAGAGAATCTTACTTTTGTCAAAATGGATACATTAAAAAAGGTTTCCTTCTATTGGTAAATTTCCCTGTGTTTGAAAGGCATGTCAAACTATAGCAAACAGATTGAATGCTGCTGTATCTTGTAATTAACTACAGAGAGTAATATTTTTTTTTTAAGTGCAATAGTCCTAAGAATTATGCTTCATACATAAATGGATAAACAAAAATACTGAGAGAAACATTTTCAAGACTGACTATAGGCTCTGCCTTTGGTTCTCCATCAGAGATCCCTTAAAGCTCCCCTAAGTAAAGACATGTAGGCACCCTCGATGCCAGAGCTAACTTTTATGAGATAAGCACCCATATTACCTCTTAAGACATGGGCTTCAGGACGTGTTACCTCAACGGAAGCTAGGGTTCATTATCAGTGGCTATAGTTACTACTGCCCAAAGCTTAGAAAATCTAGATCTTAAGGATCCAAATGGAAAGACAAGCAAAATCAGAGAGTGCTAGGAGTTTATGACTAAGTGATTCACCCAAAGGTACAAACTAGGGCAAGGATAAGGAACCAATGGGGATGGTATTGTTCAGTTTATTTCTTCCAGCCTGTCACCACTTTTTTTTTTAATTATTTCTGACAACGCTACAATATATTCCTGCATAGCCCTCCAAATATGTTTGAAGCCCATGCAACCCTCAGCAGAGCAAGCCTGAGACTCAGGAAAGTATTTACATCTACTGAAATCAAGGAATAACCATCTATGGATTTTTGTAGGTCCTGGATTTAACCCTAAGCAAGTAGCAAAACAATGAGTAGCAGGACTTGGGGCTCCTTGTCTAGTCCTCCAATAGAAGAATGATAGAATTCTACCAAGACAGCCCATGTACTCTGTTACAAATATAAAAAATTAACATTAAAACCATAATTATTTTTAAATTGTGGTAACACCACTTGGTTGCCAGAGATGGACAAAACATCTGACTGCACAAGTATTCATCTCCCAAGGAATGTAAGGAAAGATACATACTACTAAATATACATTCAGACTGTTGCAAAGCACAGAACCAAAATATCATCTAAAAGAGAATAATTCCTACTGAGAATGTTGCCTCTTTCTAGTGAGTGCAATTCACCACATTAGGGAATATATTTTTGAAGATCTTAAATCAAGCTTCCAGTAGGGAAGATTTTAAAATATTCTTGTGTTGTAACAAAATGTTCCTGCTGGTGTTGTAATGAAAGAAAGCAAGGGAAAAAAAACCATCTCCTGGCAGGAAATTAATTATTGAGTATTCCACTGCTTGAGATATGCTCCTATATTCTGTGCAAGCTTTCCATTTTTCTCTTTCAGTATGTGGAGAAAATCACTATGGATAATATACAAACAGAACAAAGAGCACAAGAATATCAGTTTATTAAATGCATTTAGAAACTGAACAGACCTGGAGTGAGAGACTTGGTTTGTGCATCACCACACCTGGCACTTTACATTCCCCTCTCCACTTCTCCATCAGATTGTCACTTTTGCTTCTGCTTTCTGAAATTACCTCTGTCAAGAATGGAAGCAGTATGCCTGGCTTTTAACATCACTTACCTGCAACAGCTTTGAAATATCACTTCCTTCATTGAAAAAAATAAAATGGAAAATCTCAGATCTTGATGGAAAGGGAAAGTAAAAGCCCATCATCATATGCCTATGTCTAAATATCCAGATGTAATTCCATTTTTAAAACCATCCTTTTTTTACCCCATGTCCAGTCCATTTTGCCAATTTCAACCCTGGCTGTCAGTTTTAGCCTCCCTGTGAAGGATGTTACATCATCCCATCAGTTACATTACAGAATATACAGTTCCAGAGGCTACATCTGCATCCAGCACGTGCACCTAAAACAACTCCTGAATTCAGTGGGATCATACCACTGCAAAATATCCCCATGAGAGCTGACACTTCCCAGAAACTGGCATCCTGGATCCTTCCTGGATGTGGAACTATGAAACTAGAGAGGGAAGATGCAACAGACTGAAACAGCATATGCCATCTTCAAATAGTATTTTACATCAGCAGTGCTCTATAGCTTAGCTAAGACATAACGAAGAACTCTTCAAAAGAAATGAATAATTTTAGCCTTTAAAAAAGGAGGCAGAAATGGTATGGAAAACTGCTACCACAGATGGCTGTGATGCCTGCAGAAACTAATACCAGCTAGGCTGTTCAGGTGCTAGTGGTACCGTTTCTCATGATCATCACCACTTGGGCTCATCTTCTTGGGCTCTTCCATCAGCTGCTGGGTGGGATAGCTCGGACACAGGATGACAGCAATGCCTGTCTGCCTTCCAGACCTGAAAGACCTCATATTTGTCTGGCACTGTGCATCTGCAGCAGAAGTCTCCACCTGACATATGTAAAATGTCCCATTGAAAGGGAACATTCTGGAGTAAGACAAACCATCAATCTCATAGCACCTAAACACAGACGGTCTTGCAAAGCATGCTGCAGGAGAGGAGATGCAGTAGTAGACGGGACCTCGCACCACCTGAGGTCCTTTGTGTGGCCCTAAGCAGCAGGGCCTGTCAGGATCTATGCTGGTGCTGCTGGAAACTCTGCATCATCCTCAGCTAATTTTTCATCCCAGACTCATGACTTTCTAGCACTATTACTGATTCTGCAACTGATAGACAGTGATACCAGCAGTGATTCAGATCACATTGTTTTGAGAGGAGAGAATGAATTTTGAGTTATAAAGCAGGAGCCAGTTTAATTACTACATATGAACATAGAGCATATGCTGCCCTTTTACAAGAAACTATCCTGAAAAGAAGCACCATGCTTTGCCACTGAGCTCCTGAGTGACAAAAATCACACTCTCCTGAGTATCAGACTCACCATCTGTAAAATGTTTTTCATCTCTAGAAGATAATGTGAGAACTATGTGTTACAAATCATATCTACTGTAAGTGATTGATATCACCATTTGCTTTGGAGCGGCACCTTAGAAAAAATGCCTTTTCCTCCCTGTAAGAGCCTACTTGGGGAAAAAAAACCAAAAAACTCTTAAAACCCTATTTAGTAGTGCAAGCAAGGTGACAACCAATATATATCTCAAAATTCCTTTTGTATGGTAAGACGGGAACAGGAGGCTTTTTTCATGAATATAATGTTATTCAAAGGAATTTGCCCTGTAGGATGACATTCTCCTACAAGACTATCGGAATTTTAGATAAGGCTGTGTGCATCTGTATAAATGCATTTTAAGTTCCAGAAAGGGAAATGAGTTTAACTCCTTCTTACAAAAATAATAGAGAGGCAAAGCCAAAAGCATGTTACTCTTTTTAGGAATAGATTTCTTTTCTATCCCTTCTCAACAAATGCCCCCGAGTTAAGGATTAAACCTGGTTTAATTGCTACAGTTTTGAGCAACAAGAGATCAGAGGCAGACCATCCATGCTAACACACAGAATTGAAAAAGACAGAGCCAGGAGTTCGAAATGTAGAATTACACTATAATCTGATATTGTCAAAACCCAACGGGAGTTCATCCTGGAATCAACAGCTCTGGCTTCACTCAAAATCTGAATTTCAGAGGTTATGATGATGCAAGCTAAAATGTTGTGGAGTGACCCCATCAGCAGTTAACTGCATTAATATAACATCAGAGCTGAAAGAATGGCTAATTTGAGTCTCTTTTCTGATAAATTATACATCACCTACAATCAAGCCAAACCAAAACTGATTTCCAGCAACTGCACTGCCTCTGCCAGTAGTCAGCGCCTTAATATCATTAAGCATAAACAGGAAGAGATAATGACCTATAATTCAAGTCTATTATTTTTATGGAACATGAAGATACATTGCAGTGTAATGTGAGCTGCTGATCAAGGCTGGTATGTTACATTAAACAAATTGCTCTCCCATAAGCCACTTCTGCTTTTTCTTCTTTCATCGATTCTTGCTGTCCTTGCCAGTCACAAAGAGTTGGCTGGAGAGGGGCAAACGTAACTTTGGAGGAGCTACTACACTGATACCGAGCTACATTCCAACCCAGGTATTTGCATCCTTTCCGCCAGCACTGCCTGTGGCAGAATAGGGCTGCCATCTCGCAGACGACTTATCCAATAACTCTGCCCTTGTTTATTCAACAGTAGCTTATGAGAAGGCACATTAAATTGAGTACTCAGATAGCCACCCGGCTCCCTTCGGGCTGCGCTGGTACGGAGCCGGGGCCGTACCCCGACTGCGGCCGCGCACCCCCAAACCTGCGGGTGGGAGCGCAGGGCGGGCTGTGCCCCAGCCCGCGGGGCGCCTCCGCCAGGCTCCGCGGGCGGCCGAAGGCAAAGCTCCCGCTACCCGCGGCGAAGGGCGAGCCCCGGCACCGCTCGCCCCGACGCCCGGCCGGCAGGGTCCCCCCGAGAGGGAGCGAGGTGAGCCGGAGCCTGCAGCCCGCGCCCCGACGGCCCTCAGGAGGAGCCCGGGGCGGTACCGTCCCCCCGCGGCGGGGACACCGGCTGCGCCGCCCCCCCCAGAGCCCCCGCGCCCCGTCCCTCCCGCGGGGCCCGGCGCCGCTCGCCCCTGCACCGGGGCTCTCCGCCGGCTGGGCGGGCCCGGCGCCCCGCTCGGGCGAAACTTTGGCCCCGCCATCCTCCTCCTCCGTCCCCGCACCCGCACCGCCCGCGCTTCGGGGACCCGGGGGAGCCCGCACAGGGCGGCCCGGGGGGGCGGGCACGGAGCCCGCAGCAGCGCCGCGCCAGGGCACGGGGAGAGGCGGGGAAGGAAGGACCGGCACGGGGAGAAGGCGAGGAAGGGGCGCGGGGCGGCGCGGGGGCGGGGGGAGGCGGTTCTCCGGAGGTGTCGATTTACCTTGGAGGTTCTGCACTCGGATGTCGCTGATGTGCCCGATGAGCTCCTCGCGCTGGAACCAATCCCACTCCTGCCCGGCCATGGGGACGCAGGGCCGGGCCGAGGGAAGTCGGCAGGAGCCGGCGGCACCGCCACCGCCGCCTTCACCGGCACCGACGGCGGGCGCGGAGCGGAGCGGGCGGGGGGGCGGCCCCTCTCCGCGCCGCGCCGCGCCCCGCCCCGCGGCCCTCCCCCCTCCCGCCCGCCTCCCTCCCTCCCTCCGCCCGGCCGGGGGCGGTGGAGGGCCGACGCGCAGTGGGGCGGGGGTCCGGCCGTGCCCGCCGCCGCGGGCAGCCTCCCGCCGGCCGCCCCCTTCCTCCCTTCACCAGCGGCGGCCAGGCTCCCGCATCGCCGCCCCACAGAGCGGCGCGGGCAGCAGCGCGCCCCCCGCCCCGGCCGCCCCCTCGGGCGCAGGCGGGTGCGGTCCCGGCCCCGGCGCTGCGGAGCCCACCGGCCCGGCGGCGCGCTGCCCCCGGCCGGAGCCCCTGCCCCGTCCCGCTCGGGAGTGGCCTGTTGACGCTCCAAATAAATAACGTTTTTCTTGCTGAGGCAGCAGGGGGACTGCGAACAATACCGAGCTCCTGCCCGCTTTCTCTTGCTGTGCCCGGGGACGGGAGAGGTGTCGTCCCCAGGAAGAGATGTCACGCATCCAGGGTAGAAAGGGAAGAAGGAAGTATGAAGGGCAGAGGGGGTTTCCTTGTAGAGATGAAATAAGCACCACTAGAAATTGAAAACACTAATACGCCCTTTGCATGCTCATTTAGCCTGCCCTTGCTAGCTCGTTTAGGCCGTTTGAGTTCTTTTGTGGTGAATTTTCACATTGAAAATCTTAATTTACACCGTTTTTCATCAAAATCGCACAGTAATTGTTGTCAGCATCACTAAAATCTGTGCCCTGCAAACTTTGTGAGCAGCATGAGCGTTTCCTTCACATACAAGTCATTTCCTTGCAATATACTACGATTTGTACTTCCGTGCCTGGTTTCTTTTCCAACCGTGAAGACTGTATAATGTAAACAGCAAATTCTGACACAATCCAGTTGGACTAGTATAGCATCATTAGGCTAGCAAAACACACAAGCTGAGATCTACAAAGTTAAATATAAACAAACCGGGGTGTAGAGATTGTGACTCTTTCAAGGTGGAAGTGTTATGTGATCCCAGGTAAATGCTCACTCCACGCAGCCAGTTGTTTCACCCAGCTCAGGAGTGCAGCACTCTCCCCACAGCCCACTTGGCTGATCCGTCTGTTGTGACTCAAAAACAGATGGAGATGATGAGAAGGCAGTCCTTCATAAAGCATCCAATAGGTGAACTGTGGGCAACGGACTCCGCACAGTGAACTATCCGTCAACTGTATAGCAAACAGTCAACTATCCTGAAACCCTGTCTCCAAGACTCTGGGGTGGTCTTCAGCTGTTTATAAGCATCAAGGCTCAAAAGTTCTGCACAAATTTAAGGATAGATGAATGCCATGCTGAAGTTTATGAACCTGAATGCTAGGAGCAGAAGAAACAGCTTGTGAAAAGGAAAAAGCATCTGAACTCAGCCAGATTTGCACAAATTGCAATGCTGAGCTTTAACTTCATTTTGCACTGGGAGGACCTGTTTTTTCCAGGAGTTATCCGAGTGGGCCAAATACATCAGTACCGCATTTAGAGGTGGAGCTGGAAACTGAGCAGGTGTGGCTGTGGGAGAAGCAGGTGAATGATCATCAGTGAAATACTGTCTGCAGGGGACTGCAGAGGGCTGGAGGTCCCTAGTCCATGCCACCGCTCAAAGCAGGACTACTGCCAGCGCCAGAGGGGGAGAGCTGAGGCTTTGTCTCATCATGCGTGGGCACCCTCCAAGAGCTGGGGTTTCATGAGCTCTCTGGATGGCCTGTCCCAGTCTGTGCTGGCCTGCTCATAAGACCTCCCAGTGGATGCTTGCTATGGTCGGTATGCCCGCTGGAGAAAGGGAGATGATATGAGACACAGGGGAAGTGAACAAGTCTGCAAGCTTCAGCAGCAGAATCATAGAATCACAGCATCATTTAGGTTGGAAAAGACCTTTAAGATCATAGAGTCCAACTGTAAATCTAACAGTGCCAAGTCCACCACTAAGCCATGTCCCTAAGTGCCACATCTACACCGCTTTTAAGTACCTCCAGGGATGGTGACTCAACCACTTCCCTGGACAGCCTGTTCCAATGCTTGACAACTCTTTTGGTGAAGAATTTTTTCCTAATAGCCAATCTAAACCTCTCCTGGTGCAACTTAGGGCTATTTCCTCTCATCCTATCGCTTCTTACTTGGGAGAAAAGACCAACACTCACCTCGATGCAACCTCCTTTCAGGGAGTTGTAGAGAGCGATACGGTCCCCCCTGAGCCTCTTCTTCTCCAGACTAGACAACCCCAGTCCCCTCAGCCACTCCTCACAGGACTCGTGCTCTAGACCCTTCACACCCCAGCATCTCAACGTCTTTGTTGTAGCGAGGGGCCCAAAACTGAACACAGCATTTGAGGTGCGGCCTAACCAGTGCCGAGCACAGGGGGACGATCACTGCCCTGGTCCTGCTGGCCACGCTGTTTCTGACACAGAAGGTGGACACTGAGGTGCAGCGGAAGGACCAAAGGTCAGAGGAAGCAATCCAGTAACTCCTTGCTGCCAGCCCCACCTGACGTGTGATGTTACAGCTGTGATTCATTGCTCTCTGCACACTTTTCTGGGGCTAAATACTGCCGTGGCCCTGCTCCCTGCCCTGCTTGAGAGCTGCCCAGCCCTGCTCTCGGGGTGGCTGAAGGTACAGCCCCGGCACCTCCAGCACCTCCAGGCCTGGCGGCTGTAGCTGCATTTGACCTGCACAGTCTGGGTCTCAGCATCAGGTTGAGTTTGAGATGTTGTAAATGATTAACATTGTGGGCACGGGGAAGTTAAAACTTCTGCTTAGGGAGAAGAGAAAGGCATTAAACCTTTCTTACCTGGGAAAGCACCTGCTCTGTGCAGCCCCATCTTCTGAAGACAAAATGGCGGTGGGCAGTGGGGCCCAGGAGCCTGCGCAGGCTGGGACTGCCCGCTCCTCCTGTGCCGATGGGAGGTGAGAGCACCAGCCCTGCTGCCTGCCCTTCTCCTGCCGGTCAGTCAGGCAGGACCTCCGCCTTGGCCTGGGCCAGGCCCATCTGGCAGGTCTGGGCACTCCAGTTTCTAGCCCAGCGCATCAACATAAGCTGCGTCGACCTCGTCTTGCATTAATACGCTGGGTCCTGAGCTACTGTGAATGAAAACTCTGGTCCAGCTTCACTTCACAGGGGTGCAGTCCTGCCCACAGCCTGACAGGCATCGCCTGCGTTTGTCCGTCTGAGACCTTCAGACAGTTCTTTGGCACCTCCCCAAACCAACTCCACCGTTAGCAGAAGCCCTCATAGGTAAACCTCCTCCGAGATGGTTGTGAATAAAATCACAATATATGCAGAAATAAGTGCTCCAATATGAAAATCTAAGGCTCTAATATTGTAAGGACACTAAAAAATTGTGAGATCAAAAGGGGCATCCTTTATAAACATGTTTCTTTAAGTTTTTACATTCTTCCCTGCAACCATGTGGTCTATGAATGATCTCAAGAAGAAAGTATGAAATCTGAGATTCTCACATAAATCCAGAACTTCAAACATTATGTTGCTTGTCATAAAATCCGCAAATACTTGTGGGAAATTATCTGTGAAAATACTATATGCCTTCTAAGAAGTAACTGATTGTATACAGCAAGGAGGAGTAAAGAACAAAAAAATATTTCAGATTTTATTATTGAAGTTCAGTTGCCTTTTGACGTTTAAGGACAATTCTATAACTGAAAAAGCAGATTACATTTGATTAAGTCTCTTGGCTCACACTTGTTACTTAGGGCAACACTGTAAACACTTGGCCAAGAGTCTGAACTATAGTATCAGGTTTATTTAAAGTAAGGTTTTGGTCACATATGAGAAGTTGGGGTTCTAATAGGAAGTTCATGAGGAACTTGCCGCTCTTCTAGATCACCTTCATTTTGTTTCTTTTTAGTCTATGCAGAATAGAGATGTTAAATGATGTCTCAGTTTGAGAAGAAAAATTATACTTTAAGGTTGTCTGATAGTATCAAATCCTACAGCTAGGCTTTGTGCCTGTCAAGATGGAGGGTGCCTTGTGGCTCCTGCTAAAACAGCATGGGAAGATGTCTGACACAAAGGAAGCTATTTATGGAATTAAGGAAGATATTTATGCCATTGTAGCTAAATTGCTTTGGCTTTATATAAACAGAGTTCCCCATATGAACAGTCATTCCAGGGATGGATTATTTTCTGGCTTTGCTTAAACCAGTTCCAGACCAATGCTAACAAGGAAAAGATGTTGTCTCTCTTGCAATAGGTATGTCCACGTGAGGACATTGTGCGTATTCAACTAAGACCTCAGGGAAGTGTAACTTCCTATCCAGGCATGCCTTAGGCATCCCTGGCTGCTCTGGTCAAAGAGCTACAAAAATAACTCCACATTGATCCCTGCTAGACCTCCCTCTCCTCACATTCCCAAAACATTCTTATTGAATGCCGCAGGCCTGCAAGGTGCTCCTCTGTCCACGTCAAATAGGGTTTTTGGAAAGGTGGTGGGCATTTGAATTCTTCCCCTACACTACTGGCATAGCCCTCAAGTCTTGGCTTGCTTTTCTGGCTCATTAAAGGGGCTACACAGAAGGTGAAGGTCTCACTCAATTTTTAATCTGTTTAGTTTTTCTGAAGGCTTCCTGGAAGAGGACTGAAAATGGAGGCTTTCTTACCCTATAGCTGAATGAGGAAAACAGAGGAAAGTTGAAGTCTGTAACACAGGAAAGTAATCCAAATTCTTATTTAACTCTCATATTTTACAGCTACAGTATAACCTGACCTGAATGATGACTCCATTTCAAAGCAATAATCGTGCCACCATGGGTCTCATCAACACTTCATTTTCCTTGTTTAGCCTGTATCTGAAACAACAAGGAGTGCCAACCATGAGAAAAGACTCATTAGTTGTGCCAGAGGAATAGCTAAATGAAGATTTCATTTCTATTACCCTGTCCAACAGCAGCCACCCTTAGTCTGGCTCCTCTGCCCACACACATGTAAACAATGGGAGGAGTACCATGTAAAACAGACTTTCAAAGCAAAACACCAGAAAAGTCAGGAGAAAAAAGACATTCTAATTCAACCAGGTAAACAAGAGACACTCAGGAAAAGGTGTAAAAGAAATGAGAGATATTGTAATCAGAGGATTAAGCAACTGGAGGAAACGAGGTTGTGCACAAAAAACTAAATAAGCTATGAAATCTAAGTCCTTTATAACTTTCTTTAAAGGCAAGGGAAAGTACACTCTAACGTGTGTTAGAGTATCCAACCAAAGTTTGATAATAAGCAATAACTTCATTTATAAAATTTATTTAATTAATAAAATGAATACCAGCTTAGAAACAGGAGTGCTGTGCCCCACTAAACCAGTGCTCCTCTTGGTCCCTTTCAGATGCTAATAGCAGAAGAGGTGTGGTGACTGTTGGCCCTGCCTCAGTGTACCACTGAGCATATGTACAAACTCTGGATGGTGGCCAGCCTCCCTTCTTTCCCTCTGCTCTGTCTCCTTCTTCCTTGACTCCCAGAAGGCCACCATGTAGGCCACACTGATGAGCCACGCTGATTCACAACTGGTGCCATGTAATGGCAGTAAGCCGACTTTGGCACTTGCTAGAAGGTCTCTATACGCTGTAAACAAGTTTCCTCACACAATTTCCAAATAATGCCAGGAGTTACAGTGGCTTCTAACCTGGACAAGTTCAGCTAAATTTGTTTTATTTCATTGCTATCAAGGTGAATTTTGTGCCAACTTAGTAGCAAAATGGACTTTCCCGTGAGCAGTGGTATTTTCAAGACTGGGTCTTTTGGGGTAATGGTGTCACATCAGGGACAGCTTCCATGTGCAGAAGCTGTGCAGGTGAGGTCCTTCTGATTCTTCACTGGGGTGGCTGGTGTGGTGGGAGCAGGGTTGTGTAGGTCACTCCCAGTCCTTCCTCTGTTATTTTTTCATTAGCTTTGGTGAGCATGGGTTATTTTAAGGTGTGATTTATTGAGAACATGCATGCTTTAATTGACAGAGGCAATGGGAAATGTCCTTCCCTGGCCTGCAGGCTGGTTTTTTTACATTCAGTTTGGTTTTCTGCTGCTCTTTCGTGCAGTCTGAAGGTTGGAAGAAAAGGAGAGTAGTTATGTAAAACTCATTTGAATATTATGTACTTGTGGAGCTGATTTGTTTCTGTTGCCATGGGCCTTTTGTTCAAAATCTCCCCTTTACTAGGGCAAAACTCTTCATTGATTCAGCAAGGAATTGACACAGCAAAAACTCCATCTAGGTTTTGGAAACTTGTTTGCTCTTTTTCCCTTTTTTCCCCTTCCTATTTTTCCTCTGTTTCTGATGGATGCAGGATGCAGTTGGTCTCATCCATGTGACAGTATTGTGTAATTCTGCCCGTTTGAGCCTGGCTTGCTCTCAGTCGTCTGTGACCAACTGAATTCAGGACCTTCAGATTCCCTTCTGTATACTCCAGCATGCTATGAAGATTTGTTGCCTCAGTAGATACTGAACAAAGGTTTCAATGTGTGGCAGTACGGGGATCTTTCTTTCCAGCTGTAGATGTTGTGTAGCACCCTAAAGGCCAGGAAAAAGTCCCATGAAGTAAGTCTTTCATCTTGAGACCATCTGAGTGTCTCCTAGGAGTTCCCAGCTCTTCATAACCCACTCCCATAATATAAATTTCATTGTTTCATCCTATCTCATCTCCATGCAAAGGTAGAGATGCCAGCCTGGTGCAAGCAACAGCTTAAACATGACTCAGGAAACAGAGGAGCCTATGTCATGTAGGGGCTTATTCAGGGAAGGAGAGAGGGACCACAGAGCAGTGAATTGCTATGGTGGATATTTCTGTAGATGATGCCCGATGGTAAAATCCTGTAGAGCTACATAAGCTGGTGAAGTTGTGCAGGAAGAAGCAATCCAGCCACAGCTGAACACCACTTACAGCAGGCCAACTCACCCTGCTGCACAATGTTCAGATTCAGGTGACCCTAGCTAGCCAGGTTACCTTCTTCTGCCTGAACTGTCTTGATTAGAGAAACTTGGGGTGCTTTCACTGTATACACAATAGATACGAGTCAAGACCTCTGCAATAATATTCACTAGCAAAGACTAATTCTGGACATAACTACAAATATTTAACACAGTGTAAATTAGAAATCAGGTGTCTCCAACACCATCCAGAAGTGAATGCTTCAAGTAGAAAATGGAGATTGCATGGTCTGTTTTTTACCCCATGAATACTAGGATTGGAAGCTGGGCAGCAGGCAGCAGGCAGTTATTACAGTCTTTAAGCACTGAAGTTGCAGATGCTATAAAAATAATGATAACATTGCTGGCTTTTATACACAGCTTTCCATCTGCAGATCTCAAATCTCTTGTATATTGCAATTTGCTGTAATTTCCTGGTTTAACCTGCCTGAAATTAAATTTACAAGCCCTGAAATATTATTTTATATTATAGAAAGCAACCTGCATTTTTTTTCAGTAAAATGTTTGTGGAAGGTTGAAATATGTGTCATTTATCATGCATACTTCACCATAAATACAAAATGAATTAGTTTCTTAGAAGCAAGCAAGCAAGCAGGCTTCTTTTGAACTGACTGACCTCTTCACAGCACTGGAGATGTCAAATATTCTCCAAATGCAACGTTCAGCTAAACTGCCTGTCAATGCAGCTCCCCTCTGAAGTAATTCAACCTTTCCCCTATCTGTTTGTTTCTATTTGAAGAAGTGGTTTCAATTTTACATCCAATCTCAAGCCAGCTTGGCTGTGAAAGAGATGTAAGAAGAGGTTCCTTCCCTGGCCTTCCCAGACAACATTAGCTTTGCAAGTAACAGAAATATATAAATGTTTCAAATGGAGGGGCAGTACCCCATAGCTGTTGAATAAGTGGATCATTTCTTGAGGTAAAAAGTAGGTGACTCTGATACGTAACCTGCCAGGTGGAGGCTTTTGCAGTATGAGATGCACTGATGGTTCCAAGTTTTTCCCGAGCAGGCATTTTCAAACCTTACTTGTATTTCACTGAATATTTAATGTCACAGTTCTGCCAGAAGCCTCTGAAAATAGGGAGAATTAAAACCCAGCAGTCATTCCTTAGCAGACGGAGGTTGATGATTTTAAAAGTTTCTCTTTACCATGTTTCAAAGCATGACCTTGAGGAGTGCTACCAATGCCAGGCATGTCCTTGTGGTTGCTGCAGATGGCAATTTAGAAGTCCTGGTTGGTGGTACTTCACCCGACCACAGTTAACTGCAAGCATCTATCAGGATTTATCAACCTCTAACCAATATGTCGTTAAAGACTAATCACTTCAAAAGTAATGTTAGCGAACACACAGTGGAGCCATTGCTTAAACAAATTTCGATGTCCCTGCTTTGCTGGGGTCAGCAGGGCCCTTGCTGTTGGGCTGCAGAGCAGCACCCCAGTAAAGATGTGTTCCTAGTGAGAGGTGGCTGCCTACTTCCTATCACTGTGCATTTGGTAAAAAGGGATGAATATAGCTGAGACTCAATCTCCAGGTTTCAAACACTTCCTTTAAACAGAAAAATCTGGAGACAGAGCAAACTGTGGTATCTGTGTGGGGTACCGAAAAGAGCTTCCTGCATTCAGTTTGTAGGTATTTGTGTGTGCATGAGCAGAGAATGCAGGCTGAAGGGATAACTTCCCAATGGTTCAGCATGGGGATTTCATTAAAGTTGCCTCTCCCCACGTCCAGCCTCTCCCTGCAGCACCCAGTTATGGCTGCATCACAGAGGTGAGTGTTGAGGGGCTAAGAAATTGGTGGATTTGTACATATTTATGCATTGATTTTTTCTGGTTTAATAACTTCTTTGCAAAAACAAAGAGCAATTAAGGACAAAGACAAGAGTATGAGGCATCATCACTTGGCAAGTAAGTGTTCTTAAGTCAGCTTTGACAGAAATATTTGTACTTTGCTTTGGAGAAAGACTCGGGAATACATCCATTTATGTGTAATTCCCTTGACTTGAATGAGCAGATGATATCATAGTACAAGATTCAACTGGAGTAATTTGAAAGAAGTTTGGGGATGGAAAACAATCTGTAATTCTCCCCTTAGAAGAACTAGTAAAAAAAAAGACAAGACATTTGGTGCAGTCTCCCACCTGCCAAAACCAGCACAGTAATGAGTGATGAGTTTGAATGGAAGTCCCAAGGGCAATAACTGTTTCCAAGATTGTAGAACTGCTGATGTACAAATCTGCCAAATTGCCTAGCTTTAGTAAGATCTGGTAAGGCTGCCCAGTTGCCCACAGCTTGAAAAATCAAGGATTTTCTTCATTATATCTCATGCAGTTTTATACAAGCCAATGGCTCATCCCATTTGATTCAAAGAAACTTTTATGGGAGCTTTTGAAGATTCCAGGATGAGGTGAAAGTGTGACCACATGTCATCATGCTGAAGCGTTCTGTCTGTTGTATTCAGTGATTTTTACTTGCTTTTACACATCTTACTGCATTTTGTTGCACAAATGATTAAAAAAAAATGTATCTGTCCAGGAGCTCTTTCTTATGATGATTGGTAAAATATCATTGAAGTATTTAATGAGGAGGCAAAGTGTTCAGGGCATTTCATGCATATGGTTAATTTTCTTCTTAAAAAGAAAACACCAGGCATTAGGGTTTTTTAAATGCACTGGGGACAAGAAAGACAAAAACCAATGGCTAAAAGCTGAAGCCAAGAGGAATCCAAATGAGGACATTTTAATAGTGAATCAGTCATCCAGAGAAATGATGATTTGCCAACTCTTACAATCTTCAGAGAGAGAGAACATGCCTTGCTAGAAGATGTGCCGTACTCAAACACAGTACAGTTTATTCAAAAGTGGGTTAATTGTGTGACTAGTAATACAAAAGCCATATCAGAGGATCTGTTTAATGGTCCTTTACCTTTAGTTTTGTAAGGTTTCTCTTAAAAGTTTTTCCTTTTATTTTTCCAGCTCTTATACAGACTAAGTCAAAGAGTTTTAATTCCATTCTTTACAGATTTCTGCCTTGGAAAATGAAGCCTTTGCGTAAATCAAAAGTAGTAACAGCGACTGCAAAGTGATAACAGTTTGCAGTTAGTGCTCAGCCAGTGGGAACTAATTCACTCATTCAGAAAGCTACAAAGCTGCCGTTAGATGGCTTTTTTTTTTTTCTTTGGTCACTATCAAACAGATTGTGATTAGATCCAATGACAAAGGTGAATGGTTTGCTAGTCATAATTTAATCCTCTGTTGTCAATTCAGTAAGAGTCACTAAAACACACAGTTCATTTCTAGGGAGGTTGTCCTGCGTTTTTAGGCAAAATCATTACCATAATGTTTGAAAACACATGCTGCTAGATACTTGTTAAAGCACAGTTCATACCTGTGTATGTGTGCAGCCTGTATGGCCCCTCTGCCAAGGATGTGTATAAAATTATCTATGTATGTACATATACATACACATATATATGAAATTACAGAATATGGGAGTAAACAGAAGAGTGTTGCTGGAACACGAACATGTGAACAGGTCTGTGTTCATTCAGCACCATCTCTACCAGTCACATACATCTGTGCAGGAGCCACTGCCTCATGCTCCTCTCATACAACTTCACAAAGGCTCCTAACATTCACGTGACATTTGCAGAGAGACGCTCTGATAGTCAGAGGATCCTCTGCTACCACGTGACACTTTTTGAGAGCTCTTTTTCCCCGTTTAGGCATGTTCTGAGAGTTAAAATACGAATAGCTACACACCTATGGGAAGTTATCATCATCATTCACTGAATTCAGAGCACCTGAATTTGGAAAATCTGGACATTAATTTGGCTTTGACTCTGGCTTAGGATGTACACGGCCATATGTAAGTCTCTTAACTTCTCTGAATTCATATGATCTTATTTACAGGATTGTTTGCTGTTTGCTTACCAAGACCTACTTCTCCCAGCTCTTGTGAGCTGCTACACTCACGTGTCTTCACATGGAGGAATTTTCAGGAAAGCTGTGTGGTTTCACTATTACTTGTGTAAACAGAAAGCAATGGCTGTATTTTGACTGGTTAAAGTGAAGCAAGAGTGATCAGAAGTTTTATTCATGCACATTTTAAGGTAGGGTATCAGATACAGCTGTGCTGAACTCTTTTTTTAGATCCTCTTTTAGAGCAGCCCAGTTGGCACTGCATGTGCTTAACCCCTCCACCCTCACCAGGAATGGTTCAAAAGGTCTTAACCTAAGGCCGTCTGTGCAGGGAAATGGTGTCACCTGCCCAGATTATGGAATGCACCAGAAATCACCACTGTTTTCTTCTCAGTTCTGTTGCAAATGATATTTGCTTAAAAGTCCATTTTCTTGCAAGGAAAAGAACTTCTGCAGGGGATGAAGTATGTTTTTGGCTTCAGCAGTAGTGGGAGAAACCTAAGAAAACAGGCTTCAGTTGTATCCTAAAGGTAAAAGGGCCAAAACAGAGGGAGAACAAATAAAAATATAAAAGAAGAAAAAGAAAAAAGTAAGCAGTGCTTATTGTTTTGAGAAATCTCCCGATTTCTGAGCTGATTTCAATGATCTTTGACCAGCTGCAAGCACAGGTATGCTCTGCCTTTCCTGCATGGCTGAACAGACAATACATCAGTTTTAAATCAATTCTCAGCTGACAGGAAAGGATTGCAATCTGTTTAATAGTGCCTTTACTGCAGACAAGTAGACATCTTTTCTGAAGGAAAAATATTGGGGTCACGGCTAATTTCCTGAGACCAAAGGAGAGAGAGGCCTGCAGGCATCAGTTGTGTTGGGGAGCACCATGCCATGTGTGTGGATGACACCCCACAGAAGTAGCCTTAAGTGCACAACCGCAACCAGCGTCAGGTCTCACCTCATGTATTTTATGTACCATAAAAGCCACAGCTTTATTCCCACCCTGGTCCTCAGCTTCTGACAGCTTAGTCTTTCTCAGAGAGCTGGAGTAGCAGCACACAATGCACAATGTAACAGGTCTTTTGCTGTTCCTTCCCACAAACCAGCCATTGAGCTGGTCAGGAGCCATTAGCACCCAGTTCAAACACAATGTAAATTCTATGAGAACTCATTGTTTTTATAAAGATCACGTGCAATCTGTTGCCAAGCAGCCTACACAAATATTTAAAGCCTGCCTCTTTCTCCACACAAGTTTTAAAAAAACAAAACAAAAATAATAAGAGCTTTTATTTTGTGCCATAAAGGCTGAGAGGGAATTAACCTCTTACTGCACAGGTCCCAGACGCTGGGATGATGGAATTATTGCTATGTGCACGCATTTCATGGGGATCACGCTGGAGATGACTTGACTAGGAGGCTGGCTATATACCTATTGGCTTCGTTTTTGATTGTCATACTTTTTGCCAGTGCCAGTTAGGTCTTCCCAAGTCCCTCTCCTCTTGAGAGGTAACATTTTCTGGCTAAGGCTAACCCTGATGTAATTACCTGATTTCTAATGACCGCTTCCTCATCCGAAGACACTTCCAGGGTCTAGGCCCCCCTAGGAAGAAAGGCTACATTGGATCATGTTTTCCTCCCTCCCTCCATCCCTGACATTGTTCATATCTAAGGATATGCTTGGCTGCTTTGCTGAGTTGTCAGACAGGAACAATGTCCGGTCTGTTAAATGTGATGAGTGCCAGCTCTGGATTTTTGTGTAGAAACTTGGAAGCAGATGCATTTTTAAAAATACTTGTCATGATTTTTACTCTTACCAGACTTCAGTTTCACCAATATGAGTTATCAGGCTAGGTTTTTCTGTTTGTTGGAACAGTCTCCAGGCATGGAGCTGTCTAGTCACCCAAGAATTACCATCAGTATCACACAGGATAAACCTCTTATCAAAAAACAGACCAAGTATAAATATAAGCAATGGCTGGAATCACAGCTGCGTTTTTCCATAAGAACAGGTCTTCATACAGTGTGTACCTTTGCGTGTGCAACTGGAATACTCAGAAGGAGTCATTTCCCAGCCAAATGAAGGCTTGATGCCGTGGATCAGTGACTCTAGGGTCTGATTGCAAGGAGACATCTACGATCCGCAAGGAGTCAGGGTTATGAAGGTACTGAGGATGGCCCAAAGAACTGCATCAAAAACTTGTCATTCATTTCCCATACATACCTATATTATAAGAGAAAGACTGTTTACAGGACATTTTGTGACCACTTCTCTCTCACATTTGATTTCTTAGGTTCAGGTATCATTCAGCATTTTGAAACCAATGTTTCATGCTTGGAGCAGAATCATATAAATACCGTCTGAGTTCCCTGAGGTTGTAATTTATATGATACAGCTCATGAAAGTTTTAAATCAGTTCCTCCAAACTGATTTCAGAATTGCCTGGAACCATACTGCAAACGCCATTTAGGGTGACCTGACCTATTTTTTGCCAGACAAGTTTTAAAACTGGTTGGAAAATATCCCCATTTTAGCAATGACCTTGTTAGTTATAATCAGGTCTTGATCCTATAATATCTATTAATTATAATAATTTTCCTCAAAAGGTCACTTACCCACGTGTTCATAAGGACATAATTTCCTGTAACTTGCATAACTGAGGTAGAACTGAAAGATATTTTCATGGCTTCTGGTTCTACAAAGATGCAAATACCTACAAAAAATGTGCCATGATGGCACTGTCATGGTAGTAATATTAGTTATATGTATAACGGTTTTCTGCATCAAGGCATTAGTGTGTAAAAGCATAAACAATTTTGGAGATTTAACATAATTTTAGCTATATTTACCAGCTGTGATTTTCTGTATTCCCTTCAGTGAAATGCTTCAGCAAGCAGCATACACTAATAGACAGGATTTTCCTTTGTTTCCAGTTTGCTTCATCTGTGGTTCTTATGCATTGACAATGAGGTCCACAATATGCCCAAATGAAAACGATCATTTAAACTCACAAGAAGCAACTGAAAGTAACCAATAAACACTACTTAGAATCATAGAATATTTTGGGATGGAAGGGACCTTTAAAGATCACCTAGTCCAACCTCCCTGCAATGAGAAGGGACATCTTCAACTAGATCAGGTTGCTCAGAGCTCCATCCAACCTGATCTTGAACATTTCCAGGGATGGGACAACTACCATATCACTGAGTAACCTGTTGAAGAGTTTCATCACCCTCTCTGTAAAAAATTTCTTCCTTATACATATTCTAAATCTAACCTCTTTTAGTTTAAAACCATCACCCCTCATCCTATTGCAACAGGCCCTGCTAAAATGTTTGTCCCCATCTTTCTTATAAGCCCCCTTTAAGTATTGAAAGGCTGCAGTAAGGTTTCTCCAGAGCCTTCTCCAGGCTGAACAATGCCAACTCTCCCAGCCTGTCTTCATAGGAGAGGTGCTTCAGCCCTCTGAACATCTTAGTGGCCCTCCTCTGAACTCGATCCAAAAAGTTCATGTCTTTCCTGTGCTGAGGACTCCAGAGCTGGATGCAGTACTGGTGGGGTCTCACCAGACAGCGTGGAGGGGCAGAATCACTTCCCTCGACCTGTTGGCCACACTTCTTTTGATGCAGCCCAGGATTTGGTTGGCCTTCTGGGCTGTGAGTGGACACTGCTGACTCATGTCCAGCTTTTCATCCGTTAGTACCCCCTAGTCCTTCTCTGGAGGGCTACTCTGAATCCCTTCATCCTCCAGCCTGTATTGATACGGGGTTGCTCTGACGCAGGTGCAGGACCCTGCACCTGGCCTTGTTGAACCTCACGAGGTTCACACAGGCTCACTTCTTGAATTTGTCTAGAGCCCTCTGGATGTCATCCCATCCCTCAGTAATGTCAGCCACACCACTCAGCTTAGTGTTGTCTTCAAACTTGCTGAGGGTGCACTCAATCCTGCTGACTGTGTCAGTGATGAAGATATTAAACAGGATGGGTCCCAGTATGGACCTCTGAGGGGTTCCGCTTGTCACTGATCTGCATATGGACATTGAGCTGTTGACAGCTACCCTCTGGATGCAGCCATCCAACCAATTCCGTGTCCACTGAACAGTCCACCCATCAAATCCATCTCTCTCCAACTTAGAGAAGGATGTTGTGAGGGACTGTGTCAAAAGCCTTACAGCAGTCCAGATAGATGACATCTATAGCTCTTCCTTTGTCCACTGATGTAGTCACCCCATCATAGAAGGCCATTAGGTCAGTCAGGCAAGACTTGTCCTTGGTGAAGGGGTTGTCTCAAGTCACCTTCCTGTCCTCCATGTGCCTTAGCATAGCTTCTGGGAGGATCTGTTCCATGATCTTCCCAGGCACAGAAGTGAGGTTGACAGGTCAGTAGTTCCCCTTTCTATCCTTTTTAAAAATGGGTGCAATGTTTCCCTCTTTCCAGTCACCAGGAACTTCACCTGACTGCCATGAGTTTCCAAGTACCATGGAGAGTGGCATGACAACATCAGCCAATTCCCTCAGGACTCTGGGATGCATCTTGTCATGTCCCATAGCCTTATGTACGTTCAGGTTCCTCAGGTGAGAATGAACCTGATCTTCTCTTATAGTCCCCATCTTACGGTCCATCCACTCAAGAAGCGTGGGATGAGAAATTTCCAGCGAAGACTGAGGCAAAAAAGTTGTTGAGTACCACAGCCTTCTCGTCATCTGTTGTTACAAGTTTGCCAGTGCAAGAAAACAAACATGGCAGCTTTTCTTCACTATTGAAAATGGGAGCACAGGGTTGGTTAGATGGGGTCAGCCAGGACGGGCGTCTTGTCCGATGTCCTCTCCTGGAACCGTGACTAGTACTGGGAGAATCAAAAGATGCAAGAACCTCTTGTGAAGCAGACGTGAATTAGTCTGTCCCATGTTGGACGCCTTCCTGGTTTCTTAAGCAGAGATCGGCATAAAAGCCGGCACATTACATTTAATGTTGGTTCTGAGTTTATTTGATCAATGCTAACTAATGCATTCTGGGTATTAGTGTTACCTCTGCACAGATCTGATAACAAGGTTAAACTGGATGGTGGAGAACTTTGGGATTTGCTGTAGGAGCAGCTTTTATGCTGCCTGGTTCTGTGAAGAGGAGTGACTGATTTGGTTTCAGCACCTTGGCTTTTCAGGCAAGGCTCTCTTTTCTGACATTGCAGGATGGGGAAAACCAGTGCTTTGGCAACAGCCCTGACCCGTAGATATCTGTTTTATGTCTGTCACATAACCCTGTGGCTGGCAGCCTGATAGCTTTTCTGGGAGGGTGGTCTCCATGCTAGCTGAGGGCCACTTTTCTCCTTCCCTCCTCTGCTGCTCCTTTCCCTGCTCTGTGCATGCATATGCATCCCCGGGGCAGGAAGGGTCAGGCCAAGTCAGTGGGAGCCCTGCAGGGACCGGAGGAGAGGCCGTCAGAGAAGAACCCCTCTTTCCCACCACACACCCACTGTGTTTGCCATTACAAACACACAGGAGAGGAGGTCTCTGCAGGGACCTGTGCTGTTTGCTATTTGCAGGCATCACAACGCAAGGCCCATTTCAGAGACGAGATCAGACTGTCTCACTGTAAAGGTCCCTTAAAACCTGCAATTCCTTGATTTTTATATATTTTTTATATGTGTATATATATATATATAATATAAGTGAGAAATTGCTTGTACCACAGTTGGGTGACCGCAAGAAGAGTTTCTATACGTACGATGATTAACGCACCTTCTGACCGCCAAATGAAACAAAGAACCTCAGGCAAGAAGGAAATTCGTAGTCGCGGTGGTCGATGCAGAAAACGCCCCCACCCCCACCCCCCCACTGCGGGGCAGGCCGGGCTGCAGCTGCGGCGCCGGGGGACCCGCGGGCAGCCGCGCAGCGCTGGGCACCGCTGCCCTCTCCTGGCGCCTGCCCGCATCTCGGCCGGCCCCGGCTGCGCGCTGCGGACTTGGAGACCTCGGGGGGCGGGGAGGGTGGGGGGTGGGGGGGTGGGGGTGTTAGAAACCCCACCGCAGGGATACACGAGGCACGAGGCACAAGAAAGTGAGGTTTTCTGGTTGTAACCCAGCTGACTCACTTACAGATCACTAAAGGGCTGTGTATTTGTGTATGTGCATGTGTGTTAAAGGCAAAGACAGTGGCAATTTGCAGAAAGAAGCTTTCCCGTGTTTCCCTGCATGAGGGGGACCGGGCCCACCCACGCTGCCCACCCCATCTCCCTACCTTCCCCACCAGCACAGCCGGGGCAGGCACGCTGTGGAGCCCGGAGCCCCGTGGAGCCCAGAGCCTGCTGTCCTGCACTGAGAAAGGCAGTTAACGGGAGAGCTTTGTCATTAGTCAGAACCCCTAATTTGAGGCTTGTGTAAAGCATTTTCCCATGCCTATAGTTAACCTGAAACCTCGTAATGCATGCACGGCCAGTCTTGATGGAAAAGGAATCGTATATTGAGTGCTGCTATGCTCCACTGAGACCCCGGGGAGAGCCTGTCAGCCCAGGACCACAGAGATATACTGGGCCTTTTTTCTTATTTTGGCCTTGAGCACTCATTTTGTGACTGTCAAGTGAGCGTAAAGCTCTGCTGCTTGTGATTTCCAGGCACTTTGCACTGGTGCCTTTGCCTGTACGAGGTGCAGGGAACTCATGAGTGGATCACTGCAGATCAGTAGATTGGTCCCCTTTGCTCATCCTCCAAAGAGCAGAACTTCGATTTTAACCACATCTCTCCCTTTTCTCATCAGCCTCTATTTCTGAGGGACTCCTGAACATAAAAGAACACTGCACACCTGCAAAACATCTGTTGATGTCTTCTCTCCAGCCCATCTTCAAGGCTGCTGCCCTGCCTGGGGCATCTTCCCTTTGCATTACAGTGAATAAAACAGAGAGAGAGAGGACAGTCCTTCACTCCTGGCTCTGGCCAGGGATGGGACCACAGGAACAGGAGCAGCCAGAGCAGCTGAGAAAGATCAGAGGAGAGAGGGAGAAAAATCCCAAGCATGGTACACGGCTCTTGAGAACATCTCACAGCCTTAACCTGTTGAGTGGTAAAAGAAGTGTTCTCCATTCCCTCTATTTTTATTTTCCTTCTCAAGGAACTTCACATAACCGAAGGAGGAAAAGAAAAATAACCTTCTTAGATACTGTTTCAGTACTTTAATTTCTATTTCAAAGAATCCAATTTATTAAGCAGCAGTACCTGAGATTACACTCACCAAGCAAATTCTCAAAGGAAGCCTCACCATCTAGGTGTATTTTTCATTATACAATAAACTCTGAACTCCACCAAAGGTGTTTTCTCATAATGTTAAACTCAGTGCCTGACAATTATTGTCCAGCTCCATTTGGTGCCAGAAGTGCATTCAGTGGAGAAGTAATAAATCCTTTCATGCTGTTTAATAAAACAAGAAAATGTGTTGCTCACACTTGGATGCTAGACTTTATTACACAAACACAGCTAAAAAAATAAATGGAGTATTTCCTGTTTAGAAGTGCCTACAAGTCACATGATGTTGATTTTCTCCAGGTGTTGCAATTCTAAATGAAATTTTCACTTAAGTTATTCTTAAAGAAGTGAGTTATTTCAAAACGCAATAATCAACATGTTGTTAAAGGTGCAAAAAACATTGTAAAAAACCTCCAAAACATTCAATGTGCTGTAATGAAATTAGATGTGGAACATGGTGGTTGCCAAATTATACAAGATATTTGTGAGACACTTTACCATCCACTCGAATGCTTTTCTGAGTTTCCACTGAGAGGAAAAGAAAAAAAAAAGAAAAGAAAAGAAAAGAAAAGAAAAGAAAAGAAAAGAAAAGAAAAGAAAAGAAAAGAAAAGAAAAGAAAAGAAAAGAAAAGAAAAGAAAAGTCCTATGAGGTCTGAGAAACCCTTTCAACTTGTCAGTTGATTTCATCTCTTTGTAGGGAGCTGAGGATATTCTCTGCTCTGGTGGCCTGGTCTTGGTTAGAGGTGCCACTGATATTGTAAAATAAATGCCTGATAAAAATAGATGTCTTCGGTGAGGTGCTCAGCACTAAGTGGAAACAGGTCCTTAAGCAGGATTGTCTGTTTCTTCATTTTCACTAGCTTAAATGAAGGAAAAAGTCAGCCACACTTTGTCTTTTAATGGATAAATGCTACTTTTTTTGATCTGTTCAACACTGCTCATACTCACATTGCCTGTTGTGGACCTCATTCAGTGATGCCTTGAAGGATGTGATGAATATCTGTCATACATGCTTCATTCCTTTTCTCTCACCTGCTTTCCATGTACAAGCTTGTGTGAGCTGGTCTCTCCCCTTTGGGGACTTGATGGGGAAAATTTAGAGGTGCCCAATAGCCTGTGTTTCTGCGGGAGATGAGAAGGTTAAAAAGTGCCCCTAACATTTGAGGCAAGAAGCACTGAGCATTAGCATGGGTCCTACATCTTGCTGGAGTTTCTTCCACAGCTTCTGGACAACCACCAGAGTGGACACTTCTGCCCATAGTAGCTCTAGCCACGCTGTAGAACCTCTGCACACCTGAGAAGGGTGGATTTCACCCCAAAACTTCAGAGACTTCTACATGAATTCTAAGCTGCAACCATCTGTTATCTCTATCCATGATAATTTTTAGATATGCCAACATATGAACTTAGCTTTGCCTCTTTTGTATTTAATAGCTGAAGTTGTATCTCTCTTCTGTTAATCTCTTGTTCAGGTCTTTCCCAGTTTGCAATGGCTGAGCACACTTAATGCCACTGAGGTGAATGACTTGTGTTGCTGTTTCTTTTAGGAAAATGTAGATCTCTACCGTTGAGTGGCTCACACTTTTTCTGGAGACTAACTATAGCCTGTATAGCCATAGGAGGCACTGATGCTGCACCTCTGTGACTCTCCAAGAACAATACCTCCTTATATATCCTCCAAAAACTTCCTCTACCTGAAAGAATGACTCAAAGAGCCACAATTTCACATGCAATGGGACAGATCCAAAGTGACTTCAAAGACTTCTAAAATGACACAAACTTTATAGCCATGAAATTTCCTTGTCAGCTTGACCGGCTGAAAACTCTGCAGCAGCCACCAGAAGAGGTGGGATCACCCCATCCCCTTACCCCTCTGTCTTACGGACCAGCACCTGCAGTCATGTGGCCACACAGTTAGATGAATCAGAGAAAAATGATTGGGTTTTTTGTAGGGTTGTTTTTTATCCAGATCAGTTTGCTGATGCAGTTGGCCAAACCACGTGGCTGGTTGCTGTACTGGAGAAGCATGGCAGGGGAAAGAGGCAGGACATGCCTTTTTAATAACAGTGCAATCATCAGATGGCTGAAAGTGCTTGTAAAATCATCTCACAGGGTTTTGTAAGCGTAGCGTGGTGTGCATCTCCCTGGGTCCTTTCGTCCCAGAGGCCCCAGTTCAACATCGCTTTTAAATGACTGAATTTCAAGTTCATGAGTAATTCCCAAGGCATTTCATATTTAATTTCAATTTAATTATATTCTTAACTTAAATTTAATGATAAGCATAGATTTACTCCCATGTGCAGAGTTAGGTATACGTTCATGTTCTTCGTTGAACTGAGAGTATTTCTCAGGAGGAATATCACAATTGCGTGTATAGAAAGGAATTGATTTTTCCTAATGGGTGATTCCAGTTATGAATTTATTTGTCTCATTAGTTGAGAGCTGATTTATACACTCTTTCTTTTTACTGACAGTAGCAGGTTTCCTTCCACCTGGGTGTAACTCCAGGACTCAGAACTTTCCAGTTAACTCCATCTGCAGATTTAGTCAAACGCTCCCTTATCAGAGTTGGTCTCACAAGAAGGTTTTTGTTACTTAAAAATTTCCAAACTCAGCGGGCTCAGATGTAGGCTTTTAAATCTCCATTTGAGCTCCTCAATATACTTTGGGGACTGTGAGCTTCCCGAGTCATTTCCAATGAAAGAGAAAAAAGAAAATCTCTGAGTCTCTCCCTGTGGCTGCCCAGTCCAGGAGGGCCATTTCTCAGCGTGCCTTTCTCCCCGCCGGACAGCGGGGTCATGGCACAATGCAAAGAACACCTCCATACCCTCACGGGGTCAGATGAGCACAAGTGAGGCAGGGACTGGTGATAATAATAGAAAAAGAAAGGTGAAAATACTTGGAATTTAACAGGGATTTCAAAGACACTCCAGAAATACTAAATATCGGGTATTATGCAATTAAGTGAAACCTTCTGCTGGTATAAAATATATTAAAAAAAAAATCCGCGTGTCTGAGCTGAAGTGTGATGCCATGCTGCTTGCATTATATATGAATAGTAATTGGAAACAGGACATCTGCAGAAATTAACCATTAACTATTGAGCACTAAAATCTTTAATTGAGTTTGTAAGCCCTTAATGGCACAGTTAACCTTAAACACAGCTCAGTGCATGCACTACCTGGTTAACACTGGTTAATAACTCTAACAGCTGATAATATTTCACACCCTTGAGAGCACCAGATTAGCAAGAGACTTGGTGAAATGAGCTCAGCTCACCACTCTTTTGGACCACAGACATAACAGCTTAACCTTTTTGTTGTAACTGGTCTTTTCATGTTTTCTTCCTTCCAGACCTGCACGTGATGAGAGCACCCCTGCACGTATGGCTTTGTGAACTGCAGACACTGCCGTGTCCTTAGAGCACTTCATAGCATAGCAGCGGATGGAAACTACTCGGGTAGTGATGAATAAATACACATCAGGTGACATGACCACTGGAGGGAGTGACTATAACTTGAAGTGTCCTTGGCAGGGAGCGACACCATAAATAACCTAAGAAGGGCAAAATCTACCCCAAGGGTATCCATGGGAGCTGGAAAGATCTAGGCTATGAGGAATTGCCCATTACCTGCTTGGCTGAAGAGTCATTCAGAGATCTTATAAATACCATCCTCTACCATTAAACCATGTGCCCAGCAAACCCTAGGACTGTTTCAGCCCAGGAAGGACAGTTTCAGCAGTGTACACAGTTTAGACGGATCGGTGCAAGGAACAGAGCTGACAAACAGCTGGAAGGAAAGTTGTTGATAAAACACTTACTTCTTTGCCAGCGATGTAAAGTAAATCTTGACAAGTGGATTCATGGGTCTAACTCAGTACTGTCAGCGTTAGGTTTCCTAGTTCAGAGGCTTGTAAACAAACAAACAAAAATGTTACTGCCAATGTACAGCACATCTCCAAGCAAATTAATTCTGCAGTTGTTCCAGGAGAAGTATATGTATATATATATTAAAAAAAAAAACTTAAATGCAAAACCTCTGGGCATGTTGAATGAATTTTTTAAGAGATTCAGAAACTGCAAGTGCAGAGCTGTTATTCATAGCAGAGGTGTGTGCCACAGCTCCTCTAAGGCTGGCATTTATCTGGAGAAAATCAGGTGACGTCTGCACCTTGGGTTGTCCTGAGGGCATCTTTGCCCAAACCCAGGCAGAACTGTCATACGTCTCCCTTGCTCACTGATGGTAAAACCAGTGATGAGAAATGTCATGTCAGACCTACCTGCATTGAAACATCTGTCTTCAGCAAGGCATGCTGAATTGCCACCAGCCAAGAGGATGTGCTGCTGAGATGCCAGCCTAGCCCTGTCCTGTCCATACATGCTTTCTGTTAGCGGAGCAGGGGTCCAGGCAGCAGCGCAGCCGGAGAATGCAGGTCCTTGCCTTGCGACAGGGTACCACTCTTTTATGGCCATGACCTGCAGCGTGCAACTGAAGCCGGGAAATGAAAATCACCTTCTTTCTCAATTTACTCATTTGCCTTAATAAAAAATCTTGCTTATTCCTACAAACCTTTATTTTATGTCGTTTTCATTAACAGTGCTTAACATGACAATTACTTTGATGATAACTGCCCATTTTTCTGGCTGCTTTTATGGTACCTGAAAATTCACAATAAGTGGGTACAGATTTAACCCTTTGAGCTAGCAGATGTCTCTGAAACCAACTTTTCCTGTGCACTTACAGGAAAAAGTCTGTAGCATCTTTTTGTACCTACTGAAAAGTTTTGCTGACCAAGATAAATGAAACAAAACCCACGGGTCTGTGCAATGTGGGGGTTTGCATTTAATGTTAATCTCTCTCCAATGCAGAGATTTATCCCCTCCGAGGCTGCTGTTTTGTCACCTTTTACAGCTTTGTCTCCTAGGCACCGTCAGAGTTTACTGCAGCTGACATGGCTTCCTGTGGACTTTTGCCTATGCTGCCTTTAGGTACCTGCAGGAGTCAATCGCTTTGCAGCCATTATTCTTTTCCTATTTTCCCATGTGTTTTTATGGCAACTTGTGGTGATTTTCTAGACTAGCTGGGGTATCTGGGGCTTCTTTGTGCCTTTGTTAGATGTTTTGTTTTTCTTTCTTTTTCCCCAATGGCAGTTATTTTATTACATCCCAGTCTGTGTCTCCAGGCCTCATGCTCTGGGATTCTTGTTTGGTTTTCTCATGGAGCAGCCCTTTTCCCTTACCATTTCCCTGATGTCTTGTATTGCATTTTTATTACAGCAGAGGCTGTGTCTACAGGTCCTTCAGGCTATTTGTTCTGAGACTTTTATTGGATTCTCAATAAATATGTTTGCCATTGGGGGTCCTTAGCTGGTTTCCTTACCTATTTTATTGAAGCTGTGCTTCCAGACAAAACGTTAACCAGCTATTTCAACAGCAATCTGGTTTCTCTTCTGAGCCCTTGCACAGTTACTTACATGTTTGCATTGGCTGAGCTACATCTCCTGCTTTTTTTTTTTTTTTTTTTTTTAATGTTTCCCTCACGTTTAGGGCCTTTTGTTGAGGCAGTCTGGGTGCTTTTCTGCAGCCGTCTCCATTTTGCGTGGCAGCACAACTACACCTTTGTGGCAGGCGGCAGGTGGAAGGCAAACTGTTCTTCGCAAAGCCGAGAAATCCTAGGCTTTGGGTAGACAAAGAAAAGCAGGTCGCATGCCTGCAGAAAGCTACTCTTTGATAAACTGACCTGATGGTTCTTGCTTGAGTAAGCCATGCTCCACTGGGGTACATTAGAGTACATCATCTTCACTGAGAAACTTGGATTCAGTGTCTTACAGGCTGGTGCGTTTGTTGTCCTGGGGAAGGTCCTGTGGGGAAAGACTGGCATATCCTCACAAGCACGTCAGCAAGGTACTGATGCTGGAGGCTCCCAGCCCTGCTGGGGCCCTGCCATGAGGATTTTGATCCAAATTTTGACAAAAATCCCCATAGGAGTCTTAGCTTAATCCTGTTTCCACAGTTATTTGTGATATTAAAATATGCAAGCTAGGGGGTGGTGACATTCCCTGGAGAGGCTTGTGTAGAATGCCTGATGTGGCAGCCTAGCTATGCAGGGTGGGACCAGCAGCTTTTCCTCCACAAAGGTGACATTTGTACCCATGTACTAGTCCTTCAGGTAACGAGGTTATGGTACAACTGCTGGTGTTCATACTGCAGAAACCAGTGCTGGGGCCACTGGGTTACCCTGCACCTCACAGGTATGCTGAGGGCAAGCAGAAAAATACTTATGGATAATACTGGAGATGAAAAAAAGTCTGTCCTCCAGCCTAAGCTTCATCTGTTAAAGTATTTTTGGGGTACTTCATTGGTTTTCTATTTTTAGCTTGGATAAAAAGGCTTATGTGATCACACTCCGTGTGTGTGTGTTTCTGCATATCTGTCTGCCCTTCCTTTAATAACTTTTGAACTCATGGTCCAGTTTCAACCAGATTTGACTAAGGAGGAGAAATCATGAAGGTAGGATGCTCCTGCAATTTCTATATTAAATAAGCAGCCAGGTAGAGTGGAGAGACATCAGAGAATCCACACAGGAAAGAGCCATTCTAAATACTTCAACTGCAGGAAAAGTTTAGATCACAGTTAATGCTTTATTAGACATAAAAATCCACCCATCATTCAAGTTGTCTTTCCTAGATGAAGAACATATCCTGTGTGTAATAAAAGGTAATTCTGATTGAGCTTTTTCCGGTGTTAAGGGCATTCATAAAGTCCTCTCTCCTCTCCCAAACACATGCTGCAGCTTTAGTCTAACCCGGTTTTTAAAAAAATAATATTAACTACAAGATGCAAATTCACTTGAAACCAGGATCCGCTGATTCTGATGCTGATAAAAACGGATATTTGCTTAGAGGTGGTTATAAAGCTGTTCTATGGCATTTATTTTATTAGCAGTCTCAAAAATATCACCAGATTTTTACCATTTAATATGTGCCATAAATATTCATAGTCTTATTTATGAAAGGGAAAATTTTTATTTTGAGACCAGGGGATTTGTCCCAGATCACATAAGAAATTGATTTCAGAGCAATGAAGACAGTCCATATCGAAGTCCACTGCCGTACCTGGAAGGCCATTTCTCCTCCAGCATGAAGCTGTTTTCCAGGGACAGAGAAATGTGGAACTCTCTAATGCTATACTATAATTTACCTCAGAAAGGGAAAACTAAAGCACAATGAAACTGTTACCCTTGACTTTCCTGGAGTCTACAGGTGATCTGACTGAACCATTCCCGGGTCAGCAGCGACACTGGAAGGATCTCAGGAGTCATATCCATCCAGATGAAGCTACTGGGAAACTACCTATAGGGAAAAAGCTCATAAAAAAATAATCATTTGACTATTTTGCAAACAAAGACAAATTTAAACTATTCAACAGAACTGAAAACAGAAGCTGTAAATCATTTTTATCTACTCTATTCAGGTCAACATGGAGAACTTTGTGATGAGCTGTTAGAGACTGCTTGGCCCAATAAATCAGTGGCTCTCAAACATTGTGCCAGAAGCCCCGTTCCTGCAGAAGTGATGGGGGTTGTCCCTTGAATTTTTCAAGCAAGCCAAAACCCAGGTTCATTTTGCCCATGGTTGGGTAGATGCAGACAGTGGAGTAGCACAGGGGGCAGGAGGATTTGGCATCCTGGCACCATCCCAGGCCTCTCTCTCCCTAAGGCATGAACTGCACAGCTCCCCCGGGCAACATCAGCTCAAAAGGGATGCTGGGCTCAGGAAAAACTCTGCCACTCCCAAAATTAGATTTCTTGTGAAGGACCCATCACACCAGCCTTGTCATCCTGGGGCCCTTGTGCTGCTGGGCAACCTTGTGCAAGGCAGCCCATGGCCCTTCCATGCCCCTCCATAAGCGGGGACAGTGACACAAACCTTAAAGGGGATCTTCTCTCAAGTATTCATTATTATTTCCAGGAGCATAATGAGCTCGGTATGGGTCACTGCAGATCCTGCAAGAGAGCTTTCTGACCCCATCTGCAAAAAGAAGTTAAGCATAGCCTTAATCATGCCAAAGCCAAAGTATTTGCTGCTGAAGTGGACTACTCATCCACATCAGGCTTCATTGGTGTAGCTTGTTGAGCAACAGCTGGGGCTTATATTAAAGCTTGCTCAGATGTTGCCCTCTTTCCATGCATCAAAAGGATGTGGGGGAGGCAAGACTGAAGTTGGGAAGAGCCATGAACCTCAGTCTGGTGATGACACTGGACTTCTTAGACCAATAAAAGCTTGAAATATCTAATGTAAGTACATGCAGAAAAGAGCAAGTCCTTCTCGCTTTGTGTCAGAATTTGGGGAAACCACAAAATGACAGAGACAACATGCCTTCCTCTGGGTGCAAGGAGCGCATGGGACAGCCATTAATGACCCTGGTGTGAATGTGGGACACTCAGTATTTCAGCATGCTGGGGAGGTCATCATAACTGACAGGTCCTAACAAGACATTTCTTTTTAAAAAATCACAATATTTTTCTCCCTTTCTGGGACTCTTTCATTGCAACCCCTTCTTCTTTTTTTTTTCTTTTGTTGCAAACCTGCAGATAGGAGATAGATCACACACAGATGGTTGTTGTTTCATCCCCCATAAGACTGAAATGCCTGAATAATTTACAATAATGATAAAAATCTGAGTACCATTATGAGTGAATAAAATATGGGGCACCATAACAATAGCAATTTTAATTTTTCTTAAATGAAAACAAGTAGCTATATTCTTAAGGGCACAACTCCCATTTATGAGTTATTTTGAGCAAAGAAAGGGCTCACTCTCTAAGCCAAAAATAGTGGATATTTGTCTCACTTAACAAAACTATAACCTTTTATTATTGTGGCACTTAACGTATCATGAAGTAAAGCACTCAAATCCAGGTTTTGGCCCGAGAGGCCAAGTACCTGAAGTTGGGATTCTAAAATGCGACCATTCCCACAGTGTGACAATCTAATTGGCTAACCTGTTGGGATGGTCCGTGGACTGGCTGGAGCCAGTGCCAGTAGCACAGCCCTGAGCTGCTGCTGTGAACAGCTCAGGAGGAAGGGCTGGCCACGACTGTCCCCCGAAGGCATTGAGGTGCAGCTGCTCCATTTCAGATTGCTTCTAGTGTTTGAGGGTTAATTGTTTATTAAGAATTATTGTTCAGTCTAAAGTTATTCCCTATCAGAGATCCAGGTTTCATGGTATACAGGTTTTGCAGAAATACTGCCAGCCATGATAATTTGAACTATGATGCATTCTAAAATTAGTTTCTAACTTTTTTGTAGTGCTTGTCCCAAATGCTGATTTTCTTTTTGCTGCTGATTTCTTGCGAAAAGACACTTCAGATGGTGTGAATTAGCACAGCTCCAGAGAGACTTGGTCTCAAGAAGTATTGTTTTGTGCCTTCATGGCCTCCATGAAATCAATAGCAAACCTCAAACGTATTTTAGTGAGAGAAGAAGCAAGCCCAACACCTCCCTCACTGGGGAACAGGAAAGCAGTTCTTAAAGAACGCTAAGTTTTGCTTACTGAAGTAAATTTGACATGAACTACTGAATAAGCACAGTCCCATGACTAAAGGCATCCTGAAATGTGATAAGGGAGTCAGAAGAGAACTTACTGCTTTTCAAAAGAGCACACTGGAACTACACAAGCAGAAAATGTATTACTTGATAATGGATACGCTTTTTGGCAGGAATATCTAGTGAGTCTACAAGGTCATTTATGTTCCGCAATAGTTGCTTTATAATGAAGGGGCGGGGGGAGGGAAGAGTAATTAGATCCCCATGCTTCAGGAAGGCAACAGATCCCGCTTTACTGGCAGATTTCAGATTCTTTTATCCTCCTGTGAGTGTCTAAAATCCTTACATTTCTTTTATATTAAGATTCTTCTCCTCATCCCTTCCTCTCTTTTTCTTACAGTAAAATGCACAGAGAACGTTTATCCGTTTTCCTCTGAGCTGAGCACTTTGATTTCATTTTTTATACTACTGACAGCTGTGCGTGACACTCAGTGGTTTCAGAGTGCATGGAAAATGAGGACTCCATCCCACAGATTATCTGTGACACTCTCAAAAATTAAAGTAAATACTGTTTTGCTTCGCTATTTCAAACAAAAGAAGAAATAGCAGCTGGTTTTGGCCAGTTGCAACAGAAGAGGTTTTGTACAATGTGATGGAATTTAACTGCAAATGTTTCAGGCTGTGGTATGAAAGGGACAGGGGAAATGGAGCCTACCACCTTCCCTTGAGAAGCTCGCACAGCCTTGTGCGTGTGTGCACACATATGTGCCCCCAAAAGAGCTTCCCATAGCAACAGTGCGAATTGGAGATATAAACTAGGAACTTGACTGCATCCAAAGTCAGCACGTGGGCTCTCCAGGGAGGGTCCTATCAGCCAAGTCCTCCCCCCCCAAAAAAAAACATTAAAAAATCAGGTAGTCTGTCATTCTGCAGATCATAGTCTAGACCCAGCTGCTCTCATTTGGTACCTTTCCACTGAATGTATGGCCAGCACTATGGGAATACACCTCTTTTGAGGGCCCTGGGCTCTCAGGCAGGTGGCCCAGGCCAGAAGACCTTATGAACTTCTCTGCTTGTGAAACTGCTCAGCTCTTCTCACTGCTGCCTGAGTGCCCAGGCTCCTCACAGGTAAGATGCTAACACAGATAGGTTTAAAAATAGAAGTGATCCTTTTTCTGCCAGCTGCTGCAACTTCTACCTGCTCTCCTCTGAGCAGAGTGAGCAGCACGACATGCACGCCTGAGCGTGATTTTTGTTAGAAATTTGTTAGGTGCCAGTAGAAATGTTCTGGCTTTCGTTTCTCTCCAGCATCAGTAGATTTGCACAGATGCAAGCAAGAACTGCCTGTGCCCTAATACAACTAGTGTCAATTTCTACTGAACCCAAGTTTTGCCCCAAGTACAGGCAATGTCCAGAGCAATGTGACATCCAGCTCCAGATACTGATAGCATGAAACCGTGGTCACAGTAGCATCTGCTACCTTGGATTACCAGCTTGATCCAGCTTAGCTTTCCAGGATGTTGACTTCTGTTTTCAGAGGCTGGGAAGAAAGTGGCTCCAAAGAAAATGCTTACATATCTCCTCCTGCTTAACATGGGTCTCCTTCTCTTGACCCTGTTTTCTGTCATAAGAAATCAAACACCTGTTTGCTGTCCTGGAGGAACTGCCCAGCAATGCATGTATTGGCCATTCCCATCTGCATGACCCCTGCCAACTCACAGGGTAACGCACTCTGCCGAGTCAGGGGGGTAGGGGACAGCCAAACACACCATGAAATACTGTGGCACTGAGCCAGTTCTTTTAGATTTCTGCATTTAGCTCTTCCCACAGTAAAACCGAGGTGGATGACTAGTGGTTAAAATACCATAAAAATAACTCGGACAAGGCAAGGTTTGTATCAAGAACAAATTTGAACCGTCCATCACTGTTAAAAAGGGCGCTGTGTACAAGAGCAGGAGCAGCTTTTCTCAGAATTTGGCCCCAGGAAGACAAGAGTGGCTGAGCTTGCTCATCCTGGGATGAAACCTCCTGTTTTGGGACTGCTCTGAAGCTAGATACTTTGACTCACCGGCTGCCCTTCCAGCACAGCAGGCAGGCACTAGCAGAGATTAACCACATTCATGCAGAAATTGAACCTCACTCTCCAACACACCTTTCCCTCTAGCTTTTCTCAAGCTTTGCCAGGTGCCCTCTGGAGAGGACTGCACGGCTGGCAGGCCGCCGTGCTGCCCCTTGCCAGCACCCCACAGCAAGGGCTCGAAGGAAGGGCCGGGACTGTCCAAGGCAGCTGGAGACAGCCCAGGAGGGGAAGACACGGTGTGTGGGTGCCGGGTGACATTGGGCACGGTCAGAAGCAGACTTCTGTTGGCCTCAGCCTTGCAGTAGAACGTTGTTGAGATGATTTTGGAGGGAAAATGGAGCCGTTAGAAAACTGCTGGCTGTAAGGATCCTGTGGGCATGGGTTAGTTCTGCCAAACATCTGGTGGAGACCAGCCTGGCAGGTTCCCTGCCAGCCTGCTTGCCAGCAGCAAGTGGGGCTGGGGCCAGCTGCTGTCAGCCTCCGGCTCCTCTGTGGGGGACGGGCATCCCCCTGCACCGGGAGCACTCTTCTCCCAGCTAGCTGCCAAAAGACAGCTAGAGAGCCAAACACGGTGAGACAGCGACAATATGGAAGTAGATCAGTTTGGAATCTCTTACCACGAGCAGTGTGACTCCTGATTGAAAATGTAATTAAGAAGTATCTCTAGACATGATTTTTAGCAGAAGGCATTTTGTTTTTCTGCTCAGCTCTGAGGAAACAGGCTGAAGCGTGGGCAGCAGATCCCCAGTGTGGCTGTGCCCCTCCAGGCTGACGGCTGTGCCCAGGCTGGAGCCTGACTGCATGGGATGCTGCCCTGCTGCCTCCTCTCCCCTTGGGAAACCCAGTGGTGCTTCGGGGCATGTAGCTGAGGCCCAAATTTCATCAGACCCATAGGAAGTACTGCAGAGCCCTATTTATCTCATTTGTCCAGTTTGGCTCCTGGAGGTCTCACCCCACCTCAGCCGTCCAGGGTGGATGGAGGTGGCACCAGCATCCACTGGCAGCAGCTGGATGCAGCTCTCATGCCCACTGGGGCAGGTGGTTGTGCCCAAGACTGTACCTTTGCTCCAGTCCCAAGTCCTGCCTCTTGTGAGTCTACTGCAAGTCAGATACCCACAGCTGGTCATGGAAAGCATCAAGCCTCCCCCGTTCCTCTCCTCTGCTGTGAGCCAAAGTGTGAAATCACCATTGCACTGTAAAATCAATGAAATCCAAGGGGAGTTTTGGCAGTGATTTCCCAGGGACAGAAGGATTTGACCCCGGTTCCCCTAGTGACTGAAGGACACCGGCGACCCAGCCAGAGGCAGAAGAGGGATCTCAGCTCCATCCAGAGTCTCCACAAAAGGCCCGGTGTGGCATTAAGCTGTTACCTCTGTGTCACCCTCCCGCTGGGCCAGCCCTGCACTTGACACTGTGCGTAGACCCCTCCTTCCTGCCCGCTGCCGCTCGCACTCCCACTCCCCGCTGGGTCCCTCCTCTTCCCCCAGCACAGCATTTCCATCTGCAGCTTGCCCCACTTCCCTCTTCTCTTTGTTACAAGAAAGCTGTCACTTCATTTGTCATTTACCCATTTTATTTTCCATACATAAATGTTATTTTTCTTTTTCTTTTTTTTTTTTTTTAACTTCACTGCTGCATCTTTTTTTTATTTCCATTTCCCCAGTCTTGCCTTGGACAGTTTGGGTTCTGAATTATTTTTGTTTTCCTTTGAATTTGATTTTACTTTTCTGGGGCCAAATTGCCACCCTCTCCAAATTAAGCAATAATGCCAAAGGGGTCACCTTTCTCATTGTCTTCCCTGTTTTTGAAGGGTAATGACAGAGCTGAGACAGAGAGAAGCCTAAACTGCTTTTACTTACTAACCTCTTGCCCAGTGTCTGCATTCACTAAGACAAGCCTAACACTACAAATGTTACTGATCATGAGTGTCATGGTGTATATATATATATATATATAAAGGCATGTAAAAAAAAAACCTATTGCATACTTGCATCAGTAAAAGCATATTTCTGCCAATATATACTAGTTCTCCACGGGAAAAATAAATAAATAATATTGTTAAAAGATGCAGTTTTGCTGGTGTAAACCACGTCATGTCACTGAATGTTTTGCCAGTGTTGTGTAACTCCAGCCAAAAAGCTACACTCAGCATTATGGGCACTCTGTGAAGTATTTTTTCTGCTATAGATGTGAAGGCATGAGCAAAAAAGTAATACAATCTGCAGCTACTTCATCCTTAATAGGCTGTGATGGTCATGTTGGAAAGCAGTAATGTAGCAGTATTAGCAGTATTACACTACATTCAGCCCCGCAAGCACTCTTGGCTTGCGTTGCACAACTGAAGAGCTGCGAATCCTTCTTTAGAGGCTGGAAGCTGGACTGTTAACACTCAGCTGAACCTGCTGCTCCCCAGCCCCTTCTCAGTTTATGCCCCACAGCACCCGTCTGAGTTATGTGAGATAAGTGCATGTGCAACCCTTTGAAGAGAAGGGAAAAGAAAGTGGTTGCGTGTGTCTTCCTCTCTTCTGCCCTGGCTTGGAAGGAAGGTATTTGAGGGCCTGATGCATTGGGAGGAAAAGCTGATGCTTTTGCTTACAAGTGCCAGGGGCTGTGGGCAAAAGGCTTGGTGCAGCATCTCTCATTGATTTCAGACTGGCGGCAAGGTAAATTGCTCCTTTGGGGTGTTGCTCCTCTTGACTTCTTTCCACCCCTCTCTGCTCTGACACAGCCCCCTAATTACTGTGTGGAAGTAAACATTTTCCTCCTTCGGCCATAACTTTTGGTCAGATGTCTACAGAAAACAATTTTTAGAAGTTTGCACCATTTCTCTCTTCTGCATGGTATCAATTTATGAAGAAACACAGGACCTAAGGCAGAATGTAAAACCCTTCAAATGGGTACCGACATGACACACAGTGTAAACACTAACCCTGCCAGCCACCGTGGCCTGAACTCATTCCTGCTGTGCCTTTGGGGACATCCTTGGAATTACTCAGGGAGGAAATCTGATGCTTACAGCCACATAACCAATTGGCTGTTCATGAGGATGTGTTACTGATTACAATTACTGAATGTTAACAGCACTACAGAAATATTGAGAGCACCATATAAGTAAAAATATTTTTGTAGCAGCTAAGGTCATAAATGAATGTACTAATTTCAATTTAAAAGCAGAAGCCAAGGGTCTGTAAGTTTGCCAAGGGGCCTCGTGTGGTCTAACACACATCAGGTCAGGGCTGCTGGCACTTGGAAAATAACAGATGAAGAAGAAAGGTAATTGCTGGTCCTGACCTGTCAGAGCTGCTCCTTTGTGCTCCAAGTCCAACTTCCCCTTACACTTCCAAGTTATCTACAGCAAAATTTCTTCCAAGCTAAACAAAATCAGAGGCTTTTAGGAACTTAGAAATGTCTGCTTAATTTCAGTGCCGATAAGCCTCTGCTCCAACTCATTCTTAATGTATCAAAATGGAATGTTTAAAATATATTTATCTAGTTGCTATGGCTTTGCCTGGTGCATCAGACACTTTATCCATCAAATATGACAATTGAATAATATTTTTATTTTTAGATATAGATCACAGATCCTTCTCATCATACTGTTCCCTTCCCCCCTTTCCTGAGTTTTGAACTCACTGGAAAATCTGTTCCATAATACGGTGGGTAAATGAATTACAGTCACAGATGGCCTCTGGAGATTTCATACATGCTGCAATTCATTTGTTCAGGAATGAGGAAAAAAAAAAAAAGAAAAGAGAGCTTTGTCTTGTGAGGGCATTATCAGAGACAGCAGATCAGACACTGTAATGCTGCCTTGCACTCTGGATTCGACCCATTTCCTAAGCTTTTATGACTCGGCATTTACTATTCCTGGATTAGAATTTTTTTAAGTGGAATGTCAAAATCCACAATGAAAGTGATTGAATGCAAGGAACTGCAGCGGTTACAAGTTAGAATTTATTTTTACAATCCTGAGTGAAACTATTGTGTGCTATTGTGTATGAGAGATGCTCAAGAATGGCAATCATCCACTCTGGCAACAGTATTTCATCTGTAATTAGCAAAAACAACTTCATTCACAGATGGCTGTTGTGAATTAGTTAAACCTTGCAGCAAGCTTTGAGGTCCTTGGGAAGAAAATGCTGGGGAAAAAAGAAATATAATATAGAAAGCAGTATATAATTTTACTGCTTGGGTGTCTTGTTCAGCATTAAGTCATAAAGCCTATTTGCAGGCAAGCCTTGGGGTCAGTCCCCAAGACTCACTTTTGCCTCTGGGTTGAGGCCAGCGATTACGGGAGGAAGGGATGGGATGGTTGATGCATCAGCTGTTGGGGAGAAATTAATCCTGCAATAACTGCAGAGAATTTGTCTCAAGAGTGAATCGGACAAACTTTTTTCTGTTTGTCCAATGATATAAAAAAAATATTGCTGCATGGTCAAACATAGGATGGTGCTTTAACTGTCCGCACTGACACACTGTCGCCTCACTGCAGGGTGAAGCTGCATCAGGCTGGAAGAGTGTCTGTTTACCTTTTCTCAATATTTAGCCCTTTCTGAGAGACGTTTCATACCGTTCATCCCACCCTGCGATGAAACCTCACAGCTAACGCAGCCCAATGGGTGCCCTAATGAAGATGCCTGTCCAAATGCCAGATTAACCAGCTGAAGCTTAAGCGGACGAGTACAGGCTGAGACCCGGCCCGCTGGAACGCCTTCACTCATCCTCCTCAGAAGGAGTTTAGGGAACCAGGAGGTTAAAATGCCGGCAGAATCCTCCCGGGGCTGGTGCTCCCCTCCCTGTGAAGCAGAGGTGATTGCACAGACTCGATGCTCTGCGGTGTAATGGATGGCTCTTGCTGCAGTGCTTGGGGACCCTCTGGCAGGGCGCTGTGAAAGGGCAAAGGGGTACTAATAGCTGCTGTGTTTTCCAGCAGCCCCAGCCAGAGATAGCTCTGCACATAGCTGACAAGCAGTCAGCGTCTGCTCCCTGTCTCTGTTTGCACTTCATCGAGTTATCTCCTCACAAGCAAAGAAATCCCAGCTGATTGAACAGCACATTCATCATCTGGATTTCCCCTGTATCTTTTCCTGTATCAATGGTGCCATAAAAAGCCCACCAGAAAAGTCGACAGTGATCTGGCCTATCTTCCATTAAAAGCTTTTGCAGAGCTGCAGTAAGATTTCTAAAGCAAAAAAAAAAAAAAAAAAAAAAAAAATCAAAACTAACACAACACTTTTTTTTTCCCCTCACCAAAACATCAATCAAGGAACATTAAACAAAAAGATTAGTTCTGCTTTTATTTGTTTGTGAAACAAAAAGCATGAAATATTTAGCAGCATTGTAATGCAAACCAGATGGGAATAATGCCGGCTTTCAAGGCCGCTGGTAACCACCTCCCTTCCATGCTGCTGCAGCAGCGGGACGAGGCAGGCAGCCCATTAGGACAATTTATGAACTGGACTTCCACAGAGGGAGTTCTAGCAAGAGGTCCACGGCTCGTACAGAGCAACCCTGATAACATCTGTTAGGGTTATTCATTGAAGAGGATTATATTACAATCCCTCTTAATACCACGAGTGCTACGGTAAAACCGGATGAGCCTTCAGTTTCATTTGCTCCAGCAATATGTGTTTATCAGAGGGGTTTTCTGCAGTTGGAAACCAAGGCTGCATTCATAGTATGTCACAGAATGAAATTTAGAAAGCTTGAAATATTAACCTAGAAGAAAACCTCAGTCCCTGCTTTTGATTTCTCATGGCTGTAGCGCTCAGCTTCTACATGCAGCATTAACACACCTTCAGCTTTTTTCCGGAGAAAGCCACTCCCCATTAACTCTCCAGGGCTGAGACTGATTTTTTTTTTGTAAAGTTCTCACTTGCTAACCTTACTCCATACTTTATTTAAACTTTGCTAATGACCTGGTTTTTTCCCCCTTAATTTACCTAAGCGTATAATGAACACTCACATCCAAAATGACCTCGTTATACTGGCAAGGACTTTTGTGTGGATACAATTTAGTGCACAGGCATAAGGCAGAGGAGAACTCCCTAAATGACCAAGTTGTAGGCATTCTGTAAAATCCCTGTTGACTACAAGCCAGATTCTTACTGCTGTACATTGTCTTAGTTCCAACAGCTTCAATGGAGCTACACTGATTTACTCCGCTTAAGGGTCTTACCCTATTATTTTTATTTATTGAACTTGCCACCTTTTGCAGCTACAACCTAAACAGAGACTTCCATCCTCGAGCTTAGTTGCTGTCTAAAACAGGTGTTTCTCCAGTAATATATGACTTAAGAGATTTATAACTACCCAGAGTATTTCATTGTCCTCTAAAAGTGTTTATAATCATTCTTGTTGACTGTCTCAACTCCCACTGATCAGCTGTAGGGTTTTTTGCAGCCTGAACATGGCCAACAAAATACTCAACCACCGTACAAGTGTGAGCTGTTTTATCTGTTCTAAGGCACTTTTCCTCCCTGCTGGACACCAGTCTTTCCTGGTCTATGTACAGTAAAATCACGTCCCAACTGTCTTTGCTGTTCCAGAAGAACATGATGTACGCAAAGAAGCCTACTCTCTGCCTCCACAAAAAATAAACTGCAAGATGAAAAAAATGCAATGCAAAGAAAAAACCAAAAGTAAGAACAGAATATTTTTTGTGTGCTGACTGTAGCCCTTATGGGACTATAACTGTCCCACTGTGATAGTCTGCTTTTCCTACAGCCCTGGACTTGTTTTACCCAGTTCTCTTCCGGGTGGGAGTCGAGCTGCTAGTCTGATCTTGACACAGCTACGATCAGCTGAAGTATTTGCATTTGTAGTTCTGGGGGCTTAATAGAAGACAGCTCATAGGAAGGCACAGGCCCACGTGGTCCAAATACCCGAGAGAAGTCAAAGGTAAAGCTCAGTGTGTTCATAAAAGCAACAGGCAACCTAGCCCACAGGTTCATCTAAAATTTGTAGTGGTTTTCCACTCTTCCAGCAGTAACTGCCCATGGAGCCCTTTGATGTCAGAGATCCTGGCAGACTCTCTCATAAAGATTCAGGAAAGAAACCAGCAATTACCTGGGTGCTACTGAGTGTTGTGCATCCACACATACATGCTGCAGTGATTAGTCTTCAGAGAAATCAGCAGTGGTTAAAATAATACACTGCTTGCTTGCTTGCTACGTGTGATTGGCATTAACTTCAAATCTGAGGTTCTCAAAAAATTCCCCTTTGTCTTAGCAGGTTTTGGGATTTTGAGGGGAACCACACAGAGAGTGTCAGAGGCCAATGCCGTAAGAAATCATACTGAATCGTAATATGATTTAGCTAATTCACATTTCCTTTGCATCCAGTAGAATTCTATTCAAACAACTACACAGTCTTAAAGAAAAGCTGACACTTTCTATCAAATCTTACAGGGCTAGAGTGAAGTAGGTACTTCAGCACAACCTTCTTCCAGTGGTAAATAAGCACAGAGGCAGGTCAAATTTTATCATTGCTTCACTTCTTCTGGGTGTTTCTATGTCAGCCCAAATACTCTGATGGTAAGCAATAAGCACAGCAAAAATGTGAAACCACTCCCCAGAATAATTTAAAATTCCTTAAAAAGAAATATATGTGTTTATTTACTGTATTATAACTGCAACATCAAATGCAACTATGTTTTCATTATAAAAAATGACACATGCAATAAAATACTGTTGATATTATAATCCAATTTAACATAGTTCATTGGTAACAGTGGAGCATCACAGAACAGTCACAAGGCTAGGGCTTGACGTGATGAATCTCCAGTCTCTTTATCCTACCTGCAAACAGCACGTCCTATTTTATTTGTCATCAAGGGATAAACTTTGGGAATAATGTTACCTGACGGCAGAAGGTGCCAGCTGACCCTTAAATTCCTGATGAGTCTTGCAGATTTTTTTTTTACTCCTGAAAGTATTACACCTCTGACAAGACTGAGGAAAAGACAGCATTTTCCAGGCAGAAAGCAGAAATCCTTCCATGTTACACCACAGCCAAGGCACAAAGCAAGGGCCTCTGCTGCACAGGTGCACAGAAGCCAAGGCTGTGTTCCTTTAACTATTGTCCTCGAGAATGAAATCAGGCCATTTCAGGCAATATTTCACTGCAGCTTTTTATTATGTTTATCTGCGCCCAGGGCTTCAATTGATTTAATCTGGCACTTCAGCTATGGAATAAATCTGGAATACACAGGAGTCCACAGCACCGAAAGAACATGAAAAGTTGCTCTGAAATAGTCAAAATATAGCCTCTTCACTAGTGAAAAGTCCCCGTTCTTCATCAGAAAGGGTCTTATTCTATCACTGCTATTCACAAATCATAGGCTCTTATTTTTAGTATTTCCTGTGAAATGCATGGGAGTGCTTGTGAAATGAGGTCCTAAACAGTGTGAATAAACTCTGGAATCAGGCCCCAAATGGCACCATTTCTAGAGTAAATTCTCCTGACTTTCAGTTGAGACTTTTTAGGAAGTGTCACATAACACTTTCCAGCCCTTCGAAACAATGACCTGATTTCTTTCCGTATGTCTTGCATGGCAAAACACTAAAGATGACTTAGCTCTAACAATTTAAATAAAAAATAAAGTCAGTCTCTGTATGCAGCTGCATTTTGTACAATTTCATAGTCAGTATGCAGAAGCTTACAGCTTTCTGAGATAATTCTAACAAACAGGATATATATGAAAACAAAGAGTTTCAAAACTACATGGAAATCTGTAGAATAAAATACGTATCTATATATCATTTCCCAACAAAAGCAATTGGCAGTTTAGAAAAATATGATTGCTACAGTCTTTCTGAATCAATAATTGTAAAAAGAAAGGATTTAAAAAATAAGTTCAGCTTTTCAAAAAGCCGTATCTTTAATAAGAAAATAGACTGGTCCGCATTTACCTGAATAAGCCAGAAAGGTTAAAGAAAGTTCCAAGCAAGACAAGGAGTCTGACTTAGACTTGATATCAGCTGTGATAACACGCAAATGTACAAAGACAGCTGCTTGGCTGCAGTTGTGTTTACCTTAGAAACGAGCCTAATTTATCACAAATGTATATAAAAATCAGAAATAACATGACAAAAATGGAACTGGTCCCTGCAAGGCAAATAATTATATTCATACAAACAAAAAGTGACATCAATCCAGTTATTTTCCTGTGACAGTTAAAAGGTATTTTGTACCCAACTGTTACATTGAACAGCACATGTATAAACACAGATTATTATTACAGACTCTGCTATCAGCTACTATACATAAACAAGAAGAGATGTTCATGCTGTAATTGCCTCTAACTTTTTTGTTCTACTCGAATATTAACATTCACAAGAAGCTGATGTGGAGACCTGAATTTAAGCCAGGATTTCAACATGCACAATGCACAGGGTTCACGTGAAGGTTTCTGATCCCCTCCATTACTGACATTTGGAAGTGGGCAAGAGCTCTAAAAATTTTAAAACCATTCACAACGTGAGTTTCTCTTGTGAACAGCCTTAGGTTTCCTCTGCCCAGAGGTGGGTGATCTAACATGGGACATACTGGTGAAATTTAGATCTGTACCAGCAAACCTCCCATTTGGGAGGATTCATATTTTAGTTCCAGGTCACTTCTAAAAGAGGGTGGCAAAATACACCTCAACATTGCTGATTTTTATAATAAAAGCAGAGAATGGTTTGATTGCAGAAACTTCACTTCACGCTGTTCTTAGTAATTTTTTAAGACATCGGTTAGAACTTCTTATTAGTTCTGTTCAATGTGAGAGTAAATCCCTTGATTTTGTTGTAATTTTTGTGAAATATATGGGATATTTACTCACCCTCTATGCTCTTAGCACATTTCTTTAAACTTGCTTCTAGCTTGAAACTAAACAAAAACACAAAAACGGATGGAAGCAAGACTGATGAAGTGTTGCTGAAGGGATCCAAGATTGTTTACAATCCAGCCTTGTGAATTAAATTGGGCCTGAGACAGCCAGCTGCTTCAAGGAGTGAGGACAGGTCCCCTGCAGAAGAACTGTACAGCAGTTCTATTGCCAGTAAGCAACAACGCAGCTTCTGGGTCTCCTACCACTTTTCAATGTCAGTGGAGTGTTATGTCTTACAAAAGGCAATGACAGAAAAGTGCAACGCGCCCGTTATTGCTTGTGCAATTGCTTCACAGTGGTCCAGTACACCCAAGTAAACAAATGAGAAGAAGGTATGTTGCTGGAAGGGAAGCTCTGAGGCTGGGCAAGTGGAGTGTGCCCTCCAGGAATCACCTGATAAACTCCATTAGCACAAATTAAAAGACAAAAAAATATAATGGAAAGAGTGACACTGATCAAAAGGAATACATCTCTTGAGCCAAAAATGACCATCAGGGTCTTGGAGCACGACATAGCTGTGTCTTTCGCCTTCCAGACAAGTACATGTACAAAATGGAGGTTGGCGTTTGAGGACAGTTGAGGACACAGTTTGTACATGCAGCATTCAAATACCTTCAGGAATAGCCAGTGCTCAAGCAGTGACTCCCAGGTTAAACTCTTGCAGGGTCTGATCTGGGAAGGTGATGGGAAAATCATCTTGGGTGCTTTTTGCCTTAAAGACTGAAGCCTTAACTCAAAGCTTACTAAAGCTCATTAAAACACATACCTCTATACCCTTCCAGCTTTCCTTTAAGACACAATTTATCTTAAGAGCTGCGCTTGAAAGTTACATTGAAGTGGAATGTCACCTTGCTTTAAGTAGAACAATAATTACACTCCCCATTACATACATATATATATATATATACAGACATATACATATATATATATTTCACGGCAACGGAAAGTACTGTACAGAGGCATTCATTCATATCTGTAGTGAAACAAAGTCTGTGGTGTTCAGTGCTTATTGGACTTGACAAAAGAAATAATTTGATTTTGAAGCCAGGAGTCACTTCAGGAAAAAGAACAGCTCCTACCCCTGAATTCTAGCCGGCGGCCTCCTGGCCAAGAGCTAGCGAGGGCAGGTGGCACTGCAGCCTGCCTTCAGCTCCCAGCCTCTTGAAATGTACTCTCCCTTTTAACACACAGCTTTTGATGGAGCAAAAAGGAGCTAAAATAAATGGTTTGCTATAGGGCTTGATAAATGAGTTGTGAAATCAGTTGGTTAAAAGCAACCATTTTGGTGGGTTTTTTTTTCCAAGCTCAAAAAAAAAAAAAAAAAAAAAGGCCCTGGCTTATTAGGGTGTATAACAGTGACATTCAAACACTGGTGGCAGCTTAAGCACACACACCCTGGAGTGTCCAGCCCTGTGCCCAGCAGCACGTGGGATTGCTTATACAGGCAGTGACAACATGAGGGTAGTAAGAGCTGAAACTGAAACACCAGTCCTCTTTGCTGATTAAGGGGCAATTTTCTGCGTGCAGTAATTGGATTATACATCAAAACCTGCTTAGAGAGAAGAAGAGAAAAAGGTCTGGGCAGGCTATGAACAACGCTAATGGCAAAGCTTTCATTATTAATAATTGTTTGTTTAATGACACCCTCGCACTCCCATCTGCAGATGTGAATAACCAACACAGAAGGCAGATGAGGGCAGGACATGGCTAGGAGACTTGGAAGAGATGGCTGGCAAGGACCAATGCCTCCTCAGATAGTGACGAAGGCTGTTTTGACACAAGGGGCAGCAGAAAGAGGCAGGGCATCTGCAGGAGGCACTGCAATGGGGGAAAAAAATCTTGAATTTCAATTTATTGAAACAGGACCAGAGTTTTTGCTCTATGTATGGAGGAAGACCTGGCACTGGAAACAGGTAAGAGAAAGGTGACAGGAATGATCAAGGGTGTGGAAGAACTGTAACATGAAAAGAAGGAGAAAAGACTGGGATCATTTACTTTAGGAAAGAGACAAAGCCAAATGTCCTCTGCTCTGGTAAAGGAAGGAAAGACAGCATGATCTGTAGAGGGTAATTCTGGTCTTTCTGCTTCCTTGGATCCAACACAGAGGTGAAAAAGAAGGAAAACCAAGCAACCCCCACCCCTCAAATAAAAGGCTTCTGATTCAAAACCAATTTAGGGGAATACCTTTTTCACACAACTCATAGGAAGGCTGTAGAACTCACTGCCATTAACAGTTCTGAAGCCTGAAAGCCACTACGAGCATTCAGTAAGGCACTGAACAGGCTTGCCCCCAAAATCCAGAAGACCAAAGGCAACATCTGGCATTTACTTGCAAAGGAACAGAAAACCCTCCTACTTCAGTTCTAGAATGAATCGAATTCCTAAGGACTGAACAGAGACCTTCGTGACTATCTTTCTATCTACAATAGCATTACCTGCACCTTTTCCTGCAGCATCAGCGCCTACCACCTACCACTGATCTGTCACTGAAGAGGTTTGATTTAGCAGTTTCTTCTGTATTCAACGACAAGAAAAAACCACTCCCAAGGCTCAGATCTCAGCTAGAGTGAATCACCCTGAGGGGAGCCTCCTTTCATAGTCAGGGATGTGAAAATGGACAGTGCTGACAGCCACTGTCAAAATTTTGTCTGGCAGAGCAGGACAGCAAACCCTTGCTGCTGTGTCATTAGTCCTGGGTTGCTCTCATTATGCCAAACCTACATGTTCATCTCTTGCACTGAGATATTAGGCTGCCTTTTGAAGACCTAACGTCTTCTGCTGCTTCCACTGGGATGTTGTACCTTAACCTGTTCAGTTTGATGTCAGCCACACTTTATTAGGAGGAGGGTGGTTAGCTCACACATACAATGAGCTAAAATCAGGCAATTGCTGGAGTAGTTTAGGTAGCAGAGGTGCCATTTAGACTACTGCTTGAATTGGTATATTCCTAACATATATTCTTTTTCTTTCCAGATCTACTGGTAACTCTCTGGTACACACACACGTATTTTATATCAACTATATGACAGATTATTCCATCCTGCTTTTTTTTTTTTTTTTTTTTGAAAATGCTACATTCAAGAATCTTTGGTTTGCTTTGTTTTACCATTGAACAAGCGCGAAATGAAGCCACAATTCTTAAACATACCTGCGCAAGTCAAAAAGCCTTGTGACTAAAACATGCGATGCAGTCACCCAACACCTATGACTAATACATCTATAATACAGTATAATCAATAGATAATTATGTTTAAATATGGCAAAAATAATAAGATTGGTTTGTGAATGAATCATGATGTCTGTACCAACAATATCATCTTTGGTATTTTAGTAAAGTGGTTTCTGAGACCTGCCAATGGCTGACAAACAGATTAATGCAATAAAATTGTAATGGCTCAGAGCTGGTCAGTGATCTGAGAACTACTAATAATATCCTCGACAGCCCCCACCGATGCTGGAAAAAGCTGATATAGTTCACTGGACAAACGTGTTTTCAGCTGCAGACTAGTAACTGACATTGTCCAGCAGATAGTGAAGTCTCTGAAAGCAGTCCTCACGTACCCAGCTGGGCACATAACCTGTGGACATGATCTGAAAGACACCTATGATGCCTGGCAATGACATGTTTATTGGGGTATTGATACCAGCATTTCTTGAAAGGCAAAACTAGTGCTCCAGTTTATTTCAGTCTGTAATCTTCAGTTATTCCAAAAGGGTTTGTTTGCTCTGGCAATCTCTGCCACACAGTGGTTTTAGCTTTTCTGGAGAAAAGAAGACAATGTTCTTATCCACACAAGCTAAAAGAATCCCTGTATATGAACTCGTTCTTCAAATCTCAGTGCTAAGGAGATGTGCATGCACACACAACAAAGTAAAACATTTCCTATTTAATACTGAAGGGGACATCAGATGGAGAAAACTCCTGAGGTCCTAGAGCAACTAAAGAGAACACCGATTTTTTTTTTCTCTCGTGCAGACATTATGATCTGCGTATCTAGTGATGGCCATTTCTGGAGACATTTCTTCTCTCTGAGGTCTTCAACCATCCCAACAAAAAAGATTAAGGAGAAGTGCAAAGCCATTTTATAAGCTCTCAAAATCATAAGTTAGTTAGGCTAGTAGCTTTCTTTTTGGTCCCAAATGTTTGAGTTTACTAAGTATCTCAGTCAGGGCAAATAAGCTAGTACTTGGTAGAAATCATGGTTGCTCTGGAGATTCTATGCTAACGGGAATACAACATTTTTCATGTGTGTGCACAGAACTGAACATGTTTTTCATACAGAGATTTCTGGAGAGGGCATATATCAATAATATTTAATACAGTCTAAAGTGCTAGCTGGAATCAGAGAAAGGACTATTAATAGACATGTGGCACAATGGCAATTTGCTACCTTGCTGTATTGCAGTCATGGAAAATTCTGTTGAAATCATCTGGCTACAAAATCAATTGAAATTTATAAATTAGGCTTGTTTTCACTCCAAAGGCTGGGTTTGAAGCATGCCTTTGGGGCTGTGAAGAATTCTTACTTTAATGCATGGGCACTGGAGCGCAGGATTTTACCTTCAATGCTGAAGGGTCATTAATGTGGTCATCAAACTGGGTCCAACAGTGCAGGCAAAAGTGCTTAGAGAGATGTGCAAGAGCTCTGCTCTGTGAACAGGCTGGGTATCTGCATGCAATATAGGCACAGGGCCTGAGCCAAATGCACAAACAATTTACAAGTTCAAACACATTCAATCGATTTTAGAGGGTTTTAGCACCCTTTGATGGTGGTTAGGTCTGGATTGAAGTACTGCAAGCCCTCAGTTGTGGATGCTTACCTGTTCTGTGCATCCTAGGTGTTTGTCAAGGGATGTCTTAAGGCAGTGGCCCCAGTTTGAAGCTGAGCTATAGCACATCTCAGTTATACTTGGGTGTCAGAGATTATGAGCTGGGGATTTTATAGGCATAAAAGTGAGGGTGTAACCCCCAAATCATATGTGAGCAAAGATTCAGGCATGAAGAACAATGCTCAAAATTTTAAGGACTGATTTGGAAACTGTATGATTTAGTTTGTGTTTTGAGGAATCTGAGTTTTGTTCAGTTTCCTGGAAGTTGAACTGGGCAGTTTGTTTTCATTATTCCAATTACTGGCTTGATTACTAATATTTACACACACTTCCAGGATTCAGTATTACAAACTTTTCAGAAAAAAACTAAGAAAATTAAAAAGAAAGTAAATTATGGATTTACTTTTCAAGCTTATTTTTGGTTGAAGTATTGTTTTTTTTTAGTTCGTTCTTTCTTAGAAAAATCTCACATCTGTATTGGACAGGTGAGACAATTGTTTTAAGTGAGACAAACACCCAAGTCCTGTGCTTTGGACAGTTTCCACTGCAAAGAAGTAGAGATTCATCACTTATGTGAGATATTTAGATTACTGAAGGTAATGAGAATGGATTTGCTGAGATTTAAAGCCAGAAAGTCCAAGATTAAAGATAGGAGATTTACAGAATAAAATGATTGCAAACCCAGCAGCAAAAGTGTGTTTCTAATTTAGTTTCTTTTGGTTTTTTTTAATACCTGGCACAACACTGAAACATCAAGGTGACGATGCATTTGCTCTGTTATGGTCCTCTGTGTAGAAATTTTTTTCCCCCAGTTGCATACTCCTGTAGGGTCAAATGCATTTGTGAACCCATAAAAATCATCCAGATTAGAAAGGTTGGGTAGAAAGAAACCTGTCGTGAGATTTTGTGCTTTCATAGAAAATACTTGTCTATCTTCCTACTGATTTTCACTTGCACTTATATTATTCCTCATTATTTTTACTTTCTCACTGGCATTTTACTTTCATTACCTGGAACAGCTCAACAAAACCTAGAGAAGTGCAACATAGCTATGTCACAGAAAAGTATGTGCACAAGTACACATACCCACAATCACATACAGCAGGTTGTGTTATTGCCCCTCTTCCCCCACACTTCTTTTCTGCCGGAGCATTTAATTTGAAATGGAGATGTGTGTGATGATTAGCTCCTTGCTGTGCAGCCACAGGGGTTTCTTCCCTCAGTTTCTTCCCTCAGGGCTGGCAGCATTTTTAGAAGAACATTGTGGGAACACGCATGGCTGTTGCACAGCTAACCAGAGGAGAGAAGGAGGTATGTTCTCTGCTGCCAGAAAGAACCGTTGCAAAGAAGGAATTAATTTGCCTCATTCTCTGAGGAATTGTAACTCCTCTCTATCTGGCTCCTTCATAAAAGAAATCATAGGCCTTCTCTGGCTTCCCATTTAGATGTCTTATCGCTCAGCATACATTCTCTCTCCTCACCTTTCTGCTTTCAGCCCACCTCTGCCTGCTCTCTAGAGCTCTTCTACTACCTCCTGACAGTCAGGTTTTAATCTGCATCACTTCAGCTCCTCATCAAGCTCCCCTGGCACTATGCCTGAATACCTTCACCGTCCCTGCTCCCTCTCCTCTCATTTCCACTCTCCTGCTCACTTTTAGTAGCGTTTTGGCATTTTTATCCAGCTCTAGCAAACCCAGTGTAGTCGGAAGCATTTTTAGGAACACAGTGACAGAGTCCTGGCAGTGGAACAGTCTCCTCAGAACGCCGGTAGAGTCCCTGTTATTTGCCCCACTTTAAACTTCACTGAAGAAAAGCTGTTTAATATGCAACAGTACCCACACTGTAGCAGGGAGAGGGAACCAAAAAGATTCAGAGATTTGTCCTCCATAGAACCTAAATTCTTGTCCTCTGTGTTCATCAAGACTCTGTTCATCGTTACTCTTTTGCTTAGGCTTTATAAATGGTTGGACACCTCTCTTCTGTATCTTTAGCTAGTCCTCTCTCAGATCTGCCTGTTCTCCCCTATTCTGTGCCTATAACGAGCTCCTTGCTGATATGCCTTCCTATTCTACCCAAGTTTGCTGCTTTAGCACAACTTCCATGCTTTTGTTAAAGAAGAATGACTTCCTCCTTCAGTCTCTCAGCTACTACTGAGATTTGCCTGCACAACAGATTTAATATTATTTTGGAACTTAATTGGAAAACACCACTGAATACACCATACTGATACCAAGATGACAAGTTCCTCCTGCACTACAGCCAGGATGGGCAAAGTAACTGTTTCTTCTTTTTTCATGATTACTACTGTGTCTGAAAACATGAGACAGTAAGGGATAGCTCTCAGAAACAGCACAAAATTTTAGAACTTACCTTTTCTCTCAGAAGTAAATTAGGTAAATAACTACTAAGAATGGTTTCATCACATTAAAGTGAGAATTGCTTTTGCATTAAAAGGTAATGTTAAAATTTACATTCAAAAATTTGATAAATCAGGCATAAGGTTAGGTAAATAAATGGCAAGTTGTCATCAACTTGAGTTCAGACTACGCAGGAATCTATGTTTGACTGACTTTGATACCATCAGTTTAACAAACCATTAATATAAAAACATCCTAGGAAGGAATCTTTTTCCCAGGTAGAATTATTAAAGTACTTCTAGTTTTTGCTTTGCTGACACTGAGCCAGGCTGCATCCCACTGTTCAGGCTTTATGATCCGTTACCAAATGCCTCTCTATAAAGTAAAAAAACCCAACAAACCAAACCACAAAACCCCACAAACAAAAACCACCCGACTGCTTTTTATAGACAAGATCACTGATACAAGGTTTTGTTCAGTGTTCACAAATCTGTTCAGAAATTTATGACCCGTTCTCCTGCTATAGAGATGCTAAAATATTATTATTATTTTCCCAGCTTTCTTCCTACTGTATTCTACCTCTCCTGTTTCAGGTGGGCTGGAGAACAGAGTAATTGGAAAAGAAATCTGGTAAGCAATGAGAAAGCCCACCCCACTCCTACTGAAGTCAGTAGAAACATTTCCATCACCTTCTGCAATACCTGCATCCAGACACTGAAAAACCAGACCAAGATTTCAAATTGAACAGTTGCAATTTTCCTTGGGCTGAATGTCAACCATGTATTCAAACGTGATTCTACTCTGCCTGCTCTCCAGTTGGCACTCTGGTGCATGCTTACATCTTCTCATACTTGCTCTGACTTTAGTTGTAAACAAGAATCTGATGTTAAAAATCACCCCAAAAAAAACCCCATAACAAAACCACCATTCAGTATTCCTTGCTGAAAGATGGCAGAAACAGAAACATTGAAGGATTATCCTTGAACAGTGGATGAGTGGATGGTGGATGTTAGTTTGACCACAGATATGCATATTATATCTATATATATATATATGTACATACATACATAATCTCTATATACACATTATAAATATAGTAATAAAATATTGTAAAAAATATTAATTTTGCCTAAATACCTGATTAAAGTGGATTAATCTTATGTTGCATTTATGTGACATATCCAGTTGATACGACGGCCTTGTTAGACACCTAAAATCAACACACCTTGCAATTGTTAAAGTCAAAGAATCTGTACTTCTGAATGCAACCTTGTGTCACACCAAGAATTTAGGTTGGAGGGGGGCCCTTGTGACTCAGCATTAGGTTGAAGGACCAAGCAAAATTGTTGGCCCGTGCACAGCTGTGGGTGTCCTCTGCTGGGGGTAGGAGGAAGGCCAGGAGCAGGAGGAGCAAGAGGAGTAGTTGCAGTGGTAGTGCTGCCCAGCACACTCGACGCAGGAATGAGCATACACCTCCAGAGCACTTCTGAAAGACACAAACCGAAGGGCAACTCAGAAAAATAAAGAACTTGGAGGTACATCTCAAATACATTGAACTGCCAGGCAGAGGGGCAGAGCAACACATGTTGCCCTTGCCCTAGGATCCAGCCTGGGTGCTTGGCACACTGCAGCTGACTGAAACTGGTGCCTTATCAACGTCTTCTAGGAGAATATTTCACTCTCTTCAATAACTCGTTGCTGAAACTGTTGTCTTCTAGAAGGAAAACATTGCTGACTTTCTAGCATTCTCACTGACACAGTTGTGAGAATGACTGCCAGCCTTCCTAGCAGCACCTACCACTCTTGCTTTAAAGCTGCCAATTCTTTAGCACTGGTTTTGAAAGCTACTTCAGTCTGAAACTATTCTTTCATTGCCAGACCTGCTGCAACACTTGTCTTCCCAGTTATCTCCTTCTGCCTACGAACTGGTGGGAAATAGTGAGCTTTTCCAGTTGTGCCTCATCTCTGTTCCTGCCATAGCCCAGGCAGCAGGTGTCTTATGGTCGTTCAGGTTTGCCATTGGCTTCCTATGATGACGACACTGCCAGCCGCTCATGTTGTTCCTACCCCAATTCTTCTACCGATTCAGCATTTGATTCAGAGAAGGTCACTGACTCTGCCCTGATCTCTAAAGCAAAGACTATTAATGCAACTTTAAGAAATGGGATGAGATTGAAATGTTATTTATTAAGTGCCTTGGGTTTAGGACTACTGGAAGGAGCTATAAAATACTATTGCTTTTCAAAGCTCATCCACCAGAACAAAATAATGCAAAATGGCTTTATTAACAAGCTGTCATTTGCTCTCATTGGAGCCTTCTGCAGAGTTAAGATACTCAGGCTAACCACAGCAGATCCTAGCATTAGAAAAATCTGTGGATGGACCTTTGCTTGGGGGAAGAACTTCAGAAAAGGAGAAATATTTCGTCTTTATCTGCTGCTTCTCTCCCACGTGCTTGCTGGGTTTATAGGCATTTGTGTTTGATGAACTTTTGCCTTTGCTGCCTAGCTTCTCTGTTTTGTTTGATCACACAGCAAGGTCAGAATCTTGTATTTCTGACTCCATTTGTTGCCATGGCAATGACTCTGCTATCACAAACATGGTATTAAGATGTCTCTGCAGGACTGAAGATGAGGCACACAGGAGCTGTGAGGGCTTGGTGCTTTCAGCAAATTTGCAATGATAAGCCCTTAATATATGAGGACCCCAACCTGCACACACTGAAATCCATGGGAGATCTACCATTAACTTCAGTGTCTGTGGCAGGATTATGCACAGAGACAACTAAATAAAGTCAGGATTGGGAACTACTTATTCATGATGTTCAGCAGCTACCCTCACAAATGGATTCATTACTTAAACGCCCAGGTTCTTGTGCACATGAAACCTACATGAGTTCTGTTGCTTTGTGTTTGCTGGAACAATTGGTGATATGATTTTTGATTTTTTTTTTGTTAGAGGTGTTATAACCTCTAACTAGAGGTGTTATAGTTAAAGGACAGAAAATTTTGAAGAAGATATTGTAACTTTTAATACCAGAGATGATACAGTTGGAAAAAGCTGGGAAGGTTTTGGGCACTAATTCCCCCTCCGAGTGTGAAAAAAGCAGCACTTCAATTTTACTAAGTCAAGGTGTGTTTTTAGGTCTGTGCTGTGAGAGAGAGATGCTTTCAGGCTGTGCTGACCTGAGACTATGGCACCAGGGAATTCAGGAAGCCAAGGTTCAAACCTCTGTTCTGCTGGGCTCAGAATGATCAGGGCTATACGAGTCTACTTGGAGTCAGGACCTCACTCCCAACCCTTTAGCACATCATTCTGGGTTAGAAAAGGACAGTCTGACACAGTTCCATCTTTGCAAAAGACAGTTTGAACATTTCATTTCCATATGAGATCAAACGTGGGAACCACAACCTTTGCTACGCAGTGGAATTCCCCTTCCCCAGTCACGCCAGCTACTGGCCCCAGTACAGCTACTACCCAGTACCCACAGTGCCTGCAGTGTGTGTGTCTGATCTAGGCTCCACAAAACATTCTGAAATCAAATCTTCCTCTGAAGAGAACTGGCCAAGCTCCAGTGAAGTGAACAGAACTTAATTTCCACCGTCTTAGAATAACAGCTGGAATACCTGGGTATGGAGCCAAAGTGTCAGAGACATTTTTGAAACACACACGGAAAAGAAATAGTTTGACATTTAAAAAGAAAATATACTTTTAAAGTTCAACATCAATGATAAATGTCCTCCTCCTTTCTTCCTCAAAATACCAGGACAAACAAGGTCTGTCAAGGGATGGATGGCTGTGTTTTGTGTAATGCTAAATGCATGCTTGTTACAAAATGCTGTGAACATTCACCTTTGTACTTGATTCATGTTGGGGCGTTTGAATGACAAGCGTCGGTTTAGATCTAGGGAGTCCTCAGCACTTAAATCTGCTTGCAGTTAATAACTCCTTATCAAATGCACTGTGAAAAATCACTTGGATGGGAAACAACAGAAAAGCACTTTAGAACTTGCTATATAGTATTCCTGTGTACGTTGCTGAAGTGTTTTATTAAAAACCAGTGCACTCCCTGGTTTGCTTTTGACCACATTCCAGGACATTATGAAAACACACAGTTCATCTAGCTATTTGAGGGAACAGAGGAATATAGTATCTTACACTGTCCTCATTAATGGGTTTTTGCTGCTGCTTGTATGTCGCCAGCATGCCTGACAAAAATCATACCTGCACCACAGAATCAGTGACCCAGCAGAGAAAAAAGATTTAGTCTGGATTTATTCCTCTTACAGCATTTCACCAAGACACTATCCTGGGAAGTGTGCTGCTGCCTGAAAACTCCTGCTCTCCCCACGGATAAAGGCATCAATGCCCTAGTGTCCTACAGACACTATACAGACAAATATACCAACAGCCGTGTCACTTCATGTCAGTGCTGTATCCAGCCCAAGTATTCTATATTCTACAGCAATCAGCACAGATGCATAAGTACTAAGGCAAGCATAAATAATTTCTCCTTAACATTCTCAGCTTCCAACTCCCTTCAGCTCAGGCAGTTCCCTGAGCCTGATGTAGCTCATCCATCTAGTTAACACTCAGTGAATCTGTCTGCCAGATACTTGTCCAGTTTCTCCTTGAACCTGTACAGAATAGAGGAACACCTCAGTATCCTTTAGCAAGGAGTTCCACAGGTTAGCCAACTGGCATAAAGCACAAATCCTTTGTGTTAGCCTTGAACCTGGCTTCTAGTTCTTTCTTGCGGAAGAGATGGAGAGTCAGCCCCCACCTACATGCTTTGCACCATGCATGATTTCGTAAACCTGAATTAAATGCTTAGACAGGATGAATCCAGGCCTGCCTCCACCGTGAGAAAATCACAACATAATGAGCTTAAACTATAACCATAGGGACAGAGGAAGTACATTGTAATAGGAAGAAAACATAGGCCTTGGAAAGGGTCACCTCCACGGGTATGAATTTTACCACTTCATTATTCCTCTGAGAATAAACAGAGCTGCCGGGAAGGCTGCAACAGCAGCTTACCATATGTTCCTTTCACTCTGAATAGCAGCATGCCATCATCAAGCACCATCACTTTTTTTCATAGAGTAGTTGCCTTATCAGTGATATTTTGTCTCTGAGAGGCCTTGGGTTTCTGCCACTAGAGATCCCACTGGGTACTAGTTCAGTTGCCACTCACAGAGGCAGGTTATTGCCAACAAGAAGAGATCAGTTCCAGGGGGAGCACAGGCTGCTCTCTCAAGTCAAAGCAGAGTGTGAGAGTTTGGAGCTGGACTCCTCATCAGTTCTCAACTCAGAGCCGTTCTCAACTCAGAGCCCTGAGCATCCCTCTCTAAGATAAGCAACATATTGCAAATCACAGCTGGTCTTTTCAAGAGGAGAATAATTTGGGGGAGTTGGATACTGCTGTCTCCACAGAACTGAGTGTCCAACGTGCTCTTGGGCAAAGCTGTGGCTCCATTCCCAAGGACCACAGCAGGGACTAAGAGTTGGATACTGTTGATCAGAGTTTATGTGGCCTCTGCAAAAGGACAGTGAGTCACCGAATTCAGAACTGTACTTTCTTAAATGCAAACACCACCCAGGCTAGGCAACCGGCGGTGAGGTATGAGTAAGGATGGCTGGAACCCCTTTGAGCCCTCTGCTTATCATCCTCCATCCCATGAAGAGCTACCAGAATGGGAGGTTAACTGAGGTCACACAAGCAATTTTAGCTCTGACATTTTCTATCTTCAGATTGCTTGACTCTGCAACCTTAACATTCTTTTCAATTCTGAAGAGCCTAAGTGTATGTACATAAATAAGTAAGTATACAGGCAAATTATAGGCTTTGTTTTCTCCCTTAGGAGAGATCCCCGAGTACCTCAACACAGCTGGATGATAAGCTAGAATCTTTGATGCAGGGTTCATTTAAAAGAAACAGAAAACAAGGCAAAGACACTTTGTATCTGAGGTTTCAGTAGTCACATATGGCAGATATTTCAGAATTTGTGCTGCAAAGTCACTTACAACTAAGTACTGTGCCATATGCTACTGTGACACAAACGGATTTATAAAGGTTAGCTTCTGTGTGCATATACAACATGACATGCTTTCAGGAGAAGCACGCCACAGGACAAGGGCTACAGCCTGATCTGTTAAAGTAGCAGATTTCTATAATTCTCCAGGCCTAAGCAAGCAGAGAAAGTCCCTGGTTTCATCCCATCTTCAGCACATAAAGTAGTGGAAACGGCTTTCTGTCTGGAAAGTGTTTGATATGTGATAAAAGTTAGGAAGCACTGTGGAAGATTAGTAAAGTGGCATGGGTTGCTAAAATTATCTTAGTTCCATGTTATAAGATTATGGAAGGTCAAACTTCTGGTGAGGTAATTTTGAAGCACATTTTCATATCCAACAGCAGGCTGCGAGTTACACTTAGTTTCTAAAGTATCACAAGTGAAGTATTTGCAAAAGGCTCAGAACAGGGTAAGAGGTTTTCAAACCAGTTGAGCTAGTTTTGCCTGGATAGAGTTAGCTTTCTTCAAGAGTAGCTTGTATGGGGCTACGTTTTGGATTTGTGATGACAACAGTGTTGATAACACCCTGATGTTTCAGTTCTGGCTGAGCAGTGCGTACACAGTGTCAAGGTCTTTTCTGCTTCTCACACCAGCAAGCAGGCTGGAGGTGCCCAAAAAGCTGGGAGGGGACACAGCCAGGACAGCTGACCCCAACTGACCAAAGGGATATTCCAGACCATATGACCTTGTGCTCAGCAATAAAAATTGGGGAGGAGTTTTACCAGAGCTACCATTGCTCGGGGACTGGCTGGGCTCGGTTTGCTGGTGGTGAGCCACTGGGGGTTTTTGCATCACTATGTTTTTCTTGGTTTTATTTTGTTCCCTTTTTTTACTTAAACTGTCTTTATCTCAACACATGAGTTCTCTCACTTTTACCTTTCTGATTCTCCCCCATCCCACTGCAGGGGCAGATGGAGTGAGTGAGCAGCTGTGAGGGGCTGAGCTCCTCATTAAATCTAATTGAATTAAATTGAAAACACAGAAATACTCCACCAGTTTTAAATACACTCATAAGTAATACAATTTATCCCAATAAATATATTTTGTACTTAAGAGCAATGCTGTGCTATTTTTAGGAGAGTTATCAGCAGATAGTAGCTGGGTAACATTTCAGTCAATGTATCTGAAATTTAGTAGGAGACATTAGTGTTCAACATTTATTCAGGAAGGCAGAGAAGTAAACAACTTCTCCCAATTTCCAACTTCCACTCAGCCTTGCAATTTGAAATAAACTAATTAAATTTGGCTTAGAAAGAATAAAAACTGAAATAAAGACATGTTCTGGAACCTGTAGAAGAAGCTACTGACATGAAAAGCTGGTTTATCACATCACCAGTGTATTTTTCTATCTGCTTTACCAGTGATTTCTCTCAAGTCGGGATTAAACTTTTCTTAGACTTCAGTAGTCACCATACATAATTTGAACATTATTTCCACATTATTTAAATAATTTTAAAATGTGATGGCTTACTTTTAAAAAAACTAATACATATACCATTTGAGTTATTGGTTACAATATTTTTTCCTACTGTGCTTTTTACAGTACTGTTACAAACATTTTTCAAGTACGTACTGGAAATTGGTTTCATTCTGCTATTGGTCAACAAATCTCTGTCTTGTTACCTTTCAGTTCGGAGGTAAAATTATATCTGCTGACAAAATAATTCTAAGGTATCTCCTTCGTGAAAAAATGCAAATACTTCAGATGGTAGGCTACTAAAGGACACATCTTTTCAACACAGAAAGCAGGGACCACCAACCACATACCTAGCTAATACCATGTTAACATTAACAGAAAGTAAGAACCAGGTGTCGTGGGAAGCAAGATGTCTTCTCCATCTTGCACCAGCACCGCTGTAGAGGGAGAGCATCAGCAAAACACAGAAGTGGCAGAACCAGATAAAAGACAGAGTCCTTCTTTTCTAGCATTTGGGAAAGCTGTAATGTAGATTGGTAAACCACATGAACCCTACAGAAATAAGAGCAGCCAGGCAGGCAGTGTTACAGGTGCAGTAATGTGAAGGGAGCTGGTGGGCCTGCTGGAGAAGGAAGGGGATGATGCTGTCTGGCACAGCATACTTAAAGTGGGTCAGTTAGGAAAAGGCAGTCAGGATTATTCACCTATTTTTTTTTTTTTGCCTAAGCTTCCTTTCTGAGTAAACATCACTGCTGAGGGAAAATAAGTCTATCTGCTAATTTTTAATGGTAAGATGCCCTTCTTCCTGTGTTTGTGTCACAGTATAATTCCTAATGCAGATAGGTGCAGGCTTACAGGCAGTGATGAAAAAAATATGGAGTGATATTCTCCCTATCTATAAAAGAAATATTGAAAACAGAGGGAAAGATACCTTTTAATGAGTCTTTTCCATTTTACTAAGACTGTAATTGTACTAAAGATTTCAAGTGGTTAACAGCCAGCAAGACTCCAGGAAAACAAGTGGGCCTCATACTTTCAGTAGAGAGGTGCCACTAACACAGGCATGAGCACATGATGCTGCGCATTTCTGTAACGTGACTTTCTGCCATGAAGAATTCCTGTCACATCTGCATTTGGGCAGAGCAGAGTACATTACTGTTTTCTTTCTGGCAAGCTGTGGCAGCTCTTGCTTTACACAGTTTCTTGAATGACTGCATTAATTTGATTGACTCCAGATCAATGGTGTCTCTAAATAAGATTAAATTACACGTTCCTCTGTCTGTGTGTTACAGGAGATTACTCTTAGCAGAATCTCAAAGGAAGCAATTAGCTGACCACTGATGTAATGAATCCTAATTATTTTGTTTGTACAAACAATGAAGCCAGAATCATTTGTTTAGCAAGGAAGTACAATTACTCTGAGCACCGGAGAAAATAAACAGCGCTACCTAGACCTGTAAATAATGAGCCTTTGACTTCCTATTTATGTTAAGAATGTTCATGGAATATTTTCAGGTAGCTAGGAGGCAAATTTTGAAAGTAACATTTGTCATAGTTATTACTGAGTATTTGCTTGATTATATTCTTGGGTGTGGTAGATGCCCTACAGAAATATCCATCTACACTGACCTGTCACTGGCACCTGCTAAAAATTCACTGCAGCCAGTGCAATTTCCTGCAACTGTTTTTTGTTAGTCAACAAGAAGTCACTCGCATTGCAATCTTCAGCCTGTACTGCTCTTAAGGGCACCAGTGGCTAGGGGTACGTCCTCAGCAAAGGATGAATGATCAGAAAAAAAGCATATTACTATACATGGAGCAGGCTCTATTCTGCCCAATATTTGGCCACGCAGGCTATAAATGGAATAAAACCAGAAGACACTGGAATGAGACTGGCTACACCCGGGCCTTCCCATTCTCCAGGTTGATCTGCTGCTGCTGCTGCTGCAAAATACTCAAGTTCAAACAAGAGAGACATGCAGAGTCACTGGGGACCTCCTGTTGTAGAAAGCAGAGATCAGTCCAAAAATAGCTTGAAATTCTGCCACCTCTGCTGATTCTGAGTGACCCAAAAGCATGAGGGAGCTGAAAAATTAGTGATAACCTGATTCCAGTTCATGCACACTCACTGGATGTTGCAAGTACAGTGATGCAGCCTCCAACCATGTGTACTTTCTGCAGATACGAACTCCTGAGATCAGCCATTCTCTCAGGGTAGTTGGTTTCCTTCACCATGGAAAGGATATTCAAAACATACAAAAATATTTTGCCTAATCTTTCTTTAATTTCTAGCCACAATTTAGGTGTTAAATCTGAATTTAAAATAAAATGCAAAGCCATGAATTCTGCAGTTGATTTGCTTTTCCTCTTCTCTCAGCCTAAACAGCAATACACCCAAAAGTGATTAACATTATTTTCTGGTTGTCTTAAGTGATGCGCAACAATCTTAAGGCAACACAGGCTCACATCCTGTTAAAATCCTTAGCCCGAATCAAAAAAAGACACCTCTGCTTACAGCACTTGGATTCTCATTGTAGTAACACTGTTTAAATACAGAGCGAATGCTCTGAAGTCAGAAAAATTACACTGAAGTGTGCAAGGTGTAAGTTACTGCAACACGTTGTACTGGCTGAAGGGAAACTGCAAGTCAATTGTTGGCTCAATGGGAGCCATTTCCATCATGTTTATGAGATATTTCAGTTCCTCCTTCCTTACCACGCCAGGCTGCTTCTCTGTTTGTGTTCAGTAGCTATTAAAAACTCACAGAATGCTTTTTTTGTAATTTTGCTGTAAGCCAAATTGACAAACGTTTTCTACGTGCCTTTATGGTATTCCAGTATCCTTGACTTTAGTCTCCTTTGGAGAAGTTACGGAGGAATAAATACCAGCCACCCCGAGGCAGGTGGGACAGATGAATTAAAAAATGTTATCTAAATGTGCAGTGGAGATGTGCTTATGCCTAAAGCTTTTGTTTTGTTTTCCCCTACAAAAAGCTTGAGCCAATCAAATTATATAAAAGCAGAGAATTCCTTGGTTGGTCTTCTGGAATATCCCTTTAGGCCTCTTCTAGGGAAAAGCAGCACCAGTAAATATTTGGCTTCCTCTACACAAGGTGTTAAAATGTCATATTGGTTTTCCAGCCTGAAAAATTCTGGTGACCTTACTGGATGACCAGCAGTACTGAACAATTAATGCTGAGCCAGACAGGCAAGAACAGAAACTCTTCGGGGGTTTTCAGGAAGGCTGAACTGTGGCCAAAACTATTCAGGTGATGTGTGAAAGCTACCTTAAACTGGTCAGTATTTCACTGGGGAATAATATTGGAGATGCTTCTCCGCATTTAAGTACCAGAGGAATATCTCATCAGAATGAGGAAAGTCTTGATTTCTGGCCATACTAGAAGTGTGCAGTACTGCACTGGCCTCTTCTAAAGAGGTGTTGCAACAGGAGAAATCAAGAGGTTGATTTAGCTTAAGATGATTATGTGATTATGTTCCTGAAATATGATATTCCTTCAATCTACTTTGTGTTGGGCAAATAAAGCCTTATTCTATTCCTTCTGAAAACAAGCAGAAGTAAGATGACAGTACAAAGTAGAAGCTAACAGCGTCTATAAACAAAGCAAATTGTGACAGAGAGAAAAGATGCGGTTCGACGCGGCTCAGGCCAACAGAAAAACTTGCTGCCTTTATGAAAATGGGATCAGAAATACTGCTTGGGTTTAATAAGAACCTGGCAGCATTTTGTTTTCTTTAAGCTTCTCCTTATCGTTTCTTGTACTGCTTCTGTTTCTTATGTCATCACTTTCAAAAGAAAATCCTTCACAGGAGGAATTCTGCTGCTTAGAACAAGATTTAGTCTAATAACATTAGATGAATCTCTTGACTTTCTCTGGTTTTCTGCATTAGAAAGCAGGCGGGCTGAATGATCTAAAGCAATTTTTCAGAAATGTCTAAAGAATTAGAAGTCCCATGTTCAAAATTCTTTTAGGCACATGACTGCTAAATCCTTTAGAGAGATATTTGGGCTCTTCCTTAGTCTCTTTTGAAAAATGGAGATAGATATTTAGCTTCTAGAGATACAGTAAGAATAGCTCAAGAGTAAAAACTCTGTAATATTTTTCCTTTTAAAATCTGGAGAAAATAAACTTCTTCTTTAAGAGAGGCTCTTAATAAATAAATTAATCTCAAGAATCTCTAGAAAAGTTTAAATTAAAATAATTGTCTACAAAATTTCTGATCAAACAATTTTTACCTTAATTGCAGGAAAATGTCATACCTTTCTGAATCTGTCTGGTTCTTCCAAATATCCAGGACTCTGCAAAAAAAAAAAAAAAAAAAAAGAAAGAAAAAAAAAAGCAAGCATGAACTTAAGATCCCAGTGGAGCCTATAAATGAATATTCACCTCACAGGGGATCTTTTTCTCAAATTCATGGTCACCTGGATAGAGTGAACCAGCTGGAGATTTTTTTAAATGAGCGTTTTAACACACATGAGGCAGAAAGCTGAAATGCCTTCGGGTTCTTGACCGTTTGAATCAGATGAGCAGTTCTCCCAGCCATAGCTTTGACTTTACTGACACCTGTTGACTACATTTATGCTTACACAAGTTTTTGGTCAACTAAGCATAACTCATTACAATCAACGGCAAACAATTCTTATAAATATGCTCTTTATTAATAGATGTCAACTTACCTTCCATGCACTTTAAAGGATTTGTATTCTAAGTAAGCTTTGGATTTGAAGACAAGGGTTTCCCAAAGCAGAAAATTTCCAGATGCTGCATATTTTAGGTGTACAAGTTTAGATACCTTCCAAAGCACTTGCATACAGAAAGTGCCAAATGCACCCTTGTAAAGTCTAATCCTCTATTATTGTATCTTGAAGTTGAACACATAATGTAAGTACTTAAGCTATAAAACTAATTAATCAAAAATTATGTATGTTTATGTTAATAACATGGGAATATCTTTAGCATGCCCTGGCATATTTTATATACAAGGATGAATTCTGCCATCTTTAGCATGTCTTGCATATAACAACTTAGTAACTTAATCATTTTGTTAATTCATTAAGTTACCTCCTCTTTATTTAATTCTAAATCCTTAGCCTGTAAAGACAGTTTTCAAAAGGACTAGGTCTTCCTGTGCAGTTACTTTCAGTCAGTTCCTATTCTGATCACTCTGTCTCACAGCAGGAGACACAAATAACAAACAATGAATATATTATTAACTGTAGGAACTGTTCAAAAAGTAACTCAGTGGAGAACATGGTGTGAAAAAAGGGCAAAAACCTAGAAATCCATGTGCCCAGAACTAGGTGTATATCCAAAATAGTCATATACCCCAACATCTCACAGTCCCCAGCTGCATGCATCTTTGACAACAGCCAATTGTTGTCCTGTTTTGAACCTTCTATTTTGAGAAATATCCTGAGCATTGCTTACAAAGGCAAAAAGATAGCACACAACTCTTAGTTTAATACAAGAATATTTGTGCTTATATTTATAAACACATGGTTATGTCTGTTCTGTCTTTGGTGGCATTTACTAAGGAAGGCTTTAATAAAGCAAACACACCCACACATATACTGTTGAATTATGACTAGCAGTGTGAAGCAACCTAAAGGAGCAATGGCAGAAATCTGCAACTGTGAATTGAGTGCTGTCACCTACTGGTGAACTCATGGACTCTTTCAGTTTAGATCTGTAGAGCATCCATCGGTAATGCAGGTCCTCCAAATCTTCAGAATTTCCAATGACAGGTTGAAGATGAAAAAGATCCTCAAAAAGACGCTGGCCATCAGGCACATGAGACTGAAGATCCTGCAGGCAAAGACAAGATCAGCAGCAACTCAGAATTCAAGAAAGCCCAACTTTTTTAATCCAGCATTTGAAAGAACAGTGGCACTAAATCAAACTACTGGGTATTCTGAAATAGTGCATTTATTTTTGTTATTGCTTTTTTGGCCTGAAATGATGTAAAAGGGTCCACTCATCTGCAGGACTGCTGTAGCCTCAGATATTTCTGTTAGTTTAATTTCTTACAGCATCTGTTGTCATTGCATCTGGCTATATTCAACAGAAGGAGTGAGGCCACATACCAGACACTGATTTTAATCAGTTTCTTTTCATGAACACCTTTACCATACTACACTGAAAATGGCCAATCCAACAGCTACAGCCAGGATGCTCCCTTCCCTTCTACCACTCCAGCTCTGGCAGACCTTTCTTATAGAAGGGGTGAAATACTTGTCCTAAATTCCTTAGCTTCATCTACTCTAGGGTCTCCTAAAGCAGATGGTGTAGCGTTGGAGGGTTTTCTGGGGTTTTGAGAGGAAGGGCATTGTTGTGTTTGTTGTTTTTTTGGGGAGAGGGGAGAGGGGTTGTTAGGTGGTTGGGGGATGTGTGGGTTGTTGGGTTTTGTTTGGTTTTGGTTTGGTTTTGGTTTTTAATTCTGTAAGAATTTGCACTTATTGCAAACTTCTTTCCACCTTCATCTCCTGAAAACTAACCTCCAGTTCGCTCTGGCGTGCCTTAATTTCCTCTTCAGAAGATGAAGTCACAGCAAGAATTTTGGTCAGTTTGGTGTTTTCTCCTTGCAACCACTCTTCAAAGTCGTGTAGGAGCTTCAAGTCGCTGCTTGTATTTTGCCCTTCTCCTGTCTTCTCCTAGGTTACAGGACAATGGGAACAAAAGCCCTTACTGTTATGTCAGATGTTTCCTCTCAAGTCCTAATTGCAAGATCTTAACCTCCAACTTTGTAATTTATAGTATCAGATGAAGCCAATAAAATTGTACCTGTATAGCTGATATGAAGACAGATATAGAGTCTCCCTCTTACCTGCTTATGGTTGGGATCTGCATCTAAAAGAGGGAAGGCAGGTCCAGATATCAGTCTGTTGTCCACAAATGCTATTTTCTTCTTCTTACCAGCCACTGGTATATTTATCTTCCACTTTTTAAGAAGACTTGAAAACACAAAACCAGAGACATCAGTGCAGTAAAACATTTAATGATGAGACATCCACATTTTGAGTGGGGCTATGGGGGACACCTCTGGTGAAACAGCACTGTTATTACTATACTATTATTACTATTAATAGCATTATTACTATTAAAGTTGCTTCCAAAAGCTTTTTAACAAAGTAAGTAAGTCAAAGCAGTACCAGTCCTCTAGTTCTAACATTTCCAAGTGTTTTGTTTTCTTTATTCAGGGGAGTGAGGGACTAAAGAACCCACTACCTTGACAATATACCTTCCTGTCTGGTAACAGCAGGCAGTATAATCAAGCCTTCCTCAATTTAGTCATTTCATTTTTATGCCTGTTGTGACACTATGTATGAATATATTCACACATGTAGCACGGTATTAAATTTTAATACAGACCAGAAAATACGAGCAGCAGTTTGACACTGCGTAGTGAAGGCAAAATAAGTCCACATTTGCCAGCTGAGAGAGGATTTTAGCTCAGTTTATACCCTTGCGAGTTTGCAAAAGGCACAAATCTCCAGTGCAGATATAGCCTCCTTGGAGGCATCTCCAGCTCAGACAGCAAGGAGAACAGGAAGGTGAGGCAGAACAGAAGTCACTCAGTCCTATTTCCTCTGACATGGACTGGTAGCGCAAGGGTGAGCCAGATCCTACGGAGACACTGCCTACTCCAAGCATGAGGTAAAGGAAACTTCATAGACTGCTCTGGTCTCCAGGTTCTCTAAAATGTTTTCTTGAAAGTAATGATTTCCAGCTTACAAACAATAAAATCTCTTCTTGCTCATAGCATTGTAACCTAGCTGTCCACTTCCACAGCACACAGCATAAAGCATTAAGTGTGTCTGGTCAGTCTAAACCACAGTAAAGAGCATCTCCTTGAAGGGACAAGAGGAAGATGTACATAAACACTTACGCAGCTGACATCTCCTTCAGTGATCTCCATGACTCCTCCAGCTGATCCAGCTCTGCCTGGACATGGGCAGTCTCCTCTGGAGAAGAATTCTCCATGACCAGCTGGCCATGAGCTTCCACCAGGTACAGCTGGATCTCCTTATCTGGAAATTCAGCTAGCCATCTCTGAAAGATACAGCCCTTACAGTTACTTCTAGGTATCCTGGGTAAAGCACAGGCTGTATCAGAATGAAGGCCATGTTCAGTCCAGGACTATGCTGGTTCTGTTAGCACTAGCCAGAAAAAAAAATGCTGTGGATTCTTGCAAAGAGCCAACATAGGTAAAAGAGCTGATGGCAAAACGTAAAGGGCACAAGCTGTCAACGCACCCCTTCTGTAGCCGTCCCATGAGATATCTTTGTCTCCTGTATGAAGGCCAAAACTTTCAGCTGAAGTAACCTGCCAGAGTGAACCTAGCGTGCAAAATAACTGCTACACAGGGAAAAGCTAGTAGCTGTGGCACAGCTCAGTTCAACACAGCATAAGGTTAGCTAACAGGGTAATAACGTTCAATGTATCAATGACCGCATGCAGGCAAAGATAAGTATTGTCCAGAGGGATGGCCCTGGCAGGAAGAGCTCTTCTTAAAACTGCCTGTCCTTTGGTAATACTTTATCCATCTCAACAACTCTTAGCCATTTCTCACTGTTCTTGTCTTTTACCTAGCTCCACAGCCCACAACGCAGGGCAAAGCAGGGATGGAGCAGCAACCAAACAGTTATCACAGGAGGAACAAACCATCAGTGTTCTTCCCAGTCGGGAAACCCTCACCAGAAAACCCCTGTCCTTAATGTCTGAATGCTGCAAAGTGACTAATTAACATCTTACAATAAGATGCTTTTCTCACCTCAAGGTCTGCCACCCTGCCCTCAGTGTTCTGCTCTCCATCAGCATCCTGGTAGGAGACAATCTTCTCCGTGGTTGCTGAAATCCACTGCTGAAGGTCTGAGAGTTTGTCATTATATGCCCAATGCTTCTGAATACGCTCTTCACTCTGCTGTATCATCATCTACAAATGACAAAAGTATATCAGCAACTGAACACATACAAAAAGCAGTTTTATTACTGGATCAAACACTGTGACTACTGGCACAGAATCAATGGGCAACAAGGAAAAAAGCAACTGTCAGTGAGACACAAAAGAACTTTGTCCTTTAGCATCAGTTGCATAGAAAACATCTACAAGCTCGTGCAGACCTGAATTCAGCCACATGAAGGGTGGGGGCATTAAGTATTAGAATAGCTCCCTTCATTTTCAGCTGAAACAGAATAAAGAATATGTTTGGATTTTTTACACCCCAGTCAATATTAAATACATCTTGCACTCCCTCAAGCAGAACTGACTGTACACTTTTTTTTTTTTCCAAAAGGCCAGTTCAGCAATAAATAGGATTATTGAGACTGAAACTAGAATTCCACAGCCTATATTAGGGTAACAAAATATCATATGTATTTTTATGGTGACCTGCATAACTAAGGTAATTTTATAAAGCTCTTCTTCTTAGACTGCTTTGGAAGGTCCTTTTATAGCTATGTTTACAAGCTACAAAATGCCTCAGGTCAAAACAAGTACTTAGGCAATTGCAACACTTTTCTCTCATTAACTTTTAGGTTACAAAACTATAAAAACCGAGATGGTTTGGTACAAAAACACTATGCAGGAATCTGGGAAGACCACCAAGCACTTCCATGATAATATAATTATGAGGTCTTTTGGTCAGAAATTTCAGGCCCACTCCAGAAATTTATATAATTATAAAATCTGTGTGGATGGTATCCTATTTCAAAAGGAAATCACACTACAGATAGTCAGACAATCCTGGAAGAAGTTGTCAAAGTCATAAAAATTCTATGCCTTCTTCCCCTGAAATGAAAATATGTGTCACTTAAAGCTTACAATCTCAAAGATGTTTTTAAACGTTTTTAAATAGTGGCAACTGACAATTCCTCAAGCAACTAAAAACTCTTCCTTATGTTACCTCCAATGATCTCTTCAGAGCCTGAGAGTCAGATGAAAGTTGGTTCATTTCATGTCTGTGTGTTGTATTTGACTGAACAAGCTTCTCTACGTCCTCCATTTGAATTGCAAGCTCTGCCAAGTCATCTTGGATCATCTGCAGAGGTAAAGACAGATTCCGTATGGGTGATGTGCTAGATATGGAATGGATTTCCACAAAACATACACTGAAGCTTCATTTAACAGTGTGAGGACAGAAAACAGGAACAATCACTGTCATTAAGAAAATTAATTGTTTTGATATCTAGGAGTAAATGTTTCCAAAAGAAATGGTTGGATGTCCTTACGTGCTACCAGTTGATAACAAAGAAGGTAAGTTGCTGAGAAGCTGCCAGAGGAGACATAGTATAATCAGCTAAGTACTATAAAGAAAACTATGGTGACAACACCCCTGTGGTCACCAAGGGTGAAGTGGCACCATACAGCTTATATAGGTATCACTGTAGGTCACCATGGCAAAAAGGAAGAGTCACAGCCCCTCTCTCTTCCCCTCCTGCTCTTCTCTCCCCTCTCCCAGCTATGTAGTCTCACTGCTTGCCTTGAGCAGGCTTTACTGCATGTTGAACCGTTTGCTGAATCAGTTCAAACACTAACCAAGTGGAAAATTATCATCTTTTTCTGTTACTTTTTTCTTATCTTGGCCAGCTCAATCAGCCTGTGAAGTAAATCCAGCACATGTCAAAGCAGTGACGAAAGAGCAGGATGGGACGCAGGTGGTGGGACAATGGGAAGTCCCTGCTTTTGAAGGGAGTTAGATTGGCTCATGTCATCTTGTGCAGTTTCACTCCTAGTGGGAAGTATCAGGATAAATTTTCTTTAGCAGTAAAACTAGCCCAAGAAGGTGTGGCACCAACAGCTTTCAGCTGCTTGCTCCTTCTCTCAAGCTCAGTTGCCATTTCTTCAGCTGCATTGCTTTGATTTCATTTACTCCATGATATGAAGTGGACCAAATGAAATTATCTAATATACAATCAATTGAGGGGACAAGGTACTGAATTCCTAATGTTGATAAAGTATGAACAAAACAGGACCACAGTTAACTAGGGATATCACGGTCAAACATTAGTGTAATGTACCTGGAGTCTCTGAAGTTGTGTCTTCTTACCCAAGAGGTCAGGCCGTGGTTCCTTCTCTAGATCTAATTTGGCTTTAATGGCAGATAATTTCTTCTGCAAAGGTGTGAAACCAGCGTCAAAATCCTTATGTTGCGATATCAAGTTCTAGACAGAGAAAGAAGAAAAAGATTCCAACATTTAACATATATCCCTTGGCATTATCTTTTGTCAATGTCTAGTTCAGACTCAGAACAAACCCCAAGCTACACTATGCAACAGACCACAAATTTATTTGAATATTTGACCAACCTAGGACAAGGATTGGGCACAGCTAGTTAGTACTAAATTTACATCTATAAAACTGGCTTAGTTAAAGACTGATCACTGTTTTTGTCACAGGTAAAGACTGTATATGGGCTTTGAGGCTCACCTGGAGTTTGCTCTTGCTTTGCAGCAGACCTTTGTGTAGAATTTCTCTCTCCTTTGAAGCTTCAGCGACTTCTTGCAGGAAAGACTCTGCTTTTTCCTCACCAAGGACACTGTTTAGCAAATCTTTCTTCAGCTGTAATGTCATCAACTTCTCTTTGAACTGGGAGCTTTCAACTAGAGCAGCCTACAAGATAAAAATTCTTCCAGTGAAATCATAACAAAAATTTAAAAATCATATAACCATATTATTCTCACACAAATCACACAACCAAACCAGTATGACAAAGTCAGGTAAAAACAGCATGCTGGGCTGACAAGGGGTAACAGAAGGTACCTGGACAGTGCCCAGTTAAAGGAAAAGTCTTCCTGATAATGTTAGAAGCATCAGGGCTGCATCCATTTTGTGAACAGAAATAGAGGAAAGCTGTGCTATGGAAAGAGTTGTCTGTGCAGAGCAGAGGCCTAAACAACCAACAGAAAGGACAGCTTGAATGCTCATTCCGAGGATAAATTCCATCCCTGTTCACAGACACATTTATTCTGGAGATGACATGGATGACTAAGCAACAAACACACCTTGCTGCACATGCTGCACCCGCTGCACATGCAGAAATCATCCATTATAATCCCATGACTATGCTACTACACACTTCTTAACAGAATCCACAGGCTTCCTGTCCAGGGAGATCTGGGCTAATGCTAAACAATATTAGCATCACTGTTAAAGATATCTAGCACTTTAATTCAGCCTAGTCAGTTGACAACGTCTGATAACCAAACGGAGGGCAGAAAGTAAGACATTCTGCTACACTTGGAGCTAAGCATTGACCTCCATATGCGAGGTTTCCTGCCGTACTGGAAAGGCAGTTCCAGCTGCTGATGTCCAGCAGCTGTATTCAGGCAGCTGCCGGCATAGCTTGGGCAAACACAAACCAAATATCAGTTTCTGAATTTAGTAACAGGTTTGCTACCTCAATGTGAGCCAGTGCTGGCTCAGGAGTCTTCAGGAGCATTTGGACTGATGGCTTCCACTGTTCAAAATCTTGCAGAGGATTTTGGAAGAGTCTTCTCAGCTGGGTTTCTGTATCAGTGCTCATTTTAGATGCCTTGCTTCTAACACTGCAAGGATAAAGCGACAGCAGAGAGAAGGGTTATGAAGAAATCCAAGTCCAAACACAAGGCATGAATTAACACAACACTTGTGTGTAAACTGTATCCTACACAAAAGCCTCAGCCTTTTTTTACTCTCTGAGCCTGGTGTTGCGTACTGACAGCTGCTCTGTCAGTCAGAGACATCCAACAAAACTTTATTTAGACACCACGGGACACATTCGTCTCTAGTGCAACTGTGGATCAGGAATTACTGTGCCTTTCTAGCAGCCAGCAGCCTCCCTGTCTAATGCGATCTTTTTTGGCTGCTATTACCAGCATGATTTAACAAATCCTGTTATTGGCACAGTCTCACTGACTGATGGGAGGAACAAGCCAAGAGCGTCTAGAATTTAACTGGAGTTGCCTCTGTTGTTTTACATATTGTCAAGTCTTTGTTTGTTTAAAAAATTGCGTTAAGAAATCTTTGATCACCCTATGTTACCTACCAAAATACATTTTTTCAGATATAAATTTTTAAAATTTTGCAAAACCACTTGTATTTATATTAATATATATAGGTGATTCTGATAAAAGCTTTGTATTTATATATATGTATACACATACACGCACAGCTATGTGTGTGCATATGTACTGAAAATAAAATAAAATCAGCACACATCCATTAAATATCTAGGCTTCTATTATAAAGGCTCATCCAAAATACAGCTGAGTAACAAGGCCTAGCAGTGATACACCCCATGCAGCTGCCTCCTGTTTTTCTCAGCTTTCCTGACCTCCCAGTTTGCAGAATCCTATTTTATATGGCAGAAAGCAGCCCAAACTATATGTTCATATGAGAACAGTATCCTGCAAATTCACAAGACGGGCAGGCAAGAGCAATGCCAATCAAGATTAATACTGCCTTTCTATAAATACAGAAAGAATAACCTTACCTGTGTCGCTGGGACGTTACAGAGCTAAACAAAGGGAAGCTTGCAAAGGCCAAAATCTCCGCAAATAGAAAGTTCTGACATTACACGTCCTTCGCCATTTGCTCTGCTGCCCCTGCCAGGCTCAGCGTGAAGCTGCCAGACTTTGCAAAGAAGCTTTGGAGAGAAGCTGGCAAAAGAGCAGCTGCCATTTTCTCCTGAGAGACAAGTCCCCTGCATTCTCTGCTTCTCTTTCAATATTGTTTACTTGTTAGTTTTTAAACTGAAATCCTTTCCCATAATGAACTAAAACCCTTCCAGCAGGACAGCATACCATGCACTGGACGGAGGAAAAGAAGCTTGGATATAGTAAAAACACTGACCTTTCTTTTTCCTTAAAAAAAAAAAAAAAGAACCAAACAAATCCTTTCTTCTAGTTTGCAAAATTTGCTGCAGCTCCTTTACTTCCTGATTCCAGGCAGCCTGGAAACGGAAACACTGAAGTCTGGGGAGAGGCTGAACTTTCAGAGTTTCCAACCCAAGGCAAGTTGAAAACAGGAATCATGAGTATATGCTGCCAGAAGAAGGGGAATAAACTCTGCCAAATAATTGCTAAGGCTGGTGAGTCACCACAACAAATTCAACAAGGGAGGGCCATAATTCTTCTGAACCGTTTACTACTACAGCTCCTGTCCTGATTTTCTAGTTGCTGTCATGAAAGGCAAGCAAAATACATAAATTATTATTATAAAATGCAAAGAAGATCAAACTAGTTGCCAACAATCTAATTTTCTGCAAACCATACACAGCATTAACGATGTCAGATTGTTGCTTGAAAATGGCCAGCAGCCTACAGCTCCTAGCAAATGGCTAAAATTACGGGTTTACTGAAATGCGGAGGCGGATGCAATTAGCAAAAGCCTTTCTTTTCTGCCTGTCACCTACAATCAGATGGCATATCACTTTTTTCTTAGACCTCTGTCAATCCCTTCAATATCTGAGAAAATATTCCCCCCACCACCCCCGGCATAATCAGGCTTCCCACTACCTTTGATACAGCTGTATTGTGGAGACAACACTCTCAGTGTGTGGCTGCACATCTTGGGAAAACCGTAGCAGCTCCTTAAGCTGAGCCTTCAGCCTCTCAACCTTGGACTCTTCTGCAGCCAGAGCTTTTCTCGTTGCCTTGATCATAAAAATAATGAACAGGTTACACCTTATGTAGTGTCTGGCACATGAAATGAAGAGATAAGGCTGTGTCTCAGGGTGTTCACAAGTCCCCTTTCTGCTGCCTTTTTTCCTGGTTTTAAGGAATATAGACTTCACTAAAGCAGAAAACATTCTCGGGAACAGTTTTGTTCCTGCAGGCTTTCTCTCCTCTCCTCACACTGCCCAGCCTCTGCATCTGATCTGCAGGGTTCACTGTTTGAACAGAGTGAATCACAAACAGACCCAGTTTTAGTTCACTGACTGCAGTACGTAACGAGATGCATTTTTGGAGCAGTCTTAACTGCATCTGTTTGCATGAACAGCTCTTTCTCAAAGACTCACATAGACAGAATGTTAATTCTAGGGTGACGTAGGGAAACAAAACCAACAAAAAAACATGCAAATGTAGCTGGATTGAACCAGCCTCTATTTTGTGGATCTTTTTTGCATATACGTTCCCCGGCTAGTCCTGCTGAGCTCTAGATACACAAACAGCAATTAAAGGCATTTTGAGAAGAGATAATAAATGCAAAATCAGCCCTTAAGAGGAAATGAGTGGTAAAGATTCTTATCTGCTTTATTTGTGACAAACCTTCTGCACTCATTTTCGCAACAGATTGATTTTAGTGTAAATACTGGATTGCTACAAACTTGGGACTCCTTAGGAATGAAGATGTCTCTGCTGGTAAAGGAATACAGGTACCCACCTTACACAGATGAAGGATATAATATAGAAATGGTCTTACCAAATACCCCAGAAATACGTGTATTTGTGCGTGCATGTGTATGTATGCATGTATCTGTATATAAAGTGAGGCATTATTTTCCTGCTTCTTTTTAAGCAGAGAAACTTGTGTTGTTTACTCTGTACTGTGGTGCTCTTTTTGCATATGGTCCCTTTGAACTCAAGATTTTAGGTATACAAAGGGTAACAACTTACATTGCATTTTCTCCACAGAGTTACGAACTCATCTTCAGTCTTCTCCCCTTCCCCAGAGTCCAGATAATTTTCTAGTCTCTGTAGATCTTTTCTCAACTCCTGGACATCTGCTTCTAATTGTCTGACTTGGGAGTTATAGGCACTTTCTGACTGTTGGATCTTGAGCAATCTCTCCTCCTCCTCACTACTCAGCAGTTTCAACTTCTCCAAGGCTTTTCTTAGGTCTTCGAGTTCATCCTTCATTCTCTCAGCTCCGAGTGGGGAGGTATTATGAATCACCTCTGCACACTGATTTTCAAGGCGCTTCCACTCCTTTCCTCCACTTCTAATGGTTTTGGCAATTTCCTACACAAAGAAGTTAAATAAAGATTAGCTGCAGGAATGAGAAGCTGGGGAAAAAAGCTGAAAGCAGTAGGAAAAAAAGACCAGCTCCCCCGTTCGTAAATATTTTGTTCTTCACTTCTTATTTTAATATACATATTTTTTCAAGTGACCAGAAGCCAGGGTTGGTGATTTGATTGTCTTCTGAGTGATACTAACTGCCATGATTCTGAAAATACTGGCACTCATAAATACTTGTCACCTGAGGTCCCTGACAAAGAAAAGAGGAGCTGTAGGCACTATGAAATAATAAGTCATATCTCCGGGACATTTAAAGCTAAACAGTTTAAGCAGTGGCACCAAAATATCAGATACTGTTCTCAAAACTGGTATTTTTATCACCAGTTCTAAACTCTCAAAACCTGTGAGCCTTCAGGCTCTATTTGTATTATGTTTACCAAATACAATTTGTTTAAACAAGCTTAAAGAACAAGACTCTCGAAGAATCACATAAAGGTAGGAAATCAGGCTTTAAGGAAAATAACAGACCAGGCTGTGACTTACGCTACAGTTGGGAGAACCAAATGTACTAACAGTTTTAGGACCTAGCAATCACCACCTTATTTTGTTCGTGCAATTCTTTTCTGAAGTACACCCTTGTGCAGTTTGAGAAGCATATACAGGCATGAAGAACATACAATCCTAGCTCTTTGTTAGAATTGTTTACAGACCTTCAATGACTTTAACTTGTCCTCTGCTGAAGACTTGGTTGCTTCTGCAATGCAGTTTAATCTTTCTCTTACACCATCCAGCCACGATTGAAACTGGCTGACATTAGTGCTGTACTGCTCATGTTCCTTGGTTATCTTTTCAAGCAGTTTCACTCTTCTCTGTAACAAGAGACATCAGAAGCTGAGGACAGTGCTTATCTGGCTCTTTTTCCTTTACAATGTAACCCAGAAGTCATATAAACAAGAGTCCCTTTCCACGAGCCCCGATAGTGCTTGGCCTCCACAGGAATTCACAGTTCACCTCAAGAAACAGAACACGGAAGGACATAAAGGCTTGTCCCCACCTGGGTCATGCTGCAGGCTCTCAATGGCAAGCCTCTGAGGAGACAAACTGCAAGATCCTCTCCAGTGAAATTTCTAGACTCTCCTTTCCAAAACTTCCTAATCTTTCATTAGAAAAAGAGAAGGGACAGAAGTCTGCTTGTGGTTTTTACTTTGGCAGACAAGCAGTTATGTTCCCCGTGCTGCTTAAAAATAAAGATAAGCACACAACAGATCAGCTGATCAAAACCAGAATAAAAGAGGCTGCACTAGGGGCATTGTTTTAAAGTGTTCGTTATTTAAGCAGGCTGTACCAAAAGTGACTATAACCTTCAATCATGTAGCTCAGGAACTTTCCTACCTACTCAATTAGCAGATCACAAACTATCAGAGACCTCGGAAGCAAATTTGAGCCTACGGGAAGCAGGTTTCGTTTTCTGAGTTACTGTGCATGCACCCTACAACCGACAGTCCCTGAACTTACAGCGACCGGCACATCCTAAGCAGCCCCCCACTGACCCAGCCTGGCACCCCTCACAATGGGGCAGGGGCACATTTGCTTAGACTATGCCTGTTTGCCAGCTGAAGTTTAGGCCTTGCTGATGGAAATTTTACACAAATCCCAAAGAATCCTGCCCAGTTGTTTCACCAGTATAATATCCAACCTAAGTATTATTTCCTACAACAACAGACTGACTTTTTTCCTGCTTTTCACCACTTGGCATGGAGATCTATTGATGTACCCTATGGTTACACTAGAAAAAACCATACTCGTTGCGCGATCCATTTAGGGCTTGCAGCACCCTTGAAAGGCTTTGCTGTCACAGCCAACAGGCTGAGCTTCATTTTGCGTAACATGGGACATATCCCATGCCTCTGAGCAGAGCTTCATCCCAGCTGTCCTCCACAGAGTAGGATGATAGCTGCAATGGTGGGCAGAGTTTCAAAGTCCTCTCTGTGTTCCCCTTGTCTGTGCGAGGCTCTGGGCATGTCCTCACACCCGTCAACCTGCCTGAGGTGGCAGTGGGCCATCACCGTCCGGTCAGCCTTTCTCCAGCGAGGCCAGCAGAAAGGTGGCATGAGCATCAGTCAGACGGAACCTCACGTGTGCTGTGGAGTGGTGATCCCTCTGGGACTTTGCCCTTCACCTTTGCGACCGGTTAGGTTCCTGGTGCAGTACAAAGCCACCATTCTCCAGGTGCCACAACACCAGTCTGGTTTCCACACTGCCACAGTAATCTCTGCTGACTTGTGCAAATCAAGAGCAACTCCCCTAAAGTTAGGTGTCTCGATTTGGGAAAAAAATGGGTCAGCTAAGGGACAACTGCTTCCCTTGGAGGACAAAATGCTGCCCACTTATTAGGGCAGGATCTTTAATAGCACCACCTATGCAAACATGGGTTTGGATGAGACCAAAAAGCAGAATGATGACTGCAGACTTCCACGGCCAAGATGTATCCAGCAGAACACCTCACTTGTTCACTAAATCCCCTGGCCTTGATTCTCAAATCTGCAGAGGTGTAGACAGCTTAAATGATTCTCACCTTGACCTCAAGTTAGAGATGAAGAATGCAATCTTATAGCAGCATAAATGGGCCAAATGTCAAAGTCAAACAAGTCAGCCCAAGCCTATTGATTCCAGGCAATCAGGCTAATTTGTTGCACCGACAGAAGCTCCAAACATGTCAGAATAACAAACTGGGGCTATTATTAAAATCAGAAGTCTTACACTACTATATAGAGGGTTAAGAAGGAAGTTTAAATGACCCACCCCTGGCCGGGCTATCCAGCCAAAACAAAGGAGAGCACATTTTTGATACTCCTGCTGGTCCGTGAGGTCAAGGAAGAGATTCCCTGGATGTGGACAGACTGTGCTAGCTGTCAAACAAAAGGCTTACAAAGACCTGCCTGCCCCACTCCTCCCCAGAGGTTCGGCAGGAAAACTAATGATGGAAAATATGGTATCACTTGCTTCTGTTAGGTTAGCTGTTCTGGGAGCAGGACAATGTTAAAGTCAATCTCCACATGCACTTGGTTAATGCGAGGAGACATTAGGCAAGGACGTGGCCCTGGAAAGAGTGACAGCAGCAACCGGAAAAGAATGGGTTTGCCATGGGCTGCAGAGGAAGAGGTGTGTCTGGGCAAAACACAGTGAGCCCTGGGTACCCAAGGAGGGTAGACAGAGGCATAAGAAACCCTCTCCCCTAAGCTCCCCTTACAGGCAGCAAAGGCAAACAAGCCTCCTCTGGAAGGCAATCTAGAGCAGATAAAGCAAGTTCCTGCTTTAAATCCCTCTGTGGAATCTCAGGTTGGGTACAGAAAACTCTTGTAGCCCTTCCTGGAGCTTTTAGTCTTAGCTCTTGGGTATGTGATGGTTGGCATTATAAATATCTAGGTTTCAGTTACCAAAGACAACATGAACTGAAATTCATTTGATGTACTCAGACATATTTGATATATTTGACTAAGTATCAACCTACCATATATCAGAACTTTTTTTTCATCTTCAGTCATCATTTATGCTAAAACTCACAACCGTCTACCTCTGCATGTTGTTATTTTACCAAGGGAAACCATATAGGAAATGGCTGCCACATCTAAAAATATTCCTGTCAATGTAATTAAAAGAAAATTATGTGCTTTTAAAATTTGAGAATGATAAGGACACATGTTAGCACTAGGAAAAAAAACCCCACCATTTGCTCATACCAGAGAAGCACAGTCACAGACAAACCATTTAAGAAACACTGTCCAAGAGTTTGCCTTCTGATAGAGCCAGACAACTGCACGGGATCTAAAAATGCTCTTCAAACACAAGTGCAATCTGCAAACACCAGAGAGCCTCCTCTGGGAGGCAGCTCAGGCATTCAGTTGGCATCTGCAAGTCACATTTAGCCTGGCCTCTCATCATGTGAGGGGCCGGAGCAATCCCCTTACAACTCCCACGTCCCTTTCATTCATTTCTCCCTCCTGTTGGAAGAGGTGGCAGGGCTTCTCTAACTAGTGTTAATACTTGCCAACATGATTCCCAAGGTGCCTGTAACCTTGGCATTAGCTAACGAACTCTACTTACTTCAGCTGCAAAATCCAAGGCTTCCCAACTCCCTTCCTTGTTCCACACCTCCTGAAAGAGGGATTTCTTAGCTGTATTCTCTCACTCCATCCTTCTATGAAATGTGGTATTTGTAACCAATGCCAAAGAAAAGCTTTTTCTAGCATCTCAGTTGGCTGCAGTCATAAAGACATATTTTGTCTAAGTACTACAAGGCACTTCCTGATCTCATTTACACCAGCATGTATCCATGTCATTTAGAGAAATTATACTATGTCAAACCAGTCTCAGAGAGGTCAGATTCTGGCTCTGATTATTCAAATGACTTGTCTGAAAGAACTGCCTATTAAAATAGCTAATGACTCTCCTGCTTCAAAACCAAAGACAAGTTTTCGTTAGAAGGGAGTGAATGAGAATTTAAAATGGAAATCTAGAAAGACAACATCTGAATTCCCAGGAGCCTTCTTATTCATAAATCCATTTGCCTTGCAATGAACAGATCTACCTTTAAAAAGAAATAAATTTTTTAAAAAAATCAACACTGAGGCTCAAGTCTGTTGATGGCTTTACAGCCTCTCTGTGGCAGCTGCAGTTACAAAATTTCCAAATACACTCTGGTTTTTGGAAAGACTCATTAGCAGAAGTTTTATCTGAATTTCATGCTTATGAAAGGTGCCAGCTTGGGGTTGCTTTGGTTTTTTTGTACTTCTGAGGTTCAGGGTGCTGTTCTTTAAAACAATAGAAGTATTTGTAGAGCAAGCAGAGCAATGGCATGAGCATCCTAATGTTGTGATTCTTCCAGTGTAATCTGAAGTTAACTTTGTACAACAGCCCCCAGGGAGGGAAAGCATACATCACTGTCAGGCTCCGGTTCTGGATTGGGGTGTAAGTGTGGGAACAGATAGAAAGCAACATTATGACAGAGGCAGATAGCAGAACCAGTGTAATGAAAAGGATTTGTATTTGCACCAGGTAATTCCAGCCTATGGAACCCTTGGAAGCCACTGTGAGACAAAGGCTAGATTTTCATCTCTATATGTTTGGGATAGATGTGTCTCCATATGTATTTATTTCAAATATCCCTTTGAGCATTTCTATTGATATACGCTAATAAGAAACTGAATTCTTCCGCCCAGCTGCAGATGTCTGCCCCTCAGCCATGACACATGGTCCAATCCTGTCTTTACCTGAGCTTTAGAAGTGACACATATTAGCCTTATCTGAAATCTTTACCCAGGAATGGGGTCATTGGCATTGAAAGATGAACTAGGATGTCTTACACCTGCCTATTTAATAACTTTTCAAGATGGAAAATTAGCATCAGGCAAAAATTAGTATCTGTATGCAGTGAAGATCTTTCAGATACTGGAACTGGCTAGTTGAGCAGAGCGTTGGGCCACAGCACACTCCCACCTCTATGTTTCCCAGTTCTGCAGGCAGGGAGTGCTGCTGTGGATCTGAACTAATGCTACTTCCTCCAGCAAGGGTGCATGCAATGCTCCCCGGCTCTGGGAATGAGTACTTCGCATGTCTTTATACAAGGATCAGTAATGTGCTGAAAGACAAGGAACAATTCCAACTTTATATAGAGATCACCTAAACCAAGGTTTAGGTTCACTAGGTCACAGCAAGCAGCTTGCAGTTACTTTACAACAACACACTATAAAGCACAGTGTAAGAGCATCCCAATCAGCAGCTTAGCTTGGGAGATGATGGCTGCTGCAAACAGTCCACTGATGGAAAGAACGGGTCCTCCGCTCTGTTTCTTTCTGCAGTCCTACCAGGGAAGCCCTATCACTCAAGAAGCAGATAGCAAACAACACTGTATATTGGTGAAATCTGAACACCTCCCACTCTTTATAGGTGTACCTGGGCTTCTTCCCTGATTCCTTCGTATTCCACACTCATTTTCTTCTGAACATCCTCATCAACGCTGGGGTCACCTATCCTGCTGAACAAGGAAGCACCTTCCTCTAGCAGTCTTTCCAGCAGGACTGACTGATTTAAGACATCATTCAGCAGAACCTGAGCATGGCTCAGCTGCCACTGCTTCTCCTTTAAGCCAAGCTGCAACTCAATGTCAGGCTCCAAGGTCACCCTCATGTTGTGAATCCACACGTAAAATGCATCTTGGGCTTTCAGGTACTCACTCCAGCACAGCCAGACCCACTCAATACGGCTGTTGGGGAGAGCAAGAAGAGAGGAGTTAGATGAAATTATGATGGGAACAGTGGGAATTGGCAAGCTCAAAAGGCCTTCAAAGCAAAGGGCAAGAGCAATTTTAAGCTGCTCTGACTTCAGAGGGCCCAAATTAACTTCCCAGGTCCTCCCTGCTCCAGGGAGTGAACATTCTGTACCAACGTCCCTGTCCTGGCCCAATTTACCATTCCAGACCATGAGGTGGGCTGGGCTGTGAAGGCAGAGAGCACTGAGGTCCCTCTGACCCTCTCTCCCCACACTGTCCCCAATGTGTTCATGGGAATGGGATTAGCAGTGATTGCTGTCAACAATCCAGGCAGCAGGGAGAGGCAGGAAGCACTTTATGGAAGCACTGGATGAGACAACTGCCTCAACACACGAAATAGCAGCCTTGTGCAAAGGGTACCTTTGTCTTACCTGTGACAGTGAGTAATGTATATGGCTGTCTCTTCCCACAAGGCTTTAACGGCTTTCAGTTTAGACAGCACCTCACGCTTCTTATCCTCACTGACGCTGCGAAGAGCAGCATCTGCCTTCACAAGAATCAAGTCTATTTTCAAATTGCCTTCTGGTTCCAGTGCACGTATTTTCTACAAGAAAAACAAATGAGACTGAAAGCATGAAAAGAAATCAAGTGTAATTGATTAAACTCAAACTTTGCTTTTACCCAGGTATCATGAAGATCTGCTGCAAAACTTCTCCTGAAAGGAAAACATGACATTTTCTTCAGATTTGTTTATTCTTAAACATCCCAAAGAACTGAATTTATTTGAAAACCACGTAGTGGCTGAAAACCACTTAAGTTAGCTACAAAACCCAGATCATCTTCTATCAAATACCTGTGGCTGTGTTTCCACTGCTGTAATAAAGTTACAGCACTATTTTCCCACATGCCAGTCATTCTCCCCCACCTGTCAAAGAATGTAGAGGCAATCTCCACAGGGTATACTGCAACATCTCAATTTTAAGCTCTGCTATAAGAAATCATGAAGCAAATTACAAAGGTTTCCTACTGCAAATCAAAGTTGGCTTAGAAAACAAGCCAAGAGAAATTAACTAGTGGAATTTTCTGCCTGCTACCAAATTTTGCTTTGACCCTAAACTGCTAAGTTATGAATAGGTGAAAATGTATATCTTTCACAAATTGGAATGCCAGGAACGGAAAGTTAAGCCATCTAAATTTAAGTAGACTCTCTTCCTCTACCCAGAGATGGAAAATCAGCACAAGTTCTGTACAATGTAACACATTAATTACGTCCCAATTTGCAAGTCAGTTTTCAGCAGCACGTTATCCAAACTTTTGATACCATCAGATTAACTTTCCTTGCTGTACTTCCACAAACTCCTGGCAAACTGCAGGCTTTCAAGTTTGGAGGAGAAGGCTTCTATAATGAATATACTGAGAGCCTCAAAATCAGCAACTCCTTTTGCAAAGATCAGGCCTATGGGATTTGTTCAAAAAAATCATGTCAGTTATTGCAAAGGTGAGACCAAATCACAGGCCTTTGGATCTCTAGTCTCGCATTCTGGGAAAAGACTGTTCCTTTGGCATGTTACATAGCACATCTGCATGTGACATACAAACAGGTGCTTGGATGAACTATCCACTGTGAAAAGTGTAAAAGAATCCAGGAAAGCAGGGCAAAGGGTAGGGCAGGGAAAGAAAATAAAATTCCCAGCAGGAAGAATTTAAGAGTAAAGCTGTATTCTAAGCCTGACATTTTTCTAGCAAGTGAAAGCAAACAACAGCTGGAGAGAAAGCAGTGGCTGTACAGGCAGTTTTCTTTTTCAAATCTGTTTTGTTAAATGATTGCTATCTTTGGCTGGCATTTTCACTAACACATTAACAGAAAATAAACCACAGGAAGGAAGCATAAAAAAAAACCATCAAGCCAGATGCAAAAAAGGAACTGAAAAATGATCACTGGATTTGAAAACAGCCAATAGGTGAAGCAGTGAGCACATCACAAAGACGCATGAGCTGGACAGGAAAGCCAGGCCCAGAAAGGAGGCAGGATGATGGAGCAGGAGGTGGATAATGTGCACACAGGAAGAGAGAACAGACACTTTTTATTCTTCAGAATGATGAATTTCCAAAGTCTGAATTGAAAAATTTTTCTGACATGATTTTTGCAAGTTATAGACCTCCTTCAAAGCCCACAGAAGTCAACAGGCTTCAGTTCAGGCCATATTAAATCACCACAAACCTCTAAAACTTACATCTTCTTATCTCTGCCCTGAATGCACCCCTTTTGCCAAACTACCACTCTTCCTACTTCAGTTCTTGTGTTTCTTGAATGTTTTTTGAGAGTGTACATATTATAGTTCCCCAGACAAAAGGAATGGGTGAAAATAATTCAAGGGCAGAAATAAATCCTTAGACCAAGACAAAATAGTTCAGTTTTTCATGACTGACAGGCAAGTCTAGCCATCATCCATCACTCCATGAACAGTCTTTATATTATGCCAGAAGCAAGATCCAGCCGCTAATGAGCCACAGTTAAGGAAAAAGGCTGAAGACATTTCTGTACAATCATGTAAACTACCTCATCCTCCCTGTAAGCCTGCAACATTTTTCTGGAGTTGTTAAACTTCAGAAGCAGCAGTCCAAACACAAGCAGACACACACACAAAAAGAGACTTTTGGGTAAATAATGATGGGAAAGATTTGGCCAATTAATTCAAAGAACAGACTAGTTGGAATTAAATGCAATATAAATACAAAAATAGTTTCAGTGTTAATCATAAAATACCACCACTCCCTCTAATCATGAATCGTAGAGATGGGGCAAACAGGAGTGTTTCACTCTTTGAGATTACAAGACCAAGATAACATCTAATAAGACTTTAAAGTAAGGAACGTGAAATCACAGTAAGACAGCAGGCACAATCTGCAATGGGATCTCCGTGAGAAGTGTTATATGCGAGACTAAGTAAGACCAGAAAAAAATGAAAACATTTACCTTTTTGTTAGACAGATTATAAAGGGCAACTGTAAACCCTGTTATCGTCAGGGTTTGTGGAAAAGGGCAAGGTGATTACTCTGCAACAGCCCATTACTAGGACAATGCAATCTTTCTCTATCAGTGCCAGAGTCCTGCAGAAGACAGAACACTAATGTGATCTTATTCTCTTGTACTATATGCTGGAGTTTTGCAAATCACTATCTGGTAATTGCAAGCAGCAACTCAATTGTTTCAGGTTTGAGCATGCTCATAGGAAAGCATGAACATTTTAACTTGTGAAACCTGCTGCTAGTTTTGCAAATCAATCTGAAAAGCTTGGAAGCCTGTGATATCAAATTTCCTTTTTCTATGACATCTGTAAACATTTTGCAGATGGAAAAATCAGAATACTGATGTAAACCCACCCAGACAGGACCAATACTTCAGCAAGCAGGGGGAGCTGACAGCTTCCGAGTGGAAAACTCCAGAGTTCACAGCAATAGCTGCTGTAACAATGCCAGCAGTGACAGCTACCTCTGAACCGCTCCATCACTCTTCCCTTACCTCGGTCTCTCTTAGTCTGGCTTCTAGGGCAGATCGAGGTCCCTTGGTGTTGTCATTGATCCTCAGTTTCTCTTGGATGGCCTTCATCCAAGCTTCTGCATTCTCCACGCTACTGTCAAATTCATCCTGTAGCTGCTGAGTCATTGCATTCGAAGAAGCTGAAAAGATATGACGAAAGGAAGTAAGTAGGCTTTGTTTACAACTTAAACAGGAATACATTCAAGGCAATCTAAAGGAGCAAGGGAGAAAATCTAATGATGTTGTGGCTTTCATTTTTAATAATAATACCAAAAAATGTACCAGTATCGCGATTCAGTTCAGCACAGAGAACACATTCACACTGCAGCTTTTCCAAATGAAAATATACCAGGAAATAAAAAGAAGGTGGGGAACTGTAGGAGGCTTCATTCAGTAAGCAGATTTAATTCAGAGTTTTCAAATGAGATTAATCTGGTGTTTGTGGTGTATTCCAGATTGGCTACACCAGTCACAAACACTTTCTGCTTCTTCCCAGAGCCCAGTCAGTACAAAACTCTCCCAGTGCCCTCCCAGGCACATGTATTGAGTACCTGCCACCAGACCAGCAAAACACTTCAGCGCACGCTGAACGCAGAGGTATACAAACCCTTTAAAACCGGTGAGATCAGGAGCAGATGCTTAGGCCCTCAGTTAACTTGCTCTGCTGAGACCATGGAGAGGTTCACTGCACATGCAGTGAATCCAGGATACACAGACAATGGGAACTGGCCAGCAACTGCCAAGACAAACCACTCACAAGCCACCACATGGGAATATCAACACTGATGGATTTCTTCTTTTGCCACCTCTTTTATTCCAAGCTTTTAATTTCCCCCTTCCTCTCTCATTGCTGCTTCCCAGTCAGTGGGAGGGTATGATGGTTGTTGGTTGCTCTGTTGATGTACTCTTGTGTCTTCTGTGTTCAGAGCATGAATTCTCTGCTGCCCAGATGGCCTCCTTTGTGCCTGTACAATAGAGAAGAGCCATCCTACGCTCACCCTTAGGCGCTGCCATCCTAAACTTGACTAATAAGGATGAACCATAACAAATCCCACTGTAGGTCAGCTCCGCTGAAGTGAACAGAAAGATAGCCATTGACATTAAATGGTTTTGGATCACATCCTACAACTACTGCCAGCCAAGCAGTCAGTGTCTCTTGTGAATTAAAATGTTCTTCCCCTTTGTTATTCATCACTGAAATATTCTTGCAGCGCAAAGTTTGAGGCTTAATTACTGAACCCAAGTTTGCTGTGCAGAATTCATCCCACAGCAGCCCCTCAGTCTCCATGAAACAATTCACATGGAAGAAAGTGCACAGTGTGAGAGGCAGAGCACAGCTCTTGGCGAATCTGGACCAGTGGCATTTTGTAACCACTTTAACTCTCAGCAGCTTAGTCTTTACAAGGGAGAGCCATCCTTCTTCTGCCCACTGGCAGAAAGCTTCCCACCATCCTGCTGGTGTGTTCCTGTTCATGAGCTAAAAGGATACACGCAATTTTAGCTGTCCCCTCCTGTAGCTCCCAGCTTACCTTGTTCCACATTAGACCAGAGGAAACAAAATGTTAATGTGCACAACACTGATGTCAGGCCACAGAAAGTCTAAATGGTTGCTTCTCAGCCTTCAGCAGGCTTTTTGCTCAACAGGACCCAAAACAGTGTGAGAGAACCGCACCTACAGAGCAGCTACTGCATCACCCACCAGCATTACTGGAGCAGAGGCTGGGTCAGGCCTCCATGCGCAGACAAGCGGAGCTGCATTTGCATGGGAGAGTGAATTCCTCCCTAAGTGAGAGATGTCAGACAGGGCAGAACCCAAAGCTGTAACTCTCAGAGCCAGAGGGCAGTTTTAAAAAGTGTGACCTCACCTCAAAAAGATTAAAGAATAGAACAAGATGTACTGGATGTAGTGAGAGTGTTGTGATATGACACAGCTACTCTCTCTCTCAAATGTAAAAAATATGACAGGATATGTAATCAAAGCTAAAGGAATTGACTTACAATAGTTAGAGACATAAGGATGAAGCCAGCTATAGGAGTAATGTTATTCTCAGCGGACTGCTAGACAGTTGTATCCTTTGCCAACTATTACTGGCCCAGAGCTGATGTTTCTGAACTATAACAATCCAACCCTCAGAAAAGAGCACACATCTCTTTATAGCTGAATGATCAACTCATTTTCACGTTAACATTCTCATTATATCCAGTAGCTGTAGAGGGACTGTCCCCTAAACTTTCCTTGTTACATACATACATTTCTAGGCAAATAGTTTCTGAATGCATGAGCGTAAGCTGTGGCCATTCCAGTTATACTATTGTGAAACAAAAACTCACAGTACATTTGCTGGAAAGACTCTGATGAGGAGCGGCATTAATTTCCTGGGACAGGTTTCTATTCCTGGCAACATCCATATCGTATTTAAAATTGGCTTCAGGTCTCCAGTCATGGAGTAGCCTGTACAGAATGTTACATTACCCTAGTCCTATTTCTTACAAAAAGTAGAGGGCAACCAAACATGGTTAACCAGCGGTGGAAAACCTACTGTTGTTGAACAAACCCCCACTCACACTCTGACCTCATGCTGCTCTCCTGTGAGCACAAGGGTTTTCTGTCCAAAACCCACAGATACACAAACCCATGCCACACACACAGGCGTTCCATGTAAGCAGCCAACACACAAAACCATGAAAAAATGTTAATTCAATATTAAGATCACCAGCTTGCAAAGGAAGAGAAACATGTTGCTGCTCCTATGGCCTGCATAACATCACTGACCGATTTTGACCAAGTAACTCCTACACCTAGCACCATAAAGACGATTACATTTTGCACAGACTCTGACCCAGTGCCCAGGCAGATTACATGGTAGTTATGACCTGCAATACCTGACATGGATTTGGGCTGCCTCTCGAGATCGACTGTGTCCTGTCCTCCCTCCTTCCCCCACAGCAGGCAGACACACCCTGGCTGAAACAATCGGTTGTGGTGTTCTGGAGCCAGCTGTGGTGTGCCGGAGCCAGCTGTGGTGTGCCAGAGCCTTTTGGGAGCCTTCCCAGGCATGCAAGGAAAAAGTATGTCTTCTGACTTCTTGCCTGCTTGGGAGGAAGAGCTGTTGACTATCAGAAATTTGGCAAGATCTGTTATTTTTTTGCAAACACTCCTAAAGCCGGGATATATGGGTAACAACTGCCCCATGCAGCACTACAGGCTGGGCCAGAGCGGCTGGAGAGCTGTCTGGTGGAAAAGGGCCTGGGGTGCTGGTTGACAGCTGGCTGAACACAAGCCAGAAGTGTGCCCAGGTGGCCAAGGCAGCCAACAGCATCCTGGCTTGTATCCGAAACAGTGTGGCCAGCAGGACCAGGGCAGTGACCGTCCCCCTATACTCAGCACTGGTGAGGCCGCACCTCGAATCCTGTGTCAAGGTTTAGGTCTCTCACTACAAGAGGGACGTAGAGGTGCTGGAGCGTGTTCAGGGAAGGGCGACGAAGATGGTGAAAGGTCTAGTGAACAAGTCCTGTGCGGAGCAGCTGAGGGAACTGGGGATGTTTGTCTGGAGGAGGCTCAGGAGGTATCTTATTGCTCTCTGCAGCTACCTGAAAGGAGGCTGCAGCAAGGCGGGTGTTGGTCTCTTCTTCCAAGCGATAGGACGAGAGGAAACAATCTCAAGTTGTACCAGGAGAGGTTTAGATTTGATATTAGGAAAAACTTCTTCACAGAAAGGGTGGTCAAACATTGGAACAAGCTTCCCAGGGATGTGGTGGAATCACCATCCCTGGAAGTGTTTAAAAAATGCATAGATGTGGACTTTCATAATCATACAGGTCTTTTCCAACCTAAATGATTCTATAAATGACTGCTGCATGAATGTTAATGAATTAACAGTATTTACCCCATTTCTGCAGCATCATTGGGACTAAATGATTGAGCAATACTTCTGGACATGAAATTCAAGACTCTGATCAGTACAAGAAATACAAAGGAGACATAGCAGCTCCTGGAACAGACATGAGGGGTTCAGCTGTGCGAAGCCAGCATTCACACACCATCCTGCAACAGCAGCAGACCGTTAGGGCTACCTGTACCGTGGTGCGACAGCCCCTGTCCCAGGCCACGGGCTCAGTCGCTAGGATCCCACTGCGCCACAGAAAGCCTCCCCTTAATCACAGGTGCAGTCCTCTGAGCAATTAGTACAAAAATATTTCCATCATCATAATTTTCAAATGCAGGTAGCTGTTCAAAACAGCTCTTCATTTTAATACCACTTGAATCGGTGTATTAATTCATACAGTGGAAGGCGTATTTATACTGCAGAAAGCATTTAGCATCTCTATACATATGTTACTAAATGAGGGTAATAACTATGCATAAGAAATTCTGGCATAGATAATGTGAAGCTGAGCAAAAACAAGTCCAAATGCAATAACACTGTCACTTAGTAGAGGTAAGGAAGAAGCATATTTCAGGGTGCCAAACACCGCTGACCCGGGACAGCTCCTGCAGCATGTCCAGAGGCTATATAGAACAGAAACAGGAAAGTAAGACACAAATTAGCTCCAGAATCCTTTAGCTGAACCTCTCCCACAACACCAGCCTTCCTACCTTCTCTGAATCGCTCTCCATGGCCCCCAAAACACCAGTCGGCAGCACCTGGGTAGGCACACATGTTTCAGTGCCACAGAGGCCATGATGCCTCAACCCCTGCCCAGCTGCTCTGCCAGACCCACTGCACGCCTGCAGCACAAGCAGGGCTTGTACTGGGCTGTCCGTGGCTTGGGCACAGGATATCTGCACCTTGGGAAGAAAGACAAACTCCTGTAGCAACACACACCTGCCTCAGATCAGCATGACCCCTCTCTCCCGCTCGTATCCAGGACAGGAGGATGGGAACTCAGAGGATTGTGACCCATCACCTGTTCCCAAACTCCTTGAGGAGGAGGGGCAGCTGGCAGGGTGCTGGGGCACACACACTGTCCCTCTAGCTTGCCCATGGGCCGCAGGCAGAATACCCCATCACGAATTAATGGGATCCAAAGCAACAGCAAGACAGGTTTTGCTTATGAAACATGCTCAGCTCCTGAGCTCTGACCGGTTTATGCTGGGCTGGGCTGGGATGAAGAGGTACAGAGGCAGCCTTGTATCAACTGTGGTCTTGGAGTAGTCTTGCTGAAAAAGCACATAAATTAATTAGCTGACTGCTCTGCATTATAGCTCTTGGAGCCACTGGAATGGTAGCAGCGCCACAGAGGGGCAGGGATGCGCCTGGGTCTCCATGGCAGACCCTGACACAGTGAAAGGCACAGGTCATCTTCTACATGATCCACCCAGCACTTGCAGGGCCAAATTTCTCTGAGCACTTCTTCCTTAAGTACAGTTACTTCAGCAATCTTTCCAGTGCCTCTAGTAACTCTCACTAGAGTATTGTGAGAGTTACTTACTTAATATTTGTAATGCACTACTGAGATCTTTTAAAGTTATTTTGCAAGTGCAGTGTCTTTTTGTTAGGATTATCCAATTATTTTGCCATGTTCCCCTAACATACTATTTTCTCTCTGCCAAGTCATGCTCCTTTTTTCCTGTTTTAAAAAACCTTCTTAAAATGTTTCTCACAACCACTCCCATGTTACACATTTTTTTAAACCCTACACTTACAGAACACAGGCTTTCAAATGCTTTCAATAGGTCTTGGACTCCCATATTCATGTATTACTTGACTAGTTTCCAGAACCCAGTTCTTACAAAAATAAAAGTACAAAAATGATCCAGGAAATTCACATCACTCACCATTAGGGAGACCACTTTCAAATTATTGAAATACTTCAAACTTTTCATAATCCTTTCCATTTGGCTCTGGGTTTGAACATGAGAAAAAAAAAAAAGGATTTAAAAAACTCACACTGGTCTGTGTCACATTTTATACAAATGCATGAGTGTGGAAGCAATTTTGGTTCTGGGAGTTGTATCTGAGATAATTTAATAACTTTTCATCTTCCCTGGATACTGTCAAGAGGGCTCTGAGAAGGAGCAGAGCTGGGAACTCTGACCCAGCTGCCTCAGGCTGGAACAGAGGGTCAGTTGTTGGCACAGGCCAGGGGCAAAGCACTGACCAGTGTCTTTCCAAAGCTGGATATTCTTGCTCTGCTCCAGGAGGAGCTATTTTGAAGCATGTCACTAGTAGCTGATGCTTTACCAGCCGAAGGACTGAAAGCCTCCAGGGTAGCCACACCCACACAGAACTGAGTAAAACTGCCTGAGTAGGTGCAGAAGCCCTCAAGGTTTCAAATAAAAGGCGGTGTTATTTCCAGCATAATCTTTTAGAAGCTCAAAACATTAATCCTGACAACTTGGCCATCTTCCAACACAGCCTCTTCCTGTGCTGTGTTCAGTGACTGTTTATGACAGTCAGCAATTGTTTGCCCTAATTAATGAGCTAGAGAATAAATAGTGGGTTTTTTTAATAAACACAGCCATATCCTAGTCACAAGCATCCCCTTCAACCAACAAATGCTAACATCATGAGCACATACAGCACTCATGCATATCATAACCATTTCCTTTCCCTTACAACACAATCCATAGGACACCTCTAGCTAACGCAAGACATTGTGCCACAACATGATCACACCCGACAATTCTCTATTTGATACAAAACACTGAAAAGCAGACATGTTCTGTACAGGTTAACTCTCAAAAAAGCCTAATTTTTTCCAACCATTTGTTTAAAGATTAATTTCAGGCTCTGGTTGAGAGCCAGTGCATATGGCTATCTTTTTGCTTTCTAAGACTGCTGTGGAAAATACGTAATTCCCAGGTCTAAAAAGCCATTTCCTAAAAAAGGGACCAAAACTTTAAAATAGTTCTGTATCTGAATAGAATCATCATGTGCAAGTAAGGCAGACTTTGGTCCTAGGGCTATCTCCCCTTTTAGTATCAAGAATGACAGTAGAACTAACTACAGCATATTTTTTTATATACATTTTGATCTTCAAGTAATTTGGAAGTAAAAAGTATAGGTGAGGACTTGTAATTATCAATCTCTCCCCACTCCACACACTCCACACGCACACTTCTGCACTGCCAGGTCACTCTGGAAGACAGACTGGTCTACCATGATTCAATGAGATCATGTAAAATGCAGGTTTCGGTACTGCTCTAGAATTCCTTTTTACCAGCGAGCCACAGTAGTATTAGATGTCTGTCTGGTTTAGATTTTTATCTTCACTGCCCACATTATTGAGGTATCCAACAATCTTTAGAGCACTTATTCACTTAGCCCCCCTGGGGAGTAAGGCTGTCTCTATCCCTTTTAAAGATAACATCTCAGGTTCAAAGACACTTAGTTTCTTGCCTCTAGGCAATGAGGAAACACTTGAAAGGACAGTAAAAAACTGATAATTCAGTTAATAAGCACTGCAGAGAGTGACTTTCAAACTTTTCTAATATATACCCCTTCAACTGTCTCTACAGAGATTTAGTGACTTTAAACTTAATGACAAGAGGCTTCTTTTTCCTAGTTGCCATTCACAGACTCTTTAGTCTGGGAAGTCACAGGTTAAACACCTCTGCTCTACAATTTCAACATAGTTTCTTCAGAGCCAGGGAATCTGCTTTGGAAATTGCCCTGGAAAGGTACCTGCAGGCTTACCAGCAACCTACATCTGGTCAACTTGTGCCCAGCTGTTGAAGTAGGCTGGGTTTCAGCTTTCCTCAGCTCCCTAAGAGTTTCACCATCAGCCAGCCAACAAAAAAGCACTGCAAGCCAACAGCATTAGTCTCACAGTCTCTGGAGACTAAAATTTATGTATTTAATTATCTTCCACTTGTCCTCTACAGACTGTACGATCCCTCCATACTGGGTGCCAGTCACAGCATTGATATATTGACTAATAAACCTCTGTGGTATCTGCCTCTTGGCTAGAGATCAGTGAACAATTCAGAGTGAATAATACATCTGATAAATTGTTCCTCTTTTGTGGGTCATATATTTTGTACAGATAATCTCATTTGCTCAAAGGTGTGGTTATTCCCAACTAACTGCCAAATATATTCAGCAAATTAGTTTTGCTCCGTAGATTATTCCCAAGTAATTCTTCCTTGTGATTCTTAACACGCCAGCTGTGCTGCTTAATTTTGGTTTGGTATCACAACCCTGGTAAGAAATCGCCCATGTTCCCCGGCTGGCTGGCAGCAGCTCTCCCTGTTTGTGCGCAGTCTGTCACACAGCAGCTCCCGAGGGCCACTGTCATTACCAGGACCCCAATGTGTTAAGCCGCTCACACAGAGGGCTTTCACAGCACCCTGCGCTCGGAAGTGCCCTATGGTTAAAAGGATAATACCTCTGTCCCAAAGGGATTACAGGTGACACATCAGAAGAGGCTCAGCAATGAAAGCAAGGTGCCAGCGTGTACTCAGGGACACGGAGCGGTGGATGGAAGACAAGGCTGTTAGAGACCGCAGAGACTATGTTTCCAGTGCTCTCTGCAAGCTGTGGTGGTTCCACCATCCAACATCCTCTGCCCAGCCCCTGAAGCCAGAGATACTCGGAAAGAGATCCTCAAGCCCTTCTAGAGCACATGGCCGCAACATGGGCTCTGCAGACGTGTTGGGACTCAGAAGTGTGTCTCACACCAGCAGAGAGGATGCATTGCAGTGAACCTCCATCTGCCTGTGGGACACCTTGAGCTAAAAGCCCTGCAATTCCCTGGGGAATCAGTGTGAGAGAGGGGCATTTCCAAGCAAGGATCCATGCCAGAGGTGGGACAACTTGTCTTCTGCAGGAATCCCACATCCTGAAGAGTCCTACAGTCCTACAAACCTGAAGAGTCTCCAAGTCTGTAACCTTTCCTCTTCCACACAACTGTTTCCATGTTTGTATGTAGGGTTTTTCTGCATATACAATTCGCTCCCACCCCCACCCCCCTTACAAAACCAGTGTTAAAATCTTATTTGACCATCAGTCAAATGCCTCTGAGTAAGCAATTGTGTGCAACCTGGGAGCACACAATTTAAGCACACAGCTTTTAAACTAATGCACTTTTAAAGTCAAGTATTTACTAGAAATAAAGTCACTTGCCAGTACTTAACACGTATGCTCCTTGCACAGTATCTTTTGCCCCCTTTAGAAGAACTGCTGAAGGACTGATTCCCCAAAACATAAGAGTTCTCAGATATATCTTTCAAAACATTATCACTAGGATGGTGCTAATGAGATATTTATATGGTGAAAGTGAGATTCATTGGAATTTAAAAAAGTAGTTAGGACAATGTTAATTTTAAATACTAAGTTGTTGATTGAAATAAGAATTTTTCTATGGGATCAAAGCACATGATTATGGAAAAATTAGCAGATTTTAATCTGTATGGAACAGGAAGATCTGTTTATCTAAAGAGAAAAATGACTGCTGCAAGAACTAAACACTTGAAATGCTGTCAAAAACATACAGCATGGTAAGTACAGCTAAATCTAAACAGCCAGCAATCTGGAAATAATTTAAAGTGATATTTGCGTTAATGATAATGCCAGACTTCATATTATATATATTGTATATATATATATAATACAAAATGGCACTGGTTTGTGTTCAGACAAACCCATGGGTGAACAAGGCCTGCCTGTGTCCCAAACAAAATACACTACTGGAACTGCCAGCAGCCTCATCCCCAAGCTCAGAAACAAAGTAGACCACTGCAAAATGGTGGATTTAAATTAATTTTGAGTGAGTGAGAACATTTCTGGGATTGAATAAAACAGGCTGCTTTCTTATGACTCATTTTTGCCTGAGCTATTGCAGTTTCCATGTCTTCGTCACCCTCCCACTGTGCGTGCTGGCCAGGCACTGTGGGTTGAAGAGCAAGACCGCATCTCTGCTTTCAGCAGCTGCTGGAGTACAAGCACGCTTTCGGTTCTGTTCAGAGACCAGCATGGCCACAGCTCCAGCACTCTGACAGCCCAGGATTTCACAACAGGGATGAAGAACGCCTCCAAGATGAAGCAGCACTGCCTTTTCAGTAGTCTTTTTAGCCTGAGAACTGAAGCATCCTATAGTTTATAGACCTAAAAGGGATTTGAATCTCCTCCTACTGAGTTTAATCAAAACTGAAACAGAGTGAAGTGGCAGCAGGACCCAGCAGTAAGCCACGTTTGTCAGCAGTCCACCTTCAGTGAGGAGGACCAGAGAGTTATTTAAAGCTGTGGTCACAGATAATTAGTACTCTGAGCAGCAACACTAAAGCCAATGTTTATTCTTCTCACTCTTACATCATTCAATTTTAATTACCTTTTAGAAATGTAATACTATACAAAACCAAAGATTTTTTTTTAATCCTGCAAACACCTGAAAAGATCAGGCAGTTCAGCTGTATTTAGACCCCAACGTGACCTCAGGGCCCACTTCTCAGCAACTTTGAAAATCCCACCCTAAATATTATGGGACGTATCTCTGAGGGTACTGGTTGCCAGAGAGCTAACACAAAGATACATTTAGAGCAACAGGGGTTTATATCAGCTAAGGATTTCTACACACACGCTGGCATATTTGACAAACATCACCTGACAGACGTGTCACAGCACTAAGGATTCTCAAACACTTGAAAGAAGGAAAAGGTGTAAAGATATAAATTCCTATAACCCAAGTAATATATAATTCTTCTACAAGGAGTAATATACATCATGGCACAAACCTAACTTTGCTCTAAAAGAAATAATAATCTTTCCTCAGCAGTCTCCAAAGCCATCTTTTAAAGATACTACACACTTGTATTTTAAAGGCACTTCATGCCCCTGGAATTTTCCCCCACTATTTTCCCTTTGAATTCATAGATCAGGGCTCAGCAGGTACCTTGCTTGAGGTTGATTCAGAGAACAGGAGAAGCACGTTATCACCTTCCTGGAGGAATACGCACCCAGCTCTGTGACAGGGGACCACTGCTAAACCACAGCACGAAAGAGCCTCCAATGACCACGTTTGGGCTCAACGAGCACAACACAAGCAACAGTGCTTGTGCAAACTGTACTCCCTACTTAAAAAAAAACAAACACTGAATTTCTTTAAGCTCTTTTTAACTTACTGAGAACACCAAGCCATGTTTCAACAGTCATACATGGGAACTTAAACCCACGCTAATTAACAAACTTCAGGGAACGGATCTCAGCACTCCCAATTTGGTGAACATTTTGGGGCTGTAAAAGCCGGTATCATGTCTTGAGTGCCAGCAACGCTCCCAACAGACACCCTCTCTGTTACCCTCACTAGCTGCCCCTTTCCTCCAACCCTTGCAGTGAGCACCACAGTAGGCATATTTTTGCTGCTTTTTTCCTGCCTTACACGAAGGACTTCCCCATCCCAACCTGTTGCTCACAAAACAGTTTATTGGGCCTTATTTTATTGCACAGGCTCTCGCCCCCAGATCCTCGCACCTTCTCTGCCAGCACCCTGTGGCACTGGCACCAAGCAGGTGGCAAGGTGCGGGCTTTATCTGGAGACAAGGGCGCAAATGGGCTCATCCTTGTGCCGGGCAGTGCCGGAGCCCTAAGTCACTGTCCTCCCCCAGCAGGCACTAGTTTCTATTTCATTTTCATTATAAATCCAATCCTTGAGATTTCAAGGAACTTAATACCTTTGATGCTTTTCTCTCTCTGGCAAATTTAATGGAAAGTTGAAAACAAGTTCAAAAGTCATTAGGAGCCAAAAGATACAGACATGCTGCATGGTCATAGCCATCTCACTTCATTATTAATTAAAAGGAACAAACCTTGCAAAAATCTTACCAAAATCCTAGGAATTCTGGAAAAAAGGGCAGGTAAAAGTTTGTGGAGATTTCATCAAAGTTCCCTGATGGGTTTCCAGCACGGCAAGCACAGTCCAGGCTGGCCTCTGCTGGGCGTTATGACGGCGGTTTGGCACGGCTGGCAGCACGAGCAAGTCTGGCGCAAAGAGAAACTGGCAGCTTCCTCCGAGCTCACATCGAGGTAGCACAGGATTTCCTTTCTGCCTCCTAACACGTGGTGGGAGGGAAAGAGGGGATGACAACCTAAAGACATATCTGCCCAGGGGAAAAAAAAAATCAAACCAAACCAAAATCAAAAGAAAGAAATCCAGCACGGCATGCTGCCACTGTTTGAAAGGTAGGTAAGATTTAAATAGCAATAATCCCCAGAAACTATCTAGTTCAGGTCATTAGCTAACAAGCTGGTTAATTCCTGTAAGGATTAATGCTTGAAATTATTAGGGCTGACAGATGTTTGCTGAACAGGAATTAGTCCAGAATATGCATCATGAAAACCAGCAAGAGGTAGAAGTGCAGACAGGTACACATCAGTGCTGGGATTTTCAGAAATCATTAGCTCAAGCTCTAACGTAATTACAATTTACGGTCCTCTCCACTTTATCTTCCACTTCTTTTTTACTCTCAGCTCTCTAGAAGGAGATTCCCTTCACAAACTGACACACTAATCTAGATTCTGCTCTCAGTTACAACCATGCAATGTGAAAAAGAGGTTAGCCACTGTTTTCAGGCAACACCAGTGCTGCACAATTTGGCTGAATGAAATACACTTTGCAGATGTTAGCTGTCTCTTGTGATGGAGCACACGATGAATCTTCATTCCCGATTCCCAAAAATTATTGGAAAATTTAAAGTAGCATTCTCCCTTAATTACGATCCCACTGGGTACACCTGCTGCTAGACATTTAGTGAAACCCACTGGTTTGGTCTAGCCACCCCCATCATTTGCATCATCCTAATGGTGTAAATTTAGAAAGCAAGTTTGTATCATCAACAATCTCTCTGGTTTTACAGTTGCTATGTATCACACTTCGTACTACACTGAGCAGCATTTCTAGTACTACAATAGAAGGAGGGAAGGTGGAGAAATCAGTGAAAGCAAAACATGGAGAAAAAAGTTGGTTCAAATTCTACTTCCAAATTAGAAGTTACAGATACAAACAGGGATAAAACTATGAACCTCTCCACCCATTTCAGAATCGGGCAGCACAAGTGAACAGCATGGGGAAAAACTGAAGAGAGGAACACAGATGGGATGAAAACCTAGGTGGAAGACCAGCAGTGGAATAAAAACTGTTGATCAAGCTAACCCTGTGAAGTTACTAATACAAAGGATTAACTGAAGACCAGTAGCCTTGGCTAGGCTGTGACCCCCATGTGCAATGGTAACCCCATTGCAGCCAAACACAGAATTTTGCCACCAATGGTGGAAAAAAACCAAGGGACAGGAGAGGAGGAACAACTTGGGAGTTAGCAACGCTGTCAGTACCTCTAGAGAAGGAATGGATATACCAGTTGTTTTCCAACTGTCTTGAGAGCATTTTGCTAACATGAATAATGCTTAGAAATGATAAGAACATCTCAAAACACATCAGCCTACAGTCTAAAATATACAATGCCTGGGGAAATGCAAACTGGAGAGCTGTCCATTTATCTGAAAGTCAAATCAGGGTTGTTTTAAGACTGTGCTGCTATATGAACAGTAGAGTATAAAATAGCTATAAATGAACCCCTTCACATGCTTTTCCCCTGTTCACTCACTCCTGTGGTAAAATTCCATAGTCACTGTAAATCTGCCATAGTCCTGTTTAAAAAAAAAAAAAAGAAAGAAAAAGGACTGAAACTACTAGTACTGAGGAAGCAGAGCTTATGTGGCTAACATCAATACGTATCAGCTTCTAAAAAAGTGGTCTCTTTGGGTAACTAACCTACAAAGCAAAGGAGCCCAGCAGCTACTGTGGTGAGTACAGCCAGCCCCAACCTACAGGCAGCAATAAAAGTATCAAACTAATGGTCAGAAACGCAGCACTCCCCCTAAAACTTTCAGTAAGTTAGTATTACAACGTATTTTAAATATATAAATCCTAGATTACCGCTTGAGTATAATTCCCTTTAGACCAAATTTGATTCTACATTTTATCCACATTTTCAAAGGAAACTGCAGTTTCAGCAAAATATTCCAAATGTTCCCATGACATCTGACCTGCCATTCCCCTGTTTCCCATACAAAGAACACAATTTTCAGTTTCAGTGAGGGATGGGACAGTGTTTTCCCACTCTTCAGGCCAACTATCATTTCTGTTGTGGCAGAGGAAAGCATTTGAATGGCCCCTTCTTTAGCCTGACATCTCTATGTTCGAAAATGGATTCAATTACATCTCTAAGAAAACCAGCCAGATGATCTTAGATTACCTGACAGTCTGTAGGCACTGCAAAGCAAACATATTTCTGCAAACCCAGTGCAGCCCATGGAGATACACGACTACACTGCCCCACCGATTAACCTACTGTACTTAAATGATACTCTGGATAGACTGGGCTCATTGCCCACTAGTCATCTGCATCTTTGAACAGACAGTGATCTCCCAGGTCACTAACTGTTTAGGAGACAGAAGTTGTCACCCCAGTAGGGTTACATGGGCTATAAATTATAAAGCGTTATCTGAGCTCTGACAAAGAGCTATGAAAGCCCTCAAGTAGGAAACAGAGCAGCAGAATAAAAAATTTTCTTCCAAGAAGACTATTACAACTGTGTTATATATTCTTACGATTCTGTAGAGGCCCAGGTCCTACCACCATGCTGCAGGACGCACATGTAGAGCAGCAGTGGCATGTCCAATTTGCTGAGGTTATTGCTGAGGCAGAAGAGGCAGAATATGGATACAGACAGACGGGACACACATAGGAGCAACGAGGCGGTATTAGTCAGCATGAAAAGCCACCGGCATAGCAGCAGCTGCCAAACCATGGTCAAATTTCCATAGACACTGCAGCAAAAGAGTTTTAAGGAGGAATCAGAGAGGTGGCCATGACATGGATTTGGGAAGGATTAGATGTGAGGACACGACTGGGAGAAAAAGCATGGAAGTGCCAAGGTGAAAGTCTGCCAAGCATTAGTGGAGGTTGGTATCATAGACTGCCAAAGGTGGAAGCTGCTCTCTTGGTAACAAATGAAATACAGCTTGGGGATGCATGGGAATCAAAATATCCATCTTCTGGGGAAGATCGTTTTTCTAACTATATTTAATTCCAAATTAGAATAACATTGGTACAAAGGGACTGTCCATGCAATTCCTACTCCCCAAAGAATCTGGTTTGGAATGGCTGTGAAAGGATTTTTCAACAAAGGAACACCCATGTAAAGCATTCAGGTTGTCCTAAGTACTGGGCTTGGAGGTACTGGCAGGGGTGGCACAGACCGGTGTCAAGTTCTTGGTCTCTCTGGTACAATTTCACTCTGTGTAAATAATGAATCATTATGCAGAACCTAATCATTAGGCACAGCCTAATGATTCAGGTGTCCCACCTGCAAGATGAGCATCTGAAAGATCAGGCTGAGGTAGTCATTATGCACTGTCCCACTCAACAAGAAAAAAAGTGGTTTGACTTTACCAGTTAGCATTCAAAAAAAACCCCAAAACCAAAAAAAAACTAACCAAAAAACCACCCCACTACCCCACCACCCCCAAAACCAAACCTGAAAAATGTCAGATCTGATTTGCGCAAGACTAAAAGAACTGAGATGCGGGTTAGCTGCTGCTATACTTGCTTAACTGAAGAAAACACCTTTTGCAAATCCCCAAAATAAGGTGTAACCTGCCAGTAGCAATAACCTAAAAGTGCTTCGTAAATACCAGAGTGATAGATGACACGAGAAGGGCACACTATAGAAAACAATTACACGTGGAACACTGAAGCAGCCTGTTCACACCCAGGTAAATTCCTCAGCACTGACTAACTACAACTATTCAACACTAGCAGGGCTTTATTAAAAAAAAAAAAAAAACAAAAAACTGTGGCATTTAAAGTATTAGGATTAAATGTATTCATGTAATTACTTACAAAAATGTTTTTTATAAGCACTTTCAGCTCTTTCATCAGACAGCAAATGCTACTTCGCCCTACAGACCAGAATGACAGTACCAGCCCTCCTCCATGGTTATGTATTCTCAAAATACACAACAGCTGGACAAGCAAACAGGGGAGAGGAGAAATAAAAGTAATGCTGAAGGCAAGAGTATCCTTCAGGTTGCTGGTAGCCCCATCCCAAGCTATGTAACTGCCATCAGGTGGTTATGGTGTAGAAGCATCATGACAAGAGACACCTCTAAGGGAGTGCCTGAAGAAGGCGTATTTTGTAAATGGACAAAAGATGTTCCTACTCATGTTCCATGGCACTGGAGAAGGTATCTTGCACTGCAGGCGAAACAGGGGTGTGCACAGCAAGATCTAGGCTGGTGCGCAGTGATGAAAGCTAGCCATACCTCAGGCAGCGGTGGGGTGGCACAACTGTTGTTGCCCCACACAACCCAGGATGCAGGCAGTTGCCAGGCAATGCCAGGGACACACTCCTGCTCCCTCACCTCCAGACAGTAACTCCCTCTTACCGCTTTACCATCACTCTCTTTCCTCCTTCTTCTTTGTCTCCCTGGTTATTAATTTATTGATCCTACACTTACCCATGAGCTTCTCTCGGGGCAGGGAACAATCATTTTGGGGCTTTCCATAACGGGGCCATTTTTCTGACAAGGACTTTTAGATCTGGACCAAGAGCTCAGTGCCAATGGCATTGCCTTACAACTGAAGTGCTTCAGAGGAAAAGCAGTCATACCTGGGGTTGGATTTGAGAAAATCTGGGTAAAGAAACTAATTCTATACCAAAACTGTCTTAAAATAATTAAGTTGTAACTAGGGAACAAGGATGTGAGAGGAGGGGGAAAACATTCTATAAGACAGGAATTTATCTTGTAGGGGAAAAAAACACCAAAACAGAGAAGTTTGAAATTTTTTCCTTTCTTTCAGATTGAAGAAATTTTCTGTAGATTGGTATTTCACACCAGCAGCATGCGCCCACTGACAGAACAACTAATGGCAGGTCTATAATCTGAGAATACATGGGGAAATCCCTGGCTCCAGTGAAGCCACGGGCAATATCATCACAGAGCCAAGATTTCCACCCTCACTCCTGTGGACTTAAAAGACAAGGTAACAAGAAAATTTTTCCTTCGGAGCTCTCTTTATCTGGAGATCTAAATTAACCCCAGTGCTTCTCTGGTGTTTTCTGAGCTAGCGTTATTAACTGTGTGCTTCACACCAAGCCTGTGCTTAACCCGCTGCAGCTATAGACCAATTCTGCTGACTTACATAAGAAACATCACCTACTTTTGCCAACCACTGTCACCTGCCATTCATACAACCACTACCACGTTCCCACAGAGACTCAAGACTGCTCATGCAAAGAGATTTCTCCATTAAGAAAAGATCAGTCATCTAAGTTAAAGGAAATGCACTGCCCGGGGAAGAACTGACAGCTCCAAAGACTGGTTTCTTTTACTTACAGAATCTTTAAGGCAGGGGCACATATCCTCACATGACCCTGCCTTTCCCTCTAACTGACTTGAAAACACAGTGGGTACATCAGTGCCTGTACACTTCCCACCTTCAGCTTCCCTGAACCTCTTCAGGCTGTACAGACAACGGGGTACAAAGCCTGGATAAAGACCAGTGGTTACATCTCTTAAACTACTCCTCAGTCAGAGGCACCATGTTTTTCTGCTCGGATTGCCCCATCATAATGGCAGGAAAACAAAAGACAAGCCTGCTTTGATTCATGTATCACTTCCATGTAAGGTTGAGAGAAAAGTTTTTGTTTCTCCACAAAAGTGGAGAGAAAAAAAGTAACCCCTACACTTTTTTCACAGCTTACCCTCTTAATTACTGTTGTGTCAGTCCAGCTGAGTGAGTAGGTGAGTCAGTGTGTGAGAATCTCATAGAGTAAAAGTTCCAGTCTTGTTGGTTTTTAAATAAACCCAAATATCCAGATACACTATGGGTGGTTTACTCTGTCTCACCTGTGACACCCTCCAACCTGGTACCTACAGTGCAGCTGCCACACACATCAAGCGTACCCTGTAAGATGGGATGTTAGTAGTGTCCTCACTTCACAGATGGAGACAGTGGTGCTCTCAGCAGCATCTATTTTTCAAGCATAGCCTCTGACAAGACAGTGCCAGACTCAACAACACATGAAGCACTCAACATCACTGGTGCCATTTTAAACCTCTGATTGTACACGCTCCTTCAGCATCATAGACCAAACCTATGACAGGCAAAGCTGCATCGGGGGGGTTTAGACTGGACATTAGGAAGCATTTCTTTACTGAGAGGATGGTCAAACACTGGTACGGGTTTCCTAGAGTGGTGGTTGATGACCCAAACCTGTCAGTGTTTAAGAGGCATTTGGACAGTGCCCTTAATAACATGCTTTAACTTTTGGCCAGTCCTGAAAGTGGTCAGGCAGTTGGACTAGGTGATTGTTGTAGGTCCCTTCCAGCTGAAATAGTATATTCTATTATTACCATCATTATCAGCTGCAAGGGGAGCAGTATGTATCCTTATGTAAAGTGTTTCTACGATTCCCCGGTGACAGGCACTATATCTACTAAATATAACAGCAGTAAGTCCCCCAGCAAGAGCTATCCCACATGGGCCTCTCATTCATCTTGCGCTCCCAAGTATTACTGCCACCTTTCTGAAAAGGCTTTCTGCATAGCACAACTGTAACAACGATTATTTCACCCTTTAATAACACTAAAGAACTACTAATCAAGAGCAAAACAAGCAAGCCACAGCTTGATATCTGTATTCCAAGCAATTACAATCTCATGGTTTTCCTTGTTTCTGGCTATCCCCTTCAGTTTCTTTCAGTATGTTATTTCATAAAGTTCAGCGAAATCCCAAGGCTGAGACTGCCACTTAATCCCCAGCCTAATATGTTCAAAGTAGAAATTCCCTTGAAGTCCTTTGATATGAAGAACTTCATATCAAGCCCATGTCCTCTGAACAGAAAGAAGATGCTTGTACCAACAGAGACATGAAAAGTCAGTTCTTCCAAAGGGAAACAAGTAAGTCCACATCATCTTTAAAATTAATGCATTTTTTCTTGGAATACAATTAAGCTGTGCGCACAGACAGAGACATCAAAGATTGCTTATTAACCAGACATATGGTATCAACGAGAATTCCCTTCCCCGTCAGATCTGCCATCTTTATCTCAACATTGAGGTGGGGCCACTTCAGATAGCTGAAGTTAAATACACCAGGGCTCACAACTCCTTGAGTCATTTTTTTATGTACAGGAAATTCCATCCTGTGATTCAATTTATTAACAATACAGAAACATATCATGATAAGCAACAGCTCACGCAGTCTACAAAGCAGTGAATCCAACAGCAATGTCTAACAGACAGCATGTTTACTGCTTGTCATGCCTTCACCTAGTCGCAAGTCAGGATGTGGCAGAGTCACCAATTCTCATGGAAGGCAAGGACCAGCTTGAAGCTCCAGCTCCAGAGAAGAGTGTGTAAGGGAGAGATGCTTACGGAAGGCTCTCCCCTTTCATTTAAAAATACTCTGTTTCTTTAAAACTCTGACTGTTGTGTCCTAAACAGTCAAACACTAGAGAACAAACAAGAAAAGTAAATCTTCAAACAAAAGAACAAAATTCTATTTAAGTCGATGTTGACAATAGTGGAGCTGGTCCTGGAAGAACCGTTACAAGAAAATTCTGCCTTCCTAAATGCATATGCCAATATCAGCTGCAGGCAATGGAATTACATTTCAGACCAAAACTTCAGCAAATTTCAAGGATGTGTAGTTTGGGGCTTAACATTAAACAGTATCAAGCTGAGTTTTGAATTTTAAACACTGAGTTCTAAACACTTTTCAGTTTTTCTCCTATCATTTCAGAGTACTTTTATTTAATCAATATTAACTAAAGGCACAAATCCTGCCATTCACTTGTTTTCAGAGCAGACCCACACGATCAAAAAAGACCCTGAACACCAGCTTTGCATTTTTCAATTTCACAGAATTGCAGTGAAGTGAAGCCTGAGAAAGCTGAGACATTACTGACCACCAGTAGGCACTACCTTAAGAGGTATCTTCCCTGAAGAATAAAAGTATTCCACAATTTACACCTCTAAAGACAGCAGGAAGGTTTTTAGCCAGACTCAGAGAGGTATTTGGGAACCTGGTATTTATTCCTGTTGATCTGAGATGCCTGAATATCTTTGTCTTCATATAACTGTGCCAAGTAAAGAAACTCCCTTGCCAGTTACACCCCCTGTTAACATCCCTGGAGCTCAAGAATTTTTTCCTGTTACCATGTGGCTTTTTCCTTTCACATGCCTGAATTGCCAGGGTTCACACTTACCCCACAATCCTTAAGTGGACATGTACAACACACTTGTAAAAGGACCCTTTCTAAGGACATCATCGCACCTGTATATATGATAGAACAAGTTTGCCAGGACAAGTCATAGCTGCACCACAAAATCCCATCTAGAGTTGACAAGGACTAACAGTTAAAAATAACCCAAACAAAACCAAAAATCCAGTATCTTGTCATTGCTACAAATGATCTGTTATTTGCCCTACCAGCTGAATCAAGGAATACATTATTCTGCGTCAGGATGAGGATCATGACTTTTGGTTGGTTTCAAGGGAATTATGCTTATATGATGACATTCAATAGGTCTTGAAACTGTTGGCCACTTTTGTAAAAATAAAATAGCTCTAAAGACACTAGCTGAGATCATAGCCCTTCTGTACTTGATGTACTTGCGCAAATGTGTGCCTGGCAGAACAAAGATAGGAGCTGTGCCTTGGAGATGCAGAGGCATAAAAACAAAGCGCTTTGTGACCAGCACAACTGAGGAAATCAGATCTCCTACAGAACCGTGTTCCTCGGTTGATTAAATATTTACACTGAACTGTACTAAAATCTTCTGTTTCCATGTTCAAAACACAATGTATCCAATCAGAGTTATTCATCTTTCAAGTTTTGAGGGAGAATCTAGTTCAGAGGTGTTCACCCAGAAAATCCTTCTCCAAATTCATCTACACCAAATATCTTACTGTGAAATGGAGGCAGTCACTTACAAATCTATCAGTCAGTCACAAAGCTAAAAACTGGAGAGAACTGGCGAGTGTCTGACTCTAGACTTGCTTTTCTGTGTTGGTCTGTTTTGACAAAATTTGCAAGAACTTAATTACCTTGGAGCTGTTCTGTCTGTGTCACAGTAGGTTGAAACAGGGAAATGGCAATACAGTATTATTTAAGGGAAAATACCAAGATGCATGTGTATACACGTATTGAGGAATTGCATACACCTCGTTTCCAACAGATGCTATGCTAAAGAATGAAGGCTAGTTATCTTTTTGAAGCTGTGGTGCAGATGCTAAGTCTGGAGCACCCCCTCAAGCAGTGGCACTGCTCTTCAAAGTCATGTGGATGCAGGTGCAGCCGCATCCTGAGGCCAAGCATCCACAAGTGTATACACTTGTTTTTAGTATGGTTTGGGAGCCACAGATAACTGGAGGGGCACAGGAAAACGGTTTACACAAGAGGAAAAGCTAGACACTTGTTTTCAACGGGGTCAGTTCATGAAGGCCGCACAGAGGACATACGCACCACAAACAGACCTGGAAGCACAGTAAAAGTCTTGCCCAGGATGGGAGGGAAAGGAGAAGCAGTGAAATATGTGGCTGAAGGAACAAACTGGAACTATCAGAATAAGGAATACAAGAGGCAAAGACCACAGTACCGCACCCCCAATGGCAGCTAATTCTGCCTTCCTTAGGAATTTGAGAGGACTCCGGATCTGATGATTCAACGTAGAACATGAAAACCAGCACTGGCTGTAAGGGAAAGCTGATTTTATAGACAGCCCATCAGCTTTGTCAGGCTCCACTTCCTGACAGCTAGTTTGTAGGGAACAATGTTCCTTGTGACTCACCAAAAGATGTTTGCTTCTTGTTGAAATAAAAGTCGCCACGGGACTCACTGCAGCAAGTTACATTTCCTTGAGATCCAACTGGCTCACACACTTGGCAGGCCCAGAGACTGTGCCAAGCTGATGTGCATTTCAACAACCCACAGATTTGAGACACTTTTAGAAAAAGATGGAAAACACTTGAAGGCAACCAATCAGCTTCTAAAGTTTTGTTGCATTTTTAAAATTCTTTCCCCAGAAAACAACCACTGCGTACAAAGATTTGCAAATGGCATGCAGCATGCTAAGGGCTTAAAAGTAACATCCAAAAGTAGCAGCAAGGAGCTGATAAGAGTAGCATAGCGATATTATTTTTCCTTAATGATTTAAGATAGCCAGGCTTAGATTTGAGGCAAAGGAGAAGGCAGGCATCCTACTCTGGTGAACTTGCAAAAGAAAGCAGTGTCTTACAACCACCATTTTCACAATTAATCGTCATACACATTCATAATTCCTGCAGATTTCAGTCTGTTAACCTATCCAAGTAGACCTATTTCTAGGAATAAAATTTTCCTGGACAAAGACCTAAATTCACACAGGTCAAACCAATAAGGCTTTGGGAATAAAAGAGATGGCAGAAGCCACTGTATGAGAAACTGACGCCTTACTACACACTGGAGCTGGGGTGTTTACATACAGGAGTTGCACAGAATCTAAAACTGAGGGTAGGGGCTGTTAGGGAAAAACTGGGAAACCTAACTGTTCAGGAAGAAAAAGGGAGACAAGCTCAGAGCTGCTTACGGGGAATCAGAGCCAAGCTAGAGTATATGTACAGTCCTTAAGGGGATAGCGGTGGGGTAGGAGAGAACCGAGGAGTTTGCGAACTGCGGTAGCGTCCTGGCAGCGGGGACCTAGAGCTGAAGAAATGTGACAGTAGTGCTGAGCAACCGGCTTCGGCAAGAGCCTGACAGCGGGGCAGGAAAAGTTGCGGAACGCCGCCGAGCGCTCCCACCAGGCTGCTACTCGCTCGCAGACGCGGTTTTTATAAAGAAGTGAAATAAAAGCTTAGCGCGCGTTATTTAGGGAGGTGCGCTGCCATTGCTGCGGCTACGTTACGGTACGTATCGGTACGTAGGGAGCTCCCATACCGCCCGGGGATCGGCGCTGCCTCCGCTCCTGCTCCGCGGCTCCGGCCGTGCCCGACGCAACCGCTCCCCGCAGGGCAGCCCGCAGGCGTGCGGCGGGGCGGCCCGCTCGGGGACACGGCAAGGCGCGCGCCGGGGCCGGGCGCCCGCTGCCTGGGCGACTTTTCACCCCGCCGCGCCGGTCCCGGGGCCGGGCGGTGCGGGCCGGGGCGGGGGGGCAGCGCCGAGCAACAGGAGGCGGGTCTGGGCGCCGGGCGGGCTGTCAGTGAGCCCAGCCGAGCCGAGCCTGCGCTGCGCTGCGCCGCCCGCCCGCCCGTCTGTCCTCCCTCCCTCCCCCCCCGGCGGGACAGGACGGGACGGGACAGGACGCCGCAGTCCCAAGGCGCCGCCGCCTCACCGTTATTGCCCCCCAGCTTCCCCAGCACCGGCAACAGGCCCCGAGCGGCGCCCCCGGCAGCGCTGTAGGCCCGCGCCCCACTCACCGCCGCCGGCGTGTCCCCCGCGGGCAGCCCGAGGGGCCGCGGGTCTCTGTGCCCCCTGCGCTGTCGCCGCCGCTCGCTCGGGCGTTCACCCACCCTCGGCGGGGCTGCCTAGCAACGGCCCCGCTGCTCCGGGGGCTGCGCGGAGGGCCCGCCCTCGCCGCCGCGGCCCGGCCCGGCGGGCGCTGTTATGTAACCCGTGCCGCGGCCGGCGCCGTCCCGCCCTGCGAGGAGCCGCCGTGAGAGGAGCCCCACCGCGGGGCCGGCGCGTCCCGTCCCTGCCCGGGAGCTGGGGCCGGGCTGGGCAGGCCGGCGGGGCGGCCCGGCCCGCTGCAGGCTGTCCTTGCGCGGCGGCCGGCGGGTGGCCACGGGCACCGGGTGCGCACCAGCCCTCTGCCAGTAAAACGCGCTGGGAGAGCAGGAGCCGAGTGTCTCGGTGCCGTGTGCCGGGGGCTCGGGGCACCGAACGCCAGGCGGCGGGCAGCGAACCGCGGGTGCCCGGTACTCAAGCCGGTGGCCCCGCGGCCCGTGCCAACACCCGGGCATGTTCCTTAACGTTCCTGTGTAACGCCCAGAACGCGGGGCGCAGCTGCATTTCAGCCGTTGTACGCCAGTGAAAGGGCCCCAGCTCACCCAGTTAGTACGAACGGGAATTCATTCGGATGCATGGAGTGTTGTAACTGACATTTTGGGGGAAAAAAATAAACTAAAACCCACTAAGAACTTCAGAAACAAACCCCATTTCTACTGTAGCCTGATTCAGCCAATTCTTTCCTCTGCAACCAATCCAAGCAAAAAGTCTACAGTGTATATGCTCCCGTTATTGTGGAAAAATCGGTTGGAAGCAAAACCAGCAGCAGCGGCGGTGTGTTGCCAGCCACAGCATCGGTTCTGTAGCCCAGTGAGAGAAGCCAGAGCTGTCAACATCTTGTGCTCCATCTGTGGCATCAGAAAGTTATAATCACAGGAAAGCCATTGCGCTGAGCCACGGGGAGGGAAGGAGGAAAGCACAAACAGCTTCTTCGTAATTGAATAGTAATATAACGTAAACAAACTGAATGAGCATGTGAAGAAGTCTATTTCAAAAGGCACAAAAACTTCCTCTTTGGCATAGGTTATATTGCTGCCCTCTGCTGCTGGGAACTCGTGCGGTTCATCTGCCTAACGAGCAGAAAAACAGACGATTTGCAATAAAAGTCTCTGACCACACATAATAGCACTGCAGCCAAGAGCCCCTGAGATACATAGCTCCGAAGTGAAAAGAGGGTGAGCTGCCGGTGCCTGCCAGCGGCCGGGGATGACAGCTCTTCACCCTCTGATGGTGGCTGGGGTGGGTGGTTGGGCTGGTTACATGCGTGTCAGGCTCCATCAGCCTGGGGAGCCTCCATGGGCTCACTCCTGCCTGCAGCCACGTATTCGAGGTGATCTGCCATTCATGTGCCAACACAGCCTTCACTGGAATAGCTCTGTACTTAAATTGCTCCCAAACCATCAGGAATCGCCATCCCTCACCAGCAGTGGAAAAGGAAAACAGAAATTTTGTCTTAACTTAATTGCAAAGAGTGTACTTTTATAGTTCGTTCTGACCTTGAAGTTCTAAATGCCCACGGTGGGTCCTGTAGTGGCACAGTCTGGGGTGAGCGTGACCTTCTAAGTTGTCAATGAGAGGGAAACTGAACGCTGTAAACTCCCTGTTTGTGGACAAGCCTATCATCTAACTTGGAAAATCTCACTTATTTAATACCATGTTTTCCCAGACTATTTACTTGGAGCAAAGTTTATATCACCAGTGTGTAAAACTGAATATATGCCTACGCAACTGCTCTTGCCCCATAGTAATTCAGAGCTGATTATCTCTTAATGACCCTCGGAATAGTGTGAGGAACTGGATACAACCCAAAAGGGTTGGACTCCAAAGGACTGTGTGCAGAATAGGTAGATGATAGAGAATAGAAAATCTCATCTTTGAATTTGTGTTGGGGAAAACTGGCTCAATCATCATAAGCAGCCCCCACTGGCAGCGATTAATTCCCTGTGTTATGAAATCACCCCCTAGGAAACTGCTTTGTACACCTAGACCTTTTAAGGCCAAAATAAAAACAGCCCCTTGTGTTCAGAAAGCTTGCTCGTGTTGGACAATGCATCACTATCTAAAAACTGCTTGCACAAAGTTCCTCTTCTGCGTCTCCCTATGTGGAGGCTTTCATGGCTCTGATTTTACTACCTCAAAAAGCTTTGTACATGCTGAGTTAGAAAAAACAATATACACAGGCAAACAGCCGGTATTAAGTCAATGAGCATTCAGTGCATTACCCAAACAATATAAAGCTACCCCCACACCACACCTAAACAACAGAGGAGAAGTTAGAATGACTGCAAGCAGTGTGGAAGGGTGGAGGAACTTCTGAAAAGGAAAGAACAGCAGCTCTAGCTCTTTCCTTGGAAGAAAGGAATGTATTTTTAGAAGCAGTGGGCTCAGTCTCTAAACCAAACCACGAGTATTTGTCAGTGAATACACAGCATTTTCAGATGCTTCCTGTGATGAGCAGAATACCCCAGAGACCAGGTGGAAATCACCACATACTGCAAAAGTAACAATGGTGTTGGCATGGTTTACTCCACAGGAGGACTTGCACGACATCTTAGGGCAACAGAGCAGCACTTACAATGCTGCAGGCTAGCTGCTCTCTTATTAGTGTAACACGCCTATTTATTCATGCTCCTAAATGATGACAAACAAGTACTACAAGATATTAAGATGCTTCCCTTTATGTTTGCTTACGTACAGCAATGTAAAATTGTTATGCAAATAATGAGTCAAACGGCAGTCTTGGGGTGGGAGGACCTGCATTTGCTGACAGAGTAACATTTGCCTGCAACATACCATATGTCTTTGGCATGACAGGTTTCAACATTGTGCTTCTCAGGGTTTGTTTGGTGGTGTTTTACAGCTACCAGAAGCTGCACATTGCTTGACAGAAAGCTTTTGTGGGTGACGGTGACAGTTGCTACAGAAGATCTCCCTCCCCCGTTGGTGAGGAACCAAGAGCCACAAACTCTTAACTGCTAATGGCACAACAGCCTATCTTCAGGAGCACTCGGGCAAGGAGCACAGCAGTAAACCAGGCTAACTTCCTGTCCTACACTCATGTGGAGATCATCCAGACTTAACCCAGCATTTCACATTCTCTGTGCTGCATATTTTGGAATTTAATTTTTGTCTATTTCAGTTCCATGTCCTGAGCACAGACTGACTACCTCTGCAGGAAAGTGCAGCTTTGTGCTACAGCATCAGTTCTCACACACCTGGATCAAATACTCTCCCATAGTTAAGCACTTACTGCTCACCCGAGTTCCAGCTCATGGGCAGACTTGGATATTTCAAGTACACTTGAAATTTAAGCACAGATTCTACAAGACAGATTCCAAACTAATTGTTTTTTTGATTTCTCATGCAAGTATACTTCCATGTAAACAGAAAAGTAATAGTTAGTGCCCCTTATTCATTAGGTTTTAAATTTGGAATTTTAGCTCAGACTGAAGTTAGCAACTATCACAGAAGACTGCAGTCAAATGAAGTTTGCATAATGTTAAATACAGGAGCTGTTAACAACATCCATTAAATCAACTGTTGTAAACCAAGCCCTTTACGCCCATATACCCTTCAGAGAATAGGAGCCTTCAGCACACAGGGTATTTAAATCTGGACTTACTACTCCCAATATCACCCCCAGAACTGCAGTAAGCAGATGCAATTAGGAACAAAGGAAACTTGTTTCAAGTTTTCTATTAGGTGCAAGATACTGCCAAAGAAGCCTCAGATCTCTGCAGCTTCTGCAACTGATAGAAGCAAGCCTAACAGTGAGAAGTATGCAGGAGCAAGGTTAGAAGACAAAAACCAACACAAGTCCACTGAATTTAAAGAGAGTAAAGCCAGTATAAACCAGCTGAGGCACTGCTTCAGGGGAATGTGAAGCTCAAGGGCAGCCTTAGCTGCGGAGACCACAAAACGGTGGAGTCCAAGATCCTTAGGGCAGCGAGGAGGATGCACTGCAAGCTTGCTACCCTGGACATCAGGAGAGCAGACTTTGGCCTCTTAGGGATCTACTTGCTAGAGTACCATGGGATAGAGCCCTGGAGGGAAGAGGAGCCCAAGAAAGCTGGTTAATATTCAAGCATCCTCCAAGCTCGGGAGTGATTCATCCCAACAAAGATTAAGTTGGACAAAAAAAGCCAGGATGCCTACGTGGATGAAAAGGAGCTGTTGGACAAAATAAAACACAAAAAGGAAGCCTATAGAGGGTGGAAGGAAGGACAGGTAGCCTGGGAAGAATACAAAGGAACTGTCTGAGCAGCCAGGGATCAGGTTAGGAAAGCTAAAGCCCTGATAGAATTAAATCTGGCCAGGGACATCAAGAGCAACAAAAAAAGCTTCTATAGGTACATATGTTTTAAAAGAAAGACTAGGGAAAACATGGGCCCTCTCCAGAAGGAAATGGGAGACCTGGTTACTTGGGATATAGAGAAAGCTGAGGTACTCAATGACTTTTTCACCTCAATCTTACTGGCAAGTGCTCCAGCCACATGGCACATGTCACAGAAGACAAAGGCAGGGACTGGGAGAACAAAGAACCGCCCACTACAGATCAGGTCTGAGATCATCTAAGGAACCTAAAGGTGCACAAGTCGACGGGACCTGATGAAATTCATCCATAGGTCCCAAGGGAACTGGTGGATGAAGTGGATAAGACATTATCTGTCATATTTGAGAAGTTGAGGCAGTTTGGTGAAATTCCCACTGACTGGAACATGGGAAACAATCCCCGTTTTTAAAAAGGGAAATAAGGAAGACCCAGGAAACTACAGGCTGGTCAGTCTCACCTCTGTGCCTGGCAAGATCACAAAGCAGATCCTCCTGGAAATCATGCTAAGGCACATAGAAAATTAGGAGGTGATTGGTGACAGCCAACATAGCTTCAATAAGGGAAAGCTGTGCCTGGAAAACATGGTGGCCTTCTATGATGGGGTTACGGTGCTGATGGATCAGGGAAGAGCGACTGACATCATCTACCTGGACTCATGCAAAGCTTTTGACACTGTCTGGCATAACATCCTTATCTCTAAACTGGAGAGGCATGGATTTGATGGGTGGACCACTCAGTGAACAAGAAATTGGCTGGATAGTCACACTTAAAGACTTGTGGTCAGCAGATCAATATTCAAGTGGAGACCAGTGACGAGTGGTGTTCTTCAGGCATCCATACCACACTGGGACCCATGCTGTTCAACCCCTCTGTTGGCAACATGGACAGTGGGATCAAGTGCACCCTCAGCAAGTTTGCCGATGACACCGAGCTGTGTGGTGCAGTTGATGTGCTGGAGGGAAGGGATGCCATCCAGAGGGACCTTGACACACTGGAGAGGTGGGCCTGTGCAAACCTCATTAAGTTCAACAGGCCAAGTGCAAGGTCCTGCACCTGAGACAGGGCAACCTCCAGTATCAATACAGGGTGGGCAAAGAATGGATTGGGAACAGCCCGGAGGAGAAGGACTTGGGGGTGCTGGTAGACAAAAGAGCTCAACACAGCCTGACAATGTGCTCTTGCAGCCCAGAAAGCCAATTGAATCCTGGGCTGCATCAAAAAAAGTGTGACCAACAGGCCTTCCCCTCTACTCAGCTCTCATGAGACCACACCTGGAGTATGAGTACTGCATGCAGCTCTAGAGCCTCCAACATAAGGACATGAACCTGTTAAAGCAAGTTCAGAGGAGGGTCATAAAGATGAGAGAGGGCTAGGGCATCTCTCCTATAAAGACAGGCTGAGAGAGTTGGGATTGTTCAGCCTGGAGAGGAGAAGGCTCCAGGAAGACCTTCTAGCAGCTTTCCAGTACCTAAAGGGGGCCTACAAGAAAGCTAGAGAGGGACCTTTTACAAGGGCATGTAGCAACAGGACAAGGGGGAAATGGCTTTACACTAAAAGAAAGTGGACTTAGATCAGCTATTAGGAAGAAATTATCTAGATTTAGATTAGGTATTACGAAGAAATTCTTTACCGTGAGGGTGGCAAGACACTGGCACAGGCTGCCCAGAGCAGCTGTGGATGCCCCATCCCTGGCAGTGTTCAAGGCCAGGCTGGATGGGGCTTTGAGCAACCTGGTCTAGGTGGAGGGTGTCGCTGCTCACACCAAGGGGGTTGGAACTGGATGACCTTTAAGGTTCCTTCCAACTCAAACCATTCTATGATTTATTGATGAGCAAAACAGACTGCAGCACAGGCACCAGATATATCAGGATTCTTCATACAAACACCATTTGCTTGAATTATACCATTTTATTTGGAACATACGCTGTAAAGGAACAGTTGTCACTGATGATACTGGAGTCCCCCAGCACTATCAAAACATTCATAACATTCACTGTCCATGTTGATATCAAACAATGTTTGTCTTGAGGTAGAAGAAATAATGATGCTCTTTGTTCTATTTTCTTCGCAGGTTTTCACAGGTTCTGGTTTTGTTTGATTTCAGCCTGGTACCTACACAACTTTAACAGTCTGAAAACACTCAAAAGTTTTTTTGTCTCTAAATATAAGCAGCAACACTCAATGCCCAAAAGAGTACACTGAGGTGTTAAAAGCTGATAAAGGATCAGACTGGAACTTTGAAGGCAATACCACTTCACAGCTAGTAAACAGAAAAACAAGTGTACAATTACCTTTTTCTGTTAACTACACTGTTGCAGTTTTTCTGATGCATCTGCAGTAGTAAAAGTCCTTATGTTGGCTTTATTAAAAGGAAGCTTCTATAGGGGGGGAAAAATTAAGACTGAATACCAATATAATTTTGTGTCTAAAAATATACTCAAGCAAAAGTGTCAGGCAGAGAACAACTGAACATAGACCAAGTCAGAGGCACAGATGAGGTAGGAGTAACACCCCAAGACACAACTCTCTTTGCCCCAAGGAGCATCTTCACTAGCCAGTTATCATGTCCCACAGCTTCCTCTGGGTTCCCATCCCCCAGGGCAACTTAAGGGTTTTTTTCTGCAAGTTGTCTTCAACATTTAGGCATCAGCAAGTTTAGCAGCTATGCAGCAAACAGTTTCTAACTTGTCTACGTTTTGCAACCAGAACAAAACATTGAATTTACTTTGTTTCTTTGAGAAATCTCCACTGCTTTCAGCTACCTTTTTTACAATGTATTTTAAAGCACACACTTCCGCATAGCACTCTTTTCCCATGTCTTTACAGTCCTCAGTGACATGTTAGGAAGGTAACATGGAAATAGGAGGCTGCAAACTGCAGGAGGGTATAAAAGTATATTTGAGAAAAGAGACTGAGAGAGGAAAGGGGGGATAAGATAATTGTTTCTCCACTTGTAAATGAAGAAGCCTGCTTATATGACATTTCTCCCTCCAGATGAGATAAGACAGTGGGATTGCTGAGGCTTGTGCAGTTTGGAGGACTGCACTTACGAGCACACACTACTTGTGAATCCCATGCAAGCCTACAAAGACATGAAAGATAGTCTAAAAATCAAATGATAGCTGGTATATTAAATCTGGAAACCATTTCTCTTACCTATAAATCTTCATATTATTAATATTAAATCAGATTCTTCTAGATGAAAATGAATTAAAGAACATAGACTTGACATCCATAGTAAACTGGTATAGGAATAAAGACAAGTCCAACTGTGTCCCCACATTTTGAAATGAAAGATAATATCTGTTTTGCATGTGTTTTATATACTATTTAAACATGGTGTGTGTGTGTGGGAGGGAATCAATACTCATCCACTTTAAGTGTATGAAATTAATTAGGTTGATTAATAATCCTACATATAAATAGCATTTTTTAAACTTAAAACAGCAGTTGAAGAAGATTCAGATTTTATGCAGTTATTGATTTGTGCTGTGAACTCTGCAGACCAAAAAGGTTTACTGACTGTATTTGCAGGAGCACCCAGAGACCTCCCAACTGCAGACAGACAGGGAGTTCACTAGGGAGTCTGAATGTGCCCACAGAAAAAGGCTAAATTTTCTGGAGCAGCAACAATCTAGCCATACCAGTAAGCAGATGAGGGAAGGGTTATGCTGATTCCTGCTTTGAGAGTGTGAAGGAAGCAGCAACAAAGTGGAAGGTTGTATGCTTAAGTGTATGCAGTGCTAGCTTTTCATAGAATCACAGAATAACTGAGGTTGGAAAAGACCTTTAAGATCAAGTCCAGCTGCTAACCAGAGACTGCCGAGTCTACCACCAAAGCATGCCTCTAAGCACACATCTGCATGTTTTTTAAACACTTCCAGGGATGTTGGTTGCATCTAGTCTTTTAAGGGATAGGAAAACACATGCTACAAAAAACAAGCTCTTGTATACCAGTGTTTAAAAGACCATAGAACTAAACTTTCCTCCTTCCATGGCAGGTGGACCTTCAATCATTTGCCACAGTAGTCCAGCGTGAAACTACAAAAGGGCAGATCAACTTCCTCCAATCGAGTGCCTCAAACTAAAGTACAGTGACAGAAAAGAGCTGCTAAGATGTACCTTTGTTTCCCCATGCCTCCCAGGACTAGCAACAATTGAAAAATCAGTATCTTAACAAGTCTCTGGACAAAAAGCAAAAGGGCGACTGATGGGGAAAGGAATCCAAGGATGATTCAGTGGTAAGCACCCCCCACTGTCACCAGAAAAGTGATTATTCTAAAACTCAGAGCTTTTCCCCAGTCTTTTGTTCACAGGGTGCAAATGCTTTTGTTTTAAATGAAGTCAAGCTGATTATTAAACAGGCCTTTGTACAAGTCCAACAGATACTACAATTAAATGGCACACAACTTGCCAGTATAAGGTCTTTATCCTGCAAGTTGCTAGCAATGTCCGTGGAGACTGCTGAACAATCTCAGCTGCCACGTACATCAGCAAGGGAGGAAAGCTACTATGAACTTCAGAGCACTGCAGCATTGAAACTTTAAGTTATTTTCTTGCAATTCAGTCGTCAAAGGTAAACATTAAAATTACAAAGAGCTTCCATACAATTATTTAATGCAAATTTAGGAAAAGTGCATGTGCTGCTTGTATTTGTGGGAAAGCTGCCTATTCTGTGAAAGAACTGCTTGCCCTCTAGAAGTGCAAATAAATGGTAGCAACCACCACCAAACCAACCTGTATGTCTGTGTCCTGCAGTTACAAGCATTAAAAACTCTGTGTGCGCACAGTCAGAAGCAAGAAAATCACAGTATCTATATGGGGTATTTGGCAGCACTCTCTCAGTTAGCTCCCCTGTTCTTTGAACAGTCACGATTTTAAAGAGATACAGGTCTTAATAGCACAAAAAAAGGACAGGAAGAAAATACTTTACAATATCAACCCCCCCCTCAAATTCTCTCCTCTTTATATCGGTATTTCTAGCTTTACAAGTTTTTGGTTTTAAGTGTAGCAATCTAAAAATTCAAGTATTCCGGCCTCCCCTTTAAGCATTTGTATTTTTACCTCCCACAAGAGATATATGGGCTGAAAGCTTGAGAACAGAGCCAATGTATTAGAAATGCAAGTATGTCAACACCCCCACTCCTTCTCCTCATTTTAAGTTTTTGTTAGCCTTTCAGTCTAATTTTATTTACACCACATAAAAACTCCTCTGAAAACCAAGCAAACCAAAATATTCCCACTGTATTCACAGACATTTTTTCAGAGCACTCAACATACCTGCAATTTATGTTTTTTATGCAAATTTATGTTATGTTATGCAAATTATGCTCACAATTTACCTGCAACATCAGTATCTGTGGTTTGCAGGCAGGGATTTAAGATACAGAAGTTCATAGTACCCATTGATTTCAGGAACCCAATTTAAGACACCTAACTTTTCACAATAGTTTTTTTAATACTTCATATTTTGACTTCACATAGTCATTGCTTCATTGATTCCAATTACAATTGCAAGGGCTGAGAACTTTTCCAAGTCACCCTTCAAACACCAAGCAGTGAGCACTGTCGAGGACTGCACTTGGAACAATTTTCCAGACTTCCTTCCATAGCAGAGATTGAAATAACATCCATCTAAGGAGGACATATTAAAGGCTTTGATACCATCCTCCTGCAAGCACCCTTCCTTTGTTTGAACCTCAGGGTAGACCAAGAAATCAATGCCTATGCATTGAACATGTACGTTTTCTGGGGAAAAAGAGGTCATAAAAACTTTGGTTTCACCTCCTATGCACATGATTTTGAAAGTTGTCCAGCTTAAATCTAACATTTGAGTGTTCTACTTTGCAACTATAAGAGCATTCCTTTAACAACCTGCATCCACGTTTGTTTCCTTAGAAGCCAATCAATAAAAACAATGCAGATTCACATTGATCCTTGCACAAACCACCTTGGATCAGAACGCAACTGGTAACTTGTTGTAGGAAGTGACTGAAAGATCAGAAGCTGGTTGCTCATCACCATAGACAGGGTGGTCACTAAGATGACCAGTGGCACAAGAAAGCTGAGACATGCTGCCACTAGATTCTCACTTAAAAGATCGGAGGTTTCATTTCCATGCTCTTGTGAAAGTGTATTTTGCATGTACCGCTCAATTGCAGCAGACTTTTTTTAAAAACCCCCAAACTGTTCTATTTATAGTTTTATTCAGCGCTGCTTTAGCCGTTTCTGCTGTCTGTGCCATCAGACCTAGTTGCTACAGCCTCACCCATATTCCTAGTCACTCCGATTCCCTCTCCCCTCCATACTACCCATTTCAAATGTTCCATTTTAGGTTACACATCTGGTCTGAGAATCTCCCTTCTCTGAAGGGACAGAAACAATCACTGCAATAGGCTTGGAGAGACGACACTGTCCCATCCACCTCTAGAAGCAACTGGTGCAGCTGTCTGTACCATTCCCCTCTGGAAGCAGAGTCCCAGCTTCTCACACCTTTGCGCACCCTCTCCTTACTTTCACTACTGGAAACTGACTCCAACCCAGCCCACAAAAGTTCGGAAATACAAGGAGAGTATCACATACAGTGGGGAAAAAAACACAACATACTTTCAGCTCAATTTAGTTTGTAGACAAATTGGAGTTTCAGAACCTCTTGCCAGAGCCACACGCGGGCAGATTTCCACGCACACTGCTATCAAAGATCAGTTCTTAGTAAAGTTTCAAGCCCTCAAATTCCACACCACAGCTGCCTCATTCAAATGCAAGTTCTCTTTAGTATAGCATAAACTATTGCACAAGTTCTGTGGGAAAATTTAATCAAAACGAACTCCAGCTGGCATAAAAACTTGAAAGCTTCAATCCATATGAAAAAGATGTAAGCAACTGAGATGAAGGTCATTTTATTCTGCACAAGACTATGTAATAGAGGACTAGGAACATCTTTTTACAACAAATACAATTGATTGCAATAAGTAATTTTAGTTTAGCTACTCACTTAAGGTTTTTTTCATCCCTGCTTTAAAATACCACTTTTGCATTTCTACAAGCACGTGGTATACAGCTGATTAATGTAAAAATGTGAGAGTAATTGAGAGCTTATTACATTTAAGATAATATTACATTAATAACACTAGCAACTGAAGACTAACATTTTAACAAAAAGCTTCCAGGCTCGCCAGAGTTACTTCAATACAGGTTTATCAAACAAAGTTTAAGCAACAGCAATTCATTGGTTTAGGGTCACAGAATTGACTAGAAGACAGCTCTTTTTCAAAGAATGACAACTTCATTTGTCTTAAAACGAATGACAACTTTTAAATGTCATGACATTTTATGTCAACTTCATAATGTCTTTTTTTATTTATGACAACTTCAAAATGTCTTAAAACACGTACACGCATTCCTAGAAAAAACTGAAAGACTAAAGGGTGCATGATGAAAAAAATAGAGTCTTTACTGAAATATTGTAGTACAAGTTTAAACATACTGAAGTTTTTTAAAAAAAACTTAGAATTAAGATTCTCCATAACAATTCAATCTACAAATACAGCAATGTGTGCAAAACTCTTGTAGGAGAAATATCTTATACAATTGAAACTCACGTGTGATGACACATGCATAGTACTATCTGTCTTCTGCAACAGAAGAGACCAAATAGCCAGCACTGTTCATTAAAGTTAAGGCAAGTTGATACATTTCTCAGAATGACAAGAAAAATACCTTACTGTAATTTAAAAAAAAAAAAAAGATAGGGGTATTCAAAAGTGCTGAACAAGAACAGATGCAATCACTCTCTGCAACAAGTATTCACCTACTACAGCCTGCCATTTTAGCAACAGAGGGATCATCATCTGCCAGACCGAACCTGTCAAAGCCCCCTCAAGAACACAAAATCCAGGCTAATCTGAGCTTTTCTTGACTCATTGCAACTGCATGTTCTTTAAAATGAGCTAAACCAACAAAAGCACTCCTGTCATTGTGGCTAATACACCGAGTACACCAGTAGAACTTAACTGGGGCACAAGAACCTTTCTTACAGGCACAGTGCCCTGGGGTTTTCCCTGCAGTTATGAAAAACCAGAAGACATTTCCAGCATTTTAAGTAAATCACACCATACCAAATTAAATACCCTGTTGACGCTGCACCGGTCAAAAGTGAATGCCCAGGAAGCAAAGAACAGGACATGCCTGTCATTATTGGATCAAGTCTTGAGGTATAGCAGACTAGGGACTGGGATTATAATGTTATCTTTATATTTAGCAGATCAATTTTTCCTCTTGAGTTTGCCCAGTGTTTTTTGAGCCCCATGAAAGATTCTGGGATTCCTAACTCCTGTGTTAGGTGAGAGGTATTCTCATTAGAGAGAACATTTTTCAGCTCTGCATATAGAGTTAGATGTACATAAAATTAGGCTTCCCCAGTAATACTGAAAGACTCAAGCACCATTACCACCTGCAAATAAGGTACAATGGTCTCACAGACTCTGGTCAGGCAGAATAGTTGCAAGATGCTTGCTCATCCCAAAGGATAACTATTCGTCTATTACAAAGGTCATACTACATGCCCTTGCCCCTGGACAGCATCACAATTCACAAAGCAGAGCGTTACTACAGAGGCATATTCTGAGATCAGTGTCATTAAGAAGCAAGCTTGCAGTCCAAAGTGTCTCATTTGAAGGTCCACATTCAAGCTTGAACATGATCTTCAACTCTATTTGTTAAACGTGAGGCTCCAGCATCTGTCCTTTGATTATTAACAAGACCGCTCTGCCAAAGGCATCCTTACATAAACCAAGTCAAAAAAACTACCTTAGATCATGCAGAACACCCATCAGTATCAGTTAAACTGACTTGGGTAATTTCATATATATTCTTCGCCTTTGTCATTATGAAATTTACCGTTGTATTTTAAAGCCAACACAAACACCCTTTCTGGAATAGGCTATAATTCCATAAATATTATCTAATTACCCATCTAGTTCAGAAACAAACTTGCTTATAGGTCTCCAGTTTAGATCTAAAACCAGGAAGTTAGACGCAGCAGATTCCAAAATGTCAATTTCCAACGGGACCTGAATTTCTACATCAGTAAAATCCCTATAACGGTCCTTCATTTCTGCTGTTTGTAGCACAACTTTTTCAAACTAGCACATCTTCAAAATAACCAGGAACTTTTAACAGATGTGTCTTCAGCATTCACAGTTTACGCATCCCACACAGATTTTTACTGTGCAGTCCAAAACTGTAGGTACATTTTAAGCATTCTTAATGCTTTCAAAACTTCAGGATATGATGGTGCCAGATGTTGCCTTGATGATATGCTGAAATTATTCACCTGGTATGCAGAACAGCCGGAGCTCAAGCCACCTCACTGAAAAGCTTAAAGAGGCAATAAAACCACCTAAGCAGAGCTCAATTGTTAAGGCACAAGGGACTGCGTTTCTAGGCACTATCACAAGACAGAACACCACACATATCTGACTTGGACACAAAGAAGTGTCCTGTTCTGATAAGCTGAAGTGAGACTTTTCTTCCGATCTTTCTCACCAGCTAATTTAGCTCCCTGCTTCTTAGAAACAAAAACACCCCCTCTCTCCTGACAGTATCATTCTTAGATATCTACTTTCTTGTGCACTGCAGAAGAACTTCAAACCACTAATTTGTAACTAGTAATTCTATTCAGCAGCAGAATGCCTTGAAATAATTAATCTGTGACTGAGTGTTAAGCCCTGCAGTTTGAATAATGGTGCCTTTATTACTGTTTTCAAAATGAGGCGATAGGTCTTCTAACAGGAACATCAGCAAAATGTCAGGAGTCTTATGGAAATTCCATTAATATTTCTTCCAAACAGATGATTTAAAACATTATCTGGAAAATACAAGAAGTTTCACTTAGACTGATAGAAGACTGGAGCACACAACAAATAATTATCTCTTTGTTTCTAGAATGTTCTAATTGTTCTAAGTCTTATCAGTAGGGAAGTGTTTATCCACTAATAGAGTGCTGCTCCACTCTATTTGCCTAATCCAAAAGCATTTCACCATATTAAATACATTATTAAAAAGCATTTTGTTAACCTTAATATTATCTCACAGGTCAATCTCACAAAACTACAGTGAGTAACTACAAATTCAGGTACTTTCATTTAACCCAGTACACAGACTTCAGAGAAGCTTTCTAACATTTATAGCAGTTTTTCTGTGTTCAGCAGGTGTTACTTTTATTTGCTAAACAATATCAAACTGCAAGATTGCTCTTACTGTTGATAGATCAATAATGACATGGGATAAGTCATTATCTCCGTGGCAACAGAATCGTAACTGTTAGAGGAATATTGCGCATGTTGCTGCTGGGACTCTTACAGGCATGCCTCGGCTTCCTCACGCAGGTGCTCTCTCTGCAAGCCTGGTATGCCCAGGGTACTAACAACCAAGGGCATCTCTTGGACTACAGAGGATTAAACTGCAACTGCGGTTACGTTATTCCAGAACGAGCATATCCTCACAAGGGTTTATTACACTTCAGTTTGATGTCCGATTTCACTTAAGATTTCCAATGAACCATCTCCTTGTAGAAACAGCTAGAATGGAATTTGGGAAGGCAAACATTCATATCCTAACTTTTTTTTTTTTTTGAAAGACGACATTTTGTTGCCTTTAAGAATAGAAAGATATCTTTCTTTTTATTCCATTTTCATTTAATTCCCCTCTGACTCCCCAGCATCTTAAGTTGGCAGAAGGCTTTCTGCTAGATTAAATGAACAAACAAGACCACTGGGACTTAACACTTACTAAGACTGTCTGTATATTGTACAAGTTCAACAAATAGAAAAACCTATTTTTGCTTTGCAGAATTTACTTAAGTTTTATCTAGCATGTATTTTTTTTTTTTTTTTACATATTGCACAACCTTACACCACATTAATCATAAGATATATACCACAGAAAACAAAAACTTCTCTGTGTCTTGATCAGCATAACTGTGCCTGGCTTGTAATGTTCTGTTGAAAACAAAACATACTCACACAGAAAACACACAACGCTCATAGCAATACAATACGTGAACTTTGCTTTTAGATTCATAACAGTAAGTATTTCTTCATAAATAAATAAATATACTTTCAAATACTGCGGCAACACTTGTTTTATTCATAACCTATTTACACTGGATGACAAACTGCAAGTTTGCCACAATTCCCTTTGGAATGTGTTCTGATTAAGTTTAAATAAAAGGCAACAGAAATGATGCCTGAAGGTAGTTATATAGAGAATGAAAAGCGAGGTGTCACTCAAGCATCAGCCGGATTCCACAAATACCAAGAACTAGCAAACAGTCTTCTGAATGCTGAAGGCAAGCTGGTCTTGTTTGTAAAGTTCTCACATGAGCAGAACCAGGTGGAAAAAACCTTTTTCTTTAGAAAGGCAACTAACAAATGGCCATTAGTACACCAGAAGTCCAGACGTTAAAGCTGCAGTGTAAATTAACACTCAGAAATACTCTACTATTTGTCATTTGTGATAGAGTGTGGTTTAGTCAAAAAACTTTTCAACACTTCTACTTACAGGATGGACCTGACTGCTGCAGACCTCCATGCTCTGCTCGAAGTTCTTGGAAAGAATCCGGTGTCTGCCCAAGAGCTCCAAGTTGGCTGTACACACCGCTGTTGCAGTACGTGTTCCGAGTTCAGCATTTCTCTGGCTGATGCTGGGCAGTTCTGCGTATCTTCCACCTTTTGCACATGCAGCCACCCAGCCCAACCTTGCTCCCACCTCCTCATCTTGCTGCCACCCCTGCCAGCTGCTCCAGTGACAGATCAAGCTGTGCAAAGCTACCGGTTGCTCGGCTCTTCTCTCCTAGCACTAAAGCAAAGCATGCAAACACCTGCTAGTTTCTCAGCGATATAAACAACCTGCTTCATTCCATTTTAAAAAAGCAACCAAAGCCGAGCCAGTGAAGGCAAACAGGTCAGACACAGCCAAAGCTGCCAAGGAGACAGACTCATCCAGCACTGCCAGCTGCCTACGGTGACAAAAGGTGCCGACTCAACAGCGCCGCTCTTTTGAGGACACACTTCCACCGCTGCAAGTCGCACACCTGAGCATGCTGCCCCACCAGCAAGGTTCGCCCAGCCCAGGCGGCCGACACACCAGCGCAGCCCGCCCCTTCACAGCCCCGTTCTCCCCGGGATTCGTTTGGGCGTCCAACACCGGTTTGACGCCCGGCTCGCCCCCGAGCCCCCACCGCAACTTCCCCCCCCCCCCCCCCCCCCCCCCGCGGCAGGCGGCGCCGGGCACATCCCCTGGCTTCACCAGCCCGCACCGCGCCGCTCCCCCGGCTCCGCTCAGCCCGCGCCGCTGCCGGGGCCTGCCCGCACGCCTGACCCGAGGGGAGCTGCTGAGCACGGCGACGGCCGCCCGGCGGGCCCCCCTACCGCGCCGCCCTCCCCTCCCTGCCGCCCCGCGGAACCGGCGGGGAGGACGGGGGGCCCGGGCGGCCCCACGGCGGGGAAGAGCGGCACAGCCATCCCGCCGCTGCGCATCAGGCAGGCAAAGGGCGGCTGAGGCGCACCGAGCCCCGCCACCACGAGCAGCCGCTACCCGGAAGCGGAAGGAACTCAACGCTAACCACGCAGCCCCGGGGCGTCCCGAGCATAACACCGCACGGGGGAAGCCTGACCAATCGTAAACGCGGAGAGGGCGGGGATTAACCAGCCCATGTTAGATTGACGGGTGCTTCTCCCAATACAACATCAGAGGCGCCGTTCCCTCCGCATATAGGAAAGCTAGCCTCGGGGTTGCTGGGTGGGATGAGGCTTTCTGTATCTTCGCGGTACTGGTTGGCGCTGCTCATTGGCGTGTGAGTGCGCCTATGCGGAGGAGACGCGCCCCCGCGATCTCTCCCACTCTCCGCCAATAGGCGGGCAGCGCTGGCTCGGGGCCGGCGTAGCGCGGCGGGGCCCGGCAGTGGGCGGTGGGGCAGCATGAGCGGCGTTGTGCGGCTGGGCTGGCGGCTGGGTGCCGCTGCCGCGCGGGGCCGGGCCGGGCGGCCGCTGAGCCAGGCGCCCGCGGGCGGCGACGAGGTTGGCGGGGCCCAGGGCGGCGGCAGCGGCTCGGGGTCGCGGGAGGCGGTGGAGCGGCTGGTGCGGGCGCACCCGGTGGTGGTGTTCATGAAGGGCAGCCCGGCGCAGCCGCTCTGCGGCTTCAGCAACGCCGTCGTGCAGATCCTGCGCCTGCACGGCGTGGAGGACTACCGCGCTCACGACGTCCTGCAGGACCCCGAGCTCCGCCAAGGTCAGTGGCGGGCCGGGGCCGGGCGCGGCGGCTGCCGGGGTCACCTTTGGGTGCCGCCCCCCCGCTGCCGGGGCTTGCGCGTAGCCCGAGCCGGGCCCTGGCTGCTCCCTCTGAAACGCCGCCGTTATGGGCCGGAGCCGTAATCCCGACGTACCGGTTTTCCAGTGGGAAAGGCCCTCGGGAGGCTCCGGCGTGTGGGACCCTGCTGGCGGGCCGGGGTTGCCTTGGCGCCGCTGACCCCCCCCCGGGGGCTGGGGGGCGCCCGGTGGCAGCCCCTGCCCGCTTCTCCGGGTGTCACCTGCTTTCCTCGCTTGCTTGGGCTTTCGGTTGCGTTGGGCTGGGTTGGGTTGGTGAGCAGGCCCGCATGCCGAGGTTTGGGAGTTTGGAGTGGATCACAGGGATGTGCTGTTAAGGTTGCTCTGCCTGGACGTCCCGGTTTGGTTTCCCTAACCCTTACTATGTCCAAGAGCGTCTTAGTTATCAGCCGAATGCCTTTTTAGCTTACAGGGTAACTCTTGGAGATCAGGCTCTTTGTGCTGCACGGGCTTGCCTAGTTAATAAATACAAAGCTGCCTTAAAAGACCCCTGAAATACTTCGTTAGCAGATCATTTCTTCCCCGTGAACAGCATGGTGAAATTCCGTGAATGGTTTGGACTTGTACCACTTGATTCCTTGCTGGCACTGCCCTCTGGGGTTCTTTTGATTACAAAATTATGCTAATCGTTTGCACAAGAAATATTTAGTAATAGTTTTACCATTGCTGCCTAAGTGGTAGGAGCAGTTCTATAGAAGCTTTTTTGCCAGCTGTAGAAGGCTAGTACTCTGTTCTCGTAATGCTTTTCTGCCTTCTTTGCCTATTCAGTGTGCATAGCTTACTGTTGAGGTTTTATGTGGCTATTTGAGAAAGTTTTAAAACAACAAAAAAAATAATAGTGTGTAGCAATTTGTCATGCAGGTGCATGGCATTAACAATCCTTGTCCAGAATACACTAAAATGTGCTTTAAAGCCACATGCTGGCAGGTGCCAGGTGATTGATTTCCTTCTTCTGTGGTTTTGGTATCATTGGACTTGGGTCAGTTTTTCTTCAGCTTTTAGCTGAAAAGCTGATTTTTTAATCCTTGGTTGCTTTTCAGTTCACAGGTGTAATAGCTGATATAAGAGCTTAAATACTGAAATTTGTGCGTGATGACATTTTTTGTTAAAGAATTTTGGTTTTCAAGTAAATCTACTGTCTTTGGTAGATGAGCGCATCATGGTAGTTTTCTAAACTGTATTTACGTATCTGAATTTACTAGAACAAACTCAAACTAAACAGGAGGAAATAAAACCTTGAAATCAAGCCATTAGCATTTCACTTTTGGTTGAGAGGGCTTTTGTGAGTCCTTCAGCAGGCAACGTGTGTTTAAGTTATAATCTCTGGGGACTTGACTATGTGAATATATAGTCTCTTATTCCTATGTAACAGGAAGATCTCCCTTCTGAGCACATTACATTTTTCCTCCACATGAACTCTGGCTTGTGTTAGGTGATCTGAGAGGTTATTTCCCTCCTGGCTATCTGAGCTTTAAATTGAAATTAGTGGTTTAATCCGGACTGTTTGGCTAAGCCATGCTGAATGCAGTAACAGAGCGTACCCTTGCACAATATCCTGCAGGTTCTCAGGTGCCTAAAAAAGTTGTTCTGTTCCCTGCCATGCACCAGCTTTGGCACTTGTCCGACTGCATGGAGAGCCAGCTCAGCTTATTAACTGGATCACTGGGCATATGAGTTGAACTCGGTTGTTGTACTGTGAGGTGAGTGCCAGAGCCAGAACCAGAGATGGAGCTTTGACGAATTGGGGAACAACACAGCTGCTTTCAAGGCCAGCAGGCTGACATACTGCTTCAGCTGTATTACCTACTGCACCCTAAAAAGCCAGTGTGTGCCTGCTTCTGTGGATGACAGTCTCTGGCAGAGGAGAGGGCAGGGCTGCCAGAAGCTGTAGCTCTGTAAGTTTCCAAGTGTGATGCAGCAGTGACTGCCTGAAGGCCCTCTTTGTCTCCTCTGCGATCTGGCCTCAGGTGCTGAAAAGTTCAATATACCCCATGTGATGCTTTCCTAAGCCTTCTCTGCAGACGTAATCTGCACTGCGTGGGGTTAGTGAGGGGATGCTGAACCTTTAGCTGTGCACATATCAAATACAACAACTAAAGACTGATCTGCAAGGAGATTGCTGTCTGTGAGCTGGTCACTAGCTTTGTATTCACCTGAGCATAACTTTAGTATCTTAAAATGTTAGCTTAAAAAATTGCATAAGATTAACTTAAAACGTAACTTAAATATCTTTAAAATTTTCATGAACGTAACTTAACTGTTGGACTTGATGGTCTTAAAGGTCTTTTCAGCCTAAATGATTCAATGATTCTAAATGTTTGCATATTATGTATGATTACACGTTTGCAGTAAGAACAGGCTGTCGGAGAGGTGGTGATTCAGGCATGTTTGAAGTGCTGGTTGGTTTCTTTCCTGTATTTATTGAAACACCTTACCTTCTGGTTGTTACAGTTTGATTGCTGAAACATGTCCTGTGCTGAAATATGGCAAGCTGTAAAACAAAAACAACTCCCCTACCTTGCCTTTTCACCTAAAAGCACATGCAGATCTGTGAAACTAGATAGTTGTTGGTACTTCATGTAATTTATCTGAACTTGAGCTATGTTTCCCTGACACAAATCCATCTGTATTGAAGATGCTTTAAGAGACCTTGGCACTCTTGGACTCCATGGCAATTCAAGTTTTGTCTAAGTTGTCTGTTCCAGAAGTGATCCTGCTCTCCGCTGATGGACAACATGAGGGTGGTTCAGGTCACTGCAGCGGCAGAGAAGCTTGGGATGACATACTGGAAAAGTGGTGGTTTAAACTGGTTTGAATTGTTGTGATAGTTCACCCTTGGGTATTTTCATTGTTGCTTTACATTACCTAAGCATGGGATGCTGCCAAGTGAATGATCTTGATACTTCCTTCCACCCTTGGGCTAGCCTCCCCTAAATCATGTTTGCACTTGTACTAATGGTCTTCATGAAAACATGCAGCTTTTTTGGAGAAACTGCGGTAGGAGTAAGAGTGGTTGCTTGAGTCAGTTCTTTGATGTGGCCCATTGTTCATTAGTGTTCATGCTGTCAAGAAAGAGGATGAGAATTGGTAACTGGAGTTGGGGAAATGGGGTGGGAGTGCGCTGGGTACCCCTTGCACCGATTCTGGTTTCACAGTCACCTTAAAGTGTGCTAGCCCAGCTGTCAAACTGTAAACCTGATCTGTGGAGGGTGGTTGTAGAAAGCAAACAGTGGTTGAAGGCAGAAGCTGCAGCTTCTGAAGCACAGTGGGAAGTGTTAATCTGCAGGGAGGGGAAAGGAGATCCCTTTGGATGGGGTGCCTGTCTGTACTGTGGAGGGATTCACAACAGCGCATTCCGAGTGCAGCGAGCATAGACGAGGCTAACTTGCTTTAGCACTACTGACATAGTGACTGCTCTACTAAGCTAGGAGTTGGTTAGCCAGTTCAGGTGTTCAGTTTGTAATCTGGTTGTGCCCCAGCATGAAGGCATTTAAAGCAGTTTGTCCAATGCATGAAATACAGCACACGGAGCAGCTAGCCTGGGTTGTATTCATATTTTTATCTGAAGTTGGAGACATCCTTGAAAGTACTGTCAGCATTTCTATGTACGTGCAGTTGGGCTCTTGAAAATATTTCTGTGAAAGAAAAATTAGTGTAAATACTACCCTGGAATGCTTATTAGCAGTAGGTTTATGATGCAGAGCCCTTGGTTCTCAATTCATGTTTAGCATTACCATATCTTAACAAAACCAAACCCTTTTTCATGTTTGCAGTGTCTTCTTTGAGCAGTAGGGTTATCCTTAAGCATGCCTTAATATTGGGACTCAAGTTTTTCATCACAAGGATTATGGGTTAAAAGATTTTTAGGACAGTTTGAGCTGTTCTGAGTACTTAAAGGCCAAGAAGGGTTTAAGAAAAGTACTGCTAAACACAAGTTGACATCAAAACTTAAAATTTCTGCAAGCGGTATCTAAACAACTGAGAGAGGTTTTAATGAAATACTAATGAAGTAGTTACAGGTAGTGATACTGGAGATTAGGTTAGATGGTTATGAGTTCCTTTGGCCTTGATTTATATGCTAAAATTGCTGTTTTGGACTTTGGAAGCATTGGTTGTCCATGCACAAAATCTGAAGTCAGAATAAAATCTTGCTGATCTTGTACTTAATGGTTAGGAACACTTTGTCACAACAATGTTATTTTTTTCTGGATTACTATTATTTTAGTGGATTTATTTTTTTTAACACACTGGTATTTAACTAAGGGGAATTACTAGCTCTGTTTCATTTTTTATGCATTAAAATCTTAATCCCATTGTGTATTTATGCACTTGCGCATATTTATTAAAATACAGTGTCTTAAGTTCCAATAAAGTAAGCATAATTTGCTTACACGGTTATTTTTTTTACATCAAGTATCTTGGGGTTTACCTTAACATTTTAATCTCTAAAGAATGTATTCTAAGGGGAAAGCAAATTCCCCTGTGTTTTCTGCTACACAGGTCTAGTATTTGTTGTTAGTACTTTGACAGCCTGTGCTAAAGCTAGTACATGCTTGTTTAGAGGGTTGTCTTCCAAGGTGAATGGACTTTGATGATCTGAAAAGACATTTCTGTTGCCTTTAGGCTTAAATTTGCTATATGGTATTTTGTGCCTTTGGTAGAAAAATTCCAGGCATTGCATGTTGAAAATGTACAAAAGTGTTGAAATAAAAACTTGGTATCTAAAAAAGTGCTAGAGGGCTTGGTATAAGAGCATGCAGATGTACAATTTAGTTTGCCACAGAAATAATGGCTTTGTGTGAAGGGTCGTTTTAAAAGTGGCAATTTAGATCTAATGATTCTTCTGTATAATTTTGTGTCTTTAAGTACAAGTTGGGATTCAGTTTATACCAGCTGATGAGTTAATATTTTGGATGGTCTTAGGTTTGTCTTCTATGGAGTACAGTTTTAAACTTTAATTCTATAATTCATAATTGTCACTCGAGCTGTTTTGTTTAATGAGTGCTTTTTTTAAAGAGACTTCAGCCTTTGTGCCCCTCCCATGGGCTGTAAGGTCTGGCAGTAAAAGATAAAGCAATTTGAAATTCATAAGGCTTCTAGAGAAGCAAACATATCATGCAGTTGAACTTGCAGTAGTAAGTATAATTGTGTGAATTCAGAAGAACATAAAGTATTTTAAAATCCCTTTGGGAAATATAAAGGATAAGTGAATGTAAACAGTCCTCAATATTTTTCAGAACTTACCATTTCTGTAATAGATTGAAAAATCATACTTGGGAGGGAAAGAGACACTATGTTTTCCCAGCTCTTGTTTGAGGTCAGTATAAGCGCTGATTCCGTATCTTTCAACCCCCATCTTTGAATGGGAGTGAGAACTAAACCTAACTTTAATGTAGTTTACTCATAGTGCTCCTGTTATCTATATAAATTTTTGCCCTAATGGGAAAGAAATGAAAATGTCAGTAGTACTGTCAGGTAGAAGCAATGTATTCTGTTTGAAATACCATTCTATTTGGAGAGGAGGGGAAAACCTTTAATACTTTTTTTTTTTTTTCCTTATGCAGGAATAAAAAACTACTCTAACTGGCCTACCATCCCACAAGTGTACCTCAATGGTGAATTTGTTGGTGGCTGTGATATACTCCTCCAGATGCATCAGAATGGGGATCTCGTAGAAGAGCTGAAGAAGCTAGGAATCCGTTCAGCGCTTCTGGATGCAGAAAAAGACCAAGACAAAAAGTAAAATGGGCAAAAAAAGATACAGTGACAGGAATAAAGCAAATCTTCGATAAGAACTTGTTACCAGTAAAGCCTTATGTACTTCAGCTCAAAGAAGGCATCTTTTTGAACTGACACTAAGATTTATCTGTGAATGTCTGTTAGCTCATGGTAAATGTAGTGATGTTGGTATTTTGATTTATGGATATTGTGAAAATTTGAGTATAAGCACTGCACTGTAAAGCATACATTTGTGGAAATTTGTGTTTTAGAAAAGAAAAAGTTCACTTCTAAAAGCATTCTCTTCTTGATTGAAGTGGAAGTAAACCAAAAGAATGAATAATATTTTTATGGATTTTGAGTGTGTGTTTTGCTGTTCTTTGATACATGAACCTACGCAAATAGCATATGCATTCCCTTGCTTCTCTTGAAAAAGCATTAAGTAACAGTGCATCAGTTTTGCTGAACAACTCCTGATGATAAGACTTCCTGAGAGCCTGTAAAACTTCTGTAATCACATATGGTATAGGAAAAAAGAGTCTTCAAACAATACAGGAGAAAAAAGATTATATGAGAGTGCATGAAATAATAACTTTTATTCCAAAGGGTAAAAATAAACAGACTTGTACAAATATATGTATAATGGTCATTATTACTTTGTAACTTTCTGATGGCTTTTAAAAGATTGCTAAGAATTGTGCCTAAAGATTTTATAAAACCTTTTCTACCTCTTGCAAAGCAGCTTTCCTCCCTGCTTATGTACTTTGTGTATTGCAGTTCCGTGTCAGTGCTAAAATGTGGGAATTGTTTAAGGCTTCAGTGTTCTAGCCTAAAATAGTACATGAGAATACTTCAGTTACTACTGTAATCTTGTATTATTTGCTAGTTACCAAGTTATCTTTTTATATTTGTTGTATTTTCTTCTGACTGCAGTGCTCCAAAGAATATGGTCTTCAAATTTGGGATTAACAGATGAAATATTTCGCATAGATGAGTGCAGCAGAGGGGCTACTGATGAGATAAATATTTCTTTGTGGAAAGTCTTTAATACCTATGTAACCACAGTTCCCTAAGTCAAAACAAATTATATTGACCAGTGTAGCTTCAGCTGTACAGCAATACTGCTAAGGTTAAAAGCTAACCAAACTGTTTCTAAATGCAGTTTACTTTTATTAATACAAACCAGTTTGCATGTGAATTAGGCAAATGATTTGAAATAAACTGTATTTCTTTTTTTTTTTTGTCCACAATAGTTCCTCTGTATTTTAAATGATTAATGAAACTGATACTACTTTTGATTTGAAACCTAAAATGTTTTCCACTGCATAGAATAGAAAGTGTGGTTTAGAGAAAGGAATAATTATGAATAGTCAGGGGAAAAGGAATTCAGGACTGGAACTTGTAGACAAGAGAGATTTGAAGTTCAGTTCTAAATCTCTCCTGTCCACTTGAGCAAGCTGTCCAGTGGAGAAACTATACTGGTACGTTCTTCAGAGTATTTGCCAAAGTGGTTACAGTAAGCTCACCGTACAGTTTTAATGCAATTGGTATCACCAGTATTAAATATAACGAGTATGTTCTCTGTGTACTCACTTGTTCAGGACAGCTTGCCAGTACTGGTGGAGGTGACTGAATGACCACTGAGTATGGGTAGGTTACATCCAGCGGCTGTTACTTGTGGCTGTTGGGCAGGGAGACATGAGTGAAAGATTTTTGTGTTTGTATACCACATCACATTGATGAAATGCAAAGCTTTAGGCAGAGATGAAGGTTGGTTCAGAGCGTTTCAGCATTACCTCTCTTTGAGTTAAATAAGATTTCTTATGGCTAATCTTTCACAAGTAGTTTTTTCCATTCCACATGTCAAATATTTAGTAAAATAAATGAATTTCAGAAGTCTTCGGTTATTCATGTCAAAAGACCTATTGAAATGGATGTACACAGTAAACAGAATAAATAACAAAAATCCTTTTCTGCTTCAATGGTTAACTCTTTGCCTGACTACTAAAAAAAAATATTAAAAACCCCCAAATCTGCTGTTTCATAGAGCTCTATTCTTTATTCTTCTTCAAAAGCTGAGTATTTTTCAGTACTATCTGCTAGTAGCTTAACATAAGGTAACTGTAGCATTGTAAGGTCATTCTCCTCCAAGCAGCAAATTTTTTTTCCCCAGCATTTGTTCCTGCTTTTACCAAAACTGAAAGTTTTTCTACTTCCTGTACTTCCTTCCCTGTGGCCTTTTTAGTTTTCCATTATTTGGTTAAAATTTTGCATAACGTATATAATAGTGTTTCTATCAATTGGAATATGTTGCCATTGTACAAGTAGCAGCAACAGCAATACCGTAAAGTGTCTGTGCCAAAGCCACAAGAGTAGGGACATAAAATGTGACTTCTGCCTGCATCCCTGTGCAGTCCATATCTTTCCAGGCCCTGTGTGCAAGCAGTTGTTTTGCATAGTACATCTATATAAATGCTCATGTTAATGAAACTGTAATAAAAAGAACCACAGGTCTACTTAAATTGTAAGACTTCAGATGCTCACAGAGAGTCTTATTTTGGGAGTTGACACAGAGTATTTTCCCCAAGAAAGTAGTTGTCAGGTTGATAATTTTAGAAGGTGGGCAGTATTCTGCATTGCGCATCAACTTTTGCTGTCCCTCAAACTGGAGGCAAAAGGAAGCACATGCTTCCAATCCAAAAGGGTTGCTGCAGCAAATGACCTGATTTTTTTGAGAAAAAAATCATGCCTCTCATAGAGAGATTTGCACCTGCTTTTCTTGTGCTCTTTGGCAATGAGAGAAGGCAACTGATAATATGGACTCTGGGGTGAAAAATCAGTGGGTGTGCTGAGTGAGTAGTGGGGGGCTGGTGCTAGCTAGAAAGGTCCATGAGGAGTCCCTGGTTGAGATGATGTGAAGGGTTCTATGCAGTCAAGGGTGATTTGTCCCTGCAGGAGGAGCAGCTTGTTGCGGGATGTGAGGGGAATGATGGGAGGGCAAACACACTGGCACTGCTGCTTGTTCTTCGCCAGTTACTCTGCAATAAAATGATGACCAAAGAGGTAATAGTGCTCAGGAACATGCTTGGGAAGGCTGGCTGAAGGTGCTGAGAAGGACAGCCAAGAGGAAAGATGGGAAGCTGCCCTTGACATCTTTGGTGAACAATGGAGCAAAGCTACCTGGTATTGAGTTTCATCTGCTGGGGTAAGACTAAGGCAGGTGTCAGGGCTGTGCATGAGCATTGCCACCTGTAGGGTTTCTACAGATCAAAGTTGGTTGTATGGTGCTGCCAGCTCCAAAACACCACCTGGTCCAGTTCCTGCTGTTCGTGTTGTAGCATGTTGTACCAGGCAGGTGTTCTGGCTGGCTGCTTCTCTGGTGAGACTCTTCTTGTCTCATTTTGGCTGTATTGCACTGCTGAGGGCTTACAACAAGGTGATTGCATGTAAACTATTATGTATGACTGTTATTCTATTATTATAGGGTTGTAGTGTGAATCTTTGCCAAATGGAAACCATTATCATTATTATTTACATTTTATTCTGAGGATGCCCTTGGTGCTGCTGCTGTAGTTAAAAGGCTGAGCTGAGTGGACCAACCTATTCACCAGATCATAAATTAAGCTAATCCTTTGCAACTTGTAACACTTCTCGCCTCTCACCTATAAAGCAAGGTGGTTTGATTTAAGTAAATGAGATTGATTGTATTCCAAAACCAATCCACTGTTCTAACTCTTCCCCAAAGAGAAGGGTTTCTTTGCTTTTCTTGAATTGGTCCTGGTGGTGAGAAGCAGAAGGAAGCATGTTACAAACACTTGTTAGTGAGCTGCTAGTTCTGATTTCAGAGACTCCAGTTCAACCAAAAGTTGTTTCCCTGAGCAAAAGATCTTAATGGGTTACATGGTAAGCTTGTTTCTCAGCCCTAATGACCTTTTCCTTGTTTTAATTTTGCTGGCAAGTGTTCAGATATGGTCAATATTTTCCATTGCCTGCCTACGTTAAAGAAGTTTATACAGTTTAAATGCCATGAAATATTTGAAGTGCCTTTATTTGGGTCTGATGATATGGAGGCTTATTTTCATGTTGAGTTCTGTGATTGTCTTTACAAAGTGGGCTAGAGATCTTTGCCAGGGTTTTTCCAGGAGCCTGTCAATGCTAACAAAGCGCGCAGAAAACAATCAAGCATGAGAATGTGAAATCAAAGAATCATGCCAGCAAAAATCTCTCCTGAGCTGGCACCAAGAATCCTAGCAAGGCCCTGTCAATGCCTGCACCTAAGAAGGGCAATATTAAAAAGCAGAGCTGGCAGCCTGAGCAATAAATCCCTGTCTAATCTGGTTTGCATGTTCCTTCTGCAGAAACCAGATCTTCTTAGATGGAGTTTTTCAATATCCGTATTACAGGATTGTGTAAGAAAAAATTGCTCATTAGTTTCAGGATATGTTACCTCTTAACCAGCTTCTGTGAGCAAACTAGGAAAGACAATAAGGAGAGTTAAGGAGACTTGGAAGGTTTTCGATTGATAAGTGTGCTGGTGGGTCGAGCTTGCTTTTTGACTGAAAGCGTTGAGATGAAAACACTGCCCTGGAAGAGGCTGTTTGTTATTTGGTTTTGACTTTTTGTGGGGATGCTGCTTGTTTTGTTGAATAGTTCTGTCTTAAAGCGTTGCTGTCCTTACATGGCCTGATCATGGCTATAGAAACTCCTGATAGATTTAACTACTTGAGGCCTATCCTGATGTATCTCTTGGGAAAAACAGGTTTTAGTTACACAGGTAATAGGACTGAAGTAGCTAAGTGGATTCACGGTTTATTTTCAACAAATATTTTTTGTTAGTTTTTTGAAAGGTATATGCCAAAACTCACATTTTATATTCAAATTTTAACTGATTTAAGCTAAAGTAAAACCAAGAACCTCAACAGTTTGTGCTGTTTCACGGGTGGGGGAAAACCAGAGTAGTTTCCAGGTCATGTGTAACTGGTTTTTGTGTGTGTTTTGTTGGTTGGTTTTTTTTTTTTCTTGAATGGTTCTTGAGAAGCTTCTTTGTGTTCTTGTACTAAAAGTATCAAAACCAGAATTACAATGTTGTATACCCTGATTGATTTACAAGTGAGGGAAGAGATTCTGATTTACAATTTTATTATGCAGATTCTTGCTCATGCCTGGTTTCCCCAGAAGTAAGGGAGTAGGCCAGGAGCAAAGGTAGTTTTAGTTAGAAAGACCATCGTACTGTATAGAATTCATGGTAGTTGTAGTGCATGGCTGAGAGGAACGTACAGTGCTGTATGTAATTGACAAGCATTCATATCTTCACAGTTTTGAAGATCACTTATTAATCAGCATAATTGCTTACAGGACAGCAGGCTGCTGGCTTGTGCTTTTTTCTCAAGGAGAAAGAAAATCTTTTAAAGGTGACTTTTATTCTCACCTGGTATTAATGTTTTAAGACCTTTTGAATCAAAGTAAATAAACAAACTAGACTTCCTTGAAGATGGAGGGAGTTTCCTCTAGCTGTTGAAATATATGCTATAATTTTCAAAGTACGATCAGAGGGCCAAGTTCAACACTAATTTTGAAACAGCTTTGCCAGTTAAAGAAGTTAATTCTAACAAACAACAGAGGGACAGTGATATTATTTTTTTAAAATTGTTGCAGCTGCCTCACATAAAAAGCCATGAGACTGCTCCTGTACATACACTGTGATGCTGGTATGTGTGTCTGTGATTACATGTTGTCTTTTCTAATCTAAAGCTCGCACAGGAGGCATACTTGGCATCTCTTAAAGATGAGTAAAATTTAACTTGGCATCTACCAGTGAATTGAGTCAAAAGGGGCTCTGGAAGAGTGTTGAATTAGAGAAAAAACCATGGAATTGCACTTTTTAAGCTTGTTATAGAAGTACATTTTTTAAGGTCTGAAAGATTTTATGCAGAATGCAGCCTCAAAAGAGTGAAGTAGGGAATGTGAATCTTTGTTTTGCAGACTAATATAAACCGAAATACAGAGTTATTTACTACTTGTACTGTAACAGCTATAGAGAGAATAAAGTTTTGGAGCCTTTAGTCTTAAACCTATGATCTAGTGAGTGAAAAACACATGCTACATGGGTACAGGGATGTCTCAACAAGCATTTTAGAGCTTTCAAATACACACTACGATGAGTGTCTTTGAAATACTACTTGTCAGACAAGATTTTCCCATTGAATGGTAATACTATGAAATTTCATGTTTCTGTTCCTATCCTCCATTTCACTTGTCTAAATTCTAAACAGCTATTCAGTAGATTTAGGGATGGAGGGTTTTTTAAGTTTTGTTTTAGGTTTGGGTTTGGTTTTTTTTTTGTTTGTTTAAAGAAAATGTAGGCATTCTCTGAGAAGCAGTGCTTTTTGATTATTTCAAAGAAATGCACTCCATAAAGACTGGGTACATGTTAAAACCTTCGCAGCTTGGAATAAATCAGGTTTAGGGCTGAATTTAAGAATGTTTTGTACTGCTGTTTTTAAAAATATACAGAATCTAGGATTCTTCAGTATTTCACGTTTACTCATCTGTCTGTGATGCTCAGTGAGAAACGAGCAATAAAATATGAAAGGGAACAGGTGCACAAAGACTGATGCTGCCTGAAAGGAAAGCCAATTAAAAGCAAATAACCTAAACATTTTAGGTGGCTCCAGAAGAGGGTTGTGGAAGGTCTCCTTGGGGAGATGCTCTCGGGGGGAGCTGCTGGTGGAGTGGCCGAGGCCACCCAGGAGATGGTGCTGTTGAACCGGGGAAGCGGCACAGCTCTGACCCAGAAGCATCTTTCAATGCGGTCCTCCCTGTTTTCCATCTGTGTTTCACGTTATTCTTTGGAGTCCTCGTTTTCTTTTGGGAGAAGGTACCAGTGTTGAATCCGGAGCGTATCCCGGTCTGGTATGCAATGCCATTCCCAGACAGACAGCCCTATGCCCTCGATGGAGATGACGCTAGTGCCTGAAGGTGATGTTTTTTCCTTGGACTGCGTGGCTGGCGAGATGGTAACGCTGAGGCGGGGAGCAGCTTCACAGCTCATTGCCCTCATCAGAGCAACCGCCTGAGAAGCACCGTGCCAAAGCCAAGCGCTCGCCGGGTACCCGCTGCATCGCTGCGAAGGGCGGGGAGCAGCGCGCCCGCTCGCCGGGGCTCCTCGGGGACCCGCTGCCTGCCAGCTTCCCTCTGCCGTCCTCTGAGGCGGCCTGTCCCCAGATACACGTGTCTGGGAAAGGTAAGTGCCAGGGCGGCTCTGTCGCTCCCTCGCGAGGACTCGCCGGGCCGAGCGTGGGCTGCAATGCCTTTTCGCCCCTGGAGTACGGCGGGTGCGGGGTGCGCAGGGCAGAGGGTGCCACAAGCCCCCGAGGGCGCGCAGCTCCACAGCACCCTCGCCCCTGCCCTTGGGGCACAAGGCACCCACCTCCCTCCTGCGCTGGTGGGCCACGGTGCGCGTGTGGGTCTGCAGCCTGCTCAGGGCGGGAAAATATGAGGTGGCCAAGAGGAATCTGGGTTTCTCCCAGGCCAGGGTGTCTCAGCAGAGCAAGAGGTCAGATGGATGTGGCTGTCTTTTCTGTTGATTTGTGTTTCATTAGCACCCTCTGGTTGGGTTCAAAGGCTTCATGTCTGGCCAGGAAAGAACAGGTCAGCGGGTGCCCTGGGAGGGGCTGTGGCAGCACGAAGGCATGAGAGTGGGTATTTGCAGAATATTTACTGGAAGAGTTCAGTGAAGGCCTTTTCCCCAGTTGCAGGAGGGCTTACGTCTCTGGCGTTTCTGCACGCTTAAACAGACAGTAACTGGGGTTTTATATGTGGTATAAATCAGCAGCTCCAATTCCCCAAGTCTACCTGAGCTGTTTTCTGTCTCAGTGGGTATTACCAAAATTAGGTCTTTCTGCGTTCCGGTGCAGAGGCAGGAAGCAAGTCCGCTGCAGGTGTTTGGGTGGCTTAGCAGGCCTCGCGAAGCGCAGCTGCCGTTCTGCTGTGGCGCCATTATGAGTGCCTTGCACCCAGCTCTGTGGCTGAGGTGAGCGTGGCCGGCGGCGGCAAGGGGACAGGCGAGGAAGGAGCCGTCCGCGGGGAGGGTGGCCCAGCCAGGCCGTGTGTGGACCCTCCAGGGAGGCCGGTGCTATGGGAATCTAAGGACTATATCTGTTGTGCTGCATTTCATTTCCTCTCTTCCTAAATCATTGACAGCAACTCAATGGCCAGAGGTAGGATGATTTTTTTAACTGGTTGTTGGGTTTTTTCAACTGCTTGCAAACAATAAATGATTTAAAGCTCAGCTGACACTTTGTGGGGGCTTTTACTGCATGAGGAATCATTTGGCAGGGCATGAGGAAGGAGCTGTGGAGAGAAGGGGCTGAGGAACAATGTTTTCCAGTGGTTGTTAGGTGTGTCAGCAGCAGGAAGTCAGAAGAAAATACTGAAAAAGCCTCTTTTTAGGAAGAGCAATTTAGGAAGGAGCATAGTAGCAATAAAATAGCCCAAAACAAGCCTGTTCAAATACCTTTGCTTTTCATGTGAACTTGAGGTATAGTTCAGCTTGCTGTGCTGAGGAGCTGTCAAGTTTTAGGGCTGGAGCTGGCTCAAGCATCAGGAGTGAGTCCTGTTGAACAGGAGGTGGTTTAGGGCTCAGGCCACAACTTTAACTTGGCCAGCATGGTCTTGCACATCTCTGCCTCTGAAAGATGAGATCTTCCTACGTATTCAAGGGGAGTCTCAGCAGGCACTAGACAGTAACTTACATATTTTGTTTTAGGGACCATTTTGCACTGAACTCTTGGATAAAGTGCTAAGGATCAACATAATGTCTCAAACCTAGGAGACCTCTCTCTTCTAAGACCCCAAACCATCGAGCTATAGTGTCAGGCTTGCTTTCATCTCAGAAGCTTTGTGGTTCTTTCTGAGCCAGGAACTCTGCAAGTGGAACACTGTGCTCTCCTCCCCAGCACCTGGTACCCTGCCTGGTGGCTGAATGCTCCATTTGAGGTGGCCAGTGCTGGCTTGACCTCCCTTGCGTGCAGCCTTTCCATGCCCAGAAGCGAGCACTATAATTGCTACTACACTGTTGCAGAAAAGCAGCTTCCAGCACCAGGTTGTTACTGGTGTGGATTACACGCTCCAGGTTTGCCAGCTACTGCCTTGTTTCGGCCTTTGGCAGATCTAAAACAGGAGATAGGTGCCTTTTTTTTTCTGCCAGCATGGAACAGAGCCATAAGTAGGTATGGGATTTCAGATCAAAGTTCTCCCTTTTTTACGTGGCTAAATCCTGATATCCTGAATTTTTTTTTTTTTGTTCTTAATCTTGAGCAATATGAAGGAAGGAATTGAAGACAAGATTGCATCTGAAGCTGCTAACAGATATATTAATGTAATATGGTCTGGTAGCTTAGTGAGAAGTAAAATACAGCAAAGTGACTGAAATCTCAACTTCAGAACATCTGGGGTTTGGTCACATTGGGAGGGTTAGTCAAGAAAGCTCCTGAGGGAAGAGTACAGGAAGAAAAATCCTTAAAGGTGCCATGACTTCCACTTAAGGACAATAACAGAGTCTGGAGGGCATGTATGTTGCTAACAAAAATAATACTAAGCAAGGAAAGAGGAAACCAGTACAGCTGAATGCAAGGACTGGAGAGTTTTTGGAGTCAAATGGGAATCCTTCCAAATCTGAAAATGTAACCCTAGCTTTCCAATACATTGGTTTATTAATTAACATAAAGACTAGATGGAAGGGAAATTAAAAGGAAATATGGTGGACTGCAAACAGCTAAAGGTATAAAATAAGAATGCTTCAGGTCTGTCTGTCAGAAGAGTAGGAATAATTAATGGGTAGCTCAGAAAATGGATCACTGAAGATTAAAGGCAGAAATTAAGATAAAGACATTGCTGAGAATTTAAATTATTTCTTTGCATCGCTCTTCAGCACAGAGAATATCAGAGCAATACCTACTGGGACTTGCTCTTTTCTGGTAATCAAGATGTGTCCAAAGAAGAGCTGGAACAAATCGATAATTTAAAAAGCAGCAAATCGTCAGCTCCAGATGGTACATTGAAAGGTTCTGAAGGAGCTTAGTATGAAATAGCTCTTCTGCAGCAAAAATATGCCTTCCTTAATTAAAAACAGCTATTTCATTGAAGAAGTGGAGGGTAACAATTTATCCAAAGTTAAAAAGGGATTGAAATAATTTGACGAAGCACACACTCTCTTTATCCAGACATACATTTCTGTTTTATGAACTGGTTGAAAACAGTATGTAAAGTAGGAAGAAAAATAAAAAAGAAGATGGTGTCATGATAGGATGTAAAAAGCAAGGTTTCTGCAAAGAACAATTATGCCTCGTCATTAATCTGTTGGAACTCTGACTGGGCCAGTCTTGTCGCAGACAAAGCAGAAGCAACCACTGTAGTTTAGATAAAGCTCAAAGGACCTTTGGCCTTTGTAGGATACTGGGAGTCAGAGAGGTGAGCTTGTTGCATACCTCTTGGCTGACGTGACCATGCCAGGCTGCATGTCCAAAAAGCCCTGACCATCCTTGGCATTTCCATGCAGCACCAGTCCCATAACTTGTTCCTGCTCCGCGATGGTGTTATCCCACATCTGTGACATGAAGTCCTGCTTTCAGCTGTTCTGGGAGGTGAGAAACCAATTAAGGGGGTGAGTGATCTGTTTCCACCCTCTGAGAGAGGTTAGCTACAGGTTGTTTCTGTGTGTCTGTTAGGTTTATGAGTCTGAAAAGGTGAATATTGTTGAGAAAGCTGACACACTGCTTTTAAGTTCTACAGAGGATGTAAAGGCTATTCTGGGCAACTACAGGTGGGCAGAAACTAGGAGTTGAGTATCAGTGGCAGCTGTGGTGGGGAGCCCTTCCTGCAGGTAGCACCAAGATAGCTTTGAAGTAGATGCATACATGGGGAAAGGAAAATATTAACAAAAAATTTAAGACTCTCCAACTTGTCAGGTAAAGCCAGGGGCTGGCTGGCTGAATCCTCTTTACCACTGTCCATGTCACTCACTAAAGTATGTACAGTACTATTTATTATATTTTTTTAAGAAGGTATCTTGCATTAGTTATGCAACAGGAGGAATTTTGTACTAGGGAAATAGAAAATGGCAAAGAATCTAACATCAGAATAAGAAGAGGGAATGTATTAATCCCACTCCCCCCCCCAATGCCATGCATAAATTAGTTAGATACAGTTTCAACGTCAACATTAACAACATCCCTGTATGTTTATAGTGAATACTTTGGATGAGCTGAGATGAAAATATCATCAGAACCCATACCTTTACCTTTAACAATGTGATTTTTTTCTATTTCAATTTTATGTAAATTGGGATTATTTGTGGCCTCCTCATGGTGTTCTTTGTTCCCATGTGCTCTTCAAATGTGCCCACTTGATTCCATGCTGCCAGTGAAGGCTGACAAACTGCCCATTTTACCCAGAAAAATATCTCAGTAGGATTCTGTGGAACAGTTTAAAAAGAAAAAAAACAAACAACAAAAAACTTCAACAAATATTTTGTGCCTGGACTCTTTGTTAGTAGAAATTAGCAGTTTTCATCAACTTCAACCTTCAGTCTTTTAAGCAGACAACAGAACCACTACCACTTCTCCTTTATCCTTTGTTTCTGCCTGTCAGTCCTCCTCCATCTCTTCTGACCTCTGCTTCCATGTATTCGTCCCTCATTTCTAGGATCTCCCCTTCCTTTCCTGCTTCTCCCAGGTGTGCGATGTTGCTTCTCTATGCCTGCTCCTGCCACCTTACAGCGCTGTCAGCTACAGCTGTACTGACTCTGGTGTCCAGCCAGAGTCAATTATGCCAGCAAGCTAATTAGAAGGCATAGGATGCTATGCCTCACTCTTGATATCTTTGCATCACAGTGTGCTCTGCTGATTAGGAAATTTTTTAATTTATAAATTTTATATATTTATAAATAATACTGATTTATAGTAACATTAAATGATATAAATTAGGAGAAAAAAAAAAGGTTTCTGGAATAACCCTGCTGTTTTTCTCTCTGCTGTGTTCTGTGCAATTGTTTTCATATCAATTAGTTCCAGTATACAGCACTTCTAGTGTTTCTCTGGGTATTTGGTAGGGAACAGCATCAGTCACAAGATGCCTGGAGAAGCATTATATTTATGGGTGATAAATAAGACTCTAGATTTTAGAAAGACCGTGTTTCATCTTTTCCTTTAAATTTTCTATGCAGTCACAGAAGGTGGGAAAGGATGGCATAGAGGTGCCCAGGACACTTTTAAATTAGCTAATTTAGATGTGAACTCAGTTTAGCCATGGCAGCGTGGTGTAGAGGAGGTTGGCTGACGCACTCAGCTCCACAACAGTCAGGAGGGTCCCACTGCTCAGCTTTTTCAGTGCTCTTTTCTGCAAGAAAAGTCTCCCCTCTGTAATGCCATGGGGTGCTGTGGCTCATGTTGTCACACAGTAGATCAGTGGCTTGACATGACAGTTTGATGATATGCAGGCTTGTGGGCTTTTCCAGATACCAGATCCACAGTAGAGCTGGATTGCTAATACTTCAGGGTCGGTAGATTTGGGTCCTTCCTTTCCATTTATGAAAGTGCCCATAACTGCCAAAGCTCAAGAGAACTATGAACCTACAAAAAACCTGAACCACTTCTACATCAATGCTATCGTCAAATGTTTCTTTAGAACTGGTTTCCATGTCTGAGTCTCAGATCAACATGCAGTGATCTTGTTACTTTTACACCAGCAAAATAACAGATAGCTCTGACATCTCTTCCCATACCCAAAACTGTTTTGGGCTGGATAACACAACAAGATGTTGGTGATGGTGGTCTAGAGCAATTCTCAAAACCACTTTATTCATCATTAACACAAAGAAAATTTTCCTTCTCAGTAGCAGGACTAATGAGTGGGAAATACAGATTATAGGCACAGTCTTGGGGAAAAATCTTTGTTTTAATTATCAGTAACATCTTATGAACTCTTCTGAGATGTCTAAATTGTGAAGGTTTGGCTAGGCTCCAACTAGCAGAAAAATATAGATATGTCTTCTGATCATCTTTCCAGAATAAGGCAAATTATAACTGTGCAGTTTGTGATTCTTTTTTTTTCCCTGCCTCCCTCCCATAGATATAGGTAGGGCCTTTGAGTTGGTGGACAAGTTGTTTTTATTTTTTTATCCCCATAAATACTGGAATGGGAGAGTGAAACATCAGATCTTGTGTCTAGGAGAAATGGCTACATAGTTTTCTACTTGGAGAAGCCAAAGTTAAAAGAAAATTAAAGCAAATTTTTTCTCATAAGAGGTGTATTACTTTGATCAGGTATTGTGAGTTTTTTTTCCAGAATGCTGAGTTCAGCTGGAACTTTAGGTACTTGGTCACTTTGAAAGTCATGCCCAGGGTTTCTAAACCCAGGCAAAGGGTCGTCATGGTTTATGTAGTAATTCTGGTACTAAGGATGACATAGAGGCTCCCTCTTTGAGAGGGACCCTCTTACTTCAAGGACTTCAGGGGAACTTTGTTGTTTAAAGTCCTTTCTGCTCTGAGGTTAGCTGAATTCCACCAGGAAGCACAGTCCCCAAGTTCAACACAAAATGATGCAGCTCCAAATAGGACACTACATCTGAGTCCCCTCTGGATTATTATTTGACGCTTCATTTTTCTTGTGGAGATCACAAAGAGTGTGTGATAGAGCTCTAAGAGATCTCCTCTAAAGAGCACTGGGAGCTGATATCCTGAGAGGATGACAGGAAACTATCAGTTTGAATTTTATTAGGTAGGCAAATCCTTGTTTCACCATATCAGTAGTTGGGTTAATACTTCATTCTGTTCACTGTCCTGCCTTGATTGGAATTTCAAATTCTGAAGCCAATCTGATCACTCCAATTTAACTTCTGGTTTTTATACTTCTCTTTCCAGTTGACCACATTATGTGCCATCTTGCTTTTTCAGTCTGGATGTCTCCATTTACATCTTCTGAAAAGAAGTCTTTCCTGTTCTGGCAAGCAGAACATTCCCAGTGAGTCCTGGAGGCTGGTTTCTGCAGACTTGACTTTGAGATCATATCCTGGAGGATGGAGGTGTAGAAGTATAATTGGTTTCTCAGAGTTGATTTTCTCCTTCTATTAGCTGACCACAGATGAGCAATTTACTCACTTAAATTTAGATTGGCTCATGAGATTGAAAAGCTCTTACTTGCACTCATATTTTAAACATCTACCATTCCTTTATAAACAGGCAGTTGAAGGATAATAAGTTTGAACCCAAAGTACCTATTCTCTTTACCACATTGAAATGTAGCTGAAAGCATCCAAAGTTTGATGTAGCTGTTAAAAAGTGATTTACTGTTTTTCAAAACAAACTGCTGCTTTTGTTGATATGCCCCACTGGAGCTCAACAAATGTTTATTACTTTCATTGCCATGATAACACAAGCCCGTACAGTTTCTGATGAAATTCAAAGATGCACTTGCATTCTCTTCTGCTTGTAATTAGGACAGAGAAAACTGTTTAGGAGGAGACCCTGACCTCTTAAAGCAATTTTTATGGGGGCTGTCATGATGGCAGAGCAGGAGTCATGAGACTCTAGGCTTTTTTACTGATTTTGCTGGAGATGCCTCCTCCAGGGCTCAGGTTCCATTTCCTGTTACATCAAGGACTTAACCTAATTTTTGTAATCAATGAACTAACACTGATTAACCCATTGAGTATGGTTTGTCCTTGAGCCTCTTTCTGCAGCGCCAGTGATGAGTGACCAGAGACGCCAAGTTTGCTTGTGCTGTCTCTGTGTCCTCCTCTGGAAAATGGGCTGAATTGGTGTGATATACAGACTAAAAAGCACTTGGCTGTGGTGCTGCTGTGTCACAACTTGTGTGTAAAACCTGAGTAGGTTTTAACATGAGAGTTAGGCAAACATTGGCATCTGCATGGAAGTGTCTACATGCAAAACGTCTGTCTGTGCTCCAATCATAGTCAATGGTGGTCAGTCAGTGCTCTCAGAGGGTCCCAGAGAGGTGTGCAAGCACCAGGGGCTGAGTTCAATTGCTTAAACCTAGGTGACTGGTGCCATTTGAGATGCCCTGGAGTCAGTGGGACATCTATGACAAACTGAAGATTTGGCACAGGACTTTTGCTGTTCTGGAGTGGCAGCTGTAGGCCACACCAGAGACCTCTGCTATTTTACACAATCAACCCTCGTTGACTGTTTGAGGGTAGGCTGAATTGCTCTCAAGGGTCTGCTTACTGTATTGACAAAATCTCCCAGGGGCTGCAACCTGGACACATCACTCATGTGTAGACACCTTGATGGAAGCATTTTTACCTCTAGCTGAATCCATTCCCTTATGGCTAAAGATACAGGTCTGGCTCCTGGAGACATTTAGAGTTAAATATCCAGGTAAGCAGCTCCAGAGGGCAAAATATTCAGCCTATTTTTAATACATATAATAGGATGAAATGAACTGCCCTCTGAAAGTGCCTTTCATCAAACTGACTCCTGAGAGACACTAGGCATTTTAGCTGTTTAACTTTCAGGGTAAGAAAGTGAAAAGCATCCCACCTTTAGTTCAGATGTAATCCTTTTAACTCCACTGACCCAGAAACAGCTTTCTTCAGTTACCCTCAGGAAAGGCTGTACAGGAGACCTGGTAATGATATTCTGAACCTCAGGAGCATCTTGAATATTTTTGAACTTTGCAAAATGAAATTGACTTAAAGATAGTTGGAATTGAGCTAAGCATAAGCTAAAAGTTTACTGTTTTCCCTTCTCCAGATAAAACTTTCTACCTTTACAGCCCCCCCAAAAAATATTTTAAGTGAGAATACTTTCTCACTCTATTTCCCTGGACAATTTCAGTCTTCACCACCCAGGTGGTAGTTTATCTCCTCTCCCTATTTTCCTCCTTTTTGAAAGATAGAAAGACCACAATTTCACTAAGGTTGGTCTGGGAGACATACAAACTGTGATGGCTGCTGTGGGATTGATGGGGGAAGTTTAGTGTGGGAGTAATGACATTTTCAAATTAAGGCTGGCTGACCCAGATGCTCTTTATTGATGTATCTCATTTAGAAGCCTAAGTAAATTGTATAGTCAAAGTTTTAAAAGGAGGTGGGAGGGGAAAAACTGGGACAACTGAAAAAGTGCAGCAACAATGAATGTCTGAAAAGTGCTATAGGGACTGTAAAAATCCACAAATCACTTATCACCCTGGAGACATGGGGAAGTGGAAGTCATTGTAGAAAAATAAAAGGTAAATCTTCAATGGGTGTAGACTAAGTTAACTCCAGTGGGATTAATTTTACTTACACCAATGAGAATCTAACTCTCAGCATTGTGGGCTAATGGCTCTGGTGAGAGGGTGGTAGTGTCAATTTGATATATCATTAAACAATATTATTTTGCCTCCAGATTATATTTGTCCAGAACATAACATTCAGCAGTTGTTTTGGTTAGTTTAGCTTTTTATTTGTAAGTAGATGGTGAGAATGACTGAAACTTTAAATGAGAACCCACTTATTTATTTTTTTATTTATATAAAAATATACACAGGAAAATGCACATTAGTTTATCAAGCAGAGTGCATAGAGCTGTTGGGATGAAAGAGCCAAGCAGACCTTGGCAGCTAGCAGTTTTCTCATGGTCACTATTCTGCACTTCGATCCATGCAGAGGGGCATATGTATTTGTATGGGCTTCTAAGGACACCAAGCAACATTACACTGACAATCTGCTGTCTGTATATTCCTACGGTGCCTTGCTTGTAAAGGTCCTAAATGATCTTATAAGGTGTAATAAAAAGAGCATCACAGCAAATACAGTGCCAGGAACACTGCCAGCCTGCTGAAGTCCAGCATTGGCAGGAGATTTGCACAGGAGCTCTCTGGCAAAAGCAAGAACAGAGTTGAGACTCCTGGGTCTTGACTCTACACCACAAAGACAAGGCTCTGTAGCAGTCACCTGGGCAGTCCAGGTTTCCCTCTACACGTGCTGACTGTTGCAGTCGAGTGCTGTCTAAAGGTATTGAGGTTTGCTGTGTGCAAACAAACTGTAATGCCATCACTACCTGATGGTCTGGAGATCTGCTAGGTTGATAGGGCATGACTGCAGCATGAGATCGTAGATGAAGAGCTTCTGGTGCTCCCTGGGTGAACACCTGGGAGGATGTCCCATCCTAGAGGAGCTGCTGAAGGCAAATGACCAGAGGGAAGGAGGCAGGGATACTCTCCACTGAACTGGGAGATAACACGGTTGTGCAACATAGCTGAAAATGTGATACTTCTAATGAATTCATACCAATTGTTTCCCTTCTCCCCCTCCACATCTGTGCCTCCCTCAGCTCATCCCTCCATACATCTTTCCTTTCTTTCTTTGAACCAGCACCAATATCTCTTATTTGCAAATTTCCATGGGCAGAATTGGATTAAAATAGGCCAGAAATAAAGCACCTCTGCCTTCACATCCACTTTTACTACTTCTTGTAATTCTTTGAGTTGATTTTTACTACCCCTTCACTCCTCCAGATGCTGTCTTAGTTTTCGTATGTCAGCACAGGCAACCTCATCAGTCATCTTGCCCAGGGCAGCAGGTGCCTTAGCAGGCATTATTTACTGGAAGGAGAGGTTTCACTCAGATTAGGCTGGTGCAAAGAACAGTTGATGTTGGCAGTAGAACTGGAGGAAAATCATGGTTCCATGCACGTTGGGGTGTGGCTAACTCTGCCACTAGAAAACTTAATCCCTCTTTTGGAGTAATGCATCTGACAAGTAATCCCACCTTCCCTGTTAGTTTGGATCATGGCAGGAAAAGAAACTCTCCCATGTAGAAGACATGGCTTGTCCTTCGCTTACATAAGTCAGAGCTATGGCTTCTGGGCTCTCACTGAATGCCTCCTTTTCTCTGTACTTTTCCAGCTCATTTGATACGATTTTGTGATTGGTTTTGGTTTTTTTAAGGGTTTAAAAAAAATTATTAATTACACAAATGCTTGGTGGAGAGGAAGGCTCATGTCAAAAGGCTTAAGCTATGCATTCAATTTGGTTAAATGGCGGAAATTTAGCTCTGAACCAGTGGCAGTCTTTGAATTTATAAATACAAATATCCACCTGAGATTCTGGTCCGAAGCAAGAGCAAGGCTTCTATTCTGTTCAGGTTCCTCATCTCTGCTTATCAACATAGCAAATTAGCACTTTTCAGGCAAGCAACAAGTGGTGTGACTAACAACTGTGTCATGCTTATTCTTTCGTCCCAGCAGTTTCGGTGAGAATGCCCAAGATCTGGCTATTCAGCCCAAGGACTTAAAAAAGCATTTGATATTTTTGACGACATTTGCAAAGTTTAATACAAATTATCTTTGGGAATTTGTCTGCTCTTGGCTGGCCCAAGTTAGTCAAATACAGGGTGGAGGTTCAGCATCCTTTCTGTTCCCCAAAGCTGTGGAGTGAGTGAGTGTCCACAGTGAAGCGTTTAGCCACAGAAGTTGGTGCCCAGGAACGGAGTGATCAAGTCAGATAAAGTAGAGTCTGAAAACAGCTGAAGGCATGACAATAGGACAGGAATAGCACTTTAGTTATGATAAAATTGTAGAATTTAAAATGTTCATGCGTTTAAAAATTAGGAATTTATGTTTTCTTGCCATCTGAATAGAAAAGCATTATAGGATTCAGAACTGACATTGAACAGATAAGTGAAATCTGGATTTGGGATTGCATATGCAATAAAGTTAGGAAACAGCAGGGATTTTTTTCTAATTGGTAGGACCCTAGGGAGACAAGCCTGTGGTACCATGTGCTGCGTAAACAAGCATGTCCTTTTAGTCAGTTCTTCCCTGCATGCATGTTTTCATATGTATTTGCCAATTCCTGTTCCAACACAGATAAAATCATGCTGCAATCTTTTGGCAACAGGCTGCCAGGTAGATTTGGGAATTTTCAGCTTATGATAAAGCTGGAAATGTCACCATGGCAGATCATTTTGAGCTAGTTGGAGATTTCTATTTCTGGTGTCAAGAAAGACAAGACAGACAAAATGTTGCCTTTCTACCTCCCATACACACTTGGCCTGAACACAGGGCTGAGGGTATCCAGCAATACTTTAGTTTGAAGCAACTCGTCTTTCACCTGGTGCGCAGAATTAGGAGCTGCTTTTCTTAACCATCCATGACTCAATACTGTTAGTATTGAAGTGCTGAACTGCTGTCTCAAGTTATCTATATGCAATTAATAATATTGATCACCCTACATTGACCTTGAGAGTTAATAACTGGGTTTTCCCGTAGTTTTCTTTGGTCAATGGTGTTTTCTACGTGCCAATTTATAATTTTGTCAAGCTGTCAGATCACGGGGTCTGATCCTGCAGACACTGAAATGCAAGCAATGACTATTTCTTTAGGATCAATAGTACTGTTTACATCTAGGCTGAGAAAAAAAAGTACTTTTTTTTTACAGGATTTGGCCTGGGGAGAGATCTACACAAATGTTTGTGTATAAGTCAAATTACTTGAAAGCCATGTAGGATACATGTGTAAAGAGTTGGGGGTCCAAAAGCTGGGCCTTATTTTCTTCATCAAATAATAAAGTGGTTCTTTTTTCCCTATAGTCTTTCTTGAAGTAAACACAAGTTAAGACACAAAAGAGAGAGATAAGTGAAACCATTTATTTGTCTTGTCTCGTTTGGAGGAACCTTTAACAATCTTTTAGTTCTAGGTAGTCTGAACAACATCTTTTTCTGAATTGGCCTTGAAAAAACTAAAGAATTCAGTTATGGTTGCCTTTTATTTAAAGGTTTTCTCTATTTACCTAATTCTCATCTTAGTAGTATTATGTTATAATGAACCACCAGTACTGCTCTTATTTTGTATGACATTTTTCTCAAACTTCTATTGCACTATGTGCCTTTACGCTCGTACACATCCCTCTACTAAAGAATTTTCTGTTGAGATTCCTACCAGAAGGATCAGAACTACTGCAGGGCTGTAAAAGGAGAATTTAGCAAACAGAGTTCTGTCAAAGTCTCTAAAACATTTTTATTCTCTGCTGCAGAGAAAACTAAACAAATCTGGAATGTCTGAAGTGACACTACCAACCCAGAGCTTGGCATCACTGAGAAATGCTTTTCAGAGCTTTATTATCCAAGAGACACATACCAAGGGACTTTTAGGGAAGAAATACGCCTCTTCACATCAGTTTTCTCACATCAGCACTAACACCCATTGGTGAAGCAGTATGTGGGAACGATGGGTTGATAATCTCACTGCTCCTTCTGCAGAGCAAATGGAGCATGTTGTCCCATAACAGCCACCACCTAGCACTTCTTCAGCACTGATTTGTCTCTCCCATAGACAAGTATAACTGCACCCCTTCCTTTGGACAGCTGGCATCATCTGAAGACATCTTATCTTTGTAAAAAGAATTTCAACAAACTGTTAAAAAACTGCCTTTTCCTTGCCTTTGTAGTCATTTATCCCCTCCCTGTTGCATTCTCAGCTAAAGCAGATTATTGCAAAATCCATTTTAAAAGCACAGCAGTTTTATACTGAAAGGTACCTAGAGGGCAGCAAATCCAGAGGGAAATCTCATCCTTCGGTGCAAATGAAACCTTTTTTATTTCATTTCTGAAAAATCAAACACAGAGTTACATAAAGCCTTTTTTTCCCCCCCTGTACACAAAGCAGCAATAATAATAATATTCTCTATAAGGTTGAGAGATAATTGTACCTGGGAACAAATCTTTAATTTGATTAAAGCTTACTGTAGTGGGCAAAGACTCTGAAGTTCAGATGTGAGTTATGAAGAAACTGCTCGGGCATCTATAATCCTATGTGAAAGCAAATGTATTTTTAGAGTATTGCTGTGTGACATGGAACGCTCCTGAGTTATTTGTGCATAACTGTGGTTGGTGTGGAGAATTATTTAATTCAATATTAAGATTGTGCTTCTGATTGTGGTTCTGTTATTCTTCACGTTTGGTTCAAATTGTAGTTGGCCAAGCGGTAGCTGGGATCCAATTAATTATTAGCAATGGGAATCAAGGCTTTGCAGACATCTTGTTTTATTGTATACTGCACATTTTGAAACCCTTTGAGAAATGTTTCTACAATTACACCTACTGAATTTCATCACTGACAGTTAATGCATACAGTAATAGGGATGTCAGAAACCTCTGTCTCATCTCCCTTTCATCTTATGTTTGGTACCTGAAGTTTAGAACTTGGCCATCCTGAAGTTATCAGAATGCTTAAAAAAAAGATAAATCATAATCTTAAAGCATCCATGCAAATTATTTGAGTTTTTACTTCATTTTGAAAATTTTCACTGTAGTTGTGCATGGAACACTGGCATTTGCACATTGAGAGGTGCACGTAGAGGCAAATCAATGTGACATTGTGTGGACACTGGCAGTGACTAGAGGGAAAACCAGACAAACTCCTCTGAGCACACCTGGGAATACTAGTGCCTAAACAGGGAAGCCATGCTGAGTGCCTTGAGACGCATCCCCCAGAACATGCACAATACAGCTGTGCCATTTGAATTTGACCTTGTGTCCAGCCCGAGCTGCAAACACAGAGGTTAAGGATCCCAGGAGATCATCCCTGGGCACCAAAGCCCTGCCAAGAGAGATGTCTCCCATTCCTCACTTTCTGAAGCTGCAAAATGGGGTTAATGAACTGACCTCAATTGTTCTGATATTTGCTTTTACATCTGCCAATGTAAAATGTGATATGAGAGCTGTGGGTGATTGTTATTATCAAGAGGCAACACATTTGCATTGAAATGGGATAGGGTGTATACAGAAGAGAGGAGGACTAGGTCTGCATAATGAGCTTTTTGTTGGAGAACATGCCTGAAATGAGAAGGGTTTGTGTAGTACCCTATCGGTGTGTATGGCAAAGGCTGTACCAGAACACAGACAATTTCCTGCTGATTGCATTTTTTTTGATGTACAACCCCTTTTCCCTGTCTCATACATGTGGTGATTTTGCACAGCTAGCTTTACAATACATTAAAATATCAGGGAATTTTTGTCAGAATATTCAGGTGTTGCTGAATGTACAAAAAGCAGCAATTTCCTTAAATGCCTGCTATCTCTGAACATCCCTGTGTTTCTTCTGCAGAAAGGGAAGATCCCCTTTCTTCCTCCAGTTTTACTACAGTTTTCCTTTTGCCTTGGGAAACTGTTTCTAATGTGATCACTCAGTGATTTTCCAAAGCAGCTGCAAGTTGTGAGGTGCTGGTTCAGAATGAGGCATTGCTGGAACCTGCTGGCCTGCTACCACTTAATAACAATATATAGCTGCTTTTTTTGTTTGTTTGTTTTCTGTTTTCTTTTCTTTAAGATGCTTAATTCACAAACTTCAGGCATTGGACACTGGCAAACCCAGAAGCTTTTGGCCTCTGAGAGGCATCAGCCTTTCCTGCCTATGTAGGCAGGGTCATCTGTGGGCTGGCTGTGGCCCTCTGACTTACTGAAAGTGGTTTCATGGCTGGGGTATCGCTTCAGAGCTTGACCCGGGAGGCAAGATGCTACTTGGGCAGAGTGGAGGGGGGAGCAAAGCACGCAGGGGTGTGACAAGGAGGGTGCCAGGGTTGTCTGGACAAGGGAAAGGGGCTTGCAAGGAGGGAGACCCCTGCCCCCCGGAGTGGCTGGGATATGCGACTGTGGCTGCTGCAGGCAGAGGATAGCTGGTGTGTGCCTGGGGTGAGAAATGGTTGTAAAATGGAGAAAGGATGCCCAGGTCGGGGGATCTCACACAGGAGATTTGGTTTCTGTTGGCAGAAACAGCACTCTGTAGCATCACCCTCAATTGTACAGTCTTTTTCCCTGACCATGCAGAATGGGCCCATTTCACGGGCAGAGCTGGCTGCACAAAGGGGTATTGTGTATACCCTGTTCCATGAGGAACAGGCACATCTGAGCCATGAGAGGTTAAACTCTTTTGGACCTCTGTGGTTGCTCAGAAAACTCTTGCTGTCTTGGGCTTCATAGATGAAATATAAACACCATTTACATCTGCTTAAAATCTGAATTGAACTTGAAATGTATGTTCAGTCCAGTGGTGAATGTAGCTGCTGTTAAATTGCTCCATTAAGTATAAAGCAAAGTTTAATCTGCTGTGTTTTACTTTCATGAAGTGCTTTTAAGCACTGGTGATGTTCCCTTTATTGTTCCTTTATCTTTACAGCAAAATGAAAGCTTTGTCCTGAAAAAAAAATAAAATAAAAAAAAAAAGAGGAAGATTTTAGGATTAAAATACCCATGAAAGTAATGCAAATATTCAAAAAAGAGAGAAGGACGGATGAACATTGCCAGGAAGAATTAAGAGGAACAGTAGTGGAGTAACTTGCTGCTTTGCCTTTTCCCTTCCAAATATCCAGCATGGTCTAAAAGCCCTACTAAAGCAGATTACCTCAGGTGCTTGTGGAAAAGAGTACAAGTGCGTTCCAGAAAGGCAGCTACTTTTTTTTCATTCAGATAGAATTTTTCAGCTTATAACATGGAGTTAATTGCTTCTTTTTTTTCTCTCCTTTTTTCTTGTAATGGTCCTTTGCATAGAATTAGTCATCCTTGAGGGCAGCTGCTCCATCTATACAGCAATTGCCAGATGATTACCTCTTTAATGCTTTCACTGAGTACTTTGCTGGTTAACCTCCTTAACTGGAGAGCTGCTTATTGATATTTATGTCTTGTCAGCATAAAGGTTCATTAAGCATTGGTAAATGACATGTTTTCATATCTGCTGACAGCAGAAATGCAATATGATCAATTGCAAATTGACTTCAGTGCAGCAATAGAGTGCATTTAACACACATCAGTGGATCATTCGTACAAGCAGAGCTGGAATTTTTATGGCTGTTTATGTCTCTCTAACATCCAAGTATAAATTCTCTGAAGTTGAGCAATTCTTAGTAAAACAAAATGCAAAACTCAGTCCAACAAGCGATCATGTATCCCAGGTCAGCTCTCAGCACAGGCAGCTTTTGGATGGCAGGATGCTGAGGGTGGTGAGACAGCCCAGATTGCCTCATCTCTGCCAAGAGGCAGAGAGGGGTTGGGGCATCTCCTGCAGGTGTTTTCTCCCCTGCCTCAGGCTACACCAGGGGCAGCTCTCCAGGGCTTTCCCTTGCTTGCTAGCTCACCATCACCTCCCTTTCTCTGCCTGGTCCTTCTCCAACAGGAGGGTAACACTGAGTCTTGCCTACAGCCCAGGCTGGTCTGGAGATGGCTTTGTGTATGTGTGAGTCCCAGAAGCCAAGCTGACAGCCACCTCTGTGGTCAGGTCCTGCTGGGGGTCAATGATGGGGGTAAAGAGCTTCCAGTCCCTCAGACGTGCATGTTCTTTACTGCTGTGCTGCTTGCTCTTCTGGTAAAGAAGAAGAGATAACATTAAGCTGGGTCCGAAGTGCTGCTTTTTGCTATTTTCTTAGTGCATCAGCAGTTTCCTGAGGAAGCCCACTTCAAGGCCAAACTGACAGCCTGGGGAATGAGGATGCGGAGGGTGGAGACCGGGGCTCTGAAACCTGTCCTGCTGCATGTGGCAATAGAGCATCCACTGCAATAGCAGTGCCGGGCCCTGGGGTTCATCTGCAGTGTGGAGGATTGGTGTGGTGATCATCCTTATCAGTGCTCTAATCTCCCTCTCTAGGATGAGGTCCGTCCTCATGCCAAAGGCAGCAAAACCCTGACCATGTCCCCTCAGGATGCCCCCCTGCCCAAAGCTGTACATGTGTGTAAGGGTTTTGCTGGGTGTCCCTCAGTGGAGTACAGATTCCCCATCCTGTTTCCTTCTGGCCAAAATTTCTAGGAGCTGTTGCTATCTATGTATTTCTAAGACTGCTCTCCCCTTTTGACCACTGCTTGGCCTGGATTAGGTCATCTTCACAGACACCTCTGAATCTCTGCGTCCCTTTCTTCAGAAATATGTTTCAGTATCTGGGGTAAAATTTTCAGCTCTACAGAGCCAGGCAAATTATATGACACAGAATTGCCATCAGAGCTAGGAAAAGCATATCTTTATCTTAAAAAAATAATAAAAGGAAAAAAAAAACTTTTTGAGGAAAGGTCTTCATTAAAGAACATCAGGTTTCAGTTTAACAAAACACTGTAAAATGAAAGCAAGCCATGAATGCAGGTGATAGCCCTGGGAACATCCAGTGCCTATTTACGATGCTGGGACATATCTCCTGTACAGTCAGATTGTTGTTTTTCTTTACTGCTCCATCACACATTGTTGCATGTCTGAGATTCCTCACCAGTAACTGAGAAAAAGCTATTTACTTATGTTAAGTCCATTATTTTATGTACTGGAGGAAAAAAAAAAAATATGGCTTGTGTTGAAGTCTCTTTGGGAAGAAAGTAAGACCTTTACATTGGTTTAATGGGGGTAGTTTTGATAACTTAAACCCCATACATAAGTTGAAACATCTTGACATTCATCTGAAACATGATAGCACTTAGTTTATGCTTTTCTTCAGTTTAGAATATTTGCACTATGTTCTTGGCTTTATATGCTCTGGGTTTGTTGTTGTTTTTTTTTTTTTTGTCTAATGAAAATGAAATTAAATTGTCTCTTCTGTATAGAAAAACTATAGGCTTCCAATCTAATCTGTTTGCTTAGTGACCATCCTGAATAAAACTTTCAGTACTTTATTCTTCCTGGTTATAATTATTCTCACTGAATATCCAGGATCGTATTTGCTCATGCAGCTGAATTACTGGTTGTGTCTGCGCTCTGTGGATTGAACTATGTGAAATAGCATTGTTTCAGCACCATGGATAGCAGAACGCTAAATTAATATTATGGCTGCCTAACAAAATGACTTTGATGTAAGGTTCCAATATACTTATTTTGTTACAGCCCATAATACTAGTTTAGCATTCTGTTATTCACAGTGCTGAGACGTATTGATGGACTTATTAAGAGTACAGCTGTGGAGTTCATGCTGAGGTAGAGTCAGACAGATGAAGGCAAATTTCAATCCGAGTTGTAAGGTGGAGCAAATGGCAGAGCCAGTGATTTCAGTCTTGGTTATCAACATGTTCCCAACTCCATCATTTTTTAGCACAGTGCAAGGTCAGATCCCGCCTCAGGAAAACCTGCAGTACTTTGCCTAGGCTGCAAACCGCGTGTCTGAACAAGACATATTTTTTAAAAGAGGATAAAAAAAGGTACCTGTTGGTCACAAAATTGGATTTTTTGTTTAAGGAAAGATTTTCCTGAAAGGTCAGGAAAATGGCTAACTGGATGATGATGCCTACTAACAACAAAATGCAAGAAAACAAGATCCCAGAGCTCTTTAACCTGATCTCTTTAAAATCTGTCAGAGACCTGACAGGGCCAGACTTTCTCAGAGGCACTGCAGACTCCACTTCTGCTGTCTCTGGCTGTCTAAATAGCAGAACCATTGCCAGGCTATAAGATAAGGAGGTGCCTTTCATCTGGGCTTCTTCTAGAGTCCAGCCAGAACTATGGTGCTTTGCAGACAAGGAAACTGCCTCTGAGATACTCTGCAGAAACCATCATGGTCCAGCTAAGGGGTGGACCATAAGAAATTTGTCACTCCCTGGCTTGGTGTATGTGTTTGGAGGCTGCTGACCATCCCAAAGCTGTAGCCAGGCTGGCGGCAGCGATGCTGGCCCAGCCAGGGCACAAGAGGATGCAGGGCAGGAGCCACAGGAAGCAGTGGTCCCATTCCACATGGCACCTCTGTTTTTAACAGTTTCAAAGTTACATATAGCTGCAAGGATGAGAAATAAAATTGACCAGAAATACCAAAAGGACCAGTATTTCATTAAGGGGGATAGATTTATTGACTGTCTAGACTGAAGTTAGTTTTGTATTCACACTTTAAAAATTTTAATTAAGTTTAGGGTTTATGCTTATACTGTCTAGCCATTCCCTGGTTAGTTTTATGAAAACATTAACCTTGACACTTTGACAACTTTTTACCTTTCATTTAGTCTCTCATTTAAAATTGTTTTCATTGTCTGTGGTTTAGCGATTCCCTTGGTCCACTTACACAACCCAAGGCCTTTGAAGAGTGACAGCTCAGCATGCCTGGTGGCAGTTCCCAGCACAGTGTTTAATTCTCAGTTCAAGCCAAGAAGTGGAGCTCTACCTCTGTGGTACTGCACCAGCAGGATGCTAGTTTTTGCAGGCAGGGGTGTGAAATTTGCCTCCAAGCTTGCACAACGCACTTGTGAGAACAACATGCTGGTGCCTTCACAGCTTGCAGGGCCCAGGGGTCAGCAGAAGATGTGGGGCCCTCCCTCCCCACGGTGCCTAGGGCAAGCTGCTCCTGTGGTCCCTCGTGTCATCATGTCCTGCACCTCCCAGTGCAGTCTGCCTCTCTGGAAGATGCTTCAGCTCCTGCACAGGAGGCCTTAAGCAGTTCCTGTTAACTTTCACCTTGTGCTGGGACAAAGCTGTGCAGTACGCGAAGATGCTCTAACAGTTCCATGCGTTGATCTGGGAAGTCCAAGTTCAGCATTGCTATCTCAGAGAAATACCCAAAATCACCTAAGAACTTAACACAAGACATGCTTAAATCATTTCTGCTCCAGTTTTCTAAGGCTATTTAGGCAGAAACGTATGCAAGCTATGTGGGTTTATAGTGATGTGGGTGGGTGCTGTGAAAGTGATGCTGAATCTTTCCATGGCTCATGCCACTTAAATACTTCTTGAAAGTCCGAACCTTTAAGTTTTACTGAGGTATTTCTTCTCAAGTGTTTTTCACTGCAAAGCTGTCATGGTTATTGACTCATTTGAGTTCACAGGGTGCTGAGGCAGGGCATCTGGGTGTCAATGGCAAAACTTTGATAGACAAGCAGGGAGAGAGAGGAGTTGTAAATATGTTTCCAGAGGGACAGGGTACTCACCAACTCTGCAACCATCTGAAGAAAGGAATAACCCTCACCCCTGCATCCTTTCACAACCTGCCTTAAGACTGCATTATGTTGAGGAATTGCCATTCTAATCCCACTGACTGAATGTGAGAAGCTGGTCTTCCAGTGTTGCTGGAAAAGGGGAAAATGAAGAGTCTTGATGTGGTGTGAAAAAAACAGAGGAAAAGCAGTAAGGTGGCATCACTCAGACCAGACTCCTGTGGGAGGCTGGAAATGTTGCTGGTAGGGGTTGCCCTCGGACAGAAATGGCTGCACAGAAGCTAGGAATGTAAACAGTGTGGTTGTGGCAACCTTTCCGGAAAAAGCTGCCTGCTTTTAGTCCTCCTGCTTCTCTTTCAACTATTCTCCAGCACGTTGATGACTGAATAAATCAAGTGCACCCTCTGGTTCCAGTTTTGGGAGTTCAAGATGAAAGCACAGAGTCACTTGCTTTTACCGAAGGTAACTTTCTAACTCAAGTGTGAATCAGAAGCTAGGAAGAATGATGACATTTTACAAAGTTAGGGCTACCTAAAAATGTGAAAGATTCTGTCTCATGTAAGGCTGAGGGGAAAAGAAGGTTGGGACTGCATTTTTAATATTGTTTGGGAATCCAGGTCGCCAAGAAAGGCGATGCACATCCTTGTGAGCATGAGGGAGTGCTGGGGAGAGTGCATGACCCCGTGTTGCTGTCTCCCTCCTGGAAATGGTGACATGTTTATAGCAGGAACACAGTTCCAGTTCCCAGGGTGGGGAGAGGCAATGGGGACCTGAGGAACCAACCAAACACCACTTTTAGAAATCTTCACTCCTGAATAGCAAATACATTTCTCTTTTTGCATAAAGTAAGCACTTGAGGATTAACTAAGAAATAACAAACGTGAGATTTTGGTACTGGAATTAGGATTTAGAGGAATCTGGTGAAGCAAGTAGCGTATAGGGCTTGAGATAAAATAGGCATGCCAGTGAAATTCATAATAAGGGAAACACCCTTGGGAATCCCCAAATGGAAACCCTCATTGATTTCTTCTGACACTGAGAAAGAAAAAGCCAGGTCAACAGATTGATAAACACTGTGTGAGGGGACAAAAGGAAATTACCATCAGGTGATAGTCTGAAATCCAAAGGATTCAGGAGAAAGAGATGTGTCTAAGCTTGTTTGTTTATAGCTGTTACAGCTGAACTTTACAAGCATGATGTTATTCCCTAAGGACACAACTGTATCAATAATTCCAACAATACATTTTAAAAGAAAGGGGGGAAAACAAGGCAGAAGAACAGATTACACTGAGGTATCAATAAATTATTTGCTCTGCCATGCAAAAGAAGGAGAAACTTGCCTATAAGCATCTTGATGAATTCCACAGTATCCTGAGGTAATGCCCTGTATCAGAAATGCAAATATTTTCTTTAAATTAATATCCTTTTTTTAATTATTCCAAAGATTAGTGGTACTGATTTACCACTAACAATTTATTATTTATTAACAGTTTATTAATATTATAGAAATCTAATCTGTTTTCTCATATCAGATCCTTTTCTCACTTCACCTGTACTAGATTGCAGGATTTGGCCCAGCAATGCATCTTTTCAACACATTTGACCCTCACTGCTGAGAATATTGATTTTGTTTTAAAGGACCTGGCTTGGCATTTAAGTCTCTGGTATCTGATTCACATCTCTGACACAAACTTTATGTATGATCTTGAATAGAGAGCTTAATTTTTTATGCCTCATTTGCCTCTGTAAAAGATGACTTTTGGGAAGAGAGTTCCCGAACTTCATCCTCTTAATAACTGCAATCCTTCTTCTAGTTCCCAGGGTGGATGTGTTTGTGCTATGTTTGCATCCAGTATCTTTATGTCAATATCTCTATTAAATTAAATAGTTCTTTTCCTCTCTGGGTATTTAGTTCATGGATACCTTACAGATTGCAATTTTCTCCTTTCAGTCTGTGTTTTGCTGTGCAAAGACAAGTTTTTTAGCTTTCTGTCATGCAAAAATGCTCCCCTGATCACCGCCATAAGCCCCTCCATGCCTCTCTTTCTGTGTGAGTTCTTGTGTGCAGTATCCAGATGGGATATCTCCAGTGTTTTGTATACAAAGTCCCAGCAAGAAATTTTGCAGAAATGCTTGTTCTCTCAAAAATGCAGGAATCTTTCTGAGCCTTTTCATTCATAAAAATGCACTGGACAAAGAGACATGCACTTGTGGTATCCCAAAACCATTTCTGTCACTCTGCCCTCTACCCCCCAACACACAAGAAGGTCTGGCTGAAAAGTCGGCATTTCCTGGGGGAAAGCCTGTCTGAGTAAAGTATAAAATCAAACAATATGGCAATGAAAAAGAAAAAAAAAAAGGGGGGGGAAGGGGGAAGCAGCTGTGTTTTAATAAGAGTGTTAAACAAGAAGATGCTTGAGACCACTTTGTGGGTTGGGCATGGGGCACCATGACTGTTACTCTCCTCTGGATCTCCAGCCCTTCTGTCCCTGTCTACCCATATATTGCCCTCTCATAGCTACTGGCTGAATGAAGAGCACCTGACAGAGGCAAAACTAGCTTGGGGTCGTGCAGCTGGCAGGAGCAGCCCTTCATGGCATCCCAGCAGTAGTCACAAGAGTGCGCACATGAAAGGAGGCTGCTGCTGCTGCTGCTGCCAAAGAGGAGCCATGATGAAGGTTCAGCTGGTCAAAGTGCTGCCCTTCTACAGGGCTCTAGGTAGGTGTATTGAGTTACCTCAGTAGTGTGACCATGCTGTGTTGTCAGGGGGAAACCACAGGTGATGCATTTAAATGTAATTAATGGAACAGCATGTAGTAGTTCTGGTCTGGAACAAACAGGATTTTCTCAAGTTCCTGAGAGACAGGTATGGCTCACCGTGCTCTTGTGGTGTGGAGCTGGGGTAAAGGGGAAGCACTAGGGACAGGACTTGTCAAATGGGGTGTGTGGATATGGCTGGTATTTCTGGGATTTAACTGATGATGTCCTTCATTTACAAAATGTAACAGCTGTTAATAAGTGTGAACCGTCTTCCCTTGTGCAAAATTGTTCCATTAGATAATACTTTGTAGTGACTGCTACTTTTTATTTTTTCTAAAATCTTTTTTACACTTACAGTCCTTGATCTGACCTGTTTTAGACTTTAAGTCATAAGTATTGTGTTTCCAGATTGAAGTCTTTTGTTGTGTTGCTCCTCATTTCTAGTGCCAAGATCACAGTCAAAAGGGAGTCACCAATGAAGATTTCTCTGTGCAGCTAAGCAAACAGCTCATGAAGAAAACTCTAAATGAAACAGGTCAGTTATATATATCTGTAGTTTTCTTCTCCAGACTTGGGAGGTATTTTTTTATGAAATAATACAAAGATTTTTTTTTCTTTTTTTAAGAGTTACTTGTGGAAAATGCTGTCTAGAAACGTGGGTGGGTATTTTTTTCATTTTTTTCCTCCTCACCCCCACCCGACCCCAGTGACATTGACTAGAAATGAGGTGGATCCAAACACTCTTAAGGTCGAAAAAAATATAATGTGAATGAGATGAGGCTCTGGGGTAACTTGTCTTTGGTTTCCTCCTAACTTAAGAGGTACCCATAGCTTTCTTTTTTTGGGGATGATTTAAAGTATAGTTCCAAACTGGCTGCTAAAAGTTATCTGTTTTTAAAAGTGCCTCTGTGCATCTAATTTCTGTAGAGCAATTCTCTTTTGATCTCTGTGTGTTTATTTAAGTAGTGTGTCTCTCAGCATGGCTTTAGTACTTTGCAGTATCATGTGCTAATTGTTTGCAAATGCCTGCGAATAGCTCCTTTTTTTTTTTTTTTTTCAGAGACGTTTGTTGGGTTGCCATTTTGCAGCCTAGAAAAGAAAGCTCAGGTGCACTCTGACTTTTTCTGATTTGTGACTTGTTTCAGACTCAGTGGTGTCTTTCCTCGATCTATATAATCATCTGACAAAAGCAATATTGAGAAAATGCTCAAATTCCTGCATTTTTTTAATATAAAGCATCGGTATCTTTTGTGTGTATGTGTGTTTGTCTGGTATGTCCCTTATTGAGGTCTGATCTAAAAAGTTCTCCTAGGTGTGGATCACGTCTAGTGATGTGTTAGAACAAATCACGTTCTGAGCCATCAGAGTTAATGGAATTAACCTGGGAAAGGTTTTATCCTGCTTTAAAGTCTCTGGATTAAAAACGTTTGCCTCTTCGGGAGGACATCTGAGTTGCCTGGTTTTTTTAGTAATGCTTTATTACTGTTAGTCTCACTACTAATCAGATTGTTCTTCAGTACTTAGATACATCTTTGTGCTAACATTAAATAAGCAAAACCCACCTGGAACCACAGCATAATATTTTGCTTTCTGGAGCCTACTCTAGATGATGATCCTGGGTATCTGCACTCCCAAGTATCTAATACCAGCATACTGTTTCACAGGGTGAACCTCTCTGACCACAATTAGAACAAAACAGTACTTTGTGCTTGAATAAGAACACTACTCTCCTGTGGCAGTAGCTTATATAAATTATGTTGCTGGGTTCTCTTTTCATGGCATCAGCTGTTTCTCCTTCTTCTAACAGAATAAAGGTCAGAAAATGCTGATTCTAACTGCAACTGTGAACAAACATTTCAGCTTCCTATTTTGAAGAAACCTCTCTTCACAAAGTCAAAATCGAGGCCAAAATCACTCAGCAAAGAGCAGTTATCTAAAGTCTTGGCCCATTGTTCTTCTCTTTTCCAGGCCAAGCAATTCTTTGTTACTGAATTATTTACTGAGGAGGGGAACCATCTTTAATCATCAGAGGAGCATTAGAATCCAACAAGACTTTGAATACATATTTAAAATGTTTACTAGTTTTTGTGAGCATATTCATTTAAAGCCTCTAGAGACTGAGCTTTTCATTACAGCCTCAAATGAGGTTTACCCTCACTGTTTTTTAACTTTCCAGACTGTAAAGTGTCTTGGCTTTTTGTTCTGCCCTGAGTGTGTGGCCTTTTGTTTTTTGCTTGAGGAATCAGAAGTGAGATGTTTTCTGTATTGCAAGATTCCATTATGTGGACATGGTGTATGTGATATTATGGGTTCTAATTTCTCTGTGTTGGGTGGAGAGGGGAGAAATTCCATTGAAACAATGCCTTTTCTCCTGAAGACTATGATGTGGTGGTTGCAGTGTTTTTTTGGAATATTACCCTGTTGTGCTTGAGAAGCATTTAATAGCACTACGCTGGATGTCTTGCTCATTAAATCTCTCTGGTAGCTCTGATTGCATCAGGAGTGGGATAAGTAAACTGCACTAATGCTTCCTTGTAGCTATTAGCATTTCAAAAACTTAGCCTTTAAACAGTTCCTTCACCTTTCCTCAAGATTTTCAGTCTCATCTTTTGGATTACTTCTCAGAATGAAACACAATGAAATATTTATTAGGCTTTCTGGGAAAACTCTGGAGGCAGGATTTATTAATAGTGAAAATTCATTATTGATGCTGCTGTTCTCAACTGATAAGCAGTTTTATGCCTGCATATATTTTAATTTAACTTTTTTAAAAGATGGCATAGATTGCAGCTTCTCACCATCAAAAAACTTTCCCTGGCTCCTGAGCTGGTAGGAGACTGAATCCTCTGTGTTCAGGCTTAAAAGCTGAACCTCCTGACCTGTGTCTATAAACTCAGCTCTGCTTGTATAAACTAGGGCAAAACAATTTCTTGTTCATGTCTGATTTTCATGTGTTTTTCCCAAGGCTACTTTCAATTGTCCAAAACTGCCTTATCTATTGATGGTGAGCATCTTTGTACCAATGCTTCACAAATGTATTTGTATCCCCTTTGCCCTGACATGGACTTCCCTTTGTCCTGGTACAGCAGTCCATGATCCAGCACTTTCATGAGCCTGTGATATAACTGAGATTGGGGTCATTATGATGGGATGGTGGAAATGGATCAGTTTTGTTATTCCTGGGATGGTGGGCTGAGCTGCACTTGTACAGGAAAACATCTAGCTCCCTTTCAGATCTTTTCTGAACTGCTAACCTTAATTTCATGTTCTTAACATGCACCTGAAACATGTGTGGCTAAAGGGATGTTTTTAGAGAAAATGATGTAAACCCAACCCTTGCTGATGGTCAGAAACTAAGTGGCACCTTAATGACTCTCTCTGGACTGTAGGGCTCAGGGTCTACAGTTGATGTAGTAGGGATTGAGGCATTCATATATAACATTCTCTGTGTGAATGAATAACATAGTCATCAAACATATTGATGTTAAATCCTTTAAAATCAGTGATCCTCTGTATATGATAGTATTTCAATACAAATTGCTGTGTTGTATTTAAATGCATTAAATAGATCCCATATAAAACTCAATGTTCTGACTCTGAAGCATTTTAAATCCGTGTTCCTGTAACACCTGACTCCCAGTGCTCCATCAGCAGCGTGATCTGAGCAGGCTGCCCCCTCCTATACTCTGCAAAGGGATGAGGGAGTGAGCACAGACCCGATCCTCCTGAAATCTACCTGTCCATCCTGGGAAGAGAAAAAAGCAGCACAATGTATAATAATATTGCAGGAGCGTAAGCCAAACCCTGGTCTTTCCTTCTGCTTTTTTTCCCCCCCCAAGTAATATCAGTTTTCTTGTTGTTCCTAAATTACCTAGAAAATAAACTTCACTCTAGGGGCAGCCACAGAACCCCTTTAAAAAGCATAGACTGTAAAACATATCCTGCCTGGGTTTCATTAAAGATACACTTTGACAGCCTCCCTGCCCCTCGCCCTCCTTCAACAGAACCTTTTCTGTTCTGGGTGGGCTGGAAGCATGTACTTGCTAACTACAGCTGTTAAAAACCAACTCATTGTGCAGTTGTTGGAGTTCTGGTACATACAGTCAGCTCACCTCACTACCTTAAGGGGGGAAATTTACTTGTTGAAATGAAATGTTCTTTTCTGTCCCAAAATGGCTAATGGGCAAAACCACAGTTTATTTCTTTGAGAAAGAGCTTGTTACAGTAGCTGAACTTTCAATAAGGAGAGTGATGTGAGGTTTGCCTTCTGTACAGGATGCCTGTGTTCCAAATCCTTGTTCTGTCTTGATGTTTGCTACCTGGCTAACTTAAAATCTTTGCTTTCATTTATTCATTTATTTAAATATGTCTGAAAGCCATAGGGTTGGCTGGAACCCAGAGGTCTTCATGCAACCTCCTCTGCTTTGGTGAGGGGATAGGACATCTCTTAGTAATTACCTCTGGGACTGCAAAAGACCAAAGCCTTTCTCTCTTATTAATGTCCAGATCTGTTTTGGCCTCTTCTGTCACTTCATATTTGATTAGAATTTTAGAGAAAATACGACTTTGCAGCTATAGTTATCATCTGACTACATCAGAATAATTTCTGAACCTTGTCATCAAATTTTTCTGACCCTTATTGGGGAACAGTTCTTTTCAAGCTGCTGCAGTAAGTATCCCCTTCCCTGGGCAAATAAATATCTCTCTAAATGTTTTTTATGCTGACTGTGCCCCAAAACTACAGAGTTAAGCTTAAGTCATAGTGACAAGAAATTCCCTGCTTTTGCTATGTTCCTCCAAGCACTGCCAGGCCTGGCTGTTTGCAAGTCTAATTGGTGATCTGAGCCCATCAAGGTCCACCCACCCATGCTGGGAGGCTTTAGCAGCCAGGGTGTCCAAGGAATCAGTGTCTTGGAGCTGCTATTGTTGCTTGTTGAGTTGACTGAGACAAGCTAATACCATATAAATGAGATAAGGTCTTAGATTATTGCAGGCTGAAAGTAAAACTGCTTGTGGCTGAAAATTAGGTGTATCTTTCTATCTTCAATTTTATTTTATTTTTTAAGTCTGTATACTGTTTTCCTTGCACCCATTAGCCTACTCTATAAATGATATCAAGAGCCCTTATGTTTTCCATCAGGTTACCAGTTGTGAATTAAGTATTTTTAGACCTGAAACTTTCCTGGTGTCTTTCACATCTCCTTTGCTGGTTATTATAAAACCTGTAAGCAGAGGTAACAAAATTGCTTTGAGGAAAATAAGTGTCAATCACTTCAACCAAAATAATCCAGTGCATTCACTTTATTCCATTTTCTTTAGGAAAAAATCAAAGAAAATAGCTTCGACTGATTCCTTCACTGTCCGTGTGTGGTTTGCCTGTGCTAGAAGGTGGGTGGATGAGCAAAAGTAGATCAAAAGTATCTTTATTTTCTGTTTCCAGACATTTGATTGCAGTATGGAGTGTAAGTAATTGAGGAAAAAGTGATATTCTGCTGCATTAATCTGTGTTAATCTTCTTTGTCCTGTGTAGGGCACTGAACCTCAAGGAAAGAAGGAAATACTTTCATGCATCTCACCAAGTCATGGTGAAATCTTAAGGAACATTTTACTAACTAAATATAGGGTTTTTTTGTCATTTGGCAGCCATCAAACAGCCTGTTCTTGCAAGGGTGAAACCTCTAGCAAGACAGCCAAGCAGTGAGCACGGAATCTTATTTGTGCCAGGAATTAAATTTGCAGGTCAAAGTCAGGTCTTGCACACTAGGCTTGGATGAAAGTCAGTCTTTCAGAGACTAAGTTGACTTATACCCAGGAACCAATGCCTGCAACAGGGCATAGGGCTTGTGCTAAATGAATTGTTGGAGGCCCAACTCATAAGCCAAAGAACACTTGCCAGCAGGAGGCTTAAGCCTTTGTTACTAGCAGTGTGAAGCATAAAATTCCTCTAGGCCTGCAAGCTGCCTTCCCCAAAGCACAGATCGGGTGGTTTGTGGTTTTGTTTGTTTCTGTGTGTGTGTGGTCTAGTTCACGATTTAAGGAGCAAAAGATGAGTTTCCTGAAAGAATTGTTAAGCTGTGGAACATTCTTTTTGAGGTAGATACTGGAAGCTCCTTAAGTCTGTAATAAGTATGGAAGGTGATAGGTATGTAGTGCCTCCAAAGGCGCACAGTATTGCATCTTCTGGCTCTGCTGTACTAAGTACATTTCTCACTAAAAGTAGCAGGAAGGCCACCAGGAGCAGGAATGCTTTTCTGCTTACCAAACCTGGGGTCCTGCTGCTGAAGAAAATTGCCATTCCTCTTGCAAAAGTGTCTTTGCCTTAGTTAGCTACTGAAAATTTTTCTTCCCACTGCTGGGAATTTGTTCCAGAACCTGTCTCCTTGGGTGGCTGACTTATCATGGTGGAAGACTTCTTATTTCTAGCCTCAATATATTAATGGCCAGTTTGTAACCCTTTGACTAAATCAGGTAGATGACACAAAACCATAAGTAGAAAAATGTTTTTATATTAGAACATAACAATTCTATACAATGAATAATTGCCTATCATAAATAAGTAACCAATTTCAATTCAGTCTGAATGACAATCTATCTTGGGATATCATATAAAACTTTTACAAAAGATTGTCTGAATGCAGTCCCTCTTCAAAGAGTATCTTTCCTGGTTTCTAATGCTGCTGGTTCAGTATTACTGCTTATGCTTACTACCCCATTTCACAACGTCCTTCACTTGAGTTTGGTGCCTTGCCTACAGCAAGGGAATTGCTGAGGGGCTCATTTACTTTTTTATGACTTGGCAGAACTAGAGGAATACAAAGCCCAAGCAAAAAAGATAATGTTACAGTTTGGTCACCTAAGGAACCTACAGTATTACAAACTTTAATATAAATAGATCTTTAAAATTGAAGAAGGGATTTTTGAAAGACGGGTCAGATGTTTCAAAGAAAACTGGCTCCAGGTGAAGAATAAGGAATGTGTTCATTTGGAACACGTTGAGGCTTGAAACACACTGGTCTCCCTACATGTGAGTCATCCTATGGATATGATAATGTCCAGAGATATTGAAACATACATAGAAGGGACATCAGATGGCATGAGAAGCAGCATCAAACAATAGAGGCAGAGTGAAAGAATAATGAACACTAAGATTAATATTTCAGCAGTCTATTTAAAACCATGTTATTAAAGTGCTTGAGGCGTTAAATTTTCTGGGTTCACTAGCGTGGGAAATCAGTTTCTTTTAAACACTGTGCAGTCTTGGAGAACTTGCAGAAGTTTTCAACCAAGCTAATGCATTATGCATCTGAATTGGACAGAAGAAAAGTATAAATCCTACGTATAATAAAAATTGATGGAGGAGTAGAAATGCTTGGAGTTTAAATATAAAATATGAAGAACATCCAAGAAGATTAAATTGTGTGAAGAAAGAACAGTGAAGACAAAGAAAACCTTACAAATAAGAACTGGGATTCTCATCACAATATTACTTAAGAATATTTAAGATGCACTTCTCCCACTGGTTAAAGTTAATCTGCAAGGTAAAAGCTAAATCATCAACTTGCAGGAAACAGTCAGTGGTTTGGCAATTCTAGTCCATGTTGTTGATAAACAGTGAGGTATATATCGTGGCCTCTCAAGTGAAGTGTGAATGCTAATACCCTCTGCACAGGATTGCCTGCTGCGGAAGGGAATAGGCTTCTGGAGGTATGAGCTACAGTCTGCCCCACATCCTAGTAGAAACCGCTTTCCATCTTCCCTGTTCCCAACGTGAAAGGACATGGGAATGGCAGTTATTACAATGCATGCTGACCTCTGACCTGACTTCTTAAAAAGCTTATTTATACAAGTGCTGGAGCAGAGATGTGATGCATTCATTAAATGTGGAAAACAAAACTGTGTTAGAAAAAGCCTCTTGCTGTTGGTACAAACTGGTTCTCACTGATAAACAAAAAGGACTTTATTCATCCATCTTTTTTAAGATTTGGTATCAGGGAACAGTATGATTTCTTAAGGCTCCTTTAAATGTTGTCTGAGTGTGTGTAGTACTTTATGGTTTATTGTGTAACTCCAGAACAGAAAAACCTTGGCCTCTACTGTCTTCATTCCTTTCCTTTTCCCCTCCCTCCTTATTCCCCATTGTTCTTGTGTCAGCTGGGATAGAGTTAATTTTCTTCTCAGTAGCTGGTACGGTGTTGTGTTTTGGATTTAGTATGAGAATAATCTTGATGACACACTGATGTTTCAGTTCTTGTGAGCAGGTGCACAAGAAGCCGGGAGGGAGCAAAGCCAGGACAGTGTACCCAAACTAGCCAAAGGGATATTCCATACCATAGAACATCATGCTTAGTATTTAAAGCTGGGGGGAGAAGAAGGAAGGGGGGAGGGGGGGTGTTTGGAGTTATGGAGTTTGTCTTCCCAAGTAGCTGTTATGTGTGATGGAGCCCTGCTTCCTTGCAGATGGCTGAACACCTGCCTACTGATGGGAAGTAGCGAATTAATTCCTTGTTTTACTTTGCTTGTGTGCACGGCTTTTGCTTTACCCTTTAAACTGTCTTCGTCTCAACCAACAAGTTTTCTCACTTGTACTCTTCAGATTCTCCTTCCCATCCCACCAGGGGTGAACAAGTAGCTGTGTGGTGCTTAGTTGCTGGCTGGGGTTAAATTGTGACACCCACCCTGCCAAGAAAAGGAATGAAACAACTTTCTCTCTTCCAGTTAAGTAAAACAGCCTCCTCAAAGACACAGACAAAAAGCAACCCAATAAACACATAAAACCTGTATTTAGTGTTTCATAGGTTTTAGAAGAAACTTTTGCCTTACAGAAGTGTGTTAACTTTAACCTGTTTGCAGTGTTCACAGCAGAGGTTTAAGTTTGATTGCCAGGTATCAGAGCTGGAAATAAATGGGGGGGGGGGGGGGAAAATCCATGTTGTAGTATTTGAAGACCATGAACGTGTCTGTTGAGGGCTCTTTCAGTGTAGCAGAGCATGTGTGCTGTAAGGCTTTAGATAACTATGTTTTAATGCCTTCACACTGTCAATAATAGTGAATTCTGTGCAAGTCATGACCTCAAAGTCACTGAATGTTTTCCTTTCAACCTCCTTGTCCTCTCTGTAGCATGAAAGGGGATGTGGAGGGGAGAGAAGTGAAAGACTAAAAATGTTAGCTAGGAACTAAAGCCGGGTGGCTCCGTAAGCACAGAGTTCAGCAAGGAAAGGTTAAACAGCCTCTGCTTTTCTCTAGTAGTTCAGCGCTGGTGCCTGGAGCCCTGCTTCAGCACAAATCTGCATGGGAGCACTGTGGTGACAGCATGTGGTGCCCCTGATAGATCTCCCCTACAAAGACAGCTGCTGCCTTTATTTTGCAAGTTCCCACACTGATGAGAGATGGTTCAGGCAGCCAAAACCCAGGTTTTCTTGGGTTGGCACTGAATTGGAGTGGTTGTTGCCTGGGCTCTGTGTGTATGGGCAAGCTTTCTCAAGGAGAGCTGGAAACAAAGTCATAGTCTTAGTTGTGATGTTCTGTGATGAGGTGTCTTCAGGTTTTCCAATTGCTATGTCTGCTGGCCAGATGGCCCATTTGAAGCCACCTTGTCCAAGTGATACCTCCTTACTGTCAGCACTTGCCTTCTTTCTGAACTTCTTAAATATAGCCCTAGAGTCATAACCTGTCTTTAATTTCTGAACACATTATAGTTATTATTCACCTTGCAGTTAATCCTCTGACGCAGGATTTTCTCAGAGTGTGAATCTTTTTTGAGTCCCCCTTATGGAATTGTTCAAAGCTTTTTTGCTGATCTTTTTTTCTTTATCAGTGAACTTTGTTTCATAAACTTGTCAAGGTCTGATTGTGGAACAAAACGTTAGCCATCATAACAGCTGTGCTACTACGGTTTTTGTAGCCTAATTGAAATCAAGCTCCAACCAGAGCCTGTTTGGGTTGAACACTCCTGTGTAATCTCATAGCAAAACAATGGATTCATTAACGAGTGACTGGAGTGTCACTGAACAGGACTTGTTTTGGTGCCACAATGGATCAGGTTGTTTTGTGTTTGATCAGCCCACATAAAGCCAATGTGGGGTTTACAGTCATGATGGGTTGGTATGTGGGTGGGACTGCTCTCCCCCCTGGGCCCCAGGGCCAGGTTGGACCATGAGGGAGCTCCTTCACCTTCCACGTAGGAGTCTCCTCTCAGAAGGAACTGCAGTGATCACATCATCTCTCCTCTTGACTTATGGGTAAGACGTAGCAAAGGTATGCATCTGGAAACCAGGCCAGTAGGATAAACTTGTTTCATGCTGAAGCTGTGGCTTAAGTCTGGTAATCCATTTATCTGTGTGCTTAATGTCTTTTGTTAGAATAGAGCATGAAGATCCATTAGTATTTGGATTACACCAGTGCCAAATTATGGAATACTCAAAGGTATTTGAGGGCTGCAATATTCATAAATCTCCCTTTCTTGCCTTTAGCCTTCTTTTTTGCCTAACTTTTGCTCTTTGGTGCAATGATCCAAAGACTTGGGACAGTGTGTCTGTCTGGAACTGAGCAGCATGTGGCTTTTGGCAGTTCCTCTCATACATTGTCACCTGCATAAACTGCAGCCTGGATTATGACAGCAGGGAAACTGCAGGTGTGACAGGTTAGGTGTAATCTTGACATTTGTACAAGAATTGTCATGGTTTAACAGCAGCCACGGGAAGTACCATGCAGCTGCTTGCTTCCACCAACGCTGCCTGGTGCGATGGGGAAGAGAACTGAAAAAAGGCAAAACTCATGCGTTGAGATAAGAATAGTTTAATAATTGAAATATAATAATAAAAATTGTAATGGAAAGGAGTCTGTCCCAGCCAGTGCTCAAGCAGCAGATGGCAGCTCCTGGCCAACTCTCCCCAGTTGATATACTGAGCATGATGTTCTGTGGTATGGAATATCCCTTTAGCTAGTTCAGGCCAGCTCTCCTGGCTCTGCTCCCTCCCAGTTTCTTGTGCACCTGCTCACTGGCAAAGCATGGGAAACTGAAAAGTGCTTGACTTATTATAAACATTACTTAGCAACAACTAAAAGGTCAGTGTGTTAATCGCCATTATTCTCATACTAAATCCAAAACATAGCACTGTACCAGCTACTGAGAAGAAAATCTAACTCTTCCAGCTGAAGCTGGGACAGAAATCTACACTGTAATTTAAATTGAGGCAGGAATCCCCCAGCCTTTATACAACCTCTATTCCCACCTGAAGAGCTCCAGGTCTAAAAATGGCAAGATGGAGACTGTCAGTGTGGAGTTACATAGTGACTCTATTGTTAAAAATATACCCAGGGTGGGTTGTGGGCACTTCTGAAGATGCCTGATGTGTACAGTCTTAAATGCCTGTTTATCCCTTGTGCAGGCTGGGATTTCTCCTGTGGTAGATCATTACATTAAATATCCAGGGACCTGGGTAAAAGCTTAAAGGGGAAAGGGGCAGAACAGTGAAAATGCCCAAGTAGGTTTGCTAGATGGAAAGTTATTACCTGTACATATATGGGTTGTAAAGTTTTACATAGCCAGAAATAGATGGTCCATCTTAAATTGCTTATCGATACATGCTTTCTGTCCATGTACGAGTGCCCATGGGGGATCTGGGTTCCTGATCCTACTCTGTGTAATTTATTATGCAACGCTGAATACTTTCTGTACTACCTATATTCACTTTGATGTTTCTGGGCAGGAAATCATCCAGGATGTTATTTTCCCTTGTCTATTAACTTCTTTGCCTCAAAGTGTTGATAATTTAAAAACGGAGGTTTGAGGGGACTTGTGATTAAGTGGTTTTGTCAGAGGTTGCAGGACTAGACTGTTCCAAGTCCTAAACAAAATCTATAGCAGGGAACAAACACATACCACTTACACTTATGGTAGGGATAAATCTAAAACAAGTACACTGAAATTAAATAATGTAAAAGTAATAAAGAGGTCTTCATTCTCAAAATTCTCCAAATATATCTGATGTTTATAGTGCGGTGCTGTATTTTGACAAATAAGAAAAAGCTTATGGAATATTTGGTTTGTGAAAGACCACTTCAAAGGTACTAGGCAACAGTAACTTTATGTATCGATAAATACTTAGTTTTTTAAGAGACCTTGAGAGCTGTTGTAGGCTATGAAAACATTAGTTGCTGTCCAGAAGAACAATATTGGATTCTGTAAAATGTGCAACATAAAACCCTCAGAGTAATAAACAACATAATAAAAACTGTTGGTGTTGTAATTGTTTAAAAGATGCCCTCGAACCTGAAGCTGAGACCATGTAGTTCAAATAATGACTGAAGATGTAAGAAACGTGTGCTGGGTTCTCTCCTTGCCTGTGCGTTTTCCATGTGATCTGTCTCTGTGTACCTCAGCTCCCTGAACACTGACTTGGATGTCCAGCTGAACTGCTGCTTCCTGAGGTGACCATCTGACAAACAAGTGTGTGCATGCTTTTTACTCCACTCTTGCAAGAGGTTAAAAGCATCAGCTTCAACTGGAAAGATCAGGCTTTACACATTTTTTATTTTGCACGTGTGACAACTGATGACAGGTGCATGCAGCTCCACTGGCAAATGGGACCTGGTCAAGTAATGGTAACCTGTCTGGGTCCCAAAATGGGGACAATATTCCTTTCCCACTTTGTATTGCAGAGCACCCGTGGTCTGCAATGGGAGCCATATTATGCCTGAGACAAGTGTGTTTGAGTGGTTCTGGATAAAGGTTTATTTTCCTATTGAAGTAGTACTTAGTCATGTGAAATATTTTCTAACTTGAATTCAGCTTGCTATTAGTCACCACTCTGCGCGGTTCACTGGCTTCATGCCTGTGGCTACATCGCCCTGGCCAGAGGCAAAACAGGCCGCTGCGGCAGCTGGGGAAGCTCTCCATCAGCTCTTGTCTTTGCAGGGTTGCTGTTCCCATTGAAAGTCCTCTGCTTGCTCTCTGCTGGTGGTACCATACATGAGATGAAGCCACAGTTGTTAGGAGGTTATTGAAAGGAACTGTGTCGGAAGGGAGACCCAGGATTAAATTATCTGTGTAGGTGCAGGAGCCACTGGGAAAAAATGTTGCCTCTGACAGAGATGTAGCTGGGTTTGGGCAGAGGAAAGACCTTGCAATAACTCATATAACGTGTTGTCTTACCTTGTCATGGCCTAGTCACTGACTGGTAAAGAGGTATTAAACCATTTACTGTATTCTTTCCCCAGCCACGGATGATAGCTAGAAAACTTTAAAATCCCATTTGCCTCAACATTTTCCCCAAATAGTTATTGCCATTAAAATTTCCATGGCAATTGTAATTAAAATTGTAATTAAAAATACCATAGTTCACATATATATTGTATAATTTAATTTCTAGTCAATGACAAGCAGCTAAGCAGATTCTGGGTGTGCAAGAACAAGGTGGAAAAAGCAAGTTTTTAACCTCTTATTTAGGATGCTGTGGATATAAGTTAAGGATCTTCTCACTTTTTTGTGTGTTCCTGACTCATTGTCATTTAAAGCTGCCTGACAGAAATGCAAATGTTAGCCCCTGTTAAACATAAACTGGACTTGCGGTCAAGATAAATAGTAATTCAATGATTTCTGCTGATAACCTCTGCTGAGACAGACATGACAACAGTAAGAAGGCTTCTACCAGTTGTTCAAGCATCCTGTGAGCTTTTGTTCCCCCTCAGGTTGGCAGATTTTAATATTGTCCCTTGTCCTCCGCATCAAGGTTTAGGCAAAACTACTGACCTCAGCAGCAATGGTTTTCTTAGTTTCTTGTCATAGCAGGATGCGAGAGTAAAGTAGGAGGTTGCTCCAGGCTGGCTTGGGAGGAGGAAGCTTTTCAAGAACCCTTACATGAGACACCTTTCAACTCCTTACTCTGATGTGTGAATTGTGTCAGTGAGCTTCACTACAAAGGCTGAGTGTTAATTTTTTCCTCTGTTTGGAAAGACATGCTGTATGCTGTCTTTGCAGTCTGTGTGTCCGTAGGAAGGGTAGGAAAGCAACCAGTACAAGGTCCGAGAGCTGTGTTCAAACATAATGATTCAGGCTAAAAGCAAACGCAAAGTTCCCATTGCCAGGTCCCCCCAGGGGAGGGGAGCCTGTGTGGGAGAGGGCCCCAGGGATGTAGCGGAGAAAGGGGCAAGGGAGGAGAAGCGGAGGGGCTTGCAGGCTGGAAGTGTGTGTTTTAGGTATGTTGTTTCATTGTGCTTGAGAAGCACTTCTGCCTGGCTAAAAGGAGTGAGCTGTAGAGTGAGGAGCTGTGAATACATGAAGTTTAGACTAGCTGAGCTCATGTGTGCTTAAGGTAAGCTGTTGTTTTAATGTACACAGCAGTGGCCTTTATCAGGATGAAAAAGTTACAACCTAAAAGCAAATGGAGGTGGGATGCTTTCTGCAGAAATCCTGTGTTGTGGAGGCCCTTCAGGAGTTTCCTTCATGCAGGAGGGCTGTGCTGCTCACGGTGCTGCCGTCCTCTCTCTGTGAGCCGCAGCAGAGGCTGCTTACAACCCAGGAATGGTCTGTGGGGCCAAAGAGGCTCCCGCCACCAGACTGGTGGCAATTTGCACTGGGTATTGCCATCCTGCAGGACTTGGCAATTTAAACCTGTGAGTTCAGTGTTACTGTATGAGGGGCAAAATGTAACTGCTGGACCTAGTAAAATTAACTATCCAGATAAAAGGGCTGTGAAGTTAATATTATAGTTTGGGGAGTGAGTATTGTAGGTTATTCTCTTTATCCATGCTGCTGGCAGTACTTTTTTTTTTTTTTTTTTTAAATACTGGTTGGCAAGCATATTACTTGTCTTTTGAAAGAGGGGTTTCTAGGTAGGGACTTCAGCCAGTGTTTTAGAAGCAACCTAGCCTGTGATTCACCTCCAGACAAGTCCCAGTGGAAGGATCGATGTGCCTGAATAAGAGGGATGTAAACAGAGACACATGTATGAATTTATAGGGCATCCTCCTGCAAGTAATTTTTTGTTGATGTTGAAGAGATTAAAGAGAAACAATCCTACTTTTATTTTTTTAAATGAAGAAAATGTAACCGCTAGAGAACTGTGGTGTGTTTTGCTGGACATTTCCCTTTCCCTTGAACACTGAAACCAAGAGCCCCCCTGGCCATGTACAGGGAAACTATGCGTTTGCTGTCCTCTGGGAAACCTAGATTTGTGGGCTGAGAAGTAGCTCTCTCCTGTTGCTAGCAGTCTCATTAGCATTAGCTGGTTACAAATTTCAGCAGTGAGTTAGTGTGACAGTGGGTCAGCCTGCAGGAAGCAGGTCAGGGATGCTCAGTGCTCTGTCTGCAGGACCTTGTTTCAGAGAGAAGTGCATAGAGAGCTAGAAGGTTGAGAAGGCTGGCTGGGAACAGCTTTTTCACTGGTCCGTACTCTCCATCTGGTCTGGTGGTGTGAAGGGTGTGCTTTGGGTGAAATTGGTATTGGGAGAGGCAGGAGTGAGGTAGTGCATTGTTCTACTCATCTGCATTCATCCACCTGTTAGTGAAATAACAGTGCAGATATAAGAATGCAGCAGGTAGCTATGCAATCTCCTTCACGTCTGTTCAGAGATTATAGATTTATTTTTTTTTTTTGAAAGTGTCTTTGTCAGGTTCAACTACTGATGTGGATGTAAACGCAGGTGGTAGTTTGGAGTCCTGACTATTGTCTTTAAATGGCACCAACTTGCTGCAACATTTGCTACACAAACAATAGGGGAAGTACATCCATACATTCAAATATCAGCCTTTAGTCCAGAGCATGCCTGCATCTCTCTTGCCTTCTTCCAAAACACTCGTGAGGTATAGAGAACGGGAGAAAGAGAAAACATCCGTCTTGACTTGATACACTTTTCTGAATTTCTACTATTGTCTAAGGCATTACCCAGCAATGGATCATTGCTTCCTTGGGGCTCTTTCACTCCAGTGAATTCATAATATGAGGTTTGATGTGATGGAAAGGTCCATGCAGTTGGCACTGAGCCAGGGCATTTCCTCATGAAAGGTTTCATGATTCCGTCTGTTGTCATGGGGACACCATTTATTTTCTTTAGGTATGTTTTTGGGCAACATGCAATGTAAACAGGTATAGCTTTGGATGCTTAAAGTTAAAACAAACCGATCACAAAGCTACTTTCACTTGTTCTGCTCAGTAGCCTAAGGCATTATTTATTTTTCCATAATACAAGCTCTGGGCAAAAACTATCTATGGTTGTGACTCAAAATCTGGAGACCAAACAATTACTTCAGTAAAGATTTCAGTCTGGCATTTGACACACCACAAATTGCCCAGCATATATAATCCTATTAACTGGAGAGATGAGATCCTTTTATGCTTTGAATCAACAAACACTGCACACTAAATGCTGCATATGTCAGACAGCTAACTAAATAGGCACTGAGAATAGAATCTGATGGTTGGATACTTGACTCACTGAGGTAAATACGGATAATACCACATGTTCTGAAAATGCCAGAGTGAAATCTTGCTGCAGCTTTTTCCAGAGTGTCTCTAAATTTTATTTGGGTTTTATTGTTGTTGTTGGTTTTTCTTGCATAATTCTGGGCTTGCTTGCCTAGAGAGTTCTCATTAATTTTTTTTCATGTCACAGTATTAGCAACCTTATCCCATTTGCTAAATTAAAGCAAAAATATCTACCTGTCCTGTGTTTTCCACCTCTTAAGTGAAATGAGACCCTGCTGCAGGACAATCTGGCAGGCTACAGAAAATAATACTCCTTTCAAAATTATAGTAAGCAAATACCATCAATTTACAGTAATGTCAAGTATACAGCACCTGGGGAATAACAACTGAGAGTGTCCCATGCAGTCTTTCTTCAATGCCTCTGTGCACATTTGTGTGATGGTCTTCAATTCATTGTGTGCTCACATAGTACTTTTTTTCAAAACTTGGTAAAAAAAAAAAAAATTGATAAAGATTTTCATGCATAATCTCCTAAGGATTTCAAAGTGGGTTTTATGTTTTGGGGTTGTGTGTGTGTTTTTTTTTTTTTAAACTAACTGAATATTTTCCATTTTGGCTAAGGAAATAACTGATACCAATGCAAAGTTGTCTGTACTTGGACAAGCTCTAGAAGGAGATGGCACGTTTCTCCTTCAGTTGTTGATTCCAGTCTTCTCTATCTTCTATAACAATTCAGAGTTCCCAAAGCCTCTTTTGGGACACATTTTATGCCACTGTTCCCCTGCCTCCATACAACTTGTGATCTTATTATTTTACAATTGATATTTGCAGGTTTCAGAAGTTAAAATGAGCCCTTGGACTCATTCTTATTTTTAGCAATGTTGTCCTCCTGTGAAGAGCAAACACTTGTAGAAGTCAGTCTTAACTAGTGTTGCCTATTTTACTTTAAGAGAACTCCAACCCCAATAAATCAAAGTAAAGCAAATACTAGAAATAATGTAGGTGATATGTTTGGCTGTTATATTAGTGGGTTTGGTAGGCAACTGGTACCTACATAATTAGGGAATGTACTGAGAATCATAGAACCATAATTCAGGTTGGAATGGACCTCCAGAGGTTGTCTATTCCAACCTTCTCCTCAAAACAGGTCTAATTAGGTCAGGCTGTCCAAAGCTATATCTGTTCACCATCCTGAGTACTGTGAAGCCTGTGGATTGCTCCAGAACATTTGGGACACTCTAGGCCTGTTTGAGAGTTACCTGTGATTGTTTGCTTTAATGGCATGAAACAGGATGCCTGAACGAGCTCCTGGGTAGACAGAGGGATAAACTACAGTTAAATATAGAAAAAACTACACAGTGGTTTGTTCTCGGAGGGAAAGACAAGGATTAAACCCTAAAGAAATGAAGAAAGTGGGGTTAGAAAACAGGGTGGTGGTGATAGATGCTGAGTTTAAGTGCTGAGCTGGCAGAATGTGGAAGTGAACTATGTAGTTTACAAACTTTTGCCAAGGAATTTCATTTCACCCTGGAAAACTTAACCTCTAAGCCACTACTGCAAGCTGTGGGCATTTATTCTGGAGAGAACCCACAGTGTTTCTAATGCGTTTTGTTGCATGTGGTATGCATCTCCCATGGTGTGATGTAATGTAACATGGCATGTGGTGTTATAAATAGAATGATGAGATTTTGCAAAAACCTGCCTGGCAGGCAGATTCGCTGGCTCTCCTTCTGAAAGGCTTCCTGAGCTCTCCACTACACCCATTTCCTTTGTTAAGATGTACCTTTCACCCAGCACCCTCCCACTCGGGTCCCGAGGAGTGGTTGGGATAGAATGGCTTTTTCTCCCAAATTCCTTTTGCTTGTCAGCAGCACAGCAAAGACTTCACGGGGGCAGTGTCTTGCTGCTCTCACTTCCTGTCTCTCCCTTCATCTGCGTCTATGCATTTCTAATTTGCTCGGTGCTATGGGCAACATGTTAATTTTAGCAACGCTGTGTAATTACTCTGAAGTCACTGGGATTAATGCATGTGTACAATACAGCTCAAATCAGAATCTGGCTTTGTTGTCTAAATGTTTTTAGCTTTTTTTCATTCTCCCTCCTCCAGTAAATTCAATATTTGTGGCCTTAACAGCAATTCTATTGTTAAAATTATAAGACAATCTTTTAAAATAGTCTAGGTAGTCAGAGTTACCAACACGACAACATGAGAGTAATTCCCTGGGCTTTCTGGCAGTGATGCTTGACTGCAATTTTATGGTCCCCAACTTGCTCTGTGCTCTCTGGAAGAGTGCTAGGTTACTATATTTATACTTATCGGTTAAGAATACTGCTTTACTGGCATTTATTTCTAGAACTGTTTGGGTTTCCAGGCAGGCTTCTCCTCTGAGTGCCTAACCAAGAGTAGTTCCTTTTAGCTATGTCTTATTTAAAAGTTGAGGATCATACCAGTTGCCTGCTAATAGTCACTAGTCTGAGCATCAGCTGTAAAACTGCACTTATCGGGATTCCCTCTTACATGTTTCATGTTCTAATGTGTGACAAAATATGCAGAAAGGGGCTTAAATTTATTTTTTGCTATAAATTTTTAGTTGTTTTCTCTTCACTGTTCTTATAGACTAAAATATGTTTCTGAAGCTGTGTTGAAAGAAACATTAATGAACAGCAGCATGCTTTACCTGTGTTGGCTCAAATACTTTCATAGACCTGTAAAGATATTGTACCACATATGCCTGAAACTTTGATACGGTGTGATTTACTGTTGCAAAGCTTGTTACTTCTGTTGGATAAAACCCAAACATATCATGGTACCTCTTCCCAAAGTCTTAAATGGTTTTGAGACACCAGTTGGCAAGTCCATACAAGAAGACAGCAATCTGATGGCATTCACTCTCCTTTGGCTGAGCTGCCAAGAGAAGCATGTATGCAGAAGTGGCAGAGATATTTTACAGGGGAGAGGTTGCATTCGACTTAACGTAGTTCCTGAAGGGTGAGGAGGAATAGTCAAATGTAACAGACAAATAATTGGTTTGTTTAATCAATTCCCACTGGTAGTGGGTCCATACATAAGAAAACGTTAACCAGGGAAAATGTTAGCACATGAACATTGCACTGAGTTGAAACTCCACACATTGTGTTTGGCTCAGTAATTTAGGCAAAACCAAAATGGATTCAGCCTAAAGCAACACAGCTCTTGTTAAAATTTACAACTTGTGAAACATTTGAAATGCTATAGTATTACAAATTAAAATCATGTTTATATGCATGATTGGATATTTTTTAGTAAAGAAGATAGTTTTTTGTAGTTTTTCTTTTCCCTTTTACTCAATCTTTCCAGCTATGCTGAAACACAATCCTTTATTAAACTTTATCTTACGTTGTGTCACCCTGCCTCTAGTTTTGTGTATCTTACATCCCCATTTGGACTTGCTGCACAGTGTGTTATTCTCTTTCTGGTTACTTTAAGGACTGTTCTTTGCATCCAAATTTATTCTACTCCAGCTGCCAGGATTAATTTCTATCTGCAGAACAGAAAAGCAGTCAGACTAAGTAATGAAAGCAAATGGTGCTGCTCTTCCCATCACAGAGCCCTTTTCTTCTAGATCTAAACACGTGCTCCTCATCAGAAACAAATGGATCTGGTATGGGCTGCAATCCAAAGCATGTAAACCAAATTCTGCACTTCTGCAACTATTTAGCTGATAGTCAGGAATTAAATAACTGCAGAACCATCCAGTGCTGCTTGAGGAGCAGAATCAAATGCTACAATACAGAAGAATGGACTTGAAACATTTTTGGTCTCAAATTTTCCTCATTTGAAATGCAAATATATGATAAACCATAGAAGTACTTGAAGAAACTGCAATTGCTTATAAAACCTTCAAAACCCTTTCAGTCACTGGGGTATCTTGTCTTTCATTGATGATGGATAAGCATGAAACAGGGGCTAAATGAGCTAAGTAGATGCTGTGGGATTTTGGAATCCTTAATGTTTATTTAAATAGCATTTTAAATGTGTAACCACACTGAAGCCTGGATTCAGCAATGTGACAGAATCTGAAATTAAGCATGGCTTTAATAACCTCCTAGTGTTAAGGAATGCTTCCTATGGTAATTTGAATAAGTTCTGTAAAATTATCCCAGTTTTATTTTTGTTAATTACCTTGCAATGGGACATACAGAGCAGCAGAAACACTTAATAGGTGAGGAGAAACTAGTTTCCCCTGAACTCCTCTGCTCACCTTTGACTGAATCCACTGGCAGGAGTTGTCTGAAGTATCTTAAGGTGTCTCCAAGTTCTCATATGTTCTTATCTCCACCACCACTTGCCCTTAAACATGCAAGAAGTTGGTACTGGAAAGAAAAGAATCATAAAAGCATCTAGACTGGAAAAGACCTTTTAAGATCATGAAGTCCAAATGTTAACCCAGGACTGCCAAGTCCATCACTAAACCATATAACAAAGCAACAAATCTATGTGGTTTTTAAACACCTCTAGGAATGGCGATTCCACTGCCTCCTTGAGAAGCCTGTTCCAATGCTTGACCACCCTTTCAGTCAAGAAATCTTTCCTAATATCTAACCTAAACCTGCCCTGGCACAACTTGAGGCTGTTTCCTCTTGTCCTGTCACTTGTGGGCAGAGACCGACCCCCACCTTGCTACAACCTGCTTGCACTTAGTTGTAGAAAGCAATAAAAATACTGTGCATCTGCAGCTGACACAATGTTTTTGCATCAATTTCCTATCTAGTGAAATGTTTTTATAAACAAATCCTAATGAAACAGCTTTTGCATCTTCTTAAACAAAACAAAAACCCAACACAAAATAACCAAACAAACTTTGCCAGGTGCATTCATAGATTTGTTCTTCTATGACACTTCTGAGGGATTCCCTTTTATTGAAAACCTAAGATTAGGAGCTTCTCAGCACAGTGGTTTTTTTTGTGGCAAAGAGCAAGATGTTCCTTTTCCTACATTTGCCCATGTCTACCATTGTCTGGCTGCAGCATGAACCATCCTTTCCTGCAGTGAATTTGCTCAATAACCCTTTTGTAAATGCTGAAGAACTGTGGATGAATATAGAGACGGAATTAACTTAAAACCAAACAGTGTGTCTAAATTGTCAGAAACTCTTTAATGCGCAGAGGTTTTTATAGGAAAAAACCCTACATAGTCAGGAAAAGTAAACAAAAGAACTCAAGGACACTGATATGTAGCAGCTGTTCTACAGTTTTGCTTCTGAGCCACTGGGATAGTCAAAATTCTGATCTGCAAAGAAATGAATTGTGGAAAGTGGAGTAGAAGACCACAGGACAAAAAATATAATGTTCTTTGGTCACACAGTGACAACAGCAGCAGAAAATGCTGTAGGGACTCTATACCTGTATTTTGGCGATGCTTTTTGGGGTGTCAAGCCTGCCTGCCTGCCTGTGTCTTCATGAAGGTTTGCCTATGTCATGTTTGGATGTGGTGTATTTTCTTCTATTAATTAAGCTTTAAAAAAGCAAGAAGAAAAAAAGCCTCCTTTTACATGATCATTCAGTGAATGTTAAAGACAAATACCACATTCCAGTACAGCAAATGCGGTCAGCATCCTTAAAGTAAGTGGTGAAACAAAAGGTTTTCTGTTTGTTAAACCACAGTGCGCATCACAGCTGTGCAATGAACATTATTCCTTACAAAGCTTGTGCTGTACTCTAGAATTTGTGTAATTTGTGTGCAATTCTTCCACAATTGTCTTAAAGCTTACTAGTCTGAACTAAGCACCCAGTACTTTCCTTTGCCCACGTATATCCTGAATATCAGAACAGCTGAGATATGGGTTTATGTACCTTCCTGTCTCTAAGCAATGCGATGAACTGAAGGGGAGTCTGCCTCTGCCTTTGCTCCAACTTGTTCTGTATGTGCCAAGCTTGTCTCTGGTGGAAGTCAGTCTCTGAGTATCTTTGCACGACTGTTGTGCAAATCTATGTTCAAAGTAATTCTGAAGTTAGAATAATCTTTCTATCAAGATCATTGCATGCAATTGAATAAAATGTAAATTCATTTCTTTTTTAATACTCACTTGAGTTTCTAAAGCTTTTTACTAGATGAAGAGTTGATTTGTTATCCTACAGATTCCTGACACAAATAATTAGCTTATCTCACCACTGAGAGTCAACGCAATAAGCTATTCTTGAGACCTATACTGTCCAAGATAGGTGTTTAAAAGTGTTTTTTTGGTAAGTAATTGTTTTCTGTGTTATCTGGAGAGAGAAATAGATTTGCATCCCATAAACAATTGCAGTCTGGTTAAATTGGCCCCTTTCACAAAAGCCAATTAATTTGTTTCCCTGTTTTTTACCTAAAAGTTTAATTTTTATATGGAAACTATCTTAAGTTACAGTGATATGGGGTCAAACTTAGCAGAATATATTTTTTGGTCATTCATCGTTGTGCCGTGTTAGTGTTAATTTCAGCCTCCCCTGCCCCTCCCCCAGTCAAAACACGTCCTACCCACTTAGTTTCTTAGGCTTTGGGGTTTTTAACTTCTTTTTCGTTTTTTTTGGTGATAGTTTCGCTTATTTTAGTTCTCACACCAAATTTGGATGAAAGATCTTTAATCCTTCCTTTTTTTAATCTCTGAGTAGGTTTTTCTTGTCTGGAGCTTCCTTTCGGGGCTGGTGGTTCTGCTCAAGGGTGTTGGGGTTTGGGTGATAATGTGGGCATTGTGGTTTACATTTGAACAGAAGGCCAGCCTGCTGGAGGATGGTGGCTCATCCTCTAGATAATAATGCCTGCTCCTGCTTTATAGAATGGGCCAGTTCTGGTGCTCATGACCGGTAACATCGGGACTGTGCTCCCTGTAGGATCTTTGACTCCTTTGCTGTTTTTAAGTATGGGAGAATGAATGCTGACCTGGGCTGGCAAGTGAATATCATAAATGTTTTGTTTAGAGTGAAATCACACTAACATTGGGCTAAATGCAGAGCTGCTTTTGTGTCCCTAAACCTGTAAAATGTATAGGACATTTGTTTTGATCTACACGTATACTAACTTTGAATGAAATGGTTAACACCTTATTACTGCTTGGAATTACAAAACAGAGTATAGTAGACATTCAAATGGCTTCTTCATCTATTATGTATGCGTACAACTCGGAACACAAACAAATTTCCAAGCTTCATTCACAAGAGACCAAGGAGTGGTTAAAAAAAGTAGAGAAGGAGGACACAATTAATTTAGATTCATTTAACTCTAGATGAACCCATCCTGACAACCCCAGCAGAAGAAAAATGAAACAGTAACTTCAAGGATGAGGGGAAGTGAGTGAAGCTAGAGGTAGTTGTTAAAATAGCTTTAATAAGGAGGAGGTATTCTGTTAACGAAGTCTGCTCCTATACTTACAACTATGTGCTGATGACAGATCTAGTCCTTTAAAAAAAAATAAAAATAAAAAGAAAGACACAAAAGCCCGTAAATGTGAGTGCCAGATAATTATTTGTACTTGGATTTTTTGTCATCTTTTCTGTTCTTGGTACATAATTTTCTCCTGAAATGTTTGTCATGGCAGTTAATGATTTAAAGTTATTATATAGCTAAGGACTTCGCTCAAGATTGACATTACATCAGGCAATGCAGCCATATAGAATAGACAATGATCTCTACTGAGTTTACTTTCTGAAAAGCTAAGGCAGACCAATAAAAACAGGCAACAAACAGAAAAAATAGTATAAATTAATTTCTATTTGATGCATAGCCTGTGCCAGGAAAAAAATGAAGTGTTCTTCTAAAGTGTTTATTTCCTTTTTCAGTAACTGCTAAGGGAATAGCCTTTATATGTGCAACAGCCAGGGATTTTTTTCTAGATATAAATCAAGTAAAAATTGCAGGGATCTATTTCATGCCTAAAACTCATTGCTTAAATGTGTGTTAAACATAGTCAAATGCTGGTTTGAATTTCCATTTAGAAATATTAATTAGTGATTGTTTGGACTTTTGAAAATAATATCCTAGAATATCTGTGCTCAACAAGCGTGGTTCAGAGGTTCTGAGTTCCAGTGAATTTGCTCTGCTTTTTGAAGAGTGATACAGCACTGACTTCAGCAGAAATGGGAATGGCCCAAATGAACTAATAAACTGGGGGAAGTGGATTACAGAACCAATTCTTGACTTCATTTACCGCAGTATGCCTGCAGCACATGTGGACGCTAGTGGAATTAAACTGGCAAGGCAGAATTCAGTTGCTCTATTAAATATTTTTCTACTTTAATATAGATACTGCATCTGCAAAGAAAATGGTGAGCCTGACTGAATTCCAGTGGTTGAAGACATCTGTATATTTACAATCTCAGTGCAGAGATGAAGTTTATAATCTCGAACAACATCTTCTAAAGGACCAAGTAGTAGGAAAGGTGTATATATATATTAACACTAGTGTAGCTTGTTATGGGTATAATTGGGGAAGGCTTGCAGTTTCCACTGTACACAGCAGGCAAGTCACAATCCAATAATATGTTGTGCAGGGTGGGTAGAAGTTAGGTTTGCTTTTAAATAAGTGCAAATATAGTCACTATAGAAGAGAGTTTGATGGATCTGTTCTAAAGGGATGTGTGTTTAAAATAACTCATGTTGGTAAGCTCTATGGTTTCTTGCTCAGGAATAGGCAGAATCTTTTCGGTGCCTGCAAGAGTGAGTTGACTTGTGATGTGAAGTCCAGTGAAGTATGTGGCATTTGAAGTCTAGGAAATTCTGGGAAAACTTAATCTAAGAAAAGATCTTCTAGTGTACAATGGAATTATTAAATGATATTTTATCCAGGCTTTGAGGCATGGCAGAATATACTTGCACAAAAGAATGGCTGATGTGTCCACAGGTTCTCCCACTACCAAAACACTCGAATCCTGTGCTTGCACTTCCCTGACTGCGATATACTTTACCTGATCCGTCATATGTTCTTGTAGAAACTTTCTAGGTAAAACCAAGCAGCCATTATCCAGCTGAATGAACTCGCCTAGACAAGTCAGGAAGGACAGAAGCTGCCAGTTATTAGCTGGGAAACTTTCACCTGCTAAGTGGAAACACGGACTTGCAAATATGGGCTTGAGAGCATTTTTGTCTTCCCAGTGTTCTTACTAAACTACTGAGTCCTAAGGTAGGTGTTGGCCCCATTCTTCCTTGGCTGTTATCTCCTGTAGTACATGCCATCTACACCTTCTTTTTGAAGATTTAACAGCTACACAAGTACAAATCAGAGAGCAATAAAAACCATACGGTGGAAAAAAAAATATTACTAAAGGAGCTAAAACTTTGAAGCCTCGTCTTGTTTGATCCTATATTGCTTTACATGGGTGGGTGGTAAGCAAATTCATAGCAAAACCTTTTATTTTAATTTAGAAATAAATCAGTGATTTAACTTTGAATTGCAAAGATCACTTTTGATTATAACTTTTTTCTGTCATATTAATAGAGGGCCGTATTCACTGATTCGTGGTGTATCAGTGTATATAGATTGCCCAGGATGCTATATATACTTACCCCACCTCCACCCATGTGCTATATATACTTACCAATTTCTTCCCTATTGCGTAACGTATTCATATCTATGGTGAATAATCAAGATTTTGACAGCTACTAAATCCTCATTGATTTGTTTTATGTTATGATAGCTACATGGGTGATATTCAGTGCACTGAACTTAGTCTGTGATCCCAGTATCTGATCTTTGACAAGAACAAGGTGGCCCTTGATACTTATGTTAGCTTTTGCATAACAGTCCTCTCATCTCCAGCAGGTCTCTGCTTCTAACTTTTGTCTTCACATCCCTCTGAGATTTGCTTGAGCCATCAGGTCTCATCTTGTCCAAATCTTTTCACAAATCTTTTTATTTCTTGATGTTCTCTGAGGGCCTTTGTACAGGGAATGTGGAAATGCTCTGGATCAACCATATTTGTTTTATACTGCCTAAAACTCCGTGTTATATAAAGGTCTATTGTTACACAGAGGTCTATTGTTAGTACACATGCTGTTTTAGCTAGTCTTACACTCCTGAATTTTTCATGAAGTGCAAAGTTAACATTCAAAGACTTATTGTAAGGCATGAAGAGACCTAGTGAGTCAAATAAATTGAGTCACCTGTTGAATACACCCAGCTCTCGGTATGACTATTTTGCTGGTGCTGGACTTGTCATAGTACAAATATAAGTGGGTGAATTGATATGGTATGTCTGAAATAGCTTTTCTTCTAAAGAATGCTGCTCTGGGGCTTTTATGCATGTCTGATCTCATCAGGTCCAGGGGATATGTAAGTGTATTGGCTATTATGCCACTTACAACACTATTTGTTGATTTCTACTAGAAGTAAGTGGAGTATCAAGTTCAAATATATCCAGTGCGGGGGAAGGATTCTAACTTTAAATCTGTATTTCAGAGCCACTGTAACAGTGAAATTTAGGGGAAAAAATAAATGCTATATGCTTTTACTAACCCATAAATGTCATAGACCAATAGTTTGTTTTCAAACATCCTAATCAATAACAACTCATGAATCCTGAAAGGTTTAGGGGTCAGGTAGTTATTCATATTTAGCCCTATTGTGTAATGCATATGATGTAAAAAAAAAAAAAAAAAAAAAAAAAAAAGACACACAATCAAGTAATTTAGGTGAAAATGAAAATAATAGTGTGTACCAATCTGTGTACTAACCCAAGGTTCTAAAACCCTTTCTTGAAAATGTAAAATTTTCATGTTCTCCCTGTCCAGGAAGGAATTTCTTTAATTACTGTTAAATATTACAGATTGTGAAAGGAAGACACAGAGGTTTTAAATCTTGCTCAGGGTCACAGATGGAGCAAACATTAGAACTTGGAAGCTCCTATCTGTCATTTCTGTGTTTACAGTATGTAGGTATTGACATCAAATAAGCTTTGCATTCAGTTTCTTTTTCTTTTTCAGAACCTTATCCAATCCCCCCTTTCTTATTTCCTGTTAATTTGAGGGTTTTGTAGATAAGGGAATCTGTTCTCAGTGCATTTTTCTTTCCTGCTAATAGGATATTGGTAAGATGCTGTCTCTGATGTTGCCCTGCTTTCATGCTTGACACTTTCTTCCACAGTGGCAACACCGAACATGTGTCAGTTAAGTAAGACTTTCAGCTCTTGCTTGCTTATCACTCTGATCAGATTTTGGTGGAAAGACCATTAGCAATTGAGTTCAGCCTCCAGAAGTATCTATACTCTTCTTGGCCTATGAATCCAGGATATCTCTGAAATATTCATCTGGCTTCAGTAAGAAATCTTACATAGATATTGTTCTTTTTAATACATACTTATTGCAAGCTTTGAAAAATATTTTGAAAATAGGTTGGTAAGCTGTGAAACTCTCCTACAATAAGAGCATTTATGCGTAAGGGAACGAATACTAAAAAGAAAAAATTTAGTAATCAGTTCACACATTTTGAGACGTGTTGTGAATTTTTAGGAGCTATATTGATAGTGTATTCCAGCAGGTCTGCTGTTACAAGCTAGGATAAGCTAGAGAGGCAGAATGACTGGTGCTCGCCCTGACACTGCTTTTTTTTAAAAAAAAAAAAAAAAAAAAAAAAAAAAATTATGCTACTCTTAGCTGGATCACTAAAGATGTTTTCTAAGGTGAGGAGGTCAGCTAGTGAAGTTGGAATGGGAGGCCAATTTCCCCAATGCCTTAATGCGAGGCTTACCCTGAATTTACCCAGGGCATTACCAGAAGTTTACTTAATGTATATGGTGTGCCATCAGACTCAACGCTGACATGAGTGGTGGTGGTGGCTCCATGTAACCTGGAAAATGGTGAAGTTGGAACAGAAATTTCTGAGGTACTTTCCTTAAAATTTGGTACTTGTATAGCGTTTCTTCCCAAGGAATATAAAATTTCAGGACTTATTAGACAGAAAGGTCAAAGACTGTTTGAATGGTAGAAGATGCAAAGGAGTGATGACTGTGGGCTGTCAGTGGACTGGAATCTGCACCACCACTATGAACATCAAACAAAAATTAGTATCTTGACTTCTGAAGTCACCAAACCAAATTAATTTCATTCAAATTTTATGTTCCTGTGTTAAGATAGTCACCTAGAGTTCTGGAGTTGGAGGAGAGAAAAAATTGACTGATCCTGATAAAGGCTATGAAATGCTCCCACAGGAGCTTATCATTCAGAGTTTAGTTTTGTGAAAGCCTGTGTGATTAGCCTCTGAACAATGTGGAAGGCACCCTGTCCAAATTTCAGTCATTAGTCAAACTCAAGTGTGGCTTTTTAAATGACACACCTTTATACAGAAGGATGGGGGGGATTTACTCCAAGGTGAAGACTTGCATTCCTTGCAGCACTGTGAGTTAGAGGGCATGCTTAGAATGGATGATGGAGAGTAGTGGTGCTTTGTGTAGCCCCTCTGCCATCATGACTATCCATCAAACCTGATGGTCAGAGTGCTCCCTGCCAGGCAGTACAACGATGCATCTGTTAATCACTTGGCTGAAACCTGGTGATGGTCAGGCACATTGGAGTTAATCGTGGTGAAAGTCGGACATGTACACAAAAGTGAAAAAACAAAAGTAATCAAAAAGTTTTAAAATAATAATTTGACTGATTACAGTTTAAGTTGTAAAACTGCAAATGCTTTTAAAGGAAATTAGAGCAGCTGGGAAGGGGAGAAATATCAAATTACCACTATGAGGCATGATTATGTTAATACCTTGCTGAGCTTCCAAGCTTTCTCAGCTAGATGCTTGTGTGTATGTACACAGTTGGGGAGGAGGCGGGGTGGTGGTGTCTATCTTCCCTGAGCCAAAGCTTATCAGTGCTTGCTAAACAGCACAGCCATAAGTTTCCACAGGGACTTAAACAGGCTACAGGGATGGAGGGCAGGAGTGGGAAAAGTCTTGAGTGCTTGAGAAATTTGCTCCCATACTTGTTGCTTTTATTGAAGAAGAATGAATGTTCCTACCTTAATTATCCTAAATATTTCTGTTACCTTTCCCCATTTCTTTTGACTGCTTTGATGAAATTCTTCTCCCCAGCTTCAGATGTGCATATTACAAGCCCCATCTTAGCTGATCACCCAAAGCTTTCTGCAGTCCATGGAAACGGGCACTTACCTGCCCTGCCTCACATGTCTGCCTCAAGGTGAGATGAGCTATGTCCTGGTACTACCTGTTTCCCATCCTTGACTGTTGTGGGAGCCCAGATGTCCATCATTCATGTCCCACTCTAGAAGATTTTTCAGCCTTTATTTGGATAGCTCAGTTATTTGGGCCAGTAAAAAGTAGTCCTTTTAAGTAGGCGTATATTTATGTTAAAACAATGGCATAGGCTAATATTTTGCAACTTGTCCTGCAACTTCTCTTAATTTCCATGTCTAATCTAGGCTGTAGATTCCTATTTTTACTATCTGACTACTGTGAAGGCCTTGTGATGTGTTAATAAATAGCTCTAATTTCTGCTAGGCACAAACTTGCTTTTTCCACACAGCTTTAAAGTCACTGTTGGAGGCATGGCAATATGCAGTGGTGTGTCATAGTGCCACTTTTTTTAGATCAAATACCTTCCCTTTTTAGGCAAAAGGCTGCATATTGAATGCCTACAGGAACTCTGCCAGTGTTACAAGCGACCCTGAGCAGCTGGTGGGAAAGACTTTGGCAGAAGCTTTGCCCAACCTTTGTGGCTCTGGAGTGGGGCTGCTCAGTCCAGATGGAATCTGCAAACCATTCAATTGCCAAACTCAAATAATCCGTAACTGTTGATGTGTAAAATGAGAATTTTCTCAGTTTGGAAATTGTGAAAACTTTGGCAGTTTTTCCTGGAAACAGGAAAATTCTTTTTTTTTTTTTTTTCCTATTTTTTTCTTTTCTTTTTTCTTTTTCCCTGAGAAAGCAGAACTCCTGAATGTGTCACCTTGAAATACTTCTTTTTTGTGTGTGTGTGGTGTTTTGGTGTGGGTTTTGTTTTCTCTTTTTTTAACATGGACAGCAAAATAGTTACATGATTTTGCTGGGAATTTTCCAAAACTCAGTCTGAGGCAGACACCCATTGGGAAATTTCCATTGCCCAAAAAGCAGATTCTAGAAAGGGATGTTTGAGATTTGGACAGCACAAGCACTGGTATATTATGGTGACACTGCCTCTGGAGATGTGTGGATCATCTATTACAAAGTTTTTGTAAATTAAATGAGCCACACTTGAGTTTCATTCTGTAAGATGTAGGTGCACATTCAAGAAATAGGGCTTTTAAGACTTTTTCCTATATACACAATCTCCACTAAATACCTCCACTGTGTTCCCTGTGTAAATGCAAAATCTTTTGAAAACATACAAGCTGTCAATACAGACACCCAGGAGCACTCCTAAAAAATGATCTTTAGCAGATCTTGATGCAGCTGGTGTTTAGATATGTTTTATGTTTCTCAGTGCACTGACACAGACTAGAACTTCACATGCCACGTGGAGCTGGATGTGAAAGCCAGTTGTGTAAATCAGTTGCATTGCTATCGTGCGTTAGACAGATGTGTATCCCTGTGCTGTGATGATAGTGTGGATTGCACCCACAGGTGCACAGGGCCTAACACAGAAGAGCTGCCCTGGACTTGTGGTGGGATCTGGGCAGCCAAAGGAGAGACTTGACCACATGTCTGCTGAGCTGCTTTGTCTTTGCTGCGACAATGTTTGGCATGCGTGTGCGATAACGTGGCTAGTGGATCTGTGATTAAATAGACTCTGCAGACCCTTGGCCCAGTGTAAGAGGATGTGTGAGTGGCCAGTGATGCCAACGAAATTTTGGAGACATGATGAAGCCCTTCCGTTAGGCTGGAGTAGGAGTCTGCCCATAGGGATATTGCTTTGAGGACAAGATAAACACTTGGTCTGAACATGCAGTGCAGGATTCAAGGTAGTTAAAGCCGGAGTTTTCTCAATATCTCTTTGAGGGAACGTGCTTGCAACTAAGAACTAGGGAGACCCTGTCTCTAGGGCCTGTCTCTTATCCCTTCTCTGCCATAAAACACATTTCCCGAAGCAAAGTATATGCATTATAAATGTTTTCTAGCTGTATTGCTTAGACTTTGGGTTGTTTTTTTTCTTTGTGTACAGTTGTACAATTTCCTGCACTCAGGGGACAATGATCTGCCTGAGAATTGCTTGGCTGCTCAGGAGAGTCAGTCAGACTGTCTGGTGGGGAAATGAGGATAATGTCTAGAAGGAAGGGGTATGTTTTTCTATCTATATAATTATAAAATCTAGCTTTTAGTAACAGCTTAAGCAGAGATCTGCCTTTATTATCATTAAGTGCAAGTCCAAGCACTGTACACACTCTTGGGCATGGGCTGGCCCTGCTGGCATCCCCCTGCCGTGTGCTGGTGTAGAAACTCCAGGCATTTCTGGTGATGCTGCATGGTAGGGAGCCCTGCTTGAATGGCACCCAAGGCTCTGCTTACAGATCTGTGGCATCCAGTCTCCAAGGATGTCTCAAGGGCCTCCCTTGCATTCAGCACAGAGTCTCAACGTGATCGGTGTCTGCTAACTTCAAGAGAAGTGCTCCAAAACTGTTTACCCATTGATTCGTCACCCTCTCACTGATTAATTTTTAACGTTGCCAGAGTTATTTTATCGATTACTTTATTGGTTTTTGTTGTTTGGGGTTTTGGTGGGGTCGTTGTTTGTTTGTTTGTTTGTTTTTTAGTTTTGGGGGTTTTTTTCTCCCTAAAGCAAATCAGTCTTTATCTACCATTTGGTTTTTTTCCAGGGTGACATTAGCACCTGAATGTAAACAATCCCACGTGTCCTGGAGGCAGTTTTGTAGTATATGTCACCCCATTAAACAGTCTACAACAAGACTAGAAATTTTTAAAAGGCGATTGTAACTCGAAGCAAGTATCAGCCTAATTATTTGTGATAACTTCTGTCATGTATTTAAGGCAAGCCCCTGGAATAAGACAACTTTACTTTCTTTCCCTTCACACTGTTCTTTTGATATTCTTGACTCCTGTGGTGAGAATCAATGCATTGATATCCCATGAAAAACATAGAAACAAACATGTACATAACGTTTTACGCTATCACTGAGGTTCTTCTGTAGATTGACTTTTAAAGATGTTTTCCTTTAGGGTAATAAAACCTAAAAATAGCTCGGGTCTTATAGTAAATGTTACCTGTATGTGTTTATATCCATCCACAGGCTGAGGCTTCGGTCTGAAGTGGTAGGTTTTTGCAAGTTTTTTATAATGAAAAAGAGGCCATGCAGTTTTATTGCCACTATCCAGCAAAGCGTGGTTCCATCAAAGCCTTTTATAGGGAGTTTACAATTGCAGCGTTACAAATGAGTTGGGTAGCAGGAAGACGACCCCTCACTGTGGAAAGCAGAAACTAGTTCTATAATTCAAAACATAGATGTTTGGCCTTTTGGAGTTTCCACCTGAAAAAAAGACTCTTCTGCAAAGGGCTTGAAGCAGATAATGGTAGTACATGCAGAATGGCAAGCCCTTCTTGGCGAGCAAAGCTCCGTAAACACTTGCTTCATCAGAGCAACCAGACCTCTGCAGCGTACATGGAAGTTTTACCCTAATAAGCTGTGCTTTTCAGTGAGGACTCTCTAACCGTTTAGAAGCCGGCACAGAGAAGTTGCCATATGGGGATGGGAAGTGACATAGCTGCATTTGCATAAGGGTCTGCCTGTGCTGATAAGCCTTGCTCAAAATCGGGGCTTGGTAGCTCAGCAGAGCACCGTGGGGCTGTGTCTGTGTGGATCCAGATCTCCGCTGGCTCAGGCACCTCAGCTCCATCTTCCCTGTCCCTGCAGTCACCCTGCCCACTCTCACCAGCACAGACGTGCCTTTAGTCCCTTCTTGTGTTAGTGGGATGGTGCCAAGCCCTGTGCAGGGCTAGGGGATAGAGCCAGTAATTAATTTTTCAGTTCACTGAGAGTTGTGAAGTGTGTATGTATGAGGGGGATGGAACATTTGAATTTGGTTGGGAACTTTGAAAAAGGAATTTTATTATGTTCTAATTGGAAGGATGTGGTTAAATGGGCAGTAGCTGTAGCAGAGAAGTTTGAAAATGTCAAAATGAAACATATTGACTCTTAAAATGGCTGTAATTTTTTAAGGAATTTAAGGAAACAAGTTGAATTTAAGGGTTTGGGGGATGTTACTAAATTTATGCTTTTGGTGGGGAAAACAAGGAGGTGAAAATATCACCCAGCTCTGATGTGAAACTGTAAGAAGAAATAAAAAATATAGGCATTAGGGGAAAAACTGGAGCAACAGACGTCTTTCCTCTTCCTATGTCCTTATCGTGTACCAGAAAAAATAAAACCAGGGAGCCTGAGTAAAAATGGTAGTGTCAGGTGTGGGCTAACTGTTGATAGTAATAAATGCAAACCAATTTTTCCTTTCACCATTTTGTACTGGTGTGAAGGACTATGATTAACAGAAAATTGAGAATCTGATCCTTCAAAGGTAGTAGAGCTAATATGCAACTCTGTCTGTTTGCAGGGCACATGACTAAGGTACAAGGAACTGGGGGACAAACCCTTTATCGTGGAAAAGGTCTACTAATGCCCATGCAGAACAGGCAGGCTTCTGTGTTTCAAGGTTTCATCAAAAATCATTAAAGCTGAACAAAAAACTTGGCTGGAATTAGCTAGTAGCTCCCAAGAAAGCTGACTCAGTAGTCCAGTACTCTGGACCCAAGTGCTACTACATCTAGGCTCTGTTGAACTGTTTTTCTTGTCTTTTTTTTTTCTTTTTTTTTTTTTTTTTTTCCTCTCTCCAGTGACTTATGGGCACAGCATATTTGTGTGTCTCTACATTTCTATGAGCTGTATGTATGTGTGAAGCAAGCCTGAATGTGGCACACCACCGACTGAATAGCAATGTCTGTATAATTCTCCTTGTGCATGAGGCGGGGATTTCTCATTTCATACATCGATAGAAACCTGCTGCTGCAAATCTGCAAATACAGATAACCATATCCTTCCTTTAATGTTCATTAGCAAGGACAATTTTGAAAGTACCTTCCCAGACCAGACTGTAAGGTGCAGAGTGTTTCTAGCCTTTGCGTTCATGATGGGAGCAGTTTTGGATACAGCCAAGGTACTTGCTTAAACCAGCTTTCACATTATCGTTTGTAGACAGACAACAGTCCCAAGAGCCTTTGTGGCAGTTCCCCCTTCAACAAGGTTTCTGGGTTGGGATTTGAGCAAGGAATTTGTTTTTATTAATTGTATAAACTAGAACTTCATTAGCACCACTTTGAGGTTTACAGAATCTAATCTTGCAGAAAGCAAGAACAACTTTTATTCACAGTCCGTTTTAGACCCCAGCACATGCTGTAGGGGTGTCAGCATTGATCATCTGGCTCCTTCCCCAGCTCTGGAGCCTTGTGTTGCTTTCCATCACTGCAGTAGCATTGAACTGCATGCTTCTCCCCCAGTCCTGGCACTACTTATAGGTAGGTAGCATTTGGCAGACTTTCTGTTTCTTGTAGCAACTGTCTGTTGTGTTCCTTTTGGGATTGCCAGCTGAGCTGTTCCTGGACAGTGACTTTCGTCTGCTTCTTGCCAAAGGCCACATAGTTATTTTGCTGTTTGGCGCTTTGTGGGATGGGTACAGGTCAGAAGCAGTCTGGTCTTTGAGATGATCTTGGTTCAAATGAAGCTTATTTTTTGCATAGAGAAAATGTTTGGGTTTGGGTGTTGTTTTTTTTTTTTTTTTATTGACATAAATGATTGGCCCTAACACCTCATGCTTCAAGCTGAGTGCATGTCTATCAGACTGTCCTCTGCCACTGCTTGAGACCAAGGCCTCCCTCAATTTTTTTCTAGCTTTCTCTGACTTGAGCACCATCAGGTCCTGCCACAGTCCAGCTTCACAATAGCTCTCTTCTGGGGCAGTGCCAGCTTCCAAAACATGGTACTATAGCCAGGCTTCATTTGTAAGCATCTTTAATTATTCCTCCCTTTGCCAGCAATGGTCAGCTGCTCTGCATTTTAGTTCTGAATGAATTAGTTTGCTGTGCTGGTTTGATTTGTTTGAGCTTCTCTCCTCTGAAACATCAGCATGTTTCTCTCCTAACAATCCAGTTCTGCAATTGGTTACTTCAACTCATACCAACCAAGGTTTCCATTCAGACATTTCTGCTTATGATAAACAGGGCATAAAGGAGAAGTAAGAAGTGGTTGCTTCACCTGTGTGATGTGTGGCTATCCCCTCTAGGGACTAATTTAGCAGAACTGCTGACTGCTTTCTGCCTGGTATGCCAGGCAGATCATTCACTTTGAGGTGTGGGGAGCCACGCTCTGCATCCTTTTGTGTGAGTAAGCCTTTAAAAACCCTGCAGGAAGGGGCTATGGAGGGGATGAAGCACCTTCCGATGGGAACCAGCAAATGTGATTATGCCCTAGGGAATAGCTCGGGCTGATAGAACTGAGATGCTTTGCTTTTGTTTGTCTCTGGGATATTTTTTTTAAAACTGCTTTTGAGATCTAATATAATTTATATTTACCCAGCAGTACAGAGTTACCTTCTGTGCTCTGCCTCTTTCTTATTGTATCTTCATATGGGAGAAGGTTGATATTTTTGTCCCATCTACACAACCATGAGATTAAATAGCAACTTGATCTTGCAGTCTTCTGCATTTTGAAGTGTCATATAAACATCCTTAAGAAACCAGTAGTGTTGCTATATTTGGTTACCAGTCAAAATGGATCTCAACTAATAAAGATGGATGCTTTTAAATAAATATTTTTTTTCCAAATTATAAGAGCAATTCAGCGATTATTTTTTTTTTAAAGTGCATTTGAAAATTAAAGTCCAAACTTTTTCCCTTATCTCATGCAAGTGCACTGCTTGGAATCCTTAATGTGACATTTCATAAAGACCTATTTTCTTAATTTAAAGGGGGAGATGCCACACAGGGGAAGTGGAGAACTACACATTTCTCTAGTGCTTGCATTGATCATGTCATTTGGATGAGTTATCTTGTGCTTCAGTTTCCCTTGTTTATGATCAGAGTTGATATTTACGTTATCGAGAAACCTCAACTTCAGAATCTCAAATCCCTGTTATGTTGCTGCTTATTGTAAATCAAGTTCATGCACTTAAAAGGACGTATATGCATGCAAGAGATTACAAAAGGACTGCTCACATGGTCCAAATGAAACACATTAACAATAGATTTACTTTTCCCTGTAGTGTGGTAGAATGCAGAGGCATTTTCAGGATCAGTACTTTGTAATGGAAAAGTACACAGATTTATATGCTTATAGCAGGAAAATCTTCACTCTGCTGTACGTGTTATGGCTCAGAAGGACACCAGACACTTTGAAAGTCTGTTAAAAGTTAAATGGCTAAAGGGAATGGCAAGAGAATGTATTGTTATTACTTGGAAAAGAGCCATCAGCTCACATGATGCCTTGCAATTAGCAAAAAAAGCCAAATTCCTGCCCTTGAGGGAACATAAAGTGGGACATCAGCTCAGACTGAGGAGAGCAGAGATGACTTCTATTAGAAAGATGGGCAGAGGGCTGCCTCACAACAGAAATTAACTTTAAAGATTTTGGGTTATGTATGAGGGATAAGAAAAGATGGAGTAAGTTTTGATTGTACAAATGAAGATTCTTTGCACAAAACAAGTTTCTTCTGAGTTTCACCTCCTTCTAATGCAAAAGTAATCAAGTACATGGTTGAGGACAGCAGGTTCTCCATCTTTGGAGAAATTTAGGTACAAGGCAGGCAAACTTCTGTGTGTTTTAGTATAATAGATGGTTTATATTCTGTCCTTGTGTGTGTTTGGCAACCTCTTTAGGTCTTTGCCAACTTTCAATGATTGTATGAAATGTGAGTACCTGCTTCACGCATGCTTCTGGCTTTAATTGTCTGATTCTATGACGGTTTAGTGCTGTTTCTCCTTGCACTACTAGAGACAGCTTTCAGATTTGTGTACTTGCTAAAATTTGTTTGGTATTTTCATTGCTCTGTGGAGTGTTAAACATTCTAGCCACTGAAAAACTCTCTTCAGTAAAATGAGTGCTATTTAGCTTTAAATGTAGAATGTAGGGCTATTTTAGTGAAGTTTTTATAGCACAAAAAACACCTCTTTGCAGGTGGTGATATATGCCATATGAATGATAGATACAGGGAGAACACAGACTCTTCCCTGGCACAAGCTACACTTTACTGTCAAATTTTATTGTATTACAAAGGAGGCCTTCCTGTGCAGAAGCTGACACGTAAGAATTCCCTTAAGAGCTGTTGGCAAGTAAAAACATTGCTTACAGCAGCTGCATTCCTGCCTCCCCAGAGATTCAGTCGTTCACTCCTTCACCCTGGTTCCCATCCCCACTGAACTTCATTATAGAGAAGATGAAGCTCTTGGGTAAATGATATGAACCCTGTAAGCAAGGCCACAAGAATACAAGTCCTCCTTTTTGACTCCGCCTTGGGTACCAATCTCCATCCCAAAACTGCTTCTGTACGTAGAGTGCCACATTACAATCATTACTCTAAATTTGCCTGTCTCCCAGCACTGATTTTGACAGTTGCTCAATAAACCTGTTTTTGTGTGTGGTACTACTGTCTTTAGATACTGTCCACTGCAGCAACCAATAGAACTGGGGTATTTTAACCCTCTGCTTGTTATACATGTGAGTGTATGTGAGGGTTCAGTTTGGGCTGATGTGCTGACTTGTGCTGCATGATATTAGTAGATGGCTTAATCTTTCATACCTTTGCTTTAGTGGGTTTTTCTCCTATTAGGATGTTGGAAAAATAACATTTATTTCAAATGCATTTTCCTAATAATAATGACATTTTGCATCTCATGACATTTCAGGGCTGATTTGGTGTTAATAGCTAAATAACTCCTGCAGAATACTGAGAGGTCATTTTGGAAGAAGCTACCATAAATAGCTGTGATGAAAAAAACTTATGGGAATTGGCTAAAAGTAACTGTGAAGTCATCTAATATTTACATGAAACTGTGATGAAGTTCTTATGTTGGAGTTGTGCTAAGTTTAGTGATTAAAAGTTTTACCCTGTATATTATAAACCAGTCACTTCCATTTGGTTACAGTCTCTTTATTCACATCTCGCTTTGTGCTAGTGAGAGACTAGTATTTTTCTCCCTTACAGGATTGGGTAAAATGAGTTTTTATGGTTCTGACTAAATCTTATCCATAGTCAGATTTTAATTCTATGGAATTCACCTCTTGCCACTCTTTTGTTGTTTGCCTTCTCGAAAAGCTTTCTCAGGGTCTATGTCCATACTTGTTCTACATATGCTGAAACACTCCTTGATATTCTGGAATAAGACAACTGCATAGAAAAGAAAATATTCTTAGTTCACTGTTTTCAACCCAAGACAGGAATAGTATTCTACTTCTGTTCACAATAACTACTAATTTCTTGCTTTAAGAACTTGTCTGCACCATGCAATTAACTGGAAATATTGTTGTAGTGTAAATGTATTAAGGGACGACTGTTCTAGAACAGCTTTTCTGTAAATGCTTTTACTGTATCCATGTGGGAGACGTTCTGCAATAACTACTGTTATGTGTCCCCTTATTCTCCTTTAATGTGGATTAATTTTCTCTCATGTATGAGTCAAAAGAGCAGCTTGTGTATTCAGGCTGAGTTGTCTTGTTTTTGTTAACTTCAATGCCAGTTTATGCCATCTGAGAAACTTTGAAATATTTTTTCATAGTGTTAAATGCAAAAGGTATAGAAACAAGCCAATATCCTCAGCTTGGATAGTTGAAGTCTTCAGAAGTCTGACTTCTGAAATGTAAATGTAACTCATAAACTACATTTCAAAAGTGCTCATATATTCCTTACAGGTTGAAGCAGAAATCCCAAAGCTCTATGGTCAGGGCTTTGGTTCTTTGAATGAGCTATGACCTAGAAAGCTAAATCTTGATGTTGTGTGACTTTCTCCCCAAAATCCTGTGACAATAAGCCACTTTAGGCATTCTGTAACACAATAGCTCTGAACTGACAAAAGAGGAAAATCTGGGCGTAATCCTGTTTCTTTGTGTTGTCTGGCTATCTAACAGCTACTTGTTACAGAGAGCTCCCTGACACTTTCTTTTTGGACTGTGATGTGTATTTGCGAGATTTTTATGTCTTTATGTGTCACAAGCACCTCAGTCTCCAAGGGTGTTTGGTGACAGGAAACCATTTTGCATTCAACTCTGCTACAGAATAGACACAAAGATGCAAAACACACATATGCAAAGATTTACATCTTTTCACTTTTTGTTATGCCCTTGCTCCACTGCAACACCTTCCCTTCCTTTTTCCCATTAAAGAAAGGGGTGGGGGTAGGTGGGAAGTATCACCTAATCAAACCTGTGAAAGTCCCATATTCTGATTAAAGGATGAAACGTTTGATAAGTGTTAGAGGAACATAGCTTCAAATAAATACTGGCCAGTTAATGCATGCAGGTGTACAGCGCTTAAGCCAAATTCAGCATTATTGACAAGAACACCAAAGACAGCCTGATTTCAAAGCTGACATCTTGATTTAAAGTCAACTTAAGTGTGCTTAAAGCCCCTCTTGATAGTGCTGCTAGGAGGAAGGCAAATCCTGGAGCTATTCTAAATGTCAGCCTTGTATACTTGGGTTGCTTCAGCTGACAAAAATGTGATGGCCACTTGGAAAATTGACATGATAGAAAACACAGGAAAGGATACAACCACAGCTCAATTAAACCCACCAGATCTTTACTGACATGGCTGCTGTCTTTATTTGTGCTAATATAAGAAAGAAAGGGCAGGGGAGGGAACAGCCACCCCCCTCAAAAAAAAAACAAACCAGCCCCACAAAGGAAAAATAAAGAAGTCCTGGCTTTTGTATTCACTAAACTACAGGTTCATCTGTAACACTGGAAATAGTCCAAAAAGGCATGGCAGCAGGTCTTTTGTGTTCTCAAAAACAAATTATCCATGAAAAAATTCCAGACTACTTCTCTGTCTGTCCCCCTGCCTGCCTTGTTCTGTTCCCCCCCTTCCAATTTGCTTAGTTTTTATCATCTCTCGAACTGTCATTGTGTGGAGGTCATTTTAGTGTTGTTTTTTCCGTCCTTATGTTCCCTTCAATTTAGAAAGTTTCTCTGGTACAATTTGTATCTCCAAATTGCTTTCAGTCAGAATTAAACACATAGCTTTGTACCTCTAATTTGTCTGGTACAAACACCTCACGCACTTGTCAGAGGGATTCACTTCTTTGTTAACCGCGTTTATAAAACCAGTCTTGACTCATGCTGGAAGGTTTTGCTGGTCCTTTACCCTTCAGCAGGAAATGACATGGTCTTGTTTGAAGCATTTTATCTTGATCTACAGGGTTATGCTTACATGTGCAGCCAGAATGGTTTCAAATGCTCACCCACAGGAAATGAAAAATCCTAAAAGTAAGGCAGAGTGTGTGTACCTGAGGTTGCTTCTTCCAGTGATTCTCCCTCCCTCCTACACTGGCCCAGTCCTTGCAGACGGCTTGGATCTGTGCTTGGACCCCACTGCTCCTCAAAGCCTCTCTGAGGCATGAAGTGAGACAAATTCAGTGCAAATTAACTATAAACCCTAACTATGCTTAACTTACAAATGTAATTTTCAAGTAAAATCTAAAATTTGCTCTAGAAATGTTGAGGGGAAATGCCAACCAACTAATGAAAAGTTAAAGCTCTTGTAGCTCTGTAATTTCACTGATGGAAATATTTCTTCTCTCGTTACGTACTCTATTGGTCACAATCAGATTTATTTTTTTCTCTGATAGTTATGATGTATTAGTTTGTTGTAGGCATAAGCAATTAATATAGCTTTTATGCCTCTCTTTTTCTCTTTCCTTGTATAACCACCTGCAGAGTAATTCTAAAAACAGTATTTTCAAAAATCATGCTTGGATGATCCAAACAAATTGAGAGGCGTTTATCAGGAAGGCTACCTTCTGTTGCATTCTTTTCTTTGCAAGTGGGAAGCTCCCTAACCACAGTTTTATGTAAATCTAGGGTTTATACATATATATGGTGTAAATAGTGGGGTTTTATATATGCACACATGTATATGGTGTAAACACATGGTTCAGACCCTATGTGTATGTAGTAAATCACTCCTCCTGGAGAGTTGAATTTTCTAGTTTGCTGAGTGTTCCTGCAGCACGCAGAAGCTGTAAACTGACCCAGTAAGTAGAGCAATAGGACTAGAAAAAGCTGAAGTCAATCACCACCTCTTGTTGCTGTTGTACTAGTTTTTGGGGTAGAGTTCTTCTTGCCTAACTCTTAGCTATTGAAATCAGTGGTTTAGTCTAACTCAGTATCTAGGATTTTTCCATAGTCAGTGAGGAGAGGCTGGCATCTCCAGAGGGCTATTAAGTCCATTCTTTAATACTACTTTTGGAGGATATGAATTACTATCTGGAGGTCACCATCTGGTCAGAGAGTACAGTTCAATGACTAGCTTGGAGCAGATATCTAGATCTTCCAAGACTGAAGCTGGTTGCTTGAATCCCATCCCTAACATTTAAATATGAAGTTAGTTACATAGTTAAGCTGCATTATGGGATGATTTGGTCTATGGCTCCGCTAGTTCTTAAATCCTTGTACTAAACATCTGCTGTTACTCACTGTAGAAAGAAAAAAGGCAACCAGGCTAAATGGATCTGTTGCCTGGTTATTCTTTTTAAAATCTGTTATGTAAATATCTGCAGTCTTTAGAGAAATAGAATGTGTGCCATGCCATGGAAAAGGGGAGCCTAAAGTGATTTCATGTGCTTAGATTTAGCCACAGAAATCTACTACATATAATAAAACAACTGGAAAACCTAGATGTGTGTGCTGAATTGTTTTGTTGATTCCCCCACCCCACCCCCCACCCCCACCCCCCCGTTTCTGCTGTCTGTGTGCATGTGTATGAAGGATGCAACAGAAATATATCCTCTGGTGACCAGTCACATTTGCCTTTTTAAGGTACAAAAATGCTTAGTGGGAGATGTTAATTCGAGAATGAAATGAAATATTTACATAGCTACTTGGCGTGCTTTGGCTTGGGGGGGAACAAAAAATCCATCTCCTTGTTTTCAAAAGCCCATGGATCAAGTTTGACTAGAATAGAATGAATATGTTTTTTTGAGTTAAGTCTCACAATGTTAACATGTTCTAGTTTTTATGCAGTCTGCCACTAGTATGGTTATAACTAGTGATTGCTCAGTGCATTGCTGGAACGTGTATTGCACCCTCTGTGAATTCTGTAGAAGATTGATTGACAGCAAGTGACCAACATTTACTTTCTACTTTTGCAGCAAGCTTTTAAGCTGTAATATTATTAAGAAAAATATTAAGAAAATTAAGAAAAATTTAAGCACCAACATTTTCAGAAAATCATAAATATTTTCAGAACTGCTTGATCATCTAAAGGTCATCTGAAGATAGTAGTACAAATTTCCCTGTTAAGCCAAAGCATCACCGTTGGCCTGAGCCATTTCAATCTTGCGCATGATAATCATTAGGAAATCCAATCTGTCACCACTGTCCATTGCCCAGATAATGTCATGAAATGAGATGTGCTGAGATAATCTTGGCAAGAGAACTGGGGTGGAAAAGGGGGTCTGTTCACCTTGGCAAGAGGAATGTTCCTTTGTAGCCCCAAATACAATGACACTAAAGACCCAGACCATGTGAGCTGAATATTAAGCCAAGAAATTTCAAAAAGGATCTTCTCCGTTGCAGCAGATTTCTGATTCAGTCATGAATGATTGGGAAGGAATTGAAAGATGTTGCAGTCTGCTTGGCCTTCTAGCAGATTGACTTAGACTGTTTCAGGCAGTTGAAATAACTTTGTTTATGCAGCTAAGCTGTTGACACAGAGAACTAGTTGTCTCTGCAATTTATCACTTAGTCTAAATGTTATTCTGGCAAGCTCAGAAACCTGTGATACAAGGACATGATTCAAGTTGCAACTGAACTGGAGTGCACCTTGACCTCACCACTTGCACAAAGGGATGTTTGGGAATTGGCTTCTGAGAAAACCTTCCCTGTCTCCACCCTCCCACCTATGTGAGCTATCGGGAAAATGGACATGTGGCATAAACCCTCAAAAATGGCCAAAGAACTGGTGTTAGTTGGTGCTAAAATATATTTGCTAGTGTGCGTTAATGCAAATTCACAATTGCAAAAGATGAAGCTGTGTAGATGGAAGACTTTGCAAAGGGTTTATTTTAAAGGGGTAGGTTTGTTCCTTTAAACTATGCAGATGAAAGGTTGCATGTATAATATCAACATGATTAACAATCTTATGTTAAAAACACATAACAGAATAATGGAACCTTTTGTAGCAATAATGTGGAAGCTCCGAGGGAAAGACTTGGTTATATTAACTTAGCATACACAGATACTTAATGGGGTATCTTTTGCATTTGCGTGGCCTGCTGGCTCAATTACGCTGTACCTTCTTACGCTTTATTGTTTCACCAGTAGACCGGTGGTCTTATTGGTCTGGTTTTGAAGTTTACGGAAATACCGTACAAAAGATACTGTTCTTATTTACTATGCAGTGATTCTAAGATTGTTGGATGACCTGGCTGTTTGCAAGGTTGTGAGTCCAATCTTTGAGTGCAAAAGCAACACTGATGATAGTTTGGTTACCAAGATCCACGTTTATGACACTAATATTTTCTCTGCATATGTGATTTAATGTGCTAATTACTTTAGAACGAAGAATGAAAGATAGTCATTTGGTCAGCTTAATCCCTGAATCATGAGTGATTTCAGTAGCATTATGATAAGGACTAATTTATCCCATCCAGTCTCATTGCATCCTCAGATACTATGGTGGTGCCTCTTCCTTCTCCTGCCACAGAGCAACAGATGGAGATAGATCATTTAGTACTGTCAAGTAGCTTACGTACAGGTTTTGATCCCACAAGACTTCAATGTATTTGTTACAGGCCATTTTGTGTGAAGGTGTGATCATCTTTTCTCAAGAGACAACCATCTCTCAGTACAATGACCAGTGTCTTTTAGCTGCATAAGCTGCCTCCTGTACTCTTTCTTACAGCCTAGGAAGATAGTGGAGTGTGGAGAAATCAGGGCAGTGAAAAGACACCCTTTCCCCGCTTTTCTACCACACAGAAGCCAGGAAAGTCTGGCCAGTTCAATGTTGACAACAGAAGATGATTAATTTGAGTCTTCCATCTCTCAGTCAAGAAGCTTCTCTCATTTTTTCCTGTCTTCCAATTCTTCAATGCTGCCACTGAAATCCCCCGTGACAGGGTTGTCTCTTCAAATAAGATTCTCCTATAAAGACTCCTTTTCCAAATGAAATGAGATTAAACATAGACTTTTCAGTAAGGATAACCTTAGCAACAGTCCCTCACACTACAACCACTGATTCATTCTGGTTTGCCATAAGCATTGTTACACTCGATCTTGGGAGCTTGCTGGCTTGAACACACAGCTGGTGTCCTTATGGTTGGGCTGGGCTGTGGTGCTTGGTCAGGTTTGTGCAGCACCCACCTGGTCTGCTCCCACCTCAGCTCACTGCTGCCTTGAGGATGCTATTTAAAATGCATAGCCAGTCTGGTCTGCCACATGTTGCAGAGGGAACCTCTGTAGCTGGTTATGGTTTGGTGGCTCCACTCTGGGGCGTAGGATTGTAAACATTTGAGACCATAGTGCCGTGTAGGTGGTTGTGAAGTTGCAGTGATTGAGTCTGGAGACAACTAGCTTAGGCTGCATTAGCGAGGTGCTTTGAGTAAGGCATACGTGGTCATGCTACTTTTGGTCAATTCAAGTATGGATGGAATAAGGTCATCTTTACTCACAGTGCAAAGGGAGGCAGATCCTTAATCACTGCAACACTTAGTTCTCGCAGTGCTGAGCTTGGTGAAAAATAAAAAATTACACCTCTGTCTCACACTTTCAGACATGCAACGTCTCTGAAGTTCTTAGAAACTTGTGGAGGTGTACAAAAGAACAAATGAGATGGACTGTGAACTTATATGGAATAGAATAAGAAAAAATTAAACACCCACTTGTTTTCGTATCTTTCCATCTCTCCACCCCTGCCAAAACCAATCCATTTTTATGTACATAAATTTGATGCATCAGTGGTAGATACTAGAGTTATTTATTTCCAAATTCCTTAAACATTTAATTGAAATGGGTAATTAACTCTTTACTGTCTATTTCTGTGAAAATACAAGTTGACAGTGTTTTTCCAAGATGTGTTCCCAAGTTTTCTGTGAATTGGAACCCTAAACTTCTAAAACCAAGCTTGCTTTTATTTCCTTACTCCCTTAAATCCAGGCAAGAAAAATTCATGCTTAGTTGTGGATTTCAGTCCTTTGCTGTTGTACTGGAATGATACTCGTTCTAATACCTGTTCACACATGACTTTGAAGTACATGCTACTAAAAAGTTGCCTTGTTTGTTGAGTTTATAGCTTCTATACTTTTACCTAAAGCATCATGATAACGAATAGCATTTTGCCAATCCCTGTTCTTGAATGAAAATTCAAGCATCTCAGTGTTTATATGTTAAAGAGTCGGACTTTAGTATGTAGGGTTTGGGGAAAAGTGAAAAGATTCTAGGGGGATATAAAAAAGAAAAACCAAACACACCCTGAAGGAAGGTAAGAAACCTCAGAACTTTTTTGCAATCTTCTGATTTATTTTGAGTCTTGTCCATGAATTTTGAGTGAATTAGGTTAGCAGTGCCTCTCACACAACTATTTTCATTTGCAGAAGTTGAGCTGAAGCATAGCTCAAGTAATACACATCATATCCCATGTGAAATATATTAGTGTCACAGGGCCTTCATAGACTTTAAGACTATACACAAAAACTTACAAAGCTACTTGGTATTACCATGACTTGATGAATTATCTTACATCCAGCTGAGTTACAGAACCTACCAAGGTCCTCTTCCTGGCCTGATGCAGTCACAAGATATCATAAAATCATAGAATTGTTTGGGTTGGAAGGCATCTTAAAGATCATGCAGTTTCAATCCCCCTGCCACAGGCAGGGACACCTTCCACTAGACCAGGTGGCTCAAAGCTCCATCCAACCTGGCCTTGAACACTTCAAGGGATGGGGCATATGTGGTGGATTAAGGTGATGCACTTTGATTCACAATTAGTGTGCACATAAGATCACATGCATAGTCAGGTACCAGCTCAGGTGACAAGTGACAAGCATTTAAGCCAATGTAGCACTTCTTATTTTTAGCTAGGGCAAATAAGAGACACTGAAATGGGCAGTTACCAAGGTTTAGCTGATGCATTAAATAACTGTTAGGACGTGGTAATATGATTACTTGTGATCACTGTCCTTCGGAGTATATCACCATTGGCCTTCAGATTGCAACCCTGATCAGCAAGAGAAGCACCTTCTTTCTATACCAAACCAAACTTGCACTTATTAAAAATTTGTGATGCGGGAAATGAAGACATCTCAAGCAGTATTGTGCTCACTCGTGTCTTACTTCTTTTTTATTGCTGCTGTTATGAATTTATACTGAGATCTCAAGGAAAATAGAATATTACTTTCAAGTGCTGCCTTTTAAAAGTTGCTTCAGAAATATGAAACAAACTGTCAGCAGCTTTTGGAAATGTTCAGTAGGAACTCAGGTCTCAGCTGCTTTCTGTAAAAGCCTGAAGTAAAGTTTGGTATTTCCCAAGGTAATAAATATCCCTTAATTCTCAGATCCTTGAAACTTATCAGCAGTGTGGAAAATGCCTGAGAATCTGTTCAGGAAACAGGACTTAAAACCACAAGGTACACTTTGAAATGCAACAGCAAGCACAAAGTCACTCGAAGTCTCAGCAAAGTGAAGTAGTAAACATGATGACTCTGGCTTTCTTGTACAGTGTTTTTGGAGCTAATTTGAAGCTGTAGATTCCCAATGCAACCAAGGGCTACAAGATCTTAGCCAGCGTATTTTAAATGAGGCCCTTCCAATTGGGATAGTCCCTGTGTTGCACTGAACTGCAAAAAGATTGACTGCGTTTGCATCATTAACTCGGAGAGAGCTCAGACGGCCAACTTAGTAAATATAGTAATAAGAAAACCAGTAATAATACAAAGGTCTTGCTACTGATCTGATCCCACTATCCCATTGGGGTCATTCCTTATCACTCTGGTTTGCTTAATATGAGTGGAATCTGTGCATGTCCAAAGAACTGAATGGTGTCGGCTTTGGATGGGCTTTGGTGATCTTTCTGGTCTGTTCTTTTTCTGGGTAATTTTGCTCCAGCTTTGCATGCATTTGCATGTAAAGCAAAGTAGACTTCTCCCTGCCCCCCCCCCCCCCCCTTCCTTTAATTGCCCCTGCATGTGGTCTTTCACATGCGTGTTACATCTGGACCAAGATTTTGTGGGAGCTGCTAGGGGTTAGTCATAACCACCCGTATGCAAGATTAGTTATTCCACAAGATTATTGGGTGGCTACTAGTATAGAAAATTACCATCCCTCAGAAAAGAGAAAATGCCCTAAAAACAATCTCCTCATAAAGACCTTTAGCAGCCACTATGGAAAGCAGTGATTGAAGTTTCTGTGCAGAAGTACAGCTTTTATAGACAGGCTACAGGTATGCAATACAGAGGAGAAGATGCTGTTTACCCATGGTACAGAGAAGGACAGGCATCTCCTGCTGTTGTGAGACTTAAAGACTAAGTTAATCAAGACAGCTCTCAGAAGTCATGGCAGAACTGGTCCTCTGTGCTAAGCATTGTGCAAGCATAATGAATGCAGTCTGTATCCCCTTGCTGTTTTCAGTAATAACATACACATGCTGACTTAAAAACATCTTTTCACTTGCATGGTACTGTACTAGACAACATGAGAGGAGGTGTTGGGGCTGAATGGTACATGACACTGTATGCACAGCTGCAGTTCCTTCCACAGCAGTTTGCTTTATGGTCCTCTTATTCCAAAATGTCCTTTTTGGGAGAGATGGAAAGAGCAGCATTGTAGGTAACTTTCCCAGAGTTCCTGAATGTCACAGTCTGCCAGAGGCATGTTCCTGTAGTTTGAAGCCCAAAGTATATATTGCCTGCCTTTGGAGGTGGCATGAAAGTATGTGGAGGTTTAAAGCCTGGTGGGAAATGACTGAGTGACTCTTTAGGATGGAGGGTTCCCAGCTGGGCAAAGTCTTGTTCATCCTGCCTGAAGCAACCAGTCCCTGCAGAGAAATAGTCTCAGAATTATTCTCCAGTTTTGTCTTGGGGGGAAGTAGCTGGCCCACTTCAAAAGCAAGTCCTGGACTGAATTAATATAATGCATCAAAATGATCAGGCAGACATTTAGGAATGAACAGTGAAGCTATTTTTCTTGAGACAGTAGACATGGTCTATCAGCCTTTCTCTCCATCCTTCTCTGGGTCTCATTCTAGCAGTAAGGACTAAGATGAAATACTAGGAGTTATATCAGCTAATTATATCCTGACAAATATCTGGAGATTATTTTAGGCTACATGAAAAAGCAAATCAAAAGATGAATGTTTTATGAATTTTCTGATTGTTTGGAAATAGGATTGTATGAATGATATTTTAAATTATATTTAGCTTTTGTTGACCTAACACTGCAACACAATTTGCCTAGTAGAATCCCCGTATTTGCACAGTTATTTTTTCCTTTACATTCCAGTAGATGTAAAACAGCAACCATGGACTGTCATTTCAACCTGATCTCCATAAATCTCAAAGGAGACTTTATGAATGATTGGTTCTGGTGTCCTGACGCAGTAAGGAGAATAAGATGTCAAATTTAGCATATCACTGCTACTTCAGCATGTCAGTTTTACTATCACTCTAGCTATCTTTGCCAGATGCATTCACAAATGCAGTTACTTTTTTATTGCTATGAAGTACAAGAAAATATATCTCTGAAATAAGTTGGTGGGGCTTATTTATTGTCACACCTGCCCTCCATTAAAAAGAGTAATCCAAAATAACCACTTTTTTCTACTGAGCAAAATTATGTTCTATGTGCTACAGGTACGATCTAGTGCATGTTTTTCATTAATGAAGCCTTTTGATTTAAGGCATGTGGTGCTGTTCCACTGTTACAGACCCATGCCTCAGCTGGTAGTTGCGGGGGGGGATGTATGCCAGGACATGGCATGCTCTCTCATCCTTTGCTTTCTGACAGAGGGTAGTGCAGATTGTATGGAATGACATCAGCGGCAGTTCTGGAGGAAGTAAGGAAGCCACCTTACAAGCCCCCTCTCCACAATCAGTTTTGACCTGAAGGGTTGGTTACTTCTCAGAATTACTTACAGAGAAGTAGTGCAGGAAAGATGAATGTGAAGAGTATGGCTGAAAAAGGTGAAGGAGAAGGGAAGAAAAAAAGAGAAAGACAAGGGAAAACCAAATAGAGGAGTAAAAGAAGCTGAGTGGTGGAAAAGCAGTTGGGAGGTGGCTTCTCTGTTAAACTAGGCAGATCTGGGGGGCTCTGAAAGCCACAAGTTTGTGAGATTGCAGTTCTGTCCCTGGCAGCAAGAGACTGTTCCGCACCACTGATGTAAGAGATGCTGGAATACTGTCCATTCAATTGCATGGCCTCTGTAGGTAAGTATTTTTTTGGATAAGACAATTTATTCATGGTGGAATCCCAGGTCTCTATTAATATACGTGCTGGTATCTGTTTCTATGGTTACAGTTGCAAAGCACAACCCTCTGCTTTTAAGTTTGTAAGTATATGAAACTCTAATATATGGAACAGAAATCTCCTGAGCTTGGTACCTTCCCTGAGGTAATATTTTCCTTTAAGAACTGTTTTGAAAGCAAGCTTGAGAAAGACAGTTCTGCTGTTTTGGCAGGAATAGAGAAAAGTATGACTTTTCCTACTGCCTGAGAAGGCATATGTCTCATAAATGAGACCTAGTGCAGACAGACAGGAGGGTGTGATGTTTGCTCATTTGCTGAATACTCAGTGTACCTCCTTTTCCCTGGAGTATTTCGCAGTGAAAATCCTTTGGCATCACTCTTGCTGTTGTCATTCTCATTCATACCAAAGTGAGGTGCCACGGTCTATCTACGCAGTTCCCTTCCATCCAAGAGGTGGTATAGAGACATGCTAGGTACCTAGGTCTGCATAATTTTGTTTTCAAGTTTTGAGAGAAAAAGAACTGTAAAATGTATGCATTAATAAAACTGGTGACAAAGTGATGAAAGGCTCAGCAAACAGCTAGCATGGTTATACACTGTTTTGAGAACTATGTTTTTTTTTCCTTCAAATAATTACTGTCCTATATTTTAGATTAATAGGCTCTCCTGTCCCATAACTTTCGAAATCAAATTGGCTTCCAAAAGAAAATTTAATCCTTTTCAAAAACCTTTTCTGAATGTTGACTTAAAAGTCAGTCACTGAATTTCTAGCTTTTGGGTTAGGCAATTTGCCAACCAGCATGAGCTGAAACAACATTTTCTCTCTAAATTGAATTTGAGTGGAAAATGGAAAATGCTAGCACACTCAGGCAACTCAGTAGTGGGTTTTTAGGGAAAACTTTTGATGGGTAAACATACCTTGATATACTTTTCCTGGTTCCAGAGGCTTTCCTGTCTCTATTTGCATTTAATCACAGTATATACTTTTCTGACTAGTCTTGTGTATAGATGCCTTAGTTTCATCAAAATTAAATTGGGCTTTTATAATAAGGTGGGTTTATTTCTGGAAAATTAGGTAAAACATGGTATGGCTTCTCAAAGACATTAGGTTATATAATATAAGTTCCTGTTACTTCCTCTTCAAATCTAAAAAAGAAGCTTGGAATCTAAATGGAATTTGTCACTGATAAAAGCAGACCTTCTAGTGCTCTCCTAACTGGGGTTGTACAGGGTAATTACAAATGCTGTCACTGCCTAATTTTTTAATTTAATACACACAAGTGCACAATTTCTGCTTAGTTGTTTACTGATTAGCTACTGTCTTTATAACATATAACTTAATATGAAAAGGTATGCAGGAGAATTTGTTTGAACTCAAAGACACAGTCAAAAAAAAAAGGGGGGGGAAAAGAATAATGAGATGTGAAGTAACAGGCAGAAGAGCTGAACTGTGGAGGTAAAGGAAACAGGAAGAACAAGGATCCAGAAGGAGTTACACTGTACCAAGATTGTAAGTGCCTGGTTACCAAACCATATTTAAACAGCGTATTTTTGGAACTTAATATCTATGAGTCCTGCAGCGCTTTCAGATGCTTTGAGGAGCATCTGAAACTTTAGATGTGCAGAAAGGTCTTAGGTTCTACCACAGAAGTCTGTCTGCATAGGAGAGCAGGAACTTTTGAACAGGAGCTGCCTGTACAATCAGGCTGGCTGACTTCTGCATGTAAATGCATGCTAAATGAAGCAATAAGAACATAATCTGGAGCTTCAACTCTGCTTTCTTTTGAAGATAGAAGACTGGAGCCCAGTTATTTAAGGAAAAGCTTTCTGAAGAAAAGTTTTCTTAAATGTACTGAAAAGAATTATAAAATTTGCAATTTCTTTTCTGTTTTTCATCATGAAATGGGAGAAAAAACTCACCTTTTTTTCTTGTCCTTTGTCTGTTTTGTTTTATATTTTGGGAAGCTCTTTGCATGTTGCTGCTTTTACCAATGTCTGCATACAGCATGCTAGGACCATCATTTATGTAATATTTGGAAGTACTTCCACGAATATAGATTTAGTACTGAGTTCAATAAGAAATTTGTCCTTGTTAATGAAAGTCACCTATATTTGACTTCTGTTTGCTAAAAACTTTCACAGTTTATTGTAAATAAGCTCCAATGAAAACAAAGGGAATGATTATAGTCTAGATTCCCTTCAGAGTGATTTCTGGCACGTAGGAAATAAATTATAGTGTATTCAAAAAAACAGCTGCTTCCATTTGAGTAGAATATATTATGATTTAATGAAGACAGCCATCTGCTCCTGAGTAAAATTCTAATTAAGCAATATATGAATCAGAACAAAATTAGCTATAGAGCAATTAATATTTTACAAGTGTTGCTAGCAATGTATAGCCGCTAGTATGTGAAAAGTTTCTTTAAATATGTCTAGCTTTCATCATATTTTAATGTACTGAGAAGGCTATAAATCTTCCGTTGCTTGTAGCTGGTACCACAACAATGTGTCTATGGTAGAATTTAGATTTCATAGCAGGAGCTAAAGCATTGCATTGAGAACTGGTATGTCCACTATGCTTTAAAGTTAATAGTTTTGTTTTTTTCCCGTTTGGTTGGTTTTGTTTTTTTTTTTAGCATCACATTTAATGAATTATGCTGCAATTCAGATGCAAAAGCATCTGAAAAAGGCCATGGAAAATATAACCCTGCAATTCTTACAGGTGAGCTGGACAAATTCAACAGGCTGCATCTCTGGGAAAAGCTTGTCTGAACACATCAGCGTTTCTGTGCCAAAGTCAGATTTGTGAAGCTAATACTTAAAAAGGGAAACCTCCTCATTTAGCTTTTATAGCATGTCTCAGGCCTGCTCATGCAACTCTGTAAAAGGACACAGAAAACTGCTTGAAGGGACCTGAAAAACGGAGTTTAGAGTGGTCCTCATGCATTGTTTAATAAAAATAATAAAAAAAAATAGTTTAAACAGCATTTCTGTGTATAAGCACAACTCTATGCTGTTTGTCGCAATTTGTTTCCTTCCATGTGTTTTTCTTCCACTTTTTCTTTGCCAGTGCTTTCAAGAGCTAGTAAAAGACAATCTGCAAAACAGAAACAACAGCTTGCTTGCCATGGATATTAAAATCTAATATCCATGAGAACTCTCTCTGTCTGACCTTTAAGCTGAAGTAACTGTCTGGGTCAAACAAAAACAGAGTACGAGTAGGGAAATATGTAGTCTGTTCACAGATCAGCTCCTTGCCTTTTTTTCAGAGCCTTCAAAGAGGGTGTAGCCAGACTAAAACGATGTTTCTCCTGCTATTTACCAGTGTCTGTTGAATGGAAGAGAGATTTTTCTTGGAGATTCAGAGCTACTGTAGTAGGCTTTTATCCTGTTCCAGTGCCTCTGGCTTGCTGTGGCACAACTATGTCTGTGGGCTGTCCCATAGGGTCCAAGGGTGGGATTGCCTTGCGGCTGTCTCAGGCTGACAAAAACCAGCCACAGGAGTGGGGTGCTCCCATCAGCTACCAGTCAAGACTGGGCATGATAAGGGATCAGGACACAAGCACCACACATCATCTATCTTTGTTATCAAAAGTACCTCATCTATTATTCAAACCAAAAGGGCTTTAAAAATTACTTTTTTTTTTTTAAATTGTTGTTTGTTGCTTACCTCCACAAACTATTCTGGTTTTGTTCTCCCTGAGCAAGAAATCAGCTTCTTCAGTTTAATTCCTGAATAAAATGTTCCTGTGCTGCACTGAGCTGGGCTACAAACACTGCAGGGAAAAGTTTTCAAAGCAAGACACAAAGCTGTTCTCCTTTATAGTTAAAGTGGGTTCTCTCTTTTCACACCTAGCCTATGCAACGGTACCTCTTTAAGGTACTGTATAGTTGGATCCTCATAATTTGCTGCTGGCAAATGCCTTTTTGGCTCTTCTTTCTCAGGTGTTGGGGAGGGCTTTGTGTCTTGAGGGGTTTCTCAGGGTCAGCATGTTGTGGGCTTCACATTTTGGCCAGGCCTATCCCTGGTCACAATTTAGTCATCAGATATTGGATTACTCTGTGGCAATACCAAGACAACCAAAACGTCAAAACAAGCTTTTCCATTGTTGCAATTGTTTCTTTGTTTAGCGTCAACAATGCGATTGGAACAAAAGCAGACCTTTTGACCTGGAAAGCCTGTGTGGGCATGATAGGAGAGCCAAGCTGTGTCCTAAACAGAGCCTTGCCAGGACCTGATGTGAGGTCCTCTGTGCAGCCCCTGCTGGGGCTGGTTTCAGGGGGAGTGACATGAGGAAGCGGGGTTGGTGCTGATGAGTGAATGGGAATGGTAACTTGGTAAGGTCTTGAATCTTGGGGAAGAGAAGCAGTTGACACAAGGGACAGCATTGCTAACGAGGGCAAGAGGTGCTGGGACACGTGTTGGAGCTTACAGCAGCAGTCAGAGCTATTTGTGAAAACCATGATGAGAATTTTAAACTTGATGCTTTCAAGCTCAAGCTTTTCTTTTCCCCCGGCCACTCCCCTAACAGCATTTATCTGAGAGCACGCTCTGTGTTCAGAGGGACTACTGGCAGGTAATGCTTCAGGCAAAATCTAACCCTCACAGCTGAGGTTTTACATCAGTGATTTCTGCACTTGAACTTGTACAGAGTAGTGATTATTCCAGATTTTGCCTAAGTGTGTTGTGGTTACATTACTTCTGCTATGAACAGTATTTAAAAATAGAATTTAAAATTGGATCTAGTAGCTAACTTCAGTAATCTTCTTTTGAAAGAAACATGTTCATATGTGTATGTGTTCTTTTATTTGCAAATGATGAAAAGGTTTTTGAGGCAAGAAAACCAGTCTACATTTAATATTCTTTTCTTGAAGCTCAAAATATGAGGGAAATATATATTTACTGGGCAATCTTACCTGCCTTCTGCTGGACTATGATTGGTAATTTCTGCCTGATATTAATAGAAAAGTCTTGTGATTACAGTGTTAGTTTGCCTGTGAAGTCGCCACTCAGGTAGAAAGAGGGTGCCCATGTGTCACTCTTGACATTTTCTCTGAAGTATTGTTGCCTCACTAGCTCACCTATCGAGCATGGTGAATTGCATTTTTTCTCGTTGATTACTAGCTTTCCAGTGCAACCGAAAGCATTGCCAGCTATTCCCTGGCATGATGTAAAATCAGGTGAATGCTTTGGCAGGTACATCGTGTTAAGAAACTGTGTTTTTAAAATGCCATTAGGCAGATTTTTTAATGTTGTGGGATTTTGTTTTGTTTTGGGTTTGTTTTTCTTCTCCCCCCCCCCCCCCCTTCATTTCATCTCTGGACTGGCAGCATCTGTATTTTAATATTTATCTATGTATCAAAGTAGATGTGTCTCTACACCAGTGTTCTTCCGTATTGTAATGATATGCAGTTTTGAACAGAGCATTCATAAACGATATTGAAAAGGGTTGGTTTGGAGAGTGATTTTACCTATCGTTGTCACAAATCTTTAAAGTGCACAGGGAGGGCTTTTGGCCAAAGGCATTATAACTTTGAACACCTTTCCTGATCAAGTTTTGGAAATCACACCTTCTCCCTGAACATCCTGAGGGTTACATGTCCCCTTGTCAAAGATGGCATGGTTATTGTTCACTCATATAGTGCCAGTAGTGTTCAGGGGCTGTAATTGTCTTGTAGTGATTTTTGACAGATTTCAGCTGTCTGACAACAATTTACCAAATGCCACTGATTTGGTAATCAAGAAGGGCAAGCAAATAAACCTGTCCTGTCAGCCTCAGGAGCAGCACACACACCTTCTTCCTGGAACGCCTGAGACATGAAAATCATCAGGGCTATTTCTGATTCATCTCACTTTTAAATAAAAGCAAGTATTTAGGGAGAAAATAATTCCAGTGCCCATTCACATGTGCTTGCGAGTTCTGCATGGGAGCCAGTTTGAGAGAGGTACCTGTGTAACCATGCCAGAAAATACCCTGCTCCTAGAGTGTTTGGGGTGTTTGCTGCACGGTGGCTGGTTGATTCACGTGGATCAGTGGACATGTTGGTGTTCTGCAGGTGAGAAGCTTTGCCAAGAAGCAAAGCTGGTTGGGCCCGTACACCAGCTGGAGCTCGCGTGGGGGTCCGTGTAGAAAAGGGCCGGGTGCCCTCTCTCGGCCATCTTCACAACAGCAGCCAAAGCCAGGACAAAGTAGCATCTGGGAATGAAGCAACGTGACTGCTTCAGGAAAGGAGGGAGGCTTCAAGGCTTGTGACCACATGAAGCGAAATGTTCATATAAGTGCAGGACCAGGAGATGGTGATCCTAATCTAAACCCACAGTGCCTCTCTAGCTTTGGGTGAGACAACTAACTCCTTGGTGTCTATTAGTCCATGCCACCAACAGGACCAACAAACCTCTGTACTGTTCCGTAGGTAGTGATAACAGCTACAAATGAAAGAGTCAGAGTTCCTTAGTCTGGTCTTATTATGGACTTCCCTGTTTAGCTCATGTCATTTATCACAACAGTCTTTTGCCATGTAATTTACATTTTGATGAAACACTGCAGCTATCATTATTTTAACAGGATTGCATTTGAGTGGCAGCAGTGGGTTTGAGGCACACATGTGCCTGCATACAGATACCAATGCTTTAGTAAGGCATATTGGAGATGTCCATAAAATTTCTAAGGTTATTCAGTTTATTAGCAGTCAAACCTACCAGTTCAGGAGCTACAGTATATCAATCTTCTGCTGGAAAAGCATATTCTGGTAGTAAATTGTGGTTTCTCTGTGTGTAAGATAAATGAACATTGAGACAGTATTTAACATATGTATAAAAATAGGCTGCTTAAGTAAAAAGAACATTTGATCAGCCTTTTATCAGACAGATAAGAACGCCTGTGTTAACTACCAAATTAACAGTTTAGTGAAGGAGACACCATCTACATAAAGTCCTTGTCATACTAATACAAGATGGCATTCTACAAAGGAATTAAATACTTATGTGCCTGATGTAATAATATTTTTATTTATGCTGAAGACTAAGCTAGCTATTGACTGTAATGGAGCTCAGGTGGTTTATACCTGCTGAAGGATTTAGCCCTATCCTTTTCCTAAGCTAGATTTCTTAGTAATTTACTGATGAGTAAATTAGACCAAAACTGGGTCTGAGCACTGAAGCTGCACCCTGCTGCTGTTCCAGGCAGCTTCCAGGCATAAGAAGGCAAGATTGTTAAGTAGCAAACACAATGTTAGCAGTTGAATGTATGTACTCTATTTCCAGCTCTGCTATGGGCTTGCTATGTAACGTTAAAGATCTTTCTAAACCTCTTAACTAATACAGTTGCTATCTGAAAATTACAAACTCTCACAGGCACATTTTTCCATCTGTATGTAAGCAGTCTTTTATTAAGCACCCTTAAATGCCTAGTGGAAAGACAGTATTTGAAGGTTTGTTACTGGTTTGCTGTGTGGCATTGACAAAAATACAGCCGTTGCCATTGCAAGACATACAGCTTTTACTGGTGGGATGATGCTTGCATCTGCATGGGTAAGTCCCATGTTAAATCCCTTACCTTGGGTAAAACTCCGATGCCTGGAGTTAGGGGTGGACCTAAGCACTGCAGTGCACATGAGTCTTTTGAAGAAGTGCTTGACTTTGGGTGAATTTCCCTAGACTGAGAAAGCAGGAGGATTCAGAGCAAGCTTGACATACTTTTTGCTGCAAGAGGCTTATCAGATCTTGTTGCAAACCAATTCTTGTTCCTACTAATTAAAACCAGAATGCATTCAATACTGAAATGTAAAATACTCATATAATTTACTTGCATTCTTCTACTTGAGTTAATCTGTCAAAGTAGCCCTACATGAAATGGAACTGCAATATGGTCTGACAGCCTATGTACAGTGTTCACTGATCAGACAAATTTCCTGAGATGCATGGTAAAAAGCCAAACCTAAAAGCCTTAGTACCCAGGACAGACAGCGCAGACTGCCCACCCAGACTACCTACCGTCATCTTGCATGGAGCTGTTTTGTCTTATAAACAGCAGGAGACAAAGTGTCATATTTTCATGTGTTTTTATTATTAACAACAACTGGAACAACATCTGTACCGCAATCCCATGTTTCCAAAGGCAGGTGCTTTTGAGGCACATAGAATTGACACACCTCAAGGCTATACATCATTGTTTTACTCATGTTGTGTATCTATATATGTCTGGGAATGGAGCAGATGTTTTACATACAAATAAAAGGTGTGGGTGGAGGAGGGAAGTGGGCTGAGCTACTCACTTTCCTGCCCTGCAGCTTGTGTAATTATGCATGCCAAGGCAAAGTGAATGTAAAATACCATAAGCAAGGTTTGGAGCTGATAGAAATTTGTACAGCCCTGCTAAAATTGACAAATGTCCTGGGTAGCTTCTGTGAAGGGTTAGACCTGCTTTATATTCACTGTGTGAATGACTGTAAAGAAGAATCAGGTTTGAGGTCCCAGCCTTGTTTATACATACTAAGTAGCCATAGGAAAGAAGGGACAACAACCTGAGAGTAAAGGTCTTAAAATATTATTTTGAGATGTAAATCTTTCTAGACTTACATACATGTAACTGGACTCCACTGAAGCAGACAGATGCCAGCAAGCTGCTTTTTGAAGAGGCTGGAAAACTGGGGTCACAGAAGAATCCCTGTTCCAAGCCATTAAATGGCTTTGGGTTTTGATACTTCATAAGCAACCTAGGCTGGGAATAAAACTCTCAGACTGTCAGACAGTGGCATGGGTTAGTACACAATGCAAATGTGAGGAAAATACCACGTGAAAAAACAAACACATTTTCTGAGTAATTAATCACTGAGCACTGGTAAAGCAACGCAACTGTTTATTAAAATAGACAAGGTTTTGTATGCAATTCATGACTGAATTGCCTGCTAATTAATAAAGAGCTAATACTCATTTAGATAATAATCTTGTCAATAATTGTGGACAAAAGGAAGAAAAAATTTATTAGCTGGAAAAAAATGGCATGGATGACTTCTGGGTAATGAAATATGAAAAAAAATACTGAGCTTGAGAGCTATTGTTACTAAATGGTACCAAATGCTTCCTGTTGAGCAATTATGTTCTATTAGACACCTGCCAGCACAGTTTTCTCTCATCACGCATCATTATCATCACTTATAGTCTTACTGTGTATTTGATAATGTACTCAAGGGAATACCTAAATATACTGTAGGGGAGTAAAGAGGATGCGAATAAAAATTTGGTTATGTTGTTTGTTTACCTACTGGCAGAAATTCCCAGTAGTAACAGTAAGTACAGGGACATTCTGAAATCTATCCTGATTTCGAGTGCTGATGCCTCCATCCTTGTAGGTTTCATGGGCCAGGACCTTGCTTTTGTTCTTTCAGAAAAACCTGATCAGTATTGGCTTTTTCTATTTCCATGACCAGCAGTGCTGTCCCTGCCATCACCACTTTAAGAGATTATCTAGAGGTTATGGTATTTGCCTGGGAAGTGCCAGTCTCAGATTTGCCCTTCTCAGCCTTCCAAAACCTTCCATTTCAGACTTCTGTCTTAAGGACCAAATATCTGGGCTTTACAAGAAGTGAAGCTCTGTTCTTTGTGTCAAACAGGTAAATTGTATGGTGTGAGCCAGGTGTCACTTTGATCACAGGCACGAGACAGAAAATTATGTAGTTCTTTTCGTGACACACTCCTTCAGTCTCCTCTGGCAAAGCTTTCCCTTTTCTCCATGCCAGAAAAATATACAAACTTTTTCTACAGACCCCAGGGGTAAGCTTTTGTATATTTAATCTTAGAGGTCTGTAGTGTAAACTTCAGCTTCTGGGTGGAATCACTGAGATTCCCTTTACAGTCAATGTAGAGGAACAGGAGTCTTGAGTAAAGAGTGACTCTCTTGTATTGTAAAGCAGATGTGCAAAGTAGGGTGAATCCTGCCTAAAAATACTTACTCCTTCCCTCTAGGGAGCTTAAGGCAACTAACTCAAGATACACTTTTAGAGAGAGGTGTACATACTGGTGACATCCCTGTAAGGCAAATCCCTCTCGAGAGTTCAAGGTCTCCTGCAACTGAAAGTCAGTAAAGGGGTTAATACAGGGTGAGAACTGGACGCTGCTTCTTTTCTCCTTCAGCTTCTCTGTCTCAGACTTCTCTTCAAATTTACAGGAATTATATGCAGTTGTAATCTGTTGTTATAATCTGAAAATTAGTTGTGCTTTCTTACCGGTCTTTTTGTAAGGATCAGCCTGGAAGCTTGCATATCCTCTTGGTTTGCTTTTCTAAAAGGCCTCAACAAAGAACATGGATCATTGCACCTCACTTTGAGTCAGAGCAGCTTTATGGGAAGTTTTTTGTATGGTTTAGCTATGCCTCTTTTCTGAAGTTCGTTATCATGTTGTTTGTGTTAGAAACAATTTCCCTTTTGAACACACTGAGCATAGTATAATCATGGAGAAGCTGGTATCAGCAGGGTGCTGTCCTTTCCTCCACATTTGCTTTCAGTCTGAATACAGAACATTCTGGGTTTAGGGACTTGTTCCTTGTGGACCTAGTGAGCTTCACGGTTCATTGACCATAACATTGATCAGTGAGTTGTGACCTGTTACGAATGTAATTACCAGTTAACTTGACTCTAAAACATATTTTAACTGACAGTTCTAATTTTCAACATTCTTAATGGAGAAATACAAGGATATGTTGCAAGATGCTGGATGTCATTTGAAAAGAATACAATGCAAATGTACAAAATAAGCCCCAAACAGAAGAGAATAAGGTAGTTACTGAAAAGTTGTGGTGAAGAGGAGACCTGATCAAGCTTCACTTCCAGCACTAGAACATGCTGACTGTATCATCAAAAGATTATGAATATATGTGCTGATAGAGAGATTTCAGTCCTGAATACCTATTTACTACTGTTGTGGTTTAACCCCAACAGGAAACTAAGCCCGACGCAGCCCCTCACTTGCTCCCCCATGGTGGGATGGGGGAAAGAACTGGAAAGGTAAAAGTGAGAAAACTTCATGGTTGAGAGAAAGGCAGTTTAACGGGTAAAGCAAAACTCACACATACAAGCAATGCAAAACAAGGAATTAATTCACTACTTCCCATGGGCAGGCAGGTGTTCAGCCATCTCCAGGAAAGCAGGGCTCTGTCATGCAAACAGTTACTTGCAAAGACAAATAAATGCCAAACTCTGATCATCCTCCCCTCCCTCTTCCTTCCCCCTGCTTTATACGCTGAGCATGACGTCGTATGGTCTGGAATATCCCTTTGGTCAGCTGGGGTCAGCTGTCCTGGCTGTGTCGCCTCCCAGCTTCTTGTGCACCCCCAGTCTGCTGCTGGCGGGGTGCTATGAGAAGACGAAGAGGCCTTGACTCTGTAAGCACTGCTCAGCAATAACAAAACTGCCCCTGAATTATCAGCACTGTTTCCAGCACAATTCTAAAACATAGCCCCCTACCAGCTACTATGAAGAAAATTAATTCTACCCCAGCCAAACCCAGAGCAACTACCTAGGTTTAGATTGTTTTTCTTCAGGTCTAGGCAACTTTTCAAGACTGGAAATGTTCTGTATTCAGATAGTTCTGCCAAAAAAACTCCTCAAAGAAAACCAAAATAACGTGTGTGCCTAATCCATTCTTTACAATATAGCTCTAATTAGTATAACATGGGATTGTTCATGGAGAAGAGAAGTCTCTCTGGGGCCTACAAGAAAGCTGGAGAGGGGCTTTTTACAAGTCTGTGTAATGATAGGACAAGGGGGAAATGGCTTTTGGACTGAAAGAGGACAGATTTAGATTACATATAAGGAAGAAATTCTTCACTGTGAGGATGGCGAGGCACTGGAACATGTTGCCCAGAGAAGCTGTGGATGCCCCATCCCTGGAAGTGTTCCAGGCCAGGCTGGACGGGGGCTTTGAGCAACCTGGTCTAGTGGAAGGTGTTGCTGCCCACAGCAGGGGGTTGAAACTGCATGATCTTTAAGGTCCTTTCCAACTCAAACTATTCTATGACTATATGTGCTGTTATCAGTTGCGCTTTTTGGAAGATTAATATATGTCACAATTTTAATTTTCAAGCCACTTCCAATGAACACTTATGTCATCACTTATTGCCACTAGGGAACCTGTCAACAATCTCTACGTAACGTAGCACAGTTATTAAGGAGATTTAACAAACAATGATCCGCAGGTATCCACGTGTGTTCATGAATAGCCCGTTGGTGAGAAGTCACTATTTGCCAATAGACATTCCAACAAACACTCACTGGTTTGGGTTTTGTTTGCAGTGCCCAAGCTGAGAAATGTAATTTCTGCCTGACTGTTTATTTTGCAACTTGGTGCTAAATCAGGAGGGGGATGCCTTTCTTGGTGAGGACTGCAAACACTTCTGAATCCAGAGAGGAATTCTGCTTGTCTGTGACTGTACTAGATGATTTTTGATTATTAGTGGTGACAAATATGAAAGCTTAAGTGATAGCCCTAGAGTGAGGACAAAGGAGGTGGTTTGCTCAAGAGGCTGAACGCTGACATCCTGAAGACAGCGTCCTTAAAATGAATTCAGCTATGCACTCATGTCATGGCCACCTATTGCTATTTATTACAATTTCAAACACCCACCTCTTGAAACGTTTTAGTAGGTTTTGTCTCGAACAGTACCAAGGACCTATGTAAACACTGTTATGGCATCAAAGATGTTGCCAGGGAAAACTTATTATCCAAAGATGGGAAGAGTCAAATTGATGTTGATATGATTCTTCATAATGGTAAAGGTTGTCAGGCATAGATTTACCATGACTTTGGGGACAGTTCAGGCTTATCAATAATCCCCTGGGTTAGGCATCCTAGTATTCAAATCTCTCTTGTCTTTCTATACTTGATAACATTTATATTAGGTTTGGAAGTTCTTTAGATCTTGTTATGTCTCTGTATAGAGACAGTGTGTGTGCCATAAAGTCTAGTAAAACTAATCGACCATAGAAGTCTGTGACTTCACACATTCTGAAATGTACTTTGAATAAGGGACATGGTTGAGCACCAAACTTACGGCAAAATTCAACAAAATTCCTTCACAGGTTATTCAGTGCAACAATAAACTGTACTAGACTGAGATTCACTTGGTCTCTGTCTCAACCTTTGTGCCTCAGCAGGTTCATCAAAGCTTTTAGGAAATACAGCAGCATTTTGATGAAAAGCAGGCCAGGTCTGCAGGACAAGATGGAATTTTGATCTTGTTTTGCAACCTAGAACTTTTTTTTATAGCAAAGTACAGTGGCTTTTAAGAGAAAAGTGTGATTGTAGATAAAGTAGAACATCTAGAGAGGAAAAATAGTATTTTATTTTCATTTAATTTCATTGCCCCAGGCTCTTAAAAGCTTCTGGAAACTGATGAACCTTTCAGTAGTGGGGAAGTAGGAGGTCAATGTTAAACTGGAAATGTCATGGCAGTGTCAGATTCCTTTTCTTTTGAGGGAACTGGCAGCTTTTACCTATGCTCTGGCTCTGTTTCATGAGGTGATAATGGCTCTGAAAGGCATAAATGTTTTTGTTACGAAGAAACTTTCCTTCCCTTTCATTGCTAAGTTAAAAATAAAGACAAGGAAAACTAGCCAAGCAGTTCTCTCTCTCCCTCTCCCTCTAAATCATGTTTGTTGTTCCAAACAGGCTTATTTCCCAGCTTTGCCTGGCTGTTCCGTAGGCTGGTAAAGAGATGAAGGTTGCTTAAAAAAAAATACATATAAATTTCTGCAAAGTGAAACTCAAGGAGAAAATATTGAAAATGTCTTTTAGGCTGGATTACTGAACTTCTCTGTTGAGCCAAGGTATTTGGACAGCTGTTCAGTCAAGCTATTTCTTAGAGGCCATTTACCCACAGTACAGGGACCTCTCTGCCAGGGTCACTCACTTCATTTTCATCCCAACAGCCTCACCATCCCTTTGTGTCTTATTGCAGCTGAAATGTCCGTGTAGATGCCCCATAACTACCTCTCTCTCACATGTATGCCTTAGGCTGTGCCTGTTCAACAAAGCTCCTCCATGCTATTTATTCCTGGCTCTTTTTTCATCTTCTGGTTGTTGACATCCCATTGGCTCCTTTCTGGGCTGCGTTGCCTCTGCCTGCACCCCTTCTGCTTGGCTGTCTGATGTGTCCTGTTGTTTACAGCTGCACCCTCAACACTGTCTTTCTATGCTGGCACCAACAGCTGACACTGGACTTCAGATTTCACCTGTTTGTAAGCTTTGATCTGTTTCTGGAGATAATACTTAAGCTTCCTGGTCACTTAGAACGACCATTAAAACTGCTTACATGTAATTCATCTTCATGACCATGAAAATAAATTTCAAGTCCAACTCTGTGGCAAAGGCCAAATTCTACCAGTGCAGAAGCGGGAGAAGCCACAAAGCCTGCTTGACAGGAGCAGAAGGTAGACTGGCATTGAATCTACCTATTAAATACTTACACTCTACCCATTACAATACATGAATAGCTCCCAAATGCTGGAACCTTGGTAATACTGGCACTGAAATAACAGGCACAAGCGTTAGTTGGTAGTGGCTGCAGAATCACCCTGGGCTCCTGTCCACTGCAGAGACAGCTTTTCTCAGATGACGACCCTCAGATGACGACCAGACACTGCTGAAATGGAGCTGCTAAAGTAGTAACTCTGGGATGCTGAACAACTCCAGGGCAGGAGTATGCAACTGGGAAAAATCTGTATTCAAACTGCATTAGAAGCTGTAATGGCACCCAAAAATCTTGGGAGTATATTGAAAACTCCACATTTAATGAAATGGGAAGATTGAAATTCTTTTTTTAACATGCAAGACGTCAATCAATAGGGCACTGTAGCAGCATGGACACCAATGGGTAAGAAGACAGTAAGAGTGGCAAAGGAGTTGCTAGTTGCTAAAAGCCACTGCACCACTGGTCAAAAGAAAATCTGAAAGCTGTCTGTTGATCTAGATAGTGAATCACAGTGTCCTAGAGGGGAAGTGAAATGCTAGATGATGGTGCCTGGAGAGTTTCTGCTTTTGGGAGCTAGCTCCATCCCCAGAAGAGCCTGTCTTTTTTGTGCTGTGCAGTGTCACCATGGAAAGAAGGCAAGAATTGGCTACCTCGTGTCATTCCAGTACCTTTGATGCAGGTCTGAGAGCAGAGCCTGGCTGGCATTCAGCAACTTCTCTGCCTTCCTACTTCACTTGCTGCTAGATAGAGCCTCTTTCTGTCATGAAAGCTACGGATCCTCCTTCAATCCAACATCCTTCAGGAAAAGGGTGAATCTCAGGCTTGTAGTCTAAGAAACCTCTTCATTGTCTCATAATTTTCTGCATTGGGTGCAGGAGGGAAGCAAAGTTCTGGTAAGACTCTGCCACCTTTCTTTTGCAAAGAAGGCAACTATCTGGTAGTGTTCTCAGTCACAACCCTTTAGAGGCAGGTGCCCAAAACATAATAAACAGGCTGAAATTATAAAACTGTTGCTGTCACAGTTTCTAAGTTCTTAGTTGAGCTGTCTGTGCTTTGCTGGTTGTTTTCATTCTGCGTAACAGCATGTAATTAAAATATTCATATGCAGATTGCAGCCTATTTAGGGCTGAATTCTGTTAGATGCTGAGCAAAATTTGGATAGTACTGAGACATCTCAGCTGCCAAGGAAGTGGGAGGAAGCTTAGAGTGGTCTGAATTGCCCAGCATATGGCAGAGTGCCTTAACATTGATTTGTTCCTATGTTAGGATAAAACTGGCAAGGAACAGGAAGCAGTTTAGGGCTCAATTAACAAACAGCCTTTAAAAAACGCATTTCTCTTTCTGCCTTAGGCTTTGCCTTAGGGCTAACCCTGTTCACAGAGCTAAGACTAAAAGAGCGAAAGTGCCTATATACATAATATCCTGTAAACAGTCATCCCCTCTATAACATGGACAATTCAAAACAACTCAAAAACACCTCTGGAAAGAGATACAGTCAGGCTGGTATTGGCTCAAAATATTCCACAGAATATCTAAGATGGATTTTTAATTTATTTTTTTTTTCTTAAAAAAAAAAAAAAAAAAGTTTTTGTAGTGTTTGAACCAGAGCAAAATAAAATTGCATCTTTTGGATTTGGGCATAAAGTAGGCCAGGCTGAAGCAGTCATATGGCTCCCATCCTAGGGCATAAGGACACTGTTGCTTTGCCCTGGGCATGAAGAATATTGTGGTGCAGAGATTAGAACTCTCCTGCTGTTGGAATGTACGTTAGATACATCTATAAATTATGACAGTGGCGATTTCTTTCCTGTTGTACTTCATGAGGGTCCAGAGGGCCTATGCTATACCTATGGGTAGTTTTGATTAACTCACTTGTGTATTCTTACAAAAGGTTATGTATGACAAGGAGGAATGTTTTTGGAGAAGCAATGGAAGTCATCTCTGTAGAATGACTGTGACTGGGGCCACGGTCCTGTGATTCACCTTCCAGGAGGAGCTAATGCCCAGTGAGAGGATGTCCCATTGCTCCTCTCCCTATCTGCAAATCATGTAGGAGACTGGGGAATTGAGACTCTTGAACGCATTGCAATCCTTGTACTCCCTGAATGGGGTCACGTGCTATACCACCCTTGCCTGAATTTTCTGAGGTTTTGCAGAGGTCTGTGTAGAAGTTAAAGCTAAATCAATGAAAAGGCAAGACAAGTATTCATCTGCTTTATCTTGCAAAGTTTATTTCTGATTACCTGACTTTATGAGATCTTTTTGCTAGTTCTTCCATTCAAGACGAATTCAGCTGGTACCAAAAGAGAATAAATCCTTTCAGAGCAAAGTGATTCACTGTGAGTCTACATTCAGTTTGTCTATGCAGTTTCCCTAAGTTATTATGACAGTGCTAAAATAGGAGGTCTACTTAATGTTTACATTTATATTTTTCATTTTGGAGAGTAGAGAAATATTGTGTCTGATCACACACTTTTTTGCTCACTTTGGAGCAAGTGTAATCTTTCTAAATGAAGCTGATTCAAGGTTTCTCAGCACTGTAAGCAAAATCAAATTTTGCTGCCCCAAAGACTGAGCTTGGGGCTGCTCCTGCCATGGGGAAGAAAGGGATAAGTAGAAAGGATATGTGATATGATGTTGTACAGTGAAAGAATGAGCCCTGGGGAACCAAGCTTGCTGGTTTTGCTTCTGCAGGAGAAACAGGATGCAGGGCTGACCTTTGGGAAGGAGTCACACCACCTTATTTCCTTAGTGAGAGAAACCACAACAGCGACCCCACAGGGAGTTTATACAGGCTGTATAATTTTGAGCGACCCAGCCAACTGGCCTCTATGAAATACAGTAATATCTTTGTATTCCATCTTTCTTAATGAGAGCTTTTGTGCTGAACTTACACAGCATGGGATGTAGGCTGAGGAATGGCAGATGTTCCTGTGCTGCTCTCTGTCATCATGCTGTGGTATTTGTGTCTAAGCCTGAAATAGAAGAAGCTGATCTAAAGGTGATTGTAAGGGACAAACGCATTCAACTAGGCTCTTACAAAGGTCAGACAAAATGTAATATTTATTCTTTTTTAAATTTTATTTCAACTGCACAAGTTGAGGCTTAAAAAATAAGGCTGATTTGCTATTTTTGTAAATCCTAAGAGTTCCTTTGAAAGTCCCTTTGAATGTTAAATGATCATAAGGAAGTTAATGACATGCATGTTTCATGAGTGGTTGATTAATTACTGTAAACAAGCATAAGATCTTTTAAACATATCCAAGTGGTAGTAACTGATCTAAGTATACAAAATACTGTAATAACTAGCATGAGTGATAAATTCTTGAAGCAAACTTCTTTTGCAATCATACAATTTTTTTTTTATACTCATTCTTGCTGGGGAATTGAAACTGCAGTTGTTATCTGGATTCTGTGCATTCAGTTTTGAACTGGAAATTTAATTTTGTATCTTAAGATGTGTGAAATCAAAAAAATACTAGAGTATTTAAAATTTCCCCTTGAAACACCATTTAGTCTTTAAAGAGGAGTCACAATTAAATATTACTGTCAGATAAAGATGGCTAGAAATTTCTTCATCTTTGTTGAGACAGGATTTTTTCCCAAAGTCCAGGATACTTGAGTGCTTTGTCTTCTATGGGGGTGAAGTCCTTGATTTTCTTACCGTGATGTATTTTGGTGTGGCATCTGCTGATGTTCTTAGCAGACTTATTTGTAAACTAGTTTTACACTTAGGAACAGGGGCATTGACTAATTTTTTTAATCAGTTCAGTTTCATTTTCTACACATATCATACAATACCTTAAGTTGATAGGGCATGAAATTGTCTACCAGTTTGCTTGTGCAGTGCCTCGTAGACCTGAATTCAAGTGGGATCTCTTAGTATTATGCCCATCATAGTGAGCTGTTCACGTTCCATCAGCAGGAACAACTCTTCTGAATTTCTGCCGAACTTTCAAACACTTCCTGTCTTATTCTATGCAGCCCTTGCAGTCATAGACTGGCTACCTTATATTTTGCTAATCATGCAGAGATGTTGCATATCTTTGCTTGTGATTAATCTGCTCTTTTATTTACCTCCTTTTCTCTACCCTTCTATTAAGCTCTGCATGTCCATTTATCCCCTTCTCAGGGAGGGTATAAGTCCTTGGTATTCTGTGGTATGTTCCACAGAGACGCAGCTGACAACTTTTGTGTTTATTTGACTGGACCCTGTGCAATTGGACAAAATCCTGACTGGGTTTAATGGAGTTGTTTGAGTATAGGTTAGGACAGAAATGGTTTAAGTGTGTAAAGTCTCCAAAAATCACTGCCAGATGAGGAAAGGAGTGTTAAAAAGGAGGTCTCCTGGGTCTCTTCAAAAATTTCCAGCAGGTTATTTCCAGTTCACACCAGAAATACTTCAATGACTTCTTCCCTGGTGCCTTGATATTTCCAAATACCATCTTGTTTAGGAACCAGAATGGCAAAGATACTTGCAAATGAGAGTGAGGCTGATAAAGAAAAGAATCATTATGACATTTCAGCTCCTCAGGAAATGGTGGCTGCTGAGCGTATGTGGAAGGATGAGCTTACACTTTAAAAGCACAGTTTATAGTCATAGCCTGAGATGCTTTTTTACCTGCATCACAAACTTCTTGTAAATCACTTAATTTCTCCCAACCTCAGTGTGCATAGCAATACCGGTTCTTTACAAAATAAACTGAGGCACATCTTTGTTTCTCTTGCAAATCAACATAGTATCCGTTTGTTGAGAATCAGTTTGGGATTCATGGATTGAAGGCACCTTTCCCACCCCCACCCCCGTTTTTTTCCCTTCCCATGTGAAATATTGCACTCCTGACCCCTTTTTCATCCGCCTCATGTTCTAGTTGCTTGTCAATGTAACCTGTCTCTGAGTTGGCAATATTTCATGCAGGGCCATTGCACTATCTTCAGCTTCGTTGCAATTAATATTCTGTCCTGTCATTTAAGTCCAGCCCTGTGTTCCTAATGTCAGGTTGGCTGTGTTTAATATGACCAGCAAGGCAGCATATGTTTCTAAGCTGAGTCCTACTGCCATTTCTGGAGGTATCTCCCATTAGTCAAGGATCCTTTGTCGTAGCGCAGCCAATGTTATCACCAAGCTTTAAGTACAAAGGTGGAATAATAATGACTCCTGTTTCGCTAAATGGAGTTAACACAGCTGAATAACTTCCCTGATGGTTTATTATATTAGTCTTTCAGAACATTGACTGATTTGTTTTTATTACCAAGAAAGCTTTTGTCTTATGAAAATGACTTAGGACCACAGGTCAATGTTTTTCATGTCACATCTCCCTAAGAATTACATTGCTTTATTATACTTTGTATTCTGCCACTGCAACCTGTATGTCACTTAAATTTATTTGTCATGATACCACTGCCAGGCTGCAATTAAATTGTTAAAGGATATTCAGGAAATGTTGTTGCGGTAATCTTTAGAGGAAGACATATGGAAATGGACTATATCTGTTAATTAATTTTTCAATATGCAAACCTTCCAAAGTGTAAGGCCTGGTGTGGATCACTACATGTGAGAAGAATATTTAGAGTGATGATGATCATGTATTTCCTGTGAGACAACAGACATACTCTAAGTTTGAATTACCTATCTGTCTATTTAAACTAGGAGACTAAAACGTTCAAGAAAAAAAAGTCAATGGAAAGACCACAATATATGTGTCTCTTCTGTCCATTCACACCAGTCTCCAAAGACAAAATGTCCTGTGATGCCTGCCCATCTTGACAATGTTTAAAAATTTTAGCTCACAGAAAATGAACAGACAATGTAAGGGATACATAGGAAAGTAAAACATGTTGATCAGTTTGAGAAACCATGGTAGAATATGCAGAGGTGTTTCAACTTAAGCTGAACCAAAGATCCCAGGTCTCTGACACGTCACCTGCCCCTTTGGAGAAGGAGGTGTCAGAGGACAGGTCTCTAGCTCTAGAGCTAACAAGCTGTAACACTTCCCAAGCATGTCCTGGGAGTTAAAAATCAGCCTGCGGGCAGAAAAACTGAAGCTAGGAAGGATAAAGCTTTCCTGCTTCAGACACTGATCTCTAACAAAATCAGTATGTTGAGGGATATTTAGAATATTAATTGTTCATACTTCAGGGCTGCTCATACTTTTTGAAGCTGGAGTTCTTAATACTGATCCCATAGTAATACAAGTACTTGAAGATGGCATAATGCAGCACTACTGAAGAAAGAGGCTTGCTGCTTTTTTGCTTGCTAAGTTTTAACCTGCTTCAGTTCCCTAACATGGTTTGATGTGGGGCTGCACAAGTTCTTGTGGCAGCATAAAATAGCATTAGGAACGTGCTGGGTTTTTGGAGGTGGCAGAAGGGAGAGCTGTGTGTACTAAACCAGGTTTGGAGTTACAGTGGGAGCAGTAGTCCCAACACATGTCCTGACAACATGGAATAGGGATATTTTTAACATAACAAGGTACAGTGAGGTTGAAGCAGGACATATACTGGTTGCTCAGGACAGTGTGCTTAAGTGAAAGCGTACATGATAAGTGTGATATATGTGAAAAGCATAGTGACAGACAACAGAAAGGAAATTCATAGGTTAGGGAAGGCAGAATTATTTGCTCTGAAAAGGAATCATGTCATCCATTGAACTTGGCAGAAAACTGCAATTTCACAAGGTTTGACTTACCTGATCCTACTGTATGTTAGGCAAGAGCTGCAGCAGTCTCAGCAGCCTGAAAAATGGGTAGGGGATAATTGAATACAAGTTTTTCTCCTGTGGACATCAAGGTAACTGGAGGAAATAGAAAGTCTGTGGTAAACTCAGACAAAAGACTGATGGTTAACTCAAGCTTTTAATACTTTCCCAAGCATTAGATTAGTGGGATGCTTCATAGATAGCACTGCAAATTCTGATTATGTGCATGTGGCTAGGAAGCTATGCTCACAACATCTCTCCACGCATTAGACTGTTTTTGTTCTTTTTCGTTATTGCCTGGCACAAACAGTATAAAACAGATTGCAGGAGCTCTATGATCTCTGAAAATATTCAGAGAATGCAATTGTGGCATTACATGTTTGAAAGGAAAAAAATATTGAGAGACCAGAAATACAGGAAGCCAATAATAATTCTTGTTTCCATGTTCATTGGTGTCTCACCAGGTGAAAACCAAAACAGAGGTATTAGAAAGAAATTGCAGTATCTCTCATGCAAGTTGCTTCTCACTAAAGTGTATTTCAGTATCCAAAATTACATTTCTGGAAAGGCTTTCCCTACTGAAGTTATTGTTTTCATTAGAGCTATTCTTTTTCATGATTGCTTATAACAGGGGTCCTCAAACTTTGTAACCAGGGGGCCGGTGCGCTGATGCAGTGGCAGGCAGCCATCTGCGGCTGCTTGGTTTCCCCCCCCAACCCCCGGCGGGGGGGTTCTGTAAATACCAGGGGCCGGATTGAGGACCCTGGGGGGCCGTGTCCAGCCCACGGGCCGTAGTTTGAGGACCCCTGGCTTATAAATTTAGGCCTAACTAGTAATCATCAGAATTTCTTGCTTTTCTGAAACCAGTTTGCTCTATGAACCATAGGCCTGGATGTGGACACTCACAAGTTTTACTTGAATTTTGGGGTAGCAGTAAACACCTAACTTGTTTAAGAATTTGCAGTTTTCACATGGATTGGATGAAATAAAATGCATTGTAACACAGACATAGAAGAAAATTTGCTTTAAGGAATATTCCAGTGCAGTTCACTAACTATTAAGTATCGTTCTACTTCCGTGAACTTAAATCTCTACTGACATAAGTCTTTTATATCCTGCAGTGCAAGTTGTAGTACTTGGATAACTAATACACTTAGAGCAGTTTTTCATTAGACCTGTGAAAGTTTGGAGTTACTCATAATCTTTGAGCAACTGAGTCTCCATTTTGTGATATTGAAAATGTTTTTTTTGTGTTTTAATAAACCAGTATTCTTGAATGTATTCATGAACTTAATTTTAGCACGTTTTGGCTGTTAAAAATATCTTACAAATAATATTGTCTCTAGTCTTTTTCTCAGAAATGGATGGATTGGAAAAGAAAATCGGTCTGAAAGATAAAACTTCAGTATAAACAATCTCTTTGACAAAATCATCATCAAATGCAAAAGTTATTAGGAGAAACTGTAGGGCTACAGTCTTTGGCAAAAAATGTTTTACTGGTACTGAGAAACTGAAATATTTTTTCTTGGTCAATGTTTGTTCTTCATCTCTTCTCTCCCCACTATCATTAGGGAATGAGCACCATGTAACCAGACATCTATAAACCTTCAGATGCAGACCACTGACAGGAATCTGTAGACTGCCAGTTTGGGAAACCTCTGCTTTAAACCTCTAAATGATTCAACATTTGTGTAAGTCAGATGCATTCTGGTGCTACCTAGCTAAATAATTCTATAGCCATGTTCATTGTAATGCTAAGACTTTCAGACACTATATGAACTGTTTACCAATGCAAATTGTTTTTCTAATAATTGGATGATAAAAATAGAAAGAGCTATAAGTATGTCCTTAAAACGTGCCTCAAAGGGTGTGCTATTTACAGTCTGTAAAGAAATCCTTGCTACGGTGACACATGACTGTCTTATATAGGTATTGTATAGGTTTGGGATGTTTTGGTTTTTGGTTGTTTGTTTGTTTTGGTTTTTTTTTAATATGAAACTTTGGATTAAAACAACATTTCTAAACAACTAAGGCCCCATTATATTAGTATGTAAGTCAAGATTCAGCTATTCTTGTTTAATACTCCAAATGGCATGTAGAAAATAGTGCACTGACAAACATGGAAAATGCTGCATTGTCCTGGCCAGCTAGACTATTTCAGGCAAAGACACATGAGTATCTGGACTTTTACATCCTCAGTTGTTCTGCCCTTTTTTACTTTAGAACGAGAGATATTATGTAAATGCTAAAGTAATATAAGGAGGAAACAATTTGACTAATATAAGCTGAAGTGTCTTACGAATGGAAACTGGAACACAAGCTATAAAGAAATCACTTAAGTCACTGCTGAGATGCATCCATCTCTGGTAATGCATAAAAGCTAATTAACAGTGCAGTGAAATGGAGGCAATTCAGAGGGAAACATTATTAGATGAAGAAGTACAAAAGAAAGTGAAATGTCTTTCAGTTTACTGACTGAGGATAGGTGAATATCTACAAATGTCCGTAAGTGACCTTGACAGCAAGGAGGAAGAGTCTGTCTGGAGACTCAGGGTGCTGTGTCTGTAGGAGTAATAGGATAAAAGAAGAGGTGATCAGGTTGTGATGTAAAAGACTAAGGCCTTTTCCATGCTAATGTCTGGCAGCTATTGAGGCTGCATCTGTATAGCCCCTAAATGCAGATAAGAAAACATTTTACTGAATGAGCACACACTGCTATATGATCAGCTAATGTAAATTATGGTTTTCTATTGTGTATATAGAATCTGTAAGTGAAGAACAGCAAAGGGCACTGAATACTGAACCCTAAGCTTGGATATGTTTCAGAGTAAGGAACAGAAAAGCCATTGTTTCATGCTAAGCTAAAAACTGCTGCTCAGCGCATTTTGAGAACAGTCCTGCTCTCTTAAGGAGGTGGTCTTAATACTCTTAATAAATCCTTTTAGACTATATTTCTTGTTACGGGATGATAGAGTTTCCTAGAGCCAGCCATGGCCGAATAGGTTCAGAAAAGTCATTCACCTCATGTGTCTGTTTGCATTGACCTTGCTGTTTTCATACTGGGTTTTGCTTTGTAGGGACACTTGTGTGTATAATGCTTTGTGGAATATAAGTACTCAATCTGTGCCTACTCCTGATAGCTGGATTTTTCTCTCCTGAATTTTCTTACCATTATCTAGATAGGTTTGGGATACGGAGTTGGTGAACGTAACAGGTTACTATTGAAGTGACTGGGGATATCTAAAATGCAAGGCAAGCCTCAAATTGCCCTTGATTGCATGTATTTTGCTGTCAATTTCTTTCCTCCTAAATTTTTCAACGTTTCCCCTTGCAGGATTTTATGCATGTTATGTTTGTGTTCTCATATCACTGTCAGAATTATGGGACTTCACAGCTTTAGCTCTATTTCTTCTACTCAAATGCTAAAATAAAATGCAGCTGTCTGCATCTTTATTCATGTTAAGAGTAATTAATGTTCTAACAAATTACTTCCACCCATGATCAATTACTCCCAGGAGCTCTGTTTCTCTATTGATATCCAGAATGAAGGTTTAATAATGTTGCATCTTCTTTTGAGTGGTATTGGTGATACTCGGTAATAGTTCAACCCATGAAACTATGCTGCTGTTTAAAAGAAGTTGTAAAGATATGAGCTCACGCCTTGCTTACTTCCACTGAGTGCTAGCTGTATGCCTTATTGGCTAACCAGTCACTTGAAGAGTTCACGTATAACTCATTGACGCCTGTCAGAAATACAAGAACAAAAAAATACCCCACAAATCTGTTTAGAGTATTTTTATGAACAACTTGTGATGAGCTGCTGTTTTGATGAGTGCCTGTGCTCTGCAGAGGAAGGTCCAGCAGAATTCCTGGGAAAGCGAGCTCTGTAGCAACTGGAAGCAAAGCTGTAGTAAAGGGATACTTTCACTTAGCCAATGCCCTAGCCTATGTGAGCTGCCAGTCAGTTGGGCAAAAGGAGCCAGAAATATGTTCTTGAAAATGTTTCTGTTCATATAGATATTCTAGTTACACTGGAGTGAAAATAAAACAAGAGCAAGACAGAAGAAGATGGTATGAAAATAACAATTTGAGTTATTGTCACAAGGGAGCATTACACATGGTGCCATATAATGCATGAATTAATCATCACAGAATTCTTTGGAAGTGAAATAAGAAAGTATCAAACATGACAAGAATGATATTCAAATGCCTTAAAATCTTATTTGAAAGTTGTTTACATTTTTAAAAGTAGATCCATAAATTAAGGATAGATAGAAGTGGTTTGTGAGGATTAAAAGAACTTGGCAGAATTTATTTATCCAGTGAAATTAATTTGAGGCTGGTTTTAACAGTTGATGTATTTCCCCTCCCATAAGGTGTTTATTGATTGCAGAAGGCTCCTCCTTGCTGGAGACTACCTGAATATTGTGCAGCAGCCCTTAAGAAAGCAGTGAGGCAAACCAGGCTCAGACATATTAAATGAGCTTAAGTATCTTTTCACCTTACATTGTTCCTAATTTAGAGAAGTGCTGGCTGTGCATAGTGGCTGCACTGTTACCTGGGCTCAGTAACAGCATCACAAATTACCACCAAACCTGTGACATCTAAGATGGACCCACCTAGCAATTTTGCCTGTTGCTTTTGACCAGAGTATCTTCCCTTTGCAAAGTTTGGCTGTTTTACTCAGCGGAAAGGGGCCCATCCTGGTGCTAATTTAGAAGTAATCAGGAAAGACAAAAAAAGGAGGAAAGACAAGGTCAATAAAGTAAATGAGGTGAGGAAGAAAACCATGAAAGCAACAGAGACAAACAATTAAAACACACACACACATGTGCACATGCTGAGGGGTAAATCCACTCCCTGGGCCAGATGCACCCCTGTAACCTCACCAATGCAGTCCTAACCATGACGGATAAGCCAGTGGAGCTGAGGCATTCCTGAAAAATGACATTTGTATATAGGACATTTCTGTAGCATGATGATGTCTTCTAAAAAGCAGTTGTGTGATGTGTTCTGTCCAACCTTCCCTGAAAAATTGAGACCTTAACATTTATATGGGCCGTGACGTGTTTATATATCTTAAATGCTAAAACTAACATATACCTCTGAAATTAATTTGACTGCCACATACAAATTTTAATTTATTTTCTTATCTCCCAACCATTAAATTGCTAGAGCTGTATAAATGCTTTAAAGAAAGGCAGCTCCAAGTCACTAAGGAATATTGCAGAAAATGTGCCTTCCAAGCATGGTTATATAACGCCCACTTATTTTAATTAGACTTTTGCTCTCAAAGTCCCACTTTACCCAAGTGGCACGATGGCTGAAACACAGTAGATATCTGTGATAGCAAACACAATCTATCTGCTCCTTTCAGCAGTGACTTTGCCTTTAGTATTATGTCTCTCAGGCATGTGAACCCCCAGCAGCTACTTTCAGTGCTGTCTATTATTAGTGTTTACTTAGAACAGGTCTTGTTCTCTATCAGAAGTACAAGAAATGTCTGTGTAAGCATTGCATAGCTTTAATTCTCCTACAGAAGAGTGGTCCTGCGGGAGGAAAGTCAAATAAACAGCAGCCTAAACTGTACTCCAGCTAGCTGAAAACCAGGAATGGGACCAAACCCACTTATTCACAAGATGATGCTGATGTTAGTCTTTTTCTTAGGAAGAAACACCAAGCAGAGACAATTTTTTTAAAGTAAGTAAATTCAAACTAATTAAAGGTTTCCCTTCCTTTCAGTTTTACTTGAGAACTACTGCTGTATTAAAGTTTTTGCAAGCATGAGAAGGGTGTCGTGGTTATATCCATTAACTCCTCTACTGCTGCAGCCAGCTGCCTCCTTTTCCTATGTTTTCTGTGATATGTCCTATTGCAGAACATGGAAACCTATTTGTGCAGGCACTGAATAAAATTTCAGTGTATAAACCAAAAAGGAAAGCCAAATTGTACATTTGTCATATCATAAAAGGATGATTTGTGTATATAGGTGGCAGCAATCCCTTTATTGTTTGGTCTAGTGTTCTTGCACTTATAACTGAGCAGACCAAACAATTTGTTTCCATGTAATTGTGTTAAGCCTACAGAAAACTCCTGATAATTTGCTATGCTTTGTTATGATGATGAATTACTGCGTATGTTTCTGCCATGCTTATTAGTCTTTGCAATCCTCATCCTGCATGTGCACTGAGATAAATTGGACACTGAGCCTAAAAGGTAGTGTCCTCATGAACTATATTGTTTTAAGGTTGTCTTTTTAAATTTTGCTTTCTGATATCAGCTGCCCTTCTGATGCTGAAAATGGGAGACATCATGGTTTCTTCTCTCACTGAAGAATTTTTTATTGAATGAAGAATGATTTAGAGACTGAATATTTTATAGAACATATCATCCCTTAGACAAAAAGCAGGAACTAACTCCAAGTGCCTTACAAAAACAATAAAACAATCCTACCTATAGACGTTGAGAAGTGTTTTGGGAAAGTGGGAGAACAGTCTTGGAGCAAAAAGGAAGTGTGTGTTCTGCCTGGAGAAAAGAGATATGGCTGATAAAATTTCAGGAGTGTATAGACTGATAGAGGAATTTGAATAACGCCATTTAGGGCAAGAGAATGAGCAAGGTAATAATCAAATGATACAACCCATAGTGAGCATTTGCAGCAGTTTATTTTACTGAGTGGATTGTTTACCTCTCAGAGCAATCACAGTGGTCAAGCAGGAAAAGAAATGTGGTTGAGCATCTGCTGCATGTCTGCTTTCTGTCAGTGAACACTAAAGTTTTTGCCAGACGTGCCACACAAGAGGCATGTTGGGAAGAAGCTCAAAGACCTTAGTCATCTAGGAGTATCTAGAATAGCTAGACACCTAATGGGAAGCTAACATTGGGAACTATAGCTGTATAAACCGACATCTGTAATCACATTTATTATGGTCAATTCCTACAACAACACTGTAGTGAAGTAAAGATGAGACTAAATGCACAGAGGTAATATGGGTAAGAAGATTGTCGGAACTTTTATAGAGAAATTGGTTTAGGGAACTGATTTTTACAGAACATTAGCTGTTGGCAAGATTACTATTTTTTGCTTAGATTCATTTAATGAAAGGCAACTTCTCTTTTTTTTTTTTTTTTTTTTTGTCAACTATGGACTGTCAAAAGATGAAGCTGTGTTTCTATGCAGATATACTGCCTCAGTGCTTCATGGAGCCTTTGTTGCCTAATGTCTTAATTTACCAAAATTGTAGTGATATTGCCTTAACTGCATCAGCAGCAAAGCATCTTAATACATCTAAATGATCAAAGGTTGCTAGCTGATGCCATACATGTTCCAGGATCCTGCAGAATGGGCCAGCTCCAGCTTGGAGTGTAGCCAAGTTTGCCATCTACTAAGCCTGCATGAAGAAGCTGAAAGGTGTGAATTTTTAGCTCAGATACCATCCTGTGATAATGCATCTAGACAGCTTGCGAACCTGAGGTGATATGAAACATGGAGTGAGTTAACTTATGACCACCTAAATCTGACCACATAGATAAGCCTTGAAAAGACCCTTAAGCCCCAAGATCATTCTTCTGTAATCCTTTTGAAAGTGATTACTGGTGCTTTCTGCTTGGTTGGTTCTGAAGACAGAGTATCCAACGCATCCTTGTACTCTTGAGGAACATATATGAATGAGCTTGTGTTACGCTTTTCTCCTGTCAGTCTCCTCTTGAATTGTAGGAGGGAAACAATCATAAGCCACTTATGAGTGCTGCATATGCTGCAGCAGTAATGTGGCCTTTCCAGCTGTAGTTCCTGGTCAAGTTCCTAAGTTCCAGAGATTCAGCTGGCAACTGAGATGCCTAAATTTGTTATGCCTACCTGTAGGAGTCTGTTTGTGGGCTAGAGGTTTGCTTCAGTCACTCACAAACAGGAACTGCTGCCATTTCAGATGCCTTGCGGTATGCAAGACACCCTCATGGGTCTGGGAGACCTATTGCCAGCAGGAGGACAGGCAGGTTATGCTGTCTCATCTCAAATGGCACTGCCTCCCTCTGTGTGGGCAATGGATTTGAGCCCTCAGTATCAAAGCCCTTATTAGTCAATAAAGATCAAGCTTGGAGTCACTGGAGCTCAGCGAGTGATTCAGCTCAGCAGCTGCTAGTTCCCTAGGTTAGGGTGAACTGAATCATGCTTTAGATTGCATTGGCTAGATTTCTGCTGGGTACAGCGGGCAGATGAACAACTGATGCATGTGTGTGTGTGCCTACATATAGATAACTGTGTTTAGATAGCCTAAACACAAAATATTTTGAATGGTCAGAAATTATTTCTTAGAATTTGGAAGGATAATTGCAGAAGCTTTCTTTCAGAACTGATACAGAGCAATCAGGGTACCTATAAAGTTTAAAGGTATCATGAGGATGTATCTGTCCTATGGAACAGTATAATGGGAAACAAAGGTATTTACCTTGTATACAAAAATCAAGATATAAGGCAGACCAACTAACAAATGACCTGTCAGGCAGGTTCCCAAAGGAAAAGTCTGCTGTTTTAAAATAAGATGTTTTTAAACTTCTAGAAGACACACTAATGATCAGTGGGATATTGGCAGAAGCTGAATAGGAACTAGATAGCACCACCACTGTTTTTTACTGCTCTGATCCCAGTAGCTTTGTGGGGCATGATTTCCCATTCCTCATTAAAGAAGAGCTAACAGGGAAAAGGTGTGCCATGTCTTTCAGTGATAGATTTTTCAGGGTGTAAAGGGGTTAGGCTTTATGTGCTGGTTCGGTGCTACAGGGCTAGCCTTGTTGCGCTGAAGGAAGAGGTGTGGTAGCATTCACATGTGCAAAATTTAATTACTCTGATTTATCAAGCAATTATTTTTCCTACTAGTTTTATTTAACTGTGGGAGTTCTCATCCTTTCTTTGAGCGTAATGAGTGCATTTGCTCCAGGATGCAATTTGCTATTCACAGTTGAATTCTCTTTAACAGTGACTTTGCCTTTATTTTTCATTTTCAAATGAAATTGCATTCTCAATTTGTTGGTAAATTTGAGTAGTAAGTTTATTAGTATAGGGGAACAGTGAATTCTTTATTGTGTCATGACAGGGCTTCTGCAGGAGAGTGATTCCCATCCAAACCTTCTTTTCAGACAGTAATGTTAAGTCATGGTGGTGGAAGATGAGAATTTTGAGTTTGAACAGCAGGCTGGAGAAGGTTTTGTATTTCTATTTCCTATATGAAAACATGTAACTTCTAATCTATAACATAAATTACAATCACCGCTTCCATTTCTTTCAACCATTTAAGTGAATTAAGGAGTCTTGTCTTTCCAGAATAGCTGATATAAATGCCAACATCCAAGAGTCAGTTCTAGTCTCTAAGTGTTCAACTCACACAAGGTTTAAGTGTGCAGTTGTTACTTGTTACTATTACCTGTAATTAGCACAGTGCTTGCTATATTTACTGGTCATTCTCACTCCCATTCAGAGGCATCTAACACTTCCATACATCATGGGAAAAGCTTGTTTGTGCTGTGTCTGTGGTTTCTTCTGAGGGGTCAGATAAATCAAAGAAGGTGATTCTTACTCTGAAAAACTGTGCTCAATGAGGAAGTGAGTTAGTCAGGTTGTCCTGCTTCCCTTGTCCTGGGGATAAACACAAGCCTTCTTTGACAAGCTTTGACAGATGGGCCCATGCAAACCGCGTGAAGTTCAACAAGGCCAAGTGCAAGGTCCTGCACCTGGGTCAAGGCAAGTCCCAGTATCAATACAGGGTGGGCAGAGAATGGATTAAAAGCAGCCCTGAGGGGAAGGACTTGGGGATACTGGTGGACAAAAAAGCTCAACACAGCCTGACAATGTGCTCTTGCAGCCCAGAAAGCCAACTGAATCCTGGGCTGCATCAAAAGAAGTGTCATCAGCAGGTTGAAGGAGTTGATTTTCCCCTTCTACTTGGCTGTCATTGAGACCACACCTGGAGTACTATGTTCAGCTCTAGGCCAACATAAGAAGGGCATGGACCTGTTGGAATGAGTCCAGAGGAGGGCCACAAAGATGATCAGAGGGCTGGAGTGCCTCTCCTGTGGAGTCAGGCTGAGAGTGTTGGGGTTGCTCAGCCTGGAGAGGAGAATGCTCCAGGGAGACCTTAGAGCAACCTTTCAATACTTAAACAGGGCTTCTAAGAAAGGAGCGACTTTTTAGTAGGGTCTGTTGCAATGCAACAAGGGATAATGCTTTCAAACTAAAAAAGGGTAGATTTAGATTGGTATTAGCAAGAAATTCTCCACTGCAAGGGTGGTGAGGCGCTAGAATGGGTTGCCCAGATAAGTTTAGGATACCCCATCCCTGGAAGTGTTCAAGGCCAGGCTGGATGGGGCTTTGAGCAACTTGCTGTAGTGGAAGGTGTCCTGGCCTGTGGCAGGGGGTTGGAACTAGATGATTGTTAAGGTGTCTTCTAATTCAAACCATTCTATGATTCTATTTGAGAGCCTTTAAAAAGAACCAATACTGATGAACCCTCAGTCACAAGATAATTTGGTTTGTATCAGTCACAAGATGTGACCTGTATATGGTAAAGTTCCAGATTTGATGGTGAGAGAACCTGAGAGCAACCCTCACTAAGCTGCAGAAACTGATTCCTTCTGGTTTTGCCTCCATTCCCTGTCTTTGTATGCATGCTGAACATTTTCCAGCATTTTGTCCATTTTACTTTTAAGCATATTCCATTCCAAGTTTCTGTTTTTCTCATCTGTAATTTCATATTATCCATTCTAAAATATTGTTCTAAATTGGTCTTTATAGCTTCCAATTCATGTGGAACATCTCATCATGTTCCCCTTTTCACCAAGCCTTCTTACACTTTTTTGCCTCGCTGCTTATCGCATACATATAGGGTGTCATCTTACAAAGCGTGTAACTTAGCTTTCACCAGATCCATTTCTTACACTCTTGACAGCAGAAAACAGCCTAATTTTCATTAGAAAAAGCATCCAGTTGGAACAAAAATAATTAGGATGCAGCAGAAAAAAAAATCCATGTGGACCATGACAGGAGAGAAAAGGTTTTTCATATTATTTTTTTTTTTTTACTTTCATTCTTGAATGCTTCAGAGTTTTCACTTGATTGATCTGTAATAGATGCATTTAATGTAGTTGCAATATAGGATTCACAGGATCTCACAGAATCACAGGAGGCTGAGGTTAGAAGGAGCCTCTGGAGTCTGTGCAGACCAAAGCCCTGCTCAAAGCAGGGTCAACTACTGCAGGTTGCTCAGGGTTTTGAATATCTGCAGGGATGGAGATTCTGTAACATTTCTGGGCAACACGCTGCAGCATTCAAACACTGTCAGAGTAAAAGAGTTTTGTTCTGAAGTTTGAATGGAATTTCTTGTACTGCAGTTTGAGATCACTGCTTCTTGTCCCTTCAGAGCCTCATGTATAGGTACAGTGTAGTACAACATTGTGAAAGAAAAAATCAGCAGTATCTTTGATAGCACACTGAGTGAATTTTTTAAGTAATCTATTTATAGTGTCCCAGCTAGTAAGGCCATAAGAAACTAGTAGAGGCACATAGTTTAATGTCCTTCAGCAGAAAACCCATAACGTCACTGTCAGTAATTCCCAAATAAAGGCAAATTAATCACCTGTTGCAGGACAGTATATATCATAGGAAGGACTCTTATCTTCAAATGCAACTAGAAGTAATGTAGAATCTACTACACGCATTAGTGGTTTGCTCTAGTAGCTATTTGCCTTTATCCAAAAATATAGAGAAAAGTAAGTTCACAGAAACTAAAGCAGGAAGAGACTCAGGGTACCACCCTCCTTACCTGCAGCTGTGTCATTTATGTCTAAGCCTTTTCTGATAGGCGTTTGCCTAACTTTTTCCCTGATAAACCCCCAATGATGGAGACTTAGCTGCTTTTATGGACAATTTTGGTTGTCCACAAGTTTTTCCAATGCCTGGCTTTCGGTTATCCTGGTTGATACTTAAGTGTGAAACATCTTGTTTTGTCCCCTAGTGGTTATGGAGAATTGCTTAGTCTCTTCATTACAGCTACCCTTTGTACATCTGAAAACTGTTAAATCTCCTTTCAGGTTTATCTCCTGTAGATTAAATGACCCCTTCAACCTCTCTTCAATAATATTTTCTTGAATGTTATCATTCTCCCTGCTCTCTTAGCTTCTTCCCAGCAGCTTAGACTATTCTTGAGGAGTAGTGCTTGCAACTTAAAACATACTCCAGTGGATGCTGCACCAGCTCTTGCAGACAGCCTTTCATTTAGGCAGGATGTTTGCCTTCAGCAACATTATTGGCATGTCCTCAGATCTGATCCACTTTAATCCTCAGACCTTTTACAGCAGAGTGGATCTGTAATTATCTATCCTCTATTTGTGTAGTGTAATATAAGTGTATAACTTCACTAACACACCCCCCCCCCCCCCCATGAATTCTGTTTTTTTGCAGGACAGTTCTCTAACCTGTCAAGATTATTTTAGTGCTTGAAACATCTACTACTTTGGTATGATCTCCACATTTAATAAATGTATTCTATTCATAATGCCATGCAGTTTATTTATGGAAATGTAGTGTAACAGCAGATTCTGCAAAAATTTATGTAAAATATCTTTTCATTTTGAATGGAATAGACCAATATAGCTGTTAATACTATTTCCAGCTCTGAAAGTGATTAAGGCTTGTATTTGTTGAAACCAGGACAGCGTCCTACAGGAAAGTTAAGTATATTCTTACCACCACATTTTTTCATGTTCTTCCCTGACACCTCCTAGTGGCTTCTGTCAGAGAAAGGATACTCAGCTCAGTGAAGTTTAGTTTTGTCTTATTATAGAATCATAACAACGTTTAGGCTGGAAAAGACCTATAAGATCATCAAGTCCAACCATTAACCAGGACTGCCAAGGCCACTGCTAAATCATATTCCTAAGTGCCATATCTATGCATCTTTAAAATGTCTCCAGGGATGGTGACTCAACCACCTCCCTGGGCAGCCTGTTTCAATGCTTAGCCACCCTTTCAGTGAAAAACTTTTTCCTAATAGCCAATCTAAACCTCTCCTGGTGCAACTTGAGGCTGTCTCCTCTCATTCTATTGCTTGCTACTTGGGAGAAGAGTCCAACACCCACCTTGCTACAACCTCCCTTCAGGTAGTTGTAGAGAGCGATAAGGTCCCTGCTGAGTCCCCTTTTCTCCAGGCTAAACAACCCCAGCTCCCTCAGCCGCTCCTCACAGGACTTGTGCTCTAGACCCTTCATCAGCTTTGCTGCCCTTCTTTGATTGCCCTCCAGCACCTCAATGTCTGTCTTGTAGTGAGGGGACCACAACACCGGATTTGAGGGGTGACCTCACCAGTGCCAAGTGCAGGGGGACAGTCTCTTTCCCAGTCCTGCTGGCCACGCTTTCTGATACAAACCAGGATGCTGTTGGCCTTCTTGGCCACCTGGGCACACTGCTGGCTCATGTTGAGCCAGCTCTTGACCAGCACCCCCAGGTCCTTTTCCATCAGAGAGCTCTCCAGCAGCTCTCCAGCCTCTCTGTCCCAGCCCATAGCGCTGTGTGGGGCTGCTGTGACCCACCTGCAGGACCCGTCACGGAGCCTTGCTGAACCTCATACAACTGGCCTTGGCCCATGGATCCAGCCTGTCCAGACCCCCCTGCAGAGCCTGCCTGCCCTCCAGCAGATCAACACTCCCACCCAGCTTGGTGTCTTCTGCAAACTTATTGAGAGTGCACTTGATAACCTCAATCGTTAATAAAGATGCTAAACGGGACTGGTCCCAGTACTGAGCCCTGGGGAACACCGCTTGTGACTGATAACACCACTTGTGACTAGTTATTTTTGTCTACTTGTTTTCCACTGTTACATCTTAAGAATTCTGATCATTTTTCCATTAGAAAGTTAGATTCATTTAATATAATTTAATATTGAAAGGTTCATGTTGGCAGTCGCTTATATCTTTGCTGTCTTTTAGGTATTTGTGAATGATTTGTTTGACTCTTTGTTCCGGGATATTTCCGGCACTGAAATTAAGTTGAGTGTTTTCTCTCCTCTTGCCTGTCTCCCTTCTTTTCTTTATTTTTTTTTTTTTTAATAGATGTAGCAGTAGCCTTTTCCCAGGTTTTTGGAGCTTTACTTATTTTTGCCAAGTTTTCAAAAGGTTCATCATCCCTGGGATAAAAAGCTGGTTGAAGGAAAATACCTACACATAATTTTCAGTGAGCCTATCTTATCTTAAAACCACTCATTTACCCATTTTCCAATCTATTTGTTACCATTCTGGTTTTTTTACTCATCTCTGTCTCTGCAACTAATTTTCTTAGCTGTAAGATCACTGTTGACATTTTTAGTGAAGACAGAAGCAAAGATGCCATGAGTACTGTGACATCCTCGAGGTTCCTGTTGAGGAATAGGCCATCTTTTTTCTTAATCTTCTAGTACTAATAATGTAAATATTGAGTATTTTCTCCTATATTTTATTTTCTCAGAAGTTATGTTCTGCCTTTCTGATTTTATCCCTAGACTGTTGATACTCTAGTTCAGGATACTTTGTGTCTATGGGTTGTCCTTTGTTTCTCTTTAACAGCACTACCATCTCTTCCCAATTCCCTTTTGCCTTTTTACTGACATTATGTAAAAATCTAGCATTTCCACCTCCCAGTGTTTATTGCTCTCTGCTGTCCTAAGCTACATGATTTACGATGCTTGTGTTCTCCTTTCTGTCTGAGGATGGTTAGTTCTATCATATTTCACAGTCACTCTCAGACAAGTTACTTCATCTGCACATTCTCAACCAGTTCTTCCAGGCTGGCCAAAAAGACAGTCAGAAAACCTTTTCCTCTACTTGCTTTCTTCACCTTTTATAGAAACAAAATGTCACCAGGATATTTCAAGACTTTGCTGCCAATATGTTCCTGCTGCCTTCCTTTCCCAGCAGTTGTTTGGATGATGAAAGAGTTCTGCCACAAACCTGTCCTGTGCTCTTCAAATTTTTGCCCGTTGCCCAGAAAATGCCTCATCCACCTGATCTTTGTGATCAGACCCAAAACATGACAGCATCTTTTACCTTCAACATTTTAGCAGGTTTTATTTCTCCATCTCCTGGGATAAAAAGAATATCAATATACCCTTGGTACACAGAGAAACATGTCCTTTGCTTTATTTTTCAGTGAGACCTGAACAAGGCATATAGACTTATGTCTGCTAAATAATTAAATTAGGCAGTATTGCAGCATTCAAATGCTGATACCTTCTGAGTCAAATTATCTGTTGGTATAACTCCAATGATTTCAGTACAGTTTCTCCAACAGAGAATGACCTATGTTTTCTCCTTGAAAAGGAGGAAAAAGAATATGCAAGTCTTCTCTTAAAATCTGAAGTTTTGATTTGAATTTAAGAACTCACAAAACACTTGTGACATGTTTTCTGACCCATGTAATTATGACTTTAAATGTTATATCCAGCATAGTTCATAGACCATAAGTAGTAGTATTTAAGAGAAAAAAGAACAAGATTATGAGAGCAAAGACAAAACCCAGAACAAAGAGAATCACTTATCACATCTTGTGAATACTACATTAAAATGCAATGAGGCTTTCCCTTTTATATGATTAATTCACATTTTAATAACTAAGCTCTTCTGCGCAACTGTACTCAATTTTTTTCATCACTAATGTAGAAGTTCAGACAAAGTGTTCTTTCTAAAGATGAAAGGAGAAAAAAATTATATTATTGACTTTCTTAAACCTATCTCATATGATGGATTTATGAAATGGAAATAATATAGAAATTCCTTTAAACTGTGACAGGAAATACAAATCATGTGAACAGAAAGGAAGTTGCACTGAAATAAAGACATTTCAAAAGATAATGAGTTCACTACAAAAGGGTCTTCTGTTAAGTACTTCCTATAATTCTGTTGTCAGCGGAGCACCTGAAGAGACAGGAAAAGATTCATGTGGGTACATCACGTTGATGTTCACTAGTAGCTGAAGATGGTATTTGGGCAAACTGAATGGAGTGAGGGGCAGAAGGACAGAAAATTCTGTGCCTTACCCGGAGTGACTGTTTCCTAGTTAGTACAAAACCAAACAAAACAAGAAAACCTGTGTAACTGAATTACTGATACTTTAGTTCTGAGATAACTTGTTTAGCTAAGGGGCAAGATTATCGAGCCACAGTGATTAGAGACATTGTATCTATAAAGATCAATCAAATATATCTTCTGGATCTCAAATGTGATCAGGAAAGGTCTACTAAGTTGTGCAAGGGTAAGTTTAGTTCTGTATTGCCTTTATACTGTTTCAAATAAATTTTCTTGAATAGAGGGCCTCGTGCCTAGGGAAAAATTTTTAGGGCTGAGAATGACTGTTGACTGGAAGTCTTGGAGATCATTCTTTTGTCAGGAAAGAATAACCTAGGGATTAGCACTTATCATGGCCTTGAAATATAAGTATTCACACACAGTGCTGGTGCCTGGGCTTGTGGGTTTGCACATAAAAAACCTCCTGGGTTTGTGTAAAGAATTATAGAGGAAGATTTTCTCTTTTTAAATTCAGTGAGCTGACAATATTCAAAAATATTACCAACTGAATCCATAGATTAGCTTTAGTAATGACAGTAAGCCTGAACATACAATCACTTGTATTGCCCTATTCCATATGGTAATCGGTAAATTTGTTGTCTTGCTGTCAGAAAAGAATACCTTTGTTTTCTTGTAAAAGCCTTTTTTCCCTCCTCCTTTCTTCCCCCTCCCCCCTCCAAAAAAAAAAAAAAAAAAAAAAGGGGGAGGGGGCTATAAGAAGAAGAGAAAAGGACAGGCAGAAAACTTTGGCAGCATTTTGCTTAAAATTCGGGTTTTATTCTTCTACTCTGAGATATAAATTCCCAGCACCAAACAATGAAAAAATAGAGGAACATTCTCAAAGATCATAAAACTGGAGCAAAATTTCCAATGCTTGCAAAAATATCACCTCAGACAGACAGTAGCGCCTTTCAAACAGGCATTCACCTTTTTTCTATGGAAGTAATGGTTCATATTGTTTAAAACCCATCCTGACAGAATGGAAATGAGAAGTCTCACTTGCATTCACAGATGTTGATCCCCAAAAGCATGTTCACCGGGCAGCAGATACCAAAACTGAAAACATCTTTGGAAATTTCATTGTAGAATACTTCAATACAGCCGTCCCCTGTGTTGAATCTTTGTCTCTGGTTTTTTTACCTAAAGCATATCTTGTGACTCATGCACTGGAAATCAAGTACAGGAATTACATAGTTGGCTAGAAAAAGAATGAGTGGCTGCCTTAAGAGGTCCTCTCCTGTTCTGATACTTCACAATAAATCTGAACAAATTCCTATTTCAATGAAAATGGTCACCTAAGAGAAATAGAACAGAATTTCATCCCTAGATTTTAACATTGAAACTGGGAAACAAAAAGTCGGTATCTCAAATGTTCTTTTGGTGTACCTGTCCCACTTTGCAATAATTTAGAAGTTTTTATATTTCCTTAGATTAAGCGATTCATGTTTCTTCTTCTATCCACTCCACCCCGCCACCCCTCACCTCCCTCTTTTTATGCAAAGCCACAGATATAATGGTTTTTGAGGGCACAGAAATATCAGACTTGGAGAAAAAAAAATATGTATTGGTTATACTTTGTTCCACTGTAGACCAACAAAACTGCTAAAATGAAATTTGATTGTTGCCTTATTGTTTATAACACGTCTTTCTGGTGGAAAACCATATAGGTTTCAAATTTTTGATGGACAAAGTATCTGTGTTGTGTGTTGAGTCATATTATGCATAATATAGGCTCTAAGACTGTTAGATTAATAGGGATTATTTTTTTCAAAGTTTTGTTGGTGTGTTGGGTTTTTTTGTTGTTTTTTTTGTTTTGTTTTGTTTTTGTTTAGGAAAGCCATATTAACATTTCTAACTTTTCATACCCTTTTCTTACTTTTTATCTAATAGGTATTCTCTCATGATTTATTAAGAAGTATAGAACATGTATTTTGTTAAAACTGTAGAGAAATCAACTACTGTAACGATGAGATATTGTATAAAAGGATAGGGAAATATTTGTGCAGATTCTTGTGGAATTTTTATGTGTTTGCTGCATATAAATTAGCCCTATAACTTCACTGAGGAGAGACAAGAATAAATAAGTCCTGAGAACAGAAGTTTTAAATAACTTGCTGAAGGACAAAGCTGAAAAAACTGGTAACAAAAGAAAAACAGGAAAAAAAAACTATTTTCTTGGGTTTAGTTATGAATACCACTGTCATCTATGATATATATGTAATTGTAAAGACTGTGAGATTAACAGAATTTTAAAAAATGGGCACGTTAGAGAAAACCTTTCTGTAAATTTGGTATGGCTGAGGGCTCTCTCCTTGTTCTGGATTTCATTACAAAAGCTTTGTGGAATTCCGCTAAAAAATAATTTATTAAGCAAATTTTGCATTAAAGTATAAATGAGAACAGAATTTGCTTTATTTTATTCAGCTTTAAATAGTTTAATTCAGAAATATAACTCTCTGTAATGATCACCCATCATGTATTTTATGAGAATTGTTTGGGAGAAGCTTGTACAGTAGGTGTTTAGAATGAGAAATACAATGTAACAGATGAAACATATTGCAGAACTAGGTAATTGTTCCTGTTATGTATGCATACTTGTTAAATTATTCCACAGGCTATGAAACAAAATATATTTTTGTGAAAATATTGCTAGTTGGTTCTCTTCATCTTCATGAGCATGTGTGTAATATATTAAAAAAACAAAGCAAAGTGTTAGAAGTGTATTAAAGTTTCAAAGAAAAAACCACGAACTTGAATATTGAAGATTAATGATTAATGAAAGAACATGGATTATCACCCAGTATACTACAGTTTCTGATAGGCTCAAAGAGGATTTTTTATAGTGTGCAACTTACTGTATCCTGTTGAGGTTGCATTTAGGAGCTAATGCTTCCTAGTGAATGGGACCTTCCCTGCAGATTATCACTCCTCTAAAATATAATCATTATCCCATTTAAAGACACAAATCTGCCCCTCCAGTTCTCCCTCTCTTGCACATATTAGAAGCTGTAGTTTATTAAATACCTGGAATTTCAAAATGCACGGACAAACTTTGTTCTCTTTCCTGTAGTTTGTCTGTGAAAATATTACCTGGTCTTTATTTAATGCTGTTTCACATGTATTTTTAAAATCATAAAGAGATGCATAAAGTATATGAAAATTATATTCAAAACTGCATATGCCCATGGCTGTATTAAGATTGTATATGCAATTATAATGCTGTCAGGGACTGAATTTGGGGATCTTAATCTTCCATTTTAAGACTATTTTATGGCAGCTGTTTGATAGAATAAGTACTCGATATATCATTTGAAATACTTAGTAGAGAATAATATTATTATCTAAAACTAACTGTGGACAAAAATGTACGCAGTTAGAAGGAAATAAGCCTATGTAGACCAAAAGAACCTTAATGGCTTTGTCTTCACAGGAGATGATATTTTCTTCACAGACTATAAATATATTTTTCATCATAATATAGGTATTATAAGACAGAGGAAAACTCAAGTGTGAAAGTGATGTTTCTTAGGAAGGTGTAGCCTTTAAACGTATATCTTCTAGTACAGTCATTCAACATTTATAGAACTGTTTGAGATTTCCAGCAGGTCTAGGCATGTGTCTGCAAAACAAAATCTATTAAAAGTGATTTAGTGTGACACTTCTTGTGCACCAGGATGGCCAGCGCCCCCCCCCCCCCCCCCCCCCCTTCACTGACAATAAGCCTCGCCCTGTTCAAGCAACTGGAACAGAACTGGCTGAGACAAAGGGCCTCCTCAGAATGGATCACTGCCCAGGGGCTGCTGATGGAGAGAGGCAGATAATGCTCAACTGTGAAACTGCTGTGGGACAGCAGACTTGGATGGTGCTCTCTTGTGGCTTTGCTGAGTTAAGTTTTTCCAAAACCTTCAGCCATAATATTCACAGAACCTTGGTCCTAATGTTCCCCATAAATTTCAGGCTCATGATGGCATTGCAAGCTAATCCAGGGGCTCTAGTTGCACTTTCAAGCAGCTGAAAGTGTCTAGCCTTTGACCATTGCTCTTCTCTAAATAATTCAGGTTTAGAGTAATTAACAAAAAACATACTGTCCATTAGATCAGCTATGTTAAAAATGAAGAAACAGGTCCTGTCTTTTCTCATGCTAAAAATTCACAATCAGACTCTAACAAGATAGCTTAAAGAAGAGATTATTTTTCATCATTTGTAGGAGAAAAATAAATAAAAAGGAATAAGAAATTACCCATTGTGAAGTTAGAGTTTAGAAAAATACTTTGTTAGAACAAGAACTTATTTCTTTAATGTAAGATAGAAAATAGAAAAGCTAGAGCTTTTATGGCTCCTTTGAATCCAGTTACTAATATACTTTGTGAAATTTAACTATTTAGGAGTGTTTGGAATTCGAAAGAACTCTTGGGTAAAATGTTCATGTTACTGAAGGCTGCCCAGCAACAGGACCTTAAGATGGAGAGTAGAAAAAAATACATTACTCAGTCGAATCTGTAGAAATTATTTGATATAGTTAGAAGGCAATTTCCTGAGTTGGATTTTGTCCAAGGTTCTGCAGTTGTCACCTGAAGCTTATGGGAAAAGCCACAGGATCTTTCAAGAGCACAAGTTACTGTGACCTTTGCTTTAAAGCCTCAGGACAGAAGGTTCAGGATAGTTTCTCTTGACAAAGTGCTGGTACAGTACGGATATGGGTAACAATACTATTTGTTTATTCTTTGCCTATCTTAAGTTTCTGTATTTTATTGTTCTTGGATAAACAAAAGAGGTATTTAAAAAAAAAATAACTATACAAGAAATCTGGTAAAGTCAAGCGGTATTACTCTTCAGTGGGGATTGTTAGTTAAGGAGGCAAAGCTAAGATTGCAAAATGCTGTTTTGTAATGTGAATGATACTAGCGTTTATGAAATTTTGTTTCCTAATGACTTCGTAAAAAAAGCGGTGTTCTTTGATATTCAGTAGGGCAAATGTGCAAAGCATTATGCCAGAACCCAGTGTAAACTGTTTCCAAAGATAAGGATAAAAGTGCAAACTAAAGACCAAACAGCAGAAGATTTTGTAGGAGTAAGAAAGAGGAAACATGTAAATGGAAGTCTACAAGTGGACTAAAAAGCAAAAACTTTCTTACGAATAAAAATTGTTTCGCTTTGGACAGTGTTTTCTTTCTGTGATTGCAAAGCAGTTTACCAATTATAATGAAAGCATCACAATGTCTTTTTTTGAGAAGTAAATGTGTATGTTTAGCATATGGGTAATGATGATACTAGCTCTCGGTCTTCAAATACTGTTCTCAACTGCTACCTTCGAAAGCTTGCAAGTTGAAATGAAACTGAACTGTGATGATGAAAAAATTACAAGGTTTTTGGACTGAAATCCTTTCAACCTTTCCAGGTTATTTTTTTGTATGACAGTCACAGGAGTGTGCTTACACAGTGAGACTGCTTATTGTGTCTGGTTAAGCCATGTTAATTAGAGACAAGACTACAGACTCACTGTGATAATATATTCCTCTCTATATGTAGCTTGATTGATATATGATCGCTCTGTTCAGTTAATGAGTCACATGAGATGCAAACATACTTTCTTTTCTGTTCAAATGGAGTTTAAAAAATGTTACTGCATGTACTGTTCAAAGTGCTCAGGAAAGAACTGTGGTCAGGCTCTCTGCAATGTGAATGCTCTCATGAACGGATGACTGGGCTGAACCTTTCATATGTGACCAAATATCTTTCCCATGCAATGCCTGTATCAAAATAGCAGCATATATAATAACGGTGGTTTATTTATCTTCTTTTAATTTATCTGGGATTTATTTATCTGTGTTTTATCAAGCCTACAGACTAGCATATGGTGAGAATGCTATAATACATTCATAATATTTAAGCACTGTCTTTTCTTGAAGGTATGAAATTAGAAAAAAAATTTAAAAGAAAGAACAATAAAATTTGTGACATCTGTTCAACACACACACACTGATAAAAGCCGGTTCCTACAGCTATGCTTGAGAGAAAAGTGGGTGCATCTGGCAAGCAGGCAAAACTGGGTCAGAGTCAAAGACTGGCTGGATGACCTCCTGAGGTCCCTTCCAACCTGAATTATCTTATAAGCCTGTGATTTTTGAAATGTTCTTTTTGTCCTGTACTTGTTGCCATTACATCCAGGGTTTTAATCCCTTTGGGGTTCTAGCTGAGCAGCACTGACACTCACTAGGCCTTGAATGAGCACTGCTTGGTAGAAGACAACGTGTGATATTAAAACCGAAGCAAGGAAAAATGTCAACTGGTATGGGTTTTCGTGTCAAAAGAAGTTAAAAAGCTCTTAACTTTTGCTTATTGCCTGTGAGCTGGAATTTGCCATTCTGGTCAGCTGAGACACAGTAGCCACCCATAAGAGCATGCCTAATTCATATCAATGCAGTGTAAAACTGCATAGCTGAAACAGCTCCTTTGGCAGCTTGGTGGTGGTGGCTTTTAATTTATGGATGGTATTGAAAGGCTGGAGCAATATTTTCACGTATTGCTCCAGCTCAGTTTTCAAGAACACGCTTGGGTTCTCCATGAGAAAGCAATATGCTTCTAAGCATCCAGATCCCAGGTACTTGTATGTCAGGTAGCAAACACTACAGAAGTAAAAGAAATGTTTTCTGATAAATGCTTCAGTAAAAGCTTAGTCCTGAAATGTTGCCTAGAGCTATTTAAAAAGATGAACAACCAAATTAGGATAATGTTCACCTTCTTTTTTCAATTATTGCCAGTGATTTGTTCCTGGAGAGTAAAGTAAATCAGAAGAATTTTCAGTCCTGCTAGCTAATTCCATTACATGATCAAATTGCAGTTTGGGGAATCTTCTTCCTTCTTACCTGATTCCAGGTAGTTTCTGCCAGGATTCCAGGCTTTTTGCTTCACATCTTTGTCCTTTTGCATATGCTTCAATGCTATCACCCATTGCCCTCAGCCTATACCTCTGTTCTCTCTAACCCTCTTCCTACAGCTTTCCCCCCCTTGACGTTCCTATTTCTTCTTTGCCATAAGCCTTTCCCATGACTACTTTTATCCTTGAGTTGACCTTTCTTCAATAGTCTTTCTTCTTTCTGTTCCACCTCCATTTGGTAATTTTTCTTTTATCTTTAGGGGGCTGAGGGGTCATCAAGCAATTTAGATTTCTGCCCCGCACTCCTCAAGAGCTGATGGATCTAGCTCACTTCAGACTGTGATGCACTCTTGTACCCGGTATAGTTCATAGAAGTCAGAGGAAAAAAAAATAATGGCATTATATCCATGTATCCTGTCAGCTTATTACAGTATCCCCCTATTCATCACATCCATGATGCCTGCAGCAAATGTGTTGTAACCTTCTTTTAAAACAGCAGAAAGATCAGAGTAATTTTCCTTTGATGAAGGAGTTTTCTCTCTTTCTGGACTATGAAAAAAATGCTGCCTCTTTCTCAAGCTTGCATTAGATATTTGGGCACTGGAACACTAAGGATAGGACAACAAATAAAAAGTTGTCAGTTTAGATTCATGTTGACACGTGCATTGGCATGCTCTAGATGTGTTTACATATACATTCCACTCTTTTGCAGGGAATGTAATATACTTTGATCTCTAGGGGACTATCTTAAGATAGCCCAATAGCAGCCTGTCCAGCTCTGCAGCTTTAGAACTGATTTTGTATCTGACATAAAGGAACTGTTTGAGCTTAATCAAAACTAAACACAGTTCTTGAATTTCTTGCTGCTGCTGCTACAAGTAGAAGTAATCACAAACTTTTATTTTAAAATATGGCTGAACTCAAGCCAAAACTGTGTTAGGCCTGCTGACTCAACGTCCTCATTCTTATATATAGGGACGACTTGTTTAAGCACAAATAAATTTATTCCAGATATGAATATGGGTATGCACAGAGTGCATCAGGATTTATGTTTCTGGTTAGAAATGGAAGTAACATAATCGTTAGACACCAGTTTCCACCTCTTTTTATCTCTGTGTTCATTGTTTATTGTTTCTTCTTACAAGACTCAGCACCATGGACAGTGCTAACTTTTAGTAGTTGTTACGATTTTTTAGCATTTTCTTTCAGGTCTTGGGACTGTTTTGCCATTTGATAACATTTCACCAAGGAAATTGTGCAGAATATAATATTTAGTGAAAATATCTTGCCAAGATGCATAGAGAGAATTGCTTTGGTAAGGATTCTCTGAGCAGGAACATGCATGTATTAGCTAAAATTAATTGATCACAGTCTGTCAAAGGCTTTTTTCATGCTAGAATAATACCTGGGAAAATCCAAGTCACACAATACAGCGTTATATCATGCTTGCTAGTATCCTGGCTCCTTGAGGGGCCATATACGCTCACTCAGTTCCCGCTGACTTTCAAAAGGAGATGAAGATGCTCAGAGTTCTTCCTGGGACACTCAGACTCTCCCAGAATGAGCGGGGGATATCCATAAGCCCTCTTCAAGGGTAGCGTCACCTTCCTATGCAAAAACAACCCTTGGAACAAATTCAATTTTTTACAGTCAGTAGCTGAAATGACATGTCTCATGGAAAACTATAGATCTTTTAGTGTTATTAATATCCTCGCTTTGGGACATACACACGTTGACCTCTATTCCTGAAATGTATCTTTGAGTGCTGGAAGTGTTTTGTACAAAATACAAGGCATGTATTTTTACACAAGGATTATTGGACCTGATGGAAGAGGGGGAATCCAGGCATTCAAAATAATTTCTAAAGGCAGGTGCACTTTGTAGTGTCAAAACAGAAATTCTTGATGCTTAAGAAATTTCATGGCCCCGGTCTCTGCTTCTGAATGAAGCCACTGATATCTTGTATCTTTTTTTCTAATCTTTTTCTCCTACTCCCTAGTATTAAAATGGTCCAGCCTTTCAAAATTCCATTCAGCATCAGACCTCTTCAAAGATTTTTTGTGCTGGAAACCCAAAATGGGAACTCTGGACATGCTAAAAAGACAGAATGTGTGATAAGCATATTTAGAAATCACATGTGGTTTGAAAACAGGATGGGCATAGAGATTTCTGCCATATAATGTCAGAGACTGTTGCAGTGACAGTTCCTGGGGATAACCCTTCATCTGTGGTATCCACTTAGCATCGTGAGGAATATATGTTAGTGTGCAGAAAGCACTGCATGGGGTAGCAGTGGCAGTTTCTTTTTGGATGGAAGTGTTGCTGTTTGCTTATGTATGCTGAGATAGATGGTGCAACAGCTTTATTGCTTTTTTTATCACAGGGGTACTGCATGTGAGGCTCTGTCAAGGCTTGGCTGGAGAGCAGCGCTGTGCTAGTGGGAAGACTCTCAAAAGGAACAAACACTTAGCCAAATTTCAGAGTTGACAAGGAAGAGGGAAATTTTTTTAGGGACCTGGAAGGGTCTGGGGGGTGTTAATAAAGCTCAAGATGTCACTGAAAGCTGCTGGACTGAGTGGTAGGCTGGGGATTTCCTCTGCAATGCTTCAAAACACTGCATTCCCACCTTCCTAGTTTTGGCTTTTCCAGGGGCAGTGGGGCTGCTGAGCATCCAGAAACAGCATTTGCCTTCTACCTGGGCATCGGATATAGAGAGGGAGTTGCCAGCATATCTAATGCTTAGGGACACATAAGCAAATACTTCCCCTACAAGATCAGCAGCCAAAGCATTATCAAAGGGCAGGCAGTTTTCCATGCACATATAAGCTTAGGATGATGCTTGGACTGCAGCAAAATACAAAATTGTGAATATGGCAAAGGAATATGCAAACTAAACTTAGTGCTGCAGCATTTTCAGGCAAAGCCCTGAGCTATCAATGATTTCTTCTGTGCCAAGGATGTGGGATTTGCTCTATCTGGTGTGTGCAGTTCCTCAGAGCTCAAATGCGAAACATGGGCCATTCCCCCTTTTTCATATTTTAAGTTTATCACACAGATGAACATTGACTCTAGCCCCTCTAACAACTGGGATAGTGGAAATCGGGTCAATTTTAATTTTATTTTTTCAAAATGTAATGTTTTCACCGATTGTTAAGGGCTGGATCAAGCTCTGCTATGGGGAAAAAAACTATCTAAAGTATGGCAGTATTTGTAATAGGAAAGCTTTAAATTTAAGAACCCTGTGTTCTGCAAGATTTGGTGGCACTGCAGGTGGGCAGTGTGTGTGGAAAGTATGAAAGGGGACAGATGGACCGTAAATTCATGCAGCTGGGGAGTTTCTTTGTTTTATGCTTGAATAGCATTTGGTTCAGTGGCATTTTGGTCTGTGACTGGACTCATCATACAAATAAATGGAATGTTTTCTTTTTGGCCCTGAAGGGAACAGCCATGTATTAGTGCTGCATACATTATCTGAGCAAATTCAGACCCAACATCACACTGTTATATCCAGGAGAGCTTCAGGTCAGAGCAGGCTTTCAGCCAGCTCCTTCCAAGATGTTTTTGGTGACTTTATGGTCTAACTACATAGTGCTGCCTAGGGACACAGGAGCCAGCTGGCAAAGGTCCTCATCCACAGCCTCTCAAAATCTATTTTCATGGGTTTCAGTGGGATTTGAATTAAGGTTTTCAGGCTGAAGTTCCCATTGCTTAGTGTCAGTAATTGGGTCAGTTATTCCAAAGTGTTCAGCACTTATGATTCTTATAACCGCCTCCATAGTCATATTTTCCAGTGAGTCCAAAGACCTGGTATGTTTAGGCTATAGAAAGAACAGTCACAATGCGTTTATTTGTATCTAGGGGATGCAGCATTATTAAATGTTCGTTCTTCACATGTGCTCTAGACAATATTGGTAATGATAAAATGTTCTGTGGTACTCATAAATGCTTCTTTCACATTCACATTGATGATAGATTTTGGAGCTATCTGATACGTTTCTCGGGGGAGCAGAAACAATTATAGTAGTTACATATACTGAATTTTCTTTCCTTTTCCTACCTGTTTGCCTCTAATAAACATAAAGCTTCTAATTTCCTTTGTACTCTAGCACACTAGAAATTAATGGAATAAATGCACATGCTGTTTTGCTTTGCCAGAGACTGGCTTATACAACAGATTTTTACTCTGTAAGACAGATTTTGCTGTATTTGTGCTTTTTTCATCTCCCCCTGAGGAGTATTAACTCAAAGCAATCACAAGACACCCACCCTTCCCTGCTGCTTCTTGAACTGCTATATTCTCTTCTTTGCTTCTTGCTTCTTGCTTCTCTATTTGAAGCTCTTTTTTTTTTTTTTTTTAAAGAGGAAAGAGCAACAACCAAAAAATCCTTTCCTGAAATCATAATTATTTGATGTGAGAAAGCTTAAACATGTAAAACACTTTTGTTCACATAGAATTCACTCTCAAAAACTGTGTTCTTTCTATTGAAATTGAAATAGGTAGTGTGTTCTGTAAAGTACAGTATTGGAAAAGGAAGACATGTACACGCTTGGAAAATGCTGAGCTGCTTGTGAAGCTATAGACACTCCGTGTTTATGACTTGGTTTTCTAAGCAATCTCCAGAGCTTGAACGGATTACAGTGATATTTTAACAAGGCTGCTGGCATCCATCACCAGCTTTCACTTACTGAGAAAGCTAAAAGATGGAAGAATGTAATTATTTCCAGGTAACCTAAATGTTAGTGGCTGATTGTCACAAGAACTTTGATGCTTTAAACTTCTTTGTCTCCTGTAAAGCAGACAGGTAAGTCTCACGGGCTTCTCTTCCAGCATTCATTTTGGTAAGGGAGTAGGGGCTCGCAGGGGACTGGTGTTGAAGGGAAATGTGTTCGATATAAAAGCAAACTATTTCTTAAATTTTAAATGTGCAGTATTGCACAGTGTCATTTTCTCTCTGTCAGGTTACAGATCCACTACCTATAAGAAATAATTTTGCTTTCTATAGCCGAGATCTGAATCCTACTACAACTTAATCCCTAAAATATGCAACTATTGTATATATTTATATATTATTGGAAGAGGATGTGTACGTCAGTCATCTGTGCTCTGTGAAATATCTGTGTCTGAATCTCTCTGTCATCCTACAATTACTTCTAGGTTGATCGTTATGGTTGAAGCAATGTTATCCTATATGATAAATGCAGTAATATGTATAGGATTGTACATTCTAAAGATGATTTTTGTTGAATAGTTTTTCTCTGAAAGTGTGATTTCCTGGACTGAGAACTTTGAGCAGCTTACGTTTCAGATGAGTTCTGCATCATTGTAGAAATACTGTGCTACACAAGGGGTTTCCTAGCTCGCAAGTGGGAATCTAACAGCATCAAAACCAGGTGTTTCTTTCCCTTTCACCCTTGAAAGAACGCTTATTCTATTTGAGTAATGGCACCGCTGTGCCTCTAGAGGTGAGGCTTCCTATTTGAAGACTTTTAACATAAAAGGCCTGATTACCGTTCAGAAAAAAAAACAACCCCCCTTTGACCATAAATAGTATTTGTCTTAATGAAGTTATTTTGTTGTCCTCTAAGAACATTTGCTAGCTTATGTATTGTTATTATTGAAGGGCTAAGATTTTATATGGCTCTCTAAGGTTTTAGTTTACAAGAATGACTATCAGAGAAGGGAGTATTTTGAGTTAAAAAAATAAATATCAATACTTATTTTTTGTTTGAAAATATGGTTGTTTACAGAAAGCAATTAATTTAAGGTCTGTTTCCAATCTGGCTATGATAATTGAAACAAAGCCTGCTGGCAGACACAATTATAAATAAAATTCTGAGAATAATTAGATGTGTAATTAACAGAAGACTGAGTTATTATCACTTTCTCCTCCATATAATAATTCCGCATAAAAACCTGAGAAATGGCTCTCATTAAACACTCACAGCAGATCAAGCCACAAAAGGGAGTGAGACATTAAAACAAAGCATTCAAGATGTGCAAACACTGTGATTATTAATTAAACAGAGACCAGCACCAGGGAAAAGCCTAAAAAGATTGGAATATTTAACAAACAGGTATGTTGTAAAAGGTTAACATGTTTAAGACAGTTCTGGTTTGAGTTTGGGGTTTGGTTTTTTTTGTTAAAGGGGTACCTTGGAGTACCTTTTGGATCTATATTGGTATATTTTGCTTTTATCATTTGGCTATGAGGAACTCTTCTAATTACCTATGCTTTATTCATCTGTAAAGTTCAAAATACTAATCAATGGAGTAAGTCATTACTTTAGGAAGGGTTTAAAAGAGCCAGACAGAGGATGGCCGATGGAGTTTGCTTTCCCCCCGTCTAGAGGACTTTCTCTGTCAAAATTCATAGACTTGCTGAGCTTTTCCCAGTGACTTTCACCAGAAAGCTGCTTAAAAAAATATACCTCTACTAGTGGCAAACAGAAACAAACCAAACCAGCTGATGAGTCTTTTGTAAGGCAAAGAATAAACAGGCTTGTTTTGAAAGGCTCTACCAGTCAGAATACTGGGATTCTGGATGATGGTATTCAGAATAGAAACGCTAGCAGTTACTTAAATCTAGCTTTTGTCAAATTCCTCAAAGTACATTTATTCAAGTACCGTGGAGTATCACGCCAACACTCATACTCTGCATTTTAGAGTATTTAATAGGACTACTTTGGCTACTGTGCAGCATTCATTTTAGCAATGTCTTGTGTGTAGTGCAGTAATTAAGAACTCTAAGTGTGAATAGTCAGGTTATGTTACCTTTCTTAATGCTTGGAAGTCAACCCACAAAAGGAACTCTTGTTCTATTAAAGAAAGAGAAAAAAAAATGGAGGGGGGAGAGAAAGAAATTTTTGTTCTATGGTATTAAATAGTAATACACACCAAAGAGCTTAACAAAACTGCAGTAGGACTAATTTAGTCAGTGCCTGTCTAATCCTTCATGAGCATACTATTATTTTTTTTTTTTGCCAGGTGAGTATATTGCCTGTTGAGAAGTAATGTGAATATTTATTCAGCAGTAATAACTGTTGCTGCTTGAGAGCTTTTTTTTTACCATGTGTGAACATGCTTATCTAGAAAAGGATTTCAGAGAGATGATCACCCTTGGGATTCAATGAATTCATGCGTTGCATGTCCTATCTTACTACACAGCTGTACAGCAAGATTACTGTTTTTCTAATGAGATTCCAGTTGGAACACAGACACTGCAAACACATCACCTTTCAGGGAATAGTACCTGTCTTCTGGAGTGGTTTAATGTACACATGGAACTAGTCTATTTAAGCAGCATTAGAGGTGCAAGTCTGACTCTATTTGGTGCAACAAGCTAAGCAGTTTTTGTCTGAGACTGTAGTAGTCACCTAATAACAGAAAGCCCAGCCCTCTTCCCATAGAAATCAAGGAGCATTTTGCTACCGAGGCCAGAGGAGTAGGATCAGACCACTTGTTTGACATGTAACTTGTGTTCAGTATTGATAACCCCCCCCAAAATAAAACTCTCACTGCATCTTGCTTATACAAAATGGTATTTTATGTCAAGATAACCCTTTTTAAAAGAATGAGATTATTTATTTGTGTTCCATTTTCGTGCTAAGAAGTTTATTTCAAACCAGGTTTTCTTTTTCTAAAGGAAAAGGATATTTAGTGCATGTATTTTCTACAGTGAATTTGGCTTTGCTTGTAGCCAGGTAGTCACATTCTTTTGCATACATTTTGGATACAGCTATATTGAAATGTTGTTTTTAGTGTTAGGGTAATATAATGGAAGCACTGCTACGTTACTGGTATATAGCAAATTTAAACTGAAGCTGAGTCTGCAATGAAAAGTTGTTGCTGCGTACCTATTGTTACTAGCTACACTGATGTGAATTAAGGATGATTTCATTGAAATCAGTGAATGTAGGAGGTTTACTTTTCTATAAATGAAATTGAATCAGATCCATTAAAATTTATTTCATAACTTGTGAAAGTATGAGAAAGCCCAACAGTTAGTAATCACAAGCTGTAACCTTTTATCGTTCCTTAGTTAGTGGTTAAGTTATAGTAAAGCAGCATTTATTTAAAAATAAAGAGAACAACAAATCTAAATGTTTTGCATTTTACTGGCTTTACTTACCATTGGTTGTACTATATTCTTACTGTTGCAAGTTTTTGACAACTGATATCCTAGTTTGAGTTGCACTGATGGAAACTAAGTAAGAATGAGACCAGTTGCCATATAGAATATTGAAAATTATAATAATAATAATAATACATTTGAAGTATGTTAGAAATAGTTTTAAGGTATGCTAAATACACTGCAGATAGATGGAAATATGTATACATCCTCTGTCATGCTTTTGGACATTTTTTTGAATGCAAATATATTTCTTATGGTTAGATTTTCCAATTAACTGCTGATGGTGACCTAGAAATGCACTCACTGAAGCTCAGACTCTCGTGCATGTATTATGGCATTTAAACAAAAAAGGCAAGAAATCAGTTCAGTTGTTTGTATTGTAATTGAGACACAGGATATTGGAAGGTTAAACTTGAGAAACGTATCCAGAAAACTTCTTTTCAAATTATTTTCACAGGTTTTTAATTAAAATTTAGTTCATAATTGAATTATACCTCTTATTTCAAGCTTTCCATGATATCTTTGTATTTATGTTAGAATTACTGTATCCTTTACATACAGTACTACTTTTAAAAATCTAATGCAGTTCTCAAATGACAACTACCAGAAAAGGTGCAGCTGGCAAGGAATGAAGTGGTGGTCTCCATCAAGTATTAAAGCACAATTGCGATGAAGGCTAGTGTTTTCGTAAACGAGCTGTTTCATTTGTATCTGGTGGCCAGGTGATATTGTGGTGGGCAGCTGAGTGAACTGGGGAGGTTTCCCCTGTCGCTCAGTTCAGAGCTCACAAGAGTGGCCCACTGCATTGCCCTGTGAGAAGGCATCTCCTGACAGCAGTGGCTGCTGCAGTGGTCTGAGCACCCAAGGAGCAATGCTGGCACACCTCTGTTTCCAGATCCCTTATCTTTCCTGCTCCTGACACTTGCAGGGAGATTCCTGGGAGATTTTTCTGTTTCAGCTTCTTAAAACCTGACAGCCTGTACCCACATCTTCCGAGTCCCTAGGAGCCTCTGCTCTGCTTCAGGCCAGGGGACAGTAATTACCCAGCACAGCAAGGAGCCCATTTGCCCTCACTGCCCTCCCTCCCTGCAGCACAGGCATCCTAGCTGGAGAAAGGCACTGCTTCCCTAGCCTGGACCACCACTTCACACTTGCTGCAGCCCTCACATGCCTTCTTCAAATGTTATCCTGCCACCCGGTCCTTTCCTACACCCTGGAGCATAACATATTGATAGATGGGTCTTTTTTCCTTCCCATTTGTCTCCCTGGAGACTTTTTCTTTTATCAGGTCTTAGCAACACAGAGGAGCCAGTCTAAGATCTGAAATGGGTTTCTGCCCAACCAGTTGCCATGTCTTGCTGCATCTTCCAGTTATTTTGATGTCCAAGGTCTGGTAGTATGGCCCCTGTTTAGTTACAGGGCTTGAACAATGAGGGATGCTGCCTATTTGATTCTGCTGCAGTAGCCAACATGATTTTGGTGGGACAACAGTTGTACCATTCCCTCTGGGTATGAGGACTGACTGGGTCCTAGTTTGCTCTGGTCCTTAGGCTCACAGGACACTAATTTTCTCAAAGAGGATAATGCTGCTATTGAAGGGATAGAAAGGTGGTAAGAAAAAAGATAAATAGAAAATGGAATAGGAACAGAACACATCCATTACTCAGCCTTTTCAATGCATAATAAAATGTGTTTATATGACATTAAGTTCAAGCCTTGTGTAAGTGAAACAGAGATAGTGTACTTGCTTTCTGTAAGAAGCTGAATTTCATCTAAGCAGCTTTGCATTTTCTGAAAAAAAAGTTAAAAATTGCACAAACTCTGACACCTCCAAACTTCTCTTCTACAATTTCTTTTGATAATCTGATGGCTTCTTCTTACATGCCAGTTTGCCTTCACTTTGAAATGACCAGTTGTTGACTTGCTTCCTTTCTATGGTTGTTTTATTTTATTGCTTTGCCCTTCAACTGCACTTCCCTAGCACTTTTTATGATATTTGCTCCAATACAGAGAGCTTCAACACTGTTTGGTATTCTGCCTTGTAAAACTAAAGTACAAAACAAGGCACATTACAATATTAATCATTAGTTATCACACTTTTTAAAGTGTACTGTTGAGGGTAAAAGCAGGCACCAGTGTTAATGTAAGGGGATAAAAGTGGAAAAACCCTGACAAACTACCACTTAACATGTTGAAACAAATCTTCCTTTACTATGTGTGCAGTGAAATATGTTAATGTAGACTTCATAATTTCTTTGTAAGAATTTGGGAAATCTCTTCATCTCTCTTTGTTCCCTTAGTCTAACATTTATATGTTTATCAGGCTTTCGTCACTCTCATGCACTTACACCCCCCTACTCTTTTCTCTGTCTATTTCTCTGTTTCTCATGTAATATACACCTGAGATCCTGTGCTAGCTTCCCTCTTTTATTTACCATTTCATAAATCATCATACAAATCCACAAGAAAAAGTAGTCTTTTTTTCTCTTATGCCCTTAAATTGAATCATCTTCTTCCACGGGTTGGAAGGACTCATTGACAGACACACACAACCTAGCTGTATTTATAAACTCCTCCTTTCTGTCACCCCATTTCATTCAGAAAAGGAAAAAGGAGTATTAAAACACTATTTAACCTTATTATCACAGCTAGATGAAGCAGTGTCCTTTTGTTTCCCTGTTCCTATGTTACGTGACTCACTTCCTAAGCCAGACACTGTCTCTTTGCTATATTTTACTTTTGTTTGCATTGATAACGTATGTATAAGGATGTACATTCCACACCGTTTTCTGTGTTTCTGACTCTTACGATCTTATGTGTGATAAACCATTGCCTAAAAAGTGACAGAAGAGTAAAGGCTCAAATAAGTTTTAATCTGGAAAGGGAAGAGCCTAAGAAGAGATATAATTAATTTTATATACATAAAAGGTAGTTCCAATGAGGAGTGGAGGAGTTCTTTTCCTTGATCGTTGTAAATAGGACAAGAAATAGTACGTTTAACTTCACAGCAATGGAGCTTAGAAATACCGTATTTAGTTACAGTAGCGAGGCACTGGAATAAATTGCCTTTTAAAAGCATGGCATCTCCAGAAAGTAGACTTGAAAGCACTGGTTAGAATGCCATTTCCCAGGACTAACATGTATGATGGATCCTGCTATGACACAGATGTGAGTTACCTCCCTTTCACCCTGCTTTTTGTCAGTCTTCAGCACTTTGTTGGAAGCAAGTAAACTTGTGGACTAAAGGAAGCAATGTCATATATGAGCAGCAACACACAAAAAAATACATTCTTTGCATCAGCCACTGCTAGAGGAAACCTTGCTGGATTTATTCGTAACCAGGAACAAAGATGAGGTACTATGAGAGGTCGTCAAAAGAAATATCCAGAGAATCAGAAGAAGAGGTAAAGGGAGAATGAATGATACCAAAATATTTACATGAATCATGACCATATAAATCAAGAACAGTCTATATTTATTATGTGTGGGTTTAGTGTGCTTTAGTATGGGTTTAGTATGTTAGACGACCTAAGGAGACACATTTTCATGGCATAAGTGAACTACAGGGTCTCTTCCTTAGAAATATCCTGCTTTACTCTGTTGTTGGTAGGAGGTTAAATGACTTTCATTTACTAAATCAATACTTAGATTCCCATATTTCTCTGTGTGCTGTACCTGGGGAATTAGGAATACCCAGTGTGTGCTCATATCAGAAGACATGTTGGAAGAACTGAATATGTTCTGCAATCTGTTTTATATAGCAGCTCTGCTAACCTGCTCTAGTGGTCCTTCCTGCACATTGAATATATGTGAAGCACCTGGCTTTGCTAAGAAAGTGAGGCTAAACTAGATTTTTTTTATAAAGCATGAAAGCAGAGTATGGTAGGTGCTAAGCTACTGTCAGAAAAATTACTCTTTTGCTTAAGATAACCCGTCCGTTTTCCACAAAGACCTGGTGTTTGCCATTTAGCTAGTGCATACAAGCTATAGGTTGGAGTTTTTCAAGGGGAAAATTAGATAATTTTGTCTATGTGACTGCAAGCCAAGGCAGTTCTCAGGGCCTTGCCCTTTAACATGTCCTATTGCTATAACAGAAGAAAGAGCTGATCTAGCTCAGGTCTTTGACAGCAATCACGCATGAGCAGTTTGGCCAAGATCTGATATTGCACTTACTGCCAGGTCACATGGAGAGAAATCCTGAGGTCTTTTAATTTCTTACATGTTACCTGTGCAACAGAAAGACAGCTTAGTGTTGAACGAGTGCCATGGTCTGACTAAGGATTTATCCAAAACAAGAGCACAAGAGAAATGTCTTGTTTTGGACAATGGTGTTTTGGAGATGTTTTTCGTGCTCTAGAGCCACAGAAGTTGGTGGAGGCCCTGCCACAAATTGCAGTGGCCAGGCCCTGCTCAGGCTCTATCCACTTGGCATCAACCTTGCAGAAATCCCCTGTGTCATTCCTATGGGGCCATCAAGAGAGATGCTCTAGGACAAGCCCCTTTGAGCCAGCTCCAGTTATTTAGTTATCTCATCTCTTTTATGGGCCAAGACTAACCAGTGCCACTGCTGCCTCTCTTCTATAAGGAACTTAAACAGAACATTGGTTAAAGTAATGATAAGGTTCTGTTAGAAAGCTCCATTTTGCAGTTTCTGACACAGACATCCAGGCAATTCTTCTGCCTGGTGGCTCTGGCTTACTGTGTGTCTTTTCAGCCAGAAGTGTCTGCTCTGTCTGAAGAGCAACACGATAAAGAGGTCAGAAATAAGTAATACATTTACCCCACTATTGCAGGGACAGAGCTTAAACGGCCACAGGTCCAACTAGGAACTCACTTTTGAACCCGTGAGTTGACATAACCATGAGAGTTGCTTGTCATTTTAGTAACATCTTTGCAGTGTGCCTGGAGAACCAGAGGGTTAACCCAGCTTCGCTTTTCAGAAGGAAGCTGCACCACCCTGGTTCACCTACCTCTGCCATGCCCGGGTGGGTTTCCCACGGCTGCACCACCACCCCCGTCCCAGCACCCCGCAGGGGCCGGGGGCTGCAGCGGTGCTGTTAGCAGGGACTGGGGCTGCTCGCCCGAGCTCTGCCAGAGCCGCGCAGGGTCGGGGAGCAGCCCACCCCCTCTCCCTGCTGCATTAATGGGGGCTTTTTCCTTTTCCTGGCAAAGCTTCCCTGCGGGGCAGCTGAGGGCATCCTGGAGAGGGTGAGTGAGCCCCAGCAGGAGGCGGGGGGGGGGGGGAGACTGTCCCCTCTCCCTGCTGCTGTTGCCGAAGCAGTGCCGGAGCCCGAGCCGTCGATGTGGCTCCCCAGAGTTAGTTGCTCAGCAACCAGAATCAATTAATATGCTTTGCAGAAAGTGCAGGGGAAGCCCGAGCTGCTGTCAGCGAGAAGGCAGGAGGCTGAGGGTGACTCAGGATCCCACTCCCACCTGACACCCATTTGGTCCCACCCCATCCTCTCAAACCCCCCCATTAGCCACCGTTCTTTATCCTTTTCTGCTTTCCTACGATGACTTAGTGCGTGTTCCTAAATCCTTCGGGCAAGGTATCTCCTTGCTCAAGAACTCTCCTGCTTCCAGTGTTTTGCTTTTAGATCTACTTTGTATTTTTGGGTTATTTGTCAAGCCTTTTCCAACACTTTTCTAGAAATTCTAATGTTCATATTCTTTGGGAAGGGAAAGGGATAGCTGATGTTTTTGTCAGATGGTTTTAAAGCTTCCTTAGGATGAGAAGGGTTCTTTGGTAGTGCGCAGTTGAGCAGCAGTAATGAAAATGCATGATGTGTGAATTGGGAAAGTTTTTGCCTCTTCGTTGGTTACAAGTAATCAGCACTGCATATATGAGACCGAAGAGGTAGTACTGATTGTTGTGAAACACGTAGATAATAGAATAAATGAGGGGTTGTTGAGGGTTTTTTTCTTCTTTTCTGCTTAGTAATTTCAGGGCTTTGGTAAGGTATTATTTTCTTTTTTTCTTTCTTTCTTTGATTTTCTTTGGAGTCCCTCTGATGACACCACGAATCTGGGAATGAAGAACTTCTCAGAGCTGATTGGAAATGGCATTGCAGAGCTGAAACTTAACTGGAGGAAATATATCTCCTGAAGAAGAAAATATAATGCACTGTAAGGATCTGACTTCTGGTGAAAAATTCAAGCCTAGAGAAAACTTGTCCGCTTTGTTAGGACGAATGGGTTGGACAATTTTCTTCAATTCCAAAGGATATCTGAATGCCATGCTGAGCTTAATCTCTGCAGCATGCTCTGTGCTTCTCATCTCTTCCTGATGCACTGCATGGTAAGGCCTTTTTCCTTCTTTTTAATAATAACCGTATTTCTTCTGTAGTGAGAGGTAAAAATAATAGCAATAATCAAATGAAAATTCAAAAAATGTAGAAAGCTAATAAAAGAATGTTTGTTTGTATGGTTGTTTCCAGGAGCAAGTGTCCTGATTACTGCAGCAGCTTTGTAAGATCATTTCTGTCTTTCTCCCTTGCTTTGTGACAGTGTGTATGTGCGTGTGTGTGTTTGTGCACACCTGTGCTGTCATTTGCACTTGGACTGGAACATCAGTAGCTGTATTATACATATTTCCATGCTAGAGAGGATGTTTAAGAATTTGCTCTGACATTTCTTTCTTTCTTTTCCTCCCTCCATTCCCTTCCTTCTACCTCCTCTTTCTTTCGCTCTGTCTGTCTCTCTGGGGTCATGGTGCTATACCTTCCCTGCACCTCAGTTGTGCACTGACCAATAGAAGGCAAAAGAAATCCTGTATCAACATAAGAATAGTTCTGAATAAATGCTAGTGGACTAAATAAAAGCTACAGAAGGGGTTTGAATGTCTGCAAGATCTGCAGGTACAAAAGATTTACTTTATTTTGTTTCCCATGGGAAACAAATATCAAATGCAGACTTGGATGCTGTGTTTTAGATGCAGTGGGAGGCAGATCCTTTTACACACATCAGAAAGCCAGAAAATGACCACTGTGAATTATGACAATGTTGCCCTTGATGACCCAAGTCATAAAATAAGCAAACCCTGTATGAGATGTTCTCATATCAAGTAATTTTTGTCGTGTATTAGCAGGGTGTTGAGAATTATTGTAAATGGCTTCAGTGGATGTTGCGAGATATTTTTCATTAACAGCTGTAGTAATGTGCTTTTATCTTCCTGAATGAAAGATGCTAGGAGAGTGCAAGGTGATGTTCTCAACTAACTACCCGACTTACCAAAATTTAGGGTCGTTATCAGGAAATTGCCAAGCAGATCAGGAATTATATAGTGAGTGTAGTAAGATGGAAGAACAGGTTAGTTTTCCAGAAAGCCTAGTTTACTTGGATCTGTGTTTCAGAAATCAGGGTAGAATTAGAAGATGAAAAGAGTGGTGATGTGAAATATATATATATTCTTATGCATTCTGATTGATCACGGAGTTTGGAAGAGGGAAAGTTGAATGCCTCTTTGAGGAGCAAACTATCGTTAGGGCCTGCCCCCACTTTGAGGGTAATCCCTCACAAATCCCACTGCTTTTGGAAGGGTTAGAAATGGACCAGAAGCAGGTTTGTGTGGTGGCTGCAACAGGCTGTCCAGCTGGGTATGGAGATGATGGGTTCCTGGCAGCAGGTTTTGACAGAGAGTGGGATGCAAAGAGCCAAAGCAAAAAGGCCAGGCCAGGCCACACCAGGATTCATGAACAAGAATCAGAGCTTAAATGCTATTAAAAAGATGGAATTTTGTAGTAGTTCCCAATACATGTCTCCTTTGTATGATGAAGAACTCCATAAGACAGTTTTTAGAGAAAGAATTCTAATGCAGCTTTTTCAAATCACTGCAGTAGGAGGAAGCCAAGATGATACAAACACTTTGCTGTAGTGTGACAAATTTTCAGTAGGATTCAAAGAAACCAGCCTTAATTTTAGGAGTAAAGATTCAAAATATGCATATATGTGTGTTGAAGCAGATTTTTTGTGTGTTTTACCATCTAAAAATATGTGACTAGTATATGAACCAATAAGGAAAACTGAGGAAGCACAACACAACCCATAAATGTTATCTTCCAGTCTTCACTGTTGAAAGAAGCTCTTACTTGCGGAAGCAGTCCCCTCAGCTTGTACAGATACAAGGACTGTATCGTAAAATCAAGTTTCCCATTGCAAATCTCTCTCACATCAGCAGTTTTATTTCATTCAATGGGACAACTTGTATACAAGTGTCATGCTTTAACCCCAGCAGGCAACTAAGCCCCACACAGCTGCTCACTCACTCCCCTGAAGTGGAATGGGAGAAAGAATAGTAAAAGTGAGAAAATTCATGGGTTGAGATAAAAGCTATTTAATAGGTAAAGCAAAAACCATGCATGCAAGCAAAGCTCTCCTGGTTTCAGCTACAATAGAGTTAATTTTCTTCTTAGTAGCTGGTGCAGTGCTGTGTTTTGGATTTGGTGTGAGAACAAGGAATTCATTCACCACTTCCCATGGGCAGGCAGGTGTTCAGCCATCTCTAAGGAAGCAGGGCTCCGTCGTGTGTAACAGTTACTTGGGATGACAAAATGCCATCGCTTTGAACGTCCTCCCTTCCTTCTTCTGCCAGCTTTATATGCTGAGTATGATGTCATATGGTATGGAATATACCTTTGGTCTGTTGGGGTCAACTGCCCCTGCTGTGTCCCCCTCCCTACTTCTTATGCACTCCCAGCCTGCTCGCCGGTGGGGTGGTGTGAGAAGCAGAAAAGACCTTGACTCTCTGTAAGCACTACTAAGCAGTAAGGAAAACAGTGTTACCAACACTTTTTTCAGCACAAATCTAAAACATAGCCTCGTACAAGCTACTATGAAGAAAATTAACTCTGTCAGAGCCAAAAGCAGCACATTTTCTACCGCATATTCCATACCATTTACATCATGCTCACTATCCAATACAACCTCATTAACCACCACCACCACTTTTCCATCCTTTGATATAATATAATGATATTGTTCCCTTAGTCTACGGACCACCCCTGTAAAATGTCCAGAAATGTCCACAAAATGTCTACTGAGTTCATTTAGTCCATGACTTTGGGCTCCATCTGTTACAGTGGTCACTCAGGACAGGAGAGGTCAAAACCAACAAAATGAGTAAGAACTACTCATGTGAATAAATCATGAGAGGTTTTATAAGACCAGGCTCTTTGACTGTCATGGCAACGGATTTATTAGGCTTCAGGCATAATTTGTATTTCCCTTCTAAACAAAATAATTTTTGCTTTTACCCATGTGAATCCCTTTCCATTGTAATTAGGACAAGAAAAATAGGTTAATTAAATTCTTAAAGATCATGAAACTGTACAGGTACATTATTAGTGAAGAGTTATCATCGTATGCAAAAGTTTACTTTTATTAGTGGTCTCCAAATCTGAGTGAAGTGTATTCCTGTTGGAATCATTCATTGCCTTATCTATTTTTGTGACAGTATTAAAATTGCTACTAGGTATTGTCAATTCTTCCAGCAACTAAAAAAAAAAAAAAATCCTTTAAAATATCACTGAACTTACAAAAGTACTCAGTATTATTAGGTTCAAGGATATTTAACAAGCTCTCTGCTGTATTAAATATGTTCATTTTTTAGCTAATACATGTTTAGCTTTTTACTTGATCCAGGAACATATTTATCTTTAGGGTATAGAAGCACAATATGAAGTCATAATTAGAGTACGCTTCCTAGAGAATATAGATATGTATTGAAATAAGAAGCAAAAAATCATCAGGATTTCTTTTCCCTGTGCAATTTTGCGTGCTTATAAATGTCTGTATTATTAGGATATATATTACATAACAAGTAATATTTCCTTCATTGTAATTTGTAAAGAAGGTTCCTTTTCAGAATAATGATCATAGGTTGTTTTTTTTACGCTAGGCTGTGCATTATGGAAGAAAGAAAAATATTAGAAAAAGCAAGCATAGCAACCTTCATAATGTATGTGATACACTAATGCAGCAATAGGTTTGTCTGTTTCTTTTATCCCTATAACAGCAACATATATGTAGTAAGAGGAGTGGATTATTTTCTAAAGAGCATGTGATTCTGAGAGAAGTTTTTGCATGACATAGGATGTTTGCTGCCTTTAGCAGACATTTTTGTCAGTTATTTACTGTGACTTAGAACTTTTTCTTTAGTGACATTTTTAATCATTGAAACATTTGAGCAGTGGCTGTATTTGGCTTTCTCTGTTAATTCTAAAGCAAGTAAAATTAGTAATTTCCTTTGCGTTTAAGATACTATTCAATAAAGGCTTGATGCTGAAAACGCATGTATTTCATTTGAGTCCATTGAACTATCTTTAGAGAAACTATGAGAATTAGAGTTTGAACCATCTGCATTATCAGGGCAGTTATACTGAACGGTAGAAATACTTCGCACACTTGCAGCAACTCTTTCTAGTCAAGAAAAATGTACTTTAATAATCCAACACATAAGCAGTTCCTGTAATCAGAATGGCTGGAGCTGTCTTGATTCAAGACCCAGAAAAAACCTGATTTCTGAAAGGCCCACAGAAAAACCCAGAGCAAAACCAAATGAGTTGTTTAAACACAAATAGCCACAGGAAGAGTATTTATCTGACAAGAAATTTCAGTAAATCAGCATCTGTGTTTTTCATAAACCAGGGTAAAAATATTGAAGAAGCATAATGTTTTTTAAAAATGAAAAGCTCTAAACCCCCATATGTATGGAAATACTGATTCCAAAATGACATATTTCCTTTTAACATTTTTGACAGACTTTCATTTGTTACAAGAAATTATGCAGATACCTGTTTATATGTTTTTCTCAGTGCAAATTTGCAACGCTATTTTTTTTTTTCTCTTGACAGGGAAATATTTTGTTGTATATACTTTAACTAGATCTGTTATAGCTGTCCCAATATTTACTAGCTCTCACAGGTCAGTTCGTTAACTGAAGCTTTCTGAAGCGTTATGCATTGTATAGCCCTGTATTACCGATACCGAACAACAGTTCTTACCAGGTCTATGGTAGATGTAAGCTCTGATTGCAATTCCCTTCTTTAATTTTTCTTGTATCTCCAACAAAAAGCGGGCCTCCATTTTGCTGAGAGTTTTACAGATGCCAGAAGTACTTTCTACTACAGAAACCTTCAGGAGGTCTTCAAAAAGCATGCAAGCAAGGAGTAGAATTAATTGAGTATTAATATCCTTATTAAATAGATAAGGAACTGAGGAACAAAGAAACTGCCCAGAGCTATACTGGCAAGGGAAGAGTTCGGAATTGAACCCAAACATCCTTATTCTCAGTTCATCACTGTCCCTGCAAGGTTGCTCTTCATTTTGTTCATTTTTTTGCTTAGTGACTTGCATTTTGATTTTTAAGTTAATACTAGTTGAAGTATCAAATGTGAAAGGGAATTATTGATGCTTACTTCCTTTCCAGTCTGACAGTTGTCCTAAAAGTCCTTTCTTCTCTCCCGAACCGTTCTGTTTTAATATAACTATTAATTATTTAATTGCTTTGCTACACAGGGGAGGTATATCCTAGATTAAACAGAAAATTACTAAATAGGAATATCCTAAATATGCCATACAGGTTCTAGGGGATGTACATGTGCATCTGTTTATGCTGTCAGGGTTTAGGGATAGCTGTGGGGCTATGTAATGGTTTTGAGGGCTCTTGGTAAATTAATCAAATTTCAACATAGAAAAAAAAATCCAGGTAAAACATAAAAAACCCTGACGATTTGTTAGCTAGAATTGACACAGCTCACTGTGGATCCAGCACTTGTGCACAAAAAGATGACACAGAGAATATGGTACCTAACAGTGATTCTTATTTACCCCAGTACGCCTCCTCTGTCCAAGGTGATCTTTCAGCTTTTTACCCTCTTTATGAAAAAGGAGAAGGTGATTTGTACAAAAAGTACTTTGCTGCTAGAATTACATCTGAAGGTAGGAAAAAACATCTGCCTTGGGATCTTAATACAAATCCATGGAAAATTTGTACATGTCAAGAAGGAAAAAAGCTTTTTGCAAATGTGCCAGTGTTTTGGAAAGAGTTCCGCAGCAGAATATCCCAGAAGCTTAAGGGGTATCTGCTTCACTCTGGTCTACTTATAGAGCTCCAAGTGTGATGCACCTCTGGATGCTGACAGGTACTGTACTTGCCCAATTACCATATTAATGTAAAAGATTATGAAAGTCTGACTAAAAGCAGTACTTCCACTGGAAACCTCATCTTAATTATGTTTCATTTCTGAGAACTGTTAATAAGAGAACTTAAAATGCCCCCTACCGCATGCAACAAGTACACTTTTTTCTGACATGAACTTTCTACTGGCTTGCAATGAAAAGGATTAGAAAGGAATACCTTAGTCAAGATATAATCCATTATAGTGAGCAGTTAAATCACTTGCTTCAGAATACTGCTTTCCAATGCACAGGGCTCAGGACAGCCAGGAGGATCACTTGCACTCTATTTCCATCAGCAATGATGGTGCACAGGGTTGTTCCCAGCCTACCTCCGCTCTCTGTCCTAAACTGGACCTAATGTTATCTTTAAATAACATAAAAGAGGTTCTGAAAGGCTTTTCCAGTTAAGCTGGCAAGTTTTCCATGGAATCCTGGATATTAGAATACATAAAAGAGTTTACATTCAAACACATGCTGGTGTTTAAGAACTTGTCATATGGCTTCTAGTTCTTTTTTAAATCAGAGGGACTAAGGGATCGAAATACCTTTTGAGAATCTGAGCATGGGGTGTATATATTATGTATATTTATTATATAAATAATATTTATTTTCTACAACATTAATACATCAGGAAAGTAAATCTAGTGATGATAGGAGGGTAATTATTGAACTTTGACAGGTTAGGTTAGGTGGTTTTTAGTTGGCTGAGAAAAACTGGAGAAGCACTGAAGTCCATTAACATAAATAATTTCATTCATGGTAAGAACCTTAGGGGGAAAAAGAGCCTGGAGAAAAGTTGATGAGCCAAAGAGATCAGTATGATGAAATAAGAGACTGCAAAAAGGGTAAAGGATGTCTTGTACAGCTCTTCATGAGAAAACAGCGTGGAGGAATGCCTGTTCCAGTTTTCAACCAAGCTACACAGAAAAGAGTGGTGTGAATAGAAAACAACGTGGTATTTGTGAATATAAATCATGCTTTAATAGTTTGTTACTTGATTAATGAGGATAATAATGCAATGCATATTCTTAACTTCTGACTTCCAAAAATCTGGGACTTATAGTTTTATGCATGTCTTTAAATATTGAAAAGCTCACTTTATCCTCCATGTGAAACTAATATATTTGATGAGAAAAATTAGGACTTGACTTTGACACATCCCAAAATCTAGCTATACTGTCTATAAAGTCAGATGTTACTGAACTATGTTAAGAGTACCAAAAAATTCCTTTTAAGGAAGGTTGGTCTGGTACTTGAAAACAAAAGCATTTAACTTTTAGGATGAGAAAGCAGAAAGCAAGATTGTTTATTAAGACAGGTGATCTATGTGTTGTTGGAATTTCTTTTTTTACTTTGTGCCTAAACCAAAACCTGATTGAAAGGTTTTTGTTCAGGGATTCTCAGTAAATGTAACTTTTCACTGGATATAGAAGCAGTACAAAATACTTAGCAGTAGAAGGCAAGATTTTGGACAGGCTTTTAAAGCATTCTTGAAAGCAGCTCTTAATGGATGACCGCAATGGCCCTTAGGGTACTATTGTTTCTGTGCTGCTGAACATAGTACTTGTTCTGTATCTGTATTAATCAAAGGTAGAAAACAAAGCTTTCCTGAGAAAGAGTCATCCATTTCACCAATTTCATGTCTGTTTGTTTTGTGTTCCTGTGTTTCCATTCCATAGTAAATGCTTTACGTTGCATCAAAATGCTCTGGAGCTGGTTGTGTTCTCAAAACACTCCTGTGGAAATGTGTGGCAATCTACGTTGTACCTGATCCTCTGGAGCTGCTCTGAGATATTAACTCAGTATTAAGGGAACAATATCTTTCACATGACTTTACGTAATGCTCAGAATGTTTTGATATGTCATGTCACTGGGAACATCCTGAGTGTGCAATGTGGTGTACCTTGTAATATGGTTTTAATATTGCTAGCACATCAGAGCTGATGGAGGAAGGGTTGGTCTGTTACTTCTGCTCCTAATTTCTGTCCTTCAAATTCTGCATCTGTTCATGTGCTCTCAAATAGAATTGTAAGGGATCACTGGTATCTCTGGGTCTAGTTTTTGTCTCCACCCTGAAAACCATGCAATGGATGTTCAATGCAGAAGGGCTCACAGAGCATCTGCTCCATCCATTTCTGCTCACCACAAAATAATTCCAGTCCTCCTCACTGAATTTTAGTAAGCTAGTAAAAGATCACAAGTCACATCTGCCATGTTTCGCAAAAGACAGTTCAAAAGCATCACTAAATCCTGATAATTCTTTAGAAAAAGATTTTTAAAAATTAAGTAGACTATGGCTAATGTTACAGAGAGAATCCTACGATAGTTTTGCCTGATCTGTCTCCAAATTTGTGATTTCTCCTTTGGCTTTCAGTAGATTTGTAAGTACATGAAGAAAGCACACCAAATGGGCATCACAGGGATTTTACCATCAGAAACACCAGTGCTCCCTACCTCATGACCTGTTCCTACCCATGGCGCTTCTCTGGGATCTCACATGGAGGTGCAGCATCTCCCTGCAGAAGTCAAGTCACGCATGAGGAGAGAAACAACCTTTCTGAATCCCTGCAGGTTAAGCACAGGAGTCGTACAGTGTGAATATGATGCAAACAGACAGGATCAATAAGCAATTTCCTTCATAAAACAAATGAGACCTTCCTGACATCAGTTCTTCAGGGATAAATCCCAAATATTTTTACCAAGTTACAACACCTGAATTACTGTATATCTTAAGAATCCGGTGGCATGTCCTCCTTGCTCACACATCTCTAGCTGGTGCCTATACAGATGCATCTTCCCTTGACCCTTTTTGTGTCTGTCCCAGTGGATGCACATCACTAACCCCCATGACAGTGTATATGGATACATCTGCCCATTGCATGTGTGTATGAACTGAGCCTCTTGCCTATTCAGTGTGTGTGTGCATGGCCCTTCTGCAAAGAGACACAGCCGTGGGGATCACTCTCTGCCCTGCCTCTCCAGGGACCTGACCTCCCAGTCTCCTGTGGCTTATAGGCAACTCCTCGACCCTCGGTGATACCTCTAAGAACAGACCCCTCAGCTGCATAAATCATATGTGCACTAATGATATTTCCCAGATAATTAAACTAAACAGCCAGCATGGCCGCATAGGTCATGTCCATGTCCCACTTTCTTGGTCTATGAGCTCTGCCGGTATGATCTTGTGGGCTGTACCCATCACAGAGCCTCCCTGCTCCTCAGTGCAAAGCCCAAGCCATATACATAAGACTCAGCTTTCGCCCATGTCTTAGTATATGTTGACTGCTACTGCTTTTAGAAACAGATCCCACTGAAATGAGCTGAGATGCTTTGGGTAGCTGTTTGGGTAAGGAACTTGCAAGCAGATAGGACTTTTCCACTTCAACTGCTTGGTTTACTTTATTCTTTGGGTGTGAAATGCAGTGCTTTGCACACGAACGTGCCTGTGTCCTCTGTGCTGGGATGAGAGCTACCATCCTACTTGGGATTGTCACAGCTGGTGTGAATTGAAGAGGAGCCAGGAAATCAGCACTTAAGAAAGTCCAATTTCCCCACAGACATGAGTGGCTGGCCCAAAGCTGTTATCTGCTTCACACTTCTTTTTCTTCTGTGTGGAGGTATGAAGTCCCATCCCCTTCTCTGTTTTTGTAAGATGTAAAGATGCTGTGTTCTCCTGGAAATAGGTCACAATCCCTGTGTAAGTCAGCTTCCAGATCTGCTTGTCAGGGCTACTGAACCTTGCTTGTGTGTCCCAAGGTGAGGATTAATCTGTTAATGTTTGTAAAAAAGGTACTTAAATGATCTGTATCATGCTGACAGGTCAAGTACTGCATTGCTCACAGGTTGCTCCTCCTGACAGCTTAAGATATATGCCAAAAAATGCCTATGCTTTCAGATGGTGTTTGCTGATGTAGCTTGACTGGCTTAACCCCCTCAGGATTTGGCCCTACTTCTTCTAGCTTGCCGATTGGATGATACAGCACAAATATGCAAGGCTGATTCTTTTTCATGTAACCTAGAATACAATAAATATATTGATTTATGCTTGTGCAGGACCATGAGATCAAAAGAAACCTCTTGGATCTATTATAGCTCATGTGAAATTCAGGTCCTGAAGGACACATGGAAAATAATGAGGCTGAGCAGACCTCAGTGCTCTGCTTGACTGTGGGCTGCAGTACAGGTTGCTTCTGCAAGCTGTTGGCAGGATTTGACCCTGCTGCACCTGCAGGTGCTCTGAACAGCTGCGAGGCTTAGCATGAGCCCCTCTGAGAATGTGAACTCTACCCAAGTAGAGGGTGTGCTTGAAATCTGGGAGCATTTTTGTCCTGTGCTTATCACATAGATTGCAGCTATTATCAGTTATTGAGATCAGAGCCTGACAGTGGTAGATACTATACAAACAGTAAGAAAACCAGCCTCTTCTAGAGAGTTAAATTCTAAGTGAATGCAACCTCCGTAACTAACTCTGCACATAGACAGAATAAAACGCGGCCAAAAGGTGAGTAATTAGTTTCACTGGTTGCTTTATCAGATACCTGGCCACAGTTATCAGTATTTCATGTGGATCTTTATGCTGATTTTTGGTATGAATGATTAATATCTTCAACATCCTTAATGCTTTTTGCAATGAAGATCATTTGCCACTGATCTTTGCTGATGTCCTTGTGGGTATATCTATACTTTTCTTTAAATACCTAAGCTAGAAAGCAATGCTGCAGCATGAGGCAGGGGCTGTTCTTGGAACAAGCTGTTACTAAATGGTAGTAGGACAGCCAAAGAAAGGGACTTTCTGTGAATCTTCATTGTCACACAGTCCTCTTCTTTGAGGCTACTGGGGCTGATAACTTACTCTATGGGTCATTTTCAGGGACTAACACAGGGATATGGGGTCAATACATAGGCAATTTAGGTGACAAGTTACTATAATTTTTTTTTTTTCCCCTGCCACTATTGCCTGTCTAGGTGGAGTTTGCTTTCAGAGCCTAATGCAGTACCTGGTGGAGCCAGCGAGAATTGTGCCACTGATATCTTTTACAGCTGGATCACACCACTGACTGTTTTTATCATCACCGCTGGTACAAGTTGCTGTGGTAAAAAATAGAAACAGACTGTGGCTTTGCACTTGATTTCTTTACTTGAAACTTTCTTTCTTTTCCTGCTTCAGGCTTTTGTCTGCAGAATACTTAGGGCTTCAGTAAATGTTCAGGACATCTCTATGTCTCTGCACGATGCCATTGCACGCAGACCTCCACTGGTATTAGCAGAGTTACTCTGCAACTGGATTTCTCTGAGGTTTAGCACACGTCTTGTTTAGTTTCGCTCAAAAAGCCTTTTTGTCAGCCACAAAACTCCATGAAAATGATTGACAATGAAAGGAACTGATTTCTTCATCCTCCTCACAAAATCACTGCATATCTCCATTTAGGGTGTTTATTTACAGTTATAGTAAACAACCTGTATAAATGTACCCAGCTGGCACGATCTAGCTGGATTAAGCAACAGGCAGAGGAAAGATGTAGATCATGGGCTTCGGGGTGCATCTAAGGATATAGCAGGACTATGGCTGTGGTTTTAAGTAGCTGCTCCTCATGGTGCGCATGGGGGATGCAGACGCTTGTACTTTCTAGGAGACTTCTGCTCCCATCTGGCTATGCTGGAGCTACCTCAGGCACAGATAGGTATGCAGCAGTCCTGTAACTGCAGCAGAGGTACAGCTGACGTCAGTTATAAATGGCTGCAAGTTGGAATGGGAGGAATTTATAAGCCATGTTTGGGAGGTTTTAAATGTCTTGTTTATTTGCTGTTAAAAAAAAAAAGCTTAAAATTATAACAAAATAATGAAGACCAAACATCTGTAAATCTTCCTTTGATGAGATGCCTAGTAATATTCAAGTGTTTACAGTTTTGACAGAAAAATGACACAGAAAAAAACCCAAAATTAGCATTTACAAGAAGTCAGGAATGAGAAAACAGAAGGAAGGCAACAGAGACTTGTGCTAACAGAGGGATTATGGCTCTTGAGAGAGGGCAACGTGCCATCTATGAAGAGCAGTCATTTTTGCAAATCCCTGTTTTGCTGGTTAGCAATTGCCACCTAGCAACAGCAAGGGAGAGGCAGCCCATACAGTGCTTTGACAAGGTGGAAATCATGTACTTTAATGAAATGTTTGGTAGCTCTGCACAGCATCCTTCTGGCAGCACGCACCTGGGGAGAGAGTGCTAATGAGCAGGGAGGATGGAGACACAGTTTCTCAGAGCCAGGACTGCTCATGCTGACCAACTTCCCAACTCAAAGGGCGTCCCCATGCTCACAGATGTGCCCCCAGGACCTAGAGGCCCTAACTCCCCAGTCCCCACCTGGTGTTCTGGCCACTCAGCCATCCTTCCTGTGACAGGCAGCAGCGTACAGCAAAAGCGTTACTGCAAGTGCAGTGTGGAAGGGCTTGTCCTTAGCTGGTTGTGAGGTGTATGGAGGGTGGCACAGTCATCAGGCTGGTAGAGCATGGTGTACATGCAGGTATCTATGAGACAGCTATTCTGTCCTTAATTATTTGCAAATACCTGCACGTGGTGAAATGCTGTGCATTTGTAGGTCGTGCACATTTTCTTCTCAGTAATGCTTATTTTAGCCCAAGGGAGAGTGCAGAGAGCGTAGCTGTGACCAAAATGGATGACTTCATCAGAGGAGGGAAGTCACTCAGCCTCACTGACAGATTTTTATGAAGGGTTTCTCAAGGCCAGCCTGCAGCAGCGCATCACTACAGATATGCTTTTGACATGTGTAGTCCAAGAAGCAGCAGTATTCAAAGTAAAACACTGCCAGTGGGTTTCCATAAAAAGCCTGAATCTTGGATTATTTGGGGGGGCTTGAATGTAACTACGAGTTGTACAACCCTAAGCTTTCTCTTGGTAGAACTCCATCAGCCTACATTCATCTTCCTTTCACCCCCCCCTGCCCCGAGCACAGTGAGCCAGCAGCAATGCTGCTTTACTCCACAGGCTACCTGCAACCACCCCTTGCCAGTGAGCAGCTCCTGCTTTGGCCTGGTCCCTCCAAGCAAGCTCCAGTGAAGAAAGGGCTGGAAAAGGAAGAAGGAATTGGAAGCAGCTGGAAGAAAGGGTCATAAGCTTGGCGGACAGACTCAGGAGTCCTCTAAATGTTTTCTTTCAGAAAAGCCAAAAAATGCTCCTGGCCAAACCTTATCTTCCTGAAAATTTGACATTATTAATTATTTGAGAATTAATTTCTTCTCCATGAAATAGATTATTCTTTTGTACAAATTACTGGAGTCTCTCTTACTAACCCATGCAGAATAGATTGTCCAGTTTTCCTCTAGCTGCTGCCATAGGTCCTAGTCTCATTATAGGCATGAAATGCAGGCAAGTGTAATTATGATGCAGGCAGATTTATGTGTCCCCAGACAGGTTTTCAAATAACAAAAAGAACATAAATATTGGATGTATGAAAAGAAAATGGTCATTATTAAAATCAATCCACAAGCTTGTACTGTGAAAAAGCTTTCTTCTTCAACACAGCTGTCCACCCCACTGAGATTTTAAATTGGAGTTTGTCTAGTGTAACTCTCACTTTCTATTTAAAAAGCAAAGTCAGAAGCATTAAAATTTTGTCTTGGGTTTTTAAAATACAGGCAAGCTAATATAATTGCTTTACTAATGTAGTTATGAGCTTTTAGGCTCTCCAGTTTTTGGCAAAGAAAGGTTACGTCTTTTGATTCATGGAATAAGACGTTTCCCTGTATAAATTTGCTATACACTTTCTCTTCAGAAAAAAAACTTCATCTCTTCCTCTCCTCTGGACCATTTGGCATGGCTCTTTGGTTTGTAACTGCTCGTGCTTCACTTGAGAGCTGGCTGTATTTCAGTCACCAGCCACTGTGCAGAGTTTCTATGTGAATTATTGGAATCTGCTTGGCATCTGGAGATCTAAGGAATTGAAAAGTGTGGTTCAAATGTCAGACTGCAACTTGAAAGGCTTCCGGAAAGGCAGGGCCAGGTCTGTGGTCTGACTGAGGCAAATACCCATGCCAAGCTCAGCAGAAGTTGCTGGATGACAAAAGGATGTCCCCTGTTGGACCCGCGGCATGTGTAACATGGCTTCCAGCTTCAGTGTAAAAAAAAAAAAAAAAAAGAGTGGCTTAGAGGATTAGAGGATTACAGAAAGTCTCAACCCTGTGAGGAGAACAAGGGTTGGATATTTCACCTGTGTCAGTGACGTTTGGGAGAAGCTAAGGACTGATAGGATAAGCAAAATAGGACTTATTTGAGTTCTTAAGTTAAGCAGGCTTGTGTGAATACAATTAGCCAGCGAGGAAGTCTTTGGAGCAAAACTACTTCAAAGAGAAATCTTTGGATGGTTGCTTCTGTATCAATTAAATGATGTTAATGATCAGTTAACATCAGTTAAACGATGTTTTTCTGACGTGTTTTTATTTTCATTCATCATCGGCATTGATTAACATTGAATTGACAAGACAGTGTTATTATTAATGCTATATTCATCATCTTCTTTAGCAAAATAGTAAGTTTAATAGCAAAAAAAAAAAAAAAGAAAGGAATCTGCACATTTTGGTTTTTTTGTGCCCCTACTTGTAGTCTCTAGAGCCATAGATCAATTGCTAGTGTTTAGTGGCCTCCTGCCCAAGAGTGTAGGGCCTGTGGGTGGATCGTTTTCTATGGCTGGCACTTGTACAGTACATAATTTAAGATGACACTGACCCTTGCAGCCTTATGGGAATAATATTTTCAGCAGGATGAATTGTTCTTGAATGTTTTTTTCAATGTACTGTTACATGCCCAAACATTTTTTTGATCATCTTGAGCATATGTCCTACATTTCCTCTCTGCTCTTTTTGTTGCATGGTTTTGACTGTAGCCAACAGCAAAGGTCAAAAGACATTTTACTGTTTCTATTTCTATGTTTCTCTTAAGCTGAATTAAATTGTTGGTGCTGCAAAGTGACTTGTTAAAAAGCTTACTCTGCAGCACTTTAACCAGTATAAATTGAAGCTGAGCTGCATCAGTTTAAACTAGATGGTCCAGACAGACAATGTGGTCCAAAGAAGAAGGTACTGATCTGGAAACTGAGAAAAATAGTTCAGTTCTCTGGAGCTTCAATGGGCAGCCTCATGAATTTAGATAAAGTTTTTAATCTTGATCTGCCTCAGGTTTTCTGGGTGGGTGGTAGAGTGACACCATATTTTAAAGCACTTTCCACATTCAGTTTTTCAGTCACACAGCCTTATTCCTTTCACGTCTAATATTAATCAGTACAACTGCCAGTTTAATTTACATTACAGATAGGTTCTGAAATCATAATATCTAGGAATGCGATGGTACCATTGAATAGGTTAATTATGTTTACCAGTGTCTGTGAGTATTCACTTGAAGGTATCATTTCTTAGTCCAGATTTGAACCAGCACTGAGTTTTGCCCACCAATTAGCCTTCCATTTTTTTCCTACATAGTAAAGCAAATCCAGAAGTTTTCTTAGAGTATGAATGATTACTATCAGAATTTTCAGGTTAACCTGAACTAATATTTAATTCAGTCTCTTAAATTAGCCCTCAAATGGCCTTTGAAAAAGTTTGGCCCAAGTGTCTTTTTTCTTTTTTTCTTTTGTTTTAATCCCGGATACATGACACATGCAGGATCTTAAATTATTTTCTGTCTACTAGAATTTCCTTAAATGTTGTGAACTGGCAACACCTGAATATCTGTTATGATATAGTGTTTATTTCCCAGTTTTGATTCATGAGGAAACTCCTTTCTCTCACCAGAGCCTGAAGAACATTGTCCCACTGCAGGGCTGCTGTCTTCTGGGTTTTCTATGGTCCATGACCACAAGCTATTTTTTTACTGGTATGCTCATTTCTCCCAGTCACCTCACCCCAGCACTCGTTGATTCTGCCTTACAGCATAAAAGGGGAAGAAATGGTTAAACTTCTCCCTAAAGGACAGTTTTGCTTTCAAAACACAAGCAGAGCCAAATGGATACTTTACAAATGTGAGCAAAGTATCTTAATGGAGAAAGCATCAGTCCTATAGGAATGGTGTGACAGCTGCTAGAACAGAAAACAGGTCTGTGTGAACATTCAGAATATCTTGGGAAACAATTCATAACAGATGAACACTTTGTTTTGAAAATTAAGTTGAAAGAAACGTTACCAACCTACTGTTTTTAGACATACTGATATTAATTTGCTTATCACACCAGTTCAGTGGGACTCAGTGCTCTCCCTGTGTGTTGTAAGGACTCCGAGAGTTACACACAATAATTTCCAGTGACCAATTTTGCATAATTAAGATACTATGAATATTTTTTTTATTATTAGCAGCCCCTTTATTGCAAGCAATATTTTTAAAGAATCTATTATATGTTAAAAAAAAACAGGGTTAAATTTGGCGCTCTGTTCTGGAGGCATACATTCAGATTAGCTTTCCTTTTAAGACTCATTTTGCTCAAAGTTTTATGAATGAAATTTGGCTGATGGCCAATGAAAAAAGATGTAGGAAAATATATATTCTTCTTCCTAAAACCTTAAGAAAAATTACTGATATGCTACTGAACACTCTTAATATAAGAAAGAAGTGAAATATTTTCACTTTTGTGGCTAGGTTCTTGGTCTTATTCATACTTTATATGGGCATTGTTTTAAATTACTGGCACTACATTAGAGTATGTCAAGATGCATCATATAAACAGATACAATTTACCATGACCTTGAGGCAACATGTTGTGTACATTGCATTACATTAGCTATCAAAATATGTTCCTTATATAGTACAGTACCCACTGCAGACAAAGAAAGAACATGGGCTGTTAGGTATACTGTACAGGGTTGGAAGACATAGCAAATATTCTCTCCAGATCTATAGCAACATCATTTGTATCTTTTTAAAAAGGATAGGAGCAAGCTATAAAACAAAAAATGAATCCAAATGGTTTTGCTCCGTATGCAAGGTGACATCCTTTGCTGAACAATGGAAACATGTAAACGTCAGGAAGCATGTCACTGTGAGGGTGACTGAGCACTGGAACAGGTTGCATGGAGGGGTTGTGAAGTCTCCATGCTTGGAGATGTTGAAAAGCTGTCTGGACATGGCTCTGGGCAACTGGCTATCAGTGAACTTGCTTGAGCAGGGAGGTTGGACCAGGTGAGTTCCAGAGGTTGCCCCAACCTCAATCATTCTGCAACTGTGATATCCACAAGTCCCAACAGCAGGCACTTGTTATAACAACATGCCAGTGCACGGGGATTAGGAAATCCAGGTCTTCCCATCCTCCTCTCTTCACTGCCCATCCTGATGAGTTGCCAGAGCATTTGGTGAGTGAATTGTGACCTTTTCACTCCAAATCCCACTCCTCTGCTGTGCCACAGAGCTCTACCCCAAGCCCTGAAGAGACGTATCACCTCGCTCTCCCGTTTTCCCAAACGTGTTACCCCCCGCACAACCAACTTGTTTCCCCAGGAGTGTGGAACCTGCACAAGTAGAGCTGCCACCTCTCCCCCATGCCATGCTTGCTCTGAGTGCAAGCCAGAGGGGCAGCTGCTCCCGTGGATTGAGGGCCTGGCTCTCCTGGCTGTGCCAGGTTTGTGCAAATCGACCTTCAGCAACTCGCTTCAACCTTCTCTTCTTCCCCCCTGCCCCCCTTCCCGTACTTCGTACTGTTGTAATTTTGTAAGCTGCTTGGGATAGGCATCGTTCTTGCTATCTGTGTCTGGTTTCTAGCCCAGGCGTCAGCAGGGGTTGCCGCATGCTGCTGCAATATAAATGACTAATGATGATGATAAAAGGTGTGGGAGTTGGTTGCCTGGAGTGTTATCCTACTTTGATAACTTTGTTTTAGAAACTAGCTTCTTCCTCAAATTATCTGTTATTTTATCTTATTAGACCTCATATTTTAAAAGTGGCAAGGGATTTTTGGCTGCCTCCGTTTTGGAGTGCTCATCCCAGGACTTTGAAAGAGGCTTTGAAATTATCAGAGTTTGGATAGTGTTGCTGTGACCGTGCCAGTAGCCTTCAGCATGAGTTGCAGGTTATTGGCACCTTTAAGAGTCAGCTGCAACTGTGTCCTAAAAAAGGCATCCAATAGGGAAGTGGTCTATTTTAAAATTTGGGCTCATATAGGTAACAATTACACACAAAACAGTATGTGAAAAGAACATTATCAAGGTTGCACAGCTCAGCACTTGAAGCTAAGAAATGCTGCAAGTAAAATTGTCTCTACTCCATTAATTTGCCACCTTGCACAGGTGCATCAGTCACAGACTATTTTTGCCCAGGATCCGAGTCTCACTTGGTGCACATAATAGATGATACAGTTTGTGAGTTCAGTTCCTGATTTTCTTTTCACTTTTCAATGCACAGCTCAGACTCTGCTGTGAAGGCAAAATTATTTCCTGCTGGGACATTCCAGGGTGTTCCACTGTGCAGGTCCTTGCCACATGCAAACACTGACTAATTTCCATGTACAGCACCTTAATAGCAATTCTGGGTATCATTACTCCATAGTACAGCTGGTCGCCTAAGGCAAAAAAGAAGTAAGATTACAAGTATCTGTAATTGTGGGTGCCCGATGTAATTTTCTGGGGGGATGTGATGGCACATACTGCAGTTCCCATTGGCTTCCACGACAATAGCTAGTACTCGCCACCTTCAGATATTCAAGGCAGGCTCCCAGAAACCCAGGACAGGGGAGCAACTTTGAAAAGTGTGGCGTGAATGAGTTGTCCTGTTCCTCAGGGTAACATCTCATGTCTGTAGACAAAAGACTGCTGCTCTTCTCAGACTCTCCTGCCTCCTTTTAAATGCTGGGGGGGTGGGGGTGGGGGGGGGGTGGGGAATAAAATTGAAGCATCCTACAAGGAAAAACTTTTTTCTCTCCTCTTCTATGGCAAGTGCAAGTGCACTGCGTTCAGACTGAAGCTGGGATTTAGTGAATAGAATAGTGCTTAGCTAAAGCCTACCTGACAACACATGAACAGAAGCAGGCTGAATTTATCCTGTATTACCTTTAATTATAGCATGCTTGGCTGGTCTTTTCAAATTAATTAAAAAAAACAACAAAGAATTTATTTTTTAATAGCAAACTGTAAGCCTTTTGCTATTCAAATTTTCATATTAACAACTGTCAATGACATTTCAACCTATTGAAATGCTGCAAGAGAGTAATTAAACAGGAAAAAATTACAAGAGAGGTAATTTCTTTTTCAAAACTCATCATCTAAAAAGAAACATATTTTATGCTGCACAAGACCTTCTTCTGCACTTGTATCAGCTACAATAAAATTGAGAATGCAGTCCTTGCTTCATAAGTGAAGATACTTGAGTGTTTCCCTGAAAAGGTTGCCAGTATTTTATATGGGTAAACCAATAATTGGATTCTAAGCATCATTCCTATCAACAGCAGAACTGGGTGATTTCTCCAGTCCACGACCAGGGAAATATTTTCCTTGAGACAAACGGCTGGCATGTATCATTTCAGACCAAATAATTATAACTTTTAAAGTTATAAAAAAACCTGAGCACAACTTTCCTAAATCAGAAAGTGTCAGTTGGCTAGAATTATTTGCAGTGTCCCTTCATGTAGCTGTAGTTGATAATTAAGTTTGGAATATAGATAATTAATTTTGGAATATAGATATAGAATTAAAACTGGAGATTTTAAACTTCCTAGATTGTTGTTGTACCCACAAATTAACAGCTTTTTTCTAGAGAAGCTCTGGTGTTATGTCCCTCAGGTTTCTGGATGCTCTACTGGTGCATGTTTGTTTTATAAGGAGAGGTTACATCTGAAGTAAAGGTAGTTTGATCCATTCCAGGCCAAATCATCTTCTGGCCATGGCTGAATTTAGAGATATTATATAGCAAAAAAATTAATACAAATTTCTGCCAGTTTCCCATCTCTTAATATTTCTTATATCTTGTGAAGCAGCTGAGTTTCCATTCCAGCACACAGTGGTTGAGGACAGATCTTTAAAATGCTTATGACAGAGGTTTTTTGCTTCCTGGCAGATAAGAGACCTGTCTTTCTCTAAGACGTGGGTATTGTATTTTTTCCCTTTACGGGGCTTCAGTGTATTTTTGCTTCTAAAAGAGAATCCTGGAGATGCCCTTGAAATAGAAAATGAGGTGCTGAGATCTGAAATAATGGAAAGAGATACTTCAACATCTCATTCTTTCACCTAGCTATTTCAGCTCATGCTATTTTTATCTGGTCAAAAATGTAAATTTTAAGGCTTTTAATAGTTGGGTGTTGTTTGGTGGTGGTTGGTTTGTTTTTTTTTTTAATCTGGATATGCCAGCATCTGGGTGTGTTCACTGTAGAGTTTTTTTGTTGTTCTGCTTTCTTAAGCTCAGGAAAGATGGGCAAAGTACTAACAGAGAGAACTCTGACTTCAAGCTTCAAATTTTATTCTATCATAATTTCTGGAGTGTGAGAAGGAGAGATGTTACCTTTCTTTTTCTTTTTCTTTTTCTTTTTTTTTAATTCTCTTTCTCTTTTTCTCTTTTTCTTTTTTCTCTTTTTCTTCTCTTTTTCCTTCTCTTTTCTTCAAATGAAAAGTGTCTGTTCTAACAACCTTGGTATCTATAAATTATGAAACCTTTGGAGAGCAAGGTCAATACATCTTCAATGCACGGGCTGCACACTAATACCAGAAGCCCAGAAAGGTTTTGTCCTTTGTTGCTTCAAACCCTCCTTGGATAACTAGACAAGGAAGAGAGAGAGGCAAGAAAAATAACCAAAAGCACAGAATGGCTTCTGTTCGAGGAAACAACTAGACAGACCAGGATTTTTCAGTCTTGAAAAAAGATGACTACAGGGCTATGGTAAGAAAATTCCAGCATTCTAGGTGGCCTGCAGAATAAAAGCTAATTCCTCACAGTTTCCCAAATTACAATAAGGAATGAAGTAACAGGTTCAAATAACAAGTGGATCCTTTTACAGATGTCCTTTAATTTTCTTTTGAGCTCATTGCTACAGGACACTGTATAGGGGAAAAATAAGTGCAAGCAGCAATTAGACAAATTTAGAGAAAACAAATCTATAGAGAGGCATGAAACCCAAAGATGCTTACTCTGGTGGAGGAAGTCCTTGAGCTGCAGATTTCTGGATCCTAGTTAGCTACAGTGGGGTAAGCATTGCTGCAGTCACGCTGTGCACCTTTGGCATCAGCTAACGACAAGGAGACATCTGGTCAGCAGGACTGTCATCTGGCTCCGTTTGGCTACTTTTATGCCCACTAACACCGCAGCCTGTTTGGCCTTTACTGGACGTTTTATAAGGCAGTTCTGGGAAACCACTGTGGCTAGCTCTTTCTGTCCCATCGCCGCTGATGGGAAAGGGACAGCAGTGAGACACAAACCTGTCTGGGGTTGATGTTTGGCTTCTCTTCTCCTTCTCCATTGCAGCTGCTGATTCTGGGACAGGAATCCCTTAGGCTCTGCAGGACAGGGCTCAGCAGAAACTGTACAAAGACGGAGCCCAGATCTGTCCTCTGTCACTGTGTCTGCAATATGCAACTTTTATCTTTCAGCACTAGCCATTTATTGCAGCAGAGCATTAAATTGTCTGAAAATGGAGCGCAGACAGTCAGAATTTTTTTGAGAGCCAGTGCATTTGCAGACATTGCAGAGGGATTCATGCAGCCAAAATAACCATAGACCCTGTTATCCCTCCTCTCTTCTTGCTGATAAAGGGTATCAGGGGCTAACCTCAGGAAGAGTGGGAGGGAGGAAATACTCTCTTGACTCAAAAGGTCTGAAAAGAAATACTGTGTATTTAAAAGGAGGAAAATGGCAAGTGTGTGCTGCAGTACCAACTGAGAGTTGCTTCTGAGTATCAGTACCAGGCAACCAACCACAGTACTGTGTATCAGGAAAATGGACTGTGAACACAAAGTAAACCAGTCTAGACCATGCAGAATTCTACTGAAATTTCACCTCTGTTTAGGCCCAGCCAGAAAATTAATCATTTCTGGATTTGCAAAGTTTGGAAATCTTGCAGCTGTGTTTTAAATGAACTACTCATTTTGATCAATAACAATTCGTTCTTCATAGTGCATCTCATATCAAAGAGGAGAGGGCTGTGTGTTAAAGGCTGACTTATTCTCATTTCATTCAGGTTTATTTCTTTCACAAAGTAGGACTTGTGAAGCCTTAGGTATCCTGGTATGTGAGACCTTGCTATAAGCGGAGGAGCCAAAGGCTCTTAGTGAATCTGTGGATAACACTGTCTGCAGGAGGCAGGCAAAAAGAGAGTCTGTAGTAATAGCCTGGTATTTAAGGATCATTATTCTGCTATAGATCATAGCTTTGTATTGAAGATAAGGATACTTGTATTCAAAATATTTGGTCTTATAACAGAGCTTAGGTATCCTGAGCATTTCAGGGCTGTGGATGGTCCCAGAGACATAAATGATGAGAAGAAAGGTAAAATTGTAAACCTGGCTGCAAGTCCTTTGCCTCTTCTAAGTTCTGAATTGCCTGGGGAACAAAACCAGCTGTCTGAATAAACTGGATCAGAGCCATGGTGGGGAGCAGAATGAGTCCTGTAATGCATTACTTATTTGAATTCTGCCCTCTCAGAATAACCTCTTTGCTGCTGAGTGCTTCCCTTTATTCTAGAGGAGATTTCACATTGCTGAACCTTTGGAAATATCCTGGCTGCAGCGCTATAAATAGCATGTATTTCCCACTGACTAAAACCAGCCAGCAGAGCAGCAGCCTGACGTGGGTTTATTTTCCTGCTTGAGGACTACATAAGTGCTTGTGTCCTCTCTCTGCTGAGACATCTCTTTTCTTTGGGCGCTGGTCTCTGCTCACTGCTGAGGAGTGTTATTGAACCTGGCTCACATTCCTGCTCTTTCTGGTCTTTTTTCTCTAATGAAAGACCTCTCCCTTGGCACCTTTCCCTGTCTCCCTCTCTCATTTTTCTTATGGCCGTTCTTTGCTTTTCTCATGTATTCTGATTTCTACCGTACATTAGTTGCTGCTCATTCCATTTCAATTAATCCGCTATTCACACGTACTGCACATTGCCTGTGCAAGCTGCTATGTCTGAACGAGCTTTTAGTGAAGTTTCTTATGGCCTCAGAGCTTCTTTTGGCCTTATCTTGCATTTACATGGTGCTTTTCAGTTCCCTGAAATCCAACGCTAAAAATAAATGCAAATGTGTGTCCCTGCACCCGCCAGTGCTTCTCTGAGCAGGATCTTGACTGACAGCTGACAACATACTATGTTAGTGGAGTTTAGGAGAGGACTTATCCAGTCAAAACAGTACAAGGGTTGGGAGTGGATATGAAGTCATCACAGGAGTGAGAATATGCCCATGTAATCCTTAGAAAAGGGACTGCCAGCGAGCACAAACGTGCGCACTGTTTGCCTTCCTCCCACAGATCAGGAGCAGCAGTGCAGCATCCACCGAACTGCCCTGCCTAGCATCTTGCCTGGAGGCTGTCCAGGACTTGCGCTGAGCACCCAACTTTCCCAAGTCTGCCCTTGGCTGAAAATGAGATTAAAATAACTTGTTAGGAGGAAAGGAGCAGAAGTCCAGTTGGCTGTGGTGTTCAAGTGGGGTTAAATCCTCGGAGCCTCCCCTCCTTGCTTGGTAATTCGAGCACTTTGTGAGATAAGGGAAGGTGTCAGTTCAGCAGCATCTGAACTCACACTCGGTTTTGTATGATTTCTGTTTGCTAATCAAAACAAGTTTCTGCTGTGTGTTTCTTATCCCCAGAGGGTGGAACTATCCTCAGAAAATTAAACCTCTCTTATCTCTTAATGTGTCATCACAACTAATAGCCTGGGGACTGTAAACAAGTTTAAATATCAAAACAATTTGGCTGGTGATTGTCTGTGATTATGGATTAAGAATACTAAATTTGTGCTCGCTGATATTCAAGCTAGATTGAGTACAAGGAGCCAGATCCTCAGCGAGTGTAAGTGGAGGTGGCTCAGCTGAACTCAGGGGAGGGAGACTGCTTTGTACCAGCTGAGCATCTGACCCTGGGAGCTTTTCAGAAGTTTTCGTTCCTGTCTTTCAAAGTGCCAGATAATACATGGCAAAACGGGGCTGGTCAGCACGAGTGGTGAGGGCCTCCGGCAAAGCCTGGACCATCCTCGCCTCCTCAGACTTCCCAGGAGCTCCGCTTCTGCCAGCCGCACCCTCCACCCGAAGCCTTTTTGGGGAGCTCGTAAATAATGACTTAGAAGAGAAATTATTTAAGATTACAAAACTTTTTCAAGAGCTAGTCAAGGTGCCAGTGATTTCAAAAGCTGACAGATATGTTGGGACAGGTACTTCACGAGGGATGTGCTTTGTATCTTCGATGTGACAAACATACTGCAGTAAATTCACTAAAGTGTGCTTGCTGCTGCCTTTTCCAAAGCCCTGCCACTAAGCCATCACCTTTAGCTCAGTTGCTGTTCATGCTGAGAATGAAGAGACAAGTAAGGATTATCTCCTTTGGCTAGAAATGCTTTGCCTTGTTCGCTGGGCTGTTTGCAATGACAGTGGTGTACAACAGATCCCACAGATCTGGGGTAATGGTAGTGCGTATATTTTACAGCACTGCTGGATCTGAAATTTTCCATGTTAGTGTCTCCCTCTTTTGGAAGTATTTGTGAGGCCTGACTTATGTTATGGATCGTTCTCTGACATAGGCTGGGTGGTTCTTCAAAGAATCTCACAGGTGAGAAACTGAGGCAGAGGGAGGCTTAAAGTGGATTTCCTATAGATATCTAAGAATTCAGCGGTAATGCAAGGACATGAATAGCGCAAGGAGCGTCCTAACCACCGAACTGTCCTTTCCTCCCCTGTGCAATGCAAAATATGTGGAATACATATCTTTCCATGGCTAGCTTTTTGGAATACGTAGCTTTTCAAAAGGCTGATGTTAAGTTAATAATGAATCTTACAAAATGAAGTAGGAAACACAGTAATTTTGATGTGGCAGGAAAGCACTTTCTTAATGAAGTAGTAAGTAAATAACAGGGATAGTTATTAAAGAGCTGGTAAATCTAGTACTCTCTATCCCTCCTGTCTCAGCAGTTCTAGCAGCAGTTCTGGGTAAGCAAAAGGAATGTTTCTGACAAGCATAAATATAAAAAGTATAAAAAATATAAAAGGAGTAATGTGTCATAAGAATCTTACAAATGTGAAACAATGTCAAAAAAATGAAAGCAATTTCCAGAAGAGAATAATAAATGTTGAAAAAAAGTACCCAGAAAGCCAGAAAACTTCTTTATTTTCTTAATTGGTGTAATTATACTAAAACTGACAGCAAATATTTTCCCAGTAGCAAAAAAAACCCCCACACTTCAGCTATCCAAAATACTACTCTAAGCATGAGATCTGTGAAGGTTAAAGTCTTGAATCTAACATTAGGAGAGTGCTCCTCCTCTCCCAAGGTCAGTTCTTAAATGTGGAGAAGCAATTTTGATTCTGGTCTCCTCACAGTTCAAAGTCAACGCTTACCTCGATTTCAACAGTACTATATTTGGCAGAGTACTAATATAATTGCATTTGGTCCCAGACTTGTCCTGTTTGAACGTTAAATGCCTCTTAATACCAAGCCCACTGTGCTCGCTCTCTCTCGTAGTTTAGGTGATGTATTAAATGGTGAGCAGCCTGGACCTGCTGGAGCAACTCCTCCAGGGAAAGTAATGGTGCCAGTGTCCACACTACACATGTTTTGGGGGTTTTACTTCAGATAAGCTTTTGTCTGGACCCCTGCTGCCATGAGCTGAAATCGATTTTATTGTTTTTATAGCACGTGAAGAGCTCCTGGAGCACATCTTTGGGTGTAGTTTCACCCAAAAAGGATGCAGTTCATGCAGCCCCAGGCTGCATCATAGCATGAGCCAAACAAATAGAGAGCACACAGGCATGAATGCAGCAACTGAGATGATCTCCAAAAAAATCACATTTTTAGGATCTAGTGTCCTGAAAGAGTTTGACACTAACTTTATGCTTCACAGTTTGACTTTAGTAAGAAAAGATTGGGGATGTTAATAAGAGGGGTTCAGATGCCCTCATGCTGCCTCTGCTCACATTAATCCTAGAAATGAGATTGTCTAGTGCATGTGGTGCAGTCACCATGTCAAAGTTAAGAGTGTCTGTGGATGCAGTGCGTGTGCAAATCCACCCCATCTGGGGCTCTGCACTGCTCGCTGTGGGTTTATATTCATGTGAATGGGAAACTGCCTAAACCATGGGATGCAGAGAGGCCCACTGTACCTTCTCTGGCTTTTTTCAGAGCCAGAAGGGCTTGACCCACAAGATGCTTGGGTATGACCATATTTCTGTGGGAGCCAGAGTGCTGAATCAAGAGCGCTTGGCTCTTGTGGGAGCCAGTCAGCAAGGACTTCACCCTCCCTTCAAATCCTTGTGTTCCAGGCCTGGGATTTTATCAGATCATATTTGTGATCCCGCTTGATTTTTCAAAGAAACAGTGAAATGCAAACATATGGCCAGAGGGAAAACCTCCCAGTTACTGAACGGGAAAAGAACATGATATCCAAATGACTCATGGCTTTGCGGGTGAAGTAGTGGCTGCGCACCATAGCTTGGGATGCGAGTTTGTGATCTGATGCCACACGGAGTGGATGTGCTTTGGTTTTGAGGTTAGTGTAAATGGCTTCAGTAGGAATTCTCCTGTGACTTCCCAGAGCCAGTTTGCTTGTTAAGGTATCACTGACTGTATATGGTGGCAATTAATACGATAGGGAGGGCACCCGTCAGATGCAACCAAGCCGTCCCCTGGACACCAGCTGGGGGCAATATGACAAAGCCCTTCTGCTGCTAGAAGAGGTAGGTCCTGCAGGAGGAGTTGCGGGTGGCTGTGGCTGGAGGAACTGTGGGGACAGGGACGTTTCTGAGGGCTGGAAGGGAACCTGCAGCGGGGCCACAGGAGCCAGCATCCCTGAGAGGTACCTGGTGCCTCTGAAGCTTTGCTCTCCTGGGGCAGGTTACCTGAAGACCTGCTAGATGAGCATGCTCTGCTGTCTAATGCAGTATCCCTCTGCCTGGTGCCTCCTGCTCCTGCTGACTTGATTCTGTCATGGATACCCTCAGGTTACTGACTCTTTCATTCTTGTTTTCCTCTGAATCACCTGGTGATGCTAAGGTAAAACACGTAAATGCTAACACAAGTGTAAGTATAAAGGCCAGTGGCACCTCCACAGGTCCCCGCTTCTGCCTTACTCACTGCTAATCACTTGTACCTGCTGAATTCAACCAGGACACCCGTTCTAGGAAGCTGCCAGTAGTTACTCACTGTCCTATATATAAACAACTTGCAGATGTGACCAAATGCAAGTTGCTTTGTCTGGATTCTCCATTTTTGCTCTCAGTCTCTCTGTCGCAGGGTTTCCTTACCTCTCCCAGTCCTTTCCACCTTTTGGTGCTCTGGTGGCTGCTCTACAGCTGTGCAGCCCAGGAGCTCGGTGGAGCTGCAGGTCAGGGCTCCCCTCTCGTGACATGTGCTGGGACGCACACACATGTGTCCGTGCAGATTGTGGCCTGTTCTCGAGGAGCGCTCATCACCCTGAACATCTGTGCTGCGTGGGATCTAGCGGGTTTGCTCCATGGGTTACCAGAGGGAGGAATGAGGGAAGTGCCTGTGCCCCCCTTCTCCAAACAAACCCCTCTAAAAGGCAAGAGCTGTTGGGGAGCATTTTTTGCTGCATCCTACCACTGCTTCCTGCAGCAGGAACATCATGGGATATGGTTTACAGCTTGGGAGGTAACAGCAGGGCATTGCCGGAACCCAGCTGTTGGCAGATCGGTTGTCTTTGGGAAACCAGCCAACCTTTTTCAGTTTTCTGTGGCACTCTAGTTTGCCCATGAGAGCAAAATTTGCAGCATTAGATAAGCACAGATAAATAGAACTTATCCATTTTTACTTGAACAATCAAATGTTTACCCAGGTCTCAGAGTCTGGGTCTCTGGAAGACCAAGAGAGCTCCCTTGTTCGCGGCTCCAGCAGTGCCAGAAGTCAGGGCTGGTCCCATGTTTGAAGAATCCTCTTTTTTGAAGCAGAGGATGAGGCTGCTGCTTGGGAAATGGCTGTATTCTCCCTGCAGGCAGATCGATACACTTCAACTCACTGCACTGCAAGTAACTTTTCCTTGTGCATTAGGAACGAGGAAAATAAAAGGCAAGATGGATGTTATTTTGGTTTTGCTTCCATTTTGAATTATTTATTAGGAAGTCACGGCTGTCTTCCTTCTCAATAGGAGACAAAATGCCTTTGTCTTTGGTGATTTTTCCTATTAAAAAAGAGGTCTTCCCAGTTTTATTTCCCTCACCCACTTGCTTCTTGGAACTACAGTGTAAATCTAGGGTCTCCACAACTTGACGAGATGGTCTCCTGTAGCCCTAACGCAGGCAAAGTCCCCGCTGACGCTGGTGGAGTCACACCTCATCGGTACATTTCTGACCATTTTTATAACAACATCGCAGATGAGTTATATGTGTTACGGATGATTGCTGCCACAAAAGCAGAGTGTTAATGGAGGGTTATAAGTAATCTACAGGCTAGCTGAATTATCATTTTAATTAAGCATTTACTAAATAGCTAGTAAAAATATTAATACTTTCAAAGTGAATTCTTCATATGACGCATTATGGGGCAAAAATTCTTCAATTGGCTCCACTATTAATATGAGTTTGGAAACTCGAACTAACAATCCATTTTAATGTTTTTGTTCCTAAATCCAGGTTATCCTGAAAGGGAGGATAAAGAAACTGGCCACCAAGATGGTAATCACTAGTGGAAATGAAGAAGATAAAGGCAGTCAAGAAAAGGAAAGCAAGGAAGAAACCATCTTGGCAATGCTTGGAATTATTGGGACAATTCTGAACCTCATTGTGATCATTTTTGTGTATATTTACACAACACTGTAAACTAGAAGGCATGCAAATAGACCAGATAAAACAGCCATTAAAAGTGACGACAAACATTGCTGATTATTGACAAGTTGTTTAATCAGAATTGACTCTGTATTATATTAACACATCATAAAAGCACTGCCTGCAGGCAGCGAAGGCTGAAGCACAATTAATTTAACAAGACTTTTTCACACAGTAACAAGCTTAACTCTCTTGTCCTGCCTACTTCCTTTCAGTTTGGTTTTCAGTTTGGAAGAAAATGACTGCAATTATGTAAGTTGTAGCTTTGAAGAAATCCATCAGGGCTATGTTGTTTTAACACACTTTGGGTGAAAAAAAAAAAAAAAAAGAAAGAAAGAAAGAAAGAAGCTCTATGCTATATACAATTAGAAATGCATACTGTATACCCGCAAAGATTGAACTCAAAGATAGCTTCATAGCACAGATCACATGTCTGTTAGGTGAAATGACTTTTTTTTCTTGGTTTTTGCTTTTATTTACATTGAATCTGACAAGCTTTTTATTTAGAATGAACATATGGTGCAATCATGAAAAAAACAATTCCATTGACCAAGGTCTGCCTAAAACTGATAACATGTTGGGAGAAATACATTACATGGTTATTTTTCTTTTCTCATTTGCTTAACATTTGTGTCTGTTCATACCAGTGTTTATAAATATATATTTTTAATAAATGTGCTATATTTTTAGCATGAACCAAATATTTGGAGACACTTGTATTCATGCAGCTAAATTTTGTTTGATGAAGTGCCCTTCTTGACAATGGATGTTATTTTTCTCAGCAATTATACAGCAGTCTTGTTTGCAGCCCTCTCACTGTGGTCTGAAGCAAGCTCACATCATGCTCATATGCATGACTTGAAGTTGGAATGTCAGCTGAAAAGCATTGCTGCTTAATACGGGAAATAGCAAAACATTGTAAGGTGACCTTTGGAGACTGGTTGCAGAAAGCAGGCTCTATTTATAGTTTAAAAAAAAAAAAAAAAAAAAAAAAAAAAGCTAATGAAAGGAATATTGAGGCATCTCACAAAAATATTACAAAATTCACAGAATTTATGACTTTCAGAATCTGGTCACATTCTCTAAGTATTTATACTGAGAGAAGCCAGCAAAGGTTTATGCAGCTGAAAAGAGAAATTTAGAGAGCCTGTAGTGAGGGGCTTAAGCAAAATCGAGACTGTAAATATTTTAAATGTGAGGATCATTAGCACTATATGATTCTCTGACATGTGCTTTAACTGAGGTCAGTGCAGTGAAGTTGTATGACTTATGTTTTTGACAGGAATGTACAATGATGATGGTCACCATTTTTCTTCAGAGTTCAGTACCTATAAATATATGAAGCATTAAAAATATGAGAATTCAATTTTGCCTCAAGCTGCCTAAGTACGTTGCCCATTAACTCTGACATATCCTCTTAAAAAATTGTTTACTGACTTGTGGTTTGGATTGCATCCTCAGATGCACAAGGGGGATTACTATTGAAATCAGCTGGAGCTGTAAAAAATTTGATTCTAAAGTCTCAGTCCTGCTCCTCTGGAATCAGTAATAAGCTTTTTCACCAGTTCCTAGGGGCTAAGACTGGTGTCAAAAATATGGAATTTCATTGCAGGATATAAAAACAAGCCCAGAAAACCCTGAGGGGCACCTCTCATAAACAGAGGTGTTTAGTCACTTGTGGGTATCATACATTCAATAACAAATCCACTAGAAGAAGGGAAAAGGTCAGTAAATAAATAAAAATTAAATCCAAAATGAAAACTGAAGGAAGAAAGAATAGAAATTAATGAAAACATGACAGGGCGAGAAAATGAGCAGAGATTTGAACCAGCAGAGAACAGCACAGAAAGAAAGTGCCAAGCGTGCCGGTGTGGTTGAGGAAACATTTGTGTTTGGACGGTGCTGGTGGAGCTGCAGGTCCTGGAGAGGGTGAGAAACATTAGTGGAGAAACAGTTCAGTGGAGCTTGGTGAGGCAGATTTTGGTTTTTAATTTATAAGTTATTCACAAGTAATTATAAGGAATTAGCAAACTCTGCTTTTTGATCATCCTGAATGGGGGGGAAAAAAAAAAAAAGGCTAAAATATACTTGCCTCCACTCTGTATTTTTTCTTCTGGGTAAACTACTGCTGATGGCAGCATGTGGCAATGGCATTGGTGCTTATGTCCCAGAGCACACCTGCACGTACCCCAGCCACCAGGCCAACCCCAGCTTGCCCCTTGTGCTGGCAGGGTCCTGTGTCTGCAGATGTTTCTCTCGAACCTCTCCTTCTCCTGAAAACACCAAAGCAATCTTCCTGAGGCTCATATCTGTCTTCTGGAGGGGAAGCCTGGGAAAGGGCAGTGTTTGAGTCAAGAGATGGAGTTCTGATGCCTGATATTTCTTTGCCTCCCTCTGTGTCAAATGATACTACTTGTCATCATCTTGTGGCCATGAAGATGGTTAATGAATGAAATTTCATTAAGTACTTCTATTAATATTACAAATTATAGCTCTGCATTGTAAAACAACATATAACACACCCACCCCCCTAAAGCATCAACTTTTGCTGCTCATCACAGTTACACTCCTTCAGACACACGGATGGGTGGCATCTTCAACAAGACAGGCAGTGCAAATAGCCCAAAGGTGCTTAAGCTGGACTGGTGGATCAGGAAGCCTGAGGACTCTGTGTTTACTCTGCCTTCCCCAACAGAAGACCCATTAGGGGACGAGTTTCCAGCTGCGGGTGTGCTGTCCTTTGCCTGTTAGTCTTGGCGTAGGCAGCGTGTTCAGCTGCCTACCACCCTGCGCCCTCCACAGCCGTGTGCCATGTGCTTTGCCACAGGGCTTTTACTGCACTCTGAAATAGGAAGAAAGGTTTATCTCATTCCATAAACAGTTTAACACTTAATATTATAATTTTACAGGTTTCTGTTCACAGATAGTTCTAGAAATATCCTGGGGCAGGTACTTCTTAAGTAGATTCATTATGTATTCATTTAAATAAAAATGAAGAGTTTTCTTCAAGGGCAATTTCTTTACCTTTCATTTGGTATTCATGAATACTGATATGGGAAAAGTATGTTTTCAAGAATGACTGTGGAAGGGAAATGTTTTGTACAAAGATCTGAAAGTATGCCGACCAGGCAGCTGCACGCAGACCTGCTTTCTGCCGAGTGCCAGCTGGAGCCAAGTTACCCTCATGCTTCTCTACGTGAGCAGTTTTCAGCATGCACCTGGAAGAAATACTCAACCGGGTAACAAATATATTGTAGATACCTTATAGGCAATAACTGCAGTAAAAATAGTTGAATAAAACTTCTTATTACAGGTGCTGAATGATAAATCTGCTTTGGCAGGGAAATAGCTGATAGTCTCATTTTTGGCTTGGCTTGGCTTGTAATGCAAATAATTTCCAAAGTAAATTTTTAAAAATAAAATATTACTCCATTAGTGACAGGAAATTTCATGTTTGCATTTGAGTAGAAGGAAATTAATATCCAGTGTCTTAATAAGATATGAAAACATCAACTTTTGCTTCTGTCAACTAAGAATAAGATTGTATTTTTAAATTATCATCCTATATAGTTTGATGGTTTGTGTTATGGGAGTCAAAGATATTTTCCTGAGGTGACAGGAAAGTGACATTCTCCTTGCTAGTGTCAGATGTGTTGTCGGGTAGGTACAGAAGACTTTCAAGAAAGAAGAAGATAAAACTATTTACGTTACATTATGCACACAACCAAGTGGAGAGAAAGAAGAAAGGCTACCGCTCTCACCGGTGGTTCCTATAATTGCCACTGAAAGTTCATCATCTCGGGAATCACATCTTCATACAGGAATATATCTTCTTGTGTGCTGCCTGACAGGGCAGTCTTTTCAGTTACATACCTTTTGCTCCTTCTGCCTGCAGCTCTGCAGCAGTGTGCAGCTCGTTGCACTTCAGGACAGTTTTTACATGTACCCGGCTTGGGACCCTCTGGAAGCTGCTGTTTTGATTTATTGTGGTGTAAAGGTCTACCATATCATTTTAAGGACAGTCAGTGATCGTCTTTGTGTTATTGTCTGATAACCTAGTAGATACTGTTCTAGTTGAATTCCCAGACCCATCCCTCCCCTGGCCCACAGGTAAAATTTTGATTCAGTAGGCAGCCAAATACAAGAAAAGCTTCAGTTAAGTTGTGATAAAACTTTAGTATGACGCATTGCTTAAGTCCAAGTATCTTATACTTCCGTTTAATCTATATCCTAGAGCTCACCTCAAATGCTCCAGGGTCTCATCCATGTCAGGAGGTCTCATCATTGCTGAGTGAGAACTGATGTTTCAGAGTGCATTGTGGCATAAGCAGAGAACTTGGCCCAGAGAGGGGAATGGGGATAAAAAGTAACGCAATTAAAACTCCAGGGAGGCAGCACTGCAGAATTCACTAAATAGTCTGAGAACTGGCTGGAGTACCTTGTTTCTGGTTAGCCAGTATTTTGAAGAAAAAAATATTATTGTTCCTTGGAAAGTTTCTGGAAGAAATATGTCTAATTGAAAGAAAGAACCTCAGTGAAAATGTTTCAGCAGCAATTTCCAGCTGCAGCCTTCCAAAGAAAACACTGACCAGGCCTCCGAGTGACTCTGGCTTGCTTCCCAAGAGTACTTTTTGGCAGCCTAGGAACTCACTGCACATATCCGTAAACACCTCTTTTTTTTTTGGTTTGGTTTTTTTTTTTTTTTTGCTGAGAGGGTTTGTCTTCTTTGGAGCAGAATGCACAGATTTACAAAGATTTACAAATGTAAGGAATAGTACATTATGCAGTGGGAAAAAAAAAAAAAATCTGTTCACATTTATTCCCAGCAGATACCCTGCAGACACCCTGCAGAACCTGCGCTGCTTGCATGAATGGCTGTGCATTTTGGAGGCTCTTCCCAAAGGGTCTTACAAACTCAGCGTAGCTCTCCTTCCCCACCACTGATCCAAGAGAAACAAAACCTGTCCAGCATGGAAACCCTTACGCCAGGCTGAAATCCCACGTGCATCCATATGAATTTATCTACATATGAACCATCTGGTATCCAATAAGACTCTCATTGTCTTAAGCATTAGGTTTGCTTATTTCCATTTCAGCTGGGGACTCAGATGGTGAAAGGTAATTTGTAGGGTTGAAAGCACCCAACCGTTCCTTATGATCCAACTTTATATAATATAGCCTTTACCTAAAAGGTGCCTGTTCATCCTGAAATATGCCTGTGCAGTGCCATGCGCTCAGCGCACAGCCCTCCGTGTGCAGTCTCTCACAGACAGAGCATCCGTGACTGCCAGTGGGGGTGGGTCTGGGCTGTAACTGGCCCCTGCAGCAGGGTTTTGTACCAAAGCCTGGATCCCAAGTCAAGCTCTGTAGACCAACAGGACATCCTGCCTTGTTCATAGATGGTACTTAGCTATGCTTACGGCACTGGGATCCTTTCCTCTGCAAGCAGTACAAATTCAGCCTAACGTGGTCCTTGTGGCACTCCTCTCGTGGCAGCTGCAGAGCTTCCTTCCACCTGGGTGAAAGCAGCTTTGGGCTTCCCTAATGTAAACTAGGGAGCAAAGTCCCTCCTGCAGGGCAGGAGGAGCAGCAGGAGCATCCATTTCTTGCTGACAACAACCAGGTGACTTGCCTGGAGTGCTGATGAGGACCATTTTCCATCCTATCATCCTACATAGCATGGGAAATGCAGGTTTATCACCTGGGCTCTGGGTTCTTCACAGGCTCAGTTACCAGTTAGACCCAGGCAGATTTGTCTTATGATGCTGAGAATTTGTTATACTCAAATGCCTCCTGGAGCCAGGTCTTCAGGAAACAATTAAAGTCCCTGGTATCTTAATGTGGCCTTGATATCGTGCAGACCTCATCATAATGAGTCTCAGTCAGTCAGTCTCTGGTGGCAAGGTGTTGCTAGTCTAGCATTAGCAAGGGACACCAGACGGGAGCCACGGTGAGCCAGAGCTGGAGCAGAGGAGGCTGGCTGCTTTCCACGATACTTACCTTCTTGAGGAGCAGCAGTATTATGGTGGGTTGATGTTGGTGGTGGGTAAATGCAATAAAATGATTGTGTAGCAGAGGTCTGATTTCTCACTTTCAGTTCCTGCAGACTCAATGGGAAAGACTTTATAAATAATTCTGGCTTTGTCAATTTAAGATATGGATTAAAATTTACTATATATGTTTTCAGATTTTAATGTGCTGCTTTTTTTCCCTTACCAATCAATTCAATTTCAGTTTTGCAGATACTACTCTTATTTCTCTAATAACAATGGCTAATGCAAAAATGTTGGTATTGGATGCATAAGGAAGAATGAAGATGACATTGTCAATGTTTAAATAATTTTTTATTGTGGGCAGGAAAAGATAGTGGTTTTCTTTGCATCCAGTGAGCATTGTTAGTAGTATTTTTATAATAATTAGATACCATTATTTCTGGAGCCTAAAGGAATTCTGTGGGATGAAGTTTCATCATTACAGTTGTACTTTTTCAAACAAATGTCAGCAGAGAAACATATGAAATGTTTGCATTAGCTAAAAGAAAACAAAACTGTATGTCAGACATGCAATTTTAGCAGATTAAAACCCAAAAGTAAGACCAAACAATTATCATTCTTACACTCCTGTTGACACTGCGTAATATACACCAGGCCATAATTTAGCTACTCACCCTGCTAAAACTCTGCGTGTACATAACAGATTGAGGGGTAAGTTCTTTTACCGTTAATATGCATGTGAATATGTATTTGCAGGTTTGGGCCATTAGCTGACAGCTGACAACTCAGCTATAGCAACAATGCAACTAATCAGACAGGGAAAAATACAAAATTTCCGGTACAATGAGCTATTTCTCTTTGCCTCATTGACCTTAATTTCAGCTGATCTGTTTGAGACTGTATGATTGATGAGAATGACGCTAGAGCCTGCCTAACATAGCCAATGAAGGGATCAAGACAATGGAGGAATATTCAATCTACATTTTCCATCAGAAACTAGGCATTTCCTTAGACTGCTTCAAAAAAATCTCAGTGCTGAATGTTTTACATTTTCCTTTATATGATTCACCATCAGCCAACATGCTAACTCATTAGTGGCTTTATCATATTTCTGTTTGATGGCGTAATAATATTTATGTACAGATTCACTGAGCTGTGCAAGCACTAGTAAATGGATGTCACGTTTTAAAGTTTTATAAGCCTGTTTCTAGTACGTACTGATCTCCTGTTTTAAACATCAAGAAGAGAAATATAACCACATCATTACAATAACACACAATTATGCAAACCTCACTACAAGTATAAGTATATAGCCATTTACACAAAACAGGGGGTCTTATTTCTCGAGCCTGTTGCTATGGCCAACCCCAAGTGACCCAGATGCTGTGCTGAGTAAAAGTCCTAGAAGATTAGTTTCTTCTGATTTTAGAAAAAATATTTCATCTGTCAAACTCAAAGCAATGCATTGCACTGCCTTTGCAGTTTACAGAGCAAGGCAAAGAAAATTTGATTGACCATAGGCGGTGCTCAGCTCCTGGCTGACCTTCCCCTGAGGGGCAGCAGCCCTTGGAGCACCCTGACACATAGTGCCCACCGTCCTTTATACCTGATGAAAGGCAGTAATAGGCAATTAAGTTTCCAAAATCTGAAATATCACCGTTACTAATGTGCCTGTTCATTGGTGCAAAGGTGTAAAATGACATCAGTTATTAGCAAGGCAGTAGCCAAACACTAGCACAACTCAACAGAGCACCTTTGCTGTTGTTTGGACGTGAAAAAACCCAAACCTGGGGCTTTCTTCCCACTGCTGTGACTTCCCATCATCAGAGATGCTGGAAAAACACTTTTTCTACCCATTGAGTATTTGTTATGCTTTGAAATGGTTTTTGATCTGAGCTGAAGCAAAATCCTCAGCAGTTCAGAGGTTGTCACAGAATGGCATTTAGAAATAATTGTTTGTTGTACTTCAGTTTTATATGTTTTAAACATATTTTGGTTTGGCTGTTTTCCTTTTCTTAACAGACAATTAATTTCAGACTGAAAAGTTGTTTCCAATTAAAATCAAAACTCTGTTCCAAAAAGCTATACTGCTTTGCCGGCCTTTTTCCTGAATTAATTTTCATTGACATCAAAGACATTCTGCGTAGAAAAAAACCCCAACAACAAAACCCAACCTTTTTGTTGAATTATCTCCTTCATACCAAAAACTACCTGGATTATGATGTTCAGGCCAACTTTCTTAATCATCAGTAGTCCTTGTGTGTGTGGTAGAAGGTATCAAATAAAGACTCCCAATTCACTATGATTTCTCCAGTGATCTTTGCCCATTTCTCCACTTACTTTCACAAAGCTAGATGGTACCTCTCTGGGCCAGCAATAAACCCCACAGCACTGGTACTTTAACCCCAGCTTCACACTTTCCTCCCTGAGGTGGCTGTCCCCTTCATACGCGGTCCAGACCAGAGCCTGTGCCCAGGCAGCTGGGACCCTCAGCTGTGCCTCCTCACCAGCACCGATCTGCTCTGGGGATGCTGTCCCATGAACAAACAAAACTGCTCAGCAAGAGGGAGCGCTGGCTGCAGGAGCCTTATAAAAATTGCTATGTGAATCAGCAGAGTATTCTTTACTTTAAAACGAGTATTTAGCAATGAAATTATTTTATTTTGATTTGCATTTTGGTTTTTTTGGTCACTCATAAATCTTTTGTAAATCAAGACCTTTGGGAACACTAAACTGAGGTGGAAAATGAGAGGCTGTGAGATGTCTGCTTGCTGTTGACAATGTAGTGAATCTTCAGAAGAGCAAAATTCAGCCTGCGAGCACACAGCCGCCTCTGCCTCATGCCTGGCTGTTGGCCACGTTGTCTCTCATGCTCTCAGAGGGAGTGAGGGGTGCATGCACATTTTTCCCATCCTAATTGAGTTACATGCTCAGCTGGCTTTGCTGTGGTGAAAGCAACTATGGCAAGGACCAGGGCATCAGGGGAACATAGCTGGGGTGTCTCTGGGCTTTGAAAGTTTTCTGTTCAGCATCAAATCCCTGCTGCGTTCAGTAGCTGCCTCATGTTTCCATGGAGTTTATCTACCACCCACTAGTACCAGAGCTCCCCATTTCATGCAGCTCAGGTTATGATTTCAGAGGGGAAACTTGTCACATCTTTGTTTGTCAGATACAGCTTTTTTAGATACTATGCTGAAGAAGCAAAAATAAAATGATGTCTAATATAAAAGAGAAAAGCAGCCAGTGATTTCTTAGGGTGCCCCTGAATGTCCCTTCTCAAAATATATCCTTTTAGAGAAGTGGCTCAGGAGCACTTTGAAGGGCCCTTGGCAGCATCTGGTGTGATTCTCATTCCCAGCAGTGTCACCACTGCTCCAGATCAAGTGGACTGAAAACGTGCCTTCCTGAATGGGACTATGCTATCTCCTCTGGGGTTGTTGTGGGATGCTGCAATTCCCCACTCTCCGCATTTTCCTTTATGCATATTTTCCTATACATAGAACAGAACAGAGCAAGACAGAACAGAACAGGATAGAACAGAACAGGATAGAACAGACTAGAACAGAACAGGATAGAACAGACTAGAACAGAACAGAACAGGATAGAATAGAGTAGTTCAATTGGAAGAGACCTACGACAATCACCTAGTCCAACTGCCTGACAACTATAGGGCTGTCCAAAAGCTAGGGCATGTTATTAAGGGCACTGTCTAAATGCCTCAGGACCTCCCTCTCCACTTCCCCTCCTTAGGAAGCTGTAGAGAGCAGTGAGGTCACCCCTCAGCCTCTTTTTCTCCGAACTGGGACAAGCCCAAATTCCTCAGACACTCCTTATAGAAGCTGTCTCACGCCTTGGTAGAGTTTGAAAAGGGACGCAGTTTCTGCATCCTTGTGTTCCCCAGGCTCCTGCCACCTCCACGTGACAGTGTGGGCAGGAGGACCACAGAATGAAGGCCTGGGAATCCAGCTTAGACTTTCTCTAAAATCTGTTTCTGTTTGGTTTTGAGTTCTCAGATCAGGGATAATTTGTAAGTCTAGCTCAGCTTTTAAGAGTCACTTACATTAGTCTTATTTGACTTGTGAGCACTTCCATGACATGGTATTATAAGAACTGCAATAGCAGCATGTTTTGTCCACAGTGCCTGGAGTCTCACAAAGTCTTCATGCAGTTGCTGGAATACTCCCATTGTCTCACATAACAAAATAAAAAAAAAAAAGAAAAATCAGAATAGAAGAGCTTAGTAATTTAAATTGATTCAAACTTTGTTGTTGTACTGAGAACAAAGGGTCCTAATAAAATCAATGACAAAAGTAGGGTTGCTTTGACACCACAAAACCTGAAGAGGATCAAAACCCTATGTTATTAAAATACCATAATTTTGCTTACTTTGAAAAGGGGAGATCCAGCTGATCACTTTGGTTCTGAGACATGTCTGCAATTACTAGATGAGCTCAAATTTTGCATAACTTTTTGTTGCTCCACAGAATATAGCAAAAGTTCTGAAAAAAATGATCCTTGTGCTGCAATTCCACTGCCTGGAAACTAAAGAAATCAATAAGCATGCAAAGTGTTTCTCCATCAGCCCATGCTGGATTTGCAGGAGGGTGTACTGAAGTGTGGTTAACAGTAAAACAGATTCTGCCTGGTACTTTCCAATATCCTTTCAGATCAGTAAGTTTTTATTTATAGTCCTTGTGCCCTGTACAGAGGATGGATATTCTTCCTTTCAACCAGATGGTTTCTTTCTTCTGTGGGTCTTTTTATTCATCAAGTCCTACGTGGTAATACTGTTGTTGATAAGTCATTGCCGAGAAGTAGTTTTAAGAAAAGAAATTAGATGGTCCAGTTGTAAAAATATGTCAGTTTGTGTTAATCAATTAAAGCTAGAGAGAACAAAAGGTATAGGTCCCTGTAATCAATAAGCACTTATTAGAAATCATGATTTCCTAAGGAATGGCAGAAGCAGAAGGTTGTACAGCATATATCCAGGGGCTCTTTGAATACTACCTTGAAAAATATAACTTTTTCATGTAAAAGTTAAATCTATTAGTTCAATTCAGTGGCTTCCATTTGGCAAGATATATTTTTTTTCATTACATTCACGTATATGCAGGGCAGTGTTTCCCAGCTGTCAGTCCAGTCCCTACTTAAGTTTCATGACTGGAGCTGAAGGCAGAGTCTAGCTCCCAGGTCTGAATCCAGCAGAGCATTTATATTTGTATTTCTCTCCAAGAAAGCGTGTGGTCCTGTTGCCTTTCTGGGCTGCCCATAAGCTTGAAAGTATGTGCTTCAGTGCTTCACTGGAGCGGGGCAGCATCCTGCAGCCACACTAAAGCATTCAGTATAATTTGCTTTTCAGGGAGGTTATAACTGCTTGAAAGAAGTATTTCTATCAAATAGAAGAAGGGAACAAATGTCCCACAGCACTCATTCATCTCCCTCTTGGTCCCTTTCCTTCTTTCTGCAACTCCCTTCTCTTGGTTTCCTGGCTCATAACATCAGCCCTGTCAATCCTTTACAAAATATCACTGCTAAAAGTCTTGTCTAATATTTCTACCTCTCTCTGCTTTATGTGTCTCAGATTTAAATTGAAAACCTCTTACTTGCCCAGGGCCCTGTTTTCTCTTCTGATCCCATTTCAACCCCCAATGGCACCAGCTGTTGACCATCATCATTTCCCACAGCCAAAGCAGCTGTGGGGTGTTTTCTATTGCATACCTGGCACGCCTTGCCCTTTCTCTAAGTCCTGCTCTTTCTCTTATTTAAAGCTTGCCAGAAATGCATCCATGTCATGTAGTAATAATGCAGCAATATCTCAGCAGATCTTTTCTGGCTATGCAGAAAATGGTTAGCGAGGGAGACCTAGTACCAGGGCAGCTACAGGGAGGGCTCTTTGCAGGGTGCTATAAACTACTGGGATTAGACCGAAGTGCAACCATCAGAACCCCTGTGTGGGATGCCGTGAGCCCCAAAGGAAGAGCAGTATACCCAGATCTGTGATTGCACTGAGTGCTGCCTTACAAGGACTGTCTAAAATTCCTTCCTGACGTGCTTTTTGTCAATAAAGAGCTGAGGGCCGGCAGTGTCAGTATCTCCTATAATGAGCCCTCTGAGCTTTTTTTGATAAAGCTACTTAGCAAAAAGAGATCACTTTGGTTTATTGTCTGGTACAATCCCATTCTTCCTGCAGTGTTAGTCTTTATTTACTGAACTAGTGTTGGTGGTCAAGCTGATTTCATGCTTACAAGGTCACAGCTAATCTAATCGAACATTTGTAGCAGCCTGTAAAGAAGCTGCTGACCTATAAATCTGCCTATTTTTGATTCTGTTTGCTTTTTGAGCTGTTTTTTGTTTCAGAGGATCAGAACTGCTCTGGAAGGCACAGGCAGATCTAGCAAGATGGTCTTCAGATCTTACGCACTCTGTCACAGCAGATGTGGCCATGCTGGTGGTGAGGGGGATTTGGGATCAGAGCGAGTGCTCTTAACGAAGGCAGCATGGGTCTGCGAGCAGATATGCTCCCCTCAACGTGACTAAGAGCAGGCTTCAAAGAAACACTGGAAAAAGCAGGGAAGTATGAGTCATCAGGAGGATGTCAGTTTGCATGTGTCGTTATGCAGCATGTAATTACTTTTATGCACATGTTTAATTAATTTTTCTTTGTATTTCATCTGGGACTACATTTGTTTGTCATTCTCCTTGCTGGGTACAGCATCACATTGTTACAATGTCAGTGAGTTTTGGCGGCAGGAAGCCTTTGAAGAGCACTGCAGCGCATGCAGCTGCCCTGAGAAGTGGTCTGAAGCGGAGGCAGCAGTCTGAAGGTGATCTGTGATGAAAACCATACATTCGCTTGTATGAGTTCCTCATGCACCTGTGCCCAAGGCTAAAGCCCCTGGTCAGGGCAGAGCTAGAGGTGCTTCAAGCTCTGGGACCTGCTGGGCTGGCCCCAGCCTTCTCCTGGTGCTGCTGAAATGGGAACCTGCCAGACCAACACCCTGCCTGAAAGGGCGGCGGCGTGCGGGGCAGAGCCGCGCTGCTGGGGCCTGTGCGCTGAGGTAGCGAGGGGCGCTGGAGGCGTCTGCAGCGGCTGCTGTGAGGGACAGGCACAGAGGAGTGGGCTCAGGGTGGGAGTGGGGAGTGCGGAGTGGGGCTTGTGGCTGGAGACCGGTGCAGGCAGCTGCGGCGGGGTCAAGGGCAATTTCCCCCTTCCTTCATCCCCACAGGGTTACACCTGAGACAAAGCACTCCTGAGCTGTTAGGGTTATGAAGAAAGCAAAGGGTTTTCTCCAAAGTGAAGAAAAAATGGATAGAATTTACCTTTGCCATCAGGCGAAAAGTCGTGTCTTAAGATGGGGCATTGGATTATATTTTTGCTTCCTCGCTTCACCCGTGAGAAGAGGACTCTTCTGGAAAGGTAAGTTGTTAAAGCTCTTCCCTGAAGACATGGTTTGCTCGTGCGAAGTGAAAGCAGCCCATGGATCTCCTGAGTCGCAGAGCCTGAGACATGAGAGAAAGAGAGGAGTTCCTCCTGCAGTAAACCACAGTGTTACTTTCAGCTATTAATATACTTATTGCCCTCGCATATGAGTTTAACTCAGGAAAATCTGTGGCTTTTCCTCATTTAAATAAGCTGCTGGAGCCTCCTGCGGCTGCTGCCCTCTGAGCACGTGGTGGGTGGCAGATGGGAGGGCGTCTGTGCTGCCCGGGCTGGGGTACTGCCAAAAAAAGGGTATGGGGGCACCTCTGGCCAAGCCTGTGAACCCCTTACCTCACCCACATAATGTAGTTCAATCAGTGGCATTAAGCCAGCACAAATTCTGGCAAAACTGGGTTAATTAAGCAATAAGGTTTCTGTCAGGTGTAGAAAACATTTTTGAGAATGCCTCTGCTCTCAGGAGTAAAACTGAAATAACCCAGTTCAGCGCAGCAGGGTCTCAAGGAATGAAACTAGTCCAAGCGGAAGAAAAAATCCTGTCTGCCGCTGGTTTCTGGCATTTTGTGAGCACAGGATGCTCGCCGCTGGCCAGCCCCCTTGTCCTCTCTCTCTGCCATCTCATGGGCATTACTTCAAGGTTTCCTTTGGTGTTTTCAACCATGGTTTGCTGGCTGGTATACCTTTCCATTTACGAGAGATGTGAAAATTTGCCTTCCTCTTGACTGTTTTTGATTTTGGTGTATGTTTCGCCTATGTGCTTTGGGGCATATAACTTTATTCTTGTATGGTGGCTTCTTTTGCAATACTTGGGAAATTAAAAAGTTTTGATATTGTGCCTTTCTTTACGTATGATACTTTTATCTCCATTCTCTACAGCTATCTCATAACATGGGTTTGACCCTTCACATGTAAAGTCTTTGCCAACTTTTTGCTTGTTTTAGCTTTTTACAAGCCATAGGTAACACTTCTGCATTCCTGCTTATTTTCTAAAAGTGAAAGTGCATTGGAAAAAATCATTTTTCCTGTTCTGTGGTAGGGCAGGAGAAGCATGGAGCAATTCTGTCACTTATTTCAGCATCCTGAACTGACAGCTAGAGACTTCAGTCCTGGCTGCTGCATCACTGCTATTAGAACTATTTATACTCTTTTCATAGTGACTTCAGCTGGTCCATCTCCATCCATTTCTGAGATGAATGGTGTGTTTGGATCTCGTGTCTTTATATTTACAGAATACCACAGGTAATGACTACATCTTTCCTGGAAGAAGCCAACAGGCCTCTGGCAACCCATGCTCTGTGCAAAAAGATTCTTACTCTCACTCTATCTTGAAGTACCTCAGGAGTTTCATAACTGCAGAACCCAGACAAGACAAATTGGAAACAGTGTTGAACTTGCCAAGATGTAAGACAAAAAATTAAAAAAAAAACTTCTCTTGCTTATAGCCATAAGAGAAATGATCAAATTAGTATCATGAAAGCTTCCTGACTTGTCTTATGTATTAAGATGTTACTTCTGCAGGTATCTCTTTTTAGAAAAAGATAAATTTCCTGGGCTAAACAGTTTGTTTGGAGCTTCCTTTTCTGAAAGATGTTTGTACAATGCATCATGTACTGTAGACAATTCAATAGAGACTGGGCACCCTCATAGAGCTAAGCCTGACATGTATCTGAATCACCACAAACAGGGGAGAGTTAAGGTGTTGCTATTTCCCACAAAAATGACTAAAAGCCCAAAGCCTTGATCTGAAAGCTGGTTACTATTTTTAATTGCAACTTTTGAAGTGCATTTTGCGTTTGACTCCATCTTCCATATAGTTAACAAAAACAGTAGAAAGTATTCTACAGTTCCCAGCATGTACTCAACCATGGAGGGAGCCCATGGTCTGTACTGTATAGCCAGTGTATGTGTGATGAGGAAAGGTTTGATCAGTCCTTAAGACTTTCTTCTTTTCACAGCAGTTTTTCTAATTCACATGAATATATCAGTGGTTTCTCAGAGATGGTATGTTGAGCGCTGGTGACACACAAGCTGTTTGAAGCTATTGTGTGGCACTTCCAAGAGCTACTGCTACTTCCTGTGATGTTGTTCCTATGCCAGTGATGCTGGTGGCTGTTCCTGGACAGAAAAATATTTGTCAAGTTGTGGGATGAGTCAGGCCAGCTGAATGTTTTCCCATTCTTTGTGACCTCTGTCTTCATTGCTGGTCAGGATGTCTCCTTCATGAAGATATGGGGAGAGACAGAGGCTGTTGGCTGGACGGTACAGACCCTGCAGTCAAAAAGCCCTACCAGACCTAGTCAATGTAATCTCTGTGGGGCCCATCAAGAGTATTAAACACTGGAAATTACTATTCTGTTTCTCCTTTCTCTTTATTTTGGTCTGGGAGCCTATGGATCTTTTCTGGGAGATGTGAAACACCACGGTCCTGGGCTTCCCTTCCCAGTTGTGGAGAAACCCAGCACCCAAGCAGGAGCCATCCCTGCACAGCTGCTTGCAGAGTAAGGTGCCAGCCAGCCATAGCATGCTTTCCCCCACTGCTTGAAATATTGTCCGAGGGAGAATCTGTGGAGGGTTGCTTGTCACCCAATTGCATTATTTTTCAACCGCATGAGCAATAAATATTTAAAGTCTGGTTGTAGGCAATGTAACAGCTCTGTAAATATACAGTTCTGAATATGGAAGTGAGAGGCTGATCTTTTAAGAGGAAACAAATACATCTCTGTTTGGCATAAAGTGTCCTCCTCCCCATTCTGTAAGAAGGAATATGTTGAAGTAATTTTGCTGCTATGAATGAAGGTGGAAACTAAAGGCAGGAAAGTACTGCTGCATATTTATTGCTACCTCCTGGCTATCCTCTGTTCTTTTCCATTTGTCAGATTGAAGTATTAGATCAAAGCTCAGTAAGGAAAGGCAGGGACTAAGAGAGGGAACTCAGAAAACTGAATAGCATCACTTCTGCTGCTGCTGCTTGTTCTCTCCCTGCCTGTCCCCACCATGTTCTTTCCCACCACAGAGAAGCTGTGATCAGTAATGGAGATAGGAAGCAGTATGGGAGCTCTGTGATGTTTTCTGTCATCTCTACACTATTGCATGAACTTCCACTATTCTAAGTTTAGTTATTTATCTAAATATTTATCTAAGTTATTTTTAAGTACAGGAATACTTACAGCTGTTTTATGTAAAATGAGACTGACTATCGACGTAAGCCTGAAGATGCTGGGCCCATACGAGCACTAGCGGAAAAGCGCAGTAGCAGAAGCGGTGAGAATGATCTATGGAAGTGACTGAAAGCTAAGTGCACAGTAGGTGTTGTTGGACATTGACTACAGACTTTCAAGCATGGAAATAAATCCAGGACTGTTTGGATGTCCTTTGTTATGATTAAATTAGATTTCGTGCCTTTGAAAGAGCTTCGAAAGGGAAAAATAGAAGTACTCTGACATTGGCTGAAGGAAGATCTAGGTTCAGTTGATTTAAGTCGATTAGCAGAGCTACAGCAGCAGGGACAGGATTTAATTCTGCATGTTGCCCTCTCGAGCTTTGATGTCTTTCCCCACCCCCACCCCAAGACAGTTTTTTCTAATTTTTTTAAAGTGGTTTTATGAAGTGCTTTTGCACTTGAGAAGTAACTTGGTGACTTGACTCATATGGCTTGTTTCTCCTCTGTGAGGCGTAGTCAGTAAAATTTTCCCAATGTATAAATGATTAGCAAAATGTGGCGATGTGTGCTGCATCTTACTCACCTGCTGTTTCTAAAATCCATTTAGTGAACAAAACCCCTAGTGGTCAGCTCAGAATTGGCCATTATCAAACAACTGTTATCTACCAAGAGTTTTCTTTTCGAAAAGCCCAGCTGAGGCATAGTAGAATATTTATTACATGGCTGACAGTATCCTTCTGCCTGAGGGATGGACTGCAATTACAGCATGATAAATATTTCATTAGAACAAAGCAAAACTACATGAGAAGTAGCCTTCCCTTTATTTTAAACATTTACTAAAATACAACCTTAGAATCTACATGGGAATAATTCTTTCTACCCAATCTACCAACTAAGCTGCAATTTTAGGTGAGACGTTTTGTTATTACAAAACCTTGCATATTAGAGTAATCTATCTCTTCCTCTGAGAAAGACGGACATTTTAACACAGATTAAACTTAGTGTACACTAATGTTCCTTATACCATTCTGGCTACATTAAGGAAGTAGGAGCAGGTACAAGCAGAGTCTAGTCCCTTTACAAAATCCATTCTCTTCAGAAGGATGGTGCAAATGTAATTTAAGTGCAAGAGCTGAACACAAATGAATGTTGAAGTCTGTGCACAAGAGTGGGAAATAGTCACTTTAATACTGCATAATGATGCATGTGTAGTACCAGAGAGTAATGGTCTATATTAAATACCTTCTGACTTCCATTTCTTTTTAAAATATCCACTTCTCTGGACATTGAAAAAAGACACAAAGACAAGCAATTTTTTGAGTGCTTGCCCTACTGCAGCAATTTTTTTCGTGACTAGAGAAGACATCTAAGAGCATGTATGAAGAATGAGGTCTTATTGAACAGTAATCTGACAATAATTCCTTTTCACTGGAGGTCATCTTTCTACTACAGCACCAGGTCACAAAATATTTAGCCTATAATACTCCACTTTATCTGCTGGAGGGCTATAGTGAGGCCCCAAGTCTGTGACTGGTCCTACAGTGCTAACAGCTGCCTTGCTCCTTCAAAGGTAAAGGATCTGAAAGAAAAAGATTACCTCTTCACTGTACCAGTCACAAGGTCCCAGACCCAGACACACCAGTCACAGGATCCCAGACACCTTTTTGCCTGAATTTTCATTGGACAGATGCTGCTTCTGGTTGATGTTTTCAGGCAGTTGAATACCTTCCCCATGGTATCTGTTTCTCTGAATAGCAGAACTTTGCTCAGTGTTTTTTTCTCTTTAGGCTCCTGGTCAGTCCTTCCCTGCCAGCAGTGAGAGTGATACCTATTTTGATTTGAATAATTTGTAGGCTAGATATGCAGTTTCAGTGTGGAAAATCACTATTCCTGAAACTGCATACGTGGTCACATAGGACTGTGAAGCAGACCTCCCTGTTGAGCATCCTAAGCCAGCCTACTGTCCCTCCTGTGTTGGAGCCAGTTTCATTCTTGATCTCTTCCCTAATCCCTTAGAAAGTTTCAAAACTACTTGATGATGTCATGGTACGTACAAAACCATTTCTCTCGGAATGTTAACCTCAAAGCATGACTTCTCATTTGTCCCAGCTGCTGCTTCTGCTGCTGCCCAGTGGTGAACTTGTACTTCTACAGGGAGCTCCAGCTAGCCTCTGCACCAAACATGTCTATTCATGCTTGTGTGAGTGATGCCCAACCCCTTTTAAGTCATTGAGACACATAAAGATGCAGAATGCCTTTAGCAGGGAAGAGTCAACCAGGCTTACATTAGTTAGTCCAGAGAATTTTATTGTCTTGTTGGTGTGCTTTGTCCTAACACCCTGAGCTCCCACAGGGACTCCTCCAACCACACTGGAAAGCTGACACACTGCAAAAGTTAATGTACAGTGAAGCCTGTCTCCAGAGAGCCCTTACCATTCTTGGTGTTACAAGCATACAGGTGCTGAAAAGCTGTGTCCCCTTGTTTGAAGTCTGGCTGTTTCTCACCCTGAGAAAGGGATCCTGCAGTAAATCTGCTCTGGGGTGTAAAATCACCATTCATTGCATATGCCCAAAATGCAGCATCAGCTCCAGAGTCCAAAATGCATATAGGTTAATTCTGATTTCCTTTGGGTAGCCTCCAAACTCTGAAGATGCAAGTGCAAAGCACTCCAGGGAGACAAAAAAATTAGCAGACACATCACAAGTGAGTCTCCAAAATGTAGTCCCAGGGTTGGGCTTCCATGCGATGCAGAGGCCCTGAGCAAACGGGGACTTAAGCCAGTGCATTGCCAGAGGACTGTGCAACTGAGCCTGAGCCACGGGAGCCCACAGATGTGTCGCTGGCTCTCCTCCAGCCTGATGGGCAGGCTGTGAGGGGAGGCCATGCTGCGCTTCCTTGTGCCTCCTCCTCCAGGGTTAGCAAAGACAGAGTAATTTCAGAGCCCTGTGAAGCTACTTAAGCTTAGATGCTCTAAGATTTTATTTATTTTAATTCCTTCTGTCACAGGTAGAAAATGAGCTCCTAAGAAACAAGAAGTCTGAATCATAGACTTCGCCATTGGGATGCTAGGCGGTGCCTGAGCCATGGAGGTTGAGGATTTAATGTGATAAATACAATCAAAGTAACACTGAAATAGCATTTGGATGCCTAATTTCTTTGGAAACCTAATCCTTGCACTCCATTTGGATGCCTGATTTCTTTGGAAACCTAATCCTTGCACTCCCTTTTGTGTGTCACAGAATTGGCACAGCAGCCACACAGACATCCTCTCCTTGAGCAAGGTAATGAGGCACTCTGTGCTCATCTTCTTACTTAGCACTAATACATGTAGCACTCCACATGCAAATCACTATGCCAGGATCTCTGTAGAGTCCTGTACCAGAAAACAAACTGTGCAGCTCTATCTTCATAATGCTGCTTTCCTTTGCTAAGAAGTCAGAGCGATGAAACCTCACAGGAATGCATGAAAACACACTTGTGCTGTATTTAAAAGCAATAGTGGATAACTACAAATACATAATGCTCAACAGCGAAAGAACTAAAGTGGGATTATAGCTTTAAGTTAGGAAGACAGATAATAAAGGGACAAGAAAGTTTAGGTACTTGCTGCCTCCTGGGAGGTTTATAAGGATGTACCAGAATGAAGATGGGGTTTTGGAGTTGCTTTCCTCTCGGAGAGTGCTCTCTTGGTGAGAATGTTGGTGTACATCAAGAAGCATCCCTTATGGATGTCTGTTTTTATATATAGATATATACATATATATGGATGTGTCACAGATGGAGTGTTGCAGTTCACTTGTAAGAAAGAAGCAGCAATATACTTTATTGATATAAAGTAGTGAGTTAAAGTTCAGTAGGAAATGCAACAGTGGTTTAGCGAGATTTGATGGCAAGGTACACTTGATTATTTACTGCATAGTGGACAGGGTCAGATAAAACAGTCAGAGAGACCCTCCCATTGAGTCATGAGGTTCAGAAAGGACCCCCTTGCTTTCTAAACTCCTCAGAGTCTAGTTGTGTCTGGATCCACCCCTAGTCCCACACTTGGTCAGTGGTTTATGTCTAAAGGATTACATATGTGCAACCAATCCTTTATATCACTTAGCTAATATTTCAAAGTTTAGCATGCTATTAATCGCCTACCCAGAATCTGTTGTGGCAAGGAACCTCTCAACCTCGAGGAGTAACCTACAGAGGCATCCCTACTCAATGGGAGATCCTGGCGTGCAGCCCGCTGCTGTGCCAGAGAGCTCAAGGGGCCCTGGGCTGTCCACTATTTATAGAGTAAGATGATTGACTTATCGTCATATTTGTATACCAGCAAGATGTCTGGGCCTCTGTTCCAGACAGCCCTTGGCTACCATGTTGCTATCTATCCCCCAAAGTCCCGAGTAAGCTGGGTGCAGCCATCACTCCACTGTGATGGTTATGGCTTATGTGGGGGCGGGGGAGAGCACACTGCCACAGGCTGCTAGGAATCCCAAAGACCCCTAACACTAGCAATTTGCAGTTGTATTTAATACTTTAAGTAGTTATTGAAGGCAAGGATGTTTTGTCATCATGTGATTAGGTACTCCTATAAGCTAAAATCTTTTTCTGAAAAACAAAGCACGTGAACAGCTGTCTTCTGGAATGGTGCCTTGGTTTGCTTTTTTGATCATGAATTTTTACATCTCTGTGCTTGTCTGAATTCTGTTAGAAAAATTTGTACATACAAACTCACATGTACATCATCTGTCAACCAATTACTGGAGGTTATTCAAAGGTTATATTTGAAGTACTCATTTGAGATATAAAGTGAGCATTTCATTCATTGATAATGGTTGCTTAACAAAGGCTTGAAAATCAGAATAGATTTGAACTTCTACACTATGGGAAGAGCATTGTGAATTCAAAGTGTGACCTTGACAGAAACAGCAGGTAGCTGCGCTTACACCTTCTGAAGTATGAGGGACACGTTTGCATAATTGACTGAAGGTGCTTTTCATGTGACTGACATGTTGACAGTGATTAATTATCTTAATATTTGCTCAGGGTTCTGAGCCTGCACCAAGCGATTAAAGATACTTTTGGAAATTAGTGGTTTTGTTTGCACTCCTTCCTCTAATTGTTTGCTAAATAATTTACCATCATTGTGTTTCAAATATCTGAGTACTGTAAATAGTACTTATATAGTATGGATTAATGCAGAAGGAAGTAAATCAGATGTGTAAAGAGGGTGTGGAAAAGGGGAGGCAGGAGTGAGTACACCTGGGCTTTAGGGTCAGAGGTTAAGAGGAACAAGAGTGTCTTCTTCACCTAAAATAGGTGGTGAAATTTACACATGCTTGGAACGAAACAGCAGGCAGATCTGCAGGATCTATCTTTATTATGTAATTGTTAAGTGGACTGTTATGTAGCAAATTTTCCAACAGTTTGCATTTCTAACAAGTAAAGCACCAAACTAGGTCCCTCCAGAAACCAAACTCTTTACCTATATTTGGCCCCATAGATATGATACAGGAGAAATCTAAACCAGTTATGGACTCTGTGATCTGGAACCTCCCATGGGAGCTTTGGAAAGCTGTGTCACATCTCCATATGCCTGCACACTAACACTGTTACACACAGCAGGAGAAGGTGCGCTGAGCTGCTGTGTGCTGGCGACTCACCTAAGTTTTTCGATGGGAAGCTCCTCTTTGGCATACAGGTCCCAACCTTTGCCACTTGGTAGGTGACACTAAAGATAGTTAGCTCCAATATTGGGCCATTGTGTTATTACATCCATACTCAGGTTATAAACTATGCTACCCAAACTCGCCAAACAACTGAAAACATCACTGCTTCATGTCAGATTAATATAGGCAGATGCTTCCAGTTGTTATTTGGCTGTTCTGAGTACCTGGCCATCATCTGTTCCTCTCTGCTGTGTGTAGCAGGATTGACAGCTGGGGATAGGAGTCACAGCTTCAGTTCTCTAAATTCAGAGAGAGACAGCAATCAGGCTCCAGCCCCTGAAGGCTGCTGATTTCCTGACTGTTAAAGCAGAAAGAGCATTCACATACAGAGAACAGGACCAACCTTTGGAGGCAGAATGGCAGGAAAAATTCTCACATCTTGTTGAATATCAAAGAAATAAATACCGTTCTGCCACAGAAACCTGCAGAAATGTTGCTATGCTGTGCACAGACTCCTGTGGGCCAGCTGTGTTCCCATCCCTGGCCTAGACAAAGCTATGCATAGCAATGGAAATGAAAGAGCTCACGCACTGCAGCCTAATTATTTGCTCTACATTATATGTAAACATTGTATGTATTCTTCCTGACCCCATATAGATTCTTATGGTCAGAATATTTTTGACAGACCTAAAGCAAAATTCATTCTTTTCATGCCCAGAAAATACTGAAGTCCTATCTGGAGTTAAAAATAGGCTTTTAATGGATGTTTGATTACATATGAAATAGCAATATTCTGAGTCCCTTGAGCTGAATTTGCTAAAGGAACTTCTCTTATTTGCTTTCCTTCTTCCCTTTGCCTCCAGCTGCTTGTTCCAGAACAGGACTTCCATTCTTCTTTATCCACCCATTACAAAAGCACAGTCTACAGGAGAGTATTTATGTAGGGAATGGTGCTGCTGCCATCTACTCGTTGAAGGAGGCATCAGCACTTTCTTGTTACGAATGCAGCTCAGTTTGTGTCCAAATCACTTTTCCCAAGTCTAAATATTTAATCAGAATTTTTATCTCACTTGTGCTATGCATCCACCAGACAATCCACCCATGCTTTCTCTTTTCCCTTAGCCACAGCAACAGAAAACATGTAGCTGCATTAACATTATAGTTTCCCACTTTGTGATGGGATTAGGAGTACCTAATAAAATGCCAGCTCTGTCAGAAATGTTTCCTGCAGCTGTGCCATTAACAATACTTCCCTCTCACATGGATTCTCTTGAGTTCTGTTATGGCTGAGCTCTTACTACAGCGGGGACCTTCATGTGGCAGACTGCCCTTGCAACATTTGTCTTTATGATATAATACTATACATCTACCGTACACAGTTCCTCATGGGTTTTTTGCATTTGTTTATGACAGGTCTTTGAGTTTCGTTGAGGTGCCCGCCTGTGATTAAGAGAAAGTTTTGGTTCTATATGTCCAAATCACGGCGAATCAAAATATAACTAAAACTGAAAGACTCCATAAAGGTTTGCTACTTGCTCAGCAGGACTCCCCAGCATCTCTGTTGCCTTTGACATGAGTAGAGATATTTCTGCCATATGACTTGCTTTCATGCTGCTGCTGTGATTAACTTACTGTTGTGTCTACCAGGGGAATTCTGCAGTGAAAATTTTCTTTAGAATAATTTCAGCTAAAAAGCCCTGATTTTCCTATTTTTGCCTTGTGCTGCTTTTTAATTTTGCTGCCTAAGGGGCAGCCTATAAAAACAGCTAAAAAAAAAAAAAATGTGGATACCAGCTTAGCTGCATTATTGGAGCACAAACATGCCTGACAGATTCCTTTATAGAGTGGGTATTGAGGACACACTTAAAACATTTAAGGGATGTCATTTCCAAAGTGCCTCATTGCTAAGCCTTTCTCTGTCTGGGGATTTGCTACATGTCAAAATTAATACTAAACAACAACTGTATCTTGGAATTATTGGAAAAGTCAGTTTACAGGTACTTTGGTTCTGGCAATGTTTGTGCATTACATAGATCTGAAGAAATAAAGATGAAATATTCTGATTTACAAGTTTAATACACTTTAGGAAAATTCTTGATTTTTCCTATGATACTCTTTCCAAATGGCACAAAATCACTGTGTTTTAAAACACCCTTGCTGAAAGTTTTATACACTGGAGTTTCCTTCAGGCCTCCATAAATGCCATTACAGCACCCAAAGGAATACTGTGGTCTGGAAACACTTCTAAAAGCCTAATGACAGGAGAAATACGTTAGATCTTGAAGAAGTAGGAATTAATGAAAGCATCCCATGTTCTCTCTTCCTTTTTTCTCTCTTTGTTGAGACCTTTACCACTGGGACACAAGCTCCAACTGAATTTTAAGCTTGCTTGACTCATTCTTCTCTTGGAGCTGCACAAAGAGCTGCAAACAAAATGAGGTGCAGTGGAGGAGTCCATGGCCCAGTTTCATCTCTTAGAGTAACTCTGGGTTAGTCAAGGGAAGCAATGACATGATTACCACGAGGCATCTAATTTGCTCAAGGAATTACTGTCTACTTGAGCTCAGGGGTGGGTACGCTGGATGACATTCAGATGGGCACATTATGGGAAATGCATCCATAGGCTGTGCACATCTAGTTGTCTATTAACTTGTTTGCCAAAGAGAAGAAACAGCGTGCAGCACCAAGTGATGCCTCTGGTTGGCATTGGTCAGAGTTTCTACAGATCTACAGCTGTCTTTCACTATGAAATTCTCAGGCAGAAAACGATAAAGAAATTCAAATGATCATTTCAGAGAATATAACTTCTTAATATGATTCATTTCTAAATGTCTCTGCTGCTCTCGTGTGCTGTTAAACTAAAAAATGGCTTTCCTTTTAAGCTCTCACATAAGTAAAGCTATTTTTTTACTGCTAGATTCAACAATCTCGAGTGTCTTTCACATCTGTAAATGCTGAAACAGGATCTATTAATAGCAACACTGCACCAGGGTTTTCTAACTATAAATATTTTGGCATATACGCTGCAGAAATCTCTCATGAAATTGTTTATTATTTTATTATAAGAGTAAGTTTTATATTCACAACATGACATGCTAAATTATGTCCAGATTTTAAAATGGATCTCAGGAGATTTGTAGGGTGTGTTAGCAATGAGTTTTATCAATTATTTGGAAAGAAAGAGTTGAGATAGACAGCTAGAAATAAATCGATAAATAAATCAGGAACAGAGAAATAAACATTTGAAGGAACCTACAGGAGATCTCATACTTCACAGACATCTTAGTGCTTCATCAGTCTGCTGAAGTCTTTTCTTCATGCCAGAAAAGGCTGGTGTTTTTACCCCACCACTTAGAGTGTGGCTGTTTTAATAGTGGAGCCACAGACCCCTAGCAGGAGAGCAGGGTGGGCAGCAGGGGCCTGAGCTGGACCCAGGGAGACGGGCAGATGGGAGGAAAAATCAGCCTCTGCCAGAGAGTCTGCGTTTGATGCAGCAGCTGTTCCAGGCAGGAAACTCCTGGCTGTTCCCACTGTTTTCTTTTCATCATCTTCTGCAGGCTTTCACTTGAACTGTGTTGTGCTGGATGTACTTCTCTGTGCAAACATGCCTTTACAGGGAACGGAAAAGGGAAGCAGAGCTGAGAATAGGAAACCTAATAAATCCAATCTGTACTGAATATATGTTATTTCACAAAGTCCATTGGTGTCTATGGTGCGTCACTGTACAGGTCAGTTAAAGACAGTTTCAAATATTTTTTTTGCAATGAAAAAGCATAAAAGGGCACAGAAAGGGCATCTCTGAAGGCAGGAGAAAGACTTGCCTGAGAACTGGAAGCTGGGAGGGTAGGAAGTAGAAAAGACTACTTTGCATTTCTCTGTTGTTTTCCTTCCTCAGACATTTGCTACTGGCCACTCTGAGGCAGGCTGCAAGACTGGAGAGACCTGTGCTCTGACCTCATGTGTTGAGGCTTGAAGGCTTATTCCCAGGGACAAGGACCAAGGGAAGATGCTGTGCAGGAAGCTGGCATGGAAATTCCTGGTGGACCAGCAACACACACTCCCACAGCTGCCACTGAAGGCAGTCAGATGACAGCTATGCTACTTCCCTTTGAAAAGTAGCTCACAGTCACCGTCATCACCTAAGATCTCATCAGAATGTTTTCTCATATGCATTTCTGTTCAAATACACATGAAAAAAAAACAGTGGTAATAAGCCATATTACATTAATTCTGGAAAGCTGTATATAGCCCATGCTTTTGTGCACACAAATTTCAATTCCACCACAGACTGGTCTTGGGGAGGGAGGAAGGATGCTCCTCATATTTGTGCCCATTCCGGAAACTGCTCAAACCAATCCCGAAAAAGTGTTCTTCCTCCAAGGTGGTATGCTGGATGATGATTTCTTACATGGCAGGGACATCTGCTGGTGTACAAGTCATCCTGCAGAGCACCCAGCTTATCCCAGAGTCACCCCGGGGTGCATTTGAGGGAGGGATGAGGGAGTCTATGATATGGTGCTGGAGGGAAGGGCTGGGATGGCAGGGAGCAGACATCCAGCCTCTCAGCTGCCCTCTCTTTGTTTGCAAATAGGTGTAATAATGCTACTTTGGAGTACAATTTGTTATGAAGATGAATTTAAAATTTTCATCACTAAGAAAACTCACTATAAATTGATATTCGTACCTGTTTTAAGGCACTGCCAAAATATAAATAATACACTTAGACAGCTGCAGTGAAGTACACTATATGAATAACAGGATTAGTACACAATTCATGTATGGACAGCCAGGACAATAATACTGGTATTTCAACCTCAAAGTAACATCCTTTGCATTAATGTCTGTAATAACTAATCACGGTAGGAGGAAAAATGGAACAAGTTTGGTGTTCAAGTACCTGCAGAAGTCCCAAAAGGATGGCTGTTTGCCACGTGATGAGTGTATCTAATGCACATCGCCATACCTGTTCCTGCCAAGCACAGCTTCTTTAACAGTGCCTGTGAACAATTTTCATGCTGCTGAGTGTGGCTGGTTGTGGTGCTGGGATGGCTGAATTTTCCCCTTCCCTGTCTCCATCCTCATTCTCCATAGTTTTATGACGCAGAAGAGATTTTGGTAATGTGTCTTGCATATCACAAAGTAGTTCCTCAGTTACAGTGGCTCTGGAGAAATTTATATGATAATAAAATAATTATTGATTTTTGGACCATGTATTTAAAATTTGGAGGGAGGCTGGGAGGAGAGGAGCTTACCTAAGGACACTGAGACTACTAACTTGCAGTTTAAAAAAGTCTGTCTTGCTTTTGAAAATCTATGCCGTCGCAAATTAGGCCAGGAGAAATGATAGTCATCTCCAGCAGTAATCAAGGAAAGATAATGAAATTCTATATGAGAAAAAATGTCCACTTGTTACTTTCTCACTTTCTTTGTAGAGGGAACCATCAATATTCTTTCTTTCCTTCAGTCTTTAATAGCAAGACCAGATTCTCTCTGGCTACTCAGCTCCCTGAGCTGGAAGATGGGCACAAGGAGTAGAATGAAGTCCCCACAGTCCAGGAGGAAACAGTCAGTGACCTGCTGCTCCACTTGGACATGCACAAGTCTATGGGCCAGGTGGGATCCACTGGAGGGCACTGAGGGAGGTGGCAGAGGAGCTCACCAAGCTGCTCTCCGTCATGTATTAGCTCCTGGCTAACCAGGGAGGTCCCAGTTGACTAGAGGTTAACCAACAGGATACCCATCTACAAGAAGGGCAGGAAGGAGGATCCAGGGAACTACAGGCCTGTCAGCCTGACCTGGGTGCCAGGGAAGGTTATGGAGCAGATCAGCCTGAGTGCCACCATATGTCATGTGCAGCACAACCAAGTGATCAGGCCCAGCCAGCATGGGGTTATGAAAGGCAGGTCCTGCTTGACTAACCTGATCCCCTTCTATGGCAAGATGACCTGCTTAGTGGATGGGGAAAAGGCTGTGGACATTGTCTACCTGGACCTTAGGAAAGCCTCTGACACCATTTTTCACAGCACTCTCCTGGAGAAACTGGCTGCTCATGGCTTGGATAGGTCCACTCAGCTGGCTGGACGGCTGAGCCCAAAGAGTGGTGGTGGTGAAAGTAATTACATCCACTTGGCAACCAGTCACAAGTGGTGTTCCCCAGGGCTCAGTACTGGGGCCAGTCCCGTTTAGCATCTTTATTAACGATCTGGACGAGGTTATCAAGTGCACTCTCAATAAGTTTGCAGAAGACACCAAGTTGGGTGGGAGTGTTGATCTGCTGGAGGGCAGGCAGGCTCTGCAGGGGGGTCTGGACAGGCTGGATCCATGGGCCAAGGCCAGTTGTATGAGGTTCAGCAAGGCTCCGTGCCGGGTCCTGCACTTGGGTCACAGCAGCCCCACACAGCGCTACGGGCTGGGACAGAGAGGCTGGAGAGCTGCTGGAGAGCTCTCTGGTGGAAAAGGACCTGGGGGTGCTGGTCAAGAGCTGGCTCAACATGAGCCAGCAGTGTGCCCAGGTGGCCAAGAAGGCCAACAGCATCCTGGTTTGTATCAGAAAGTGTGGCCAGCAGGACTGGGAAAGAGACTGTCCCCCTGCACTTGGCACTGGTGAGGTCACCCCTCAAATCCGGTGTTGTGGTCCCCTCACTACAAGACAGACATTGAGGTGCTGGAGGGCAATCAAAGAAGGGCAGCAAAGCTGATGAAGGGTCTAGAGCACAAGTCCTGTGAGGAGCGGCTGAGGGAGCTGGGGTTGTTTAGCCTGGAGAAAAGGGGACTCAGCAGGGACCTTATCTACAGCTCCCTGAAAGGAGGTTGTAGCAAGGTAGATGTTGGTCCCTTCCCCCAAGTAAGAAGTGATAGGATGAGAGAAGACAGCCTCAAGTTACACCAGGAGAGGTTTAGATTGGCTATTAGGAAAAAATTTTTCACAGAAAGGATGATGAAGCACTGGAACAGACTGCCCAGGGAGGTGGTGGCATCACCATCGCTGGAGGTGTTTAAAAAATGTGCAGCTGCGGCACTCAGGGACATGGCTTAGTGGTGGACTTGGCAGTCCTGGGTTAACGGTTGAACTTGATGATCCTAAAGGTCTTTTCCAACCTAAATGATTCTGTGAGTCTATGATTCCATGAAAATGTATACGCACATCCCAACACATGCGATGTGTGTGTGTCAGTGCTGTTCTGAGGCTGGTACGGCGTAGCTCTGCAGACTGGCTCCCTTCAGTGCCTCCGTATGGAGCCTGAGGGCTTTGGCCCGGAGCCCAAGGACTAAAACAGCTGTTCCCTACAAGTCCTGGGGAAAAAGATGTTGTTATCGGGAGCTTTCTGATGTTCGTTAAGCAGATACATATTCAAAAATGGTAATGGAAACTCACTGGAATGAGTCACAACAGAGTGGGTTAGCTGGGCTCCACTTTTATGTGAGCTTTGTGGTATTTAAGGGCATGTCTGTTAAATCTCGCTGCATTTCAAAGTTGCTATAACATAAGCAACATTAGCAAGGAGACCCTGCACAGCAGCATGCTTTCATGGTGTCTGTAGTGACAGTTATTTTATTGTACTATATTATATTACATTACAAACTGTCCATTATTATTTTCATTATTATATTATACTGCAAAACCTCGATTTTGCAGCTGGAGAAAAAGAAAATGTTCAGGTTAAAGCAGAAACCTGTTTTATTTGTTGGTTTGGGTTTTTTGTTTCTCCCCTGCCTCTTCATCTCTGAACAAAACTATAGGGTCAAAGCCTTCTGCCTTCCCCTGGGCAGAGAGCCCGGGCACGGGGGGGGTGTCTCAGCTTGTGTAGCCACAGCCACCTCCTGGCACACTGAGAGCCTGTTTTGGGAAGGGCTGAGGGTGTGAACAAGAATGTGTGGTGTATTTACACAAAGAGCTGCAGAAAGCATGGAACTGTTGTCGCAAGGGGGCAGAAGCAGCCCAAGATTAGGTCTGCTGCTCAAAGGTGGCTGTCCCTACCCTGGATTCTTTCTTTTACTTTCAAACTCATAAAATCCTCTTTGAACAAAAATATAGGCACACGACCTAATAAAGTCATGCCCAGCTTTATTATTAGCTCAGTCCTGGAAAAAAGAAGTCTGAAATTATTTTTGTTTATAGTTTAGATGAAGCGATCAGCTTTCTTGGGAGTCAAATTTTGGGAACAAACGGTCCAGGGAAGCCAGGGTTTAATAGCATCCTTACGCACTCACTCACTGTTCTCTTAAAACTCAATTGCAAGAAAAGTTCTACCACTGGGGGAAAGAGAAAAAGGAGAAAAAAATATACTAATTGCTTCAGGTGCAATACACTTAAAACAGGATTATCTCTCCTTGCCACTCTTTGCATGTTCATCTTTTGGTTCTGATACCAAGAGGCTGTTTTCATACATTCAGCTTTAATTATGTAAGTATCCTTGCTAACACCACTGAGGCCATAACAGTAGAGCAAAGATAACAAGGCTTTTGGGGATCATGGCCCTATGGTGTAATCTTTTTAATGCCCAGGTAACACCTGAACTTCTATATTTGGAAGTCCTGGAAATCTCTCTATGCACCAAAATTAGCCCCAAAAATATTTTAAATTACTTCAAAAAACAACATGAGATTGGGCTCTTTGCATTAAATTATATAAATTTCTGGTTTTGAAGCTTAAATTGAGATCTAAGCGTGCAGCATCCCCCAGCTGCCGTAGAAATGGCCTCCTGAGCTCTCACTCCGCTGGCTGACGTGTGAGGAGCCAGCACGGGCAAGCACAAGCCCTGTGGGACTGGGTACAGAATCTGAGCCACTCCAAACTGCTGCAGAACTTCTGTATGAGACAATAACCCTTAATTCAGAACCCTGAGCAATGACTCATTGTCCTGTTTTTTGTTTGGTTTTTTTTTTCTCCATATTGTTTAATAACATAGCTAATGAAATATGCATTATGGACAAAACTTGTAATGACCGTTTTCAGAAACAACTCCACGTATCATTTAATGAAAAGGACAGACAGAATGCCTAGAGAATTTTACTGAATCCCCTGCTTAATGTAATGCATGTTTACTGAATCAAATCCACTTATTAATATGGAACTAGTGGGGAATGGAATAATATAAATAATAATATAATAATACAACAATATAAAATAAATGAAACAGACAGTAGTGTGAGTGGTGAACAGACTCCAGAATCAAACCCTCTCGTTTGGTGTCATTTGCATAGTACCTTGGGGTACAGAGATAGACCTTTGCACATACTAGACCCTAGAGTAGCCTGCGACACCAAAGAATTCGGAGATAAGTAAACAGCTTCCTATTTCACCAGTCCAAAGTGACTTTGAACTCGTCTGTGACCTTCATTGCAAATTAGAGGCAGCATGAAATGAAATCTTGATTCCTTTCAGGGATTTCAAGCTGTGATTCATCTTGCAATGTCCTAATGATCATGGTTTCTAGTTTGTAATAATTAATTCCTAAATTGAAGTTGCAAATGTCACTAAACCAGGAAGGACAGCATGTTCTGTTGATGGTAAGAATAGACTTCAAAATATCCCTGACAAATTGGAAAATGGATTTTAAAATATGATGAAATTATAAAGAATCCAGATGTAAATTAAAAGTAGCTAAAGGCATGCTATATAAATGGGATTAATCATCCCCATTGATACAGGATCGGGAGAAACTTCAACAGTTTTGAAGAAAAATACCTGGTCTAGTATCGCCATAAATTGGCCTTTGGTCAGCCATGTCATATCATTACAAAAATGGGAAATGTAATCCTAAGTTGTATAGTCAAGAGTAAAAAATTGCAAGATATGTGAAATAATTCCTTCCAGTGTGCCTTTCACTGGTGAAGATTCAGCTCAAATACATTATTAAGTTTTGAGTGCTGTTGTCCAAGGAACAGACCAACGGGTTCTACTTCATTTAAAGAAGTGGGGATGAAAGAGTTTTAACTCCTTGCTATGAGGTGGGAAGCAGGAGAATTCAAAGAACCCAACCCTCAAAACTGGGTTTATACAACTGTGAAGAGTAAAAAAAAATCTCTGAAAATTCTGATCAGAACTTCAATACAAAGGTTCAACAGGAAAAAGGGAAGAATAATAATACAGTAGCTTAATAAATGAATGTGTACAAATTATGATGATGGAAAGGAATTTAGAAAGTTTTAATCTGTATTTTAGAAATAACTAAATGGTGACTAGTACATTAGAGATGAAAACTTTGCTAACTTCCATGATACTCAAAAACTAAAGCTTCTGAGAAGATCTAATAATTTCTGCATCTGGTCTGTGTATGAGTATGAACTCAGCCCCCAAGGAATGCTGTTTCAGGAGGAAGCTCTTCCTGCTTACCATACAACTAACATAAAACTGTTCTAGTTTATGTATGATAAGTGGGTATAATAACATTGTTATTTGCAATGAAGCTCATTTTACAAACTGTACTTCTGGGAAGTGCCAGCTCATCGCTTGCTTCTGAAGAGATTTTTTCTGCTCTTCTCTTTCTGATAAGCTTTACTTAAGCTAAATAATTCTGTGGAGAGGCTTAGGTGGTCTAAAACTCTTGCTGCTTATGGTTTTCTATATTTCTGAAGCTACCTTCAGTTAAAATTCACTTCATTTAAGACTGAAAAGGATAGATGCTGTAAGTCTGGTCTACCAAATGACATCATAATGTTCTCTAAATATTTAAAAGATAGCTGTAAGGAGGCGTGGTGGGCTGACCTTGGCTGTCTGCCAGATGACTACCAAGCAGCTCTCACTCTTTCTTCTCAGTGGGACGACGAGAAAATAAGATGAAAAAGCTTGTGAGTTGAGATAAAGACGGGGAGGTCACTTAGCAATTACTGTCACAGGCAGGACAGTCTTGACTTAAGGAGGATTAATTCGATTTTTTGCCAATTAAAAATAGATTAAGATAGTGAGAAACAAAGGCAAAATTAAAACCACCTTGCTCCGCTCCTTCCCACTTGTTCTTCCCAGGGTCAGCTTCAGTCCCAGCTCTTCTACCTCCTCCCTGAGCCGTACAAGGGTTTGGGGAACTGGAGTTGTGGTCAGTTCATAACCTTCATGTCTGCTGCTCCCTTCTCCTCACATTGCTCCCCAGCTCCAGTTCAGGGTCCCTCTCAGGGGTACAGCCCTTCAGGAACTCTTCCAGGATGGGTCCTTCCCACAGGGTACAGTCTATCAGGAACAGATGGTTGCAGCGTGGGTCCCCCATGGGCCACAGGTCCTGCCAGCAAACCTGCTCCTGCGTTGGCTCCTCTCCATGGGCTGCAGCTCCTGCCAGAAGACCTGCTTCTGTGTGGGGTCTCCATGGGCTGCAGTGTGGGTTTCTGCACTACTGTGGTTCTCTGGGGGCTGCAGAAGGACAACGTGTTTCATCATAGTCTTTTCCACAGCCTGCAGAGGAATCTCTGCTCTGGTGCCTGGAGCACCTCCTCCCTGCCTTCTTCACCGGCCTGCGTGTCTGTGTGTCTGCTTCTCTCCTGTTTTCTCACTATATCTCCTCACAGGTGCTGTGCAACATTTTTCACCCTTTCTAAAATACGTTACCACAGAGGCACCACCAGCATTGCTGATGGGCTTTGGTCAGCAGCAGCTCCATTGGAGCCAGCTGGAACAGGCTGTTATCTGGTGCAGGGGCAGCTCCTGGTGTCTCCCCACAGAGACCAGCTCTCCTGCTGCCAAAACCTTGCCATGTAAACCCAGGAGGATAGTCTGTTCTCCGTTACGGTGTTGGACAGGATGAGGAACATGTGTTTAAATTTGCAGGAAGGGAGGTACATGTTAGCCATTCTTGTGGTGAGGCTAGTGAAGCAGCCAGATTTTATGGGAAAGCTATGAAGTGTTGGTTACAGGATGTCTTTAAAAACAGACTGAAAAACTTTTTCAAAAATGATCACATTGCAGAGCCGGGATAGAGGAGTAAGACCCATTCCAATTCTGTGATCTTATCAGGCTGAAAGAATTAGTCAATTGGTGTCACATAAGGTAACTTTGCTCTAGGGGCAAAGCCATCATCTGGGACTGTAGTTGATTGATTTATTATATTTCTTATTTAGTATTTTGTGATAATTTTTGTTTTCTTCCCTCTTCTTTCTTACCTTAAATTAAGTTTTTGTGCTTGTGTAGTCTTTCACCTGTAAGCTATTAACTGTTTGTCTGGAAGTTTTATAGTGCTGCTCATGTCTGTTACCATTCCAGTTTAGTTTTTACTGCAGGTAATCAATAGCAATAGCAGTCTCTAGCAGACTTCATAAAGTGTTTGGCTTTCTTTTGCTTTCTGGCTAAAAATTTCTGCTTTGGGGGTTGCCTTTTAAAATGTAAAATACATTCATTTATGTTTTGTTTGTGCCATCACCATGGCTCCTGTTAACAAACAGACTGTTTCTGGGAGTGGATATTTTCTGGTTATTGCATTTTTCCTCAGATGCAGACATCATACGTTCAAATATTTGGTGCTGACCTCTTTCATCTGGACTGTCTACACAGGCTGTTAATGAGCTTGAATATCGCATTAAAGGCTTGTTGATGGCTCCCCAGAGAAGAGTAATCTTCTGTGGATGGAGTAATAGCAAGTAAATATTAAAGTCGGTTCCCAAGATACTCAGCCTGTGAGCTTTGTGAAGTGGGGAAGGCGTTTTGTTCTTCATGCTGTGTTGTAATGGCAGAGAAGGGAGCATGCTGCTGCTGCCTGTGTCCTAGTGTGCCTCTGTGGAACCCCACCTCCAAGGTGGGACGAACCAGACACCACCAGCCGTTACTTCTTTCCCTTTCCTTTCCTTTCCTTTCTGGGTCCGCAGGAACAAAGTATCCTGAGCATAGCAACTGGGGGGGTTCCTAGCCTCCACAAGCAGAGAACCAGAAGTGCTGAATGTGATATGGGAAACATCACCCTGGCAGCCTTCATACAGCCTGTGTGAACCTTGGCTGGTTGAGTGTAGTCCTAGCCCATGCCTAGGACTCCCAGGCACTATGGGTATGTACATGAACCTGGTAATACAAGGTCCCTTAACAGCTATATTTGTCTGAGCATTACATTCACATTAAAAAGAATATCTAAGGCAATTAACATTATTGCAGTACTGAATTAGAGGCACTAAACTTGTCAAGGCCAGGAAATGTAGATAAACCATAAACTTATCTGAAACACATTCAGTGTTGCATCTTATTTCCTGCCCTTTTCATAAACACTCATAAAAGTTTCCCAACTCACTACCAAGCAACTATGTTGATGATTTACTTCATAAAACATCCTGGGGTTTAGAAAGTGAATATTAGCATGCTGAAGTTGTGCAGTGTAAAACCACAGCTGGCCTTATCAGGGCAGAAGACTAATTTGGAACACCTGTAATAAACCAATGACCTCTCTGAAACCATGAAGGGAAGGTAGTACGCTGTATATCTGTGTGTTAATATGGAATGAAACCATGTTACTGAGATAGGAAAGAACGAAGGAAAAAATTACTGTGCAAAATCTCTCATGGCGCTCTGCTTTTAGGCAGATTGAGAAAAATCTTTGACTTCTGAATTTTAATACTGATTTGCAGACTTTAGCTGTTTGAAAAGCTAAAGGCATCTGTCATTTGCTTTTTCTTTTAGAGGAAGCAAATGTGACAGAATTTTGTAACTAAAGAGTGAGGTACTCCTACTCATTAGGCACTCCTGCTATTCCCAATGCCAAATGCAGCTTGCTAAACTCAGTGCATGCAGAAATGTGAGAAAATCAGCATCAAAACCACAAAAGTGCCTTACGTATATTGGCAGCATCTAGCATTACTGTTTAGAAATGGTACCTGAAAAGGCTGTTTGATGAAGATGTGAGCATTTGTAACCACCTGACAAAGTGAGATGGAGACAGCTGCCTTAAATCCTGTTACTAACAACCTGCTATGGTATACTAAGCAACCTCTCCCATTGAATTAAAACCATTGGAGGAAGTAGAACAGTTTGGTTTACCTGTTGCTGGGTTGTTATTCAAACCCTTCATTGGAAATACCCAGAGCAACCAGTGATGAGAGCAAGAACAGCGCACACTGTTGTGAGACTAAGATTTTGACAGTGCAGAAAACAAACTTTTCCCTGTAAGTCTCATGGAAAAATCTGAAATGTAGTTAGAATCACATATTGACTGCACGATAATAATTTAGACATGCCATGTCTGACAAAAATATACAGTTATGCTACTTTTCTTAAGTCCACTGTTTTTTAATGTGTAGTAATTCCACTTAGAATTGAGTAATGAAGTTGTAGTAAACACTATTTTAAATTGCAGTTCATAAAATGCATAAGATATGTTCTCATGAAACAGCACAGAAATATTTAATTTGAATGCATACCTGCCTTTTAAGACCCAGAATTACAATATTAGAAGATTGTGACTGTCACTTAATAAGCACTTTGAGGAAAGACAGCAAATGAAACCGGCTCTGACATCCAGTGAAAACCTACACAGCTGCTCTACCACATGACGTTTCTAAATGGGCTTCCCTACAATAGTATTTGACAAGTGAGGAAAGCTGGGTTGTTAAATCTGACAGGCTCTCAAGTCTAACTCCAGGATACTTTTTGTTAAAAGGCTCTCAGCTTTGGGTCTTTCTGAACAGAATTCCTACTTTAATAATGACATCATCACATTAATCAAGTCCACTCATTTATCATTCGCTATTTTCTTTATATTTTATATATATATAGTAATATATATTATATTTCTTTATAAGAAGCAAGGATTTAAAGACATCTCCCTGAGACACCCAAAAAAGGACCTGAATTCTTGGAAGGCAGATGCACAAGATCATTTATCACCTTCCCAAGAGGCACATAAAGTGAGTATTGTAAAATAGAAATGTGTAGCATTTCATAGCAATGTTACATTTTCTATAATTTACAATGTATTTTATAGACACAATTATAATAATTATACTAAAATATAATTATGTAATTGTATTCGCTAGAAATATATATACTGATACTTACTTTAAAACACAAAATCTCTTATTATCCTTAGTCTTTTGCTCCAAAATGTGACCCGTTCTTACATTTTTTAAACCCTTGAATTTTATTGTGATTTGCATTTGCCAGTGTAGCTGATTTTGGGTATGTGTTTCAAAACTGTCATCATTAAGTGTGTGAGAATATGATGTGTCTATAATTTCCATTAAATGAATGACTGGCCCCTCCTACCTTTCCAAGTTCCAATATCCCAGTGGCTTTCAAAAATAAACCTAAAAAACTATTTATGGCAACCTGTTCCTTGAAAATGCTCCAAGAATAATAATATCCCAATTTCCCCCTGAATAGGTGTGTACGTTCATCTTCAGTAATAGCTGATCCAGCCATTTAAGGAATGCCTGAGATCCCCTGCCCTGCAGCACTGGTGTCTTGCTCTGAGGACTTTAGATGTGACCAACACAGCAGTTCTGAGGGGCTGTCCCATAAAATATAGCAGAAGTCTTTAGTATGATAACAGAAACCATGGCCTGCAAGGCCATGTTCCTACTACCTGGCCATGAGCAGGCACCTTCTGTGCTCTCTCCATCTCTCTGCATTCAGTTCTTTTTACAGAGATCATTTTCAAGAGGAAGAGTGGAGAAAAACTATCCAAAATAATCTAGTTGACTATTTAGGGAACTCTAACAAAGATGTGGAGATACAGGCTTGGCTATGAAACTATCTGATAATATTCTCAGTCCAATATTTAGACCCTTAAAACTCTGCTTAGTTTCTGCGTAATACTTCAATGTCTGCCTTTGTTTTAGGCAATTTCCCGAAACATCTCACTCTGGACAAGTGAAGAGCCACTTTCATTTTGACAGAGTAGGCCTCCCTGTCCAGTTCCTGTGCAGACTCATAAGCCAGACATTCCTGTGGCCATCTAACAGTGACAGGGCTCAATCTCTTAGTTGTTTCAGCTCAGGACTACCAGATAAAATACTATATATAACACAGCAGTAATGACTCCTTTTCCCTGAAAGCCACCTAAAGTACTCATCCTTGCTCTGCTGCCAGAGTAAGCACATATTATGCGTCTCCTTGGAGAGTTTCCTGATCGTCATGAGTGATTTGTTGTGGACTGGACTGTTCTTTCTGCTTCTTGTGGAGTCCCTGCATATTGGCTCCCTCAAGAGACCAAGTGAAGAGTAAACCCAGTCTTCAGTAGCTATAGCACCAAGTAGGGTGGCAGAGACCTATTTTTCCAGTTTCTACATCAGTAAATAGTTACATTTAAGTATTTGACCATTCAGCGTTGCAGCCCCTAAAATCTTACAATAAATACCTGCCAGACTGTTGGAGAGGTGTGCAAATGTTGCAGCAAATAGCAGAGTTGATCTATAACTTTTCTTTTTCATAAATAATCTGCAAACACACTTTGATCTCTGCAAAATTGTTTCTGATATTCAAAGTATATTACATGGGCAGTGTGACTGAAGAGGCTCTGACTGTCAAAGCCTTGGATATAAATGAACATACCTAAATAGCTGAGATCTAAATGTGTTGCAAAATGGTTTGTAACAATAGGACAGGCTGACCTGTAATTTCCCATCCAAAGCGCCTTGAAACATCAAGATGGATAAAATCTGGGTCTGAAAGTATCTCCCATCCCAGTCCATCTCTGCCTGAAAGGGAAATGTGAAATGCTTTGTCTTTATCTTTAAGTTTTTATTTGCTGTGACGAAGGCATGCAGTTATACTGTTGCTTAATACCCTGTTCATGTCTGTGCAGCTGAGACCCAAGAAAGTGGGAGTTATGGTGTCTTTTTGTAATTTTTTAGATGGTAGTAGGCATTTCCTGTTGATGAGCTACTGGACAATATTAATTACATTTTTTTTAAATAATGCTCCATATATATATATATCCTCATGCTCTTGAACAAACTATTTCCGTTTGAAATGACACAAAACCTCTCTGCTGCTGTTCCTGAGATGAGAAGCAGTACTGTGCTTTGCTGGAGAGCAAGACAGAGTTTTTGTGCTTCATGAATTAGTATCACCAAACAAGCATAAAGCATCAAAAGCACTCAGCATGGAGAAATTTACTGTAGCTCTGCTGTAGTTTATGAGGGAAGACTGTTAGAACGGCTTTTCCCTTCTGTCTCAGCTCTTCCTTGTAGGGAACAACTTTGTGACCTATTGTTCTCCGCATGGAAACTGTGAGTTGATTAACAGTTTCTGTTAAAATCAGTAGAAGAAACTGCCCAAGACTGATCTCCACAAAAGCTAATCAAACTGGTTTTCCAGTGATAGGATCTCATTCTTTTAATCTTCAAGGGGAAACATTGTGTAAGTGAAGAGTGGAAAAGAAAACTGGGACCTTCTCTGGGAGGCAAAGTTAAAAGGAGTCCTCTGTGTGTAGGAGACCTAGGGCTCTGGCAAACCATATCCTGAGCTGTTTTTGAAAAGTGTACCAACAGGCTGAAGAAAATGGCCATATCCTCTATTTCAAACTTGTGAGATCACCTCTGGAGTACTGCATCCAGTTTGGGGTTCCCCAGTGCAACAGAGATGTAGAAATAGTGGAGCAGAGCAAGATCAGCAGAGGGTTTGCAGGATGGTTGAGAGGCTGGAGCACGGGGCACATGAGAAAAGGCTGATAGACCTGGGGCTGCTCAGCATGGAGAAGAGAAGGTGAAGGGATCTTAGTGTCGTCTACAACTACTTATGGAAAAATAATGTCTTTCCATTATAAACCTCACCATCTTGCTTTATGGAAGACTTTTTCAAATGAAGTGAAAAGAATTTGCCACTGCACAAATGATTACAGAAAGGATTTTTTTTACCAATTCAAGCCTAACCTTGTAAATTTTCACTAGAGCAGGTGAGGCTTTCCTTAAGATTAGAAAAAAATACTAAACCTTTGAGTAGGAGACCTGCCACAGCAAAAAAAGTCTGTCCCTCCTGGAGGTATTTTTAAACTCATTCAGCGTCTGATTTGATAGGTGATTTCATTCATTACGTAGTCAATGTATCTGGTTTGATTAAATAATGGTTTATTTGACTTGATAGGTGTCCATAAAAGACGGATCAGTTTTGACAGGTGAGCTCAGTCAAAAACATTGATACTTCTGTGAGATGTTCACTTTGGACAGTGATACACCATTCAGTACAGCTTATCAAGGGGCTTCATGCTTTAATAAATATAGGGTGTGTTTACAGTATGTAACCAAACACTGTTTTTTTCAAATACTGAATTACGGAGCCCCAATGTCTCTTCCTCACTACCTTTGTTTTAGGTTTATTATCAGGAATAGAGTATGTAGCATCTATTAAGAATGAATGCACAGTGTTGCTATATTTGTTTATTACAAATTTTCTTAATGCTGTTTCTTGCCCATGTCACTGTGCCACGTTTGTTATTTGTAAGTTCTTTAGAAGAAACTTTCACTTACTTGTTGCGGTGTAGGCTCAGATGATTTATTCTCTTTTTCGATACAAGCATATTTTTTTTCATTATTTATAGAGCAAAAAAGTTTCAGCTTAGCACTTGTAAGGCTGTACTTCATGAATAATATGAATAATATCCCATTCTAGGCCTTGGTTTAAGAGTGTTGCACATTAATTTGAGGAAGTACAGAGGAAAATAAAAAGAGGTCGAGAAAAGCTCATGAGGTCTAGAGAATGTGAGCTGTGTAGAAAGGCTAAAACATTTGGGGTTGTTTAGCTACAGGGAAGAGGAGAAATGATAGCAGTCTTCACATCTCTGAAGGTTTGCTATGTAAGAGAAGGCAACAAAGTGTCCTCCATATCAACTGAGGATGAGAGGTGAATGGTTTACACAGCAAAAAGGAAAACTTAAAGTCAGATATTAGGAAAGGCTTTCTAACAATTAAAGTAGTTAATACTGAAATAAGTTGCCTAGGGAGTTTGCAGATCTCCACATGACCTCATCACTGGATGGTTTTAAGCCCCATCTCAGGAACAGTGTAGATTCTGGCCCAGTGTGGGAAAATTGACTGGATGATCTCTTCAGGTCCTATTTAGTCTTATTTTCTGTGTCTCTGTGTTAACTCCGCATATGTACAGCCACAGGTACAACTTTTGTTCCCCACAAAATATGTCTCTGGGACTCTCGGTGCATTGCAGCTTTTTGCTGCCACCGCAGATGGGGCTGGCACAAATGCTGCTAGAATCTATTGCTCCTTTTGTTGTGAAGGATGAAAACCCAATTAGCGATATCTGTGAATGTTTTGCATCTCAAACACAGAAATTCTTTTAAGGACACTTTTTTCAAATATTCTGTTTAAATTATGTAAATAATAGACTAAGAGGCAGACTGAGCTGGCCACAGCTCTTCAGAGACATGATGAGAAACCAGACAAAAGCTTGGGGGAGGAATACATCCTACAGGCCAGTACTCCGTTAGGTCTGTTCGATTTTGTTTTTTCTTTTCTCCACTGTAAGCTTCAGTTTGAGTCTGAGCTGTGTAATTCTAAGACAGAGCCTCTCCTTCCCCCCAGCAAACAGAAGAACCTAGGACACTTGGGATCATCAGAGCAGCTCCCTTTTGAATACAGGAGCTCTGATGTGTCAGTATGGTAAGATGACATTGGATCACGTTCTCTGGTATTGATCCCTTGCTCAGTAAACTCACTTTCTCTGTGTCTACCTCAAATACTACTGCTTTAACAATGACTAACATTAACAGAGATGACAGCTCTATGTTATTTATGTTGCAAGTAGCCAGCCTTACTTGTGGATATTTATCTAGACTGGGTTTATCACTGGACTTCTTAACTGCTGGTGGATACATATTCTTGACAGTAGCATGTGAACTAAGAAATGTTTGACTTGATCTCTGGCCTACATGGGCTTATGTTTTCTAGCAGCAGAATTGTACATAGCAGTTAATGAGACACAGATAATTTAGAAGTGCATTTCTTCACTTTCATAGTATAGCTACACAAGAAGCTTTTAATATATTTGAAACCATAGTGCTCTAATTTTTTTTGCTCTCGACCAGTAAGTTTCCTACGTTACAAGAGCATATTTAGCAAGTAGCCTGGAGTCAACCCAGGCTGAGGCCAGACAGTCATTTCTGTGTATATGCAGCTCTAAACCTGTTAATACGTTGTAGTGCAATTGTAATTCCACATGTGCTTAAGGGTTCTGAGGAGGTGGTGGCTGCGCCACCTTCCTGTAAAAACACTGGGCTAAGACAAACCGGGAGCACCAGAGCCCAGCTTTTGTGCTGTGTGATGTAAGCGGTAAGAGGTAATATCATCATGAGCTCTGGGGAGAAGCAGACATCCCTAGATGCCTACCGTGAAGAGGCCTTGAGAAAACAGAATTTCTCCCATGAGCTCTGGTCTGTAAGAGAAAAACTAATAGTGGAGTGGGTGGAGTAGTAAATTGTATTTTAAGACATTAAACGCTAAGTACTATTATGGCTATAATTACTAAAATGGGCATAGACTATAAAACCAAGGAGTTATAGGCTAAACCATAATTATGTCTCTGAATGACAATTCTAGGATGTGACCCCCTTGTGTAATATTTTTAGATGCACAAAATATTTGCAATGAGTCAGTTGGGACACTTCTGCCAAAACCAATCAAACTCTAATTGCTCATAGCAAACCCAGTATATTATTAAAGAAAAACAAAACATAAAAGAGATTAAGATAAGCTAATATCTGTCAAAAGCAGAAAGCTCTGACATATGACACAGTCAAGAGGGCATTTGCATCTGTTGGAGACATTGCTCTCCATAGAATCATGGAATCATAGAATGGTTTGGGGTGGAAGGGACCTTAAAGATCACCTGGTTACAACCCCCTGCCACGGGCAGGGACACCTTCCACAAGACCAGGTTGCTCCAAGCCCCATCCAGCCTGGCCTTGAACACTGCCAGGGATGGGGCATCCACAGCTGCTCTGGGCAGCCCATTCTAGTGTCTCACCACCCTCACAGTGAATAATTTCTTCCTTATATCTGACCTAAATCTACCCCCTGTCTCACAAGATCTAATAATGCCTGATGCTGTAGCTCACAGGGGCTTTGAAGGTGGCATGGCTCCAGGAAGTGGAAGGAAAAGGGAGCAATTTTCCTCTTTCAGAACATTTGCTGTCATTTACTGTTCCTCAAACTATACATCAGTACATGAGTTCAGGATCTATGTTTCTCCTGACATCCTTTTCTCCTCTCTTCAACCAGCATGAATACATTAGCAATGAATTTGTAATACATGGTTTCTTGGGAAGACAAAAACACTGCCTCACAAGCTATCTGGAATGAGACAGACCCTTTTCTGCCAAGCAAAGTCAGCTTATGAGGAAGGCAGAGATCAGGAAGACTGAACAGTAGCATCTCTTTGTACAGACTAGATGGAGAGAGAAGCAACATGGGACAGACATAGCCTCCACTTGGATTCTGCAGCTAGCAGCAACCAGAAAGCTGTGACTTTGGTCAGTTCTCTTTGGTCGCAACCTTGAGGAAGATTTTGCTTTTCTACATTAAATCCACCCATTCTGTCCTGTTTTAAGAAGGATTCTTTTTGCTCGACTCCTGAAAAGTATTATTTGTTTTGCTGGCTGTTCAGCATTCATTATTTCACATCCAAGAGAATAGAGGAAAAAACGAAGCAATTTCTTCCATTCATTTTTCAATGTCTTTAGCGCCAGGGTCAGCTTTGCCATTCAGGGAGCAATATGCTTTGTGACCTAAAATACTGGAGACAGCAAACAAAGTGTAATCCTTGCTGATCATATTAGTAGCTTTCTTTTTCAGCAAGGAAGAGACTATTTTCTTTGCTTATACCCATTGTGTGTTCCATCATGGGATCCTGCACTTCTATATCATTTCCTTTTAATGCATTCATGGTCTTTTAATTAAATTGAATGAAACTGTGCATGATAAGTATTGGCAAGTAGGAGGAAGGAAAAAACTGATGTCTGCTTTTGTAAGCAGGTTATTTTATATTATTTACACATAATAGCGATGAAGTGTCTGTCATAAAATGCAGTGGGAGGTATTGATGTGTCAGGAATAGTAACTGGTTCTCTAATAAACTGAGGCACTTTTCACAGTTATATTTGCATATGAGATAGTAAGTTTTTCTGCTTCTTTATTTTCATTATTAAACATAAAAAAGTTACAATAATTTCCGAGTGTTTCTAAACCCCTTACAATGCTTAGACCATGACAAGCTTTCCATAGATGCAGCACTGGCAGTGACGGAGAGTGTTCCTCTTCCTGCCTTTCACTGCTGTCAAGCATCTTTGATCTGGTCCACGGAAGCCTCTGTGCCAAGGTGCCTGGTCGTTATTTTCCTTCATATAGGCATGTCTGAGGTAGGGAGGCTGACCAGCACTTTAATCATGACAAGTCAGGAAAAGCGCAGTATCTGAAAAGAGCTGCTGTGCAACCCAGAGCAATCACTGCTCCTAAATCAGAAAGGTTTTGTCTTCAGATGGAAAGAACATACCGACCTGCCCCTATCTGCCCCAAGTGACCATTCCTACATCAGCACTGCAGATGTTTTTCAGGTGCGTTAGTCAGAGCTGGACCTTTCTACTTCATCTGCCACTCAGGGCCAGATGTACTGATGTTCCCTGTGATGTGGGAACCTCCCTGGTGAGGACCGGACTGGGGCCCCTAGACTTGTCTCAGAGAGCTCCAAAGTTATCTGCTTTATCAAAGCCATATGGGGCAGTCTTACATTTTGGAAGGGTGCAAACTATTAGAAGTTGTGGAAAAAAATAGGTAGCTAAAGTGTGGAAAAAACATTCTTATGTATTTTGACAGGTTCAAAGTCAAGAAAAGCTTCTTGGAAACTATTAGCTTGTGGAATATTCTCTCAAAGGAGTGTGATACACATAATATGATGCTAGGCATTGCCCTACAGAGTGGTTCATGAAATGATCCAGTATTTAATGTAAAGGTAGCAAAAGCAATTGCACAGGATGCTTCAGTGGCAGACCTGTTTCTGGTGTCATTGTCCTTGTGAAATGTTTCAAAATATGTGGAAGAAACCTATGCAGATATTGCAGAGGTGCAAATAATACATCACAATATTCAAAAGGATAATGATTTTGAGATAGTTATGGAAGACATCAGAAATTAATTTGGCCCCCTAGGGGTCGTCTTTTCCCCATATTTTTGATTCTTGTTTGTATTATACCATCTAAAGATAAAAGAAGCTGAGTCTTTGATGTAGCGTTTTTTTTCTTTCAGTGTTTGGAGAACTGAAATCTCATTATTTTTTCCCCAATTGTATTTTCTAATGTGAAAGCCCCAGAACCTGCAAATAATTTACACTCCTTTTGAAGTTTCTTTATCAGCTTCATTTCAGCAACATTCAGAGATCAGAGGCAAAATAAATCTTCTTGTGATACTCTTATTGTAAGCTATCATGCCAGAATAACTGAAATGCAATATGAACGTTTCAATGGGTCAAAGCAAAGTGCAATATCGTGATGTCCACATTTCATTCATTATGTTACTTCCCTGCTTTTAAAAGTTCCCTGCATCTTTTAAAGAAGGAAACTCAATTGCCAAGTGCTGACACATTAAACATGCACTACATTGCTCAGAAAGATGTCTTCATTAGCTTTGCCTCACTGGGAAGCAAAATTAAATGGCTGATGATGACCCAAATTCAGCTCAGTTCTGAATATCACAGACTTGTTCAAACTGTATTAGAAAACTACTGGGTGACAGAAACACTGAAATTCAATTTGAGTATTTCATGAGCTCACTATTTCAGGGAAAGGGAGAAAAAAGGATTGCTCTGTACAAAATGAACAGGGAGGTTTTCCTATTCCCCCACCCCAAGCCTTATCAAATCAAAGCTGTCAGAAGGAAACCAGCAAGTGTGAAACTCTTTGCTGCTCACTTCTGAGTCCTGACTCTGTGAGAGTCATTTGCAGTACTGTCGTGAGTCTGTTTTGGCACTGGCTCCAGGATTTCCCCAGGGAATGGGCACGGTAGGCCTCAAGTAAAAGCGGTAGAAAAAAACATCAAAGTAGGCAGGGCTCATTGCCAGCTAATATTTCCCCACTCCAAACCCGTCAAATTGGGGTTTTTCCTACTTCAGGGCCAGAGGCTGATTTCCACCCTACCACAGGAGAGATTAACTTCTTAGCTAACAGGATAACCATGGCTGCAAGCACACTTACAGCCTAACCCTTTGAAATGAGGATTGAACTAGACCACCCATGACAAACACTTGTCCAGCCCACTGACAGAAACCTTCCAGGAAAACAATCTTGCACCTCTTTGGGCATCTTGTCAGTGTTGCCTTTCCTGGGCAGTTAGAAAGCTGATCCTAGCTGGAGCTTATATTTATTTCTTTCAAGTTATATGTATTGCTTTATTTTTTGTATACTCCCCAATTGTTATCCTGTTTTATTTTGAAATTCCTTTTTCTGAAATAAATAGATCCATTCCCTTCAATATTCCACAAAGATTTATTATTCATCATTATTGGTCTCCTGTGACATCCAGAACTGCTACAGCCCTTCTGAATTAAGCCTTCTTGCCACCATCCTTATCCCCCCAGCTCCCCAGTGGTTTTCACACTACCCCTGAATCATCTGCTATACTTGTGCTGTCCTGTCATTCAAAGTACTTTACTTCGCCATTATTGCATTTTGTACTGATTTTGTTTCTTCTGTACTTCGGTTATACCGTATAATGTTCACACTTAATTTGCTAATTTTTTTAATTTCTGTTCCTGATGCAATTATGATGACTCTTTACTGCAGCATCTATCTCTTTTCCTCATTAGGGTAGCTTTTTACTGTGCATTAGTACAGTGAAATTGCACTCCCTTATTCTCCCGATTACCTTCCCTGCAGAGCCCTCCTACAGGCTCCTGAATTTGGTGAGGTCTGCTTTTGTGATGTTTATGGTCTTCATTCAACATTTTTTATTTTTTCTGTTCCTTAGAAGATTGAACACTATCCCTTCAACCCAGCAACAGGGCAGGTCAGTATCTGACACTATGCCCTGCCCGCACTCCAGATGTTCACTTTGGCACTTCAACACTTCAAAGCTTACACCACTCAGAAAGTTTGGTTACATATCAGGACACGACACTTATGTTGTCACAATCTCTGCAGTTCCATTCCAGCTTTCACCCAAATTATATTTAGGTCTATCAGTTCTTCCCTACTAGCCAGACCAAAGTCTAAAACAAATGCTCTGGGAAAGGCTTCTGAAACAGAAAGTTGTATTTAACATGGTCCGTAACTTCCTGCAATGTTTGCTCAATTTATACCTGAATAGTGAAAATCCACTGCCTTCTCCCATTACCAATATTTACTCTCCTATCAATTACTTGTACTAGTTGTTCAAAAATGCTTCAGTTACCACCGCATTCGGTGGCTCATTTGTGGCAGACCCTTACCATGGCATAGCTCCTGCTTTTCCTTCTTCTTGCAAGCCAGTGCTATCTCAACATGTTTTGCCTCTGTCCATGGGATACTACTGTTTGCTGTTTGCCTCTAAAATATTTTAGAATTCTAGAATTAAATAATTCAATTCCCTATTATTTTGTACAGTGGGGAAGAAATTTGGACTCAATACTAAGATCAAAGAACTGAGATCTGGGTTCTGCTATGAGCTCACAACTTGGCCCTCAGTCAGTATTTCAGAACATGTCTGCATTGTGCAGTGGCATGGAGATCTCCAAGCCAGAACCAACCTGATATAACCATACAACACAACATACAGCAAAGGGCTGTGCTGGCATGGCCATTTTGCACTGGAACCTCTGCAGACTTGTTCTTGAGATACTCTTGAGTGGGTGAGCCTTGACCATTGATTGGCCACCAACACTTTTGGTTTCAGATGGGCTGATAGGGAGCATCAGCATCTATGTTGCAGATACACTCATGACCTCTGTGTTCCAGTTTGTTTTTCCATTGCAGCCTAAGACTTCTTGAAAGCATTTTGAAGAAATGCTTAATTAATATTTGTGCTGTGCTTTTATAAATGGGGCTTATTTTATGAACCCTCTGTCTCACTTAGATAACTCCACTACCTTTTGTCCTCTGCCCTTTCTGCCCCATTTAGACAGCTACTGGGCCACCTGATTACATATGTAACCTCTTTTTCTCTAACGTGTGAAACACGAAGAATGAAACAGGATCAAAGAAATCTTACTTTTTCAAGTGTGTATCAGGAAAATGAGATTCTAATGCACTCTCCTGCTCTTTGAGAGCCTGTGATATGCCCCAGCAGAGCCAGCTCTTCACAAATACTCATAGGTATTGGGAACAACGTAGTAGGACAATATATATATACCATAGTATTTGCATAAAATATAGCATTAACAGCAGCTGTAACATTTATGATTGAAATTGACTGCTTGTGTATTCCATTTTCCAGAGAAGGTGGTGTACCAGGGGTTTGAGTGGCAGCCCAGCTTTTCTGGAAAGTATGCTTGAAGCTGAAGTCTTCATTAGCAAGGAGAAAGAACTGGCCCACAAGAACCGGTAAATAATGATTGATCTCCATTCAAGGCAGAAGACTGATGTAGATAATTTCTCAAGGTACTGTGCAATGCCCTCTTCTTCTGGATGTTTGATTATCTTCTAAAATGAGAGCCTACACATGTTAATAGTTTCACAGGGGCATCGTTTCTGCAAGTTCTCTTACGAACTCTGGCTGGGACCATAAGAATCTCCTTCTTAAGGCCATATGCCCCCCTTTCCAATACTTTTAATTAGTATCTTGGCAATTATGTAATGGATTATGGTTCTTAAATGTACGGTGACATTTCAAACTCAGAACTGAGATCACATTGTGATGGCTGGTTATATTAATTCAAAGTGTGTACAGAGTATGTCAATGTCAAGGAATCAAATGTGCTGTGACAGGAAACACTGCAGAGCCCATTGCTCGGCTGGAACAGATTGGCTGATCTAAGGACAGGTGAAAAGTTTGTCTGGATGGAGTAAAAAAGCAGTGTTTCTTTCCATTAGAAAAGTTTTAGACTGTAACAAGCTTTTTCATAGACATTTAACTCTCAGTGATAGATAGAACTGGTGGAGACAGCTTCTCCTTTAGGGCTAGAGGAGGCTACCGCAGGCAAAATCCACTGTGAACTGGGAATTTTAGCCTTACCAGCTGTGGGCTTTTACTCATTCCTTTGTATCGGCTAATATAAGTTTGGAGTGGGAATAAATGTTTCCAAAAGCCAAGACAATTCTCCTCTTGAGTTTTTAATAATGTACGAGTATGCAGCATTTTCTGTTTTCACGTTCCTCTCAGATCAGTGCCTCTTAAATTACTGCCAAGCACCAGATCCATCATGAATTTCTCTGTCCTCTAACATGAAATAAACAGATCTTGACCCACTACGTGGACAGGAAATCTCTAAGACAAATGGCTTTGTAGCAAAATCCTTGTAATTGGGAAGGGAGGCTGCATTATATATCCTTTATTCTAATCTACCCATTACAGCAATTAGGGGTCAGTGCCAGGGCTGCAAGTGATGTTTTGGTGCTAACGTTATACACATAACTCCTCTGAGGGAAGGTAACTCCCTATTGATTACTTTCCCACTTCCATCTTGCTGTCAGCTCTTCCCTCCCACCTTCTTTCTTGGCTGGGAGTGCCCAGTGCAAACCAGGCTGCAGACAGACAGCAGCCCCATCCTCCCTACGGGAAGAGTCACTAGTGTGCTCAGGGGGTGGGTCCAGGCGGATTAAGCTAGTCTGAGGAGCCAGATTTCTCAGGCTGCCTTTGCTGCCACTTCAGTTGCATTTTCAGCTCACATAAACGAGACAAAAAATGTGTATTTATTTAAAACTTATAGCAGCCAAGGAGCTGTCTGGGGCTCCCTGAAGAGTCCTGGCTCCTACAGGGCTGAGCACCTGTCCTTACCTCGGTGGAGACTAGGAGTGAAGTAGAAGGCCATGTTTTCTCTTGTTTCTAGGTTCAGGTACTCCTGCATTTGTCCCCTGTATCAAAGTGATTTGGCTTGTTTGTTTGTAAAGCTGCAGTGCCAGCAGTGCAAGGAGAAGCTTCTTGAACTTCAGAAGAGTTCTTGCCCATTAGAGTTAAATTCTACATGAAGCTAAAGGGCTGAAACACTAGGAATTTGAGCACTATTACAGCTCATCTGTGTGCTAATGATACTGTTTTCAGGAGAGTTTTAAATCTAAAACTCTTTTGGGAGGAATATTTTGCCCGCAGGTAATTTGAGGGCAACATCTGACTAATATTATTCTTGTGTGAGCAACTGTGGGGATTCAGGAGTCGCATAGAAAGCTACAAAGTTAATTTACCTTTAAATTACTTGGCACTAACTCATTTTATCATGTCATGTATGAGTGAGCCCTTCAGTATGTAACAGCTGCTGATACTGGAAGTTTAGAGGGATAAAAAGGGATGTAATCCACAGCAAATTTGTTGGGTGTTGTTGCCCCCTCTTGTGATTACTAGGGTACGTTGAAAGGTCAATGGGGATGCTGCAGTCTTGACTTACAAAGATGTTTCTGTTTGTCAAGCAGTAGAGAGTTGTAGGTGTAGATCTGACTTCCAAGCTTCCATTGCTGATACAGCCAGACACAGTCCACTGTGGTGAAAAAGAAAAAGGAAAAGGGAAAAAGGAAAAAGAAAGAATCAGCCTTATTCTGACCAGTTCTGAATGATGAAAATATGTTGGCATGGCAGTTTACAAAGATTACAGTGTAAAAATGAAAATTATTGTAATCTTATTTACTATTGTAAATCAAGAGAAAGTATGAACTTTCAGTGCCTTAGGTCCTTACTGGACAGGCAGTATTGCAGTGCCTGAACCATCTCCTGCAGTCGTTTCTGTGCTGCTTTTATCCCAAGACCCCCTAAGATAAAGGCCAACTCTCCTGCCAGTGGGGTGCGGGCTCCAGACTGCTTTCCTTGCGCAGGAGTGCCTGAAACACCGGCCAACAGGCAGATTGCTCCAAGTTCTTTCTCCCATTACCTAGTGACTTACACATCCTTCTGCAGAGACATCTGCCTTCAATGCAGTTTGAGGAGCAGGTCTTCCTCCTAGTCCCAGTCTTCTGTAGACAGTACACCTCCAGGGAACCAGGACCTGCTTGGTCCATCTCAGGCTTGGCAGGTCAGTGAACCAAAATTTTCCTCTTCTGGGTTTATCCTTTATCCTAACCAGCAGGCCCCTTCCGATACATCATAAAGGGGAACTGTACTCGCCCATTATCTTCATGAAAGAAAAGTTGCGGCTATCCTCTCTCAGGAGGGGGTACTGGGTCTGTAGCCAGAGGAGGCATCAGTTTGCAACATGGACTCAAACACTTGTGCTTTGGAAAGGATTATTTGTTTAAACACATATCTGTGCCTACTGCTTATTAATGGCCAGTTCAAACTATCCCCATTCCAAGTCTGGCAGTGACTCCCCAAGTAACTTTACCAGTACTGCCCAAAGGACCTGAGAAGCAATTTAAAGCATCTGGATTCCACTCAGGGAAACTGGCTTCTTGAAATTTAAGGGCTGTGCTGTGTTAAGTTGCAGGTGTCAACGCTTTTTGCTGAAAGATGGAGTGCAAACAAAATCAACATTCAGTTCCTGAACTAATGAATGAACAGAAAGACAGAAAGGAGTCAAATGCTTCTGAATTTAATTTCCTTTTGGTAATTCAATCCAGCCAGTCTTCACTTGAAAAATTCAGCATCCTTGGTCTCCTTTACGATACGCTTAAGAGTAGGGATCCATCAGAGATAATGCACTCTGTCTCCAGACAGGTTACCAGATGTCACTGTGGCTGATTCTTCATTAAGGGAACTAATTGCCCCGTGTGGCTGCAACCTGCTGCAGTTAGGCAACAGTAGGTTAAAATTGGGGCTCAAAGGAAATAACATTTAAGTACATCAAAATGCAGCAAGAAGCCAACATTACCATGTTTCCCCAAAGTGAGAAGTCAGTCTGCCTTTGCATAAATGTAAGATTTATATGTGATATCAGGGTTGCAAAGCTAAAAATTGGTACAGTGTTGCCTAAGGTATCTAAATACAACATATGGTAAATAGGGCTGTACGCATACAAGCCCATTTAAAATCCTCTTCGGCAGCAAGACTCAATTGTCATGTTTTGTTAGGTCTGTTTCATGAAGCAAAGGCAGAGCTTAAGCGCACATGCAGTGCAACAAAGGATTTCCTACTGTGCCCCAGGAAAACTGACAAACCAAACTATTCTCTAATTGAGTTGTGTTCCACTGTACTGAAAAATGTGATCTTTTTGACAAACAGCTTAAAAGCTAATTAGAGCATCTTAGGCTATCATAGCTTGTTTTTAAGAGTAGTGTTATACAACCCTGTTTGCGGTTTTAGCTGGGTGCTACAAAGTCTCTCCATTGCAATAGCAAATCATGACATAAACTTTTTAAGTGGTCTAGATATTTTGATGAGAAAGCCATACCATAAGGCTGGCAAGACAGCCAGTAGATCTCAATTCAAACTCTGCATCATCATTACTGGAAGACAGAAGCAGTTCTAAAATACTTGTTTTACAGAAGAACTTACAGAGCTATTATAAGGCAATTTACATCCAAAATGCATTTTGGGAAAAAAGGAAGAAGCAAAGCTTGGTGTTTTGTTGTATTGTAATCAAAGTTTGGAACATAAATAATTGGGTTTCCCTCATAAATTATTTGCTGCTTAAGCAATATAAAACCATACTGTTCCACAAAACAAGGCAGTGAACTAGAGAGAAAGCAGAAGTGAAAACCGAAGAGTGATTTTTTCTCTTTTTCAAGCCTAAGAAATATGAATGGTAAATTAATAGCTTGGAGATTGAGGGCATTGCAGGGATTAGTAATTCTGGTGATCAAAAAAGTCTTTCTAGAACAAAATTTGATAATGGTTTGGATGGCTTTTGCAAATAGAAATACTGTTCCAATGAACCTAACACTCGTACAAGTAGGGAAGCGGGTTACAAAGTGCTTCCAAGTAAAGGGGCAATTTCTCTACAAGTATTTCTAAAAAGACTGGTTTTGACTGGAACTGTCCCCCAAGACAACAGCCAAATTCCCAGCTAACATCATGAACAGCAAGTAATGTTTAGTGCATTTAAAGGTATCCAGTATTGGACTCTATGGATGCTCATGGTTAGATCACACAAGCAGGGTGGCTGGCATATGCAACAGTTCTTTCATTTATTATTCCTTTACCATCTATCCCTTAAATCAAACTTCTAGACTGCTTAACAAATATAATCACTTTCCATACTGCTGATAAATGTATAGAATTTTCAAAATATAATGATGGGTACTACTTTCCACTGGCACTGTATGTAATGAACACCTCTTTCTCTAAACTAGTAAAAATGTATTTACATAGACAACAGTCAGCAATTTTCTATATTTCTTAAGCCTTGTAAACAAAGATGGAATGAAGCTATGTATTTTTGTGCCACAGGAACTGGAGGTAGCTGAGTTCACTGTCCTCTGTATTGAGCAATGCTTCTGCTAAATCCAGTATTTTAGAGTTGTTCCAGAAGTCAGTGTAGAAACAAAGAATTTGAAACTTGAGCAGTTCATATTTACCTTTTCTCCCAGTAATTGGTCTGCAGGGTATTCCTGAAGCAAGAAACTACATGAGACAAATAGGAGGAAAGCAATTTTTGAGATACCAAGGATAAAAGGAAAATTTTCCAGAGTGTATGCATAGACCGATAAAAATGCTGCTCTGTTTCCCCGTGTGAAGGAAAAATCAGCAACATTTGAAAACAAGAGAAACAAGAACAAGAAAGCCAAAGTGATGATGCAGCATCACTCACTAAAAGGTCAACTATAAGCAAGAGTTGTGTATTGTTACCTGTGAGAAAGATTTCAGCCAGGAACTACTTGCAGACTGTTAGTTGGCTGAACTTGCCAAACGTCACAGCAAAATACCTGGAAACCTGACCTGAATGATCTTGTTACAAGCAGTCCTCCTTGAGCGCTTTCAGGGGATGGACAAGATACCGTAAGACTTGAAAAAGACAAACACAGTATCTAACGGCAGTTCTCAGAAGGTAAGTGGTTGCCCTAAGGAAAATATTCTCAATGTCACTGGCGGACAAAGCCTTAGGAAATGGCCAGTAGAATAAAGCTATGCATTGCCTGGTGGGGAATGAAGCCTTCCTCACCAGGTACTTTCAAGAAGAGGTTGGGTAAAAGGTAAAACTCCTGGTTGGAGTGTCACAGGAGTAACTGGTTGTATTTTAAGCAGGTGCACAGACTAGATTATTTCCTGAGGTCCTTTCCAGTTCTGTTGTTCTACCATTTTCATGCTTCATAGAATTAAACAAGTACGGAAGTCGCTGTGGTTTTGAAATCTTATTTTGTTACTCTTATGAAATGATCCTTACTAAAGCTGTTGCCGCAGATGCAGCAACTGACCAGCCTACGTTCACCCTGTAGAGATGTCTACCCAGTGCATGTAAAATTTATCTGGACGATAAAAGATTAACACTGCTTTGGAGTTACTTTATGGCTTCCGACACACACATCAATACCCTTTGAAAACTTTGGAGAGAGTCCGCAAAGAGGCAATTCCATTATTTACACCACTGAATTTAAAAACCTTAAGATGACACCGTCTGTTTTGGATTTTACTTGTTTTACTTAACGGGCCTCTCCACATAAAAGCATTTTTGGCAAGCACACTAATAGTCATTCAAGTAAAGGACTGATTTAAAACAGCTGATTTTCTTTTCACCACCACCTGCTGCAACAGTGCAACACGATACTGACAAAAAAGCGCACAGTTTGCAGTGCACGGGGTGAAGTACCCACTACTTAAATTTTTATTATCCTACTTTTCTAGTTGGTGTCAAAGGTTTTCCAGAGCCACTCAATAAATGAATTCACTGGATTTTCTGGCAAATAACGCTATCTATGAGATACAAGGGAAAGCATAGGAAAAGGGAGAAAAGATTTATTGTGAATTGTTGAACAGTAAATACTGGGAACAAGGAGAAGTTGAAAATGAAGTTGTAACAGCTAAGCCATGAACAGGTGTAAGAATAAGCTGCTGGGAATTCTTTTCAGCTGTGGTGGGAGAAGGAGCTGGTTGAAAATTTCAAGAAAAGGCTGTCGGGTTGGCAAGCTGAGCAAGCAAAGCCCGTAGCAGCCAGGTGCGTGCTCGGAGGGTTTGCACGGTGCAGAGGGGCTACACCTGCCTCCCGGTATGGCGATCATTTCCCACGCTGCTCGTCAGCACTCGCCCGTCACCCGCTCCCCACCTGCGTGACCCAACCCGGGGCCGCTCCCCCGGCTCCTGCCGGGCTCCCCGCGTACGCTCCGGCCCCGCTTCGCCCCAGGGAACAGAGAAGCCGCGTTCCAGCTCAGGCAGCCCCGGTGCGGGCGCGGTGCCCGGCCACCCGGCGGCTGCGGGCAGGGCTGGGGCGGCGCACAGGTGCGCCCCCTCCCTCCGCCGCCCCCGCCGCGGGGGCGGACCCGCGCCCAGCCCAGCGCGGGGGCCGGGTCGCCGCCGCCCCCTGGCGGAGCCTCCCGCCGTGCCGTGCCGAGCCGCGCGGTGCCGTGCCGTGCCGAGCCGCGCCGGGCGCCGCCGAGGCTGGAACTGGTACCGGTGTCGGTCCCGCTGCCGCGGCCGCGCCCGCCGCTGCTGGGGGAGGCGGTGTCCGCGCCGCGCCCCCGCGCCCCGCCCGCCCCCGGCAGCAGCAGCGGCGGCGGCAGCGGCAGCCTCAGCACCTCCAGCTCCGCCAGCAGCTCCAGCGGCAGCACCATGGACCTCTCCTTCATGGCCGCGCAGGTGGGGCGCGGCGGCGGGGCGGGGGGTGCCGCGGGGCGCGCAGCCCCTCAGCGCGTTCTCCGCTCGGTGTCTCCCCCTCCGCTCCCAAGTTGCGGGGGCAAACCCGGGGGGCGCGGCGGCCTGGGGAGGGGGCGGGGAGAAGAAAGGGAAAACTAAGGAGAAAAAGGGGGGAGGACCGGTTAGAATGGGAGGCGCAGCGTGAGAACTTGGCGGGCGCAGCACCTGTTAGCGCCGAGCGGCGGGGCCCCGGCCCGGCCGCTGCCCATCCCGGCCGCTGCCCATCCCGGCCGCTGCCCGCCCGGTGCCCGGCTGCGCGGGCGCGGTCACGCCGCCCCCAGGCCGAGGAGCGGGGAGGCAGCGGCCCTCCTTGCCTTCGCAGGCAGGCGGTGAATAGAAATCGGAAATTTCGGTTCTTTTCCCGCACTCCATAGTGCGTTTTTTTGTACGTGCACCTGTGTAAGTTGTTGTCTTTGCACGCAGAAACTAGCTCAGCGTATACAGAAATACGCTTCTATTTGCATGAACAAATAGTTTAAATTGCAGTGAGGCCCTGGATTTCAGCTCGAGGCGCAGTCGTGGGTGTTGTTGTTCAATGTGTTGATGCTTAATACGGTGGAAAGTGTGTAATGGCTGTAAGCCACCCAAAGCCAAAACCCGTCCTGGTGGATCCAGGTGAATTCAGTTATTAATGACAAGTAGTGCTGTGCTTCAGAAAAAGCCATTCTCACTGAGCATCCGTTTCATGTTTTTCCGGGATAATTTCTTCTGTTTGTGCAGATACCTAATTCTATGTACTTAATAGGGTTTTTCAGCAATAGTTTGGATCCCAGTTGGAGCTTTTGCCAGGGAATGCCACCCGCTGTGTAGCGGGGAGCAGGGCCTGGGAGGCCCCTCCGCGATGCTGCTGGCTGCAGCCGGGGTGGCAGGGGGAAACCGAGTGTCATCCTTGCAGAGGTGTTCTGTTCAGTTAATGCTATGGCTCTTCTGTCTTGTTCCCTTCCTAAAGTCTGCTTCTGAGGGGGTGTCAGGCTCTGCCTTTCTGCAAGTAGCCGTCCGAGAATCTCTTCTATTTGGAGGTATTTGTAAGAAGAATATATTTTTAAGGAAAACCACAAGGGAGAGGAGGAAAGCCTCGTTTCTATCAATCTGAGGTCTTCCTGGGAACTGGAATGTTCAAAGGAAATTTTGTGTGTTTCAAATAATTTTCCTATGGTCCCTCTCAGCGTGATCAGTGAGCTCCCTGTGTCCATCTTTTGTTCCCTAAGCACTGAGTTGGAAGTGGGATGCCCCTGTTGCACAGAAGCAGAGGTGCCGGCTGGCAGCAGGTTTTACCAGTAACCAGTGGTGTGTGCCAAAGCTGGGACTAGTGCTGCCCTTTCTCTTCCTTATTCTTGCTTCCTATATTCCATGTGTCTTCTACCCTAATTCTGTGCATTGGAAGAGTCACAAACCTGGGTGCTTTAGCCCTCTCAGAAAAGTTCCCTGTACAAACATGTCTTATACTTACTGGTGCAACAGTTTACAGTGAATTGTGTGCTTTTCTTCCTGATCCTCTGGGGTTGGTTTATTTGGCACAACAAGTGACAAAGAATAATTTTTTTCGATGTTACTTTGGTGAGTTTGGGGAATCTGCCTTTCCTTGGGTGACATCTTTTTAAGGAAGAAAAGCTTTTATGTTAAAACCCTGCCTCAGGGAAAGCTATCTGTGAAGTGAGGTTCATGCTCACCAACATGGGTATGCACCTCCTGTCCCTGAGGCAAAGAGACAGAAACTTCTGCTGCATTTCCCCTATATCTCTCTGGACGCTAGCGAGCAGCATGGAGGTAGGGACAAGCTGCAAGAAGGCTGGGGTGCAGTTACACACAATCCTCCTTCCTGTGGCCCGATTGCCTTGGGAAGAAAGGGTGCAATACCTTGGAGCTGTTTCTGCTACAAAACCCTTTGGGTGGTGACGGGAAGATGGGAGACAGTCAGGGCTCCTGGGTGGCTCTCCCAGCAGGGGCATGAGGCTCATTGGCTCTGCACAGCACCTCTTTCTCGGAGCATGTGTGAGAGTCTTCTGGGGGACATTTGTGTAATTAACCTTTAATGAACTGTAGGAGAGGATTTCTTGGGCTCCTCTTCAACTAAGGGAAATTAATCCAGTTGTTAGGTTGCTGTGTACAGTAGATGCTATGCTTACCTCTGTTACTCCCCTGTCACATGTCTTTTGTACCTTTCTTTCTGAACTGGGCAACCCTTTCCATTCCTGTCACCACAGTGGCATTTAAGCCCCAGAGCGTCACTCCTCTAATTTAGGTATTGCTTTTCTTCATCTTTCTTTTTCATGCTATATCTTTTTGTCATCTTTTTTTTCTTTTTTTTTTTTTTTAATCATCTCTGGTGATGTGGTCTGTTGAGATGACCTTCAGTAAGGGGTATGTGTAAACAGAAGATAATTATTGACCAGGGCTTTTGGCTCATAACTGCTTTTAAAGATGCTCTGCTATCACTGTCATTAACATCCTTGTGACCTGCTGTGGGGATTGAATTTTACTTGATGAATACCAGGTACATTAATACTTTATATGACGATAGGTAATGCCTTAACTGAAATGCTTAATGATGGTAAAAAAAAAAAGAAAAAAAAGTTAATTTAGTTTCTATAGAATACTGTAGACTCTTTATATTTCTATAAGTTGCTTTTGTGTATTATTCTTATCACACCTTTGCACCACTAGTGGACTCAGGTTGGCTCTGCTAGATGTCTTGTGAGACACCATACATGGTCTGTACCTTAGAGCCCCTCTGATGTATGCACAGGGAACAGGGACGGAAGGTGTGTGTAGGTTAGGTTACCACTTCCAGCCTCAGTGATACTGTAGTGTGTTATGGAGGCTTAAAATCAGGCCTCTTCTAAAGTGCACAGGGTGAAAGTGTAACGCCGTAGTTAAGTGTCTTACGTAAAGATTTGGCACATTTGCTAAAACATTCAGTGGGTGAGAGTTTGCACAGCTGGATAATTGTATTGGAATGCTCACCTCTTCAGATACCTGAAACAAGGAACTCTGCTTTATGGAAGCATTGGGTACACAAAGCTATACAAATACAGTACAGCTTTCATAATCAGTAGCTCCTCTCCTTCTTACGATGTCAGTGAGATGGTTTATGCCTTCGAGGCCCTGAAACTGTTACATGTGCTATCAGAAAGATAAGTGAAAAGCCCCCCCAAATCATAAATTTGATGCTGTAGAAAGGATAACATTTTGCTGATTAAAAAATTGTTGTGGAACAGGAGATTGTCAGGTAGTAATGCTAACAGGTTTGTGCAGTGTAGATACAGCATGAAGGTTTGGATGCCCAGCTTAAGCAACCACATCTGAACGTCTCAGCTGTACTACAATTATTAGCAATGTTATGAAGAACAGCTTTCAACTGTAACAATGACATCTGTTGTTAAAAAAAACCCACCCTTTTTGCATCTGTGTGTTTATTGGTAGTTGGTTGTGCAGGCTTGGGTGTTGTCTGTTCTGTGGGTGCTCTAATTGATTCCGGTTAAGGTAATTTGTGCTCGCACCTAGTCAAAGCCTATTAGCTAATACTTTTTTTTTTTTTTCATTTTAAATCTGTATTTTAATTAAAGCAGTCCTGAATGCCTCAAGATGCTATGCCAAAGATGTTCAGCCGCTGCTGAGCTGTATGACTGGCTCATTTCTGTGTGTTGCTCAGTGATTTCAGAGTGCTCTTGTAGTCTAGGTAACCTCAGAAATAGCCTCCTCTTATAGGTAGAGACTTTTGCTTCCAGCATAAAAGACTGGGTTTGGGGGGTGCTGAGCGCTGGGTCCAGACTAAGAGCACTTGGTGCTTTTCAGCAGGGGTTAGGGGGTTGCTGTCAGGCATCCAGCAGTGAGCTGCCCCGCTTCTGACACACTGCAATTCATATCCATTTAACAACTGGCTAAATAAAGCATTTCTGGTGGAAAAAATGGTAACAATGAAAATTGCATCTGGGTTAATGGGAGCAGGGTTGAAATGTTTATTCAACTGGAAAGAATAGAGGCACATAGTGGGAAAAACTGGGAAGCTAGAGAAGGGAAAAACTTCATGTTCTTCAGTATGATACAAATCTATATGAGCTGAACAGCACCTGCCATCATAATGTCAGTGATGTATTTTTCAAGATTTGTGTTTGCAATATAACTTTTCCTTAAGTGATTGCTGTAACTTTTGTTTCATATTGAAAACGAGGAATGGATCTCTTCAATTTGCAATATTTTTATGGTTAGATATATTATCTTACAGTAAAAATATAATTTTAATTGTCAAATAAATGATCTTTTCTTCCTTTAGATATAGAACAGGGGAAAGCTCGTAAGAGCCATTTCTGTGGATTTTTTTGTCTTAGTCATATATAGTTTGCATATGAATAATCTGTTGATTCTACATGTTCAAAAGCTCTTTGTAAACAACTCCTGAGGATTTGAAGTACAGTAAGTTGAAATCCTTGTGTTTAGTTTCAATGAGTAAAAGTTGTGGGTTTGTAATCTTTAATTTTTATTGTAGTGTTGAGGATTTTTTCTTTTTGGTAAAGCTAGGTAAACAAATGAACAAGTTCGCCACAGAAAGCAAAACCATTTCAATGACAAAGATAATTGAAATTTCATTGGGGTTTGTGTTCTGTATTACTATTCTAGGATTTCAGGCCTGGTCAGTGATCGTTCAAGTCACACTAAACCTTTCATTGCATTGGCAGTAGTTCAGGTAATTTTCCCCAAAACAGGAGTGGTCCTTGGTGTACCTTGAAAGAACCCTATAGCTACCTATAACCATGTCAGAATAACAAGTCCAAGACTCCCATGCCTCCACATGAAACATATATTATTAAGACCTATGTAATTTCTGGAAAGCAGTGGAATACACAGAGTAAACAGAGTTCATTTAGGACATGTTTGACTTAATACTCATATTACCCAGAAGACGCGGACTGCCCATGTCTGTGCTACGAGGCTGGTGTGTGCATGGAGGCTGTTGCTTGGCATTTTTTGACAAGCAGCCACCAGAACAGATCTGCTGCGTTTTCAGAAATCCCAAACACAGGTGCAGTGTCATCTAATTCTTTTCTAATGTGATTTCTGGATGCTAGAGGATGCACAATTAGGATCCGCTGTACTCTGTTGTATCAGCACAGAGCAACCAGAGTTCAGGATAATTCTGCATCTGTTTTCTCACTTTTTCTTTGTGTATTCTCCATCTCAGAGTTCAAGAGGGATTCAAAGCCCTTATTAGCTGTGTTCTCTTAGTACAGCAAAGTTTTGTCAGTAAACTGAAGGTACTAAAAGCAAGAAGGTGTAGGTTTGTGGTTTTGGTAGGTTATTCCTGCCAGCTCAAAACAGAATCCAGGCTACTTGCTCAACATGAGCTTGCATGTGTGCCTGCACACACTACATGTGTGCCAAGAAAGCTGAATTCATTGCCTGCCTCTAGAGAGGGACAGGGTCGTGTTTATACTCTGAGAATCTATGCGTGACAGTGCTGGATAGGGTGGTCGTTTGGAAGCTTTGACATTGCTGGTGTAAGCTTAGGAATGATTTATTCTACTTTTTTTCCTTAAAAAGCATGATTGCCAAAAAATAAGCTCCAAGCCAAACCACATGGAGAATCGGGATTTAAAGATGCATGAACCTCTCTTTGTCAAAAGCAGCCTTGATTGTAATCTAAGAAAAAAACATCTCCAGTGGAGACAGGCTGAGAGAGTTGGGGCTGTTCAGCCTGGAGAAGAGAAGGCTGCAGGGAGGCCTTACAGCGGCCTTCCAGTACCTAAAGGGGGCCTACAAGAAAGCTGGGGAGGGACTTTTTTACAAAGGCATGTAGCAGTAGGACGTGGGGGAATGGTTTTAAACCAAAAATGGGTAGACCTGATATTAGGAAGAAATCTTTTACTGTGAGGGTGGCAAGACACTGGAACAGGTTTCCCAGAGAAGCTGTGGGTGCCCCATCCCTGGCAGTGTTCAAGGCCAGGCTGGATGGGGCTTTGAGCAACCTGGTCTAGTAGAAGGTGTCGCTGCCCATGGCAGGGGGTTGGAACTAGATGATCTTTAAAGACCCTTCCACCCCAAACCATTCTGTGATTCTGTTTCTCTTTGATCCATAGCATGAAACATTAATAATGTTAGTTAGAAGGATGTAGGCATTCTCTTACATGACCAGTTCAGTGCTCACTTATGTACAGCATAATAGGGCGCTGACCATTACTCTACCAGCTCTGCTTTCTTTCAAAGGTTAAAGTAATTTTTTCTGGCATCCTTCATTCCTTCTGAATGTCTTTACGTATAATAAATAGAATCAAAGCATCGGGAAGCTCAAAGAGCAAAGCTGAAGCTTAGAGTCCTTATGCCTTGTTGTGGTATGGCACAGCCACAGGGACTAGCTGCATAATCCAGATGTTGCAGAAATTCTGTGTGCATAAATCAGTGGTGTCATCATCCAGAATGTTGCCAGAACTTTCTGGAGAATTTTCTGCTAGCTGCCTGGCACAACTGAATTAGATTAGGGGAACATGAGGAATCCCTGTGCTTTTCTTGTCACTGCAGTAACACTGCAGACTGCATTTCCAAGTCTTGTATAGTAGAAATTTCTGTTCCAGTGAAGCTTTTGACAATTCTGCAGAGATTTGAGCATACTGGCTTTGTAAAGTGTTGATACTGCACTTTGGAGGAGGCTATTGTCCCAGGATTGTGCTTGTAATTGCTGTCAAAGATGCTAAGAGCAGTGATTCCCATCCAGCAAAACACTTAAGCACTGACTGTACTTGGAGCACATGTATATGGTTCCAGTAACATCAGCAGGACTTTCCACTGCTTAAAATGAAATATCTCAAAGCCTGGCACAGATGGGATAAGAACGTTCTGCAATTCATAGGAAAAAGTCCTAGAAGAGCAAGAGGAGACTGTATTATTAATCCAGGAAAGGCTGAAACTATATGTTTTGGAGTGACTGTATTTCCTATCAATTAATAGCATGAACAATTTCTCATAGGAGCTGCTGAATGTTACAGGAAGACGACGTGGTAGGAGAGGAGTCGTAGGGAAGGATGTAGTTTGTGATGCATGTGTGTGTGTATGCAGTCTAGTTATGTACACCCTTGCACAGGGAGAGTTAGAGGTACTGGAAATAATTTTTTTGTGTTTCTTCTGCCAATGAACTAAGAGTAATTCTGTGAAGTGCTAGTTGGATTTTTGGTCTGTTTTGTTGTGGGGTTTTTAATTACATGATTTTCAGCAGATACAGGCTAAAGAGTTCACAAAGGGAGCAGATAGCACATATTTCTGTCTGCTGAACGTGGAAAGGAGGTTTGTAAAATGACTGCAGACAGACACATTCACATGCTTTACAAAGAGCCTTTCACAACACAGTTAATAGCAGCAACAGTTGGGGTCCTACTGTACACAGAAAATGACTACAGATGGCAGGTAATAGGAACAAAGACTGAAGCAGCTCTACATTTACGACAAACATCTTGCTGGTATTGAGTAGTAAGAGCATAACACTGTTGTATACTGAGCAGTAATGCTCTTGGCAGAGTTGATGAGAACTGAGTTTCTGGGTAGCAACTGGGTAGCCCAATGGTACTGGGTCCTCAGAATCCATAGGCTAGAAAATCTAGACTGGTTATAGATTATTATTTTTATTTAAAGCTTGTTTTTGGCTAATCTAGGCTGAATTTCTTAATTCATTGATCAGCTGCAAACATGGGGGTGGAGGTTCTGTTTTAAGTTTTGTTGGAAATGGGATGGATGCAGGCCATTAGGAAACTAGTTTCACCACCTTCCTCATCTTATTTCCGTACTGGGCAAAAGCCAAAATACTCCAAATGATTCAAAGGCTTGCACAGGATTTAGTAAAGCAGCGTGATGTTTTGGTGACCATTGATACACCATCAAATTAAATAACTTTTAATGTTTTCTTTGATCAGAGCATTCAAATGGAAAGCAGAAGATTAGTACAGCAACTCTAGTAAATTCAGCAGTGACCAGCTCTGTTAGCTTGCCATGTCTCTCTGCTGGAGCTTAACTTCCCTTGAAGGTATTCTCTGTCATGAACTGCAGTGTCTGCCTAAGCCATCGAGGTCTGTTGCAGTCCTCTGTTGTTTTGGCAGGCTTCTTGGTTTGATGAGTGTAGAATCCTAAATGAGATTAGTGATAACCTCTTCCACTGTTTGCAGGAGTGATGATTTTTAAAGCTGTCTTTTGAAATAGTGATGGCTCTCCATTGTTCTTTTAAGTGCTTTTTTTTCAGATACATGCTCAAGTGTGAAAGGAAAGTCCTTGAAAATTGGCTGTAAACTGATTGTAGTCATGTCACCCATCAGTGGCTTGATCTGCTTCTCATGCCAGTGGATATGTCAGGAGTTGCTCAGTTTCCATGGGGTAGCAGCAGGATAAATGCAGTGAAAGCCTTTGGCAGACAAGATCATGACCTTGCATATGCGAGTTGTTAGCACTTCGGAACAAAGAGGGTCAGAATGAAGTGTGTGAACTCCTTGTCACCTATTTTGAAGGTGCTGAGTGGCCAGGGTGTGCTCTTCTGTTCCCTCTGGTGCTGCAGTGAACAATCGCTGACCTTACACTGGGCACTGAACAGGAGAGAAACCTATGGCCAGCTGTGACACCAAGACCAGGAGCACTGAACACTTACTGAATGTACGCTCTGCAGCTTTGGAAGCGTTACAGGGAGCAGAGGCAACACTGGGTGGAAGATCTCTTCCTGTAAATATGACCATGCAGCGGGTACCCGGCCACCAGAACTTCTGCTGTTAGTAGTCACCAACCACCCTTTCCCTCGCTGGCTCGCACACCCACACAGTGCTTTCAGGTCTGTCTCGGAGCACTGGCTGTTTGAAATGACACGTACTCGTAGGCTCAATCTTCAATCTTTTTATTCTGAAAGCTGAATTCCATACTCCTTGTAGGTGCCAGAACTAAAACCTGCCAAACAGTAGCTAATTAAAAAACATTAATGTCACAGTTGCTTCAGAAAAGCTCAGTGACTCTTTGCAGCAGGCTATTGGATACAGGGCCAATTCCTTTTGTTTTGCAAAGAGATTATCACCAGTTTGGAAATGTTTTTCAAAAATTTTTTAAAAAGCAGCTTTTAACCTCAGCTGGTTCTGTCTGTTGCAATTTTGCTTTTAAGCCTTTTAAATGTTGGGAAAGGGGGAACAGTCTAGGTAGGGATGAGCTGTGCATGGCTAAAGCAAAACCAAACTTCCATCAGCTTCCACTGTGGCTTTTTTATCCTTCCAAAACAACTGGATGAGCATTTGCAAGATGTGGGAAGATGTGCTGGGCTCTGTGGCCGATAAAAACTACCAGCCCCACAAGGCTGCTGCATGGAAGGAGAAAGGACAGCCATGTCTCTTCAACACCTGTGTAGATGTGTTGAGGTGTATATTCAAGGAGAAAAGTAATGGTCAAACTGATAAGGAAGCAAAAGGATTAAAAAATAAAGTTTCAAATTATTTCTGAAAGTTCAGCTGAACCCAAGGACTTGGAGCAGCTGATCATACTTAAATTCTCTCATCATCCAATTAAGTGTATCCTTAAAGTATGTGAGTAATCCTCTGAACTACACCTCTGTTTAAATGAAGTATATAATTAAGTGCCTTGATAATCTGCAATAAGTGGCAAAGCATTTTGAGGTATTGTAACAGCTTTCTTAAAAGTGAGCTCCACACTCCTGTTGTCTTTCTGCCTTACCCTTCTCAATGCACCACGTAAGTTTTTATGGACCTTTCTCAGGGCTTTTCTCCCAACTTTTCCCTTGTATGCTGCCTTTTTGGGTATCTTCTTTCTATGTCTCTCAAACCCTCCATCCTTACCTTCTGTAGATTGATTCAGATGCTATAATTTCACCAGCTCAAGTCCAAATCCTACAGATACTTAAGCTTAGACCTCAAAGATGGGGACCAAAGAGTGAACGTTTCTTCTGTTCAGGGACAGGAGATGCATGTGGGACGGAGCAGCAAACTAAAACGCTACAGTCACTGAAAGCGTAAGCAACACAGCAGAAACTTTTTCAGTTGCCTTACTAAGGACAGAAGCATGTTAGTATGTCTGCATAGTCTTTGCTGGGCTGCAGGTTAGTAAAAACTGAGTGGTGCTGTATGTAGAATCTAAATCCCCAGGAATGGAAATGTCACTCCTCTCTGCTTCATGTTTTGGTTGCTCCAGCGGGAGCAGAGCAGTTTGCAACCTCAGTCTGAAAAGTTCTGAAATCTCTTCTCAAGATGCTGAGCCCAAAGTCACATAGGAGAAAAATATTGAAAATGCGTTCACAAACACTCCCCTCTGGCTGTCCTATGGTATCTTTCCCCCCACAGATCTGGAGGAAAACTTAATCGAATATGTGTTTATTAATGTTAAGACATGGCAAATGGTGGTTGTTCTGTAATAGGATCCAGGTTGTGAATTGGTTCGTTTCTATGTTGGTCTCTGAGCTATGACTGAGCACATGGTGAAACTGCAGGTGGGCAAGGCGGTAAAGTCCTGCACTGGTTTGTTGTCAGGTGACAGATGTTTTGTTCTCCTGGTGTGTGTTTTTGGCATTTCTCACAGACATGAAACAGAAGCAGAAGAAATTGAATTGCTGTGCTCTCTCCCCCTTGTTCTCCAAGGTACTTTCACAACTCATTTCTCCTGTAATCTTATGAAGTGTGAGAAGATGTATGCACCTCCTGGCTTCTCCTCCAACTGCACTTTATACTTTCACGGGTAACCTTCTTTACCCAGCCAGCTGTGATTTTCAGCATTCATGGTGCATCTCTTGCTTATCACTGTAATGTACTTAATACCCGTAACAGTACTTTAAGGATGAGCATTTGGATGTCTAAATAAACAATCCTGCCTCTAAAACATTTGTCTCCTGACCTCTAGTCTGCACATTACATAGCTGGCAGAAGACGAGGGTGTGGAGAAGGTAGAAGACAACACACTGATGTAACTGGCCGTCTAGGCTGCCATGATAGCAACCCCTTGCTGTTCCTGACAGCCTTCAGGTGCCAGCATATGCCAGCAGGGAATACTGAGGAAGTGAAGGGAAAGGGGAGACAGCTAGCAAAGGTAGTTTTGGCCAGGCTCTGATGTCTTCTTTGATGGTGTAGCATGGTATGATTTGAATTGATGTAGAGAATGCTCCCAGGGGCCAGCTCATTATTTCTAGAACTCTTGGCTTTGGAAATGGCAAAGCCAACAGTTACTAAAAATTTTAAATTGAGTTCTAGGGGAGAATAAGTGGTATTAGGAGGGTCTCTTCTGATTGTCTTGCTACCTGATCTTTGCCATTAGAAAAATAGTCACATAGTTTTACACTACAAGTTTCGTCTTGCCTAAGCAAGAGTATAATTTCACTGTTTCAAACAGATTCAGTAATTTTTTTAGTGTTAGCTTTTTTTAATAATAAAAAAAATATATTCCAGACCTTGTATAGCACATAGACTATAAGGGTAATTCAGCTGGACTCCACCACATCCATGGTATCTTTTTTTTTTACAGAAATATGTAACGTTTAGGGTATGGGTGCATCTGTGTGCTTATTCTAGAGATCTCTGGAACCTTACAATACAAGCAGTGGTCAGGCATATACTGTCCATTTGGGTGTGATGACTGAGACCTTGCACACAAACGCTGTGATCACCAGTGGTGCCTGCACTCTGTCCTGCAGGACTGTGGCATGAGCAAGGGAAGAGGGACTGTAACTGCCAGCTGCTGTGTGTGCAGGCTGGGCCAGCACAGGCATGCGAGCTTGGCGTGGCTGCCAAAGGCAACATAGCTGTGTCTGTTGCATATGGGTGGCTCCGGGCTCCTGTGGTATTTCAGGGTTGTTGTCCAATTCCTACATCCAGCAGTGACTTAACACTAACTCAGTTCAACTTGTGATGTGATCTTCATTCTCAGAAACTTCAAAACCTCTTACAAAGAGTGTGAAGTTTCACCTGCAAATAAAGGATACAAAGAGGGAGGCAGGACTTCCCCGTGATGCCGCAGAGGAGATAAGGGTTTTAGTGGGAACTGATTCCCAATTTGATGCTTCCTCGGTGAGGAAACTTAAACCAGCCGTGAGCTGCAGAGGCAAAGTAGCAAATCCTTCTTATGCCACATGCACACAGTCAGATGGCCCAGCAGGTGATGCTCAGAGCATCCCTCAAGTTCTTCTGGATATTTATGAAGTTACAGCTTTAAGCTTACAGCCTTGCCTTTTGGTACTAAGTTCATGATTCTCAAGCTCTGACATTTTTACTATTTAAACTATGGTGTCATTTCCTTCAACATAAATCTAGCAGCTGATCTTCCTGAAGTTCAGAGAACCAGGACTGTCAGACTGTGAACCATTTCAGTAAACCTTGGCCATCTGGCAGAATGGGGTGTGCTCTTCCCCCAAAGTAAACAGTGTCTCTCCAAGTGCTGATTTTGACAGAAACCCCAGCATCGGTTTAAGAGTAACACAGCTCATGTGTAACTCTGCCTGAGGATTGTACTATGATCCTGTCAGTCCTAGTAGCCATCCCATTCACTGCCTGTCTCGCAGGAGGAGCTGAGCGGTGACAACGGAGGAGATGCTGCAGCTGTCACACCTATTTACAGCTTCTCAGTCACTGATGTGAGAATAAACAAACATGGTATTTGTGCAGTTGCATGGTTAGCAATTTAAAATTAAAATCAGTCACTTGAAAAACATCAAGGCACAAATAAAATAGCTCTGTCAGCACTTTGTGTGGTTTGCAACCTACTGCTTGACCTGAGGGCTTCCCTCCATTTCTTTTAATTTAATAGAACAGTTAAGGTAAAGGCCACATTCTTACCTGGTGAAAGCACAAGTTTCTCCTCTGAGTGAAGTTGTACCAAGATGGGATGTGACTCTCCAAACACAGAAACATACTGATTTTTGCCTGCTGCTGCCATTTTATTCCCTGATTTTACTACCTGCTCTGCAGCAATGAATAATTATCTTGCATGTAAGCAAGTGATATTTACTGTAAAAAAGGCTGAGTTAATTCATAGTTGAGTGAATGTTTGAAGAAATAACAGTCAGAGATTGCTTTCCTGTTTTGTTTGAAAACACTGAGGGGGGGGGGCGGGAATTGAAAATATGAACGTTTTCTCTTTGATAGACAAAAAACAAATGTTCAAGCTGATATCTTCCAGCATTGCATCCCCAGAAATGTGGACATGGAAGTGGTCGTATTTAGTCACTAAATCTTTATTAAAGTCAAACGATGGCTGACAATAGACTATTTCTAAGCAAAGCAGTAAGGTAGAAAAGCTGACAGGATTAAAATCTGTGGTCTGTTTTTGGGGGCTGAAGTGGGACAATCTGAGATAAACAGAAGGAGAGTGAGCCCCTAATAACCCATGCAGACACAGTATTTGGGGACATAAATGTTGCACACTGGTTTTCCTTCTGTCTCTGCTTTCCTTCTCCTCCGAGCTACGGAGGGGACCACACAGAAAAAGCATCTCATGGCAGGAGCTGTATTTTTGGCTTGGAGATGAGAGCAATCATCCCTTGAGCGTAGCAGATTGGTTACACGGTCTGATCATTGGTAATCGGCTCCTAGCAGCTGGCTCTCAGAGATGTACTCCAGTCTGCATGTTTTGACATTTTTTTTTCTCCCACTTACATATTTTCCTCCTGTTTTTCTAAATAATCATAAAGCAGACTTGCTTTTGCGAGTCCAGGGATTGCTGGAACCAGTGCTTCAAGCAGCACAACTCCCATTCATCTGTCAAATGTGCTACCATTTTTGCTGTAGGAGCATTTATTTCATACACAATCTGGGCTACATTTATTTTTGTATGTCCAAATTCAACCGTGGGCTGTGCTTCCCAAACCCAGTGCTGGATTGGTGTTGTGGGAGCCATCAGCAAACCCTTGAATCCTCCAGAACTGGGCTGTATTTTTTACTTTTTTTTTTTTTAATCTGTTCTACAGAAGTCAGTAAGTAGCCTCCAAATCTGTTCTTTGGAAAATGTGACAAATTCTCAAAGAGACAGGTTGATGGGAACAATTGCTGTTAAAAGGCAGGAGGCAAAACAGCAGTAAGGGCATGTGTGCATTCACATCATGTAAACCTGATGCCTACCAGTGGGAGCCCCTGCATACTTTCCTCAGTGCCCCCAAAAGCCCCGCAGCGACAGGATGCCACCTGACTTTGTTGCCACTTAAGGACAGGGTTAGCCCTGGCCATATCGCCAGTGTGCAGGAGCAGACGGCTCCCTGTTTGTGTGTCTCGGGCAGAGCGGTGGCCCCTGAACACTGAGGAGCATGTGGGGAAGGAGGAATGGTTGGAGGGTGGCATTGTTCTTCTGCTCCCCATCTGCCACTGCCTACCAGCACGGCTGCCAGACCAGAAGTGCCTTTATCTGAAGAGCAAAAGGGGAGCCCAGGAGAACGGGTGTTTACAATACATTTGCTCCCAGCTCCACATCATTGTGCATGAGTAGTGAGTGCTCAGTGCTGAGGGCAGCCGTAAAGTATTGGTGGGGATTAAACACATGCCTTGCTTGCGTGACGTATGTATGTCCAAGGGAAAACAATCACGTGTTAAAACTGGCACGTGCTGAAGACATATAGTAGAGCTGAAAAAAATACACACAGAAATCACAAGTAGATGCAAATTCCCCTGCTATTGCTGTCTTCCAGGCAGTGTCGGGGGTGCTTTGTGGATAGCTGCTTCTGCTGTGGAGCAGGCCTTGTGAACGCAGTGCCCGCAAACTGCTCAGCAGTGGCGGAATCTGTAAGTAAAAGGCAAATTAGCCTTGCACAGACCTGTGGAGGGAAAAACACAAGCTGGGGAAATGACAAGTGACTGATGAGCACTCTGCTCTTTGGCTGGATGCAGGGCAAACTGGGAGTGCTATGAAGATTTGGAAACCTTAAATGATTAACCAAGCAAGCTATTGTTTTTTCTTGGTCTCTGGCCTTTCCCTTGTCTGTCTCAATTAGTTTCCTGCTTTCAGATGAGAACCACTTGTATCATAAATAAACCCTTGTGTCAACCATCTCATCCATCATTCTGTATTTCCTTTCAAAATCTAATCTCCCAATTCCGGCTGGCCTACAATGATTTCCTCCATGGTCTGCTTTTTAGATTTCAGGGGTGCCTTTTTCTATATATCCCCTTTCTCACATACAGCAAAGTCATTTTATTGTTTTTTTCCTGGAATACCTTTTGAAAAACACCTTTTTTGAAAGTCACCAAAATAGTGGGCAATGGCTGGACTGCTGGTGCCGGTAACCTTCTACTTGTAGTTCTGGCTTGTTACTATCTTTGCCCTTCTCCCATTCCTTTATTCCTGGGCTTTGTTCAAGACCTTTTTATTTATTTTCATAGTGCTTGTGGGATCCTTATGCTTAATTAGAATGATTAGTCCCTAGAGTTAGAGTAAAAAAATGAAGAAGTGTATCTTCAAATCACAGGTATTGGAATATTCAGCCCACTGAACACCATTTGGAAAGAATTTTTATCTTTTTCTCCACATCTATGAAGAAAACTAGTATTACTATCTTCCCATACGTGCACCCATATATATATGTGACAGTATATATATACTGTCAGCCTGCCAGTGGTCCTCCCAAAACACGCTCCGTAGTCACTGGCTGTTTATCGTCCAGCTACTGCATGTCAGGTTGCTGTACCCTTTTCTCTCAAACAAGGAACTGGGTTGCACAGGAGCCTAATACCATCCTGGGTGCATCTTATTTTGGCCAGCCCTCTTCCATGCCCTTCAAATTAGGGGTAAAGCCAAACAAATAAAGGGCAATCAATGAAAAAATGGAGATGAATTAGTTTAAACAACTAGGTGGGATAACCATAGAACAACTTTGAAAGCTGCTAGTGGTGGTAAATCCTATTAGTCCTTCAGTTTTAATGCTCTCACCTCAGCAGCAATGTGAAGGAGCCCTCAAGTCAGTGAAAGCTGACAGAAGAGTAATTGCTTTGTGGATATCCTTCTTTCTACACAATTTATTTCAGCAAAGTGGTCCAAGTTCACATGCTTCTTCATTCACTTTCAGACTGTCCTCATGAGCACCCATGTCAGCCCTGGGAGTAGGGAAGGGCAGCCTGTTCGCATCTGTTCTCAGCTGTTTGCCAGTATCCCCCTCCTTTTCTGTCAGTGCATCATTTTTTGTAACCAAGATAAAAACAATCTTGTGCTATTGTGTATGCATCTTCTCTCAGATCTGGATTTCAAAAGCATGCATTTAGATCCTGTTTTCATGCACTGCTACATTACAAAGACTCTGCATAGTCCATTTCAAGTTGTTAGTCTTTGTTTAGATTTTTCACGCTGTCGCTGAAATTACATTACGTCTTTATACATGTGCATCAAGGTGGGCTAAAGATCCCACACACACACTTCCAGGCCTTCTCTGATCAAATAATAATCATTTAGAGCTTTTCTGCACCTTTCCCTTAATCTTTTCAATCAAGTCCTCAGAGCAACAAGTTCAAGTTAACCAGTAGGAGTTTGCAGTTGGCTATGTGAAAGCTGAGGTCGTCTGGCATGTTTTCAACAAATTCTTCAGTCCTGAGGATAGGATTTGCATGTCTATGCTGGCTCCATGTCTTTGAAGAGGGTAGAAAAAGCTCATGTGTGGGGATACAAATGAGGGTGCCTCAAAAGAGGTGGTTGTTGCCCTGAACCGAGGTCAGCACCTCCATGCTACATGTCGGATATACTTGGAGTGGTTTGAGTCCAGTTAGCATTGGTCTGGTTTCAATTAATTTCTTTTCACCTTCAGTATCTTATGGCAAAAACAGGCAGATTTAATTCCTCTAAATCATAATACAAAATAGCAGTACATGTTTTATTAAAATTACATTTAGTCTTGCTGGTAGCATCTTTTCCTTCGTAACTTTTTCACTTGACAGAACGAGATAGCCAGCAGATGTAAAGGGTATCACCTTGGAGAAGCTTTCTTTAATGTGCCTTTCATGCTGATTAATTTCTGAGCTGTGAAGACTAGTGCGTCAGTCTTGCACAAATCAGGCATTTACTTTCATACTATGATACAGTGCAGCATCACTAAGGTCATAGAACCCCTGCTTTGATGAGAGAAGTATCCTTTCCTTATCTTACTCAACACTTAGTGTAAAAACGTTTGAACTTTCACGGAGAGATGTTATTAATAGCAACTGAAGCATTTATCTGAGTAACATCATGTCTCTTAAACAACAAAAGATCACAGTAACCTTTTGAGAGAGTACATCAATATCCCTATAATTTCACCAGTGTCAGACTTTTAATGCACAAAATACCTCATTTGCATTTCTGCAAAGGGAAGAAAATCATCTAAATTATAGGCTTTACTGAAGGCCCAAAATGAAAATAATATGGATCAGATGATATTTTAAGGCTGTCAGCTCATACTTGGTTCGTTTTGTTCTGTCTCTAGGTGCCCAGGTACAGTTGGTAGATGCTGATGCTGCATTTTCTTGCTTTTTGTACTGTCATAACAAGAGGTCAACGGGGATCAGCTGGGCACTTTTCAGCCCCAGAATGCCAGGCAGCCTTTGGCCAAAATCACTCATGGTCTCAGTAATTGAGATGGATCAAAGGCAGGAGAATGAGTACTAAATAGAGGAATTGGAGTGGTAAGAGGGGAAATAGAGTGGGATGGAAAAAATCAGGGAAAATAGAAGTGTGATGGGAGCAGAGAAGGAGAGATGAGAGTGAGATGGGTGAAAGGATGCAAGATGAAATGTAACCGAAGTGCAGATAATAGAACCATAGAATATCTCAAGCTGCAAGGGACCTATAAGGATCATCAAGTCCAAGTCCCTGCTCCTTGCAGGGCTACCTAAAGCTAAACCATGTGACAAAAGCATTGTCCAGATGCCCCTTGAACTCTGACAGGCTTGATGCTGTAACCGCTGTCCTGGGGAGCCTGTTCCAGTGGCTGACCACCCTCTCAATGAATAATCTTTTCCTAATGTCCAATCTGAACTTCCCATGATGCAGCTTCATTCCATTTCCTTGTGTCCTATTGCTGGTCACCAGAGATCAGCACCTCCCTCAGCACTGCCCTACTTGAGGAAGTTGTAGACTGTGATGAAGTCACCTCTTGGCCTTCTCCAAGCTGAACAAACCAAGTGACCTCAGCTGCTCCTTGTAATTCTTGCCCTCGAGACCTTTCATGATCTTGGTCTCCCTCCTCTGGACATGCTTTAATAGTTTGTTGTCCTTCTACTGAGACACCCAAAACTGCACACAGCCTTTGCTCTAGTTCCTTGGTTTGTTTTTTTTCAGCACACCCAACTGGAGTAACTTGGGGTATATTAGCTATGTCTGCTGGTCTTCACTGCTTGATCATAAGGCTGTTTGTTCTGGTACAAGTCTTTTAGGGAATGGTGTCTTCTTTTTCGTCTAGATTAACCCTGAGAGAAGACAATGGTCTAAAAAATTGACATGAGGCAATTACTTTTTGTAAGAAGGGCTTTTCCCCTGCTGTAGCCCATACATGGTGTTTTCTAAAGAGAAGAATGAGCACACTCTTGTATTTTAGGTGCTTGATGAAAAGTGTTCAACATCTGCCTTAGACGTGCCAACATCTTAGAAAAAAAATCTACAGGAGTTACTGTTTAGCAGAAGTAGGAGAACAACTTGCTAGATTTTGAGTTCATTCAGTGTTGTGAAGCCACTGGTTCATCAGAATTGGTGAAACAATCTATAGATAGGAATGATTAAAAATCATCAGAATATCACTAGTCCCTTATGGATCATAGCAGCTTTGGAGTTAGAGGTGGGCTGAATGCCAGTAATCCTTCAGAAATCCATCAGAGATCTGGTCTGGTGGTGGGCGCTGAGCAGGTGCAGAAAACCCCGAAGAGCTTACAGTCAAAGCAGACAAGGCGAGAAGGGACTTAACATATGAATCAGAGGGAACGATTAAGGTCCACAAAGAAAATCAGTTCCACTTTTCTTTTTTTTCCTGCTTCGTTGTGCAAATAATCAGATCTGTAACACAGATCTTGTGCCACGAATCCTGACTAGCTCATTTTGCTGCTGTTCTCTGCATGTGAGCAGATTCTGGCTCAAAGCCCATCTCGTTTGGAGCCTTCATAGGCCAAGAACGATTGGCAGCTGGGGCTTGTTTCCAAGTAATAGATAAGGATTTTCTCGATACAAGATGTGCTGTACTTCTTACTGAGAGGTGCCAGTTCATTCTGAAGGCAGACGTAACCCAGTGATATTTCCTCAGTAATGAGTCATGTACTTATGCTTTCTAGAAATCTTTCTCTTTTTTTTTTTTTTATTTTTCTTTATCAGGTCAGTAAGACTTGGATGAATTGTTAGTGTTCCTTTTTATTTTTTTTTTTCTTATGGTACAACTGTAAGGAGCTTGAAACAGAAAAGGATGGGTATTGGCCAGATTTACAGGGAGTGTGAATATCTATGGACAAGGAGTACTGGTGGTATTTTCAAAGCAGAACCTCAGCTTTTCTGCAGCTCCTGAAGAAGTTTTCCCTTTGGGGAAACACAAGTGGTGCCTGCAGAGTGGGATTATAGAGGGAAATGGTTCTCAATGGAAGGAGCGAAGTGGAAGCTTGCTCTTCCGCTACAGCTTGGGCAGGCTGGTGAACAAGTCTTCTGTCTCTGGGGCTGGCATGCAAAAATCCAGCTTGGAGATGGTGGCACTGGTTTTGTCGTATCAGTGCTGGGGGGTAATTTAGTGCCCTTTGGGTAGAAAAATGCTGCTGTGAGCAGAGCTGCAATACACAGATGGGATCCCTACTTGGTATGTGAAGAACATGGTTAACATCAGTCACAACCCCCTGTGTATGTGTGTGTATGTATTAGTCCTCCTTTTCTCACTGAGGCTCTGTCCACCCCCAGAATTGAAGCAGAGAGACAGAAGTTTTTGCTTCGCTTTCTTCTTCATTCTCTATTTAAACTGTAAGAACAAGAAGCTGCTCTTGATAAAATTGGATGAAATGAGGTTCGTGACAGCAGTGCTGCATATCTCCAGGCTCAACCCGCATTTTGACGTGTTCTCACTTGAGCTGGGAAGACCCAAGCTTGAGAAACATGGCCTCAGACTGGGGAATGAGTGTATTCGTTTCCCACACCATTCTTTGTAGATCTTCCAACAGAAAATTGAAGTTGGCCAAGGCCCACTGTAAAATCTTATGGGACTCATATCTGAAGTAATTAGAAAGACTCTTAAATGTCATGGGAAGGGAGTTTACTGCAGGCCAATGTAAAGTGCACAAAGCATATATGACTTCCCAAGAGATTGCCTTCGCCTGCACGTATTTGTGATGTACCTCTTCCTGCTGACCCTCTGCCTATCTGTGTCTGCCTTCTTGTATTGCAGCTGCCCATTATCCTTTCAACAGTATGTGATGGTCCAGAAGCCCAGACCAGGTAGTGAAGAGCAGGAGCACGCTGTGGCTTCCCACAGGAGCACGCAGTTGTGAGGGCCATTGCTTTTACATGCAGAGTGTGTCACGGGCACCAGCACAGTCTGACGATTATGCCTCTTCTTGAAACAGCGTGGCACATTCTGGTCCTCTTTTCTCCATTGCAGTATCTGAGTATCTCTGTTGGACAAAGCAGGGTGTCGGATTTTGTGCATATTCTTTAGTTGTGTCTTGTCAGTTTTGCCTGCAAGCGTATAAACCCTGCAGCCCTCTGAAATCGGTGACATGATTGTGTATGACAGTTGTTAGTGGATGAAACAGAAATCTGTCTGCGAGCATCTGTTTTGAGGGAGCAAAATATAATTAACATTTAACCATGCTGCATTTGCTCTTTTGTTTATTGGGATCCAGCCCTCCTTCCTAGGGATCACAGTCACATTTCTTGTGGTCCTTCTGAGGAGTTGACTTACTGCTTTTTGTCATTGTATGTGTGTTTCACCTAAGTGTCTTTTGTATCACAGGCTGGGGCAGACAGATTTTTCAGAGATTGACCTCAGGATAATGAAACTCTGAGTTCTTGAATGTCTTCAAGATTTTCCCCAATCCTACCTGGTTTCAGATTGTTCTGAATGGGCAGACTCTACACTGCTGTGTTTCCTAACATAAATCAGGTGAAAAAATGACAGGTGTGATTTTTTTGCTTTTAATACCCCCCAAACTGCTTTTATGTTATTGCAGCCAATGTCAATAGAAAACTAATACAAAGGGGAGAACTGGGTTCGGTGATTTCACTGTTTTGATTATCTCATGTATATAGCAGACATGGATATGCCACACATAGGTAAAGGTTATCTGACAGCAGGTGGTTGCTTACACTGTATTGGCTCTTGGTAGAAAGAGCCACTGATAATTCTAATTACTAGTTATAGTTGTAAATGAATCACACTGTGGTCAAAGTGCCTAGGCAAGGCTGGGACCTTACTGTGACAGGCTTTGTGTGAACCAAAACTAAGTGAAACCTCAGTGGAGCTCAACCATTCTGCCAAAAAGCCCATGAACTTTTATGGAGAAGTGACAACAAAACCAAAACAAATGGAAGACGCACAGAGAAATGTAAATTTATGAAGGTACTGACTCAGGCAATAGCAAGGGTGCAGTTAAGTTTCGTGATGAGCACCAGCCTGTTTGCCCATGGCGCTCAGTACATCTCAAACTATTCTTTTGAAGTTGGGTGGCTTGTCTACAGTCACTAGTGTTTCTGCTTTGAAACCAGTAGAGTTTTTCTACCGGCTTCTGCAAGTGCTCTGGATTGTACTGTAGTGCGATGTGGTTTGGATTTGGCCTGAAATCGCATCATATTAATCTCAAATTTGGGTTGTTTGTTTCACTGACTTAACTTGTATCTGTACCAGCAATTGGGTAATAAAAAGTTGAAGAGAGATTTGCACGTTTCCCACACAAGCCATGCCTGGAAGATTTTTTTTTAATATTGCATAATTGCCCACTTCTCTAGATCACTTGTTCCTGAACTGACCTGGAGCTTATTTTTATGTGATGAGTCTCTAAGCTGGGCAGTCATCTTGCATTGCTGTGCTGCATTTCATCAGTTATATTTCCATGATGCTGTTTGAGCAACAGGATGGATTTAATGTGGTTTTATTCTGTAATTAATTCTAGGAACTTGCCAATAAATAAATAATGTCTTTCCTTAATGTCAAGTAATGGTCAACCACAGATGAAAGGAATTGTCTTCTCCTTTAAGGATGTCACACAGAAATCAATTATGTACGGTCTCCCCAGTCAGCGAGTGTATTATGATACTATGGCATGATTTCCAATTTATTTTCAAGGGACAACTGGGTCACATATTGAATGTGCTAGGAGGAAAGGAGTCAGGGCAGCATCCGTTGTTTTACGGAGTTTGACAATCTTACTTAGGCTGTGGAGAAACTTTGCATAAAAGGTCGTCTTGAATTCAGGCCTACCAACAAATATGGAGAAAAAGTAGTTTCATTTGGAATGTTTTAAGCTTTCTAACTTGATCACATTTTAACTTGGGTGAACATGGTTGTCTGTTTACTATGGTTATCTGTTTGCTATCTGATGTTGCTTTCACCCCTTTGACTATGCTTTCAGCATACAATTGTTCATATTATGAAAGGTCTCATTTTTTGCAGGGCACTTTCAAAATGACAACATGCAGAATTGCTTTAAAGAAATGATAATTCCTTTTCAAAACTTCCCTTTATCTCTGCTGTTCTGCTATTATTAGTTTATTGATTTAGTTACGTTTAGTATGGGTCTGTGAAGATAATTTTAGATGCATGTGTCTGTCACACTTTTACTCCAACTCTGAAGCCTTAAATGTAATAATGGGAGTAGGAAATAAGTTCCTACCAGCACCTAACAAGGTCAAAGTTTCTTGTATAAACTTGCAAATGACCATCGTGTGCACTCCTTCAAGATTAAGTATTTGCATTCCTGTATGTTGCCAATGGAGAGCAATAGGTGTCTTCCCAAGGGAGATCTTGATGCATGTAACTCTTCTGAAAACCTCTGTCAGCCAGCAGTAGCGTGATTTCTCCTAGCAAGTTACCATATTCCTACTAAAAAACCAAGAAATAATATTTTTCAATAGGATTTTTAAAGTCTTTAACTATAGTCCTTAGGCAGACAGCCTTCTTTGGGATCAACAGCTATACACATCTTAAAACCTTCTGTCACTCCTACTTACGCTAAACAGTAGTGAAGGTATGGATACAACTGGAATCTTGATGCAATTTAGGTTTAAATTCCTAAATTTGCCTCCTTTTGACTGCAGGGTGAGTTTGAGAATGTTTTTATGGAGACTGCTTCTGAGGGTGCAAACTAGATGGGGTGAACCTCTCTCTGTGGTTTTTTTCTGATGGTTTTATTTGTTTCTTGGGGCATCTGTTGCAATCATTTTCACTAGGGACGTTTCTTCCTGAGTTCTCAGTACCTCATTGTGTTATAGGTTTATTCATGCAGGACACAGAATGGTGGTTTGGGATTCATAAATCTCTTTGAGATATGAAATTAAGATCTTGAATCCAGCTTTTCTAAATATAGGTGATTAAAGGTGAGCAGGATGCTTGCATTTTCACAAGTACTAGATATTTGCACTGTTGTTGCAGAAAGATTCTTACGCTGTTTTTTGAATATTGATGTATTGCATTTTTGACGAGTGATGCTCAGCTTGGAAAAGGCTTGAGCTGCAATTTTGAAGACTTCAGCATGGCTGGGGCAAGTCCTTTTGTGGGTAGATGTATAAGTGTCAGGCCGCCAGGGTGAGGGAGAGACCTCTTTCTCCCTAGGAAGCAACAACCTCCAGAATGTTACAGGGTTAGCTCCAGTCAAATTTCCTTCGCCTGTTACCTTTCTTTAAGAGGTCTCCCTTACTAGGCAGTCCATCCCAGTTCAAAGGCTGCACTAAATAAGTCACTGAGCTGTGCCTTCTCAGAACCAGTGGCTCCCCAGTGAGAATCTTTGTGACCTCTCCAATTTTTATCTCCTTCGCTGTTTAATCTTTTCACCATACACTCATTGATGCCACAAAAAAATGAGATCATGTTATTTTACTTAACTTGGCTTCAGTGGAGTCATAAATAAAACCCCAGCATGGGTAGAAGTATTCTAATCTAGATCAGTGAGTTCATTATTTGAGTATGTAAGCTTTGGACTGAAGACCCCAGCCAGCTCTTCTGCTGCGTTGGGAACCACACTGCCACGCACGTGCTGAGGTTTCCTGTAGCCATGGCTATGCTTCTGCCAGGCATTTTTTTTGCAACTGTTTTTGTAGGACTTGTACTAAGGGCTTAACAAACCAGAGTTTTGGATTTTGGTGCAGTTCACTTGGGTAATATTTTAGCTTTATGCATTGCAGTAGTTGGAGTTTATGCTCTTTAGGCTGATTTTGCTGGATGATTTTAAAGTGTCATCTGTAGGTGCAAGATACCATGACAAAATTGTGTATGTAATCATGTGTGTGCATGTGCAAGTGAGTATAAATCTAAGGGTATGTGGGTGAACTTCCCTGCTTCAGTCTGAACCTTGTCTCTTCAAGCACGGAGGTATCCCTCAGCTGTTTTGTTGTCTTGTGGCTTTGACCATTGAGAGACCTCAGAACCTCAGGTTTGCAGAAGAGCCTGTGTATTTGGTTTGGCTGGCAGGCTGTGGGGAAACCCTGCTTGACCTTGGAGCCTGCCCTTTTCTGACTGCTTTTCAACACCCTTTATGTGAAAGGCTTTTCAACTGGTGTGCTGTTCTGGTGGTGGTTATTTCTTACGTACCTGAATTGTGTCAGACTCGGGAACAGCTGTCAAGCTCAGGAACAATGAGATTTCTCTCCTGTTTATGTACTTTCCAAATGTTGCTCCAAACTCCCTAAGATCTAAGACACCAGGGGAGTGCAAACTTGCATCTTCTATAAGGCATGGGAGGATGTTGAATTGCTCTTTCTCTCTGAACTGTTCCAGTCTCCAAGCCAGTAGTGATACCATAATTTGGATTCAACTGAATAAGATGGGAGGAAAATGCAGATATAATACATTTAGACTTTATTTTCTTTGTTCCCTGCTCAGCCTTTCATAACACAAGAATAACTGAACAAGCTTTTACAGAAATCACTTTTGGGTAGGAAAAAAAATCATTCCTAAGGAAAGCTGTTACATATTCATGTCTTTAATTATCCTGTTCAGCCCCAGCAACTGCAAGAGTTCAAAGCACAAATATCAAATTACAAATAGAAGTATAATAAATTATACATTGATTTGTGCCCATCCTGTCCATATGTCAGCCACTAAGAAGTACTGTTTTGCCTACACATATATAGACATGCTTTTTTAGAAAGAATCAATGTATAATTTATTATATTTTTCTGTCATGTGCTCTGAACTGTTTGAACAGTCTTAAACACAAACACAGATGGCTTAGTTGTTCTGGTTTTGTTTGGCATGGTAAAGATGTCGTCAGCTGCTCTCTAGTTCAGCCACACTTAATCATCCCTTGATGGTCTTAGTACAGGGGCAAGACCTAGTTGTGAGAATCTGAGTTTGCGAGAACATATGGAATGTTTGGCTCTGATGATGGCTGTTCTCACACTTTGATGAAGGTTTCTGCCCTCTTCCGAAAGAGCCAGTGAAATGTCCTGTATGGATGCTCCTCTTATACTTCAAAGCAAAGTGATCCAGGCTTATTTTAAGCCATTTGTGAAATGTGTTCATGTTATGCCTGCTGACTTTCCACTGAAGTAGATGAGAAACACGTTACTTCTCTTCCTTGGGCTCAGCTGTGGGGACAGTAAATCCTAGAAGACGGTTGAAATAATTGCCTGGTGGCACTGAGTTCTTAAGCACTCAAGATTTACATGTGATCAAGCTTTTAGTCTCTTCATGATATTCAACAAATAGTTATGTTGGAAGAAACTTTTCTTAGCATGTTTCTCTTCAAATACTAGAAATTAACAAATTGTCAACATTTCTTCACACTCTAATTTTTATTCTCTTGTGTATTGTGTAATTAGCTCACTCATGAGACAAAATTGCAAGAGAATAGGATTAAATTATTTTAAGCAAATTGTTTTTCTTCTTCTTCAGGTATAAACCTCTACTGAAGCTCTACGGAATAAGTTGAGGGGGATGTGCAATCTATGGGTTATTCAAGCCATATGTTGAGCCTGATTTGCCTGATGGGATCAAGAAGTATGGCAACCTGCCAGATGTTGGTATTCTATCAAGTGAAGTGCGTGCAGTAGGGATAACATTTGGCAGTCCACCCTTCTTCCTAGAAGCTGTTCTGTATGCTTTACTTGACCTTCATGCCAGCCACTACCCTTAAGGTCTCCAGGCATGAAGAAGGCTAAAGCTGTGTCACCTTTTTCTCCTTTTTTTTGTCTATCTCAACTGGAATACATTGTTTTTGTTGACTCTCAGGCTTGTTGTGTGCCTTGAACTGGTTGCCGGCTAAGCAAGCAAAAATGTTTACAAACATAGCCTTAAATAAGATGTGAGAGGTATACTTTAAATATTCTGTCAATGTACCTCAGCCCTCCCCCCTTTTTTGTTTGTGAGAAAGTAATGAAACGAGAATGAAAGGGAAAGAAAAAAATTAAGAGGAAAAGAATATTGCATTAAAATGATGTATAGCCAAAATAAAATTGCATCCATCATTACCAGTTTTCTCTCTCCTCTTTTTTTTCAGGGAGTCTGACAGCATATATAAGCTTAAGGAAAGTATTCATTATAGAATAATGACTTATTAAATTGTTTTAATTTCCCTTCTAAGGGTTTCTCTTGGATGCCTGCAAGTATTTTCCATGGGAGAGTTAATCTCTGGAAGTCATCATAAAATAATCTTTTCCCAGTGGGCTTGCATTATGTTGGGAGGACTAACCAAACTCTTACGTTATCATATTTGAAGACAGATTCCAGGTGGCTATCTCAAAGATGCTGGAAATGAGGCATTCGTAGTGTATCATTAGGTACAGCAGAGCTGCAGTGGTAGCGATTACTGCCCTCCATAGGCAAATGCATCCTGACTTGTCTTTGTAGTACAACCATCACTGTGTAAAATATATCATATGTATGGTTTGAAAGCTTCTGAGTCTGCATGGAATAGTAAGTAATTTCTCTGAGGAAATCGAGCTAAACTATATTATGCCTGTAGTGTGGTTTAGTTAAACCTCAGCCAATTAATTTTTCATGGGCTGTGTAGCAGGGATCGGAGCTAACATGCACAATTTTTTTTATTGCTGTTAGGTTTTGGTTTAAACAGTGGTCAGCATGTGCAACATAGAGGAATTTGTAATTATTTTTTCTCTAGAGGAACAAGATGATGTCCAAAATGTCACATCCTTCTAGGTCTAACCCCTAACACCTGCCCCTTGAAATTCTTTTACCGTTTGTGAGAAACATCTTGATTACTGAATACTGAAGGATATGGTGATTTACAAAATCACTGCTTTTGCCCATGCCTGACGTCTGGTGACTTAAGCAATTTTTCAGCGGGAACTAGTTCTAGTTTTGAAATCGTGTCATTGCTTTCATTACTGTGAATGGCTTCCAATTCCCATCCTCCCTACCCCTCAGGAATAGCCTAAGCATCTTGTTAGGCTAAGGGAGAGGGAGCAGAAGGAAAATCAAAACAATACGAAGGTTAGCCCTTTCTCTGCTACCAGGATGCCTTGGCCACAACAGTAAATTGATAATGAGGCATTGACATTTTGTCAGAGATGAACACGGTTGCCAGGGTCATGATGCAGGAGGGCATGTGCAGCCCTTTTTCACTTTGGGAAATGGGATTAGGCTTCATTCAGGTTTCTCCTGTACACTCACTCTTGAGCTCTGCTGTGTGGTTTTCCACTTACACCTCATCATTTGACTTTTCTATTTATGGTGGGAATATCTTTTCCTCTTGCAGATATGAAGTGCCATTACAACCAGCTTGTGTTACTCTTCTTTTCCTCCTTGTCCTCCAGCACATGGAGAGCCACTTACTCTCTGCGTAAGAATAACCAGAACTTCCACTGATACTGTGTAGCTGTGTACTTGCTCCCAGTCAGTAATAGCACCTTGCATCTTTCGAGCAAAGCTGTCCATTGGGACATCAAAATACGCCCTAGGCAGTGTTCCCCCAGGTTTTTCTTTTTTTTGCATTGTTATGGGGTTGGTTTGTTAGTTTTTGTAATAGAGGATCTTGATACCAGAAAGGAACTGGTCACATTTACATGATCAGACCATGTGAATCCAGTTAAACCCAGTAGTTTGGCTTTGAAGTTACCCATGCCAAAAATATCAGAAAGTTGTGCGAGAAACCATCCAATAGGTGGTATAATCAGCATCTTGTTCCTCTACATATGATTAAAGAGTTTAAACTCAGAAGTTTGGTGTTTGAAACCCATTCAGAATCGTGTTCGAATTTAAACCGATACAGCTCTGCACATTTTATTATGTGTAAAGGAATTCCTGTTCTTTGTGAATTTCCCAGTATGATTATACATGGTGTGAAAAGGTCTTCTGTTTTGTCAGCTTTGGAAATTGTAAATAGGTTTGAATAGCTCCTACTCATGATAACAATGATGGTTAGCTTTATAGCCCCCTGCTGAGTTTCTCCATTTTGATAAATACCTTTCTGGTTCCCTCTGTATTTTTTCTTCTATGTGCATGTGTCATGAAAGCTGTAACTGTCTCAATGGGACCTAGACATCTTCTGCTTCCTCAGCACGGTGTGCACAATAGGATGCTAGCCTCAGTTTTTATTAGTTATGTGGAAGGTCAGCTAGTGCTGCTGCCTGAGTGGTTGTTCCTGGCACATCGAATTAGCTGAAAGCATGTCTGCTTGATTGCCCTGGACACTTGTGGTATTCACCACCCTCTCCAATTTAAAGTATACACATTAATGGTTTAAACTACATGTGACTTAGAGCTGTAGCTCATACAGCTTGTTCGCATTTCTGTTCAACATTGGAAAAACTTGCTCTTTTCCTTGGTGCAGCATTGCTGGCATTGGTTGGAAAGAGAGGAGGAATTCTTGGGGCCAGGGGTAGGATGAGAAACTCCTCCTCTGTTTCTGTTTGAGATGTGTCGACAATAAAAAGGCTTTTGTTTGTTCTCACTCTTCCACACTTGGAAGATGAAATCCAACAGCAGTTGGTTGAGAATAATAGCTTAAAAGCAGTAGGGTTCTTTGAAATAATAAAAGCTATCTCAAGAAGGCACTAGGCAGATGTAAATTGTGGGAATGGAATCACAGAATGTTTATCATTAGGGTATCTTGGATGCTACCTATGCAGAAATATGGGAGTGAAAAAACCAAGGTGAAAACACCTTTGTGCCAGTTATTTACACTGTTTCTTGCAGCTGATTCAGCAGAAGAGCTCCACAGAGAGGTGTTCCAGTCTGCATATGGCATGTGCTCGCATAAGGCACTTGAGGGGTAGCTGTGCTTAGGGACAAAGATCCAGCTGAGTTCGCTTCCCTGTGGGAACAACTTAGTTAAGGGAAACCAGTTTCTACAGCCAAGAGCAAACTCCGAATTGAAGTGTCTGCTGCAGGGTCCTGGAATGTCTTGGAAGATCTTTGGATGTTCCTTCCTCTGAATAACTAGACACTTGTTGGTCAAGGCAACTCAGTGTGGTTCAACCGCAAGGCTGAAACTCTAACCTCTGGCATCTGAGATGCTGCTAATAGGGAAGAACTTTGAACACTGAGCTTGTCCAAAAGGACATTGTATCTAGCCTAGCATGAATCAGGAAAGCAGAGGAGGAAGTAATACACAGGTCCTGGGAGTATCATGAATTGGAAGAGATTGATGGAATTGAGAGGTTTAGACAAGATTAAAAATAGCAGGTGAAATCATGATGCTTTCAAGTTAAGAGTGAAAACTTTCCATTGCCACTGGTAGGGTGAACATTTTGATAACTGTATTTTGAAAATAAGCTGCTGGTTTTCCTAGGCTTGTCAACTTGAGACATTTCATTGTGAAGCAAGGATCTGAATTAATTAAAATGAGAATTTAAAGTTAACTGCATAAAGCATTTGCATGGATCCTCCCTTTTCAGAATTAGATCTATCTAATTAAATTAGATTGCCTTAGGTGCCCTTTAATTTTGGTTGTGTGGGGGTTTAGTGCATTTAAACTAATGCACTTGCAGTGAACATGAAATAACTCTCCTGATTGTCACTGTGTACCCAACGTTTGCTTTGTAAGTAGTAGCGTGATATTCTGGTGGATGGAAGAACTTGGTTCCCTAGATATTACCAGTAAATAAATATTAGCTAGGATGTCTTCATTTACATAATAGTGCATGCTTTAGATGAAGAGAATATATTTATCTGCATGTTTCTGTGAGACACAAGAGAATTAGTGTGGGGAGAATATTGGTCATGTGAGGTACATCTTTAGTGCAAAATATTTATTTAAAAAAAGCTTAAGAATAAAAATGTGGTTATGGTGCTTTTGCAAACCTGTCTGTTTCTGCCATCTTTGGCAAGTGTGTTAGATTGTTTTGTGATTGCAGCTAGAGGGTTTTCAGGCACAAATAAGCACTGCAGTGATCACACACCGACAGGGCAGAAGGAAATAATAATTTCACTTTATGTGTTCAGAATATGCCATCATATAAAAATATGCTACCTAAAAGTTAACCAAAAAGAATCACTGAAAAATTAGATATTCGAAAGTAACAACAGGGATTTTACAAAACAACTGAGCCAAGGTGACATTTCACTTCTCAGCATCCCATTCCCAGAGTGGTGTGTGCTGAAGCCAGGGCCAAGGTACCGCACAGCCATGAAAGCTGCTGCTGAGGTTTCCTAATTTCTGGAAAGTGGCTACTGGAAGATTTGCTTTCAAATCTCTGTGCTAAGCCTGGGTTCCCAATAAGGTAGCAGGAACATAGTGTTACGCTTCTGTAGCTGACTATGAAAAAATGACAGACACCTGATTCTCAAAGACGGGGAGCGGTGTTACTGCTGAGTGATGGATTTTATGTGATGCTGCTTAAGAAAGCTATCATGTTTAGAGTATCAGTGACTGGCATCTGACATGTTGTTTTTCCTTGATGTGAATCATTTTGTTATAAAATAGGATTTTTCTGCTAACTAGAAAGTGTCTCACTTAACTGTTCAAGTCCCTTGTTCTCCTCGTGACCCTAAAGCATCCCTTTGGATGTCAGTGGGAGATATTAGCACAGTAGGTGTTCTCATTATCACTTGACATTTTGCTGTTTGGTTTTCTGCCTGTTGCTATTTAATGATTTCAATTCTTTCTTTGCCAGTCCCAGAAACCATTTAGCAAGCAACGTACTATTAGCACTACTTAACATTATTGACATAGTCACTAGGAAAAGAGTTTCATTTCCGAACAGTGCTCAGCATTCCCCCTTGCCATCTGTTCCTGCTGTGTCACTCACTGTCGCCTTTCCCAGTTAACCCTTTGTGCTGGCCTCCTCACCCAGTGCTCTTGGGGAGGGTGGCACAGGCTCTGCACAGCTTTGCCTGAACTGTAAAAATCCTCTGAGGCTAAACCAGACTGCAGGTCGCTGTAATGGCAGTGGCATGGGGGCAGTTTTTGGCTGATGTAAATTGGCATCTGTTTGCTTTTTAGAGGCACAGACAGAGCAAGCACAGAAAGCACTGCAGGCTTTCTATCCTTAGCTGACTGTTCATCACAGGCACTTTGCAACTCCCATTAGTGTCGGGTCTGGATGTCTTGCAGCCTGTAATGTAATATCTTGAATAAGACTGCAGAGGGAAGATACAGTGCCTTTTGGGAGAACAAAGACATCAAGACTGAGCGATGAGATTCATCTCACTGAAGTTAAACTACCAAAAAGATAGATTGCCAGTTGATATTAATCGCCCGTGCTTCCCTCTCTCCAGTGGAGAGATGAGCATATCTCCCAGGGATGATTTATGTGACTCTGATCACTGGGCAACCCTGACTGTTAGACGGCAGTAAGAGGCCAGGCTGAGAAGGATGATCAGCTTTAGATGAGCTCAGGTTGAGGCTGGACAAGTTCGTGGTAGCAAAATTCTTTGCGAGCTATTAAATCCATTGTAAGAGCATCTGGCTTATGAACTTTCTGAGCTGAGAACAGTTGGAGGCGGGGAGTTGGTAAGGGGTAGTATCAGACATGCTTGTCCTGGCGTGCTCTGGCTTTCCTAAGCATCTATTTATGGCCACCGTTGGAGCTAACACACAAGGGAGATGGACTTTCTGTCTGACACCATATGGCCATTCCTGCGCTCTTATGTGAGGCCATTTTAGCAGTGAGAAGCGGGGAATGCACATTTAGTAAGAGACAGTTTCTGCAAATGGGAAATTGGCAGTAAGGTTTATTTCCAGATCTGTGGCAAAGTGCTACTGACCTACAAACAGAAAAATTGGAAGTGAATTTTACAGAAAGAGCCTGTGCCAGGTGCTGCTGAATGTCAGTGCTTTGTATCAGGTCACCGCAAGCCTTTCGGAGATTCAGATGAGCTGTTCCACCATGTGTTCCCCTCAGATGGTGCAGACAGCTTGCTTGAGCCTTACACGGTATGAGGAGATTCAGTTCTGACATCATTTGCAGTGTGGTGTGTAGCTGTGCTGCTACATGGATGCTCCCTGCGTCTGCAACAGCACCAGGTGGACTAACAGGGTAGAAGCTTGTCACTTCAAGTAACTGGCTGAGAGCACAGAATGGATGGCCCCAAAACCAGGTATCACTCACCAGAACAGTGCTCATGACCTTCCACTGTCTTGGGCACATGCACATATATGTGCACCTCTATATTTTGGATGATTTTTCAAGTTGAAAGATTTTGCAGAATTGACAATCTTAAATGCTGATACCCTTAAAATGGTTTGCTAAGGAGGCATGCACCTCAGACTGAGCATTTTGCTGCCCTTGTGGTAAATGTATGCCTGTCATTTGCTGCAAAAATCTTTGGCTAGTGTCTCCATAGCTGTTAATTGGTAGCATCACTGCATAAATACACTTCTGTTTGAAGTCAGAATTGCTTTTTATGGCAACTTCTACATTAAAAAAATACTGATTAAACTGAAAAATGTTTTCCTTATCAAATTCCAAGAAACAAAAAAGGCCAGTGGAATTGGATTCAAAACATTAAGCTGGGCTTGATGTGAAATAGAAGCTATTGCTCTTTAAAGCACACTCTGGTGTTGAAACTGGCAGCAGAAATCTTTGATGCAGGGAGAATGTATCAAATTTTACTAATTTTACTTTTGCAATTTGCTTTTGCAATTTCCTGTTTGGTTTCTTGCAGTCTCCTTTTGTCTAACCATATTTGACCTCAAAGCTAAGTTTATGTAAGGTGGATTAGTTAGTATGACATATCCATTGTGGTCTTTCATCATTCTCTGTTTCCTTTTGAATGTGACATGATATTTTCTAGTACAGATTAAATTCGTTCAGCAGTCAGCTTTGAAAGGGTCCGTGTTTCATAGCTCTCTAAAATGTTGTGGATAGTGAGCAAAAGAAGTTTTTTATTTCCTTTACCCTCGAGCTTCTCAGATTCTTTGCTCCAATTTGTAGATTGCAGCCACCACTGTGGAGAGGAGAGGTGTTGTATCCTCAAGTCCTGTGCTGTTCAGCACCCTCCATAGCACAGCTGCACACAGCCTGGAGGGGTGCGGTTTGGTACCAAAGGGAGAGGTTACAGGGAGAGTCAAAATGTGATGCGGGAGTTGAAGGACAGGGTGTTAAAAGAGATTAATTTTTCAGCCCAGTAAGTGCCGGGCACGGTAATTGAAGGCTGATGGTACAGCAGCCTTCTGTGATGTGGCTGAACAAAGACAAGACTGATTCCTCTGTTATTCATAGGCCACGGTGACTTCAAAGTTACGATGGTACTACTAGTAGTGTAGTAGCAGGAAGGATTTTTATTTTGTTGTTACAGAGACAGGGTTTCAGTTGTAGGAGGAAGCCTGTTGAGAAAGGTGAAGAGTAATAATGCCAAAACCCCAAAAGCACTTACAAGTAGGGTGTAAACCAGGAGATTAAAATTGCATCCAAAGGTTGGAAGGTGACAGCAGCAGCATGGAAGGAGAAGAAAAGGTTGGTTGGTGTTGCAGCAAGAGTGTTGCTTAGCGAGAGCATTCTCAGAGTTTTTTCAGCTTTCCTTGAAGCTCTGGAGTTCTACCAGATCTGAAAGAAAAGTGTAGGTAGGATGCACTGATGTCTAGGTTTTACTTCTTGCTGAAGATCAAACCAGTCATCAATGCTATGATGGAATTTTTTCCTTCTGGTCAGGCTGGCAGAGAGATTTGGACATATGGCTCTGGGCTTCCCATGTCCATCTGTCGTGTGTAGTCTTGCTCTCACCCCCCCAGTAAACCTACCTACTACAGTCCTCTGGCAATTTAGAGTACTGAAGAGACTTCGGGCATTACAACAGCCAGGAAGAGCTCATGCTCTCCCAGCAGTACATAACAGTTGCTGTTCCTGAGGTTGCTGAGCAAATCTTTGGCTTTTTACATGATATTCAGAAGTGTGTGCCCTGAGTGTTTATAGATATATGAAGATGTTCTGCAGCTTTTTCTGAAACAATGTCCTCTACTTGGGTGAGACTGGAGTTTGCACTCGGTGAGCTGGGGGAGACTTCCAGCTCTGCATTCTGGCACATACAAGGGACAAGGATGGAAGCAAAAAGCTTTTGTGTGGACCCTTTTTTAGTACTAGATGATCTTCATACTGCAGTAGGTATCCTTCTCTTGCCTTAATAAGGAACCCATACATTTGCAGAAGGATGTAATTTTACACCTCTGTATAGAGGTTAAAATAGTTGTTGACTCGTAAAGAATATGTCCTGTGATCTAGGATGAAGTATTGGAATGTGTATAAGGACAAGGCTAAACATTTCCTTTTTTCTTTAACTTTACCATATCCCTGTATTGAATAACCGCTGTCTTACTGATAACTTTTCCTGGTATCACTGAGAAATCCACTAAAAGTACCAAAGAAGTTTTGTCCTTCCCAGTAGGAGAAGCCTGGGGTGGAAGAAGTGTTGGAAATCTGCCACTTACTTCACTGCTATGGAGCCTTTCAAAATCCAGTTTGCAGTTCTCCACTGCATAGGTTTATAAATCCTGAAGCATTGCAATGGTGTGTTTTGCAAGTGAAGTTAGCTTTACAGTAAGAACTTTTGCAATTCATATGTTTTTGCATGATGTCTATGTAAATCAAGGGTTCACTGCTAAGTGATACTTAAAAGGGGAACAAATTCTTTGTATCATGTTTTTGCGGTGCTTGCCTGATGCCTTATGGCAGTATACTATTGCTGGTAGTCACCAAACAGTTGTGTTGCTGTAAACTTACATTTTGGTGTGTGAGTGCTTTGGGGATAGCTGTATCTCTTCTTTCTAAATGCATATAATTACTTAGGTTGACTTGGAGCCTGCGTGCTAGCTCTTATGTATAGTCCATGGAATATACATAGTTTTTCTGCAATAATATTGATTCTAACAGAAATGCTGGAAGGTGTGTGTCTGTGGTATTCCTGACAGACTAGTACCATGTCCATGAAATCTCAGTAGATTTGCAGGTTTGCTGTTGGGCAGTCTTTTGTAATGACTTTGAGACAAAGCAAATACAGATACTAGCTTTCATCTAATTTTTCTGTATCTTTCTTCACAGCTTCCTGTTATGGGAGGAGCCTTTATGGACTCACCCAACGAGGACTTTAGTACAGAGTACTCCTTGTTTAACTCATCAGCCAACGTGCATGCAGCTTCTTCCATGCCAAATCCACCAGAAGAGACATCTCGTTCTTCAAATGATGCCATATTGTTATGGATTGCAATAATAGCAACAATTGGAAATATTGTGGTTGTGGGAGTGGTGTATGCCTTTACCTTCTAGGATGACTATCACTCCAAACACTGGAAGAGAGGATAACTGCAACAGTATTTGTCACGTGTATGTATGTGTGTATATATACATGTATATCTATATAAATACATATAGGTAGGGACTTGTTGATTAAGTGCTGCCACAGTGATGAAAATGAAATGCAAGTTAATCATCTTGAATCTTGATGGCAGACAGCTTGAATGCAATTGCCAATTGTATGGAAGAGAGTTTTAATTGAGAACAGAGCCAATACCAGTTTTGTATAGAAATGTAATACAAAGACCACCAACGTGGGTATAGTAAATACAAAGAGAAAGTGAGATGTATATAGAAAGTGCTTATTTTCTACCGTTTAGATTTTTCTAGCAGCTCTTCCATATTTTGTCAGCTCTTTTGTGCGGTTTTTTATTGTGGTATAACGTTGTATGAGATTGTTCTGTCATGTTTGCTGGACGTCTTAGTTTTCCAGATGGACTAAATGGTCAGCATTGGCTCGATTCTGATGAAGTCCAGGTTCATCATGTGTGAGTCCTCAGCATGTGCACACACTGCTAGGCTGGGTTCAGAATCGTGAGTCTTAAAGCTGTGGCAGGCAGATGCATGCTATCCAACACTTGCCTTCCAGTATCAGCTACTGGATCTGATAATCTGTGAATTGATGCTAAACCTGCCTGCTGTTTTTAGGAGGAGGCACAGCTGGTGTGAGGTGTGGCTGGTCTGCAGACGCTCTGCACTCCGGGGGAGGAAGCGTTAAACAGAGCAGCAGCCCAAGCGCCCATTTCTGGCTGGAGGTATTGGATTGCAGGTTTGTAGATGTGTCCCTTTCAGGAAACAAAGGCCAAATACCATGCTTTTCAGCTCATTTCACTGCAGTCCAGATTTCCTGCAGAAGCCATGGACTTTCGTAAGCTGATCAGTGTATCAGAAGAATCTGGAGAAATTGCGAAGCCTAGTTAACAGTGAATGATGTCTGTGAGAAAAATAGAGTTGGAAGAAAGATTGGACACTACTGTGCTCATGAGAGAGGGACTGCAAGAGGCAGGTATGTCCTGGGATAGAAACAGCACAAGAAAGGTAGTAAGTGACAGATACACAAGGGCTTGTATTTCAGTATTAATATGTCTCTGGATTCTGATGAGGCTCCTGGAAGTGATTTTCTTGTAGCCTGCTTTAGGCAAGTGATAAACTCCAGTTAGCACTTGCATTTTTTCTGATGAGAGACAATATTTTCACTGCATTGTTCCTATGAGTGATTCCTTTACAAGAGCTGTATCTTTTCAAAAGAAGCTGTAGCCTTCCGTACCTCAAAGATTACAGAATCTTGAGGGATGGGGGGGGGGGGGGGGGGGGGGGGGGGGGGGGGGGAAATCACCTCTGTTGGAAATTTCCCTCTTCCCCTTAAAAAATAAACACAAATACATAAAAAGTCTGCACTTTGAGAATAGTAGACAAATCCTTCCTCTATGTCTGCATATACTGTATAGGTTTTCTGTCTCATACAGTTACTACCCTAATTCCAGAAAGCCTTGTCTGCAGGGACAGAGACTATTTTTGACACTTGCCTGCCACTGGACTAAGAGCTACTGAATGTGTAGAGAGGTTTGAATTTTCTTCTTTTCTCTTTAAACTAACTTTCCAGCAGAGCTGGTGGACAGTTACTTGAATCAAAGCAGCATACCCCAAATCAGTATTTATAACCGCTCAGTAGTCATTGTGTATACTTATTTTTTTCCCTCTCTATGAACTGGCCTTTAAAGCTGGGAAAGATGCAAACAGAGCTAACAGGGGGGAGAAAAGAAACAAAAGTTATTTTGAGGATGGGAAAAACAATGACAACTCACTTGAACTTACCTGCTTCTGTGTGTGTAGTTATTTCCCTGTTTGGAGGCAAAATTTTGTGAAAATGGTTGAGGACAGATGAGATCTGTGCTGGAAAAAAGTATGAACAGCCCAATTCTGGAAGATCAGCAGGACAGAATGTAGATTCTGTTTAATAAAATAGCTGTAGTCTTAAGACTGATACCAAAATGATGATTTTCACTGCCCTAAAATAGCTATTCATTCCTTCACAGGCAGAGGAAAATAAAAAAGAGGGGAGCTGCATAAACTATGTACTTTTCATCTTCTTTCACTCCTCCCGATTCTCACTGAGCAGAAAGCAAGCTGTTAAGTAAGACTGGAAGGCTACAGAGAAGTTTCCAATGCAGAATTGGAAGGAATGAGCAGGACAAGGTCTGGTGTACAAACACGTAGGACCCATGGAAATATTGCTTAATGTACTGTACTGTCCCCAGCCATTTTCTGATATCCTGTTGCCTTTGTAATTGTACCAATTACTCGTGGACTTTTTTTTCTTCAGTGTTTGCATAGGGTCTTTAGTTAATCCAGATCTTACAAGCACTGTTGTTGCATGAAGAGCAAAACATTTCCACCATGGTAAAAACCAGTTTGGCACTATGGTATTTGTCCAATGGCATTATTCTACTGCTTAATGAATTTGCCAATGGTGTGCTTTGTGTAAATTCCTAGAATATTAATCTTAGTGCAATTAGCGATGTTTACATCTCTCTCCCAAAGCACTGGACTAAATTTTTCACCCATGAAGAAGAGCATTAGAGCGGGAAGAGTAAAGAACCACCACTCTGCTAAAGAAACAGAGAGACGGTTTTGTGTTGCTTTTTCCAAAGAAAGTGCCCTACTTTCATGTGAAATTGATAGTAATAGCAGGAGTGTTGGAAAACAATGAGTTCTGCCTCCCACATCCAGATCATTGTCATACATATTTTCACCATTAGAGGCTAAGCTGTCAAGAAGGGCCAGACAGAACTTCAATTAAAGTAATTGGCTTGACAGTGTGACATGGCAAAATGGGTGCAGGCAGCAAATGCAGGCTTTTCCTGTCTCATAGCTAAACTGCTAAACTGTGCACCTTTTCTGCTGGGAAAAAAATAGGTTTAGGATGCAGGCACACGGATATTGCGTGCGAGACACTATACAAAATATTGTCAGGTGTATTAAAGATTCCTAAATGAGAGTTTGAACCAGTTCTGCCCACTACGATCTGCTTTGATAGTGGTAACATGCACACTGTGTTTCTGGATGTTGTGTTCTGGCTTCATCCACTACAACCACTTCCATCTTCTGGGAGGTTAGTTCTGGGACGTTAGGGAAGGTTTAAAGTCAACTGTTGAAAAAGGGGACTCATCTGTCATTAAGTTCAGAGAAACTACAGAGGGGAATGGAGAAGTGGATGAATAGTGGATGTTTCATAGGTGTTGTCTGTGAAAAAAGTTACAGCTTCTTTATGCAGGTATATATTATACCCTGAACCATCAACACAGCTAGACTTGGAGTGCTGTAGCTCCTCCTTACCTTGGAGCAAGGATGTCCAATTGACAGTAGTTAGATGACTACTGTCACTCACTGAGGGGTGACTGGTAAACCCAAACACGTTCCCCAGACCTGTTCTCTGAAGCTGTTTGGTAAAAGCAGAAGAGAGCTCTGTGCTTTTGTATCAGCATGATAGCAGGGTTCAACTTGTAGAAGATCTGTGCTTTAAATGAAAGCATCTAGCACAGATACCACTTAGAAGATCCTGATTGGAGTTTGCTCTGTAACAGACAAAAAACACTTTCTATCTGCAGTGTTAGACCTCTACCTATGTTGTAAACTTCATTGTATGAACACATGAAGCCATACTCTATGTGCTCTGCAAAGTTGTTAAAGATCCATGGGAAGCAGGGAGACGAACTGGATGCCCTAACAAGTTTCTTCTAGCCATGGCCTCTAGGGATCTATGGCAACAAAAATTATCCCTTGTCCTATCACTACATGCCTTTATATTACGAAAATGGGAGAGGGACTTTTTACAAAGTAATTAAATGCTAATTGTTTTGCTCTAAGCAGCCAGCAGCTTGACATGGCAACTCTGCAGCCAGCACAGCAAAGACTAAATGCTGAACAATTTTGGAGGTAGGTGCAATAGGTAGGAGAACCGAGTGGGGAACAGCTATTCCTGTTATAGTTTTATCTGCAGGGCTAGGAGTCTGTGCTTGTCCACAGCATTAACATCTTCCTAAAATGCAGTGGAGGAGGAAGATGCATTTATGTGCATATTTGCAAAACCGAACAACAAATTTTGAAACTGATGCAACAGTAGCAAAGAGACTTGTCTGCTAGAAATAATGTATTTAGCCATTTGAGTGGGCAAGTAAGGTAATAGATATCTCAGAAGTAATAAGATCCCCTCTCCAAAATCCTTGTTTGCAATGGGACTTGAGGACAGTCAGCATCCCACCCAACTGTGGAGCAGCCTGTAATAACAAGTCCCAAATCAAGAGTAAATAGAAGCAGCTAGCCATTATAGTCTTATCCTGTACATCCATTTGAAGATAAAGGGGAAAATACGCCTTTGTCTCTGGGACCAAATGAAAACAGGAGCCCTTAGTCTATTGGTTGTTATATATTTTGCCTATTATTAGAAGCTTTTGGTTTTTATTTTCAAACAATTCCAGTTGTTAATATCCTCTTCACATTTCTCTGCAGGCTGCTGAGAGTTATTAATTTCACATAGCTCTGCCCGTTTATCCAGTGCAATTTTACTGGGTTTCCTGTGGCTAATCACAGAGCAGAATCTGGAAAATTACTCTTTTTTAAAGGATGACTTCCATTATTGCAATAAATAGGCCAAAAACCAGAATCTCAGATCAAAATGCTTCTGTGCTTTTGGAGAATTCAGAGCTCTGAGAATTGGATTTCATCTAGTTAATGCACAGAAAGGAAAAGGGCAGGCAGGTCCCTGGTGATAATGTCAGACATCAGGGTTCCGACAGGCAGAGCTGAGCATTTCATGAACTCCTGCTCTGCCCCTCTGAGCTGTGCTGGCTGCCTGGATGCACCGCCTAAGCTGAGTTTAAGTGAACTAACCATCAGGTACAGCATGTCCCTCCCCATCTTACAGTTTCTAATCCTCAGGGAAACAAGTGCATTTATTCCATTTGCAGAAGAGCCAGAGATTAATATTGTTTAGGTACGCTGTTATTGGTACATTGGTCAGCCAACATAAGGTAGATATAGGGACGATATAACATGCAGTTAGCCCTTTGCTCCTGATCTGGGAACTTCCTAAATAAATTAAAGCAACCTGAGGCCTTAAAGTCTGCTACTGCCCTTAGACTGACACTAACTTTTTGTGTTTCCTCATACAGCCCCTCTTTGTGTCTTACCAACTGGAAACAGGGAAAACAAAGTCACCGCTGTGCTCTTCTCTGGGCGCGTAGGGAACTGCAAACAGCTAGGCACCAGCCATGTCCCGTTTTAGGTTTTGGTCCTTCAGGCACAAAGGAGGAAGGTGTCCAGTTCTCTCCCCTGGAGTCTCCGAGGTAATACGTGCCTTTGAAGAACAAAATGGCATGGCAATTTTATCTCATTCTGGCCTGTACCAGAATATTTACACCAAGGCAATATGACCAGACCTACTTTTGCAGTAACATATTTTGGGAATTAAAGCAACACAGTCAGGAACTGGAAAAGAAAGTAACCCTGGTAACACAAACCTGTCACATATGTAAACACCTCAATGACATGCCTCTGAAGGCAGGTTTGCCTGACTGTCATAGGCAGACTTGATCTGTTGGTACTAAGGCAAATGTTCTTTCATATGAGCACAAATGGAATGGTGTTTCCATCTTTTGAGAAAGTCTTAGGAGCATCTTCCCACTCATTCTATCCTTCCTATGCAGGCTGCTAGTGAAGATATTTTTCAGTTGTAGAAAATACTCAAAAAGCTTCCCATGTTGGCAGTATACATACAAGATTTACCTTCCAAGGCTCTGCTTATTCTCCCTGCAACAGCAAAAAAATACCTAAGTTTAAGCATGGAAAGTTAATGAGTCAAGTATCGTCGGTACAGTAGTAGCACCTCATTTTACTCTACAGCTTTATGCCAGTAGGTCTCAAAGGGGATCTTACTACCCAGACATTAGAAAGGCTGAGGACAGAGACAAGTTGCTTCTCAGGAATGTCTCAAAAATCACTACCTAGTCCTTTAGGCTGCATCATTCCTCCTTAAAGTACCTGGTGTGAACTTGCATTCATCCTTGTAAACCCTTTGTCATCACCACGTCTCTCTGCCTTTATTTTATTTCTCCCCTTGTCTTCTCTGTGTTCTTTTTGTTCCCTGGCATCAGAGCGTGTGAGCATTTGGAAGCCAGCAATGTTCTTCAGCCCTTCTTAACCACCTCCTTGACTGACTTTCACTGACAGTAAGTGATAATTAAGGACTTAACACAGTAAGTGCAAAGATCAGCAATATAAGGTCTCTTCCTGTAGGAAGATTGTAATCATTATCTGCCTTAGCAAACCGCAAAGTGTTTCCCCCAAGCAGAAGAGTAAGGTGTGGCCATGAAGCATCGTAACTGTATTGTCAATATCCATACAACCCAAAGCTACCTTTTAGAAATTCAGATTTTACAAATACTACGCTGTTCTGCAGTCAGCATTTACTGAGCTGTTCCCAACCCCAAGTCCTTGGTTGTTTCTAGCACATCAGAATCAGTGGTAACACACTTGGGGTAAGACAAGGGGAGTAGAAGAGGGTAGTAGGAAGAACAGAAAAGCTTCACGTGATTTAGTGTAGGGCCAAGGCCATTAAACACTAGCCTAGTCAGTAAAGAAAAACAACAACAATGTGCTAAGCCATTGCAAATGTAATCATACCTGTAGTTCTCAGATGCACGGCCAAGCTGCTGTAGCCAGACCGGGCATTTCTGAATCTCACGGTGAGCAGAAGGAAGCATATGTCTTGGCCAGGACCGAGAGCGCTGGGCAGCCTCCCTCACAGCTCCCTGCTTGTTCTGGCACTGCTTTGGGAGTTTCCTGAGCTGCAGTCATTAAAGGTGGTACCGCATTTCCTCTGGAGTTCAGTCCCACTAATGAGAAAAGATTGAACTGTTTACAGATTTAGGCCTAAAACTCGTCTCAGTTGCCACCTTCACAGGGTGATCAAAGTCCCTGAGCCTGCAAGCTGCTCCATCCAGAGGGACCTTTGCCTCCACCTGGAGTCAACTGGATTAATAACACTCTTCTGCACTTCTCACGTCTGCTTCAGTGGATCAACATGCAGGACTAGCTCTGGGGTTGCTGGGGTTTTGTTTAAAATATATCTAAAGATGTCCGTAATTTCCTAATCAAAAGAAAGAAAGCATAACTGTATTTTTTTTTTTAAATGAGAAGGTAACATAAACCAAGTCTGAATATTTTGATAGATATGCTCGAAGGGTATATAATGTAGCAACGGTTGCACTATTTTTTCTATTGTCTGATCACCTAGCCTGAGAAATATTTGTTCTTTCCTTAACAAAGAGGTCTTTCAGTTCTGAAGTTACGAAGTTTGAAAGGAGTGGAGTGCAAAGTCTCAGTGAAATTTTAAACGAACGTAAATAAATCCAGTAGCAGCTTTGTGAGGTAGCCTATAACATTTGTTTTTCAGTTAGCTTAAATATTGCCTAATTTTTCTTTTTTCTTCAAAAGTAAGCTAAATAGTGACACTTCTGAAAGCATCTGTACTTCACGCAAAAACACGGTCATATGGAAACGACATCTTTCAGCTCACACAAAACAGCTTTACAGGAGCCCTTGTCTGCACTGTTATTTTTCTTAATAACGCTAGACAATTTAATTCTCTTGTGCTTTCTCTCTACCCTGTTTTGTACACTAACAGGTTTTCAGGGCTTCTCTGTATTATTTTTTTTGTTTTTAGTATATGGGTTGGTTTAAAGAAAACCCTTTACTCTTGTAATCATTGTTCTTGAAATGCGAATCTCTGTAAAGAGAAAAACTTTGAAAATTCCCTGTTTTCTCTAAGCCTACTGTAATTAGCAAATTTAGTCAACAGAAATGTATTCTTTTAAGCTCCTGTTCTGTTCTTTTCCAGTTATTGACTGCTGTCACTATGTGTGTATTTAGTGCTGGTTCTTTAACTGTGGTGAAAATGAGAAGTTTTGTTAACATCAGATGGAAGTTGTGTTTTTGGATAAAGTTCTTTAAATTGATGGCAGCGTGTGATTTTTCATTTTATTCTAAATTTAATTGAGAGTATTCCAAAGTCTAATTTCAGTTATTTAATTATTACCTCCAGTGGTACACTGACACTAATAATTTGTTGCAATTTACAAATCTGCATGATTTGTCAGCCTTGGGAAACCATCTCTATCGCATATATGGCACAAACCAAACACTGTGGCTATTTCTACAGAAATAGATTCACCTCCTCTCAAAGTTTTAAGAAGCGTCTCAGCACATCTTGGAGCCAAAAATAGATGTCACAACTTCTTCAGACATAAACTCAGAAGCCCTTATACCACGAACCATTGTGTTACTGCTGTCTCCCAGTTCTCTCTTCAGTTTAGCATGACCATCCTGTCCCACAGTGCAGTGTGGATGATTTTGTGACTGTGACCCCAAATTCTCATCCTAGGACAGCCATTCCAAGGGCTTTTTGGGAATTGAGGGGGGCATCTCTCCTTACTGTAGGATGTTCAGCAGACTTCATAAAAGCACACAGTGGCAACAGGAAGGAAAACCTTTGGCTTTCCTAATACAACACACCATGTAGATTATCACATGCCTTATGATTCTCCAAAAGGGATCCAATGAGGCAAGTGTGAACAGATCTACTGAAGGAATGACAAAAGGATATACTAAGTCACCTCTCATGCATAATTTTAAATAAAATTTTGACTTACCTTTGAATGAAGCAAACTCAGAACATCACAAAGATGCATATGCCAATCCTGATAGCAAGTCTGAGAAAAAATAATTTAAAAAAACCAATCATATACATGTTTTCTTCTAGTCCCAATCTTTATCAGTCTGGCAACATACCATATTCCAGAGTTCACTCATCAGAAAGTAAGGCAGTACAGCGGCTGCACTACAGCCATATCTAATTATATTTCATTTTTCCATTGCAGCTATGGAATCATAGAGATCTCAGTTCTGTTCCTTTCTAAATTCTGCACAATAATTAGAAATGAGAATAGTTTAGAAATGAAGAGAATTTTCTGTTGAATAGTCATTAAAAGATTTAGCAATGTGTGATCAGACTAATAAAACCAGCTGAAATTGCTGGCACTATTTATTTGCACAGCATTGTCTATATAAACAAACTGGATGGTAGCAATACCTGGTAAATGTTAATTACAACAAAGAACATCAGCCTTTTAGCCCAGGAGAGCCTGTCCACTACAGCACTTCAACTGACATATTTTCCTTTGCCTAATGCTATGTTACAGTTTTCTTTACGATAAAGAATAATTAATTCAAATACTTTGGAATGACTGAGCAACTTCATCGTGTTAACTGGAGCATGCACACATCTTACACGGGGGCTGATGAATTACCTTTATAAACAGCCTGCTATCCATTTCATTGCCTGCTGTGATAACAGAAACATTGGAATCAGACAGGAGCTTGCCTTTTGCTTTGAGTTCTTACAAGATGCCGCAGTGTTTGAGAGGCGGTGGGCTGAGAACACCACGCTGTGAAGTTGCCAGCTCCCGCGTGGTGCAGGTATGGCACTGCGACTCAGCCCCGGCGTGGGGATCACAGCAATGACAGCTCACCTGTCCTCCCGCACCTGCCAGCCGGACTCATTAATGCTGTTCCCTAGAAAGGCTTTGTTTTGAGCTAACTAAGGCCCTTTTTTTGTAAAGGCTTTATTTTGAGCTAAGCAATGCAAAGTTTGTATTGCAGTTCATAAAGATGCACCTTATAATCCTGAGTACATGAAATCAGCTGACTGCCACATTTAATTTACATATTCAGAGAATCCTTGCCCATTAGAGGCATGAAGGGTGCTCCTTTTATGAAGATTTTTCTTCTTGTAATTTGTGTTTTGAACTACAAAGGTTTATGCCTGCAGATGCCAGCTGGGTACAGAAGCAAGGTTTACTGGGCTGTGAATTTCCCTAGCAATTCCTTAAAGGATAAGTAAAGTGATTTATTACTCCCTGGGCCTCCAGTGTAGCAAACAATTTTAAACAGAGAATTTTCTCAGAAGCTCAGCTCTTCTTCTGAGCACCGGGGTGGTTTTGGTTGTTTTGGTTGAGAGTTTTTTGAGGGGTTTTTTTTTGTTGTTGTTGTTCGTTTTGGTTTTTTTAATCTTTCTACTGTTTCCTTTCTTACTCAGTGCTAATACCCAAATTCTTTTGATCTCTGTTAATATTTATTATTTGAAAAGACTGAGTATATATTCTCCAAATTCCTCTGTGATAACAGCTGATGCAAAGGAAGTACCTATAAAATACTTGTTTCCTTCACCTTCCAGTAAATCAAAATACCCACTAATTTCTTTGAAAGCCTCATGATTTTGGGTTTTTTAAAAGTTTATATTACCACACCAGTTTCTCTTAGCCAAAAGAAGAGAGTTTCTATCTTCTGTGCAAGCTTTACTACTATTTTCTGCTTGCTGTGTATTGACTTGACTTTGTTTTAGTTGGACCCATCTTCTGAAGTGCAACTTGATTGGAATCTCTGAAAGTCAAAATTCAAACTTGGATCATTTAAGAATTTTCCTTACCTTCCTGTTTCCTTTGTAGTTCAAGGATACTTAGGACTTAGTTCTTAAAGTTGTTGTCCCATTTGCCTCACTTCTGATTGTAGGACACTACATGAAACTTTTATTTTTCCATCTTCCAATCGCAATCTAGAATTGCTATTCTTCAGGCAGTTTTGGGGAAAAAAATCCATTCTAAATGTGGAAAAAAAACCCCAACAAATGAGCAAATATAAAACCCACAATATTTTGTCCTGTTTCAGAATAGTTTTGTTTAGCTTCAATTTTATCTATAAGATGTTGCGAGACCTATGATATGACAAGAATCAGGGCATTTTTAGTACAGTACAACACGACAGCATAATTGTAAACAGCTTTCACACGCTAAAACTTACGATATAATCTTGTAATTGAGGAATGTTTTAAATTTATCAATACATGAACAGCATTCTGTGTCAAATTACACTGATTTTATTTATATAAACTAATATCTCTTCTGTGATAAAAACAGTTCATCAGACATGCTCAAGTGCTGGGATTAAGAATGCTTTCCCCAGTGTGGCTGATTTAGGTTAGATGAGAGCCACCCTTAATTTAGACCTTGAGCATTCCCGTGCTCACGTACTTACCATACATTAATTCATGCTAAGTGGGAAAGAGCTGTCTCAGGAACCAGCTGTGTCAAGAAAAAATGACTTAGGGGTCTAAAAAGCTCTGTTTCAAACCGGTTGATTATATGAACAGCGTAGGAAATCTTCACAAATGCTCAAGAAAACCACAGCAGGGCTAGTCTGATGAGAAACTCCTGCACTTTCCATGGATTTGTTTGCAGCACGGGGCTGGGAAGGAGGGCACCATGCCAGCTCCCACATGGGGCTGCTCATGGCTTGCTGGGACAGAGACTGGCTGCATCCCTTCGAAGTGGAGCACACACAGCTGACCTGGGAAACCACTGCAGAGTAACTACTGGTTGTAGGTTACCCCATCTTCTCTGTGCAGATGGACCCTGTGAGTCACTACAGGGAAATAGGAAGAGCCTCCTTCAAACCTGCATGGTAAGGGACTTGCATTGTAACACGAGTGTTTTAACAGGAAAGAACCATGGGAAAAGAATAAACTTAAAATCAAGTGGTGAAGCCCTATATTATATTTTAAAAAAAACAATGTAAACCAAAAACAATGGAGCAAATTTGGCATACAAATGAGGATAATGTTCTCTCTTAAACCACTTGACTATTTCCTCTTATGGCATAATACGAGCCAGGGAAAATGCCACTACATCACATCAGCAAAGCCAGAGTGCAGGACCATTCCACAAATGGAAATAAAAAAAGCCTCTAACATCAGGGGGAGATTACTGTACTACAGGTGTTAATTGCCTATTCCATGCACATCCCGCAGACAAAACTGTAGCACAATAGCGAGATTTAAAACAAACAAAGAAAAGAAAAAAAAAGCCTCAGAAAAACTCCAAACAGTTCCAGAGTGCAGAAAGGCAAATTTTGCATGAAGGCTTTATTCTGACTGACCCCTCGAAGGACAGATTGTGCTTTTTGTAGGCTGCTGGAAAGGCAGCTCTGTCAAGCCTAGAAGCAATTCTATGACTGGCACTTCAATGGCAACAGTGACTTTGGCATGACCCGTTACTTACCCTATGGACACAGGCAATGGACTTCACTTGGCTTTCCTCGTGCACCTCCCACTTAATGTTGCGAGCTTTTCACAGCACCAAAGACTGCAAAACATGGCTTAATTTTCATAACCAGCTTAGTATCTTGTCATGCAGGCATCTGTCTCCTGCCACTTTATTTAGCAAACCTACAAACACGTTAATTTATTCCTCATGCATTTGGCTCACACCAGTGTTGAAATTCCACTGAAAAGCTGCCAGAATGGATATCTCAAGTCTCCGCTTTGCTGAGAAGAGCATACAAATGGTATTCAAAACCCTTCTCCCTCTCTTGTGTCTGCCTTTATTTTCAGTTCGAGCACAGGAGCTGATAAACTTCAGGCTATCCTTTCTCTGCATGAGGGTCCCTGTCCAAGTGCCATCTGAAAGCCCTTCTGCCTTGTTTCCGCTGCCTGGCAGAGGTGTGTAGAGTGCTTCTGGGCTGAGAAACGCATTACACCTGGAACAGTCCTGGTCCTCACCTGGCCAGACTGGGGACATCACTAGAGTACATCAAGTTACTTTTTAGTTTGCACACCAGGGCACTGCTTGTTTAGGAAGAGTGTTATACACCCTAGTCTTGCTCAACTACTTGGTTAGGAATTCATCCCATCCACCTTCACCCAAAACAGCAGAAGCGCTCAAGGCTGACCAGTGATGCAACCTAAGGACTGATTATTACTTTATCACCCTGAAGTTTTTGCAGATGGGGTTTTGATAGCATAGATTGCAAGATTCAAATAATGATGGGACCTGTGTGGTTAACCACATGGGTTAACAGCTCAGGTTAAATGAAAAATGTAGTAATTAATGCACCAGGTCTTGAAACTTGATGCCAAGGTGAGTCAGCTGAAGAGTTCTACATGCCATATCCCACCTTAATGGGTACTACAGTGTCATTTTGCAGTCCCATCTCTCCTGGTCAACTTAAGAAAGCATGATCACTTGGCTCTAGGTATTTGAAATTAATATTTTTTTTCAATGCAAAGAGAAGTCTCACTCTTCTCTCTGCTGGCTTCTGGCTTTGAATCTCACTTCAACTCAGGGAAGGTATTTAAAAGTCACCCAATCCAGTCATTCCTATAGGAAAAATTTGCTAGGAGAAGCCATGAAAACCTTTAAACTACTTCAAATGCATATTCATCATTTGAACACCTGCATGGCATTTACTGGGAAACTTAAAACAGTTGCAGTGCAGCCATAGTTCAACATAGCCAAAGCCGCATATTGGTACTTTTTGTCTTACCCTTCTCAAAATATGTAATTGGTGACTGGAGGAGCAGTGTAAGACTCAACTTCTGTACTCCCAGCTGAGTGTCCTAACTGCAAAGATGCTTGTATTCACTCTCTCTCAACCAGTTAATCTTTATTTAGTGCCTAAACCTGAAACGGGAGTATGGCAAATAGTATTCTACAGCTCAGTGAGTACAGCCTTCAGCTCAGGAACGCAAGTTCGTTTCCCCACACGCAGTAGAGGAACCTGATCTCCTCTCCTCCACATTTAGGCAAGTGCTCTGACCAATGAATGCTGGCCATTGTGGGGAAGAAGGAAGGAGAAAGAATACAATGTTTTAGTCTTTCATTGTTTTCGAGTTCTAGTGGTGCACTGAACCTCACAGAGTAAATTTGTGGTTTGTGGAACACGGGCTGACTGCTTGTGACCATCAGAAGAGTTATCCTTTGAGTAATGTCCCAAAGCAGACCTTAAGAAACCACAGATGCTTGGGTAGTTCCCAGGTCAGACAGCTTCCAAGAGAGATTTGGGAGGATTTGGTGACTTGGGTTTGGAGGTTTTGGTTGGTTTTATTTGTTTGTTTATTTATTTGGTTGGTTGGGTTTTTTTTTAAGACAGAAACCCTGATGACAGAAATTAGAAGCTTAAATTTTTTATGGAACTATTCCTAAGTCATTTGGAAGACTAAGTCTTATCTATTGATTGATTTATACACTTGAAATTCATTAAAAATCAGTACAACTACAGAATTGGTTTGATTTCTATCACTGTTAGGATATATAGCCTTATGTTGTTTATAACTGTTGACCTGCGTTACCTTTTCAGGTTGGAAAGCTTTCTAATAATCAGATTCAAGACAGTATGTTTTTCGAGTAACAACTTTTAGTGCCTGTTCCGTAAACCATAGGGTTTGTTTGATGTAATTGGTTTAGTGCAATCTGTGAGGCTGTGAGAGGATGATATCATGGTTTCTTTGAGTGGAGTTTCAAGGAAGTGAAGGACATTTCTGAAAGGAAGCTGTTCAGTTCTTGTCAGAACAAGATTTTTTGAAGTACTTGATAGATTTTCATTTATCAAATGCCCTTCTGTGTAAACCTTGCTGTGTCTGCATCTTTTTCAGCTCCTTTAAGTCTTAGAAAAAATGTTTAGCTTTAATTTGAGACACTGATATGTATTAAGAACTGTTCTTCCCTATGAAATTAGAAGCAAAACCTTATCTGCTTGCATGGAAAAACAGCCTCTAAACCTCTATTGCTTAAGTTTGCAGATGTGAGGATCTTCATGTTCCTTTTTTCCCTTGACCTACAAGTTTATCTAAACACAATACCTAAGAGTTATTTTTGTTCTACAGTGATTTGCTTCCCTTCCTTTTCTCTCCTGTCTTCCGTGAATTATGTCAATGTACACAATGCAAGTGCCTTCCATTCTTCAGACTGTTTGACTTTGGAAAAGTACATAGATTTCCCCAAACAGCTGCAAAGTTGAGACACAAGATTGAAGTATTATTCCTGATGAAAACTATCTAGGATTACATGATATAAAATCTGAAATAATATTTTTCCTATCTTGTTTGGGAGACCAGTAGCTTTAATATAATCAGAACCAAAGTATTTCCCTTCTTTTCCATCAGTAATGAATACGGTTTAATGTAATATTATAGCCTTGAGACAGCATTAGAGCTCTCTACTGGAATGCTACGTTATCTACTGCAAACTAATCATTATATTGTATCACAGTTACAATGAATGATGAGTCTTTTTCTTTATAGTGTATAAAAACAAAATTATTTTTATCCCATTTGTTGATTGGTATATGAAGAATTCACAGAAAGCTCTCCCCAGCCCCCCTTACTGCTTGCTTTAACCTAAGTAACACAGGATACAGTCATGTTAGTTACGTAGAGACAAATCACAAAATTAAAACAGATACTGAAACAAAAATAAGCCCACTTCTTCTGTCAACAAAATGTAGCTTTAAAAAAATACTCCTTCTTAATTAATGGAACTCAGTTACAGAAAGGATTCATAAAATCTAAGTGTCGAGAAAGTGCTGTTTGGAAATGTGTGGTCTAATTATATACAAGATCGAGTTAAATAATCAATATCTTTTAGCTTTGGAATCCTTTTAAGAATTCCTCTTAAATATTATTGAAGGTCTAGATCACGACCTTGAAACTTTCTTGTGTGGTTTAGAAATACACGTGAAAGTTATTTTTTATGACTTTCTATGTATTTTGCTGAGAAACCTTGGAAACAAATACATTAGTATTTCATTTCCGTTACTCAAAATAGCACCATCATTTATTGATTGGAGCAAATTAAGCAATATTTTCAGCAGATCCCCAAAAGATAATCTTACTCATCTTTTGCACACACATTTTTAATGACTCTGCCTAGAACAATACTGGCTCCAGTAGGGTCCTTCTTGATTTAGACCACTAACAGTCAGCTCTGAATCAGACCCTTTGTTTCACATATGTCCCAGAAAATGCCCAGTGGGATAATTGCTCAGTGCAAGACTGGGAGGAAAAGGCGGCAACTGTTTCTAGTCGCCCAAATTATCATTCTTTAACAAGCTGAAAAGCCAGGGGAATTTGAAAATTCTCCTTTATAGTGTTGCCATGATACCCGTCAGTATTTCTATCTTCAGAATGAGGACGGAGCTTTCCCTTTTTGAATCAGCAGATTAAAAGAGTGAATCTGTTCATCAGGTCCTACCAGTACCTTTCCTCCTTTGCTATGGGAACCTGCATCCCTGAAGGCAATGAGGGGAAAGTTCTCTGCATAAGTATATAAGAACTGCTGCTTGGCTGATATGTAAACGTCTACTGTCCTTCAGTGGCTCCAAATTTTTAAAAGCAACCTACCCCAAGACCAGCGGAAAGAAATTTGCTGATGCTATGTTTCCTGTCACCACTCTTTGACACTACTTTCCCAGTTTTCCATGAGTGATAGCCTGTCTCACTAAAGCATGCATTAACTATACAATATTTCTTTTTTTTGTGGCGTTTCCTACCAAAAGAAATAGCGTATTAATGGGCATCCAATTTCTGACACACATTTCTCCTTTTTTATTTTTATTTTTTTCTTTCTAGATCATATGCAGTGCATTTTCTATGGTGCTACTACAATTGATTTTTTTTTTTCCTTCTGTTAGTTTCTTACATGATGCTTGTTTTTAATTTTGGTCCCTTTCTATCTGTGGGGTTTCTTTATACAGTTTGGTAGTTGCCATTCAGGAAATCTCAGAAACTCAGTTTAATGAGTGGGAGCTCTTACCTTAAATCTTCACTGTATGAATCATATACTGCACGTTGTAGATGTTCAGAGCCACTTCAGCTGTTTTGGGGGTTTTTGTTTGCTTGTTTGTTTTGAAACCTACAAAAAAAACCAAAAAAAACTTTTAAAAAATTAGGACATAAACAGGATTCAACCAAACTTGCACAAAAACCCAATAGCATTTCTCTGATTTCAAGGATATGTCTATACAATTCAATGCAGCATTAGGCCAAAACACCTGAAAACACTTTCCTATCTACACCCAGCAGTAAATTCACATTAGCGTGGTGTTCTTCTGGGGTCATCGTATTCCTCTCTCAGGAAGGAGGTCACTCTCACTTGGGTGCACCAAACATAACTTGCCCATGCATACATCAGTCATCTTACCATAAGGCACTGCTGTACCCAAAACACATCCTTGTGTTGTCAGGCACTGACAAATAAGTGTTGCTTTGCACAGCCAGAACTGACCCCAACCTGAAATGTATCCAGAATGTGTGCACCCTGTGGGCCTTAGTTTCTTGTATTACACCTCATCTATTCCCTGCCCCCAGAGGCAGCTGTGAACACCACTCTATCATCCCTTCATGTGCCTGCAGGTGAAAAAGCTGACATCCTTGACCTTTTTTCCATTTACAGCCTACTACTCGGAGCACTCTGAGGAACTGAGAGACCAAGCTGAACCTCTGCAGAGTCTACAGTGCCTATAGCCATCAGACGCAGGCGCATCTTATCCCAGGACCGGCTCTCTCAGATCTAGAAAACCAATAAAGCTGTTACATGACAAGAATAGCCATGATCTGAAGCTTAATTGTACAGGTAGGCAGAAGCTTGCTTGACCACCAGTGGCTAGGTGGGACACCACCCTGAGGCTATTATACGCCAACATTTGGAGTGGTGTATTGGCACAATAACACTAATTTTAAGTTTAATGGAGCCACACTGCTGGTCTTGCTAAAAGTAAGTGAGATCATTTAAAAACACGAAGTAAATTTTTGAGCAACCCAGTATTTGTAGAAGGTTGTGATTATTTTACTTGAGCTACAGAGTCTGCCCTCTCCCAAATACTTGAGCCATGAACAGAGCAGTCACCTAACATTTCAAGATATTTCAATGTGTCCAGAAGAGGACAACACAGCTGGTGCAATGACTGGAAAGCTTGTCCCATGAGGAGCAGCTGAGGACTCTGGGTTTGTCTAGTTTGGAGAAAAGGAGGCCGAGGGGTGACCTTACTGCTCTCTACAGCTTCCTGAGGAGAGGGAGGTGCTGAGCTCTTCTCCCTGGTTTCCAGTGATAGGACTCCTGGGAGTGGTTCGAAGTTGTGCCAGAGGAGGTTTAGACTGGTCATTAGGAAATACTTCTTTACCAAGACAGTCATCAAACACTGGAACAGGCTTTCTAGAGAGGTGGACAAAGCCCCAAGCCCATCAGTGTGTAAGAGGCAGTGCCCTTAATAACATGCTCTGGCTTTTGGTCAGCCCTGTAGTGGTCAGGCAGTTGGACTAGGTGATTGTTGTAGGTCACTTCTAAGGGAACTGTTCTAATATTCTGAAAAAGGGAAGAAGACAGTATACTTCGGGATCTATTGATTACTGGTTTGGGTTTGTTGGGTTTTTTAATCTTTAATTTATGGAAACACTACCTTAAGAATTTCAAGCAGTCTGTGATTAAATATGTTGTACATTAAAAAAATAATTATGATTTTGCACTCAGCAAGAAGACTGCAATTTCCACCGTCAGTGAGAAACCTGAGACTTTCTGTATATTCCAACATGTGACAAAAGTGGAATGGGAGGCAAGCTTCTTTAGGCAGATGTTGGCTGTAAAGAACATGACTATATGGAAATATCTTGGTTAAATAATCACGAAACGGGCAAAACAGCATTAGGGCAACAAAGCCACATGCTACAGCTCAGAATTAACTAAAAATAAATTGCATCTGCAGCACAACAAATTATCAGCAAGGCAGATGGCCAAGAAGAGGAAAACCATAATTGTTTCCTCTGGGGCTGGATTTCTGAAAGTAAACACTCAATTTAGTCCTGACTTTGTAACGGAAAATAGAATTCAATAGCATGGAGGAAACACCGGAGAGTCATACAATGGCAATGCAGTATTCAAAAAGACTAGCCATGAGAGGGAAGGGACCGATGGTGACAATTGTTCTTTAAGTCAGTGCTGAAAGCAGACTGAGAGGAAGTTTGGTCTGCCAGGGAGGCAACAGACTGGGTGCTGGGAGACTCTGGCCTCCCCCGGCTCTCCTGTTTACTTCTGAGCTCCGAATCAGGCATTGAATCCCTTTGTTTGTACGGTGCTTCCCAAGTGACACTTCTGTCTGGGAGGGAGACATGATCACGGGTTTCATCACACTCTAAACTAGATTCTAAACAGAAGAGCTGACAGATTTTCAAATACCATCAGAAGAAGTTGAAGTAGTGATGTAATAAATAGCCCAAGAGACCACTCTATGGTGGTGGTGCAGAACATGGCTATCCAAGAACACGGGACACCTGCCAGCTTCATTTTAGATGCACCAATAACATGCCATGAATTTTATGATTTCTGTAAGAGGCTGCCATTTGTTTTTTCAGATTTCCCAGAAAGTCTCTGCCTAAGCTCCCCATGCTTGTACAGTCAACCTCTGACCAAGTAAGAGTCTGTCCAAATTAAAAGAACATTTTGTTAGCATACCTGAGATGATTGCTCTGGGAAAGTCTCCAGCCCGAGTAATTTTGAGCATACCTAATTATATCGATGGAACTGCCCAAACGATTAGTTGGGTCCCTGCCTAATTTGGAGAAGTTTCTAGGCCTTCCCATATAGAAAAAAAGTTCATCTATGAAAGTCGAGGTGCAAACACAGTTTCTTAGGAACAGAGTTTGGACATATGGATCCCGAATACTCTGATCCCAGAGCTTAAATGCTTGCTACAAAATTCAAACGCATGTCGATACTTCTCCACTGTTTCCAGTGGAAATTCTGATGCCAATGAATTCCCTTTAGCTTTGCTGAGCAATCATTTAGCTCTTAGTAAATAGCTGCCAAAAGAAGGGATTTGGCCAGAGTACCAGTTGTTCAGATTGGCCAAGTACCACCTCTCATCCGGGGACAAGATATGCGGGCTATAAACAGCTCACAAGCAGCCACATGCCACAGCATAACCTGGTTTTATTCTCTGTGCTAAACCTGGGCAAGGAAGAAGCAAAGGAGCTGGATACCTCAACTGCATATCATACAAAAAGTCTTCTCAAATCCAACTGTTCTCCACCATCATCCTCTTCTTTGCAGATAATTCAGAGATGAGAAAATACATAGCAATATGACCCTATGCCACAGCCTCATTCACAATCACATTATTTTAGCAACAAGAAAAAGACTTTTGTCCCATCAGCACTACCAATTACACCAGCGTGGTACAGCCACAGCATATGCATCACATTCAACTTTAGCCCCAAGATCCATTCTTGACAAGATGGAGCATCTGCCTGGATCAGAGAAGAGGTAAGTGGGACAGGACTGCCCAGTCACACAGCCACCACCACATCATGCAGCCAGGAGCAGACTTGCTGAACTACACTGAGCAAAGGGGTGCGAGCTAAAATCCTCATGAGGATGGTCACTGGCAGTACCCATTGTGCCTGTTTTGTGCAAGTTTCAGACACATCTGACCCTCAATGGCAGAAGCATGGAAATGAAAAATCAATTACTAGCTGTTTGGTTTCTCCGTACCTAAAGGAATTTATGGAAAAGAATGTCACTTGCAGAGACAGCTAAACATAGCTTCCTCCACATACTACAGACAGGAATTTATTAGGTTAGCTATGCCTTTTTCTCACATGCAAAGGACGACTTCCCGCTCCAGTCCCTATGGAGGTGAGGAGGAGGCCATCCTCTCCCTGGTGTTTTTCCTGCTGTGTCCAAACAGCTGCTGCATAGCATCACCACCAGACGGTCACACTCCTGTCTGTGTGTCTGCCCCGTCACAGTGACCAGCATGTCACCCCAACTGATTTAGGTCTCATCCCCATGCCAGAGAGAGTGACAAACACTCCTCTCCTGCTGCAATGCCTCTTTTTCCAGAGGAAGCACCCCGGGGCCGTGTCAGAAGTGGGGAGGTGGGAGGTGGGGTCGGTCATTTCCTCTGCTCCCTTTGTGCTGTGACTTACACCCAAGTACCAATATTTCCTGCCAGCATGGAGAGCTCTGCGCTGCATTATGCTAAAAGAAACCTTGAGTATTCACTTCAGTCATAAATAATGTTCCGAATACTTGAAAATATGAGCTGGTGAAATAGCAAAACTCATTAAACTATAAGGCCACTTTGCGGGGAAAGGGTTTTGTACACTTCCTTATAGTTGCTGTAAATACTTCAAGGCTCCTCGGGTCCTGGATGAGGCAAGGGGAAGCACATACCTTTCTCACAAATGTACATTCCTTGGTTCACTGTGCAATGAAACACCCTTCCTGCTGAGCTGTTTGCAGCAGAAGTTGGAATTTATCCCATGCTTTTAATCTGACCATAAACAACGGTGTTGTTTTTGTGCCTCTCATCTCTGAATGTTGTTTATACTCAGTTGGATGTAGAGAACTCTAGCTAGTCCATCTGGATTTCTTCCTCTGCTGCTTTCCAGGCTAATTAATATACTCCGTCCTGTTTACTGGTACCACTATGCACCCACAGCATGGGGGAGGTGTGTGGTTCACATCAGTTGGCTTGAAATCAGGGAGGGGAAAAAAAAAATTACCTGCACACCAGTACTTTTTAAAGAGGTATAAAATGGCACTGGCTACCAAGGGGAGTCATCACCATTCCTCTGTGAATTCAGCAAGGGCAATATAGCAGGAAAAATGCCCCCCTGGCATTTAAGAATATGTAGGAAACTAAGAAGAGCTCAGGTCATGCCCAGGCACTTCAGGCCAGAAGTTCAAAGTCCTCAGCAATGCCACTCGGGGCACTTGGCAAGGGCCTTTTCTGATAGAAAGCCTGTATGAATATCGGCGTATACACAAGCGTACGTGCCAGGAATTGCTGCAAACACAGAAACTGTGATACTTCTGAACTTTATTTTGAGCTGTGTAAATAGAAACAGAAGTCAGAGTGCAAATCACTATGTTAGGCTAAAAACCTGGTCCCACATGCCAGTGGTTGCTGCCAGGCACACCTGCCTCTGCTTACTTTTATAGTGAAGCTGCCCTGTGAAGTATTTTTCTTGGCTAGAAGTTATAAGGAAATAACCATAGTTTTTTAAGTAAGAGGAAGCAGGAGAATGGGGTGGTAACTTTCCTAATTTGCTAGGAAAAATACCTAGGCAAAGGTCTATCTGTCCAGTGTTACTGAGAATGGCTAGGGTTTTGGGTGATCTTTAGATCAGAAAGCAATTCTAGAAAAGTTTATACGTACTCCAGGACTGTCACAAAGACTACTACAGGCTAATTCATCCCAACAGTCTCTCTGAAGGAGACTGCCATGATAACTCCAGACCATTCAGTCACATTTGTGCTGCACATTACAGGGGTGACCTCAGGCACAAGCCACTACTAATTCCAGAAACAGCCTTTGAAAATTTATCTGTAATACGTCTCACTCTAGTACCACAGCACAGCATCTATTATATCTGATTATTGTTGTTATAGGAACCTGCAAGATTATATGCTGCATGGAGGTATGTGTTTACCCACCTGGTGTCCACTGGAGAGAGCAGATGGAAACCGCATCGTTTCCTGGAGAGACTGGATGGAAACCACACTGCTTCCTGGGCTAGGCTCTACTGGACCATCAGCATTCACTGGGAGCACATCTGCCCACGTTGTGCCAGTTACCTCTGATTACAGATTTACACTCTTCATTCTGTAGCATGAAGACAAAAGGGGAAGCTTCAGGTGGTGATTCAGTGGTTTAGCAGAGCACTCTGGGGTCAACAATACATGACTTCATCACAAGTCCCTTATTTCTCTAGCTCCAGTTATGTGTTAACTGCTCGGCAGACAACGGAAAAAAAACCCCACCAAAAAACCTTGGACTCAGACACACACAGCACATGGCTTCTTGTTCTCATTTGAAATGGAAAGCTTAAGTACAGATGTTTAGATATATGCTCCTCTAGCAGCGTCTTGCCTGCTGCTCACTTTCAAAAGAGCCTTTTTTAATTTAAAACATGCTTAAGGCTTCTGGAATACTCAGGAATGCTTTCCATTACAGCTGTCCTCAAGCTCTGCCCCTCTGAGTGTTGCCAGTAACCCCACATGGGCTGTGGTTCTTATCCCTCCTGTTCTCCCCCATTACAGGCTTTTCTTCCCAGTCTAATTGCATTGCAGAAACAGCCTCACTCTCCAAAGCGGGACAGGACAAACAACCTGACCAGGAATCTCAAGCTAAGCCCCTGAAGTGTGATTTCAGGGAGCTTTCCAGCCCAGACAGACACCTCAATGTCAAAATGCTCAGCACAAATAATAAAGGGTAAACTTTAAGTGTCATTGATTTGGATTTGTCCACACAGAAAATAAAATATTTAGCAAAATAAAAAATGTTTCTGCTCTAAACATGGATTGCAGGAATTGTAAATAAAAAGAAAATACAACCCCTGAACCCTCTAAACAATTCTTAGAAATAAATTCAAGTCAAAAACATTTACATGGCTTGGGTATAATTATTCTCCCCCAATGTCTATGCTAGATACATCTCATGGGCACAGATTTATTTAGAGCTGTTCAGTAAGTTTACATAGATAACAGAGTCCAGTTTAGAAAATCCTAAAACTGCTGATGCTGGGAAGAATTATCGGCACATTTACTGCTCATATTTTTTTCTCTAAGTTGAAAACATCAGCTACTGCTGTGGACACAGTAAAGGTCTAGACTGACTTTTGATTTGAAGCTGTACACCACTTTTCACGCTCCTGCGTGCGTCTCCTGCTCTGGCTGCTTCTTGGTGCTCACAAGCTGTGCCAGCTCTGTGGGCACGTAGCACTGGCCCTTGCTTCTCAGGAGAAATCACCAACACAGTCCTGCTTCTGGGTGTTGGCAAGACTAATTTCACAGTGGCGTGGAAATGCCAAGCTCTACATGGATACAGTCTAACAGTTCAGTCAGATGGTTTTAACAGAGACCACCCTAATGAAGACAGGCTTATCCCTCAAGATAGAGCCCTGCTTATTTTTATTTTTTTTTAACAGAGCACTGTTGCTAAACTCCATACTGTAGGTTCTTCTTACCCAGAGTGATCTCAGTTTAATTTATACTGAGCTGATCACCGATTGCTTCACTGGAGCATCTGGGTAGCCAGAGGCTGTCAGCCTGGAGGTGCCCTGCCTCAAAGTTTCTTTACTGCACACGAATTGCCTTGGGTCCAGCCTGGAAGGGCACAGCATACCGAGCACATCCCATAGGCTTTATGGGGATTGCTGCCAAATCTGCCAGGGTAGCTGAACCACCTATGCCTTTCTCACAGACACATGGGAGCTGCATGAGAGGATATCAAAGGTTTTTTAAAAAAACTCAAGTGTGCAGGAGATAATCAAGAACCATCCTCAGTTTTCAACAGCACAAAGGAGGAGCAAGCAGCTTTCAATTGCAAAATATCAAATCTGTCCTTATGACCAGCCATATCTGAAGTAAAACAAGATTAAGTGGCAGCTAAATTTTTATTTTATTCCATAAGCCCTGGGGGAAAGTATTCGTCTTGGATGGAAATGCAAAGGGTAGGAGTATAGATCAGTAAAATGAACTAGGTGAATAAGGGAGCAGGGAGAAGACAACTTTCAGAAAAGGGAATGGAAAGAAACCACAGACTTTTTCAGCACTTTGGATCTTCTATCCCAGGACAGATAAACCCCTAGCTTCAGATGCTAATGTTGGGAGCACAGTTACCTTGGGGTTCTTATTTTATTGGGGTGGGAGATAGATAAGGTTGAAGCATAACAGCTCTCAGCTAGCAGCAGCACTGAAGCCATGCTCAGAACTTGCAGATCACATTAAGAGGCCTGCGGTTAGGGCCCTTCATCTTTTCAACCAGGATCTGTGAATCTTCAAAGCAAGATAGCAAGTGTTTATATGACAGAGCCTGTTAGAGGCACTCCTTGTGTTCTTAGCATAGTATAAATGTACACCTCAACTTACTGGGCAAACACACACAAAGATGCTAGGAAAGCAAAATAATAATGTTTTTTAAAACCACAAAAGTCAACTCAGAAATCCTAATTTTGGGGGGCTTAGTGGGAGGAAAGACATATTTATATTCTGATCATTCTTACCAAGATAGGAATGGTAAGGGTAAAGGTGATTTCCACGAGCAGCAAAGGCACAAGTGAAGATGCAGCTATAATGGTAAAAGCGCTTTTTCTACAATAATTTATTCAGACAGTATGGTGTAATGAAAAAGAATCACTCTAACATGCTCTTTTGCTTCTATGAAGCAATTTCACAGGAAGAGGGATTGCTAGCACAAATGCACCAAGCAGGTTTTTTTCTATCAGGCACCCAGCTGTAGATGTGACACAGATTTCCCTTTGGCTGCAAAGCATTTACAGTTTGCTCTTAATCAGATTTTCCTTCCAAGAAAGAAATAAGGAACAGACAAAAGTTCATGAACTAAAATCAGTGGTACAAATCTAAAACCAAAATAATCTGAACTTTGCTGAACTTCCAGATTTGAAGTTTAATGTATGATTTACAGCACTGCTAAGTGCAGCAATGACGCTGACACAGACCAGAGCCAGATAAGTCTTAAGCATTAGCACTGATGGTTGCAGAAACATTCAGCCCACGGGTACACACAAAGCATTATTTGGGGGAGCACAAATACATCTCTAGCAACTGTGATAGATAAAGCTTTGCTTTAATTTTTTTTACTTTTAAGATGATTTACTGTATATTCACAAAGACAATTTTCCATTCTGAAGGACTAGATGCATATTGGTCAAATCCCAGAGGACAGAGAACCACTGCTTTGGCTAGCCCTACAGTGGAATCTGGTTCAGTGTTGCAGACTTTACAAGCAGGCTCTCAAGGGAGTCTGAAGTTTGAACACCAAAGTCCTTCATTTTGCATTCCGTAGTGACAAAAAGCCATGCATTTGCCCAGGCCAAACACACCAAATCTAAATACAAACAGGAGATAGGAAAACAACTCCTCCCAAAGAGTCGTAACAGCCTCAGGCATTAGTGCATCATATCTACTGAAACTGAAGTTTCTAAAAATCACTATTTTAAGCTAAAGGACAGATTGAAAATGGAAGGTCAACAACTGGCTAGGCTACACAGAGAGGATTTCCTTGTCCTCAGGCTCAGCTCTAGCATATCAAGTATTATCAACTTTGAAGTTTTTCCCTGTGTCTCTGACGGAAATAGGAAAAGATTAAAGATTTCATAGCTGTCATTGACACATAGCATGATAAATTATTTCTACAGGATTCTGTGTCAGTCTTTTGCTTATATACATGCAAATTGATTTATTTTGAAGGAAGCTAGTTTTTCTCACTGTTTATGAGGGTGGAAATGAAGAGAAAACTTGTTCAAGTGACCTTTGCCAGTGCCTACCCTTCTTAGGACAAGCATTAAAAGGTGGTATGGCATTTTACCTTTAGCATTGCTTTTGAAGCAACCTGCTACACAATTCAAGTGGCAGCATGTGCAGGTGATTCACCTTGTAACAAAGCAAAGAAGTGTTGAGTGCCTACCACAGAGAGGTTCACAGCAAGACACCTCACTGCCCCTGGAGGCTCTGCAGTTGCTCTCTGTTAAAAATACAGCTGGGACCTCTCGTGAGCAAAATGGGTACAGGTCTACACCAGAGGACAGCTCATGTGCAGCACACTATTGCTGAGCTCTCGGTGACAGAGCCCAGGCAAAAGTAAGCTCAAAAAGAGAGAAATTTCTTTTAATAAAAAAGTAACTGAAAGGGATAACAGTCACAGATATGACTAAATACCCAGGAGACAGTAAAATACCATACCCATTACAAAGTTCTTCACTGATAATCTACAACAAAAAATATATAAACACCATACAGGAAGCCAAGATGATCAAATCAACTTGTAAAACTTTAATCTCTGCATTTGTACTGGAAAGTATTCTCTTTGAAGTTAATTCTCTTCCATTTTTGCTTCTCACTTTTGCACACCTACCTTCTTCCTAGTCACCTTTGCTACCTGGGCTTGCTTGCACACTTGGACTGTAGGAAATCACTCTGCTTTTAGACCCTGACGGTGCTGACAGGCATATACACAAACTCAGCCGCAGCTATAAACCTGCCCCAGCATTTCAGTGGGACTATTCATGTGATGGATGCTGAGCACGTGCTGTGGAAGGGGGGTCCCTTCAAGGGAGATGGGAACTTATATCTGTCACTTGCATGGTGAGCACTCCCATTGTGCTGCAAGTCCTACCAGCTAAAACGTGATTGCTGAGCACCATCAGCAATGTGTGACATAGCATTATTTCCGTCACAGAGATTTTTTGGGAGTGTTACATTATTTAATGTTTTACCATACGGACGATGCACAAGGAATATACAGAGCACCGAGGAAAGCTGTACACAATTTGCTACCAATTACAGATGATGTACATTGTGATGGTCAAATGTCAGCAAACTGAAAGACATTGGCAAGTCTCGCATACTTCTTCTAGAACATGCCAACCATCCAGATAACCTAATTTCCCCCTATAGTTACACTATATTTACTTGAAAATAGTACCCCAAAGTACATACTTAGGATTAACGCTTATAGAGGAAGTCACAAGTAAGACTGAAATAATCTCACCAGACTCTGAGGGTGTATTTAAACACAATAGTGTGACCAACTCTCTCTGTCTGCTGCCAATATCTGGCCTACATTAGCATAGATTAAACCAAGTATCACAAATCCAGCTCTTGGAATATGGAAATTTCTGTTATATACAGGAAAATGCAATGAAGCAACATATACAACGAATAAGCTCAGAAGCTAATGAAGCTACAAGTACTGGAAATACACGTAATGGGTAAAGAATGTTTCTGTTTTAACTTTTGCTGATATGAGTAACCATGCCCTGCAGAAGAACTCTCCAGTGCAAGGCACAAAATAATCTTTAGCACTAAATCTGACAATAAATCATGTCATAAACATTCTTCTTGCTCATATGAGAGATTTCTGCCTGAAAAATCTCTGTCATAAAGACTGTATGTTTGAAAGTGAATACTGAACCTGTGGAAACAAGGAGTCAGTGGATAGCTATGCTGTGGGTTTCACTTTAACACAAAGCATTGGAAGAAGAGAGCCACAGTTAGTTTTGCAGTTAGCATAAGTAACAAGGGCTGCACCAGCCTGGATCGGACTGTTATTATCTACACTTCATCTTGTCTTCATCAGCAGTTATGCTATACAAAAACCTGACCCTAAGTGTAAAATAAATTAAAAAAACAATTTTACAAATCTGTTTCATACTCATTTACGGTTATGGATTAAGAAATTTTTTTCTCAGCAGCCGCACTGGGACAGTTTCTGAGCAAAAATTCTTTGGCAACATCAAAAAAACAAAGAAAACAAAAACCTACCCAAAGTCAGGTTTTGCCCCTGGGAGTAGTGGAAAGAGCTGATGAGACACAAATTTTAACTGTTTATAAATATGACTTCTTAGTTCTAACTATTTCAACAGTTTTCTGAGATCATAAATTATGCATAAGTAGATGTGAATATTTTGACATTAAAGTGACTGATCCAGATCAGATGGAACATACAGACAGTAAGTTTCAGTTCATTTGTTGGGGTTATCGTCAATGCAGATTATTAAAGGTCATCTTAAATAGTAGGACTGCTAAAAAACAAACAAAAAAATACAAAATAAAATTCTCAAATTCCAACTACCCTGAGACAATATAATTTTAGATAATCAGTTTAAAAAATTGTATTTGAAATTTTTAAAATTCAGAACAGTGTTTAATGTAAGTAGTAGTTTGAAATAGGATGTTTTAGCATTTTGGAAAACGTCTTTTGTGGTTTTTTTCCTCCTTTTTCAAGGCAAGAAACTCCTCAAAGATCAGATTCTGATCTGGTTTTATTTCTTGCAATTTTGGTTTGAATCTAAAAATGTAATGGGGAGCACAACAGCTGAAGTGAAACACTCTAAGCCTTTTCATGGAAGAAAACAGGAGTCCATCAGATAACACCAAGTGACCATTTTAATCTTCAATAAAGTACTCTTCATAGACAACTGAAGATTTATGATCTGTACTTTAAACATTTGCTTTGCAACGAAAGCTACAACATGAAGACCCTTGCTTAACATGAAAACAAAATGAATAAGGCACATGAAGTCATAAATCAAATGCAGTAGTGCCAGTAATCCTTAGGTTCTTCAAGACTCATGAGGAAGTCTTCATCTCTCACTCTCATCTCACTTAGAGCAGAAAAGCCAACAAACACCACACTGAACACAGCAACAAGCACTGCTGCATCAAAACAGCTGGAAACTGATTTTTCCAGGGTTGAATTTGCATATGGAAGTGCAGTTCTCAGCTCTCTTCAGCATCCCAAAAATAGACACCCAAAATCCAGGTCACATTTCATAAGGAGGTAGATACATGTTATCCCCAGGTTTGGTAGAAGTCAGAAATTTTACACATGACTAAACTGCCAATATTTTGTTGTTGTTGTTGTTCTCTGGGTTCTGTGAGAAAATAGAAATGGATCAATTAGGAAGGAAACTCCTTCGGAATTTTAAGCTCTTAGGAATAAAATTTTTCTCTTTAATTTTTGTTTCCCTCCTTGAATTAGAACTAAATGTCATGTTGGGGTCACTGGAGCAGAGAAGAGATACGTGAAATGAGAGGAGACTGCCATTCCATCTCACTGACCTTCGGACCCTGAGCAGGACAACCCCCACCTCCCTGCAGCCATTGTTTGCCCATTCCAAGCCAGCGGGCAGGTAGAGCCTGAGCCACGAACATCTCTCCTTTGCTGTCACCATACCCAGCACTCTACTTCACAAGGGTTTGTATTTCACATGGATTATGAGGTTAAAATTATTTGAGAGGTGAACAATAAACAAAACCCTATTTTTCTCCCCCTCACCAACACACCCACATTCTGGCTTTTTCCCTTTTACACACCTTTCAGGACTATTGACCATAAACATTTAATATTTACAGAGTGTTATAGAAATACCTTTTCATGAGGTTGTTACCCATCGCTTAAATGCCATTAAAGTTTCATTGTGAAAAATAAACTTGATTTAGAGCCATGCATTTTCTCAACAGCTACGTTTAACAAGCTTTCACCACCAAACAGATCTCTTATTAAAAGTTATGGTTCTCTGCACAAGTTATATTTTCCATATAGTGTTAAAGAACAGAGATGGGTTATAGACTTCCCATTATTCACTGAAAAAGCCACAGTTACTTAAAAGCAAAGACACAAAACCTTAATGGAAAATATGCCCCAGTCCTAGTATGCCAGTGGATTTGAAGGCTTCAACACTTTCCTTATCACAGTCAGGAAGACTTGTTTCACCTGCAGCAAAGCAGGGGATTAGGAGGCTAAGATTTGTACCCTGACAGCTGGACTCGTTTACCTCCTCCTAAAACGTCTTTGGACAGGACAAACATCAGCAAAGCTACAAGGAAGAGACTCACAGGCAGGATATTTGAGTGCTCAGACTGTCTGACCTGGTGCCTCATCCCTCCCACAGCTTGCCAGCCACTACAGCCCGGATGCCCCTGCGTGCAGCAGGCAAGATCCCGACCAGCACAGGGTGAGACCCTCGCCTGCACAGCAGAACCAGGGATCGCACACAAAGCTCTCATATTCGAGGCTGTGGAAGGCGTTAATGCCTGTGCCTAGGCTCAGGAAGGCAGAAGCATCCGTCACGTACTTTATACTGCTTCCAAACATCTTTATTACTACAGCGTTTATAGCCAGCTCCCATAACTGGGTACTGGCAGAAGCAGGCAGGGAATCAGGGAGGCCCTGTGAGGGCAATCATGCATCATTGTTTGAAAAGTCAGATTTTAAACATTTCTAATTTTCTTTCTCTGTGCCCTTGCTGGAAGACATCTGCTCCTTGTCCCCCAGCTACAGACCTCTTTGAGCTATTTAAATTGTCAAATTAGGACAGGTGCCTATAAAGGAAACTGTGTATCAGAAGAGGGGTACAGAAGAAGAGAAAAAAGCCAAGAGTGGGAGCTAGGAGGGATGCACTTTCAGTAGTAGAGGTATCAGAGTAGACAGGATGAGGAAGGGAGCACAGAACTAGAAGACGTGGGATGCAAACAGATTAGAAAAGGAGTGGAGCACAGACAGGAAAATCAAAGCTGGCAGGAAAAGGAAGGGAAACAGCCTCTTTGTGTGAGTTTTCCCCCCTCAATTTTTGCACTGAGCATCAAGGGACACAACAGAAGACACAAATAAGGTTGTTAGTAGTTCTGGTTTTGAGTTTCTCTGCTATTATTCTCTTTGCTTCCCTTCCCTCCCCCGGTGAGCTATGCGGTTAAATGCTGACAAACAATCCTGCCAAGGCCAACTTCATCTTCACATCAACCTTCTGCTTCATTGCCTTTTAGCCCTCTTATCCCTCCCAAACTATCACCTCACCAGCTAAAGTTCCCAAGGTGTCATCTTTCCTTTGCTCAGCTGACATTCAGTCAAAACCCCTCGAGTTGTTACAGTTGATGCTTATTTGGCAAGGGATTAGAATAAAAATCCTACTACATTAATAGAGGTTTCATTGCTGCAGTGGCTGATGGTTGTTGCAGCTGCCTACACTTGCAATGTTTTACAGGCTTCAGGCATTGTAAAGTACACAGAAAAGAGGCTGGGCTTGTTTCTCCTTAAGAAATGAACATACATAATGCTTTTTCTCTTGGTTTTTTGGATGGTACTGAGATGGGAGATAAAAGGCAAAAAAAATCTAGCAGAAGAATGGAATACAATTTCTAAGCTTGGGAGTCTTTTTGTAACCAATGCTACTGTCTGAAACATAGGGATATTGAGATCAATGCACTGCTATGGTAACACTTCATATAATGGTACTGCAAACAAGGGTACTTTGCTGGGTGAAAAGGATGCCAGAGCTTTCGAAGACTGAGAGGAGCTGTCTCTTCCCTCACCTCCATTAGCTTGTGCCTCCACATAGTGTCTTATCAGGAGCGTGGACAGAAAAGGGAGACATCCTGACAAATTTCACTCGAAGATGTGAATGTGACAGGATTTATTATCAAGGTTCTCCTGCCCTCAGTTCTCTTCCTCAGACACAGGTCCCTAGCCTGAAGAACACCACTTCTCTGCATTCATTCCCCACTAGCAGCTGAGACCACCACAGGTGTGATGTTCCACTTTATCTGTGCTATCCCCAGGGAAGGGAACACCATGCGGGGCCAGGTTAGGAGATTATAACACAATAGGTTATGAGATTAGTATGAACAATATCATAGATAAAGCTGTAGCATCTACCTGATTCTGTGTGTTGTGGTTAGACAAGCAGTCCCACAGGGACAGCAGTGCAGTGTCCAACACTGGCTGTGACGCCAAGCTTCAAACCAACCTGTTACTTCCCCTTGACAAGGCTTTCTCTGTCTCTGTCATGCTGTCTTGCAACAGTGGTCTAGTAATAGTTACACTTCCATAAAAGCATCACAGACATTAATGGGAGTTTTGCTATAAGTGTGAGTTAAGTTTGGCTCTTACCCTTCCTAGCTACAAAATCTTTTAATATGTTTTGTGACTCTTATGATATGCTATTGAAAATCTTCAGGTTGACACGTCTATGCAGCTGTGCTGGAGGTGCAGATGTATGTGTGGAAACTTAAAAGTTCAAGGTCACTATTCCCCTCCTAAAACAGCAAAAATCCCCAGAAACAACCCCAACTTTAACCTGCAGCCAATGGGGATTTTGAGATGTGAGCCATAAAAAGGAGTATCAGTGATTTCAATCTCTTGAGGAAAAGCAAAGGACAGCTTCATAGCAAAATTAGAATTTCGATTTCATTTCCTGAATTTATTTCCCCATTAAGACAGAGATAATTTTTTATGTACTGCTTTTAAAATGTACTTGCAAATATGGAAGAGATAGTAGATAGTGTCAAGCTTTTCTCCAGAGCATTCTAGATGCACTTTCAGTGGTGATTTGCTATGGTTATCTGTTATTAAAATAATATCTTGTGCTTAACCTTTAGATTTGATCAGTGTGGAACAGTTTGCTACTGGCATATGGCAGCACAGTCCTTCCTCTCGTCCTTTTCCTTATCTGGTGGTTAGCTTCAACTGTCTTTAGTGGTAGTGAATCATTTTCCAGGCAAGACAGAACACAGCAGACAAACCTCTTAAATCACTAACTCAGTGGAATCATCAATGAATCCTCCATGTGGCTTCCCACATGGCCCCTTCTCTTTTGATATTAGTGGTTGACAACTGTTACACAAGATCAGCATTGTGGTGGGACTTTCCAAGAAAATTTCGCCAAAATTTTTGAGTGACAAAATGTTTTGAAGGAAGTAATAGTCAGCAAATGTTCCATCCCGCATACACACACCCCCTAGTTCTTGCTTCTGTTCAGAGTCTTTCCCATCTCTCTACAAGTTACTGTATGGCAAAGCTTCAGATATTTTTTCCAATTCCATTCCATTATTTTTTTTCCAAGAATGGAGCAGCACTGGAAAATTAGGAGAGGAGGGTAAAATGGTGGCATACAACACATTTGATCTTACTGGACTGCAGCCCTACAGGGTTAATAGGCTCCACTGACCTCTCAGAAGCCGCAGTGTGGTGATGTACACTGGCAAATGAGCCGTCAGGGGTGAGCTTTGTATGCCAGTATAGCTGCCAAAGACCTCTTAATGTGAAGCCACAATTTGAAACAAAAAACCCCCAAAAGAATGAAAAAAAAAAAAAGGGAAACAAGGCAAGAGGACTGTGAGCCTTTGCCAACAGTCATACAACAGTAAGCTGGAAAAGTCTCAGCAGTTCCATGCAATAGAAACACGCAAAAAAGCAGAGAAACAAGTGGAATATATTCTTTACAGTATACAGTGAACTGAAGCCGAATTAATTGTAATGTGGTCTACTCCTTTATCTCCTAGAACTATGGTGTAACAAGACACAGTTTTGGGGAATCATAATTAAACAACACTACTTTAAAGACTGATCAATTTGCTCCTTACCAGCTGTTCTTCAATGCTACGGAGAATTTCCACCCACTATGGAAAGGACTGCAGAATCTGACATATTGTGGAAACTGAGTTTACCAGTTGCTTTACATTTTTCTCTGGTGCTGCTGCTATTTGTGATGTTTCTCCAAGGACTAGAGTCATACTGTCTTTATTGCCACATAAGCTCACTGTACTGCTAGGTCAGTTCTCACCCCCTCTTTTAGCATCACTTCTTCTATGAAAAAGCTCAAGCCTGACATACAGGAGGAAAGGGATACATTTCAAAGCAAACAGAAAGTTTGTCTGTCCCTTACAGGGACACACACAGCCCTTGTCTGTACTCACAAACATGCAACTGGCCTCCAGTTGAAGTTTGCAGCCTTGTTTCTGTTGCTCAGAGGAAAGACCTTCACAGCACATGCCGTTAAAGGAAAAACTGGTCTGCAGCATCCCTTCTTATTCGCCACTGATCAGACCAAGACCAACTCTAGACACAGGCAAAGCAGGCAGTTACTGAGGCAGCACAGCAGTGATGCCTCTTGACCCGCATTTGCCTCCAGCTGAATTGTGAAAAGGCTAGATGTTGCTTTTAGCAACATTAAGCTTCAGGAGTGTAAGGAGAAGGATACTGCTAGCAGTCCCAGCTTCTGTAAAATCACCAGCTGCCACCCTTTCCTGCCCCAAACACAGACTCTGACATAGTGAAATTCATTTCTGCATACGTTGCAGTGAGGCAGCTCTGGGGTCTGGCACGCTGAGACAGATATGAACCTGGGGAAAATTCTGCCCAATGGCACCTGATGGCAGGACCTGATCAGCAATACCTGCTATACAGATCAGTGTTTGCTGTGTATATATAGAACAGTGTATATATATACAGAACAGTATTAGGAGATCAGATGTGCAACAAAATTTCTGGAAATCCCAGCACTGGGTTGCGATTTCTAGTCTTGCTGCAAAAACAGCCCAGTAAGAAGCAAGGGAATTCAGCTTCAGTACTGAAAATGTCTGCTTTAAGAAAATAAACCAAAGCAAAAAAACCTGGGGGGTATGGGGTGTGGGGACATGCGTGTGGGGGCTGTTGGTGACATGGAAGACAACAACAAAAAACAGCAGTAAAGTTACTGTTGTATCTTTTTCTCCTTGCCTCAGTTACCAAGTTCTTTCCGGCTTCTCTGCAATTCAGAGAAGCAGCACTCCCTACCCAGGCTTAGAGCAGCAGCCAGCAGCACCCACAGGTGCCAGACGTTGCAGAGAAACAGGGCCCCAAAAAGGTTTGCAAAAGCTGCTTCCTTCAAATCTGGCCCTGCATCGTAATTTCTTTGTGTGTGCAGTAGAGACAATACTTAACCACTTCACACATAAGTGAGGAGGTTAAATGAAACGGGCTTTCATAGCTCCCTGGAGTGGAAGGTGAAAGACTGCATACAAATTAAGATATTGCATAGCATTTATTATTATTTCTCTACTGTATTAATTCCTTTCATGCATATTTCAAAACCACTCCCTCAAAGCACACCAAGATAATAAATGTCACCTCATTCTGTCTCATAGTTTCTAGATTTTGCTTTCAGCTGCTATGAAGCTTTTTCCTTTCCTTGTTACTGAGAAGTTTTGTTTGGATATTTGCATTAAGTCAAGAGGAAGCATTCGGCCATGACTGCTGCTTGTTCCTCACTTACTGCAATCCTTATTTTTCCCTTGTGGTACAGAAACCAGTCACTTTTTAAATACAAGGACAGTGGGAGCAGTAAAAAAACAGGCAAAGGCAGACAAGCTCTCTACAGGAAAGAGGCCACTCATCAGGAATGACAGATACAGACAAGGAATAGCCAACAGGCTGAAAAGTCATTGAATTAAACACTGAGCAGCAGTCCTGAGCCCCTTTTTGCTCTCACGCATCAGGCACTCAACTGTTCCCAGTGCTTGCATCTAGGATCTTACCACATCGCCACCAGCAGGGACACACTTTTTTCCCGGCCCCAGATCCTCAGCGTATTTACAAACCATTTCTCATTTTTCCACACAGAAAGAAAAAAGAAATTGTAAAAGGGATATCACAGTCCATAGGGACTCTGATTTGCTTTGCAGCAACTGCATCACATTGCCCGGTACCCATTCCAAGTGAAGCTGAGCCCTCAGAGTCAACTGCCCTGTATTCAACAGGTACCTGCAGAGCACACCCCAGTATAAGAGCTATTCCAACACACCTTCATTGGGAACTGGATTGCCTTGTAACTCACAGTAAAACTGGATGACCAACAAAGAAAGAAAATGGTTGTGATGAGTGGAAGACAGGTCTGGTTTCTATTGATGAAACACTCATTCTTCTCTCAGAAGGAGACATATTATATTAGATGATCTGAAGCTGACCACTGCTGACATGGTTATTGCCTAGGAACCTGACATGGAGCAGAGCTCTCACTAATCCAAACCTTAAACAGACACAAGCAACAAAAGTAGCTCCTGCCCTGAGGCTGCACAGGACATCAGCGAGATGAACACTGGATATCCTGGAGCAGTCCTTTTCCAGCACCCAGCCATGTGCAATTTAGGAGTTAAAAATGCTCAGGCATTGCTGTTTCAGTCCTACAGACCATGTAGCTAAACATAGTCTTGACTGCAGCAAAAAGACTCCAGGTTAGGCAGCTGCCACTTCTATATGCAAGCGACAAGACATATATGATTAAGAAAAGCTTTGACAAGTGGGGACAGACTGCTTTCTGTGCACTGCCTTCATTTTATCACAGCTTTCTTTTCCTAGTACTTCAAGTCTACTAATCCTCTAGTCTCATCAACATTGCTCCACGTGGGAGCAGCACTCCTGTAAACATAGTAGTTTTGAATAAAACTGCCTTCTCCCAACATTAAGCACTTAACACAGCACCTCCCAGAATTCTACTAAGTTCTGTATGGCTGAAGAGCATTTTTCATCTTCCCATTCTTTGCTTCCTTGGAGACACTTCTCCAGAACCAGGTGTAAGTATTTCATCCCACCCTATTAAATAGTCTAAAGAAGTCACACATCAAGATTTCCTTCTGAACCACAAATTTATTTGTACTGTTTGTGTAAGTATTCAGTGCAGCTTTATAGATACTGGGAGTCTCATCCCTGGTATTCATGGTGGCCCACCTCCATGGGTGGGCCAGTTGCATGCCAGCTCTTCTCTGTGCTATGAATACTATTAAGGTCACCTTATAAATCCTGATTAAGCACACGTGTATGTGCACGTGTGCATGTACGCTCTTGAAGGTCTGGCCATCAGAAGGTCTGGCCATCAGACAAGGGCTGCTGAGCTGGAGAACGACACAGGCTTCCGGGGTCTGTGCTCATAATCCAAGGCAGAGCACACACACCGCAATCGTCTGTGCCTGAAACCAGCTTGCTAAGAGCCAAGAGACAGTGATGACACAGGTCATGATGGCTTCACAGACCTTTAATTTGTAGCTGAGCTACTACTCTGGTATGACATGACATTCTGGAAATCCAGTTGTGGTTTTTCAGTTTAGGGTTTGGTTTCATTTTTTTAATGATATTTGATGCCTTCCAGAGAAAGCTCCAGTTTTCAGGATAAATAAGGTCTGGTGAAAAAGAAACAACAACAACAAAATCCCCTCTGAACTTGCAGATAGCTTGTGGGTAAAACATATGCTGATGCTCCCTCAAGAGCAGCCTTTATTAATCTTTAGACAGTGTAATAAAATTGAGACATGAAGGGAGTTCCAATGTTTAGAAATATCCCAATTCTTTGCCAAACCAAGGTCAAAAATGATGGAACAGAAAGTCTAGCATGTGTAATAAGCATTATCTTTGCCAAGATCCTTTATTTGACAAGAAAATCTTGACAAGATTAGTAAGGCATACATCAGGCTTTCCGTAAGAAAATTAATTATGATCTTTGTTTACATCAGAACTAGACACTGGAATTTGGATATGAACAGGACCATTTCCAGAATGTGAGGGAACATACTGCTCTAGTAGTTGCTTCATCTCGCCAGACATGACTTGCTGTGAAGCAGAAGTCAGAATCCAAACTTCAGGGTGCTTTCAATCAATAATTTATTGAACCAAATGGGATAGTTAGCATTCTCAGATTTATTCTGAGAGTTATGTACATACTTTACAGGCCTCTCGAGAGGGATTCTGTACCTGAAGAAATTAAATTTTCCTTCAGAACAGCGATGTACCTCCCGTTCTTCCATGGCACTTGAAGTGTCAAGCAGATTCAATTGTTCCCTATATAAACATATGGAGGGAAAAAAAGAAAAACAAACTGAATGCAGGAACCTAAATACCTCCTGAGAGCTTTTGTTCAGTCACTAGTAGATCCATCATATAATACTTTTCCTAAAACAAGCTCATCAGACACAACAGCTAGACTGATATGGTCCCCTATAAGAAATGTAATATGAGAAGAAAATAGTATAGGCTGATCATCAGTAGCATTTATTAAGTTACTGATGCTACCAGTAAAATTTATTATATGAGCAAAAGCCCAGTTCTGCTTGGGCCCTTTGTTTTCACAGGAATCTGAACCATTTTTTCTTGTCGAGTTGTGCTTTGAAAGATTCAGCCTCTGCCAAGCCATCATCCTGTGGTGGTTGGTACTGGAGATAAAGTTTCCTTTACTCTCCACAGAACCACAAAATGATTTGGGTTGGAAGGGACCTTTAAAAGTCACGTATTCCAACCTCCCTGCAATGAGGAGGGACACTTTCAACTGGATCAGGTTGCTCAGAGGTGCATCCACAACCATTGTGTATATCATTTCTCTTTTAGGAGCTCTTGGACCCACCTAGCTCAACCCAAGGCAAGCAAGGGAAAGGGATAAGGAAAAACAAAAACCAAGCTGTCAGAGAAGGCTCATTTCCATCTAGCAACATATAGGCACTGTATAACATCTAGAAGATTGAATGACTTACCCATATTTTCATATTTACATATAGTAATGAGAACAGAGATGCAATGACGGTGTCAGGTAACCTCAGAATTGCACAGCATAGGAAAAGGAGATGTCTGCACTGGTTTGGAAATTACTGTCACTGATTTAGGTGCAGAAGTAACTGTCTTGACTCTGATGTAACCGTTTGTGTGTGAAAAGCAAGACAGGGCTCAGGAACAAAGAACAGGTGACTATCCAGATGCTTCCTGAAACAAGTTTTATTTTTATTACTGCTATTAATTTCCTGAGTTTCATTAAGTGGCACTTAGAAAAATAACACAGTTTTAATATATTAAAATAAAGTATATTCAGCTGCTATTATTTATGCACTTTCTTTAGATAGTACTAAAATAGCTAAGAAATTAGTACAGTAACTTATCACTTGTTCTGAAATCTCATTTACTACATTCAGGGCATTTATTTATCTTGGTCACTTAGCAGCAAGTGTTTCTAGGTCTCATGGTTGTCTAAATGGAAGCAAGAAGCTTCTAGGAACTTATAGAACTGTGAGGCAGAGCTGCCTGTTAACCCAGTCTCACGAAAATAAAATCAATCCTTTAAAAGCAGTGATTAAGAGGCTGCTAAAAATTAGCATAACTCACAAGTTGCTTTACCCCAAATGGAACGTACCCTTGTACACTCAGAGACAGCACATGGACAGAACTCTTGCCCAGCCTTCTTGTTTGCAGTGACTGCAGGAACGTGTTTCCCTAGCCAGGGCTAGGGAAAAAAAGCGTTTAAGTTTTCACAGTGAGCAGAGAAATTGACTGGGATTAACACCCCAAGTGCCAATTCAGGAGACAGGCTAAGTGTTAACTGCACGACTGTTCCAAAGCATGGGGACTTTGGCACGATTGTTATGGTCTTCAAGAGAGAAGATAATTCCTTAGCCAAATGCTTTCCATGGGTAAGTATACAGCATGCAACTATTTGCCTAAGAAATATTTATTTCTTTTTCTGTGTAAGAAGTCAAGGAAAAAAAGGCTGCATCCTTTAAACCTACACTTCTCTCCATAATCAAAGGTCAGAGCCGATGCCCTTCTAACAACTCAGGAACTTTTGAATCATACCTTAGGGATACGTTTGCCATCATTCCTGTGATATACCTCAAATTCAATGCTCTCTGCTAATATACTAACACTTCCATTATAGTGGTTTATATAAGTCAAGTAATTAACTGTAAAAAACCCAAGAAGATCCATTAATACCAATTTCTTGTTTGCTGTTCTCTAGAGCATTTTCAAACCAGTTTGCCTTTTTGCTGTATTTCCCCCTTGGCCAAGGCCCATGTGCGAAAGCATTGGGACAATGTGTTCTCTTTAATGTTGGCAAATTTAAAAGCTTGTGATGTTTTCACATATTTATATGGCAAATGGATTTCCATTTTGCTTTCAGCAAACAACTTGCTTCTCTAATAGAAATAAGCAAACATTTGTTTAGATTTTGAATAGATTTGAAAAGAGTTCATTATAAGCATGTTTTTAGTGGAAAGTTAATGGAAGTAAAATATATTTGCTATTCAAAGCTGTAGCAGGTTTCATGTTTCAGAGCTTAAAGGCGAACAGTCTGAAATCCTTTCCAGCTGACCTCAACAACCTAAACCTTCATACACCTCAAAGCCTTGTGCTCTATGAACAAAGTGAAATTTTGCAGTAGATCTTCATATCTGATAAAAAAAAATTCCTGATAGTTTAGATGCAAACAGTGAGAGACTGAATTGCAAATCAGCTTTCCAAGCCTCAAAACACATCAGTGGATACTTATACAAGGAAAGAGTTAAGTGAACTCTCCCACCTACCTTCTACGTAAGCCCATGTGAGCTATCTGACGGTGCATACTAGACGGTGCTGTTAGCTACTAGTATCACTTAAATTAACAATTACTTAAAACCTTCCAGGAGATAAACCAGAAGAATAACCCCTTATTTTAATCAGCTCCTGCATCTTTCCACAATGTGTTTGTAAAGGTGATGGTTTTCCAGGAAAATTATGAAGAGCCTGTGACAATATTTCATGTTGTTAGTAATGTGAGTAGTCCATATACCACCTACTCTCACCAAGCCAGCAACAATAAGGCCCATTTCCTAGTTATGCTTGGATGGGTCAAGTATTCCCAGTGCATCCAGAGAGACCATCCTCAGATACTGGTTCAAATTAATGCTTCACAGAGAACTTTCCACATTTGATGTGTAAACTGAGCTTGTTTTGCCCATAACATTGGTCATAAACTGCAAAAGCAGCCCTAATCTCAGAGGATCTATAGGCTGTTCTCCTGCCCTTCTCCTTCCTCCAGCCTTTCAGAGTTTATTGCATGGAGCAGCCTACACATGTGACAGTTATCTGATAGCAAGAAAGAGTTAATATCATAAATCCAACCAAACAACCAGAACTCTCCTACTCTGTATTCCTGCTACAATGTAGGGGAAATCAAGGCAAGAAGGGTCCATCAGCAGCTGTGGAATGGCGATGCACAGTAACCCTGGGTAAACGAAATCCTGCACTTTATGCCTGACTTGTGAGAACTCCAGAACCTGCTGATATTACCAAAAAGCCTGCTTACCACCACATAAATATATGACACGCTTCCACTTCTATCCAATTTGCTTTTTTATTAAAAAAAACCACAACAAAAAACCAAAACCCAACAAACAACAAACCAACAACACAAACCCAACCAATATGTTGAAAGCATTTACACTGTAATCCTGGGATATATACACTTTACTCACAGTTTATACCCAATAATAATAATAATAATAAAAAAATAGTCCTTTAGCCTTTAGTTGGAGAGTATGAGCTATTTGGATGTCAGTTCATCCTACCTACTTAAAGTAAGTTTATCTTCTGCATTGCTATAGCTATGTGTTCTGCACAGCATTGAACACTATTACTTCCACCATTTCCCTCAAAGGCAGAGCCAAGCGCAGTGATGGCAATTATCCAAACTTCAGCTTTAAGCAGCCAAGGTAGCCTTGCATTCTGGTTATAATCTAGCACATGCAGTTGTCACATTTTTGCTTCCACTGTTCTACAGGCAGCATCTTATCTGAAGGTTTGATTGCAGCCCTGATGAAACTTTAATTTACAAGCTCTTCTGCTGTAGATCATTCCATCTCAATTAGTTACCATCCAGTTATTTACTCTACTAAATTCATTGGTATGAAACATGGAAGATAAACTTAAGCAACCATATATTCACTGTTTAAATTTCAGATCAGGACTTTACCTTATAAATACACAGTAGTATAAAAGTATTTCACTGAGTATCATGTACCAGAGTAGTGCTAAAAGCCAGTTCTTTAAGGTCATTTTAATGATTTGCCTCATTGTCATATAAATTAATCGGGTCAAATCACATTTTCAAACACAAGCCACAAAAATAAAGATCATATGTTGAAAGGAGGTGGCTAAAAGACTCACTCACACTGTCTAGTGGTCAATCTGGTACACAGGCTACTTTAAGCAGTATGTCACATGGATTTTTATTTTAGATATGAAAATAAGGCAGGGCTAAACTGTGTCCCATCAGGTTACATTGGCTTAAATCCAGGGTTGCCTGCAGGGGGATGTAAACAAAGAAAAAGGGGTTTTGTAAGAGCCTATTTCCTCTGTCTGCCCAAGTGAGACACTTGCTTAGACATCAGTGATTCATCATGGTTTCTTCATATTTATGTAAAGTACTACCCCATTCACATCTAATATGTTATTTGCTTAAATGAAAGTTGTACTTAATGGATTTTGGATTACTTGACAAAAGAATCTCAATGCGAAGCCCTCTTTCACGTGGAGAGAATCGTCCTCTCACAAGTAGCTTCACTGACTTTAATTGTGACTGCCATCACAAAAAAGTTTCCACCACTTGGCCTTGGTCTACAATCACCCATAGACCATCACTTCAGCAGCATCTTCCTAGGTTGTGTGACCAAATGGACCAGCAGCTCTAGCCCAGCTTCCTGTGTACTAGTTGCTGTAGAGTTACACCCTTCTTAGTCCATATTTCTACCCTCCCTGGATGAACATAAGTGACTGAGTTTACTAGCACAACTAATCCGAATGGATCAGTGCAGTAAATGATGCCTTTCTTCCTGTTCCTCAGAGGAGGAAATTTGTGTAGAAAAGCAGAGAAGTGACAGATTTATTGTTTTAAGAGATGGAGATGCCACATGCTAAGGGTCCCAATAGTAATGTCAGAGTCCAGTGGATTTTTTTAGAGAAATGCTCTCATCATTGCACTTTCCTTTGTCCCCTAAAAGCTGTATGAACAGTATGAAGGAGGGAGGTGGAGACAGCGTCCCTCGGAACCTGAGCTCACACAAGCTTGGGACAATCCATTCAGGGCAGGTGGACCATGACCAGCATCAACATTTCCCTCGCCTCTCCAGCAGCAGTGTCATGTGCGAGCTCTCTCACCCCTCATGGCACACAACACAAGAGCAATTGTTGTGACAGTGCATGTAAATGCTTTGGCTGTTGCTATAGGAACAAGTACTCTGATGAACAACTCAAGGTGTACGTTCCTCAGTGGCCAAACTGACAAGCAAACTGTGCTATAACAGAACATAAATAGGTCTTACTTTATGTTTTCAGCAGAAAATCCTGCCTTTTTGTAATGTATCAGAGAACAGCTAAACAGCAACACTAATTGAAGTATTAGCAAACCATATTTATCTGACCCATCTGCAAATCGATCGTTACTACTTTGCATTACAGTCACACTGTACTTAGCTGCTAAAGAAGAAACTAGTCTGTCATGACAGCCCCCTGTCGTGTGTACAGGTTTTGTCAACTAATGAGCCCCTGTTCAAAGAGCCTATAGGCTGAGAGAATATAAGTGTTGCGTAAGGAAGGAGTGGAATAAAAGAATCCAGACTTTCAAATGCATCAATTGATCAGTATTTACAATGCCTGCAAAGCCAGGCAAGTACCTTTCTTTCCGGTAAACTATGGTCTTAATTTGTTTCCCCTCCTTCCCAATGAATTCAGCATCACTAAATTAATCTAATCCCATCTTTCTAGAAAGAAACTTTCTATGTTTCCTGTCTGAACAGAGAATTAACACCAGACTTGTGCTTTTTAACCAAGAACTTTAGAACATATTTTGTTCAGAGTCTGAAATCTGTTTCCCTGATGTGTTTCTCTTTCCTCTCACTCTTCACAAGAAGAGAGAAATAGCCCTGTAGTAAATCTTAACACACACACACACTCACACAGAGGCTAGCTCAGTATGTAAACAAACATGCTTTTCTAGTATATGGCCATGTGAGTTCAACTTTATTTACTGCAACTTTAAACACAAGTCCAGAAAAAGAGAGAGACACACACACACACAAGAGCAGGTTTTACATTATTCACTGAAAGAAAATCCCGAGTCAAAAAACCATAAGCCTTAGTCAGAACTCCCACATGCAGACTCTTTAAACTGTAGTTACAAATATTGAGTAACAAACATCCTTGAGCAGTCCTGGGTAGGAGGAAATTTTGGATTCAGTTGGTAAGTCTGTATGAACCGGTTCCACCTTATGCTTCAAACAAGCAATCTGGTATAAAATAAAAAAGAAATCCAAACCAAAAAATCCCAATCGGGGAAAAATTCACCCACCCTCCAACACACATGCACACACACTTCCCAGTCTCCTCTCATAGTCTGCCTTCTAAAACCAGTTTTAAGACAGCCCTCTTACCTTCCCACCTCGCATTCATAACCTCCCAAATTAGTTAAGTGGGGTATAGTCTAGCTCCACTCCCCATCCCAAGATTACATAGAACAAAAGTAGAATGTACTGCTACTCCAGCCTGCAGGTCCTGCCTCTTCTTATACAATACTTCACTCATCAATAGCCCTTGAGCTATTTGGGGTGGGAACCGTGCTGGTCCCCATTTCTTCCAAACCCCCACCTTTCTGTGGACAAATATTTTCCCAATATTATTTCCCCTTAAATATAACACTGTGAAAGGTGATGGCTACTACGTACTGCAAGTGGTAACAGTTGTCCTGTAAATGAAAGACCACAACCATTTCTCTTGGCACAGAACAATATGTGAAGTAGGGCTGGTATAGGCTTGAAGATCCATTTACCTGTAGACCCTGACAGATTGTGGTACGGTTATGACAGCAGTTTCCTGCTGTGTATGTTGAGTATAGCTTGCTTGCTTCCTTCATTTATTTATTTCAAGCCACTCATATTTGCGAGTACTGGATAAAACAGTATGTTTCTCAGCAAACCCTAATTAAAGCTCTAGCTCGGAAACAGTGGCAATTTGGATGAAGTTCAAGCACGTAGAAGCAACTGATGAGATACTTATTCACTGATCACCAAAGAGATATGTGTTTGGGACTTCTGTTCTCTTTTCCAGTTCATTCTACAGTTAGCTACATCTTTGCAACGAATTGCCTGTCTTGATCCTCCATGCCACTACACCAAGCATGGATGCTACTCCACAGAACTTAGCAGCTCTAACACATACTGTTTGGAAACACTGGAGAAAGATAATTACCTTTTATTAAATATATATGTATATATTTAATAGTCCTCACTTCCACTTACTTTTAGGAAAGTCAGTAGAAACCTCAGCAATCCCAGAACAGCACCACGAACTCCAGTATTCAGAACTGCTTCTTCTAGTGACCCACCAAGGACTATCATTACAAGTCAAGGCTTGGGAGGTCTAAGTTGTTATGATTCCATCAAGACATTAGATGCCATGCTCTGAAAACCTTTCTGAAATTCCAACCACCATGCTGGGTGTGAAGCAGACACCCAATTCATAGGTGTGATGAAACTCTTCTTTTGTATCCCACCATACCAGTGAAGCAAATACAACAGACATATTCACTATACAAGTGACTTTCAAATCACTAAAAGTCCAAAGACAACTATTATTTTACTACTATGATGCTATGTGATCTTGCTCTATAATCTAAAACATCTCCCCTCCACCCCTTAATCGGATGTCAGTATATTGCCTCCTTACAAAACTGTTTTTAGTCTGTAAAGTTCTACTCACCTGCCTCTCTCCGCCCGGTTATTCTCAATGACTGTCAGCTTAACTGCTGTGCCTTCACCCCATTTTCAGAGAGGCATTCAACTTTCCTCTCCCTCCTCCCCGTAACAAAACAATAACAAAAGCCCAAGATGCAATGTAAAATTTTAGTCACTTAATTTCCAGTACTAGGTCTTATGTTCAAAGGAACACCAAGGAAAACTGAGTAGTTAGCTAGTCTAATTAAACACACTTTGCTCCGATTAACTGCAATTGTATTTCACAGTTGCTTTGTGCTCTCTGTTAACCTCCATTTTCAGTTCCATATCCCTGCTCAGTGTGATGAGAATTTCACTCCACTGACCCATTAGGAGCAGCTCTCTTTTACCCTCTAGGCTTAATACTATTCATTGCCTTTTCAAATTTGACTAGTTCAACTGCAATCATCTTTCTTGCTTATGCCCAAGTAGCACTAACTCTCATCTTTTGCCCATCACAGCATTTTCAACCATAGCACTTGTAACGTGATAGGACATCTGAAGCTTCCCTTATTTAACTTTAACTAGTTACCACACATGGGGTGAAACAGGCAAATGGAGAGGCAGGATTTTACCTTCACACTTCAGCTGGCTTTCCCTGGGCACAAAGCTACTCGGTGACTTTGGTCTTCAGAGAGAATTAAGCACATAAATCAGCACAGTACAGCAAACAGCCACCCTTACAGCCTTTCTGGTTAAACTAATCGTACGATGTTACCATTTATGACTGCTAAGGGTCCACCCAGGAGCCCTGTTAAAGACTGTCATTTTGGCAGTTGGTATTAAGAACTATTAGGTAGCTACAGTATCTTAATGCAGCAATGTAGTTATGTATTAATGAGCATTTAAGAGCCGTAGTTACAAGATCTTAAAAGGTTAATAATGAGTTTGGCTGGACACCTATTCTTCTCGGTCACCCTAGTCTTGATAAAATTTATAAATTCATGGCCAAAGCCACTGTTCCCAGCTGACACAAAACCAGATCTCCATTTTTGCCTTCACAGAAACACTGTCAACTTAAATAGAAATAACTCAGTCCCTTTGTCCACTGGAAAACCAGCAAACCCATCTGAAATAATTCAATTACAGGCTGCAAGAGGGACTCTAGGTCAACTGTGGATGGTCAGCACAAGTCCCACAGGCTACAGCTGGCACAAAAGGCAGTTCAGGTAGCCTCCAGGGGCATACAACAGACTGTTTACTGCTTAATCTGCTCTGTGTAGATGGAAGAGAATTTTGCCAGCTCTTTAATTCAAGTAAACATGATGTCAAAGAGCTTGCTAGCAAGTCTCAGACATCTTCCAGATCCAGCATCATATCAGCTGAGGGGTTTGTGATTTGTTTCTTGCTTTGGGTAGGCATGTCTAGTTAATTAATGTTGTGTCCGCTGTTTATAGCCATAGCATTATTTAAAGCTCCAAGATTTATGGAGGGATCAGAAGTCTTTGTAGTGGGAAGATTTAACATAAATTCTTAATTCTATTCCTACTCACATTCTTCCTGATTTCTTAATTTCTCACTTAACTTTTCAATTGGTGAATAAAATAGGTATTCACACTAACTTGCTAAATAGCCTCCCCTTTTTTCTACAGTGAGTAACAGATGTGTAATCCTACAGATAGAACAATATTATTACAGCAAGATAAAGCAGTTTATTTGAATATGTAAATTTATTGCCTTCCCATCAGATGTTCAAAGGAAAAAGGATGCATTTAAACTGTTTTCCTGGTGGCACCATAAAAGCTCTGAGGCAAGAGAGGCATTTGAGGGGCAAAGGTTACTTACAGCTGTATTTTCAACATACATGAGCCATTGTGCCCAATCTGAGCAGAGGTTTGGGAGCCTGAGCATTACACTCAGTCGTTCCCAGTGATTTCTGCTGTGATCTCATGCTAATCTGGACCTTTGTTTTCACAGCTAATCTGCTAACACCAAAACCGTCACTCTCTGATGCTGAGGGTGCAGCTGAAGTTCCAGGCAGGTACCATCCACCCCACATCACAAGCAGCCAGAGCTAAAAGAAAGCTTCTATGTTTGTGAGAAAGAAAATAATTCGGCTCAGCTTAATTCTTTTTTCTATACCTGGATGATGATTTCTTGCTTGCAGCACTAGAACATTTTATATATTTTACATTGAAGTTATGATTAAGCTAAAAAATAGTATTGACTTTATCAAAGTCAGTGCTGTAGACATTAACAGGAGTGCATGGTCACGTTCCGTCTTGGTTTCACGGATCTTGTATTTGTGAAAACTTCTTTCACAGGAAGGACTATAAGTGCATCCAAATACTGATGTTCAGGGAACACTACCAGGAAGGGGCAGATACAGCTTTTAGTTTCTGAGTGGGAGAACTACACTTTGGAAACCTGCTCGTTTCCTAGGGCAATATGTTAGAGGCAAGTCCTTCTTAAAAATTCCCTTGTATCCTTCTGGTAGTATAATTCTAAGAGTAAAATTAACTTAGTTTATTTTACCAGGAGTCTCTAGGATGGGAGGATGTGAAAACACCCAGAGGAAGCCTACCAGGTCAGGCTCTACAATGATCTCCCTTAGACAGTTTTAAAATTTTAGTTGGGCTTTGATGGAAGAAAGGCATTCAGCTGTTCAGGCTGGGCCACAGCTGCTCCTGCAAACAGCTGATGGGTGTTTGGTGTCAACCACTGACAACCTCTGCAAACTCTCAGATGCCTTCTGTGAAAAAGCGTGGGATGAGGAGCTACAGTGTGCAGGTTTTGCTCATGTCATGATCTCAGCCTCTGTGTTGTCTCTCCCTAAGTGTATTCTGGGGTAATATTATCTTCCCCTACTTCAGAATAATTCCAGATCAAATATTTGACTGCTTACCGACACAATAAATCTCAGTTTTGGTACTTCTATATATCCAAAATACCTGTGTGACTCCCTTACTTCACCTTTTTTTTTAGATCATCCTAAATTGTCTTTTCTTCTCTGTGTTTATGCTTTTTGAATAAATTGCCTAGAACTATATTTGGCTGCTGTATAGCCAAACTATCCACTGTTAGTTTTTCTTTTAGATTAGCGAGGCCTTCCAGACCCTGCATCTCTCTTCCAGGAATGCCTATAACTTTATTCACAGACAAAAATCACACTAGACTAAGACTTGCAGTAACATATGGTATAGAGAGGCATCATTTCTTTCTGATCTGGCATACTGGTATGTAAGGGGGGAGAAGTCAAGTGAAAACTCATATGAAGGAGCTGCACAGCAGATGTTCTAGTTGTATGTAAGGCCAATTAGCTATAACAACAGATCATCAGCTTTCCCTTTTCATTTCCATTTTATTTCTAGTCACTATTACTGGTATGGACAACCCAAATCCTAAGGTGTGTCTTTGCCCCGCGTCTCCTTTCACTGCCCTCATTCCTATGCAGTCTCAAAAGGTAAGTCAGTAGCACAAAAACAGAGCATGAGACATTTAAAGGTAATAAGAACTGCAGTTCTGACTGCATCAGCTAGTGAGCAATTCTGCACCTTCATTTCATTAAACGCTTTCCACAAGTTTCCAGGAGCTGAGATCCTACTTTCCAGTGTGTAATCAGAGATGTCTTGGCCTGAAAACCAGCAAATTTCTTTAAAGAGTGTTTAGAAGAGAGATTCAGATCAGAATTGAAATGGAAGCAAGAAATGCCACTTCTCAGCTCTGATTTCAGAAGGCAGAGAGTGCATTCACCTCCCATGTTTCCTGGCTCCTGCCCAGCACCAGTTAGCTCAGATTTTTTTAAGTAAAAAATTGTGCCACTGGAAAAGAATGGGGTCTATCCTTTTGGTCTGCAGGAGTTCAGAATTTCATCTACTTCTTTTGCGGAGATACAGTGGATTAGTTCCGTGGGTAAAGGCCCTTGCTTGAAAAAAGAAAACATACTTCTACAAAGCCTGAAACTACGGCACTAACAGTAGAAAAGAGAGTTTTCCCCCCACTGCTGTTGCTAGTAAACTGTGTCTTTGAAATTCTGGTTGAAACTTAGGGTACCCCCTTCCCAGCTTGCTGCATCTAGCCTGAAGCTTGTGCAGCCACTGAAATAAGAAATAACAGACTACACTGGTAAACAGCTTTAGGCTGATGGAAGTATTTTGACCTCTCTATGAGCAATTTGCTCATTTCTTAGGTTTACTTCTCCCAGGTGCACCTAAGAAATATTAAGATGGCATTAGGGATCCGGTTTATATGCTGTCTCTTAGCTATTCCATCACTATAGTTGCACCGCCTATGAAACAACACACAGATTCAAGAAATCCCAGCCTCACTCTTACTCATTTAAACTAGGGGGGGGTTGTTATTGTTTTCCTTTTTTTTGCCCCTTTTTTATCCTTCTGTGGGTTGGGGTGGTTTTATTTTTTTTTAAATTTGACAGATTGTTGTCTCAACTACAAACATCTTAGGCTCCAGGCAACTTTAAGAACAGACAGCAAATGAACAAGTCTAAATAAGGAAACCCGTGTGGTTCTCCAATATGACTACAAGCAAATCCAACATGAGAGGGGAAAAAAAAAAAAAAATAAAAAATCAACCAGCCTGTTTATGCACCATAAACTGAATAGGGGATTCCACTTTCCCCCTCCCTAAGGGCTCTAAATGAGTCATGTTAAGCAACTTACCGTAAAGTAGGCTGACATTTTATATCATTCTAGGTTATTTTTTCCCCAGTTCAAAGCTTTATCTGTTGATCTGAATGAATATAAGGCTAAGCTAACTTTGTATTTCCTTGGCATGCTGAGCTCTTTCTGCTTTGGTATCCTGATCCTCAAATCAGCTATGGTACTTTCTTGCTTTACTAAGATTTATTTGAAAGAGCTGCTGCATTAATCCATAATACTGATGAACTAATTCATTTGACTTAGAACTTATCAGCACGATCTCCTTATGGTAGCATTGTTCTGACTGCTGTTTAAGGCAGCAAGAAGAATGAAGACATCCAAAATGGAAGCAGAGTCAATATTAATATAAAATGGTCATGCTGATGATGTGTCCTGTTCCCTATGGCACAGAGGCCATGTGTCTGTGATGGCTTATCCCCACACAAAAATGGTGCTATTAAATGTGTGTCACACATCTGGCTTAAATAGCTACTCCTTTTCTGTTTGTCACCAGTTTTTTCACTTTTGAAGTTAAAATCTTAAAATACAGCCTAGATATAATCTGTCTCCATGGGAGCTAGAAACCTTTTTTCCTTATGAAATTTAAGGTTTGCATATATTTTTGTTTTATTTCCAGGACGTGAGGTTTTCAGGAAAACACTAGTAATTAGGAAACTAAGGAAAGAGTTGTCAACACAACAACAATTATAATGTTTCACATTTCTCCCTCTCTCCCAGATCAGGTCCATCCATATGCCACCTTGGACAGCTGCTTTACATGCTTGCACTCTCTACATTTGCAGGAGAACAGAAAAAGCTAATTCACCTTACACTAAACTGTTATTTGCTGTTCTTTGTGTACATATCTGCTTTTATACACGTGTGTTTGTACTAAGTGCATAAGCAATAGGTGTTTTGTGAAAGTGAAAGAAAGAACTGCCTTCGGTTCTTTGGGCAGGAGGCACCAAGTGCTGTGGTACTTACCCAGCCCTTCAGAAACAAGACATTGCCACAGATACATTACAAGGATAACTGTGAAGCGACTGCAGTTTTTTTGTTCTCCATGCCAAGGGGGCCACTGGAGAGAGTTTGCTAGCAAGTAGACAGCACTGGACACAAAGCCTGCAATCAGCTGCAAAGAGACTTCAGAGTGCCTGCCTTATTTCTAAAGAGATGACAAAAATCTTGTCAAAGAAACCTTGATGGCTGGGATAACGTTGACCCAAGACTGAAAATAACAAAGTCTAGGTTATACCCTAACTTAAGAAAAAAAGTCTTCTTTTTAAATCTACCATAAGTTGTTTTTTTAAAAAAAAAAAATAAAATTAATACATTTTTAGCTTATGCAAGACATTTGTCCCCAGATGGAGTTGTAAAATAAAATTAATCTGGAAGCGTCACTAAAAATGTTGCTTTCATCTCTAATATTTTTTGGGAAGTTTAAAGTGGGTTTGTTTTCCTTTCCTCTGTCAAACAGAACTTGTGGAAGGCAGTGCATATCCACTGGAAGAACAGAGAATAAAAATATAAAGTACACATTTATAAAAAGCGATTATCTTTCCAGGTTTCATTATCACTTTTTTTATACAGGTCTCACTGTGCACTCCTTCCCTCCCTTCTCTCGGAAGCTAAACCAGACAAAAGAGGGACCTCAGCACCTGGCTTGCATTTACAAGCCATGCAATCCCACCTCCTCTAGCAACAGCACTTATAGCAAGGATATATACATTGACAGTGGGCGCAGTGTTCAAGTACGGCAGGGAAAGCCCTCCGGGGGAAGGCAAACCAAAAAACCCAAACAGTAGTTGTATTAATTAGTTTAAGAAGTTGCAGAACAGAGACTCCTGATCTGCTCTGTACAACTACATGCGAGTTAAGGACTACCTGCCATTCAAAGTACTAAAAACTAACTGCAAACAGGGCGAGCAATGAAGCAGCTAAAACTCTGCCAACGGAGCGCTCATGAATTTAAATGCCGTTCTCGCCTCTCCCCTTCTCCTTGGCTTACTAAGCAGTTCCTCAAGGCCTTGCCACAGGGGAGACATCTAGCAGTCAGGGACAGAGCCGTACAGGTACGGCAGCCATTCGCAGCCCCAGGCGTCACTGTAAGCTGGCACGGGCATTACCTTGGCACTGCCCCACAACAGTCACAACTGCCCCAGGAAGGCAATCACATCTAAATGCTGCTACTTTGATTTGTTGAACGGGAAGGTAGTTCCTGTTGCTTTGCTTTAAGTCTTCACATCCTCTTAATTTAAGTTAGATAATTTCTACTTTTACTTGTATCAGTTATCCGACTGGCATGTCACATAAATCACATTCAGCTCTAAGCCATGTTACAGATGTCTTTTATAGACTTGGACAAATTGCCTAATTGGAATTCTGTTTCACTTACTTGTAAAATGCAGACAGTAAGATTTTTTTTTTTACAAATTTTTGGCTACACTGTTTATGTGTATTATAAATCCTCTGAACATGGATCATAAAAATTGCACATACTTATAATAAAAGTCTCTTAAATTCTACTGTCCCTAAGTGCTACCAGTGTGAAATAGGAATATTACTACAAGTAATATTATTATTACAAGTCTCATTTCTGATGAGTGAACATTAGTGTGAGAGAAAGGATGTCTTAAACTCATGTGTTTTCTATAGCAACCACTATACTTTGCATTATTTAGTGCCTGCCAATGGACTAGTACATTCCATTACTAGACATTGTCATTATGTCTCTGAAGACAGAAGTTTATACAATACTGTTTAATGATATCCAGGTGTATGACTAATACACACTTCCATCTGTGACTTAGCATTAAGCACGCAAACACTGCTTCAGCAACGAAGGAGCTAATTACGTCCCCTTATAAAATCTACTTTGTGTTTATTCTGTAATACACAAGTAATAATTTCTGGGATAGATAAATGTTTTGCTATATCTGAGTGCCTCAGAGTTTTAGCCTGAAAAACAACAGTGGTGGGACAGAATTTATTGCTTTGGCTTGTTTCAGATTGTAACTACTTGCAGGGAGGTCAGATGGAAAAGGACAGATGATGAAAGGCAAGTCCTCGACATGTTTGAAGAGTGCAGAACACAAGCAATTAACATGGGCACTATCACAGATTTCATTTGGGATTAGATTTTAATTAAGAGCATGTTACTGGTTCACATTCCAGCCTGCGTTACCTATGCCTGTGTTGGACATGTAACTCATTCTACAGGGGGGCAACCTCCCTTTGGCTTCTCTTAAGCCCTTGCATTTTCTTCAGTGCAGCCCCTCCATACCACCTCAGTTTTTCCTCACATGAGAAACAGTCAGGTACACTTAGCTCCTTAGCTGAAGAAGTATATGATGTAAAATTTAAGTGAGGCCCAGGTATTATTTAAAAAAATTCTTCTCCAAAATAAAAGGGGATATAATAATATAATGGACTTCTGATAATCATGTTTTATTCCTTGAGACCCTAAGCTGTCTTTTGTGATGGGAAAGATGCAAGAGAACCTTAAAAGGCCCTTTTCCCACCAGCATTGTTCAGACATCTGGTGAACATAAAAATTACTTTAGCAGAGCTCTCTCAACAGAGCCATCATTGGTTTACTAAAATCCAATTCCTCAACTGGAACTGAGAAAAACTGTGGAACTTCTGCCAAGAACATACAACAGATAACTGGGGTAAAATTGTCCAAATGTCCATCCACCTGGTGGATGTTGCTTACTCCATTCAACACATGAAAGATGGTCCTATGAGTATTAACATTATTACAAGTGGCACATCTAGCATTTGAGACCGCACCAACAGTAGAATCGTGTAAGAAGTCACCCCCCAATTTCCTTTTGGAGTGCTCATCAGTGGGTGATGGATTATTGTTGTCTGCCTCTACCTTCTTTAACACTGGAGGAGCAAAGGTTAAATTAACATCTGACCACAATGAATTATGCAGTAGTCAGTACATTATTAGTGCAATTTTTTTACTGTCAGCTTTAAGAGGGTTACCAAGAACTAACAGAACTTTTCTCTTTCCAGCTACTGATGCAAAGGGTTTGAGAGAGAGAACTACAGAAAATCATATCATCTGGGTATTATAAGCAGTGTATCCTTAAAATAATGCCTGCGGAGATAGATAATGTGAGGGACTAGCACATCAACCTATCTTGCAAAATTTTAGGCAGAAAGTCAGAAAGCAGACAGGAGTAGCTCATTCTAACTCACCCCATATTTCTACAATATATCCTCCAGCCCAAAGATTTGGGTTTTTACACAGAAGATTGATGGATAACAAAATAACTTTAACAGAACTCTTAATGACATATTTAATTCCTTTCAATTAATGATTATACTTTTTAAAAAAAAAGGTAATTTTCATATCCCTAAGATGATCTGACCTCCTTTCTTGGACACAGATCACAACAGCTCAGCCATGAGCCGGAGCTATCTTGCAGCTTTGATATTATAATTCACTCACCCGTAAAAACCCTTACTTAGGAGCAATTAGTTGTGTTTATTACATCTGTATTACAGAATAATTTCAATAATGTTTTCTCTTGCAACTGCTTAATTTATTTTTTTTTGATAAATTAGTCTTTTCCATCTAGTTTCACAGTGAATATTTACTAATATAAATTAGAGAAGTAATATACTGACATGACACAACCTAGGCTTAAAATGGCCAGTATATCAAAATATTATTACCTTAGCATTTCTTTATCTAATTCAAAGGATCCACAATCACTTATTCCAAAGCAGAACTTGCCGTTGTTTTGCCACAAATACATTCAAAATTCTAAATCAAAAATAAACTTAATAATTAGATTTGAGGTGAAATATTCTACTCAGTATTTTCCACATTAATTTTGATTCAAAGCAAATTAGAGCTGTCTCAAGAGCTTGTTTAAAAGACAGATTCAAGTCACTTTGAATATGCCCACCCTGACGCTTCTCTGATATTAGAGCTTTGCCCATTCATACTCATTATCATCTTTTCCCAAAAATGTTTTGCAATAGCAATTCACATCACAAAACTTTTCCTTAGGTAGAATATATGCACAACTTCTTTTTATGCTTCAGGCTACAACCAACGTGGAAGGCAACAGTCTGGGAAAATTAACAAGGTTGCCACATCAGCTCTGCCCATGGTGCACAGATGTACGAGCTGCTCAGGCACGAGCCACACAGCCTTTGCAGCTCTATCCTGCCAGACAAAGCCATCACTGATTTTGTTTTGCTTAAACTCTGGAGCTGTGAGCTGCAGCACTTCCAGCTGTGAATGACAAGCAGCTCAAATATTCCTGCGGGATGGGCAGGACAGAACCAGTACACAGCAACCTGTTCCTGACTCAAACTAATCCAATTCTCAATCGGAGACTTAGGATGAAAAATACCAGATATTCTTTTTCATTAACCCCATCTCTTGGTAAAGAAGAGGTATTTTGATTCACTGTTGAATTTGTTCTCTTTACCCATTGTATAATTTTCAAATGGAAGCCAGAAAGAACAATTATCTAGTTGTCTATACGTGAAACAAATGTATTCCCAGCAGGAGCAGATCTCGTGAATTTTAAAAAAAAAAAGTGATAGCATTATAAATAACACTTGCTTTCACTTTGAGACTTGTGAACTCATTCCAAGGAAAGTGTGAGTTAACTGCCTCTGCCAAAGGGCAAGGGGAAGCTCTAATTGTAATTCACTGTCTGAGAGAGATGAAAATGGTTGCATCCATTCTAACCATGCAAAAGCCAGTTAGAAATCCACCCTGTGCATTCAGGACTCTGACTTGAACCTCTGATGGTCAGCTACTGCTCTGTAGAGCAAGGATACCAGCTCCTATTGCTTCCAAGCCTCATTCTCATTATCCCAGAACAGCAGTACTGGATTAATGTTTGGAGAGAGATTAAAACCTTTATACACATACACAAGCTACATTAATGCTCTCTTTAGATTTCAGGAGAAGGTTACGTCATCTGTATAAATATGATCAACATAAACGAAAACAAAAGAAATCCTTCTCAGTCCTTCTCACTCAAACATTCATCTTCATCCACCTCTGACCCCCTTCTCAAGAAAATTACAAGGAAGCCAACAGAACTCTCTACTCTCAAAGAAAGCCAAGGCAAACACTCCCTGCCCACTCAGCTTAATGAAGACACATGCAGGCAAACTAGTAACTCAGATGCAGTTACCATCATAGCAGGACTCAGCAGTCTGAAGGTAGCACTTCTTGAACCAGTTTAAGCATCTCTGTTGGGCTGAGAGCTGGGTTAGGAAGTACAGATTCAACTGCAGACTCAGCTATACTCTAGACTTGCCGCCAAACCAAAGATCTCCAAATTGAGAGCAGAAATATTACTTTTCATGTAAACTCAGAGGCTGAAGTCTGATCTGGTTCTTAAAGATGTTCAGCACTGCTATTCCAGTAGCAGGTCCGCCTCCCAGTGCTGACTTTTATTTGATTTCATAGTTTATTCCTTTGCAGGAATTCCCACATCCTCAGCGAATACCAAGGATCACTGGAAAAATGTCAGATCTCCAGTTTTAGCAGAAAGAATTCCTTATTTCATACATAAGTGACAAAGATACACCTGGACAAATTACAACAGTGTTCTAGGAAAGAACAGCAACACAGCAAAACATTATTTCTAAAGGCTTTCCTTACCCCTACTAAAATGCTGACAGTCTGGTTAACATGTACCACCCATATTCAGGTCCTTTTCACAGCTTACAAAAAAGTTTCCGGGTGTCCCCTGTGTACACTTTTATCTAAGTGCTTGTGCTTCCCTCCAAAGCTGGTACAACAGGCTAGATTCTATTTTTGCCTTACAGGGAAGTTACTGTGCAAGATGACAAAATTAGTCTAGTTGGAGGAGATGCTCGTATTTTAACAATACTGAAAGATGCTTGAGAATGAGTGTATTGCAGCCCTAGCAATTGTCAGGCCACATCTCTCAGTCATAGCTCCAGCCCTGCTAGAACAGACAGGAGCTAAAGTGGGAAATGCAGTCTCAGAATAAAATTGTTTTCTACTTGAAAGAGAATGCTGAAGAATTCACTTACAATATATAGATTAAAAGATATTGTAACAGAAATACTGATTTTCTTTTCCTTTGAGCAAAGGCTGAAAATTAGCTAGTGAATTCTCCACACGTTCCTCCTGTCACCTCAAACAATGAAACGCATGCTTTATTACCACTGCCCTTAATTCCAGCATTATAAAGTAATGGAGGCATAGCACTCTAGGATCAGCTCAAAGTGTTTAGAGGATGGTTCTGATTTTAGGTCAAGTAGCCCACATCCTCTTCATTGTTATAAAGCCAAAAAAACCCAAAATGTCTTTGAAGAGCCATGTCCACAGGACTGGAGGGAACCTCCAGAGACCATCGAGACAACCCTTTCCTTTCAACCAGACACAGCTGGTCCTAAATGACAAAGACTTCCTATGAAAAACATGCCAGCGTTTCACTCTTTTTAGTATTAGAAGGATTTTTCTAACATTCAGCCTGGATCTTCCTAGCCACAATTTAAATCCATGACTTCTTGATAGCCTAAAATTGGAAGAATCTCCTCTGCCTTTTTGCAACACCGTTTACTTATTGGAGAGCTCCAGCTTCTCTTCCTAAAACTGAAGAACACACATTCCTTCAGTTTTCCTGTATAGGCCACTTTTATTTATTTTTTTTAAGACCTGTGATTCTTGTCACTGTTTTCCTCTTGCTAGTTATTCATTTGATCCACACTTCTCTTGAAACAGAGCACCCAAAACTTGACAATACTCTGCTTCAAGCTTTACCACTGCTTGAATGATGAACAATTCTTTTGTACATGTCTTGCTAGATACATTTCTTTAATATACCCCAGGATATTCATGTTTTCATACAGTGTGGTTGTCTTATGTTTCTCTTGTAAATCACTATACTCCCTGCCTTCTATTTTTTCACATTGGGCTGCTGGCTAGATGGGAATAATTGGCTGACCAGCTGTAGCTCCCAACTCTTGTCCTTGCTGAAGTGAAAAGCTGAGCTCCAATTCGGTTGTAATAAGCTGCCTTACTTCCAACATACTGAGGGGTCCTCCCCTGTTTTTGGGGGTTTTTTTGTAACATATATGCATATATATATATAGTGCCTTCCAGCACCAATGTTATTACAAAACACAGATCAGAACTGACTGTAGAGCAGAGACCTGGAGAACCCCACTCAGCTCATCCAACCATTCTGAATGTGCTCCGTTGATAACGCTTCAAAGTACATTACAAGAGTTTTATTCAGCCAGATCATACTCTTCTTGCTTGCTTTTGAGCAAACAGGATATAAGACTTTGCCCGACACCCCATAGTTAAAATATAGTACTACATCATTGCTTCTGTCTGCAAGTTGTGCTAGAGGGAAATGAGTTCAGGATAATTTGCTCTTGATAAATTGACATGGACCATTCTTTTCAGTAGATTGTTAAAAAGGCGGTCCTGTTAAGCAAGCAACACACCAATTTACAGGCAAGGGGGATCTCTTGATCTTCCAGAGGGTCTTTACTTGAGCCTGTCTTCCTTGCCCCTAACAAAGAATGCTACTTCTCAACCAGGAATAAATCTAACCTTTAAATTTAGACTTTAACATCAGACTTAAAAACAAACACCAAAAAAAAAGCAAGCTGGGAAACAGAGCATCACTCAGTAAAATGGCATGTCTCTGTGCACTGCACTCAGCTGACACTACTCTTAGACAACTCAGTGGAAATGGATAACAGTGGTATTACCTTGATTTAGACTCAGAGAGAAAAAGATACAACTCAGGCAATACTTCCCTGATCCAGTATAATACATTTTGGTTTCCCCCCCTCCCCTTAGTTCACACACAATTCACTCACAAGAGAAACAATGCAATCTCTGTATCCCATAGTTACCAGCAGACTTTTTACTGGGTCAGAGAAGGCTACTGTGGAAATCTTTAGGAAGTATTGAGGGTTTACTTTTATTCGATAGAACTATCTGAATGCTGAAACAGGGACACAATAAACAGATGGGAGCGGGATACATTCAGGAAGTGCATGGAAATCATTAGGGAAACTAAGTCCTCAGAACAAAGGCTGAACTGGAGATGCCATCACACAGGGCTGAAGAGAAATCGTATTTCAGAGAGGAGCTTTGAGAAGTGCAACTCTGGTAAAATCAGCATAATGCCAGAAAAACGGGTAGAGAAACTGCAACATTTAAAGTTGTAGAAAGTTGAGAAGATAATGCATGCCAGCATTTTATTTTTACACTTGTGCAGAATCAGCTAAAGATTCTTCAGACATGCACAGATAGAGGCACACTAGATATTCAAGGATTTTGTGCAAGGCATTCAAGTTCCTTGTAAAAAGCAAAAGGCACAAGCAAAACACTGCAGATATTCCCCCATAGGTAAAAGTTTTTTAGAGTCTCTACTGTTGGACAGAGAAGATGCAAGTAATTGTCCTTTATCTTCTATACATTTGTTGAGCAGGTCATTAAGATTCTCAGCTATCACAGAATTAGGGTGATGCTGCTGTCTTTGTCTATGAAGACCACAAAATCTAAAGGGTAAATATGTTATTTTAAGGAAAACCCCATCCTCCCCAGGGATGCAATATAGCATTGCACTCATTGCTTTTGCAGCATGTAGTATTCCTGCATCCACATGTCAGCGTGTCTCTTCAGAGCCAAAGTCCCCTTATATCAGAGAAAAGAAAAAGGAATGGACCCTGCGCTCCCTCCATACAGACATAAGGCAAAGCAGCGTAGGTGTATAAATATCAGCATGCAGCAGGACACCAGGGAGAGACTGCAGCCAGCATACTTATTCTTTCTAAGGGTACATCTCATACCATAGTTGAAAGGCCTCAACTTTGAACTCTGTAGAATCCAAGTGTCATTATAACAACTCAAGCAGCTTTTGTTCCAACAACACATACAAAGGGAAAAGATACACAGATATATTAATCTTCAAATCCTTGTCCTTAAGCTATTAGCAAAATTAGTTTTGCAGGCACCTGATCTTTCTACAGTTTGATTGTGATTTTCTTGCACATGTTTAAGTTTTATTTTTCTCATTGTAGCTGATTACCAAGGTAATAAATCTTTCCTATTTCATTAAGTAAGGGAGGAGTGATCAGAAAGAACTGGTGGAAGTGCTGCAAAGCTGATAACCAATTTTTAAAAAGGGAAAAAATAGCCAGATTGATTTTTTAAAATGGCAGTTTTTCACTTTGCTACTTATACAGATTAAATCATGAAGCAAGGAGAGCTTTATTTTTAACACAAGTACGTGTCTTCCAACAATGGGTTTGTATTTCTTCTTCAAATGCATTTCCATTTAAAAACCTCATCTGGCAGAAAGTATGTATCATTTCAGTTTATACTGAATAGATGGTGATGAATACTACATTTATTGCATGTACCAGAATTCTTGCCACGGCCCTCCAAAAATTGTTCCTCAGTTGTGAAGGGTGGCCTAGAGCTAAGCTGGGAAAAGGGAAAATGTTAGGACAGAAAGAGAGCCTGTGGCTACTTTTTCCCGTGAACTTTAGAAACCTCTCCCTCTTCTGACTTGTGCCAGTATCCTCAAAGAAGTGTGGAGTGCTCTATTCCTCTGAAAGAAAACAACAGCTTATACCAACAGGATCGTCAGCATGGAAAAGCCTGTTTACAAATAATGGAATGGCTCATTTTTACTGATGATCTTTATCAGCAGAGGTTTATGGAAAACTGATCTTTCTAAATGAAGAGGCTTGGAGGGGAGGGTGAAGGAGTTAGTTCAATTTCTGGAGGGAATCCAAAAGCAGAGTTCTACAAGCTATTAAATCTGATCTTGTGCAAGATCATCTTTAACTGACTCAAACAATACCAAAAGGTAGCAATGTGTCACATCTACAGTTGCTTAAAAGCTGGCTGGCAGATCTCCAGGATTGCTGTAAATGAGAAAACTCTACCGGGCATTTATACTTCTACTGAGGTTTCTCACATGCTCTCAGATCACTGACAGAGAAAATAAAGAAAAACTCTTGCTGATAGATTTGTGAAAAGGGATCAAAAGTTATCTAGATATTTTTCCTTTTTTTTTTTTTTTTGTTATAAGCAAGGCAAAAAGAAATTATGAGCTTATATTGGTCACGTGTAAAACAAAAAAATGGGATGAAAGTTCTGCCCGCATAACGGCTCCTCTCCTGAATAGCCTTAATGATGAAAAAGATTTTGGGGGGAACTGTAAAAGAGGCCTTTTACAGATTCATTTAGTACTCCCTTCACAATGTGATGATCCAACTGTTTAATACAATCTGTATATAGAGTGTTTAATACACTCTGTAGCCTGCTCACCTAGTCTGTATCTCCCCAGCTCAGACATAAGAATTAGGAGTTTGTATCAAATACTCTGCTAAAGTCAAGCTAAGTGACATCCACTACTCTCCCTTGTGCACCCAGCCAGCTGCCATTTCATCAGAGAAGGCAATTCAGATCATCAGGCCTTATTTACCCTCGGTATATCTGTGCTGAGTATTCCCAACCACCTTCTTATTCTTCATGTGCTCAGAAACGGCTGGACTTGCTCCGCAGGACTGAAGCGAAGCAGCACGCAATTTCTCAGTCTCTGGCTTTCCTTTTCAGTTCTTCTGCTACAATAAACATAACTGGTGCACCCAACAAGCACTTAGCTAGAAGCATTAAAAAAGTATGTTGAAACAATAAACAGTTTTAATCAGGTTTTGTGGCCTTACATAAGATCCAGATGGGTAAGGAAAAATACTATCCTTGATTTTCCCGATTCTAGTCATGTTGGGTACCAATCAAAAAGGAAACAGACAATACATGATGTATCATTTTACTGTGGGCAAGTTTTATCTTGGCTGCTGTGACATCCAGACCATGGATAGACTGGGGAAAACCAGAAAAATAGTATGAAGGTAAATTTGCTTATTTTCTCTTGTTCCTACAATCCCTTTAATCTCACAACTGGACTGTTTCTTCCAGACTTCTTTGCTGTTCCCTCTGCTATTAGCACCTACTGCTTGGTGGGGGAAAATACACAAGTGCAACTGTTTGTGTATCCAGTTAATTCCCTTAAATAATAAAGAAAAAACAAAAAACGTGGTATTATAGTAATGAGTGGGAACATGTTTGTCTACAACTGTTTACAAAGAATATTTGATAAATCACTTTTTCAAGATCAATTAGAGTACAGATCTTTAGGATAGAGGACTACACCATCTTGTTTTAGTTGTATGTGAAGGGCACAGCTTCAAGGTCCTACTCTACTGGTTCGGTCTTATTCTGAAGGCAGCCTAGCCCTGGAGATATTTGTAACAGCAATATTAAGGCTGGAACAAATGCAGTATAAATGCAAAGGCATGTTTGTAAAAGGAGGACAAGAAACAACAGAGCAGGGATTAAGCATGACATCTAACAATAGACAGGGCAAAATTAATAGTCATAAAACCGGTCAACACTGAAGAATGTGCTGCTCACAGCAAGATCATGGCAGGGATGACTCACTAGCTGAAGACCTGTACCCTGGTAGCAGGGTGGTGACAACAAGTTTATAGCCATTTCTCTTCCTGTTATTCAAACAAGAATACACTCTGTAGCCAGAAGATGCCCAAAACAAGAAAATAAAACAGGCGGAGACCAAGCCTAAGATTTCTGAAAGGTAAAACAAACAGAACTCCGAGATGAAAGAACATTCCACAATAACTGTTGACGATTATGGGTATAAAAATACATGTTCAAAAACCAGATTGTCTTTGTCAGTCAGAAGGAACCTGCATGATGTAGCAGAAGCTCAGTAGCCAGCGCTCATCATCTTCTATGTCACACATAAGTAATCCAAATCAGACTATTCAGACACAGGTATCTAGGAGTTCATGAATATGGAAGGAAAAGCAGACTCCTCTTTCAGTTTTCTGGCTCAAGAAAGTACCCACGCGAATCTCCCATTTTCCACACTTGATTTTAGCACCATTTGGTAAGTAATTTCCAGGACAGCCCCTTTGGATCCATTTTAAAATCCTCTACTAAGCAAACTGCATTGAAAGTGTTATAAAAGTTAAACCCTTCCCTTCCCCTATAATTCATGTGTTGTATTAATACTTGGTAGTTGTGTGGATAAAACCAACACAAACAGTACACATCACCTTGTGGAAAAAAACATAAAGGAGAAGCCCAACAGCACATTTGGTTCTGTAATTTCTCTCCATACAGGAAATAAAAATGTCTCTCCTTTTATGATAGGAAGTTGGCAGCATCATGAGTTATCCTTTTCCCAGTAAAAGGTACCATGTTTTTTAAACTAAAATAAAAATGTAAGTAGTTCACACTTATAAAAGCCCAAAGGAACACATTCAGAGGCTAATGCTAACAGCTCCTGTGCATAGACAGTTTGTCTAGAACTGTAGCATATCTTAAAATTTTAACTTTTGACCATGCCACTTAAATGCAGCTCATAAAAAAGAGACAGTAACGAGAGCTGTATCCTTTCATCATCTGATGGATCAGTGCAACCATTAGCTATTGCATTTTGTAGCTGTTACAGTGCTATTTCATTCCACATAGTTGCAAAAATTTGTGTTGATGGAAAATTTGCTGCCAGGAATCTCACAAAACAAGGCTAGAAGAAGGCAACAGCACGTACATACTGATGAGAGCAAAAAAACCCCATCAAAATAAAGACACGTGGAAAGTTTTACAAAAACAAGTTGCCAGGTATCTTACAGCGTTTACCACAAACAACTACAAAACTACATCAACAGCCTTCAAAGCGCAGATAAACTTGTATTACAATATTTGTACCCAAACCTTAATTTCCCTTAAGTTCAGCATGTATGGACCTGAATGGCTACAAAGACTGCCTTGGGAATCTGCATTATCTTACTAGGCTGTAGTTCACCAAATCTGGGAAGTCAGCAGAGTTTTTATATAAACAATGCAAAACCCAGACATAAACAGAATATACTGTTCCCAGAGGTATATGGTTTTTGACTGAAAACCCATTAAATTTTTAATATAAAAATACTAAATAAAATAAAACAAAACCAGTCTAATCACTACAGCATCCCAATGGGAATCACAGCAGCCTTTGTTTTGGCAGATTTTCACAACAATTTTTTTTTTTTTTAATTTGTGCAGGACTTGCACGACACTGACATTTAAGTATATGAGAAAAAGACTCTTGTCCATCCATCACCACCTGCAGGGAAGGAAGGCTACAAAGAATCACAGGGGTTATCACTCTCTTCTCATCCTCCCCCTACTAAATTGCCAGATATTATGACACTCCCTCCTGTGCCACATCCCTTCACCTTCCCCTAACAAAGGGCTGATCATACAGCTACCCTCCCTGCCCTCATATTTGGGGCACAAGTAACCCATGCTGTTATCACAGCCATTCTTATCAGCAATCTGAAACAGATATTGATGCACTGAGCAGACCATGGCTCCTGTGTTTACATTACGTCTCTGTTAGTAGAACTTAACAGACAAGCACTAAAGAGTTAAAAAATGAACCAACTGGCAAAATTTCACCTGGGGAGCTCAGGAAGAGAGCAGTGTGCACCAGCAGTTTTCAACAAAGCCCAGTGCAACTGAGGCGGCTCATGGTGATTAAAAGTCTCCTTAATCTCTAGTTGATAAGTGATGTAGTGTTAATTTGCGGGTGTTCAACCCAAAGAATATTAGAAAAAGCATATTTGCTTAGCTTGTACAACATATGTTTTAACTTGTACACTTGCAGTGTTGGATACAGACAGCAGAATGCATCCTTTGCAGTTCTCTCAGGATACAGAGGAACCCCTGTATCTTAGCATTTCCAATAAGAGCAAAAAAAAGAATCTGATTTTAATGAGGAGAAGCAGCAGTTTCCTTCCTGAGTGGAAGAGCTTAATTTGAGGCACATCTGTAGCACTGTTTACAGGAAAATTTCAGTAACTGTGAGGATAGGTACACTACCCGGTACTTAAGTTCAGGGTTATTTTTGTTATGTGGTTTTGGTTTTTCTGATCTTCTTCCCGGTGCTAAGCAGTTATAACCACTCTCACCTAATGTCTACAAAGGAAAGAGAGAAAAACATTTGCCACAAAACAGCAGAAAAGCAATAACCTAAGCCATAACGTCCTGCAGAGCTGTATGTCAGACCTAGTCCCATGCACTAGCATGCAAGTGGCACCGTGGTGAGAAGCTTGGTCAGAGGGAGCCGTTTAGGAAGCAGGAAAGACACACAATCCTAATGCTGTTTGTAAATGAAATGACAAGTTACAGAGCTACCAGGCAGTAGCAGAGATAGGCCAGACATTATCATGGGGATAAACCTATATAACATTAGACTGCCAGCTCCTTGCGAAGGTCATAACCCCTACCTTGGAGCTGTGGCTAAGGCGTGATTAATTTAGAGAAGGAAGAGGGGCAAGAGTTGCAGTCACGATGATAATCCCTCCCATACTTTTGGACACACAGATAAAAAAAAAAAATAAATCACTGTTTCCACGTCTTGCAGAGGGACATCCTCATGTCAATAGCATTGCCTGCTACAGTATGAACGGACCTATAAAAGGTGAGGAAAAGCAGGGTCCCTTGCCTGCTCTGTTCATTCCAGTGTCATTTCCTTGGTCTCGTTCAGTGCAGATTCAACTTCTGGCTACTCAGCTGAAGATGGTTTTACTGCTAAGAGAGCACCACTGCACTCAGTGCTTTCTGTATATGCTTGCAAAGGGATAACTTGAGATCCACCCTGCTACTTCTGAAGATGAATGATGCCCCTTTCACAGAATTGAAGAAGTTCAATTCCGACTATGTACCCGTATGATACCATGTGCAGAGGATCTGGATTTCAAATAAAAGGGTTTGTTTTGCTCTGGTAAGTAAGCTGCAGATGTTTCCATCAGCATTGTCTTTGCTTCTCTAGTGATACTCTGTGCATCTGTAGTCAACCTTTGTCTCCTTCAAGGGTTTTCAGGACTAAACCCATTGTACAGTCCTCAGTAGCTCACACACCTTCTAAATTCTGATTAATTCCACCCCCCTTACAATGAGAAAAAGAAAGCACTAAAATTCTTTAATTGTAGGAAGGAAATAGCACATCTTTATGAATTGGAGAAATAAGGTTTTGAAATAAATGCAACTCATTTTGTTCTGGATAGCCAGAAACAGGCAGAAGAAGAAAAAAAAAAACCAACCAACCAACACAAACCACTATTCTTATTCCAGAAAAATGTAACTGACCAAAATAGATGATTGTTTAAACCACAACACATGTCAAGCAGCTAGGGCTCTGTGATGATACAAAAACCTCACAGATGACAGAAAACTGTCCAGATACAATAGGAGGATCAGACTCAGTCCAGGGCAAGGAAAAGAAAATTAATCAACATCCTATGTAAAGAAAGTACCTAAATCTCTTCAGTCACTGATTTTTGTCAGTGAGTCTTGGGAAAACACAAAGTTTGTAGGGGAAGTACATACACAGACTTAGCTGCAAGAAAAGCTTCTTCTAGGACCTGGCCAGCACGCACATACACAGTCAGACTTTAAGAGCAGGTCTTCATCTGAACACAGCTCCTCTCACTCGCATGGTCCATAGTGCAAGTCACCTGTACACATGGGGACTCCTGCTCAAACACTAACACTCAAAGTTGTAGGTCCCTGTCAGAAAGCCAAGGACTACTGCACTCTTCCAAATCCAGGAACACAAAGTCAGCCATAGCTTTGCAAGTAGGGTGGGAAATAGTAAAACACACTTGAAACAGTTCAGCAATTAATCATTAAAGTCACAAGGTAAGATCTTTCTCCCCCAGAAAGTGCTGACAACAGTCCTGATCAACCACCAAGGCAACCAATACTCCCGTTGCATTTACTTTTTACTCACTGTTTGTTGTCTTGAATTAAGAGAATCCAAAATTCAGGTATGTTCTCCTAGCTTCATAGAGAAATACTAACCGAGCAGGAATGCTCCCAAGTAACCCAGTTCGAAGTGATTAAAGCTTTCACAATTACAGGTTATGACTCTCAGCTGTGGCATCTTGCAGCTGTCCAGACCATTATTTTATCCAAAGCCAGAAGATGATGGGGAGAGAAAAGGGGAAATTTCTCTCACTCACTTGAGCTCAGACTGTTCTAGCTTTATGCAAAGATATTGAAGCTTCCGCATTTTATCTCCTTGATACATTTGAAGTGAATATTAACTGAAGTATTACAAATGGCTAACTGAACAGCACATGAAGCCTGGCTCATGTGTTTGTTACCTCCCCCACACCCCCCAACCACTAATGCTTCCTTCTTTGCTGAGCATTGCCTTTCTGAAACTTTTGAGATGATTACAGGCACTTGTTTCCCCTTTCAGCAAGTCTCCATAGCAGACTGGTTGCTGGAAACACCTGCCTCAGCCTCCTAAAAAGGCGGTAGAACACTCCTCACCTGCTCTTCCAGAAGTTGTCCACATTCCTCAGGTGTAACTGAGTAGATCTGGCTGTAGCTGGGTTTTATTACTACAAATAAGCCAGCAAAGTCGCTCCTATGAACACATGAAAGATATCTCAGAATCAAAGCAGAATTTTGCTGTGCTGTATTTGCAAAATTATGTAAAGTTTTATACTAAATCCCTGTCCAACCAAAATCTAGAGGTAATCCTAAAATGTTTATTCAGGTATAGAAGGACTTAAAAGAACCAAAAGAAAAATGCATAATGATGATCTTTGAGATTTTGAGTCCTGAGATTACACAATGGAACTAGAACTAATGCAGGGGAAGAAACTGCTGATAGGAAAGCATGACTCAACTAGTGGCAATAAAGAAAGAAAATTTACTGAGCAGCTATTATGACAGATTCCAAGAAAGAAAAGGAAAATGATCAGAAAGCAAAGCAGGTATTCCTGGTGGGAAAAGTGCAAGTGAGAGTACTGCCCTAGAACTATGAGGGCCAAATATTTCCCCTGGTGGATACCATGGGTCACAGCATAGACATTTTCCTGAATCCTTATCTTTCAGAATTAGTATTTTGTGGGAATCGGAGAGTGGACTGTTCTTTTCTCTGTTCATTTCTTTGTGTGGAATTCTGCAACCGTGGTTCCTATTTCAGATTTCAATTTAACTGCATAAATATTAGCAGAAAAACAGCTATGCCTTTTACAAACACTCTAAAATTAGTTCTCTGTTAATTATCTCAGATCCAGAATAAAAGTCAATAAGCTTGAAGCAATTTGGTATAAAGTAGATCTTTAAGTGTTATTTGGAACCTGTATTAATTCTCAGCAGACCAAGTAGCCAGAGACTTACTTCTGCTGAGGAAGAACGGTGTCTTCCAGAAACATAAACAGTGAATTTCTTCCCATGAAAAAAAAAGTATGTTAGATTGTAAATGAGGTATTTGATATTTTCTGGTTTAAAGATCCAAATCCTCCAGAGAGCTGACTTGTTTAGCTCTTGATTGAATCCAACATCAGTAAAAAGAAATGCATTCACCATCCAGCAAAATCAGGATCAGATCTGTGTGTGTGTGTGTGTGTGTGTGTGTGTGGTCACACATAATTCTGGCAGCTGCTGTGCAAACAAATGATTGTTTTACATGCATACTGTGGCACATCAGTATTTTACCTGGATTTGTGTTGTTTACCACTCATATTCAAAAATATCAGCTGTCTCATACTGGCTACATTAGACAAATGTTGCTTTTAAAATATAGTATGGGAGAAAATCCAGGAATATGATGTCATCAACAGAGGGATGAGTCTGTTCGGTTCAGGGAGGGGCAGAAAACTAGAAGTTAGACTCATTCAAACAACAGAAGGAGCTTGGCTGTTCCCAGAGACGTGTTGCACTTCACTCGTTTGTACCTGCTCAGTGGTGAATTTGCAGTCAAGGTATGTGTTCCCACTTCAATATAAAATGTTCTCATTAATTACATTCGGTATTGTTTGTTGCTTCTTGGAAACCACTTCTTGAATTCTTAATATATTTCTGGTTCAGTGAAAAAGAGCTGATGTAATTAGTGTTCCAGGAACACAGAGGAGAAAAGTAATTATTCCTAATGTGATTTTGTAACTTGTCAGGTTTTACAGAGCTGTAACGTTTACAGAAAAATGCTTTATTTCAAAGTACCCAGCATATCAAGGGCACAGGGCTTTTCACCTGCCACAGATAATATTCAGTGTATGAGCTACTGGAGGGTAAGGATTTTTTCTCTCCAGAAGACATTCCACGTCTCTAGTCACACCATGGGCACGCGTTCTTTCATCTCACAAAAACAACAACAGAAAGTGCAAGCAGCTAACTTTGTTTTTAGCTGAGAAATTGCCTACAAAATAGTAGGGAGATACTAAAGGCAATTCTTTTCTGTACGTACTGATCGTTTTCTCTGTGTTTATTATTTTGATTGTAAACTTTGTGGGGCAGGAAGTGTGTGCATGCGTGTCCCTTACACTGCTAACCTGCCCTGTCTTCACTGATTGAACGGTAAAGACTCAACCTTTAAAGATTTTTCATATCTTACTAAGAAGAAAACAAAGAAAATCTTAGACCTGGGATTCTAACTATGATCATATAATGAAAAGACCGAAGGCTGAAATATATGCTATACTTTCAGCTCTTCATTTTCCATTTACTTGGTATCCTAAGCAGCCATCTTAGCATAATAATAACAAAATAGTCATAAAACCAAAGGAGTTCAAATAGTTTGTCGTTAAAAGCCTTATTTTAATGCACTGTATGTAATCTTTCAGATGCTATCTCCTAAGATAAAAATATACTTTTATCTTGAACAGTTGTGCATATTTCCTTAAAGAAGCTAGAAGACAGTTATCTAGGAAAAAAAAATATCTATTTTTACAGCAGAGTCTCTAAGATTAAAGTATCAGGATATTGGGTAATATCAGTCATATGGTTACTATACTGTTCTCTGAGAATATGCAATTGTTAAGAAAAAAATTAAGAGAAACATCTTCACACTTCAGAATCATTTACAGATTTCCAAATATACTTGTTGTGTTTTCAGTGTGAATACTGAAAACACAGAGAAGAGATAAACATACCCAAGTTAATAAAGAATTTGGAACAGCCAGAGCAGAGCCAGCTCCAGAAAATCTTTGTCATTGGGCCCCATACGTGCTAGAACAAGATTAACTGTGTTACTCAGAGTTACCTGAACGTTTTGTACCAACAATCCAACAAAAAAACCTGCCTTTCCTACTGGGTTAGAGCTTCCTGAAATAAGAATCTCATCACTGCACTGGAACACAGCTGTAAAAAATTCTCACAGGTATGTAATAGTTGAAGTCTTTTCTCAGAGAGAAAATGAGGAATTTGGGAGAATTTTAGCACATTCAGTATGAAGACCCTAAAATTCACTGCTTAAGAATAGTCAGTGTTTGAAAGTCTGTTTTTCATGAAAAGAAGGGGGTAAAAAGCTCTTAGACACCTAAATCCCACTTGTTTTCAAAGCCACAGCAGGAAAAAATGTAATATTGCAAATCCAGGTAAACTCAGCAGAGAATCGTGTTTTGCTTTCAAAACAAATTCCCTCATAGCAATCAAGTCAACAGCAAAAGTACACCAGAACTCATTAGCAATGCTAACCAATATAAAATTAAGACAACCCTGAGAATTAATGTCATTAGCTAAAAACTCAACCTCTCTAAAAGTTACGCACAAGCCAGGCTTCTCCTAATGCCACTGACATTTTCTTAAACTCTCTCCCAGTATTCCGTATGTTTCAGTTGTTCTTCCCCCCCCCCCCCTTATCTAAAGGTTTATATTTCTTTCTGGTGTTTATGACACTTCATGCATTGAGCTGAGAAGTTGTGCCTCTGCCTGGCTGACACACAGCTGTGGGTACTTTAAAGTGGAGACAGAAGCTCCCCTTAGTCTGAGGACTCCGTGTGGATGGGCAGGGGGAGGGAATGGCACCCTGCAGTGCAGGCTTTGGGTGCTGGCTCACAGACCCAGCAGCTGGCAGGCAGGTGCTGGACCAGCTACACCCCGCAGCCGGGTGTCCCCGCGCAGGGATGGAAGGAGGCGAGAGCGCCTCTGCACCTTGACAGCCCCAAGGCAGGTAGGCTCAGCCACAATGGGAAGGCGCAGAGGATGAGAGCACTACAGCAACACTTTAAACTTGGGCTCTGCAAGCTGCTGTCGTCACGCAGACAAAGTTGCACCTGCTAGTGACCACCACAGCAGTGATGCTTCATTTACTTGGGAGTAATGCTAGTGCATTGGGACGGAGGGACCGTGGTCATGGTTGAGTACCCCACTAAGGAGTTAAATATTGGGGGAGAGGCACAAATGGGACACAGACCAGAAAACGATGAAGAGCAAAGTTACCTGCTGGAAGCATGCTGCCTTCAGTCCAATGATAAGCAAATCCAGCACATTCAGACATGGTGGCTTCAGGACTCTTGATGTTCCCCGAAGGGGTGGACTTGACTTACTTTTGCTGCTTTTCTGTATTTACCTCCCCTACATGTTTAACTCCTCATCTCGATTCAGCAGGGTTGGGCTGGTTTTTGTGATCCCTGCAAACAAATCTGATCACCGGGTCTGCAGATCCACTAGTGCTGAGCTTTGCACACGAAGGTACACCAGAGTGCTGATAGTGCTGCAAAGACAGACTTCAGACTATGGCTGATTTGCAGAGAATGGAGCTGTCAAAATGCAGAAATCCATTTCTCCCACTCACGTTATCTGAGATTACAGGTAAATGACGTAAAAAAAGAATGAGCTATGGATAGGGGTCCAGGTCTTTTTAATATTAACAGGACTTATACATGCATGCCCAGAGGCAGAACTGGCCGTAGATGGTTTTCCTCCTGCAGTGTTGCTGTTGGGACCCACACCCCTGTGCCTCTGGAGGTGCTCTGTCCCTTTGCCGTGGCTGTATGATTTCCTATGCGCTGTCTGACTGACTGAAAGGCTGCTGCTTTCAAGTGTCATGGGGTACGAGGGAAAGGCAGCAGGTTCCCCTCCAGAAGGGCCATGTGAGCCCCTTGCCCACACACACAGAGCAGAGCAATAACCCAAGCCACTTTCCTAATGTGAAGGGTAAACTGCCTGCAGGTAGTGGGCAAGCCAGTAAACTGGAAGTGTTTAATCAGGTCCTCTGAGCATTTTTACAAAAACCAGCTGTGAAGTCTTTATAATTCAAAGGTGGGACCTGATCCTTAAACAAGCAAGTAGGAAGACAGAAATATTGCAGTCTATGTCACTAGGTTTTAGCCCAGGTCTGCATGCATCTCTCATCTCCTTCTCCAGCAGTCTTTTCCCGTAACAAGCTATATTCTACACTCTGTATTATAGCTGGCTTCTGCCTAGATTACAAGCTCCTTAAGGCAAAGCCTGTCCCTGTGCTTGCACCGCGCTTTTGCACATTGATTATCACCAAAGCCTCCGGTCATCAGCAGAACACAGACACTATGGCAATATCTTCAGAGCTGTGCTCCGGGTCTTACCTGCTAGACCGGGGCAAACAGCACGCCGAGCAACCAACCAGATGAAGGGACATAAAATATGGTACAATTAGCCACACAGGATAGGTCCTCAGCTGGATAGAATTCTCCTGGTGCCGTCCACATCAGCAGAGTGAGGACAATTTATAGCAGATGAGGTCTTACAGATCTATGAGAAGAGATGAGTGATATCCTCACCAGTAACCTGCTTACCAAACATGATAGCACAGCCACGTGCTTTTTCTGGCTTTTTTTGCCAGAGGGAAGGTCTGTGAAATGCTTATGTTTCCCGGCTGTGAAGTCAGGAGACAAGAAAGAAACCTGTGCAGAGGGTGTTCCTTTATCTATCACAACAGGTGAACTTTGCTGTGGGACACAAAATACACTCCAAGTCAGATTTCAGCCTTTGTAACTGTACAGCTTGAGCTCGATGCTGAACTTCTGCCAGTGAATCTTACAACCTGTCTAGTGTCATCAGGTTCTTTGTTATGATGGTCTCACTCAGTTTGTGATGTCTGAGCTCAAAGATGGATTTCTTATTTCTTTATTTCCTTAGACCGAGTCATCTAAATCAAACCCTCCACACACGGTGTTTGTACCCTGGAGAGCCCTGCCACATGCTACTCGTACAGAATCCCACTTTACCTGCTCAAGACCAGCTCACAGGTGGCTGTTCTCCTTGGCATCACCCAGAAAGTTCTGCTGTGCCTGGTGCTTCCAGTGCCCAGCATGGGGAACTCACAAACCACTTTCTCCCACAGTAAACAGCAAAACAGCAGGCAAATTAGTTTTGGCAATAAAGGTGATCAGGAAATGTTTGCTTTGCGGAAATTCTCTCTCCTTTCTCTCTGCATACATAGATGTATATATAGACACAGATATATACACCTATATAGACAAACACAGAGATTTATTAGCTTCTTGTCAGAGAAGTAAAATACATGTTCTGCATAACCATGCTATCCATGCAACCCTGTCCTACCCATTACTGGGGGACAATCCTACAAGGAGCCTCCACCACTTTTTTCCTCATTCTCAGATTTTTATTTTGTTCAAAATGCTAAACAAATATTTTCATCAGACATTTCTGATGTGTCCATCTATTAGGATGAAGACCGTTGTGTTTGTTTATTTCTTCTTTGCTTGGGCAAGGCTCTTGCTTTTTTTCTTCTAGTTAATGCCAAAATTTCCAAGTCATAAGAATCTGAGCTTTCTCAATAGTTCTTTTCTTTTTTCCTCTGTGAGTTGCAAGTTAATTTTCAAGTTGTTACTATTCCAACCTGGTTAAAGTAGTCATAATGAATCAGACATCAATGCAATTCAGGAATGGCTGGGGTATTGTTCACAGAAGTTTTAATTTATAACATAGGTATTTTTTTATAAAGAGCATGTACAGGCATGTTGCATAAGACAGCTGTGGGCTCTCACCTTCTGCTTACATCATTCCTCTGAGAAACCTTTTTTTTCCCCATTAAAAGAGTCACATTATAACCAAGAAATTGCAGCCAGACAGCTCAGCAAAAGGGACATTTTCCAGAAGCAGAAGGAAGTAGAAGTAACAAAGTGGAGTCAGTTTTGTGTAGGTGTTTCCTGCGACACTTTGGAACGTTAGGTTTTTTTGGAATGTAAGAAGACAGCAATTTGTTTTCTTCCACAATAGACATAATCTACAAATTGGCACTCAAATCATGATTACAGCTCATATCTTTACAGTATGAGACATCTGGAGTTCCATTTGCTACACTTTGTGTCATGTACCACTATAGACAGGTTTACTGTAGAAGTAGTTTCCACTGCACATTTGTGTCTGTTTTTAAAAAAGGGTTAAATAGAACACATTTAATAAGGTATGATTTAGGATAAATGGACTCTGGTCAAATAACCTTAAAAAAATCAAAGAAAAGTTTGAGCATAAATACAAGAATCAAATCACTTCAAATTTTGGACTATTTTGAAGACAGGTAAAATAAGGATCCAAACTGTGTAACTATATAGGTTTTATAACATTCTAAATCAAAATTGCAGATAAAACTCTCATAACTTTGGTATATAACTGACTCAGGCAGGAATCCCTATTCATTATTTGTTTCGGAACCCTTTTCCCTTTTGGGAAATTAAACCCTTTTTTCCCCCTTTTTTTCCTTCCTTCCATTTCTTCTTGCTTCCTTCTGAGCAGCAGCATTTCTCCTCTGTTTGTTTTCCTTAGCAGTGTTATGTTTTCTTCCAGAACTCACATCTGCTCATTTCCTCTTCACTTCTTCCTGCCCTGACACCCCGCCACAAGCCTTTGCTGCCTGCTGCAGAAAACTGTCAAGTGCGATTCTACACAGCGCTTTCTGGTCTACAGCAGCTGCAAAAGTGATGGTACAGAAGTTCAAAGGTGACATGATTAACTGAAATCAGAACCTTTTTCAAAATTAACAAAGCTGGTCAGAAGACAAAATATCTGTTTCACTGAAAAATCGGGAAAGGCAGAAGGAAGAAGTGAAATTCCCATCCAGAATTAAAGAATCTTGACATTTTTAACAAAAGCAAGGAACCAAAACACAGAACACATGCACATGCACATGCACAGGAGAAAGCTGCCTGGGAATGGGTAGCGCAGATCAGGGATTTTGAGCAAGGCATCCTCTTTCTTATGCAAGTGCCTGGCAGATAAGCTGGGCAAGTTGGGCTCTTTTATGCTCTTTTTCAAAGCTGCTACACTTCGTAAAAATAATAAACTGGCTGGTTGGCCAGACAGGGCAAGAGTGAATCTGGGGCTCCTGCTAAGCTATTAGCATTCAGGATGTCTCCTTCTTTGTTCAAGATCAGAAATGACATCTTCAAAATATTTTCTGTTAAATTCCCCCAATTTTTTGTGAAAAATCTTCCTTTTAAAATCAGTTTCTCCAGACACTTTCTGGTTTGATAGTCATTTTAATACAAAAAGAAAGTTCCCCTCCTCCAACATTTTATAAAATATCTCCTCCAGAGCTGTAATAACACGTGAGTGTGAGGTACCAGAAAGTGTGATCTATCATTTGCTACCGTTGTGCAGACAGGAAAAGGTTTCCGATCTTGTGTCAGCCTGCAGAGCCACCCGATGACAACCCAACACCATGTGACTGCCCAATCTTTGAAGGATCTTTGGGTTTTGTTAGCTTTGGGTGCAATAGTTCTTTGAAGGAGCTGTGGCACATACTAAGGGAATATGTCTATCTAACTAAATTCTCACCGTGTTTGTTTTTTTTTTTTGGTTGGCTCTGACATTCTGGAAAGAGCAGATGGGCATATCGTGGTGAACACCGGGGCTCAAAACCCATGTATATAGAGTGAAATACATATTGGCTGCACCAGATTCCAGTAAGGCTCAGATGTCATCCCTTTGTTAGCAACAGGAGACAATAAATTAATACACACGTTAATTTCAGAACACTGGCAAAGCATGAAAAGGCAAAAATAAAATTGTAATCCAAACACTGACTATTGCGAATATGTGCTGTGCATTACCCCACTTCTCAAATGAAGAAGTGTCCTGAACTTCCTAGACCTCTGAGTGTTGAAAGCCACATGCACTTTTGTACAATCACCAAATCCCTATCATCATGTATCTGAATTCTTAATTCTTCCAATAGAAATACGGTGTATTAGGAACTGTTGACATTAGAGTCCCCCTGGGTTTTCAGCAGAAAAAACAGGCTACATTTGGATGTACATCCAATTTTTATCTACTGTGACTGCCAAGGAAATTGCAATACAGTCTGAAGTTCACTATAGTTGCTCACACACACACACACACATACCCTGTTTCCAATTTGTACATCTGGTTTTTGAGCTTTCCTTTGCAAAATACAAACTGTGGTGATTTTTAACCATGATATCTGGAAACTGACCTCTTTCCAATTGCAAATGCTTCGTGCACTGGCTAAGTCAGGAGCAGATACATTAAAATAATATGAAATGACTGTCCCAGCTGCTCAAGCAACAGCATAGCAGGACATGTGTGACCTAGGAAGGGCAAGGCAAGATGGCTCTCTGAAGTTTATCATTTAGGAAGTGAAGCACCTTCCAAACTAGACTTCTCCTTGAGAAGGGAGCTCACCAGTGCTTGCACTGCTGCACTCTGCTTTTACAAGTTCTTAAAAGTATGAAATTAAAAACAAAAACAAAAACAAAATGAACAACAACCAAACAAAAAACTCAAAAAAAATCAAAAACCACACCAATTCTTTTAGCAAAGACAACCTGCCATTTAGGCAATGAGTATCATGTCATGCTTGTATTGCCTTCTTTGACACAAACCAGTGATGCTGGGGATCATTCACTGGGATGGTCCATGAGAAAAGCTTTTCAGAAGATTGAAATCTGAGGTTATAGTTTAATGTAGGTTTGGAGATACACAGCTGTTGTCAGAGGTTCTAAATTAAACTGAGACTGTCTTAAGAAGCCCATGTGACAGAGGTGCTAACTTGAACAACCTGGATAAATATCAACTCCTCTCAGTTCTACCCGCTTGAAATTAAGGCTGTAATTTCACTTGAATGTTATATAGTTAATCACACTTTCTAGCCTGTTCTGTTGTCAGAGCCCAACATGACATTTGAAAACTGCACTATTATTCAGTGAAGCCGTCCGTACATCCCTTTGGTGGAAGGCATTAAGAGAACACAAGGCATTATTACTAATTTATAGAGAGGAGAGATGCTGCCTGCAATGTCCTCTGCACTACAGACTCCTCTGCTTGCACACAGCCATCAGCATGTGGCTCAGCAATAGAAAAAGTCATAGTGACTGAAACATGGCCAGCTGCTGGTGGGGGTGACTTTGTATTTGCAAATTTGTTTTGCAGCCATAATATGACAGTATAGAACATCTTTTATGGTTCCATAAAATGCAGCAGAGACTTAATCACCTCCAGAGTAAAATAATCAGTTACCTGTATGATGAGAAATGAGGAAAGCAGTAGCTGTCAAAGAAATAACTACTAGATTTTGGAACAGCAACCATTCAGCCACACATACTATGAACTTCCAATCTTTGCTATCGGAGACAGTCAGGCTTTTCTCTAAGGCCATACTGGTGAAAGCCAGTGGTGAAAATTCACAGGCAATGTTGCATTATTGCAAATACCCTTGACAACAGCAATTGGAGGCACTGGAGATGTCAAATCTCTGCCTTTTTTCTAAATGGCTGCCACAATGTTCTCAAGGTGTTAGAAGCAAAGTGGTTTCAGGGCACAGAGCCAGTCCATCTGAAATTCAGATCTCTCCATTAAGTATTTAATGTGCAAAGGGAGCAATATTGGCAAATAGTTTGGCCATTAGACCCTCACGTTTTGCCTAATCATGAGAACTTAGAGCTGCGACCCAGGGAAAAGAGCAGTATTTCTGTTCCTAAGAGAAAGGAGTGGGTAAACTGAGCTGAAGAGGTCTGCTAGGAGTAACGCAGCAAACAAAAAAGCTTTAGAGGACATCCACGTGCATATCAGCGAGAGAGCCTTAAGTGGAGGTTTGTGCACTGTTGAAGAGCTCTTCTGTGCCTCTGCTATAGCAAGGCAAATAAAGGAGCACCAGTTACTACATCTTGGGGAACAGAAGTGCTTTACAGTTTTCTCCTCTTATTATTCCACTTCTGTTGCTCTATTATTGTCCAGTGTTTTCTGCAGAATATTCCCATTGTTGTCTGTAATGAAGATATCAAGCAATTTATGTCACTGGCACACTTCATCACTACTCATCTGTCTTTCATACTGAGAGTAATTTATAACTACCCAATTAGTTGAACCCCAAGACCTGTTCTGAGAACCTATCCTAAGAACAGTTCCTCCAGCCCACATCTCAAAAAATGTCATCACTGGTTTAAAATTCACCTATTTCTTTTCTAACTTAGCTGGTTTCAGCATAGTAGTTGCAGTAGTTTTGATCTATCTGGGTGTCAGGAAAGGTTGTTTTCTAAAGCAGGAAATTCTTTCTTTAACGAAGAAATACAATCTAGCTGCACGAGCCAGTTTTGATAAAATCACTAGCATTTTATTTCTTTATCAGTGGATACAGGTTACCTTAGCTATTCACTGGGCTCAAGGTGTTGTCTGCCACTTGATAGATACATTGTAGTGTTTGATACCATCAGACCTGCTGTTTCACATGACATCAGATTCCTGCAATGGATATTAAACTGGCCTCACATCATTAGTGCTTAAAGATCTTTGAATTTTGCAGTGCTGGTGGGGTACAGCAGTCCCTTGTCTACAACAGAGAATTCCTGTGGTGCCTGCAGTGCTCAAGGGAGGGGACACTACTTCCTTTGACCCTATTCCAACCTAGTAAATCTACGTGTCATATCATAGAAGTCAGGAAGTTTACAGTGTCTCATTTGTCTTTGTACTTCAGTTAAACTGCATGAGTTGTGATCATTCAGCTTTGTAGACAGACACCATGAGCGCAGGAGGGTTAAGGGACAAGCAAAATTTCAGCCCTGGGACAAGGCTTGGTCTTTCCCAGCAGCCGCAGCCACTCGACAGTGAGCCCTGCGTGGTTCCTGGTGCCAAAGCATGTTACTCTCACTCCAAGCAGTGCTTTTGCTGCTTCTCCCTCTACAAATGTGCAGTTAGGCTTGCTCCCATCCATCATTGTTTGCAAAACAGTGCAAAGGGGGAGATATTATCAAGCTAGGCAGCAAGCCAGCTAGGATCAGGAATAAATTATGTTAATAGATGATCACCTTCTCAGCAACAGGTCCAATGTTGAGTGCAAACCCTGCAAAGATGAAAAATGTGAGCAAAACATTATCTGATCACTGCACCTGTTGGGCAGAGGCCTTTTGGCTAATGATAGAAGCTAGTGAGCTAGTGACTCAGCAAGTAAGACCAAACTTTGGGTTTCTTCCACCCATACTACAAAGCAAGTGTATTGTCCCTTACTTATTTCTACCTAGCAATAATCAGGGCCCCAGACAGCACTGTCTTCATCAGGTACATTTCTCTTTGCCTCCACCTGCGAGACCTGCAAATTTGCCAGGGCCCCTCCCCTGATTTACATCTGCCATCTTCATTTCTCCATTTTCCTCAGCACCTCCTCCGTCTGTGCCTTTGAGAAAGGGAGCCACTCAGCCTGAAAGCTGAGCTGAGTGGGAATCTTAAACCAGCGCTTTCAGGGATGTGTCCTACTCTGGCATTATTTAAAATGCCTTCCTAGGGAAGTAGCAGCTACTAGGGAAGTAGCAACATTCCTGCTTATGTTATTGCTGTAAAGTAGTGCTTGCCCTCAAAGGCAGCAAGGAACCTGAGAAAAAGAAGAGAAAAGCTTGATGCTGTTTGCAAAGTTTGACACACTACCCCTTACCTTACCAAGACTGAAATACAAAACATCATTTTGGGCCAAATATGAAGATCAAGTAGATAAACCCCAAAAGAACAAAGTCGGTTATGGTAGCAGATGGACCCTAAGCTCAGTGATACGCTCACAGCTTTCTGAAAGCAAATGCTGTCAACAAAACCCAAGATACCAGTGTGCAAAAGTAGGCTGCTCCAGTGTCATACACACAGGAAAACACAGAGCACTGATAAGACAGTGCCAAAAGTGTGACAAACACATGTATAGGCATGATAGGGCTCACCCTACCTCTGAAAGAGCAGGCATAGTCTGTGAGTTTCCTAGCCCAAACCTGAACCCTCGGCATGGACTGAGTCTCAGACCATGACAACCAGCCATGGTTCCCATTAAAAAGTTCTCAGGGAAGAACTCATTTGGGCGACTGTTCACTTCTGCAGTGTTTTTGCAGTTCCACTCCTACTGAAGCTCCTAGATTTCTCTCTCTCCTGACCCTAACCCTAACTTAAATGTTGGTTGTTGGCTGAACTTTGGGCAACAAGTGCTCATGGTTAACCTCATCTGTTCTCATATGGGGAAATGCCAAAAAGAACAGAACCAAATATCCTGCCAGCCTTGCAGAGTGAGTTTGTGGTCAGTTTTCTACTGTTTGAATATTACCTTTCTCAACTGCCAAAAAGTTTGGAGCAAACAAACTACAATATACACAGAAAAAGTATAGATTCAGCTGTGACGAGTGCATTGTGTAAGAGTAATTTGCCTTGCTGGGAAAGAATTAGAAACTTACCAGCTTGGTTCAGGGAGACAAAGCTACTGAGGACTCCAGACACCAGGTTCTGGAGCAGAGTCACACTAAATCTAAGGGGTTAGGAGGGGGCAGTCCATGAAGATTAAGCTGCTGGAGAATTAAAGGTTAGAGAGACTTGAGAACAGCAGCAAGTAATTTAATATTCACGAGGAGAGAGAGAAGAGTTGTGAGATTTATATTATAATGAAATTTATATTATAAATTAGATTTTTCCAAAGATGGAAGAATCACATTCATGTCCCTGCTTCAACAATTATTTAAGTATTTATACTAATTTGAAATATCTTCATGAAGAAAAATAGTCTTAATCAACATTAATCAATAAGCTTGTGGCCTTTTAGCATACAGGCATGTGGATCACCTGAGTTCCAGATTTCGTTCCAAGTTAAAAGAATGGAGACTTGGAAATAGGTCTCTCACCTGCCCAATGACCACAAAAAGAAGAACAAATTGGTTTATGCTTGATTAACACTTAGACTTAAGAGCATCTTATACTTCATTTCTTCACAGACATATACCATGTTGAGAAAGCTGGTAACTCAGTAAATCAAAACAACTTAAATTTTATCAGAGTTGTTTGAACAGCAGAAATTGAAGTGTGTGCTGGGAGCTCAGAGAAAAACAGTGATTTATGTTTTCAGAGTAGTTTAATAGTTTTTTAATTGATCTTCTTTCTCTGCTTGTGAACTGCAATGGTAAAAGTTGCTGAACAAGTACAGAAAGTTCTACTGCATTTACTAATCCATCATGTACAAAATAAAGGGAAAAGCTGCACAGCATTAACATAATAGAAATCTCCAGGAAAACAAAACATTAAACCAGTTATTCAGGTCTAAACTTAACTTAGGGAATTGTTGTTCTGAGTACACCACTACGTGCAGGTCTTGTATGTATCAAATTTTCAGTTCTTGTTGGTCCCACGATTACAGACCTCATTTACTCTTATTGCCAAACCCTTTCAAATATTATCAGAAGGTTTATTGGGGGTGGGGTGAGGGGGTGGGTAAGAAAAGAAAAGTAAAAAAAAAACAGCTGAAGGATTTACCCTCTTATTTCACTCCTTTGTCCAACCTGCACCTTGCTATGATATGTCTCAAAACAACCCTAGAATAGTATTCAAGGTATTTGGCATTTTCTATTATTTACTTGCCTATACCTTTCCCTTTTTAATTTAATGAAGCTTTGATGCAGCCTTTCTCTGCAAAAGGAATGTTCTGTGTATCACCAGTGGCAATTCTTTTTGGGGATACTTTCTGAAACCCAGGATCTATGAAAGGTTTTCATACAAGAGAAATTACACAACTCCAAACAACAGCTAAGTGAGCTAACACATGCAACAGAACTGTAACTAAATCTTCATTGCACTTTGTTTTAAGAAGTGCCTGATAAGTGTGCCCAAGCTCTCCGTCTGGCCCTTGTGCTCACCACTCACTGGGATAAAGTCATGTAGCCTGATAGCAGCTCATCTGAGAAATTTTCACGGGAAAAGGATTTCTGAGTGACTGAATCCACTCACATTTGTAAATTACTCTCAGTAAAATTACTGTTAATAAACAATAAAATAATACATGGTATTTATAGATACCACAATAGGAATGACAGATGATCAGAGCTGTATGGCATTACATTTCTGACTAAACGTGTATTTTCTCTCTTCCATACTTCAGAGAAGGAAGAAGAAATATTTCTCCAAGGAAAGTGGTTAATTCAAAGTTATTTCTTGCTGAACTTTTCTAGCTTATGTTGCCTTTGAGATAGTTAGCAAAGGCTAAATAATGGATAAGCTTTAAATCAACTGAGGAATACAGAGTTCTCAGGAATGAGGAAGGTGTTATGGACATGCAGATTTTTGAAAGGTCAGAAAGTCAGCAAAAATTAGTATATGGAGGAAGGTTTGGTTTTTTCCCCTGCTATTTCACCCATGGATAATACCTTTTTCAGAAGAAACCCAAAGAGTAAAAACAAAAACCTTTGCTTGTATCTCATCTGCTTTAGCTGTTGCCAAGGTACCACCAACTTTACACAGCATTCCTATTCTCCCAAAAGACAAGGAGCAGGAATTTTCCTTAAAAACAGCACTAAGCCAAGGTCCGGTACATTGAGCACTACATCAGACTCCCACTCATTTCAAATATAGACTCAAGCCTCCTTTATTCTATTTTTCAATTACTTAAAAATCAGAAACTTTTATTTTAATGATTTCTTCTGGAAGAAGAGTCTTTTTCTTATCTTCCTTTGTGATAATTCTATGTTTCATTTTAGAACTATAATGCTCTATTTTATAGTCCATGTAATGCTCTGTGAAGCCCAAAGATTTGCTGGCTTCACAGTGGAGTTATGTCTCCCTCCCTCTAATCTTAATGCTAACATCAAGGGGTAAAGGAGCCCCTGCAGGGTCTAGGCGTGCTTCAGAAACTCCAGGGTGTCTTATTTGTCTCCAGAAGACCACTTGGAGGTTCCGTATCACATACTAATCCCATGCAGACATCCCAGACAGCCTGCGCTTTCCAAAATGCCCGTATTCAAGCACCTGAATTGCTTCCCAAACACCTGGCTGCTGCTTTCCCTCAAAATAACATTTTTTTTCATCTCCTCCATACACACTGAATACAGTCCCTCAAGTTTTCTGTAGAAAAGAGGCAAAATTCTCCATTGCTATGCCAGACCAAGTTGCCAATAAAAATGGATTTCTATTTTAATTTCCTGTGCGTCCCTCCTGTTTCACTGACTTAATGCCTCCGGGTAAGTCTTCCAGGTCTCTCACTCACTCTTTTTCTAGGCTTTTCTTTCTTTTCTAGCCACCTAAGGAGATAACTGAAGCAACATAAAGATTAGAAAAGTAAACAGAACGGTACATGTTGAAACATGGCTCCAACAGCCCGGTGCATCACAAGCCAGCCTGATGCAGAAGACTAACTTGGCAGGCTTATCACCAGCGTTGGTCGCTCAGCTCCTGGCTGTGCAGGCTCTGCTTTCTTGGCACTCGGGCTGCTTCCTGCCCCTGGCTGAGAATCTCTACCAACACCAAAAAAAAACTTTCCTCTGGTTCCTTCTGTGACTTGGATGAGCCAATTTTGTGTCCCAATATATATGAAAACAAACAAGCAAACAAAAAAAAATAAAAACACCAAAAAACTTTAGCAAAAGCCAGTTCCCACAGTGCTTTCAACAGAACATCCTTAGCCTCCAAAGGACCTGCAGGGAACAAGGGCACCTTGGTGAGCCAGGACACTCCAGTGAGCTCAGGCATGCGCTGCTGAAATTCAGCTGTTGTTTGTCAGCCTGAATACAACTGGAAGTTTCAGGTATTAGAACAAGAAGCGCAAATTAAGTAAATCAGGATAATCCAGATTGGAAGGGACCTTGAAGGTCTCTAGTCCAACCTTGTCAAAGCTGGGTCAGCTATGAAATCAGACCATGCTGCTCTGGCCTTTATCCAGCTGGGTCTTTAAAACTTCTGAGGCTGACAAGGTCGAAATTGAATGATTTAGTGGCTGGAGAAGCTTGAAGATCCTGGTTTTTTGATCCTGGAACAGCCTCTAATGTTAAAAACAATTATTTCTTGGTTCAGTTTAAATAAAATTATTTTACTAAAACTGCTCTTTCAGAATGGCACCAACATCAAGATTTGGTGACATTTGCAATATTCTGGAGAAAAGTTTCTAAAATATTGAGGGCATCAAGTCACAGGTCAAATATGGACTGGGACTCCAACACCATCACCAAATCTGGACTAAATCAAAACAGTGTTCATAATGAAATTGGCCTTTTTTCCATATACAAATACCCTGTGTTCAGTAATTCTCTCCAAACCAGTTCATATTTTCCTCCTCCTACCAGCTTTCAACTCACAGCAGTCCAGCCATTCTGTCCCTCTCCATCTCATTATAATTATCTTACACATAAATAATACCTTTGTCAGAATCATCACAGTTATTGAATGGGATATATAAACAGCATTGAAAAATAACATCGCAAGTTATTTGGGGCTAAAAATTATGGGATGTTTTAGGAAAAGTATAACACTGGAGAGTCTAAAGTGAGCACACTTAAGATTTCCACATGGAAAAAAAATGTTATGCAAAGTGCTTCACTGCACTTGATTGGGCTTGTGCTCTTGCCACATCTTTCTTTAGTTGATTGCAATAGACAGTATTGGGAGTGGTTTAATCTCTCACCCAGGAGGGAAAATTAATAGTATCTTCTCACCTTAGGCTCATTGGTATCGAAATAGCTACGTTAACAGAACAACTTCTGTTTCCATTTTCCCTGACATAATTGATGTAAACACCCTTAGTGAGAACTGCAGAGCAATGGCTGTCCTTCCACATGTGCTTCAAGGTTACACACCAAAGGGTCTCTAAAAATTCCACTTTTGAGAGGTAGCTCCTCTGTATCTTTTCTTTATTGCCTTAATTTTCAGACAGATTAAGGAGTCTGTTTGCATTAAAAGTAACTTTTTCTTTTGCAAGGTTATTTTTGTCCCAGTCAAATTCCTCAATCTGGTTCAACATGAAGCCTTATGAACTGTGAGGGCAGCCGCAGGGTGGAAAGGGAGAGTGAAGGGTGAACGAAGAACATCAAATGTTTAAGCTAACATTGCCGCAAAAAGTATCCACTAACCTGCAACCTCACATGTGCTAAAGCCCATTAAAGATTCATTATACAAAGACTGGAAATTAAAAATTAGTCACGGGGTCAGTAATAGCAGAACATTTTAGACATGTCTGACACTTCTACCTCTCCAAAATAAAGAATGCTTCCTCAGTAAAACAGAAATAAAAGGACATTGAGTAACTTTCAGAGCACGCTTCAGAGATGCCACAAAAGTCACATAATTACCTTTTGATATTCAGTCAAATGGAGACACAAATGAAACTCCTACTAAGGCCAAAGAGGGCTACAAGCAGTCCCACTGGGTTTGGATTAGATGGAAACAAGAGACAGTGCACTGGGGATAGATAACTTCTTGGGGGATAGATGCTTTTTTGCAGCAGTAAAGGTTGAAAGAGGAGCAGGTTGAAATACCAACTTTGAAAATAAGCCTTACAGAGAAGGTATAGAATTTATAAGGAGGATGTCTTGCCTATATTTTTGTTGATACTAAATTCTGACAATAAAAACCCATCACAGATGACCTCAGTCTTCCAGCATACCTTTGGGCTCTTGCTGAGCCATGCCTCTGCTAACGCTATCCCATCACATGTGCTTCAGGCCTGCTAGACTTGTAGGTGTGGAGCTAAAGGAGAAAATATGCATTGAGATAGTTTTGTTACAACTCTTACTAAATAAAAAAATCTTTTCCTTGCAAACAGACATTGTCCTGGAACCAAATCCTCCAAAGCTGTTCAAATGAAACCTACCCCTCCTTGGCCAGAAAATACCTGTCAGACGGTCACAAATGAGGCAGTTTAGAGGCAGATCTACAGCCTCTTAACAACTTACTGGGTGAATCAGGTTTACACTCCGAGCTCCTGAGAAAGCAGCAGCAGTGCTTACATAGTCAGCAGGACAAGGCTTCCTTGTATGCAGCATGCTGTGGACGACAGCCCTTACCTATGGCAGCTTTTAAACTCCTGCTATTTCTTATTTTAGTCACATCAGATCTGTTGGGCAGATAACTTTTTTCTTCTTAATGGCTCTGACAGCTCCTCTGTTGCATATACTGTAGCTTTTACAGTAACGTGAAGAAGCAAGGCTGCCAGACTAATAGGCACCATGGGGGGACACAGCTGCCCAAGCTGGGCTCAGAGATGGTCAGAGGACAAACCCCCACAAAAAATACATAGCATCACAGCAGGCTTGGCTCTGCATAGAAACAGAGGTTTAGAGGAGAGGCTGTGGCAGTGCTTGGGTGTTTTCTTATTGCTTTCTGTAGCTGACTGGTCTTCTAAAAAAGCACCATGTCAGAAGTGAGCCAGTACCCCTGTCAGTTTGTAGCCACTCACTCAAAACGATGTTTGTCCTCCCAGCTTTTCTACTCCTCAATGCCATCAAAGCCCAGCTGTATATGGAGCTGTACGTATGTATGGCAAGCCAGCTCTATGTATCCAAAAAAAAATTTTGGCCACTGTCGACACTTAAACCAGATAATTATAAAATACTGTTAAGGATGCTACAGACTGGGTGTCATACCTCTCCTTCCAAGGCCCATCCCTCGTTAAGAAATCCCTGAAATAAACGGAAAATTAAGCTGCTCTTGAGACAACCTTCATCGTGAATGGACATATATCACAGAAATCCCTCATTTGGAGTAGAACACTAGCGGGGCCTTGGGCCTGCTCTGTCTTTTGTCCTTGCAGATTAGACTATACAGGTTAATATCATGACTGTGTACTTACACTTTTTAATATTTCACCATTTGCTCCAGCAAACCACATTACAGGGTTTAACATCGTAACAGCCTGAACATTTATCTGTTATATGCTCCATCTCTTGTCCCTGAGGACTAAATTAACAAGTTAATGTTATGGCAATCTCAGTATATGCTAATTACAAATTTCACACCTTGTTTCTTCAAAACAGGTAACCAGAAAAGTCACAACAACTTGAATATGTGCATTAGAAAGTCCCTCCCTTGCTCCCTTAGAGTAGATTACTGGAGATAACACTGCAATAATCTGAATATTTATTATACATTTCAGGCCTTGTCCTTGCAAAACACATAACTGAGGCCATCATAATATTTTATCTGCTATATCTTGTCATACAAGCAAATGTTTAGCATAGTACAAGCAAAGATTAACAGCACTAGTGGAGGTACTAACAGATTCATGAGTCCAGTAGCTGTAGAGCTTCATCCAGATCCAAAATGGGTTACGGAAGAAGTTCAACTGAGGTATCATGGGCATTTCCGCATTTGGAGATTAAAGCAATGCATCACACTGCTTAGCTGTCCTGGAGCTTGCTCGCAGTGTAGCGGCATTAACCGAGCTCTGACCATTTTTTCCCTGCCCTTCCATGCTTAGCTCACAGCTCTTGATCCTTAAAGGGCTTTTTGTCCCACTTCATCATATCCTGCTGCTTTTCTTTCAAGAACGTCCATAGGACCCAGCACGTATGGCTGTAGCATGAAGACTTTCCCTCCACACAGGACACTTACTCCAATATTAACTGCACTCCTGGACTCTACATGCTAACCCTGGCTTGCTGACAATCTCACATCTGTCTTCAGGCATAATGCCCTCAGTACAACACATACAGGTCAGTCCTTGACCAGCAGGACATCCCACTAGGTTACAAGGTGATACCAAGGTGTGCTAGTGACTGTGACCAGCCCTCAGAACTTTCTGGTCGTGGCACCAGTGAGCACCACCTTTTTGGGGTCCCTCTCCACTTGCCTGTAAAGACAATACAACAGCCCAGCAACTACAGCTGGTTAACCCCTTCTTCCTAGTCCCTCTGCAAGAATTCTCCATTTGCAGCATTGGCAGGATCAAGCTGTTGCTCAATGCATCCCTGCACCAGCAGACCCCAAAGCCCCCCTCCCTCGGTCAAGGCAGTGTCGACAGGGGGCACAGGGCTGGCTGCCACCAGTACTGGGCAGGTCATCACCACCTCCCACACAGGGCACCCTGCAACCCCTCCACTATCGAAACCATGCTATTTGTGCCCAGTGCTATTGGAAAAAAATATTCTAGAACAACGTGAGACAATAACAATGCTTTTAGTGACTGTCGAGGAGAAGGTGGTAGCTAACAGTAAGAGGTGAACTTCAGCAGGGACAAATTCAGCCCCCACAGAAGTCCCTTATAATCAATAAAGATAGATTGCTTCAGCTGAGCAGTTTCAATCAAAACTGTCAAACAAACTCGTTTTGAGAGTTCCAGCTGAGACATTAGGCCTGTCTTGCATTGCACAGAAAGTATTTGTGTAGAGTGTGTGAAGGGGTCACATTTATTTTCACTGTGATAGCAAATGGCAGATCACTCCTTGTCCTAAATTGTAGCTGTGTTAGTCATAATTTATACAGTAAGTACATACTTTAAATGAGTTTCCTGTCCTATGGAAAATAGCAGGAAGCACATAATTTTAATATGATTTGTGAACTGATCATTAGCACATTTTACCTTGTTCACTCCCGCATTTCCACCAATGCTTTATGGAAGGGCTTGAGCTAAGGACCAAGGAGGCAGGTCTCTAGAAGCCAAATGTCAGGGACTTGGTCACATCCTAACTAGCCCCTGCACACTGTTGCTGCATCACAGTTTTTCTATTAGTCATACAATGAGGGAAAGACACAGAAATTTCCAACATAGCCTTTATGACCACTCTCTGAATTACTAATGAACATCTTATTAAACATGTGTGCACACCCAACCTCAAAGCACAAAATAATGCACTTCCAATTATTTCTGTGGGTTCACAGCCTGCTACCAGCAGAAGAAATAGCTTCTGCTAATTGCATTGCCCAACAGAACTTCTCTTTTCTCAGATGACCTTTTGTGGATCATCCATTAGTGTTTCACTTTCTATGTGTTTTTACAGTGTAAAGTGCCAGCATACACAGAAATGGAGACTTGAAACTGCTCTTTGCAATTTGTTAGTAGCATCTCTCACAGCCACAAAGTTGGGCTTTGAGATATTTAAGTGCTTATGAATATAAACACCTAGATGTCAGGCTTCTCTATAGGGAGATTAATTAGAGAAAAACATGACTATCTACCTGAGGTGTTATTTCAGAACTTAGAACATTGGAGATACCAAAAACATCAGGACAAAAATGAGTTGCAGTTAATAGGGGACACAGGAGGTAACGTAAAATGTTTCTATAAATATATCAAAAGCAAAAGGATAATGGAAGGAAGTCTAGGCTTGTTACCGAAAGGAATCAGTAACTCAGAGAATTATAAGTTCAATATCTCTGTGTTAGTCCTCTCAGAAATGAAGATTGTGATCTGATATGTAAGATCATTGATTTGAACAATTCGATTTATGGGAATTGGGAAAGAACAAATTAAAGAATATATAGTATTACGCAAAATGGCAGAATCTTATATAACACACCCCGACATGGTCCAGGAGTTAGGAGAGGGAATCTTTGCTATCAGCTTTTACGTCTGTGAAACCAAGAGAACAGGAATATTCCAGAAGACAAGAGAGGGCAAAACTAACACCTACCTTTAAAAGGCACAGATGGCAGGACCCAGAGGTTTACAAACCTGTCATTCTCATTTAAATATCCAGAAAACATGACAGCAAAATATTAAATAATCAGTCTATCCACATATGGAAGATAATAAAGAATAACTAAGTGATAAGGAGCTGCCAATATAAACTTGTCAAGAATAAAGTTGTGTTGGACTAATCCAGTCTGGCCTAATGGATAAAGCAGAAGCAACAGATCAAGCATGTATGTGTTTCAATGAGGCTTCTAGTGTTGTCCTTTATTCCATTGTGCTGAAATACGAACACATAAAGTTACAGAAAAATGTACTATAGGTGCAGGTGCTTCGCTATGTCTGGAAGGGCTCAAACAAAAATAAGATTTCCAATGAAAGCATTTACAACCTGCAGTAGCTGCTTGCACCTGGAAGACGAAGGGGACATAAATTAGAATATTGGCAATTTTGAATAGTGGGCATTGCAGATGGTGTTTGCTTTCAGTATGGAACAAATAAATCCATATCCACTAGACCTAAAAGCCCCAGATAACTAGTGTCACCAAAAGCACAGGTCACTGGACAGTTGTCTAAAACATGTAATGCTGTGTAATAAGGAGGGTCCACCAACCCATCCTCCAGACACTAGTCGAAAACATACAGAAATCAAAAGGATATAGGTATCTCAAGGTTAAGGTGGTTCTCACAGTATCAAGGCTAGTGAACAGGCAGGACAGAGGATGCAGATATGTTCCTGCAGTTAGACATGGGCTTGAAAAGTTGAGGATTTGGAAGGATGAACTTGGAGAATGAGAATATTTATGCTGTTACCCAGTTTATGCAAATACTGTCCTTTGCTCAAGTTACGAAGGATTGGAAATGTGTGTTGCTGACATTTTGTTTTGTGCTAATTAATCCATTTTAGGTTACCTTGTCTTTCAAGGATCTCAGTCCCACTTGCCTGTTTTATTCAGTTGACCTGTCCTGCCTGACACCCGTACTATAAATTTTATGGTCTAGAAACTCTTCTTTGTTGCTGCCATTACTGTACTTACTAAAATACGGTCTTTGCTTTTGTTTCTCAGGTACTACAGTGCTTAATTAAAACTAAGTACAAAAAAATATGACCACCATTTTTCAGTAATTCTGCATCCAACAGCCAAACATTTATATGCATATTGAGCACTGACACTCATCAACCAAAAATATCCGGTAACCAGAGTACAAATGAACACCCCATCCTTTCAGGAATTACAAATGCATCCCCTTTTTACTGCCAGAGTACTGGCTGAATTAGACAAATACCTTGATTAAAAATACATCTGAAAAGCTTCCAATCAAACCATAATATAAACAGTGGTATTTTAAAGACCTGAAAAAAGACAAACAGTATTTCTGCCACCCAGTCCGGAGAACTATATGTGCAGATCTGGGAAGGCAATCTTGCATTTGAATGATGTCTCAGCATTCATTATGTGAGAGCACAATAAAACACACAATTAACGTTTTAGCAGTACTGAGTGGATGCTGCACACTCCCATTTGGTTTTAGTAACATTTAAGGGCACATCTGCATTTATGCCCACAAATACCTCCCTATAAGCCCCCAAACTGTTTTGACCCATAGAATGTTTACAGTACAGCACCTGGTTTTTCAGACCACGGTCTTGCACCCAAACTGGCTCACTGCAGCCTGATGGCTTACATGATGGCCACCATCTTTGCCAACCTGCCAACCCACCCACTGCAGAACTGTTAAAACCAAGTTCCTCCACAAAGGTTGTACCATTTATCTCTTCTGTGACTTGTTTGCAGAAAGAGAGTGTACCACAGAGACAGAAATAGACAGGTGATCCCAGTGAGAAGCTGAGAAAGGCACACTGCTTGCACCGATTCTTGCTCTTACAGCTTTCTCAGTGCAAACTACATTTCTGCTGTGATAGTCATAACATTTGGGGAAAAAATACAGTGGTGTTTGGGGAGGAAGCACCACTGAATTCCACCCAATTCTTGCTTTACAGGAAAGGATGTAAAATGTTGAGGGACATGCCACAAAACTAGCAGCTTAACAACAAGCAGCACAGGACCCACAAGGTACATCTGTCCTTTAGGAGACTATGGCTATCAATACACAAAGATAAGAAGACAAAGTAATGATGAGCCTCCTCAAAGAATTAAAAAAACTTGCTGCAGCTTGGTTCTAGTGAATAAATACTGGTAAGTGTTCTCTTCAGTTAACCTGTTGGTTACAATGTCTGCTATTGCTTTATCCCCTCTGTTTCACCCACTTGAAATTGTTTCACACAGTCCATAGCAGTTTGGTCTGTGAAACTGTGCAGGCATGTGGGGTGTCTATGAGAACACAACCCAGAGAATTGTCAGCCTTTTGGGGCTGACTTTTTGGGACAGTAGGAAAAGCAGAGCCAGCTTTTTTTATTGTGTCTTTTGCAGCAATAAGCTAGATGTAGCAATCTCATGTCACCCTTTTCTTTTCTCTGTACAGAAATGGTTTCCATCACAACTGAAAATGTTACACAAATTTACAACACCGTGGCCACTAAAGAGCTCACAGTCAGTCCGGCAAATTTCTACAATAATTCAGGAGTGCATCAGCTGAATCCATATGCATGTATTAATCCAGATGTGTGGAAGTGGCTACAGGATTTTCAGCCTGGATTCCTCTGGTTCATATTTATTCTGGGAGCAATAGAAAATTCCTTTGTTCTCATCATCCTGTGTTTCCACAAGAGTCGCTGCACAGTGGCTGAAGTTTACCTAGCAAACACGGCACTTGCGGACCTAATGTTAGTCTGTGCTTTACCTTTCTGGGCTATTAATATTTCTAATAACTTTCAATGGCCTTTTGGCCTGTTCCTCTGTAAAGCTGTCAACATAATGAGTTACATGAACCTTTATTCTAGCATTTATTTCCTGACACTAGTGAGCGTCGACCGCTATCTGGCCTTGGTGAAAACCATGTCTCTTGGACGGATGCGACGAACTGTCTGTGCCAAATGGAACAGCTTTGTGATCTGGGTGTGTGCATTGCTCATATGTTCACCTACAATGCTGTTCAGAAATTTACAGTATTTCAAAGAATACAACATCACAGCCTGCACTCTTGTTTACCCAGCCAGTTACTGGGAGCCGGCAAACAACTGCTTGCTGAATGTTGTGGGCTTTGTGATCCCACTCTGTGTAATTACCTATTGCACTACGCAAATCATCAAAGCCTTACGAAGTAGTGAGCTACAAAAACTGAAGTTAGTCCAGACAGAGAGGAAAGCCACCATGCTGGTCCTTGCCGTGCTCTTGCTGTTCATTGTTTGCTGGCTTCCGTTCCAGATCAGCACGTTCATCGACACAATCCGTTACCTCACACCCACCTCCAAATGCCTGGGAGAAATCAATGACATAGTGACCCAGGTAGCAGTGTACTGTGCCTTCAGCAACAGCTGCCTGAACCCAGTCCTATATGTAATCGTCGGGAAGCATTTCCAGAAGAAGGCTGTGGAATTCTACAATGACTTATTCCCAAAGAGGTGCAGAAAATCACAGTCTGTGCAGATGGAAAACTCCCTGGACACTTTAAGAACTTCCATTTCAAGTGAATACCCAAGGAAAAAGTCTGTTTTCCCACTACCATCGTAGCACAATTTGTTCATTACAGGAAAAAAAAACCTCTAACATACCAGTCTCCACCAACATCCGTCTGTTACTGGTCCACAGCATAAACATGTGGCAGTATTCATTATTTGTGGGAAAACAACAGTCTGATCTTAGTGGAAACTACAGAGACATGCTTCTAATGTTATCAGACATTTTTCATTATTGAATCCCACTTTGTAGCATACTTACATTTTCATGGCTGAATAATGAATATTGATGCATGTATCATTTGAAATGTTTGCATGTCTAAGCTGTACATACAGTTGTCTGAATAGAGCCCCAGTACAGAAGCTACTGTCAGGATTGTGCAACTACTCATGGTACCCATACAGTTTGTTGACTAGATTTTTGATAGGAGGGGCTTGTATTTGAGTAAATTCTAGTAAATGAATCCTGTAAGACTATTATTCAAATGGGGGTTTAGGCGTGGCCATCTTCTGGGCTTTTACTTTTTTCTGTTTAGTCATCCAAAATTATTTTTGTTGATTGACAAGCTGTGCCTTTTGGCAACTGCTCTGCCCCTGCTAGTTTATATCAGCTTGTATGTATGGAAAGTAACTCAAAAAAGGTGAAGCAGTAGCAGAAGGAAGGCTGCAGTCAGCTGCATGAAAGCTGAGTTTTCTTTGTAGCAAGAGATTCTTTACTCCTTCTGCATTGGGGTAAAAGCATTCATTCACCCTCTTTGAGTGAATGTTATTTACATTCCTACCTACACTGAAGCTCAGAGACTTAGTTTTTAATATTCACAAAGCATAATTAATAGTTTCCATGTCATTTAATGGAAATATGAAAGATCCGCACAACTGGTATAATCATAGAATAAAATAGAAGTGGAAGAAACTGAGAATATGAAGAAGAGCATCACCTAACTGCCTTAGAAATCTAATTGAAGCCAATAGGAGTCTTGAAAGTTCCAAGTAATTAAGAATGGCCTTTTCAGACTCTAATAATACCTACTTTCTATTTTGTAGATTTTATATGGGCGATTTTAATAAAAGATAGCTTTTCCCTAATTGGACTGGATTTATGATCCGAGTTACACAGATGATAAACTCATAGTGTACTGAATTGTCAGTAGGCACTTTTACCTCTTGGAACCTTGACTGAAAACCGAGTTGGAGATGATCTAAAAATCTTCTGAAAACACCAAATCCTTTGTTCTTTCCAAAGCACTTAAGGTCACAGCCTTAAGATCACCAAGGAAAATGGAGTTTGGTGACGTAAGTAAACTCATACTGCAACTGTGTGGTCTCTATTCATCAGAGCTTGAATGGAGCAATAAAGTTACATTTAAGATGGGAAATTTGTATTAAACCTTCAAATAATTAAATCCAAAAAATGCACTAGAAGTGTGCAGATGAGCTATAAAAACTATGGGATTTAAATCACTGAAGATGATTTGTAGACAGTTTCCATAGGTTTTCTTCAATAACACCATATAATCCTAATGTTATTAAAACTTCTATTGTTCATTCTTTATATTGTCCAAGATACCTATGATGAAACACTGCAAGGCTTTCTGTTATGGCCGGTGTCATCAACACTGTCTTGTTCACAAGCATGCTGTTCAAGTAACTGTTAAAAAAAAGGAAACCCATACAGAGGTTATTGAGGCAATGGAAGAGATTTTTGAGTATTTGGTACTGAGAAGTAAAAAACATTAAAATATTATTATATTAATATGGCATTAATTTAAATAATGTAAATATATAGACATTATTTTGCTATGCAGTAAGCATGTACAACAGAAAATAAACTACTTTAAGAAGTGAGATTTGGTGGTGTTTTCTTCTCTAGCCTGTAGCCTGTTACTCAGGAATGACTTGTCAGAAGTGCAATTGTTGCAGGTACTTTCTTCCACTTCCCATCAAAGCAAAGGAAAGTGAGCTGAAACCACAGGATTTTAGCCGTTTTCAAAGCTTTGGGTCAGCTTTCTTTTCAGGGCCCATTTTGCTGTGGCATTGACCACCCTTTGGAAATTAAAATCTGAATTAAGGTAGCTGGGGATACTGCAATCTTGTCAGTAGCTTTTCTCTGCCTGCTGGTAGCTCAAGGACCCATGATACAGCAAAAACAACTTTTCTTTGTGAGGACCCAGGTACACAAGAGCTATAGGTGTTTGCAGGACGGACCCTCTGCCTAAAGCCTTTACTCTTCTCCGAAAGCACGCAGACACCAGCAGCAATGGAAAGCCTCAGCAGCCCACAGAACGCACAATGTCAGCTCACAGCCTGTTTAATCCACATTCTTGCCCACTTTCCAGCACAATCACACAGTGTGAAGTATTCACATGTACTGTTTCTGTAGGTAACAAAAAACCCCAGGAAATAAGGTGCCACATCCAAGTTACATCTTCCCTACTGGCAGCTTAGTCACACTCAGATGCTTGGCTCTGTCCTGTTCTCACAGAAACAAGGCAAAACGTGAGAAAGGTTCTTGGTAAAATCAGAGCAGACTTTGTCCTGAGGACCTCAGAGCTGGAGAAGTTAACATGTAATCACATCAGCTTTTTATTCCTCTTTATCCTGCCCCCCTCCCACAGACGGTCCCACCTTCCCTTTTACCTGAGGCTACTGCATCTTTACAGAAGCTTTGGCCGCACAAAGGGCTGACTCCACATCCAGCTAAACAGAGATGACTGGGGAACCATCAGCAGAGAAACAGCAAGTGTATCAACAGTCCGTTGATATCTCTGGCCCACATTAGAAATGGGCAGGAATAATTCTTGTCTTTTCACTGTTTGTTCTTTCAGGTTGATTATTGGCTTCACCTGAAAGGCAAAATTAATGCTCTTAAAAGCTGTTAGCACAAACAGCTGGTGCTTGCTGCAGACAGGACAAGGTAGATTTTTTTTAGGTAGGGTTTCTGTGGAGAAGTCAGGGTCTTGATTCAGGTCTCTCAAATCCCCAAGCAATACTTTAGCCCCTAAATAACCCTGTCATGCTGTTTTTCTATCAGCGCATTGTGGGATTCCAGCCTATATTGGCTCCTTCCCTATTTTGTTGTTTCAGTCTCTGTAAACTGTAGTAAATGGAGCTTGATTATTACTGCACTGTGATGCTACCAGGGTCATTTATTAGGAATTGCAAATCATTGTACCAGAGTTTAAGCTCTCCTTAGAAATACCATCTATAGTGTATGTAAAGAAATCTACCTAAGCTGAATGAACAATTTTGCATCACAAGGCTGCATCAAAAAACTTTTCTCCTCTTCCAGAATAGGTGAACAGTTATAGCCAATAACTGTGTTGATTTGCAAATCATTTCAATAAAGAAAATCAAACTGTTAAATCATACTGTTCCAAAAAGATAATTCATTCACGCTCCACCTATGTTAAGAGGAAGACTTTTAATGGCTGAACTGTTGGACCAAGAGAAAGAACCCTGGATTTGTGCCATTTGTCTACCATGTAATGTGTGTAATAATTGAGCAAAAATACCTCTGCCTTCATCAACATATTTGTTTAATCTTTCTGATCAGAGAGGCCCAGTTAGCATTCCTATGCAGCTCTAGAGAATGCACTTTTTGCAGGGAAATCAACATAGACAGGGTGGCTGAAGATCATCTAAGCTTAAAACATACTAATGCGCTGTGAGTATCCTGAGCTGAAGGCACCAACAGACAGATGTTTCAATTGTGTATACACAGCAAAAACTTTTTAACTGTTGACTCTTACACAGATCTTTTTAAACTAGTCCTTCTTTAATTTGTGGTCCATCACATCTGTGCAATCTGTAAAATGTTACCAAATCATTATATGCTTTCTACAGGTTGAAATGAAGACCCAAGTTACAAAGAAGTAATAAATTAAAACTCCTTTTCATATAAAGTTACAGCTTCTTATGTGGACTTGTTCTCAATTGTTTAAGAGCTGGAGCTACAGCAGTGCCTATTCATTTCACTATTTCCACCAAATGTATACACTCCCAATTCTGCATCTCTCTCCTCTACTGAAAAAAGTTCTAATGATGGAAGTGAAAACCAGCAGAAAATAAGAAACTAGATTTGCAAAGAGGAGTTGGATTTGCAAACCAATATTTTGATCCCATTTTGAAGAGATGAATTTTCTAAGACTATGTTATTTATCATACAAATCTTAGGTACAGCTGCAGTTTTCTGTTCAGAGTCTGTGAGTAAATGTGAATGCTGGCGGCTTCTAGAGGTTCATGTCAAAGCAATGATGAATTCCAAACTTCTGGTTATTGCTCAAATGTTCTTCTTTATGGAAAAAATAACTTAAACACAGAAATTCACTAGCGTAAGCAAAGGGCAAGTTTTAGAAAGCCTGTGACGATCATCTCTGGTTGTATTGCAATTACCTTAATGAGTCAGTGTGGGATGTGTTGTTCCAAGATTGATCTCCTGTAGGTTACTAGGATTCCTTAGGTAACATATAATTCAAAAAATGTTGTGTAACAGGTCTTCACCAAAATAAAAGTTTTGATCAAGATATTAAATAAAAATCATTTTGACAGAAGTGAAGCATATAGCTTCATTTGAGATGTATTTTTAAATGCTGTTTCATTTATTTAATAAAATAAGTATATGTTTAAATGGGATGCTGTTTAAATAAAAGAAGTATTTATACATTTTAAATCTTCAAATTAAATATTGTGTTCTTTCAAGAATTCTCCAGTGTGATGGTGTTAACTGGAACAATTTTTTTAATTTGCCTATTTTACCAGTGTTTGCATAACTCTAACTTAGTATCTTTTTAATGAATAAAAAGTTGGAATAAAAGTATTTATCATTATGATAGGGAAGTTGATAATAAAATACCACTGTGCAGCCCCACATGGCTTTTCATTAACGCACTTTCCAAACAGCAATGGACATGGTCAAATAAGAATTCAGAGAGATGGTGCATGTGTTCGGTAGGTAGCCAATGGGAAGAATTTTTTCATATACGTAAATAACATTCCAGTCCCTTGACAATTTTTCACTGTGTTTTCAAAAGTTGAAACCCCCTATTGTTTACACAGGTATATTTAAGAGAGATTTGTATTTAAAATCTGAGCTGCATCAGATATGATTTTATTTCTAATATTGCTCTAATCAAAAGACGATTGGAATGAAAAAGAGAAAAATAATTCATAAACAAACAGTCTCGGGCTACAAGGTCCCAGGAGGTAATGAAGTAAAAAGGGGATTATTTATGGGTGTAAGCCTGAGAAAGTACAGCAGTCATCATGAGCTACTGAGAAGTAATGTTCACAGAGACTCATGTCCTAGAGCTCTATTGTGGGATGCAAAAGACTGTGCTTTCCACAAACGGTGGAAACGAAGTTTAGTGGGTCCACGCTTCAGCAGCCCTGCCCATGTGTCTATTCTGCTTTAACCCCAGCTCCTTGGCATGGTCCTCCCCCAGGCTGGCAGAGGAAGGAGCTCCCACCACAACAAAAACCTAGTTCAAAGTTTGTCTTTGTGTGCATTGGCACTGAGAGGGCACTTCAGAGCTGTTGTAAAATTGCTATTGTTACAGACCTCGTTAATCATACAAAGGAACTTTTAACTGCACAGGACCTGTACTTGAGAGCTTTATTTAGCTGTCACAGGAGGACAGGAGTCACGCCATATGGCTTGTATGATTTCACAATGAGAACGAAATATTTCACATGCCTTGAAAATTACTACAGCTGACATTTGGAGAGGTTAAAAAAAAAAAAAAAAAAAAAGTATCCTGGGGCTTTCTTCCAAAATGTAACATCACACACATTGTACATGGCCAGCAAAGCACTCAGACAGCACTCAGTTGCTCAGTCGTGCCTCAAGATGCATCTTTGAATTATCTCAATAACATCTGCACCAACTGTTTTTTAATGTGAAACTTTGCCTAAACTGCCAGGAAAGACAAGGAGTAGGTATGTCTATATGGTTTTAATGTCTTACCTTTATTAAAATTATTTCACATACCTTTTATATTTAAAAAAAAAAATATTTTGTGCTCTCAGTTCTAGTAAGAGTTTCCCTTTCTGTTTTACCATGAAACTAACTTTGAAGGTCAGGTCTAGTTCTCTTTATGTGTAAAAATGTGATTCATTTTATTCGATTTCTTTATAGCTGAAATGCTTAGATGTTTGCAGAATTTTCTCTTTCAAAGTAATCTTTACTTTTAAGATTCTTCCTAAAGCTCAGGTTGTATCTATTTAGTGTTTTCAGAGCACATGATCCTAGCTGGGTAATATGTATTAATAGTAATAATGGTGATAGATTCACTACATGGAAATTAATTTGAAATGAGTTCAAAGTAGGAAAAATATGTCATCATTTGCATAAAAGATGACTGGAATGTGTTACATACATAAATTTAAAAAACCATTCATGTGGCTAATTGTCCATTAGCACTAAATACTTAAAAATACAGTCTTAAAATTTGTCTTTGAAGAAGAAATTAAATTAAGCAACTGAAAATTAATTACATTTTCTGTCAAGACCTCTGGAGCTGTAAGTTATAAAAGGATTCTGGCTTGTGGTAGCGCTCAGGCACTGGCTAGTAGCCTCTGAAGAAATTCTCCCGATGACAAACTCTGCAAAAATTTCACGTACAATTGCTAGCTGAACAAGAAGTAAGATTGAGCTGTGGCTCAAATCTAAGTTGCAATGGAAACTAAATGTTTCTGAAGTTTCTAGTTTAGCCCACCATGAATATAAAATTTGTGTCTCCAGCCCAGAGATCACATCCAAAGTGTGCAAAATGACTCAGAAAATGAGCAAGCAAGGAAAAAAAGAACTTTTTCCTCTATATTTAGTAAAAATAATAATTTTGTTTACAAAAGGAAATGTTTAACAGTTATCTTATTTCTATGTTAATTTTGACATATAATGTTACAGATTTTCTTCCATTACTCTCACATCTTAGCCAACCTCCTGCTATAAAAAGGTTAGATTCCTGCTATCTCACAAAGAGCTTCTTGCTGTCTCAGAAATAGACTCTTTGATGTTAATCAGCCATTTATTTGCTCTATATATCTTCTCTCCAGCTTTAGATCCTCTCAAGTTATCTTAGTTTGCATGAGACTGTCAGTGAAATAGATGACATTCAGACTGTTGTGAGGGAAGATGTTCAAAGCCAGAGAGCCCAGTTCCTGCCAAGACTGCCAGCCTGAGTGAGTTTATGAACTCAAGATTAAACTTTGCTGCTCACTTAATTCTGCAATGATGAAAAATGTTCGGTGCATCAACTACCAAATTGCATGATGTGGAATATTAGTACTTAACTAATTGCTAGAGGCATCACAGAAACAGGTATCACAGACATCACTAAAGCTGTACATATATGTAAAAGAGCTAAACGATAGTTCTAAATGCTTTCTTCAGAAACTCCATCCTTAGCTATCCCCTTGGTGTAGAAATACAGAAGCTGAAAGAGCAGAGTAAAACAGCTGTAGAAGAAAGTTAACATTCAGGGTGGCTGACTGCAAAACACTGATTTTTTAAAAAATATATTCTTTTTTATGATTGACACGCTCCGCTTGGATATGAAATACTGAAATGTTAGATGTCACCACAGGCTCAGTAATGCCTTGCCTACCATAATGATTCTGAGACTGAATACCTGTAAAAAACCAAGATCCAGGCACTATGGTCAAGCATGACAACACGAGGAGAATAAAGTCACCACAGGAGGCAGCTCACAACCCAGTGGATTTTCATGGGAGGATAATGTTTTATCTGTGCTCTCATTCCTGCAGTGTCTCGCACAGAGTTACCAGAGAGAAATAAATGTATTGCCAATGCTATACGTGCCTAAACGTTTTGGACGCTGGGGCTGCCTCTCTGCAGCTGAACTCAGCTGAAATTTTTGAACTGGAGGAGAGTGCTGTGAATTTGCAGCTGCAGAGGCCTTCCCTCCAGGCAAGATCTTGAGCATAAGACTTTGGATGAGTCAGTGTTTTATTATTACAACCGCTGACATTTAAGGGCAATAAGCTGTCTAATCTAACGGTGATTTTGAACCCTAAGTTCAGGACGGGAGGAACTGAGAGGGAACAAAAGAATGCAAAGTTAAGCAAACAAGTGATGCACACAGAGGGTGAGTAGCATTTCCAGCTCTGGGGAAACAGGCATTACCCTGCTAAAGTTATACATAGCATGGAAAATAAGACCGAGGGCAGGGCAGGGTGCAAAGCTAGCTTTGTGTCACCAGCATGACTCCCGCTACTCTCAGAGAGCTAGAATTCGGCTATATATGTTTCTGTCATTAGTCTGGAGGAGTCATACAGAACTACTTAGACAAAATGGGCACTTCCCTTCCTCTGTGCTACTTCAAACAATGGCAGCAAAGAGAGGAAATTTCATAGAATGTAGAGGAAGTTCCATCCTTGCCAATTCTGGGAACATTTCTCACCATTGCACATATGAAGCATGGATTGATCTGGCCTATAATAATCAGTGAGCACTAATAAAGGATTTCCACCAGTTAAATGTTTGTTACACCTCTGATGGGAGACAACTGTTGGAATTTTATGCTTTTTTTTCACAGCCCCTTTCTCTCATTTCAAAGACGTCTCCTGTTCACTACTTCAGAATTTTTAAAAAATGACTGAAACTCCTCTACTGAATGTTCTCTCCTCAAACCGGAGTGAAAACAAGAGCAATGAAACTATTTGCCCGGACTTGGAGGAATGGTGGGAAATTGTGTACTATATAGTACCCAATTATATCAACATCATCTGCCTTATTGGAATGCTTGGAAATTTGTTTGTTCTCTTCACATACTTACTGCACAAGGGGTCCCTGAAGACAGCTGAAATCTACCTTACGAACTTAGCTGTTGCTGATCTTATCTTCCTCACATGCCTTCCTTTCTGGGCAGAGAACATCAGGAATGAATTTGACTGGCCATTTGGCAAGTTCCTTTGTCGCAGCACCAGCATGTCCATCACCCTAAACATGTACACCAGCATCTATTTGCTAGTGGCAGTCAGCGTGGATCGCCATTTGAGTTTTGTTCATACCTTGAACCACAGAGGGATACGGAGGAAAGCTATGGCCAAAGGGATCTGCTTGCTCACCTGGTTCTTCAGCATCCTTCTCAGCATCCCAACCTTTATGTTTCGGACTGTGAAATACTTTCCTCTGTGGAATATTTCAGCATGCACTTTAGACTTCCCCACCCCAATGTGGATAACAGCTGAAAACCTGGTATTCAACTTAGTGGGGTTTGGGTTGCCATCTACAGCAATCATCTTCCTTAATTTGTCTACCTTTCGCTCCCTACAAAAAAAAGCAAGAGAAGGAAGAGCACTCAGAACAAAGAGTTGCAAGGAGCACAAAGGCACAAAGGCCACCAGGTTGATCTTCACAGTGGTACTGATGTTTCTCTTGTGTTGGACTCCTTACCATTTTTTTGTATTCCTTGATACATTATACCAGACAGAAGTGATCAAAGGCTGCTTCTGGGGGGAACTAGTCAACTTTGGTGAGCAGTTCAGTTATACTCTGGCTACCACCAGCAGTTGCATTAACCCTGTGATTTATGTCTTTGTTGGGAAATACTTCAGGCAAAAGGCTTTAGAAGTTTTTTCACAGTTTATTCCCTGTGGATTTCCTTTGAGCTGGGTATCGTTCAAAGAAAAGTCTTCATATTTCAACATGTTTCCAATTAGAAGTAGTTTAACCTGATTGTTCTAGGTCCCATCTTCATTTTGATATTACAACTTAATTCAAATGGCATTAAAAATGAATATGAATTGCACTGATCTAGCATTCACAGACTAAGCAAATTATTTATTCAAGTAAATCACTTGACTGCTTATTTGTCCTCAGGTTTGCTTTTCTTTGTGTTACCCATCCAAACACCTAACGTGATATCAGAATTTTATACCAAATTATTTAACCTGTCTTAACAATTGTCAGTGACTTGAAGGAAACCTCTTTGACAAGATACCAGAAGTCTGGTTTCTTTACAGAAAGCCATAAGCTGGAGGAACATTCTACTGCATTATACCTGTGATGACAACTACTATACCACCAATAACACTATACATAAAATTAAAATGTGTATTACAGAGCAAATATGAGTATAATCTTCAGGTGATAGCTGCATTTGAGCAATTATAGAATACCTCCGGTTATTTTTAACAATATTTTAAATGTTTTGCATTTTCACAGTAACATATGGAAACTCTGAATATTTTTTGTGCACTTCAAATATATTCAGGGCATTAATATTGTACAAAACAATGTACCATAAAGAAAGTGTACATAAGTTGTAAAAAAAGTGAAGCAACCTGGCACCCTCCACAAAATCTGACTTTTTTTTTGTCCAGTAAAATGTTACACAATTATTTCTCAAGTACGTAAAGATTCTTTTTATTTTTTTATATATGAAAATATCAGTGATGGCCATTGAGACTCTATTATCTTGGAATGTCTTTCATCTGAAGCTAATCCTTAGATACATATTTATATTTTTATGAATCAAAACTAATAAAGTGCAGAGAGTGTCCCATTTTACACCATAGTCTTGTTCCTTCTTGTATTTATTTTGCATTTTGTCTCTCTCTGTGTTCCTTTGGGGAAAAGCAAATATATAGTTTTGTAATTAAAAATCCTTGCTGTTACCAGAATATAAACTCTAGCGGTAGTAGTGGTAGCAGTAGCAGCAGTAGTAATAATAAAAATAATAATGATAATAATGATGTAACAATAAAATACCAGACAGGAGACAAGAAGAAGGAAACTTCCATCACAGCCATAATTGCACAATAGACTTAAGACAACCGAGATACCTGTTCCCATAGCTCTAACAGCATGTGTATGTATGGGTATGGAAGAAGACAGGAGATAGAGTGCGGCCTGTTCAGCCAGAAGGATACTGAGTGCAGGAAGGGACATACAAGCGCATCGTTTGTTTAATCAGTTATTATACAGCTGTTTGGTCTTGTACTCCCTGTGTTGTATTTTCCACAGTTCTTAGTGTCACCATTTTGAATATGGAATTAATATCTTAATTATAGAAATCTGCCCATTCAACTTCATTGCAATAAGAGTAGTGTTCATTTTTAACGATTTCCCCAAACTTTTTGAATCTTAACAGTAGAAGCCTTTTGAAGAGTTAAAAAACTTGGTACCATGATGCTTTAAGAATTAGGGGTGGATTAAGGGAGCAGGAATCAGTCATAGCTTTATTAGTGACACTCCTTCTGTGACAGGCTTTTTTAAAATAAATGTCAGGGTTCGACATTAGCAGTAACAACAGCATGTGAAACCCACTGAGTCATCTGAGATCAAACACTCAATTCCAGTCTATAGTAACACACACAGCATTTATTTAACACATACTCGGCTGAATCCTTAATTCAAAAAACTTCCAAGCAGAGATATTTCCTGGGGAAAAAAAAAATTGAAATCATGATAAAAAATGTATAAACAGAACCGCCATTTTCCCACTACACATGGGGACCTTAAAAGGGAAAAATATTTTGTCTGACTAATGCTTGTCCATGTTTTGTAGCATACACAAATAAAGGGAAAAACACTTCTTGAGCACTGTGGCATATTTAGGGTATGAGTTAATAGGTTGAAAATCGGTCTGAAATCCAAAATCGATGGAAAGCCTCCTGTTTATCTCAATGGGCAAGTGACCAGGGCTTTCATGAAAGTGCTTCTATTTCACATGTGCACAATTCTCAGGAATCACAGAATGGTCAGGGTTAGAAGAGACCTCTGGAGATCATCTAGACTAACCCCCTGCTAGAGCAGGTTCACCTCAGGCAGGTTGTACAGTCACATCCAGGTGGGTTTTTAATATCTCCGCAGTAACAGGCTCCACAGCCTCTCTGGGCAGCCTGTTCCAGTGCTCTGGCACCCTCAAGGTAATGAAGTTATTCCTGATATTCAGAAGGAACTTCTGTTTCAGATTGTGCCTGTTGCCCCTTGACCTGTCACTGACCACTGAAAAGTGCCCAGCCCCATCCTCTTGACAGTCACCTTTACGATATTGGTAGACATTCATGAGGCCCCCTCTCAGTCTTCTCTTCTCCAGGCTGGACAGTCCCAGATCTCAGCCTTTCCTCACAAGGGAGCTGCTCCAGTCCGCTCATAATCTTTGTAGCCCTCCGCTGGACCCTCCCCAGTAGTTCCCTGTCTCTTTGGAACTAAGGACCCCAGAACTGGACACAGTGCTCCAGATGCAGCCTCACCAGGGCAAAGCAGAGGGGGAGGATCACCTCCCTTGACCTGCTGGCCACGCTTCTCCCAGTGCCCCCCAGGATCCCACTGGCCTTCTTGGCCACCAGGGCACACTGCTGGCTCATGGGCAACTTGCTGGCCACCAGAACCCCTTCCCCGTAGAGCTGCCTCCCAGCAGGCCAGCCTGTGCTGGTGCTGGCGTTGTTCCTCCCCAGGTGCAGGACCTTACACTTCCCTCTGCTGAACTTCATTATGTTCCTCTCCACCCAGCCTCTGGCCTGCCCAGGTCCCACTGAATGGCAGCACAGCCTGCTGGTGAATCAGCCACTCCTCCCAATTTTGTGTCATCAGCAAACTGGCTGAGGGTACCCTCAGTCCCTTCATCCAGGTCACCGATGGATAAGTTGAACAGGACTGGACCCAGCACTGAGCCCTGGGGAACACCACAAGCTACAGGCCTCCAGCCGGGCTCTGTGCCACTGACCACAACCCTCTGAGCTCCACCATTCGGCCAGTTCTCAGTCCACCTCACTGTCAACTCATCTAACTCGCTTTCTGAGTTTACTTATGAGGATGTTATTGGGAGACAGTGTCAAAAACCTTGCTGAGGTCAAGGTAGACAACATCCACTGCTCTCCCCTCATCTACCTGGCTAGCTATTCCATCATAGAAGGCTATCAGGTTGGGCAGGAGTGATCTCCCCTTGGTGAATCCATGTTGACAACTCTTGATAGCTGCCTTTTCCTCCACATGCTTAGAGATGACCAGGATGAGCTGTTCCATAACCTTTCCAGGGATGGAGGTGGAGTTGACTGGCCTGCAGTTGCCTGGGTCCTCCTTCTTGCCCTTTCTGAAGACTGGAGTGACATTGTCTTTCCTCCAGTCCTCAGGCACCTCGCCTGTCCTCCATAGTCCTGTTTCAAAGATGACGGAGAGTGGCTTGGCAGTAACATCTGCCAGCTCCCTCAGCACTCAGAGGTGCATCTCATTAGGGCCCATGGATTTGTGGGTGTCAAGTTTGCTTAAGTGATCTCTAACGTGACCCTCCTCAACCAATTGAAAGTCTGCCTTTCTCCAGACTCTCTCTTGCCTCCAGGGTCTGGAAAACCTGAAGGGTGGCCTTGGCAGTAAAGACTGAAGCACAGAAGGCATTCAGTAACTCCACCTTCTCTGTGACCTTCGTCACCAGGGCACCCACCTCATTCAGTAGTGGGTCCACATTTTCCCTAGTCATGCTTTTCCTACTGATGTACTTGAAGAAGCCCTCCTTGTTCTCAATGTCCCTCACCTGATTTAATTCCAAACAGACCTTAGCTTTCCTTATCTCCTCCCTGCATGTTCTGACAACATCCCTATATCACTCCCAAGTGGCCTGTCCCTTTTTCCACATCCCATAAACTACCTTCTTCTGTCTGAGTTTTTTCAGAAGCTCCTTGCTCACCCAGGCAGGTTGCCTGCCTCCTTTTCTTGATTTCTTACTCATCGAGATGAACCTATCTTAAGCTCAGAGAAATTGATGCTTGAATATTAGCCAGCTCTCTTGGACCCACCCTACCTTCCAGAGCCCTAACCCATGGGATTCCTCCAAGTAGAAAATTGAAGAAGCCAAAGTTAGTTCTCCTGAAGTCCAGGGTTGCAGTCCTACTTATTGCTCTGCTCCCTCCATGCAGGGTCCTGAAATCCACTATCCCATGGTCACTGCATTCAAGGTTGCCCCCAGCCTTCACATCTCTAACCAGTCCTTTTTGTGAGTACAAGGTCCAGTACAACTTGCCTTGTTGGCTTCTCCACAACCTGCATCAAAAAGTTACCATCAATGCTCTGCAGGACTCTCCTGGACTGCGTGTGCCTAGCTGTTTTGTCTTTTCCAGCAGATATCAGGGTGGTGAAGTAAAAAAAGGAAAAAGCATCTGTAGGTTAAATACTGCTTTAAACCATTTAACAGGGTCTTGCGAATCAATTGCTTTACTCTCCTATACAAATGTATGTAAATGAAATTATTTTTCATCCATAAAGTAAAAATTGATCAGCTTCTCTCATTACTGATTCTGTGACCTATACTAACGTAGAAAAATATGAAGAGTAAATGCAATTTACTCCACAGCAAATGCAAAATTCTATATTTAATCAGAAATAATCCACTGCATAGATACAGGGTGAAAAGTGAGAGACTAACATCAGTTTAGCAGAAAAGGATCCATAGACTGAAAATCGAACATGATCCAGGAGTGCCATGCTGGTTTTGCCTCAAAGGTGTCTATGACAGCATGTAATGAACTTGTAGTAAGGGAGGCTCAGGATAAGCATTAATAAAACCTTCTCCTAGTAAAGGTAGTGATAAGCTGCCTTGGAGAGAATCCACCACAGCAGCAAGGGAAGCATCCAAGACCACTTTAGACAGACATTGTTGGGGACAATATGAATTAGTTCTGCCCCAGCACAGGGAGTATTTTTAATGATGTGTATCTCTCCACTGACTCTTTGTCTTGTGCTCAATAAATAAAGTTTCCTTGTTTGCATTTTGAGGGCTCTTCACCTATTACCTTTCAATTAATACTGAAATGTCACGTCTGATAGCCAGTTAAACAATACTGCCAGACTCCACTGCCCATGGGCTGCTCTTTTGAATAAACTCTCTTTTCCCCTTCTCGGATGTTACTTCTCACAGTCCCAATAAATATTGTCAAGCGTTAATAATTAAAAAATTTCTGTGCTGCAATGCTAATCTTTTATAGCCAAGACCCTAAAAGCCTGCAAGTATAATTTAACTTGCTCACCCCATCCATCTACATTGAAATAGTATATTTTATTTTTTAATCATAAGTTCCATAGGGCAAGGACTACCTTTTTGTTATCTGTTTAGGCTAGCATAGTCTGTTTACAATATGGCTCTGCTAGCACTAGTGCAGTGAAGTGACATTTAGGATTCACTGAAACCTATCTGAAGGAATAATACAGCCTGGAGTTGCATTGGCACTATCAAAACATTTTGACAAGCTGTTTCAGTTTTACAAGCTTTAACTGTAAATGTAGACAGTTGTCATATCAGATTCTGCCTGTAACAAGATAACACACACACACCCCCAAAAAAAAAAACCAAACAAAAAAACCCCAACAAACTACCCACACCAAAACTGGCTGATCCATTTCTATTAACTGAAGCTAGAAGAGAAGACATTGATCACTAAAAATAAAGACAGATGCATTTTCAGAGCTTTAGAGCCACATGGGCTTCTAGCCTGCCAGGATTCATCCTCCTGGGAAGAGCGCTGTTTGTCATCCCTGTGAAAATCATACCGAACCAAGTGAAAATGTTGACTCTTAGGTGGAAGAAAGCAGTCTGCATACAGTACGGATGTGCTGGAGCTTTCAACAGCTAGATCCCATTCTCACAGAGATGCTTAAACCCTCTGCAGCTGCCTGTGACAGGGTTCCAGAGAGACCTACCAGGTCACAGAGCAACAGGACCCATTTCACTGCCTGCAGGTGCTGTGGGCCAAGGGCAGTGGGTGTTAAGGAAGCTGCTTGCTCATGGTCCTAGCGAGCCTGTTGGCACACTCCCAGCATCAGGAAAGGAACAAGTGACAAAAGATCTGCTAGACCACAGGACCAGAATTAGACTGGGGAAACACGGCTGTGGCTGGAGGTTAATGGTGAACAGAGAAAGGTCTGGCTGGAGACCACGAGTCGAGAAATGCAGGACAAGAGTGAGGGGAGAGAAGAAAGCAATTGCCAGTGTCTCTGCCAGCCACTTCCCAATGCAGCAGTGTGTGGAGGAGCAGGGAGGTCACACTGACCAAAGGAAAGCACTGAGGGAGGAGAGGAGACAGGCCCTGGCGATATCAGGAGACACAGCAGGAACCAGTGTGCATGTGAAGGGGAAAAGGAACTGGGAAAGAGCTGGGACCTGCTGTGCAATGAGGTCAGAGCAAAGGATAAAAAAAGGAAGAAGTAGCAGACACCTCAGGATGGGACTTGGAATATTTTGTTCACTTTAGAACTAAAGTTTGCCAAAATTAAAAACATCAAAAGAAATTTGAGTTTACCAAATTAAGCATGCAAGGGCCCGGAAATGTTTGATCTAATACTGTCCCTGGAATCTCAGTGTGTCCTCCTTCAGTGTATGAGTTGTAATGCAGTCTTATCTGACTAAACTTTGAATTTCCAGCACCGCAACCTAACCACTTCTGATTTAGCTTTGTGTCATTCTGCCTTATGTGGGAGATAGACACACATAAACCAAACAGTACCCTCAAGAAACTAAATCATCCATCCTGCATGTCAAATAAAAACAACAGTATAGATAATACACATCCTGCCTTGATTTTTACAAAAAGAAATCTTTGAAACAACGTAGAATTAAACTGAAAAATTTGCTGCAGTGAGATTATATAGACGCAAACGAGTCTAATAATCATATCTGAAAAGATTAGAAGAAATTCTAAAGTAAGAGCGATTATGAAGAACGTTGTCATCAGCACAAATGTAGGAAGGAACATTCCCCTTTCCTTGTAGCTCAGCAGGCTGCCTGACAAACAGCAGACACCACCTTTGGTCACTGGAAAGGAGTCGTCAAAACAACTTCATGGTAGAAGAATAAGGCAGGGCTTTGGGTCTATCAGGAGGGCAGGAGGAGGACAGAACTGGGGATTCAAAAATATACTACTGTGTCAGCTCAGGGCACAGAGAATAGCTGGAAACACAGATCCCCTGGCTGGACCATACAAGAACAGGGTTTTTTTTATTTTTCTAAGGCAAGCTGAAGCTCAAAAGCAAAACAAGCCCAAGTGAAGAGCATGCCAGCTTGTCTTAGTTACTCTGGTGTTTTTCTGTTTTCTTCAGGTTTTCAGTAGTTGCTGTTTATTGCCAAGCCTGTTATTTCACACGTGAGTGAAAGTAAAATCCTGAGTATCTTCACCAGCCTACTGAACTAGATGAGAGACCTGCCCCTTCTTTCCCTAGCCCCAAACAATAAAGAGCCCTTGTGACTAGCATGTTCCTCCCTGGCGGAGAATCGTCGTGGACCCATTTAGTCACAGGTAGCACGCCCTACTTTAATTCTCCAGCACACACCACATTGCAAATACCCATCCGACTGAGCAAGAGAAAATGTTAGCAAAGCTTTACTCCAAAGGAAGAGTGGACACCCTCTCCTTTCTTTCCTTTTTTGTTGTTGTTGCAAAACAGGCACAGTCTTGCTGGACGAGTTCACTCTGCAGCTGCCCACAAAGAAGTAGGACTTGACCCATTCTTCAGTTCCACCTTGATTATTAAGCATGGCTTGAACAGATCCAGCTGCCTCTCAGGGTCAATCCATGGGCAACAATGCATCATAGCACCTCATCTGAATGGTAAGAGGGGAAAATCCTGCTTTAGCATTCTGCTCCTCAGTTTCTGGCAGGAGAACCTTGTCCACACAACCTACTTAGGTCATGCTGTTGCCACAAATACAGTAAGTCTTTTGTGACATCAAGCGGTGATCATGGGGGGGGTTACTAAATGACATGACACAGTAAAAAGGGATCAATTAACTCAAAACTTCATACTTCTAAAGCATACATGTGGCTGGCTGCAGTGCATTGTACAGGAAAATGCCTTAGGAAGCAATTGCTCAAGAAAACAGGGCTCTGCCATCTTACTGTTGTGCACCGCAGGTTTGTTTCTGCAAAATCTTTGCTGTCTGCTAGTGATATTTTCTTTCAGGAGCTGAGGCTTATTCTCCATCATCGCTCTAATCTACAGCTACAGCTGGAAGACACGTTCTCCTCTGGGAAGTAATTCACACACAGGAAAGTTCACATTTGGTTTCATGCATTGATATTTATCTAGTTCAAGTCCTGCATGGCAAATCCCCAGCCACACATCAGGAACGAAACTATCCACCACCATTTCCATCACACAAGACTAACTCAACAGATAAATTACAAGGTCCAAATACTGAAAAAAACTTTTCGAATTTTCCTAGTATTTTTTTGATGTATGGACAAATGCACGTGTCAGGTAGCTACAGAATAAGATAGGCTCATCATTCAACACTGGGAGGCAGGATAAGTAAAAATATTTAATCTGCAGTCTCAAGCACTCATCTGAGTGACAGAACCGTTCTATGAAAACCAGGTTAGAGGCCAAAACCTCACCCCATATACATCACAGTACACTGAAATTAATGGATCTATACCTATCTGCACCAGCCAAAGGGCTAGTCCTGAACAGAGATAGTGACTCTGAGTGCCTGTCATTACACCATTTTAAAGCTACTACAGTTTTTTCAGAGTCCAAAGTGTATATAACCATCAGTGTATAGCCAGCGTAATAAGCAAGAGCCTTCATCTCTTTAGTTGTTTTTTTTTTCTGCTATGCTTTTCAGGTACAAAGCTTTTGTCACATGACAAAACTGCTGGCGCACACTGTAAAAGTTATTGGGGGGGGTGGGGATTTGCTCATTTGCAGGACAAAACAAAGAGACAGAACCTGTCATCAGCCTCTAGTGATAATGTGAGACACTCACTAAGCTCAGTTTCGGATAAAGACTGGTAAATGGCAAAAGTCAGTCAAAACTTGACACTAAATTTAATAAATTTTCAAAAAGGAGAAACCCAAGAAAAATTAAAGATCAGGTTGCCTGTTCCGCAAAACTTCAGTCCGTCCTCAAGAACCACGAGAAGCACTAAGCCTCTGAGTGAGGCCTCTTGCCAGCATTGCTTAACTCTTATCTGCTGATTGCGTGCCAGCTTCCCGGCGTGGATGCCAGTAATTCTTAAGCCAAATCATACACAGCCAGAACATAAAATCTCTCTGACGTAGCAAGGGGTAGTCAGACAATGGGTGACGATACATCTGGTGGGATTTAACGCCCAACTAATATCCTTATATTCCCTAGTGAAATATTAGCCAAATAAAAGCATTTTTGTTTGTTTTACCATGAAATTAACCATTTATTTAGAAAAGCAGGACAAAAAACTAGCTTCATTCGAATTATTCATATCTCATCTTTCGTGCTATGGCAAAACTCAAATATGCTTCAAGTACACTGCACATTATCCAAACAGTAAGTCTGCGAAAGAATACAAGATGTCCCTGAGAAACTACACAGAAGCACCACTGATTGATCACTTTAAAAGGAGTGCTCCACAGAGAAAGCCTGTAGACCAAGGGCATGGTTTCAGTAGAATAAAATTAGATGTGTGATGTTAGACCTGTATTGTTCTTCCCGCCCTGCTCTGCTTCACTTCCAGGCATTCTACAGGACCCATCCTGTTTATTCAGATGAGCTGTGAAGAGTCTGGAAGAGTTATTTTGGGATACTGTCCCAGACTTTGGGGATACTGATGTGAAACACAACTCCCTTCATGCACTGGATTCTTTGTCTGCTCTTTTTTCAAATTCTCGCTATTCAGACTAATATTAGTGGCCTGATTTTAGGGAAAGGCTTCCTTTTCCAGTTCAGTATATCATTCTCTGATGGGCTGGACAATGCCATATCCAGTCATGCTGTGGGAGACCTATCTGAAGTCCCTGGTCACCGGTGGAGAAAGCCTGCAGTAGCAGATAATGGCAGATGATGCCCTTTAGCAAAGCTCCAGCCCACAGCCTCTCTTCTACCCCACCATCAGGAGCACCAGGCACAGCCAGCCGTGTTAGCACATGCTGGCCTGAAGCAGGAAAGCCCCTGCAACTCCGCAGTAAGGTACTAGTCTGGTGGCACAGAACCAGGAAGCAGGAGCCCACAGTACAAGACAAAAGTGATGGACTAGTCACGTCATCTTCCATTCAAGGAAACACCAGCAGTATCTTCCTAGATGCCCAAAATATCTTTTTTTTTTTGTCACCGAAGCCAATTGGGAAATAGCTTTCTTTGCCCAAGGTTATTGCTATATGAAGTGACAACTGCAGTACACCTTTCAGGAGCAAACAAGACAGCAAGGTGCACTCAGGTCTCTGAACTGAGATGCACCCAGTTCCTTGAACATTCTCCTATGTTATGAGGAGAAAGAACAGCTCTGATGCTATTAGTCCAACTTAGAGTAAGGTTAACAACACTTACTGAGCATTAGCAATGAACTCATCCCACAACACTATTTTACAGGAAAAATACCTTCTATTTTGAGAAATATGAGTGTATGTTATCAGAAGCTGTTGGCAAAAGAACCAGTTTGTCTTAGAAAACCAGCAATAGAAATATAAGAATGTCTTAGTCACTCTAACTGAAAGCAGTTTTTGTACTCATGAAAAAATTCTGGTGTGACAATTTTAAAATATAGACACATAGTTTCACAGAATCATTATTTTTTACTGTCTTCTCCTGTAAGTTTTTACTGAGTTACATGCTATACCTTAATAACGCACTCTATAAAGAGTCAAATAATTGTTATCCTTTTCCTAGACATTCTCTTATTTGTACATTTTAAGTATTATTAACATAAAGGTTATTTCTGAGAGATACTTTTTAGTATTCAGCTTATTCAGTACACTTCTATACTTCTTAGGTGATAGAAAAAGTTGTGGCATAAGAAAAACTCTGGCACAGCATAGAATTTAGACAACCAGCTACATCCAAAAAGCAGCAGTAAAGGTATGGAACACATTAATGAAATTCTCTATCCTATGCTGCTACCACACATGTGATCCAAAAGTGGTGTTTCTTGTAAGTAAAGCACTTGGGAAGGTCATATTTGGCAATGTCATCAAAGGTGAAGGACAACAAAACAGTTCAATGTTTGGGAAATGATGTGTATCATATAAAGGAAGGTTAAAGGAGTCATAGCTTGCCTGTGAGACCAGGGGCTGTTGGTGGTGGGCAAATTACTCCTGTCAGTATGGGCTACTCCGTCTGACGTTGGATCAATGACTGTGTTTCCTTGGTGAAACAAGCTAGGGAAGTAAACAGCAAGAGTCAGAAAATTAGGAGTTCTCCCCTCTTGTCATTCTAAGCACTGAAAGAGGCAGCAGGAAAAAGACTGTGTAGCAATAATTCTATACAGTCATGTAATCAGAAATTATCCTCACAACACAAACCCGTTAAGGGAGGTAAATGGAGGTAGGGCAAACAATAGAGGTTGTTGCATTTGGTTGCTTTCTGCCATCTGATATTTCAGTGTTATTTCCATTATTTTGCTATAAATAGTTTCTGTATACATGTATACATATGGAACTAAGACTAAAATAACTTTTAGTACTTAATAATCCATCTATTTTTCTAAAGGAAAATGGGGAAAAGCTACAGTTCTCTGCAAGGCAAATATTTTCTAATTCATGAGGTCTGAAAAACATTAAACTACCATTTGCAATATTCTAGGACATTAACTCTTCCTCCCTCCACATACACGTTACAATAAATACACTAAATTTCTCTTTCAGCAAATTTATTTGTAGTAACTTCTAACATAACTGACCGCAATTATTGTCTGATCCTGAGTTATAGCAAGATTGATGGGTTTGATTAGAGTTGGTAAACTGTTTCTGGACAGGCATTTTATTTGAAAAATACAGCCTCTGTTTTTCCTTATCAAATATCTACAGAATTAATGTGTTTTATGTGTTTCAAATGCTCATTGTTTGAATTATGCAGCAGATGGTATATATTGCAGCATACTAAAGAATGATTAACCCTTTAATCTTGCTTCCAGCAGTTTCAGTTGCTGATTTTCAGTGTGGTTTGCCATCCAAGGCTCCTGCTTTCATTTGTCGTCCGTCACTCGGGATACTTTCAGACCCACTAAGACCTCACATACTCTTTTGACAAGAGCAGCTTCTCACAGGAGCAAGTAATCAGGTCACTTCTTTCAAACTGGTTTGCGATCAAAGTTTTGCTGCCGGAAGTGTTGGGGAGTTGGGGGGAGGAATATGGGAAAGAAAAGGTGTCTCCTTTGCTTCGCTGATGGATTTTAATTTTAATTGATGGATTAGTAGCAGCCTGAAGCTGCTCTGCCAGCATGGTTCAGCTGGACACTTCTGCTTGACCTCATTCAATGACCTTCTCTATCTCCACTGGGGCTACAGACATGGAAATGAATTCAGAGTCTGGTTTTGCAGCAGCACTTACCAAGCTGGAGACCTTCCCAACAGATTGGTAAAGGAAGTGGCAAGCTGCACACGTGGTGCAGCACTGTATCCCACAGCACCTTCAGCGTATTTTCACCAGCAGCTGCTAGCTGAGCTGTTAGAACACCGACATTGATTAGGGGCTCTTGTTGAAATGCATCTCTCTCCAGTCTCAAGGAAAGGTCGTGCCTCATATTCCGCTTGCTGCTATATGCAGCTTACAGTGCTGTTTGCCAAGTGTGTCTCAGAAAGACTAATGATGTTTATAGCGCTTCATACACATTTGGACACAGTATTTTCATGATAATCACGTCAAGAATTCAGACCACCCTGTGAGATGGCCTTCTCTGAGCAGGAAAAGAAATACTTACTAGTGAAAATGATTGGTGAAGCCATATAGAGCTTCATGAACGGCTAATTTCTCTACACCTTTTAAAATTGCAGTTGTAACTTATATGATTACAATTATACAATCACAATTTATAACACATATAACAGCGTTTTAAATATATCACAGCAGGTCTCTTGTGATGGAGCCTAGATCATTGCTGCAGAACTCTGTGCAAGGAGCACTGATTCTTATCAATTTTTGACATGTGTGAACTGACAAGATAGAGACTTACTGTGTGCGTCACCACTGCGTGCATGCTCTTACTGGGAAGTCTATACGAGCTGTATCATGCCTCTCCCTCCTGCCCAGTCCCACACATTAGCACTGCCTAGTGTAGCACGTGTTCACTGAATGAAAGGGTGCAGCAATGCTGACATAACCGGCTTGTCCAATCCCGGTTCTTTTGCACACCTTCATACAAATCACAACACACACAGGCTGTCACCACAGCAGCTCTGCCAGCTTAGATTAGCTGCTACTGATATAACGCATGATAACACCACAGGGCAAGCCAGGTCCCTGGATACATACGCACTGATGAAACCATCACCAGAACTGCCTAACTCAGCAGTGAAACCGCCAACAGATTATATATGGAGCATACCATTAGAGTTAATGCACCTGAAAGAAAAGTGAAGGGAAATTGTACTTGAACAGCAAAATGGAGGGACCAGAAATGGGTTTCAGTAACGGCCAGACAAAGCTGAAACTCCCTGACCCATCTAAACCATTAAACTGCTTTGCTCTCTTTGATGACCTGTATTAGGGAAAAACACTGAAGCATCAGAGAGGTCCCAACGTGACCTGCTTTGTTAGATGGCCCTTGTCTGAGAGATCAACAGACCTGCTTGCTCACCCATCCCTACTTTGGATTAAAGGAGGATTGAAGGGCAAGATAAAGAAGCTTTCCTGAAAGGTAAGAGTTAAAGTACAGAGGCAGCTGTTGGGGATGGGTATAAACATATTGGGAAGTACAAAGTTCATATTTTTCTTTAAAATTAGATGAAAATTTGTACTCCTCCTTTTCTCAGATATTGTAATCCCTTTCCAGTTACAATCTACTTCGGTTGCTTTAATTATTCTGGAGGACTTAACTTAGTAGCCAGGCAGTGAAAACCTGCACTACATCTCTGTCCTCTGAAAATTGCCCCCTATAACTCTCTCTCTACTTCCTGGAAAACTTCTGGCATCATTACTTAGGTCCACAAATGGAGAGCAGAGCCCAGTTAAAACACAGAAATTAAAATTCAAAGCAAGAGCTTGTGATTCAAAGCAAGGTGTGCTATCTCACAGGTACTCATTTACCAGCCCTAGCCCTTTCAAAGGCATGTTAGTGTTTTACCTATCACATACTGTCTAGTAAACACTTACCTAAGACTTGTGGATGTCAAGAGAACCTCAGCATGCCTATTTCCACCGATGAAGTGGAATATCACATTGATCTATGCCAACAAGGTATTGTGCCACATTGTGCTGAAATTCGAACAACTAGTGCAAGATGACTTGAATGAACTCCACGTAACTGAGGATATTATTGCCTTCCCGAGGGTGAAGCAGCAATGTTGTCAGCTCCTCAGAAAAGGAGGAATATGTATCAGTCACCAGCAACATTCGAGCTGCTTCAGGGACATCAGTGTACCACAAACGAACCACAGCAGAAAGCCTGTCTTTTATATGAAGTGTGCACCTGAGGTCTCAAGAGATGGGACAGAGGGGAGTAGAAAGACTGAGTGCATGAGCATACATGAGAGAAGCCAGGGGACTGAGAACTGCTAAGGATATATGCTAGTTTACATGCTAACAGGAAAGGATTAACGTCCATCCTGCAGGAACACATTGAGAAATGCTGTTGCCAGGAGAGAGAGGTAGGAGGATGTGTCAACAGCTGAAGAAACCCTAAGGATACTTACTGCAGAATTTTGCAGTAACCTAAACTGTTTTGCATGACTTCCGCTAAGTGCATAATTTGTATGAAGCAAATACTTCCAATTGTTTAGTTTAAATATTTCAAAGTATTCTCTCCCTGTTCACAGATAAAAGATGAGGAAATTACACTGCCAAATGCAATGTTAGTTATCTTCTGAGATCTCAGCAGCCCGCTTTATAAATATTCTGTAACTGGAGGCAGATTGCTTCCAAGCAGTGTGCACCTAGGACTAAAGTTCACATTACAGAATCACAGAATCATTTATACCAGAAGGAACCTCCTGAAATCACCTAGTCCAACCCCCACAGCTGAGAGTCAGCTACAGCAGTTTTCCCAAGGCCACGTCATCAAGTTTTTAATAGCTCCAGAGATGGAGACCCCAAAACCTTTCTGGGCAACCTATGCCAGTGCTTGACCACCCTCTGTCCTGGTTTCAGCTGAGACAGAGTTAGTTTTCTTTTCAGTAGCTTGCACAATGCTGTGTTTTGGATTTAGTATAAGAACAATATTGATAACATTGATGGGTTTAGTTCTTGTTAAGTAATGTTTATACTAAGTCAAGGACTTTTCAGATCCTAAGACCCTGCCAGCGAGGCTGGAGGGGCATGAGAAATTGGGAGGAGTCACAGCCAAAGGGATATTCCGTAGCATAAAAAAGTCATGGTCAGTACATAAACTGGTGGGAACTGGCCAGGGCCTTGCGATTGCTGCTCAGGGACTGGCTGGGCATCGGGCAGCAGGTGGTGAGCAATTTTACTGTGCATCACTTCGTTTCGGTTTTTTTCCTTTTGGGTCTTATCCCTCTCTCCCTCTCTCATTTTCATTAAAATTATTATTAGTGATGTTATTATTATTATATTTCATTATATTTCAATTATTAAATTGTTCTTATCTCAACACATGAGTTTTATCTTTTTCCCCGATTCTCTTCCCCGTCCCACCAGGGGAGGGGCAGAGCAAGAGAGCAGCTGTGTGGTGCTTAGTTGCCGCTGAGGTTAAATCCCAACACCCTCACAATTAAAAAAAAAAATGGTTTATTACATTCAGATGGAATTCCCTGTGTTTTAATTTGTGTTCCTTGCTTCTTGTCCTGTCACTGGGCACCACCGAGAAGGGTCTGTCACTCTCTTCTTTATTACCTGCTGTTAGGTGCTTATACACGTAGATAAAATCCCCCTGGCGCCTGCTCTTCTGCAGGCTGAACAGTCTCAGCTCTCTCAGCCTTCCCTCACAGAAGAGATGCTCCAGTCCCTTAATCCTCTTAGAAAATGTGTGCTGGACTCACTCTAGTTCGTCCGTACTTTCTTGTACTAGAGTGAGTCCAGAGCTGGCTGCAGCACTCCAGGTGTGGCCTCATCAGTGCTGAGAAGAAAGGAAGGATCACTTGCCTTAGCCTAAGAATTTAAACCATCTTTATACGTGCACTTGGTCACAAATAGAGAAAAAAAAGGAAAAAAATATAAATCAATAGATATGGCATTGTAACAGGGGAGCAGAGCACCAACAGTCCTCAGAGATTTTAGTTATCATACACGAAACAACAGCTCCAAGGCGGAGAAAGGCACGCCGCCAAACGAGAGCACAGCTTTTCATTAGGGTGCTCTCCTGGAACCTGGAGAAGAGTGTTTAGGTCTCCACTGTATCTCAGGTGAAGGAGAAGACATGTGAACATGTGCCACACCTAACTTGAGAGCCAGCAGGTAGCAGGGCCCTTTTCTTGCACTCTTCCACCCGGGTTTCTCTGTCTCTGGGGAGATCTCTGTGATACGAACACGTTACCCTGGGCGGTCCAGGTGGGGGACTCCGGGCCTGTGACTCCCAGCAGAATTTAGGATTGAGATATCTACCCAAAATTTTGGCTCTGCCAAGGGATGTGTGATGCTGCCAGTTCACTGACAGGGTTGCAGATGTCCATGTGATTTTTAACAACAGAAATTTGAGAACCTTTACAATTAGATAGCAAAGCACTATCAATGACAGTGGTGAATGTACAGTGATGTCATGAACAGAAATGCCAAATTATCCCCATCGTTAGTCTGTTCTCTAGCCAATACATTTGCTTTAATCTTGTATGTCTTTTCCCTCTCAATGGTAAACGGTGCATTTAAGACAACCGGACCAGACCTCAGGTGATGGCAAACACCTTTGCTTATGTTACTTAACTGGAATGTGGATTGCACCTTTGCAGGAGTTTTTATTCAGTTATAGGAAGACCCTGGGGCTGAATATCATGCCATTTTTAAAGTTCTCTTGGCAGAAGCACAGATCCTTCAAATAGCAGTACAGTATCACAAAAACACTTCTTGGAAAGCACCCTTGTCCATTAACTGTCTTCTCCAAGGGACGATCTCATACAGACTCATCTCTAACTACAGACACTGCAATATGTGACCATGGAGGACTACAAGGCTACAGAGGCAGTCTCCAACACCACAGATCCTCTATCTGCAATGAGGCTAGTTTGGATTTACACTTCTGTGAGGGTGCACGGAATGAATCCTATAACTTGAATACTAGTGGAAGAATTCTTGCTGCCTTGTCTTTTTGTATAACACATTTTTAATACATGTAACCTCTGTCGCACCATCACTCTCAAAACTTCCAACATGGTTTTTAAAGACACATTAACTGCCTTGCCTATGCAGTCTCTACTCAAAAAGAAGCAATCAAGGGAGCACTGCTTGGCAACGCAGAGCTGGATGATGGCTGCTTTAAACACCATGCAGAACTCACTGATCTGCTCATCACTCCCCAAGCCCTTAGCTGCTGTTTCTCCTATGCAAGAACAGTCTCGTGGCAGAGATTACTCTATTGTACCTAAAACTGCCCCAGAATTATTCCAGAGTGTGTCTGATGAGGAAGGACCAGTTATGCCTTCAGAATTGCCTATGTTTACATGAATAGATACATAAAGCATGGATTAAGAGCTCTGGAGTTAAACACCATGAAACAGGGGCTGTACAACACTAACAACTTATTTTCCTTCTATTTCCACTGCATGTTGCTGGCAAAGTCATCCAAATAGAAATACATATGCAAATACATGTCAATGATCGCAAATTAATCATGTATGTAAAGCTCAGAGCTACAAGATAGATGCAAACCATTAATTTACTTGGTGTGAAACTGCTCCCAACAAGCATTTTCACTCTGTCTGCGAGATGGAGGACGCTGGTAGCTATTTAACTGATTTTTGTGTGAATCAAGTGTGCTCAGGAGATGCCCCCAGACCAGCACCCTGGCTAATTTTCACATCCACACAATGTATGGATTGCAAGCCCTGATCTCAACACTGACCTGGTACTCTTGGGTGACCAGAAACTGAGTATTGGACTCACACTTTAAGAAAGTTTGAAGTTCTTACAGGTGACTTAGAGATCAAGGCACCATCTGGAATTGAAGAGCAAAACTGTTGTGTAGACAGAGCCTTCGCCTCATCTTTGCACCTGAAGGGAAATGAGAGGTCTTGGGCTGGTGAAGATGCTCATCTTTAACACACTAACGAAATGTGAGCTCATAAACAAAAGCACTGATTTTCTGTGGAAGATGTTTGAGAGTAAAAATTTGAAGCTTAGACTTCTTTATTATGTGCTTAGCCTTGACTCAAGTGGGGGCAATCAGAGAGCGATAAACAGAACAATATGGCCTGGAAAGAAAAGGTCCGGAGGGGGATGGTGAGGGGGAACCAAAACCCAAAAAGTCGTAACAGAGACCGTAGCTAAAAAAAGAGAATAGGAAAGGATGAAAGCCGCACCATTGCTCTATTGAGCCAGAGTGATGTACATTTTATGCTCAGGAGTTTTGAAACGAGCCAGGCCCAGATCCCTGGTGGCACAAATAGCAGTTTTTTCACTACTGTGTTCTTCTGTCTTGCATTCATTAAAGACAGTGAATGAACAGAACTGTCTCATTTATAACTTGTAGCATGTGGACACCCAGGACTCCTCTACCTTATATGCTTTGTCAGTGTAAATCAAAATCATCTCTTCTCAAGAGCATGTTCATCAGTTTAATACTTTGGGCAGTCAGACTCCTTCCTGCTGCAAACCACTAAACCTGCACATACTCAGTTTGGGGTTGTTACTACTATTTTTTTTTTTCTGATGTTTTAGCACCTCTGACTCCAACAAGCAGGATCCAATTCTCAGTCACAAATCTCATCTGTAGCCTTGACAAGACTATCAGCCTCAAAATGGCTGTCATAATCCCCTCTGGACCAGTCCGCTCACAGCAGGATGCCTCCTCTCCTGCGCTCCAGAGCCTGGGCACAGACACTTCCCATCTCTGCTGCTTGATGAAGGGCCTCCCTTGGTGGGAGCCTAAGGCTCCAGCAGAGATCCACAGACCTGAGAGTCATCCAAGGATGCAAGAGGCAAGAGCGGCTGAGGAGTGATTTGTGCTGGGCACAGCCGCAGCAGAGTAGGACAAACTGGAGAACTATGGCCCTACTCTGAGCTGCAAGTGAAGACACAGGTCACCAAGTGACACAGGCTTTGCTCAGCAGATGCCAAAAATCACTGTTGACATGCATTCCCTCCTCCTAGCTCCCCCACGAAACACCACCACCTCTCTTCCATTCACCTAGTCTTTGAGTATGGATCAGATATGCCCATGGCGTGCCCAGGGACCAGCTTTCCCCATCTCCATTAGCCCCCCAAAAGCTATGTGTCCTTCTCCAGCTGACCAGACACATCAAAGAGAGCCATGGCCAAAGAGTACCTAACAAAGACACCATCCAAGACAATTGTGCAGGAATAGTCAAATTATTCTGCCTTGAAAAGCACAGCTAGAAACTCTTTACCAGAGAAGTTCCTGGATAAAGATGATGCTCAACTCCACCCATGTACTAGGGAATCTGCTTCTCAGTGGCTGAGGAAGGTGCATGCCTCACTTGGAGCTGGCTGTAGGTACCTTCAGCAGCTTTGGAGGGCAAATGCCCATGCAGTGAGCTCAGCTGCTGTGGTCCAGGATCTAGCGTGGCTAGTGGTCGAGGAGGCTCAGGCTGCTTGGGAGCTCAAAAAAAACGTCAGAGCAGAGGCTGTGAGCAAACCTAAGAAGCCAAGAAGACCAACAACATTTCAAAGACCACTGTTATGGTTGTCCAAGGCAGTTTTGCCTCCATAGTTTCAATAGTAATGCAAGGTCCGGTGCTTGGGTAGGGAGAAAACAGCACGGGATTTTTCTGAAGGACTGCAATCCTTTAGAGTCTCACATTCTCTTATCTGCCAAAACTGGAAGTCACTCAGTGTAGTAAGGAGAGCCTTAATGGTGTGAAAAGTTTTTTTTTATTACTGCCATATTAATATTTATTATTATTATAATAATGTAAAATATTACTTTACTATTTAATATTATTATTTAGTTTAAAGGAAGCTGGGGCACAAACACATGAAGAACTAAATCCTTCAAGCTCCTCAGGCCCACTGCCAGTACTGAGTGAAAGACTCTGCCCTGTGACTGATGTTTCAGGGTGTCATAAAAGGCCCAGCGCGGGTGCGCGCACACACACACGGGGAAGGAACCTTTCCAACAAGCTCTCTGAAATTAGGGGGGCACGTGAACATCTGACCTAGGCAGAGCTGCAGCCCAGCTAGGTTTTATTTCTTGGCATGGCTGTTATGGCCAACAAACAGTTGCTGAGCAGCCTCTCCTGGTAGAAACTGATTACTGCTTTTCCTGAAGAATTAGGGTTCAAAGTGTTTCATTTCAGCTACAGTCCCTGCAGCAGTTTTTCTCTATCACTTCACCATGCTGCTGGTGAAAATCTGAATGATTTACAAACAGGCTCTAGCAAATCATCTGGTAAGTTGAATGACAGTTAAGATCCAAGAGTGTTTTTCCCCGAGAAAATGAATTATCCCATAGCTTGAAACAGTTCACGACCTATGTGCCACCATTCCACACACTTCTGTGAATCATTAGCTGTTTGTACAGAATTTAGAATCCCTTTTCAAGCAAACACTTAAGGACGTTTTCCATTCTTAAGAAAAAACACTTAAGCATGTGCATTACTTTGACTTCTGTTTAATTGTTCTACTGGATTTGTCATGCAAGTCAAGCCTAATGGACACTTAAAAGTTTGATTTTTTTTAACCACGCAGAAATAAACATAGCATATAAAATGCACTTTTTAAGTTACCTGCAGTGTAGGTAAAGCAAGTTAAGGCCAGCTCTGTACATATTTTAATGTTATTGAGTCTTTCCCAGGTTCCACACTATCCTCTGAGCTACTGGCAGAATCTGACATTTACACCAATTAAACTAGTATCACAATTGGCATAAAAACTGCACTGGTATTATCTCCCTGAGACAGTACAGTATTATTTATCCCAGCAGAAATGGAGATGTAGGCAGAATAGAAAGCATTATTTCAAGATGCTGACTATCAAGGGTTTTTTTCTTCTAAATTAATGCTGAAAAAAACCTAGAGATCAAGTCTTGCAACATTGTTGTCAAGGCCCGCTCACCTAGTGTAACACACGGTAAGTTAACACATTATGCATATCAGTGTTGACTTAGTAAACCTCACAATTTTTTGTGTTTTATGTTTTTACACAAACATAAAGGAGTTTAAACACAAACTCCTCCCTCCCTGAGTATCCTCTGCAGGGAATTGAATTTCTTAAGGGAAATCATGTCCTGAACTGTCCAAATGGCACACAAACTTTTTAGCAGCATCAGACCATACGAGTGGGAGTCATGCAGCTAAAATGCACCATGTTGATGCCTTCCACTAACAGAAAGAATAAGGTCTCAAAAAGTTAACAACAAAAAAAAAAGTGAGATAATGAGAGCTCTTCCGTTACTTAAAAAGAGAAGAAGAAAACAAAGAAGAGAGATTTCTTAATTGTGCTTTGGTTAGCAGAGAACACACCTTTGAGAGTGAGTTTGATAAGCAAATATCAAACTATATTTCCAAAAGCAGTAATAGGTCAAATCTTACTATGACAGATAACAACAGTTACAAGTGCTCATAGGCATTATACTTATGAGTTGGTGAATTGTCTTTAATTTCTCCCAGAGAGCAAATGAAGAGGTAAGGGTAACTGATCTTTGCTGAGGCCAGTTTCCCACATATATTTCTTTCAAGGACTATGCTGGTTTGTCCTGCCCCAGCTGGACTTCTCCACTCCTTTGTTCTTTCTCCTTTAGCCGAGTCAGGAAAGCTGGATCTGTAGAGGTGTGATGAACTGAATCAGAAAAGTGATCCAGATTAAAAACCAGTAAACCATTAATTATCCAGATCCTGTTCTAATTGACTATGTAGCTGCTGGAAAGAAGGGCCAAGGACAGTTTAAGCCACTCCTGTGACCAAAATGTAAATGCATACAAAAGCACCAAACCAACCACCAGTATAATTTCATAGAAAATACATAGATTCAAGGATTCTTTTTCCTAGGTAAAACCATGACTCCCGGCTGTTCAGCAGAGATTATATTTTTCTGGAGATAACCACTCTGTCATCAATTCCAAGTATTTTAATACCTCATTGAGATTATTAACAGGGTTTTGCAGGTTATAGACATGGAGAACACCACTTGATTCTAGCAGAACAGCATTCCAACAAAAATATTACATTTGTCAAAAAAATCCCCACCATTTCTTCAGTTGCTGGGTAAAAGTAAATTACAATATTTTCCAAATTAAGAATGGAAAAATGTCCAGAGAAACCACAAACTCGCTGCAATGTTGTCTTTTTAGGGAAAGCATTTCAGTGCTGGACTCAACTTTGACAGCAAGGCCACACCAGACGGTTATTTGGCTAGACTGAAACCTGGTAAGCAGGAGAGATATTTCCTCATCCCATTTCCACCATCCTCCCTCCCTGAGTATCCTCTGCAGGGAATTGAATTTCTTAAGGGAAATCATGTCCTGAACTGTCCAAATGGCACACAAACTTTTTAGCAGCATCAGACCATATGAGTGGGAGTCATGCAGCTAAAATGCACCTTCCACTAACAGAAAGAGTAAGGTCTCATAAAGTTAACATGGCTCTACACTGTCATGATTCAAGTTATTTGACTGTAATATGATTTTTTAATTTTCAAATATTCTTAATGCTGTTTTCAGAGTCTTATCATTCTAAACTATGCATGTAACCATTTTTAACATTGCAATACAAAGCAATTATCACTATTCTTTGAGAGCCCATGTAGATACATATGTATTTTCTCAATAAGCATTTAATCATTTTCTCTGAAATGAGCTAATCCTTAGCTCATTCAGGAGCTAATGTACTGCCAGCGATTAATGTGGCCTTGTTTATATTAAGATGCATCAGTTATGGATGGCTTGGAAAACAGCACTACTTAATTTGTTGTGACTTTCCCTGGTCGCTGTGAATGACTATGGCTAATACTGAGACACTTAATTTTCTTCTGTAGCAGCCACTCTGTTGTTAGCATTTCCCATCAGTATGATCAGTTTCTACAGAAGGCTTAACCCCAGCATTTCATTAGGAACAACCAGGAAATTCCTCTCTGAAAATGAGAATGTTTGGGGAAATTATTGGTAAGCCTCATAAAACATTTCCTTTAGACGTTGCAGAAAGTGCAATGTCTAGTGCTCTTTCACACTTGACTTCCTAGAATATAACTATCATAGCCACAATTAGAATCTATATAAGGATGTAAATTTGCCCAGCTAGAAGTATTTACGATAACATTTAAGACTGCCCTCAGCATCAACCATAGATCTCGATGATGATTGTCCAGCCCCTTCTGTGTCCTGAGCCAGTAGAGCTTACATGCTGTCCTCCAGATCGTTCCTATCCCACAATTAATACATGGGATGAAGCCTGATTTATAGCAGACAGTTGCCAGTTTTTATGTAAACAAGAGCTATCCTGAAAAGACATTTTTGCATTATAGTGACAGCTGATATTTCTGGAAACACCTTGTAAAGAAATTCAAGATTTTGAGATATCTGAGGAATGTAAATTCTTGTTGCTTTGAACCTAACACAGTGGACTTGATCTTAAACAGAAAACTCATCTGAAGAAGGAAACGCTTTCAGCAAAGCGGGCTCAGTCATGTGGAAGTTCCCCTGGCAACAAACAAAATTCTTGTCAAAACACTTTCAGTTCTTTGCCTTACTCTAAGCAGGTCCTTGCATTTTCAAATAGTAAAAAAATTTGAAGGAGCCTTTCAGTTCTCCTCAAACTCTTCACTTTACCTTGCTATAAACAGGCAGGGATAGTTTGATTTTTTCAGTTCTGCTGTAGCTTCTAGAGTTTTTCAGCAGCTGAGAACACAGGAGAAGGTAGGAGCAGCCTGCCACCTGCCTCCCAGGCACAGCTGGGCAAAATCAAGAGTCCCAGCATCACCACATGTTGCAGTAGGCTAAGCCCAGAGAGTTTATTTTCCTATGCAACGCAGCACGCATACAAAATGCAAGAAGATAAAAGAAGATATTATTTTTTAAAAACAATAGGACAAAACCAGGAGAAAACGTTTCTTCAGTTGGGATTTTACAGTAAAAAAAAAAATAAATGTATACTGAGCTGCTGTTCTGCTTAGCTTTCTCTGGGAGTTTAGACCTTCCCTGATGCACATCACAAACTGGCTGAAATAATTTTTCCTTAGAAAAGGAAAGAGGGCAATACTAGTAATGTTACAAGTAGGAAGGAACCTGTGTGCTCATCAGTCCCTGCACCTGATGGCCCTGGCCCAGGACCCGCTGCAGGGAATGATCAGTGCTGGTTCCCTGAACCACAGGGGAAGCTCAGAAAGGCCCCATTTTCCTACCAACAGAAAAAGACACTGTGTTTTGGAAGCAAACATCTCCATCCTTCCTCAGAAGGGCTGGGTGCTTATACCCCATAGCTTCCTCCTCATCTCTGCAGTCTCTGCTCAGGCAGATGAACTCACTTTACCGTCTTTTCCCTGTATTAACTTCACTGCAGAGAAGAGTATTGCAAAAGCAGCAAGTATTAAGAGCTATTGGTCAGCAACATAAAGAGGGGTCCAGCGCACCTGTTTGGATAGCTACTCCTAGAATGTGTAGCGAGTGGAAAAAAACCAAACCCCAAACATTTTTAGAGTCTTCGGTATTAATCTGAAAAATCTACTTTTTCTTTCTTCTGTTTGCATGGCAAGTTTAAATTCAAGCAATTGCCCCCGGGAGAGTGGTATTGATCTAGTAATTCAGACACAAGAACACTTACCAGCAAAGCTCAGGGGTGGCAGAAATAAAAACACTGTTCATCTTTATTCATTGTCCTTACTGGCCTGTTCTGCAACTTTACAAGTATCTGTTCAAAACTATTCTTGGGGCTTCACGCTTAACAGGAAGCAGCATCAATAAAAAAATCAGGCTGAGGATAACGAGGAAAGATGGTTATGATGCAAATTGCATTTGAAAACCTCTCAACATCAGTGCAGCTCTTTGCGTTAGGTTATACGACAGGCTTGGGGCAATGATGTAGAGGCATTAATAGTTAATGTAGTGGGACACTGACAGTCACACTCCTTCGTAATTGCCTTCTGTCATTTCTGCAGTGTCTGTGGGATACTGCGAAGAGACAGGGCCCAGCTACAACACTGTATCGACAGCTCTTCTCAAATCCGGAGGTCATTTTTCTTTTTGAACAAATTGTCAAAGTCCATTGCATTAATAAATTTATCTAGAGGGGCACCACCACTGACAAGGGAAAGGAAAAAGGGGCTACACAGTGTAAAGCTACAGCTCTTAGGAAAAAAAAATATAATAAAGTAAAACTAAAGACCCATGCTCCAGGACAATACACTTGGCTGGTGTAAATGAGATTCAGCTCTCAAGTAAGAGGGTTTGCCTCCACTGGAACGGGTATAATTGCTCCCCCTCATTTACATCTGCTGAGTTTGCCCTCCTGACTGTTCTGAGGAAAATAGGTACTCAGAGGCAGAAACGACATGGAAAAGAAAAAAAGAAAAAAAAAAAAAGATCAAACACCATTACAAGTACTAAAGAGCGCTGAAAGGCCAAGAGAAACTGAACTCAAGAACATCACTGAAAGCCTCATGCTTAAAATAGGTACCTTTAGTGTGCTAAAAGACACTTTCGGCACTGAGTACACAGGGGCAGGCCTGTGATAGTGAAGCATTTTATTTTATTGAATAATTCCAGGAAGCCTTTCAAATCTGCTAAATATTACTAAAGAGATAAATGATACCAGGAGCTGTATTTCCTAAAAACCTGTACCTGCATGAAAAACCTGTTTATACAACTGAGCACTGTTATTTCCATCCTTTCATGTCATACTTCGCTTTTCTATTACCTTTCCATTCACAGTACCAAGTGCCTGCACATACGTCTGCCACGCACATATACCCACGTGTACGTACGTATCTGTCACTGCTAGGCCCATGCACTGTCTGGCATTCCATCAGCTGCAACAGATCCTGATCTGTAAAATAACGTGGTCATAGCAAAACGCACACGTAGCTACACGACCATGGCACGGCTGTTAACACTCCCACGGCACACCGCGCGCTGTTTCTCCTGCTGTGGTTCGGCACGCCATGCCTGCACCCACCGTTTGGTGAAGCGGCAGCGCAACGATAAACGACGAAGGGCAAAGTGCTGCCACCACCCTCAGCCTCACAACTCCTCGCGCTTACAATTAGCCATAAGCCTCCCGCAGACCGTGTTGTACACACAGTAGGAAGCATTTTCAAACTAAATGGACAGAAGAGTTGAAAGGAAGAAAGGAAAGCAGCGCTGTGAGATTCACGGAGTCGTCAGAGCCACCAGCACATCTGCAGCACCGAACAGCCACTGGGTGTTAAAAAGTTAAAGCTTTCCGAGACAGCTGTTACTTGCTTCACTTTCGTGTTTGTGAGCTACAAGGGACCAAGACCCATTTTACGGAGTTCTGTGCTGAGGCGCAGGTAGTCCATATCCCCCAAACCAAAGTTAACTTTCCTCCTGCTTATACAGGTACACATCTCTACTCCTCCCTGCAGGCTCCCATCCATTCTCGGCCTGCAAGAATGAAATTTAACACTCATGCTCCTAGAACAGAATGAAGTCAACCACAAAGCAAATAATTAGATACGCAAATGAGAGCCTGAGAACAGAATCACACTACATAGAACGGTCTCACAAACCCTCATAACAACCATCTAAGGAGCTCAAACTGTTTCCTTGCCTGTGGGGCCATTAAATACTTCCTTGCCTGCCCTTCAGTAAATCCTGCTTTCATCTGACCACCCTGCTTCAGAACAAAACAGCTTCCAAACCTCAGTTCACCTGCCACAAAAAGGCAGCTTTATGAAGTCTTTCATAATCTCTGATAATACCAGATGGCTTAAAACACCATTTGCTAAAATATGAATGGGCAGGAAAAAAACATCACTATATATAATATTTGAAAGGTTGTTAACAAAAAACACTAACAAGTAAGAAAAAAAAAATAATCCTCAATTACGAATGCATTTCAAGGCCACCAGCCAACGTTGCTGCGGGTTGGTAGGTCGTACTGGTGGCTTTCCATAGATTCCCAATTAGTTGGAGTGTCATAGGCCGTGGAATCTTAGTCTCCTCTGCTCTTGGGACTAACCTGGAAACGTCAGGAGTATCCTTGGTACACCTTAGTATCACAAAGGGAAACAGAACTTCTTTCACACTGCTTGGGCTGCGATTGCAGCTTGTGCCATCCTGTATCGTCTCCCTGGGGCTCATCTGAGCAAAACGAAGCCTGGTATTCCAGCCATGCAGATACAAGCTTGAGTTACAAATCTGAGCAGACAAATTCAGAGAACCACAAACACTTATGGTAGCTTTTATGTAACTTTTCTTACAAGTGACAGATGACACAAAAATCCAGGGAAGCACAGACAGCAAATCAGAGTTTGCAACTTTATCACTTTCGATCCATGAAAGAAAACACACGGAACAAGTGAAATAAACTCCTCTCATTTTTCATACTTTCCTGGGTTGATCAATGACTAATTCCAAGCTATTCCCTATTTATCCTCTGTGATTCACATTTCCCTCAGCACAGCATTTGTTCAAATATCCATGATCACTTTTACAGGTAATGTTTAGAAAACCTGAGAAGAAACTTGTCCACTTTACTTGCAAAGAAAAAAAGTCTCGCTCGTTCTCATTCTGCTTATACAGAACTTTCTTAAATAAAAGAAAAAAAGAGGTTTTCAACAAAAATACTGACACTGGAAGTTAATCTACATGAGGTCTTGCTTACAAAAAGAGGGAGGACGAGTTGCACTGGGTGGAAGTCAGCTTCTTTCTTGAATGAAGGGTTACTGTTTGACAGAAGAGTTACCCAGGCATTATATAGTGACATTTTTGTTTTTCCCTAAGCTATAAGAACATTACAAAATACAGTAAAACATTATTTACACCTGTCACATTGTGTATCATTTTTATCTGGCACTACCGCCACTGTTTAATACTACTCAGTACTCAGCCTTCTAAGATCTCTTTTCAGATGCTTGTAACTAAGTGCCTGTGAAGGTGGACATCATACAAGCATCCTGAAAGGAATTAATCATTTTGCATTCTTCACAGGTTTTGGAAGCTAATAAAGCTTTAAAATCTCCACTGAATGCGGAGGTAAGACATACACACTCAGTAAACGTGGCAATGGGCCTGTGGGAGACAGTACATCATACAGTTAAAACACCACTTTGTGGATGCACAGCAGAGATGGGTTAAAGTTCTATCAGCCAGGTTAATTTATTTGCTAGCTTTTGACCTTCATGCAATTTTAAAGTGTTCTTTTTCATTACTATTATTTTTTATTTTTGAGGTACAGCTGTATAGCCAGGTAGTAAAGATCTTTTAACAGTTAACTCTTATTTTGGGAGACTATTTTCTACGTTAGTTATATCCATAGGTAGAGAAAACCAACTCGAGGAACAAATTAAGATATTTATTTATGTATTGTTACAAATTTATGTTTTTTCCATTAAACATATTTAACAGGACAACCTATTTGCACTCAGGCCTTTCAGCATTTTAATAAGCTAAAATATACACTTTTGGTGCCATATAAATTATGGTCAAAAATAATTCTCAAAGACATACTGAGGGGACAAGAACTTTAAGCAAAATAACTCAAGTTGAAATAGTCAATTCCCTTACAGTGGTTTCTATTTCATGAGATTATATTCTTTACACTAGCAAACTATATACAAACATTACCACAAACCTACTATAAATGCAAAAATGTAAAAAATACACAAACATATACACAAATTGCTGTGTTTCTGTCTGAGCTAACTTACTATTAAGAAATCCAGTACAAATGCGTGATTTGTATTTATGTACTTAATTTGTAGTATCTAAATTTTTAACTGTAAACAAGATTCAGCATGTAGAGCAACTTAAAACAGTTGTCAAAAGCTTAAATCATGAGGCCTGGAGACCAAGAGAACTATGCACGCTAGGGAACCAAACTGACAATGCTTATATTGCCATGAGATTTCGAATATTTAAGAGATTTAGAAGTATTTAACTACTCTAAACAAATTCTTTGATTTCACTGTTTTACAAAATGCATACATGTCAATATTTAAAGTAAAATCAGTATCACATTTGCAGGTATATGGATCATGTTCAGTAAGAGTGTCTCGTTCATAACCATTTAACAGCTTTTTGGTTTAGTAGAAACCTTTCTTGGCAACTCAATCAAGCAACTGCAAGTGACAGCAAGCAATGGATATTCATAATTGACCACTTAATGAGAAAACAAAAACAGACCCATCCCTTAAGCACATACGAAATCACTGGTGACTAACCTAATGCTCATCATTAGCCAGTACGCATAGGGTACACTACATTGCTAAAAAGCTGCAGTATTAAGGAACTGTCAACAGATATTGGAAAGAAAACTGAAGCTGCCTTTGCACGGATGTGATGATTTGTTCTTTCAGTCGCTGCCCAGATTCTTACGAAGCATGATTTTTGTTTGTTGTTTTTTTTTAACAGATGGCTGTCTTTTGTCAGGTATTTCCCAGGCACTCACCAAGGTATTATTTGAAGTGCTACGATACTTAAGAACACCCAGGGTGACAGTTCTATCAGGACAGTATCGGACTAGCTAACAGTAGCAGTGTTTGTCAGTTGAACGTTAAAGAATTTGAACATTAAACATGGACCGTGCCAGTTTCAACCCACTACAACTATGGTAAGTGTCAGCGTCCACAGCAACTGATCTCAGTGGAAAATTCAAGCACAACATTTTTTGCAGATCTCCTCGTGCTAACAGAGAATACAGTAATGTATCCATAGGCTTCCATTTCCAGGAAATACATCCAGAGTCAAATCTCATTTCGTATACTTTTCTAAGTGCTTGAAAACGCTTACAGTATTGAGCAGAGCATTTGATGAATTGCTTCTCATAGACAATATATACTTTTTGATTTAAAACACAAGCCACACTATACAAGACATTTTGAAAACAACGTCCTAATGTAAAGACTAGTTTGGCAAGTTTTGTGGTTTGGGGCTTGTTTTGGGTGGGTTTTTTGTGTTTTTCTTTTAACCATTTCAAACACTACAAGATCACATTACAACTAAAAAACAATGCAGAATATACATTCAAAAATTAAGAAACTGCTTGTAAAAATAAAATGTTGGAAAAAAATTTAAATCAATTTCAATGAAAGGGCTCAGTAAAGTGCAAGCAGTAAACGCAAGGGTTTACATAGTGAAAAGTGAATTTTAATAAATTTGTACAACATGTATAGCTGACAGTGAGAGAGACACTATAAACGTGTTTTACCTTGACAGCATGCCCTCAATATAAAAATATATTCTAATTGCATTGCAATACAACCAGATCACGACAGGACTGAAAGTGAAATGAAAACTGAAATGCCACTCCTCCTTTTCACCAATGTCAAAAAGAAAACATGTAGATTTATACTACTACAGTATACTCCAGTTAAATGAAGGAACTGGACCAGCTGAAATTACATAGCATGGTAATTGCAAATGAAAATAATACATTGCTACTTACTTGCATCGACTCACCACCACTTCTTGAGAAGGCATTCAGGAGGTGCCAAATTACAAATATGGAACTCATTCCTGTGCAAAATGCTCAAGCTTTGAGCTCTCACTAAGGTAGAGCTCCCCAATTACTGGACACAAGTATGAACTGCAGCAAGTATTCATGTCATTAAATCTGCAGGTATTTGTCCTCTCAAAAGCTTCTCTCTTCTGCTTACAGAAAGTCATTTAACTGAAGTAACCAGGTCTTCAAAGCGTACCACAACTTAGAAAATTCCAGCGAATGAAAACAAAACTTTGTCATATCACCTGTCCCCAATGCAAGAATCTGTTTGTAAATGGAGTTTTGTTTTAGGCAAAATAAAGCAGATATGACATAAGTCTTCCCAGCAGAGGGGACATTTTCAAATAATTTACCTTTCAGTCAGATTCTCTGATGTTCAGGAATAGCTAATATAATATCAGGATGAAGACACAGTAACTGTTTTCCTTCATACACTCCTATTTGTCCTGTAAGGCCCATAAGCAAAGTTTTTGCTAGGGGCAGGTATTAAATACAAGAGAGGGAAACTGCTTCCTCATCACCCCTTAAAGACTGAAGTCTGACTGATAGCATCTGATGTCCCTTTTTCAGTGGAGATTCTCCACGTTGCATATTTGCAAGATTTCCACTTACAACAAGCATATGACTATAACAAACTTATGCTCGGGCTAGTCATCCAAAGTGTTAAGGTGTTGAAATTCAAAATAAGTGTTTTCCCTATTCAGAGTAGTCTTTTTATCATCCAGCTCTTGCTAATACAAGGGAAAAAAGTTTATTCCTGCACAGTCAGTGCCAAGCCTTTTAACTGCCCAGAAATGGCACAACGCCACAGAGTTTTATTAAGCAACTGGAGACCCTAGTTACCTATTAAACTGTAAATAATGTCAGTACCAACTTTGATTTTTCAGTATTTTTTTTAAATACTCTCACCCATCCCCAGTTCAAATTAAATGACCCCAAATACTCATTGTCAACTAACTGATGTCACACAATTTAAATTAAAAATACCCTGCGAGAGCAGCAAATCTGCAACAATATGAACTTAAAATAAAAGCGGATTATTAAAATAAAGTCTGTATAGAATTTTAACTACAAAATTATGAAGCAATTTGGTTTTACTTAGGATTTATCACTCTTACAAAGAACTGTTGGCCACCATAGTATTTAACTGCTGTTTTTCTGAAGAATATTTTTAGCATTGTAATTAGTGTAACAGAAGACAAAAGTGTTTGTACATATGAGTTTAAACAAATTTAAGACACTTTTCTGTAGGATCATCATCAAATGATGCTCTTTTCAATAATTTGTGTAAGCTTCTAAACCACATAAAGGATAATGCACATTACATTTTATTCACACTATAAAAAAAGCACAATATACAGGCCATATCCTTTAAAGTGCAACACAACAGAACATTTCTGCAACATTCAGGTTCTTCAATGACCCACAAAAGTAGGTATTTAATATTTAGGAACAAATCCTGTTCACAGGTGTATCAACACTGAATCAAAATTCTGAATGGTTATCAAGCTTGCCCTTGCTGTAAGTGCCACACTAAAAGCGATGCTTATGACCACTTAAAAGATATTATCTTATGTGTTTCCATATTACATAGCCTTCATGTCTCATGTCCAGAATGAAAGCTTTTATCCTTTAGTCAGTGAAGAGCATCTGCAGAGCCCTTTATTCAAGACAGTTCTTTGACTATGGTCAGGAAACATCTTTAAAGTATACTTAGTTTCACCATACAGGCTACTGCTTCAGGTGTTAAATCTACCAAGAAAAATATGGTAAACTGAACAGAGCAAGCATGTCTCTGAGTTGGCAGCGCATGCTTCGCTATGTTTGGCACTATCTACCAAATATATTGGTAACACACAGTATAAGCAAGTACCAATTTGCTTTTCACTTCATAAATATTTTTGGTTGGATGTTTTGTTAATTATAGTTGCAAATCTCATTTGTTCCTGAGATGAGCATGACAACATAAGTGAGCTCCCCCCAACAGGGGGACAGTCTTCTGCATTTCCAGCCTTGCTACCTGCCTGCTGAGCCAGATTTATAATCTCAATCCTCCCCAAGGCGCCACTTCTGAGACTCTTCTTGACGCACATCTGGCCTGATCTGGTTTCTCATTCCACCTAGAACATTTGAGGTTGCCTCTGTTGCAACAATGAAAGGTTTCACCACAGTTGGTGGAATTTGGCGGAGGACGCCTCCTACTGCTCCCGTTACTCCTCTGTTTTCATGCTCACGAGCAGCAGTCTCATAGATGGTTTGGGCTGTGTCCGTAATCCCCTTTGAGAAATGAACAGAAATTAGTTACACTGAAAAAGAAAAAGCAACCTCTCCTAACTTTAAAGGGAAAATTAAACTGCCCAGCATTTGTCATCTTTGTGACTTGTATTATAGCTGTAGTACAACTATACTGATATAAATACGATTTAGTTCTCCTCATGAAGATTAAAATAACACTACAATGAACTTAAAGATGAAAATATTTCATGTAACTTCCGGTGGCATTTCTTGTGCCTAAAGGAAGAAGCTGTGTGGTACTGTGAGCTATTCAAAACGACAGAATTCACTGAAAGCTTGCCAGCTGAGGCCCAACTTCCTAGACATGGTATCAGGTGCAACTAATGGAAAGTACAAGCAGTACAGTAAAAGCAAGTTAGCACTCTAATTTTTGATACCTTGTCATGGTAAAAAGAGCCTTCACTTCTTGTAAATCCAGTATTATGCTTAAATTCTAACCACCTCAGAACTGACAGTAACAGGGCGTTGGAGGGGACGGGGATGACAACACACAACAGATGATCTGGGGTGGGAAATCAAGTTTACATGTCTCAGAACAACTGTAAACCCTCACAACTGCAGAGCACTGAAGTCCTATTCACACTTATCTGCATAACATCTTCGTTATTTCTGCTTCTTTGATTTTTCCAGGCAACGTTTCTGTGGGTTTAAGATCACCATTGAAGACAGTCTTGTTCAAAATTTAAACCCCCTTCTTCATTTGGTCTTCTTAAACTAAACATCTGATATTTTATTTGCTGTCTTAGGAAATAATTCTGAAGTTTGGTTAAGCACGATTACTTTTGCACTCACCTCTTTTACTACACTGTAAGCTTTAGCTACACCTTCCCGTAGGTCTACTGGCTGATGAGCTAAACGATGGCGTGGGAATCGTTTGATCTTTTTTGCTTCAATAAAAGTAGGCCCTGGCGATACCATGTCATATGCAGTTTCTGCAGCTGCCTGAAGATTAGGAGTGAATACAAAAATACTTCAGAAGTCTTACAGTATTCTGATCACAATTAAACTACTAACAGAGTGACATAACTGAAAGAAAAGAATTCTAATTCCACAAATAATATTCGCTTACATCAGATTAAGGTTTTGTACAAGAACTTCTGGAATGGGTGCAGCTATAACTATACATTAAATTCCATAATAAACGCGGTAGGTTTTGGCAGGGTTTTTCCCCCCTCTGATTGCATTGCTTCAAGGGCACCCTCTAATCTGTACAAAATGCTAAATATAGAAACCAAAACATTTGATCAACAGTATGTTTTTCTTGCAAACACACAAGCATACACATAATTCAATTTATGTGGTTAATACCACTGTTTTATTACTATATATGTTCATGTTTAGGCATATATACAGTTCAGGGGCAGAAGTGTATTTTCATTATGTATTTTACATTAAGGAACGTAAATTTATTAATGGTTTAGTCCAAGATTACTTTAGGGTTAAATCCAAAAAAGCTTTAGACTTCATGTACATCAACACAATTAGTACTGTTCTGGATGCATTTTTATTGTTTGGTTTTGTGTTTCTGGGTTTTTTTTCTTAAATCAACGCTGATAAGCTAACATTTGAAAAAAAGAATCTAATACTAGAAAATACGCATGCACAAAACCCACTTCTTTCTTAGTATCAGTGATTTTTTAGTGCAGCTGAATATTTCGGTGTTAAACTAATATATTGACGACATTAAGAAACAGTAACAGCTTGGGTGCTCAGCAGTATTTTAATACAATTTTTAACTATTATGATTGATGCCATAGCTCTCACCTCACAGACTGCTGCAAGCTTTGCTTAGTCTCCGCTTTCCTATATGAACAGCTGCTTTGTCTTTTTTCTTTTTTTTTTTCTTTTTTTTTTTTTTTTTAAGACATGCTCCCAACCTTAAATATGTAGCATTAAGATATTAGCTTAATATAGAGCACTTACTGGCAACACTTCTCATTATATGTCTGACTCCAGAAGTAATACACTATACCTGTATAGTCTGAACCATTCTGTTAGTTAGCTCCAGTGCTGCCATTGCAGTGGAAGTACCAAAAGAAGCTGCTCCTCTTTGAAAGCCTCTTACAATACGGCCATCCTTTCGGTACTGCTCTATTGGTAACCACACCAAGTCTTTCAGACCTTGGACTGAAAAAGAAGACAGAACACCTTAGTTAGAAAGTTCTCCAAGATAAGCAGAATGCCTTGAGAGGAACTGTAAACAAGTGTCAACATTGCGGGGATTTTCTTGTCGTGGGGGGGTTTCTTGTTGGGTTTTGCTTTAAAAAAGCAAACAAATAAATGCCATATGTGTCTAAATAGAAATAAGAATGAACTTACCTAACTGCACTAGCGAATGCATAGGCCCTACTCCTCCCAAAATTCCTGGTAGCTGGTTTTTCTTTATATCATTAAGCCATTCACTGATGGCATAGGAGAACAATTTATCCACACCTAATAAACTAAAATAAATAAAGTTGTTATTATTATTTTTCTAACATACAATTCCTAATAAGACAAATGCATTATTCACTGAAGTAAACACAGATACCATTTAAACAAAAGTAAAGCTGTTCCCAAGTGTCATCTTTTGTTGCTGTTGGCTAACCCAAGTGTTTCATGCATATGTGCTTAATAAAACAGAAGTTCAAGACTGCATAATTACATCCAGTTCAATAGGGAGTAAACATACAACTAAAACTAAAGGAGTTTAGCACCAAGATTAGCACATATATGAAACACTGTCCTGAAAATAGACGTTTTCTTGAACACTATATATTTGACAAAAACTAAAATAGAGAAATATTTGTAAAGTTAAAGAGTGTCTTCGATTTTAGAAGTGCATCTTATCAGAGAATTTGCTTTTTGCTTGCTATGATCAGTTATTCACCATAAACTTGTTCAAATTGCAGTATCAACATTAATCCAATACAATAAACTCACCCATGTCTGTAACAAAGTCTCTTCAGCTTTAATTCTGAGCAGTTTAACTGAGCAAGCCCAATGAGAATCCCAGCTAGTGTCCCCTGTAAATGAAATATTTTGTTATCACGTGAGTTTAGTCCTTCTGGATAGTATGTAGGTGAGAAAATTTTAACATCTCATCTCATATTGCAGGTATTTCTGTCTAAACTGACACTCCCTCAGTCCCCACAATGCTACTTGTTGCAGTGCTATGAATTGTCACATGAAAACTTGCAAAAGATGAATCTGGCTTAACTGCCTACTCTAAGAAAAACACGTGGATACAAAAGGGCTTCTTCAGAAGTATTAATACATTAAAAAAATTATGTAAACATAGGTTTGGCATTAGGCATGTTCCAGGCATTCTAAAGCTGCTATTTCATGTCTGCATTTCTTTGGCAGCAGTGCAAATTCAAGAAGTTGCTGCTTCTACTTGTTTGTGTTTTCTTACTGACTTGCCATGACAAGAGTAGAAACCAGATTTTTTGAGGTCTGCTCTGTAAACTCAGTATGATAACCAATACATATTTTTAGAAGAACTATGAACTTTTTTTTTTTTTAATCTGTATTAGATTCTGCCATTGCTACTGACACCCATACCTTATTATTAGACTGCAAGGGAAGTACACAAGGAGAAAAATGACAATACTTTATTCTGGCATTAATGAGGAAGAAAATAAAATGCACAAGTCCGGCATCAGATAGTGGTATCATCCTTTGAGGGGCATCACAACTGTATACAAAGATCTCCAGCCACTCAGCTGATTAATGGGACTTTCAAGTCTCATTCCGAGTTAATCATACCCAGAGGATCCAGCCTCTAGTTTTCAAATTAAGAGTGAAACACTGTGAAGCTTCACTGAAACTAAGGAGAAGAAAAAAAAGAAAAAAAAATTCTACAGTTCTCAAGATCACATCAATAACGAGCAGGGAGCATAAAAATATACCCTGACTCATGGTGGGGCGGGGGGGGGTGGGGGGGTGGGGAGGAACAACACAATGGACAGACAACACCCTCGATTTTTTGTTCTGTATCATCAACATTATACACAAACCTGATCCATTGATACATGTTTGCCATGGTAATCAAGCCGTATTGGAACTTCTGATGTAAAACGAAATTCTCTGGGATACATAAAGGAAATTTTATAGTGAGAAACATGAAAAAGGAAAGAAAATTATCTTTCAAAAAAAACCCCCCATGGTTTCCTATCCTCCTGGAATAGGATGCCATACCCTTTTCTATAAACCATAAATCCTCCAGTTACTGTATTAGTACTTCAAAGTGTACAAAATACAGTGACAAATTTGGCTTTTCTTGGTTTATTAAGATCTAGTTGAGGTTAGCATTTATAGTAAATTTAACAGCCCTGCAAAAGTGCTACTAATCCTGCAGATGACATCTTCCCTCAGTTTTCACAGCATGAATTTCAGTTATTAAAAAAGAAGGGTATGGCTAATGATGGTTCTGTGCACACAATTTAGCCCTGCAGCTGGAACTTATTAAAAAATTCTGTTAGTGATGTATGTGATGAAATAGAACCACAGTCCTTCTCTCATAATTGGGCGCTGTGCTGCTTCCTAAAGCACAAATCTGTTAGAGGCACTTATGATCTGAATACACAAGACAAAACTTCTACATAACAATTTTTATAATCACTTCCCAATCAAGACTACATTAAGAGTTTCTCTTGTGATATTTTAATCTCATACCTCTCCCATGATACCCTTTTCCTTTATATACTCTCACCTCTGGTTATATTAGATCTAATTTACATTGTTAGACATAACAGTACAAACACTGGTGTTTTTATTCATTTGTAAAACATCTAATTACTGGTTCTGTAGAAGGCAGAGCTTTGATTTTTTTTCTTGTGCACAGCAGTGTGTAAAAGTTAATAAAGAAAATCCTGTTACCCTCCAGTGACAGAAAAAAAATCTCATTACCACAATCAGTCAAAAGACAAAAAAAAAACCCCAAACACCAAAAAAATGCACCTTGTCATAAGGTCAGAATGCTTTATCATTACACTTCCTTAAAACATTGAGCAGAACAGCTCTGTGTCACTGGAAATTCTGTAACAGAAGTTTACCTGAAAAATACTGGCTGATCACTGTACGATGTCACTTCTTGTGAGAAATGATGATCATCTCCATTAACCACGTCCATAGAATCAATGCTACCATTTTCATTTGCTTGTTTGTGTGATGAGAAAGAAATGACTGGACTTGGGTCCTTAAGGCTGCTGACATGCCTGGGCAAACTACACGTAACTTCAGCACCAGGAGACTTTTTAACTAAGATAAGAAGTCATACACAGTAAACTGACTCATATTTTCCACAGTGATTACAAAAAGATTGCATTTATACAATTATTGTGTCCTTAGTAAGCAATAATTCTTATTAATAGGAATTACTAGCCAGACAATATTTAGATTCTCTTCTCTTAGTAAGATCGTATCGTAGTTATCAATAGAAATTATTACAAGAAGCCTAAGTTGAGGTTTATGAATAAGCATAAATAATTCATCTAGTTTTACAGGCAGTATTGCAAAGTATTTCATTATCTATGCATTTCAGTGAGACATCTCAACAGAAATAGGGAAAGTGTAACTGCTAACAAACTCACAAATATAGTTAATAGAGGAAATTGCTTTTCAACATATACTGATTTTTTACATCAGATGGTGTAGTTGAAGTGCTGCTTTAACTGTACACATACATTGTACTGCTTATTTACAATCCTGAACTCTGTTCCTTTCTTTAGGGCTTACACAACTTCAAGCTATTAGACAGACATACTCCTTTATGCAGGTATAAAATAGAGGTAAATATTCTAGAGGTATTAAATAATTTGTTTTACCAGTAATAATTCCTAATATTATATACACAGTCCTCAATTTTTTCAGACGTTATAATTAAATATGATCTGATTTTGATGAAACCTTTTATACAGTGGAGATCCCAGGTGTTGAAGCTCTTTGATGGTATTTACAAAATACAATAACAAAATACCTAAAGTTTCCGTGTTCTAACAAATTAGTTACTGATGCTGCGGTTTGGTCACTAACATAAGTTTTTACACACACAGAATTCACATGTGAATTTATAGACACATACACACATTAAAGGAGAAAGAAGCAGCACTTTCATGTAAGATTTTTGAACAGTATACCTTCAGGATCTGGAGTAACTAAGAGTTCTACTTCTGTAGAAAGGCTAGTGAAAAAATCCTTCAGGAAAAACAAGGCATCCTAATGTCAAAAATAAAATACAGTCAGGTTAAAAAAACAAAAAACAACAACAAAACCCCCACAAAACAAAACCAATTCTCAAAAAAATATTATCTACAATGCCAGCTCTTTATTTCTATACAGATAGGAATCAAAACACACTACTTCTTTTCAGCCTCTAACATGTGCAGAAGCCACACAGAATTCTAGGACAGAAACCAGAAAGATCCCCTTGGTTACTGCCCCCTGCTACATACAATATGATTTCATAATCTATCTAGCTCTGTCTTAAAATTCCAGGGTTGTTTTCATCATCTCTGCTCTCATTTTGGAGACTGTTCCAGAACTCAAGTGTTTTAATGGCTACACATTTTTCTCTGATTTCTAATAAAAAGCTATTCAAGTATAGTTTATATTAGTCTGCCAATGTCAGACAAATTATTCCACATCAGATCTCACCACTGCTTCATTATAAGTCATTAATCTCTCTGCTGCTAATGTCTTGTTAACATCTGAAAAGTTATTACATCCCATTTTCTTCTTTTGACAGATGCATCACACTGGTGTCTTGTTCATCCTTATCATTAATGACATCTGGACTATTTTTTTTTTTCCTTTTTTTTTTTTCCAACTGATAAGCAGACAACTTTAGTAGTAACAACAAGAAATTCTAACGTTACTGCATGCAGCCCTGTGCTTCCAAGAAAGCTGTAGTTAACCGTGCAGAAGATGTAAAGGTGAATTTTGTTTATGATACAAAAGAGAAAAGATTTAGGAAAGTAATCAAAAAGGAATGCATTTCCTCACTAGATGGCAGTATTTCTATGCTTTTTTCCTATATGAAATTATTACAACCTTCCTGTATGAAATTATTACAACCTATACAGTGTTCAATTTTTCTAACAGTAAAATGAAAACCTGGTCTCTAACGTGTACTGAGGGAAACAGAAGGTAGGTATGGAACTCCTCATTATGCTCTTGGGGGGAAAAAAAACCCACCATAACCAAAATCCACATCTCTCCGCAGATGACAAATTAAGCAAGAAATGCCTCAACAAAGAATAACTGCACTTTAAATTGGAATGCACAAACACGTGTAGCTTCCTTACTGGTGCAGAAAAAACACCCAACTTTTTCTTGAGTATATGAAAAATACTTCATACAAAGGCTCGCTAAAGAAAGTAAAACAATTTCTCCCACTTCTGTTCTTCATGCCACTGCAGTTGATAGCAAGACCAAAGCCTTCAGAGTCTAGAGGTAGTCCCAAAGCATCAAGTGCCCTTGACTAAAATGCTGTGTACAGCTTCTAGATTAATGATTAACCTTTTTCAATTAAAAACACCAAAGTCACTTCATGAACAAAGCAAGATCATTCAAGAATATGCTTTTTACAAGCCATAATTCCAAAACATTTGAGATGATCAAAAATCTCAGGAGGTAAGCTGTTACTGAGTAAACAGCCAGGTCTGCAGATATTCTTAGTTTTTAGACTAAAAAAAGGCTAGTCTCTGTAAAGCTGGAGCAGAAGGCAATTTCTAACGTGCATATAAACAGAGTGGCACAGATCCAAAAGGTATGTGTGATTTTTCATATATAAAAAAAGGTTTCAAACCAAGAAAACATCCCCATAAAATGTCTATAAGTATCTGGTAAAAAAGCCCAGTAGCATTAAATAAACCTAAAATTATTTTGTTTTCGCATTGGCACAACCAACCTGGTCAATATTGAGGCGAAGTGGCATTAGTGAAACACGTAAACAACATTCCTGCGGGGATCTGCCAGACTCTGGGCGGACATGTAATGCTTTAACTGTTAACTGAAAAAAAGCAGGATAAATAGAAGTAATAACATTCACAATTATTGCATCTCAGAACACGAGTTAGCAAAAACCTTTACTGCAAAACCTCTGTACTAATCTGACAATACTAGCTTTATAATTGGTAAGTAGAAAGAAAAAAAAAAGCCTACTATGGATATTATAAAAAAGGAAAGTAAAATAGGAAACCCCCAAATTCGTAAATCCTTTATACAACCAGTAAAACTACAGTAACTACAAGTCTGCATGTGTAGTGAGAAGTGTAATCATACTCACACAAGCAGATGGTTGTTCAAAACAAAATGCAAAAGCTACCAAAGCAGTCCTGCACATCTACTTTTTTTAAAACGGCAGAATCTCAAAACCATTAATACCTGCCATACTAATATTCAAACTGATTTTTTAATTAGTTTTCATATCCACAAGGAGCAAAGCAAGTAGCTACAAACAAGTTATATTACTTCAGTGTTCCATGACCTCATATTCCTCCTTGTGCAAGATTAAAAAATGTATACAATCCCCACAATGACAGTTCAACCACTATAATTATAATGAATTAACATATTTCATAATGATACCATGTTTGAATGTGCTTTTCTGGGCATCTCCTTACTGCAGTAGAGATAGAGAAATTTATTCATCTGTGATGTAGCTAAACGATCTCTGATCTCCAGGTCTTGAACAACAAAAACCTGTCGCGACACTGGCTGCTCCAACAAACTAGATTCACCTCCTGAAGGGTATACCTCATGCTGGAATTTCACCTTGTAAACAGGGAAGAAAACCAGCATAATCAGCTTCAATGAAAAACAGTCTTTAACAATTGAATACTTTAATAAAACCAACCAACCAAAACAAAAAAAACACACCACCATACAAGAACTTTAAAACCTATCTACTACCTTAAATCTAAAGGAATAATATTAGGATTTCAGAAAACTATTCAGATTTTTGCATATCTACCAGTAGAAATCTTCCAATTCCTAATTGTGTACATGTTCATATTTTAGGACACCAAATTTAAGCCAAAACAGAGCCAGTGTGAAACCAAACAAGGTTTGCTTTTCATTTTAATATCAGCTCTGCTTTTTCCTCTCAATCCTGACATCTCTCTTACATCATGTTGAAGACTGTACTAGGCAATCTTGCAGTTCTTGAATCCTGCACTTTTTATGCTTAGTAAAGTAAGGTTTCTTCCCTACTGACAAGCTTCTCAAGTAGCTTCTTCCAATCTCAGATTCTTTTTTCTTTACTCACTTCAGTCCATATAAATTCTGATCCATTACCTTCCTCAAATTCTAAAGTATTCTGAATTCTCTCCTTTTCCTCATCTCTTGATGGAGTCCTCATTTTCAAAGACTGTGGTTACCTACAAGTCATTCCCTGCCTCGATAACCCCCATAGCATCCGTGCCCGCAACGTAACGCGGCAGAGCACGCACGGCAAGGAGAGCAGTGCCCTCTACTGGCCAGATACTGAGAAACACTAAGTGCCCTGTACTCAAGGTACATGTGGTAACGAACATCTGAAGTGTTGAAAAGAAAAATGGGTGTTTATCATAAACACTGCTCAGAAAATTCACGTTTCCGACATCTTCTCCTTAATTTCTTGTTTAAATATTATTATTAGTCATTCAACCAAGTTAAGGGTACAAGTAGGGAAAGACAGGCTTTATGCCTCAGCACTAACACCAACTCTAAATACCTGCAAATTGAGAGAAATCATTATTACACTTCTATAAAGACGTTTTCTACGTGGACTATTAAACGCTTCCTTTTTTCCTCTTTTTTATTGCAATGTTATTGTTTTTCCAGGAAAGGCTAAAATAAGTATCAAACATTTCTGGCAAGCTTGACAGAGCTTCTGAGCTTTAGAAACTATGTGGACTATAAAAGGCATTTGATTTTATGTAGTGCCTTTCATGTTTATGGAAAGGTTTGAAAAAACCTTAAAAGGTTTTGTTATCCATTTAACATGAAATCTGGTTAATTCCTTGCCAACATTCTTCACAGGGCCAGAATCAACCACCTAGTTTCTGTGTACACAGGCTCAAAAACCCAAAACATACTTATGCCTAGAAAGTGCTAAATACGTTGAGAGAAATACATGATATTATATCAGGATGTTATTTAATATCCAGTTATCATCAAGTGATACACTGAGCGTCTCAACTCATCTACATCCCTATTTTGCTAGAAAATTTAATTTCCTAATAGGTGTATCAATTAAGAGAACTGAAAACAGAAAAACGTAACAGCAGTTGCAAAACATAGTTATAATAAACAAAAACTTAAGGAATATCATAATACACTTTATCTTTAGAAACATCTTTATTCAGCAAGTAAACAATACTATGCTAGAAGAACAAACATATTTTTTGTCAAACAAATTCTAAACTCGTCACCTTCAAAGTGACTGCTTAGATGTAGATACTAATGGAAGAAAACCTGCTGAATTCTAATGGAAAGCTGTTATCAAATACATGCAACATGCAAAGATAGTCACACACAGATAGTCATGCTGAAGATGTTTCTGTCATTCACCTTGCTTAACTGTATTTCCATCAGAAAGTCTGGGTTTCTTCCTCTTCCCCCACATGCTGTACTCCGTCCATGCCTCGTTGGTGTATGAGAAGGAGAACTATGGGGACTTCTGGAGAAATAAGAAAAATATACTCTCACAGACTAAACTTAAAGCTATCTCATTGTTAACCTAACACTAAAAGCATATATGTTTCACCATATATAAATTATTAGCATTTTAATGTTTACAAAAGAAAAACATACTAGAAAATACAAAAAAAAAAATATACTGGAAGCTGTATTACTGTTAACCAAGTATTTTCTTTTTGTTGTTCAAGGAATGCATACTTAGGCAAAATGCTAGGTGTATGCTTCCCACCAAATTATCGTTCATAAAACATTTCCTTAATTTTGACTCTTTATCTTATATGACATCCTAAAAACCAGACTCCAGCTACCATAAGACAGTCTCTTATACTCCTTTAGCCTTAATCTCTTCAGGAACATTTAACTTATAATACAACCCTTAAAACCAAGCCCATCCCGCCATCCCCAAAAAAACCACCAGAACCAAACACAGCTTGTCTAAATTAAAACACAGGAAAAAACACAATCTGGTGTGCAGAGCTAAACTGAGTAAGAAGGTTCCACACGATCTTTAAAAGTTCCTTCCAACCCGTAACATTCTATGATATATTTCCTGTAACACAGAGCGAAGAAGCAAGTGACAGAGACTTGAGATTGCATAGCAAGATTACTTAATTTTCCTTTGATTTGAGGTTATTTTTAAATGTTCTAATCTACACAATTACATACAACACTTACACAAACACTTACACAAAACTTTTTGCTGGAGATGGTGGTGGTGCAGTCCCAAAATCCCTTCCACCATAAAGGTGCCAAATAAGAGAAATTTCCTTTACAACGTAGCGTACCAGTGGAACAGGAAAATGAAGGGGAGCTTTGCTTGTATCTGTTTTTTTTATAGGTTGGCTGAAATGATTTTCTTTTATGATAATTGCATCATCAACCATTTTTTTTATTACTGGCTCTTCTTCTTTTTCCTAATTAAAAAAAAAAATATATCCCATTGAGAGGGTGAAATCTGCTTTCTTTCTTTATGGACATTTTTGTTTAATTCTTTCTTATGGAAGGAAAAGAAACTATAAAAAAAGCTTATACAACAAAGGCTTGGTTTAGGAATGATTCTTAATCAAGTAACTTAAAGGCACAAGCATGTAAGAATAAACTAGAAGCTGAGAAGTACTTAAAAAAAAAAAAAAAAACGAACAAAACAAACCTCAAACCGTAAACAAAATAAAGAAGTGAAAACAAACAAAAAGCATTGGAAAAGCCTAAGCTACCATATTAGCCCTTTTGGAAACAAACAAGCTCAAAGATAACTGGAAAAATACAGCTTCTAATCAGGGATTCAGAACTAGTTCTGTTGATTAAGTAGAATACAACCAGAGATACTATGAAAAATATGAACACAAGCTGTCTTCAGCAAGTTCAGCAGTTTCCCAAATCTTTTAATGCAGTAGACAGACAATGATGTAAAGGCACACACACGAGCTTTTTTTTTTTTTTGAGGTTTTGCAAGGAATATAGGCCTATAAAAGCATCGAAAGCTTAGACTATGAGAGAAATTAATAAATAATTAGAAGATGTGCAAAGCTGCTATTTTGCTAAATACTGTATTTTCCTTAAAAATTTTTTTTGACTATGCCATTAATGTAAGTCAAAATGGCAATGATAAAACATGACTAAAATGTAGAGAAACTACCAATACAGTTTACTGTAATATTCAGATCCAAAAACATACTGCTGAGATATAGAAAAATCATACATATTTGAAAATATTTGCAATCCTTCCTAACAGTAACTACACGTGCAGTTCAACAGAAAGATTATTTTCCTATTGCTCTGCTCACTGATAAAAATACCACAAAAGCATATGAAGTGTAATTTGTCCAGATTCTACATAGGCTTTCCTCTAATTCAGTTTATATATGGATTTTTTAGTAACACTGAAATCTTCTTACAGCAACAGCAACTTTGGGTGCAAAAAGAATGCAGAAGTCATCACTTTCTGCAGGAACATCTCCCATGGCCTCATTTATCAGGTGATGAGTGAATGAAGCATAAGTGGGACTTGGATCTTGTGAGACGTTTCCACTTTCGTCTGGAAACAGGAAGAGATCTGAGCAAGATGGCTCCTGAGTTTGAGATCTGTCATCCAGAACTCCTGGGAGTTGAAGGAGGGTGGAGAAAAAACACATTTCAGTGGAACAATCTTTACAAAATATGACAATATGAACAAAATGGCCTAACGGTTAACTAAAATTTGTTACTTCAATTACATCAAGGGAATTTGTTTACTACATCTTGAATCAATTCCTCCCACAAATAAATTTTTGAAAAATTTTAACTTGTCTACCGTAAACTGCAAGTGATTACAACAATCACAACTAGTTACTAGTAGACATGAACTGACACAATACAGAAAAGCTATTTGTAAAAAGCCCACAGATTAAAATAAAAAAAAAAAAAAAAAAAAGAAGGAACACTCACCTTTTTGTGTCCAAGTTTCTTATTCTGGTAGTAAGACCACAGAATCAATAGCTTTCAGTACTACACTGACTGCTCACCTTCCAACATCAAAAAGAGGGCCAGATATCATGGAAATAGTGAAATGCTCTACTTGCAGTAAAAAATCCTTAGCCAATTTAAAACCGGGATTTAACTCTAGCCATGATGCAGAAGCCATAGTCCTGTGATAAAAATCAGTTATCTTGCTCTATCTGCTAACTGAAAGATTTCCTCACAGCTAAAGTTCTTTCTGTGACTCAGAACTCTACCATCCTTCTGGACTGCTTTCATACACGGAACAGAGGTGTCCGATTCCTCCATACTGCAGCATGCCATACAAAACTTACACCCATGCTAACTTACACTCCTTGAGAATCTGGGGTTTTGATTAAGTCCCACAAAGATTCCTTCCTTGCCGTTTTCAGTATCTCAGTAATATGTATTTGGCTCAAATGTTAAATTACTTTTACATTACTGTTAATACAAGCAAAATTTGTTTGATACTTTGAAGACTTCAGACAAAGGTACACGCCCGTTCTTGTTGCATCATCTCTACATACACAAAACTTCCAATCCCATTTTCGCTCCAAAAAAGTTGTCCTTTTTGTGTACTTATGCCTCCAGAGGATTCTTACCATTAGACTCTGGCTTCATGGCAGCAGCAGTCTGTTGAGTCTCAATTTCCTCCATTGCATCACTCATCAAATCCCGTAAAATCTGTTGCTCTGATTCTGCAAGGCCTGGTCCGTGGGAAGATGGCTGGCTAAATGTCTCTACCTGTAGGAGAGGAACACACTTACATCGTAGGCAATTGCAATATTGTGCTGAGTAACATTTTGCTAGAACGGCTTGATATGCAGCTCAAATTTTAAGAAGTAACACCTTAACTTTATAAATAACCAAGTGAGCTGGAAGTCCAAGCTCGATGATTCATAAGGTAGGTTAGAACATTATGGTTCAGGGTATTTGGATCCTCAGAGTACCTGGGACAGCTCGTGTATGTCCTGGAATTTCCTTCTTTAGACAAGAATAAAATACAATAGGTAAGCAGCACAAAGTATTTTAGAATATTAAGAAGTGACAAAAGCAGAAAAAAAGGCACTGTTTTACTCTTAAAATATATTTAAGTTTAAAGCAATCTATTAATTTCTTTGCAGGAAATCTCACATTCTTTGGAAATAGAATGGGGATATCAAAATTAAAACATACTGCCAGGAAGCATAAAGTATATATTATGTTACCATTTTATACCTTCATTTTTGGCTTGCTAACTCCACGTTTAATCTCTGTTTTAACAGGTGGATGCAAATCACCATAGCTTGCAATATATTGTATGAGATTCATTAGTGCAGCACATGAATCGGAGCAAGTACGAATATGGATTACATCACTGGAACAGTGCAGTTCAAAGCGTGGTTTAGTCTAGATAGCAACAATAGAAAGGTAAGAATACACTTCAAATTAGCCCAAGGTGCATAAAAATAGCATCTATACACAGTTGCTTTTAAATTAATTTACTAATTTAATTAACAGGTCAAAAAGGATGTTAAAAATAGTACACAAATTGAAAAAACTTCCTTGATTCTCAAGTATAATAAAGTACTTTTCCAATCACAATCTGTCATGGACATTTTATATTTTATTTGTGATTAAATACTTACTCTTTCCTCATCAGAATCAGATTTTACTGCTGTAATGGTTAGTTCCAGCAGACCCATATCCATAACACGAACATAATCTGAATGACAATTAATTAAAAAAGAGAGAGAGTAAGAGAGAGAGATAAGATTTCATAACAAACATCATCCTTACTATGCATTTTTGGTTATTACACCATTAGAAATAGCATAAGCAGGGATCTTTTTTATTAAAACGCTTATATCTTGTTTCTCCTTCTTTTATGAGGATTACTCTCAGAGTTCAATTTTCAGCCACTCAAATCAAGAACTCAAATCTTTTCAATCCAATATATCACTCCCACTACCACCATCTGTGTGCAGTGTAATCTTTTAAGATATTTATCTTCATCCCATCTGGCTGAGTTAGAGAAACAGAGGCACAGAGAAGCTGGGTGACTAAGCATCCTAGCAGGTTTTTTAGTTGAAGTGAGAGAGGACATTTTCACATTGTACTAATCTTTCAGTACCATTAATAATTTATTTCTTATATATATGACACGGGTATATCTTTACTCTGCCCTTCAGTAGATATTCTCTTACCTAAACTAAACACACATATTTTTGGGCACTGGGTTTCAGTTTCTCCAGTTCATCTGTTAAATATTGATTCAAGTTCCTCAGTCCTTAAAGGTTGTTGTACTATATGAAAGGGAGAAAACCAGCGAATAACATTCTTTTCAGAACCTAGAACTCTGTGCTGTGTAATGTCTTTCAAGTTCAACTATATCTCTCTCATAAAATGAGATCTCTTTTCTATGAGGATTTATTTCTGTGCCAACTCCAAATTTATAAAAATACTCTTTTTTCAAATACCCATTATGGAAATCTAACACGAAAATTATGAACTTGCAAGTTACTGTTCTCTGACACACAAATCTAGAGCACTCAGATTTTCAGCAACACTGTATTACACATTCATATTCAACCTGCTGCTTTTTATCTCCTCAGACTCATCTTCAATAACCTTTATATATGCTGAATATGCCTGTAGTTTTGTTTCTTTACACTTGTAATTCACTCACTTCTGAAACATCCTTACCTCTATGAAGGTTCACCGTAACAGTGTTGCACTTGTCAGACAAATGCAAGGCAGCTTCATCTAAAATTATCCTAAAAGATGGGGAAAAAAAAGAAATGAAATAAACATACCAGAGAAGTGCTGTGCAATTCACCAGACAAAAGGAATTCCTACAGAAAAAAATATTTAAAACCATAAATATATCTAGCATATCTTAAATCCAAACACTTCATTCTTTCATCATCTCCAGATCCACTAGTAATTAACCACTGTAAAATATTTTCACCATCACCGATTATTTTATCTGCATTTTAATTTATATATTTGATTCTTCCAAGAATAAAAAGCAATGCTTTTGGCATACAGATTTATCACTTATTTCCTTTTTTGCCTTTTTTCTTTTTAATAATGTAATAAACAGTATTTGAAACAAACTTGTCTATAAGGTTTTATCAATAGAAACAAGTAACTTGGCAGATGTTTTGCATCAGAACAGGTGTAAGAGAATGAATATTCAACTACAATTGCAAGAAAAAAATCATTAAGAAGTTAAGAGAAGTTCAGTAATCACTAAATATTTCCTCAATATACCATCTCCAAATAACACAACTTTAAGAAATCTTAAGGTGCTGCTAATTAACAAAATAGACTCACTTCAGGACATCTTTCAACTGCATTAAAAATTGGAAAGTTTCTAGTTGTTAAAGAAAGCAAACCTAAAAAAATATATTTCACCTAATACAACAGAGGAATTACACATGAGCGAAGTATATTTCAAAAGATGTAAACCAGTGTGATAATTTACACAACATGAATGCTTTGTAGGTCAAAAAGTCAGACTGGCACTACAATTTTTACAGGAGCTTCCATGTTTCACAGTTGCTTAAATTATACCTGAGAGTAGAAGAGGATTTATCTACCGCAACACTGCTGGAAATGCTGAAAGTTTCAACAGTAAGTAGCGATCTGACTGGCAAAAACAAGGGCCTAACAAGAAACAGAAGGAAAAAAAAAATTAATACTCTGTACCTATTTAGAAGTCTTATAGGTTACCTAAATAGGTCTCCCCAGGCCTAGGCAAGCGTTTAGCCTACTTCATATTGCTTACGGTTTTAGGGATTTCTGTTAAGTACTTTTTCCAAACAAACCTAAAGAAATAATTCTTAACAATACACAAACTCCAACATTCCTAGAGAATTAATACATAGCTGCAGTGCCACCAAGTGACATACACTTGCATTTTATTTACCTGTAATCAAGAGCACAACTCCACAGATGTACATGAAAAGTTGTAATTGTAGCTGGAGGATTATATCCCAGAACAGGCTCATCAGAAATATTCAGAAAATTTAAAATCTAAAAATCACAAACATATTATAATACTTTTAATATCTGTTAAATTAATAAACCATTATGTATTAGAAAGGAGAAAATCTGTAACAAGTATGACAATAAAATGTTTGATTAGTAGAAGGAAAAGAGTGAACAAATCTCAGATATTTAAAGGTACTTAACCAGTACCTGAATATGGAAAAGCATGGAACATAAACAGGGTAAAATATAAAGCACCCAAACTGCTGCCTTAAAGGTACAGAAAAGATCAATCCACAGACACCTAAGTGGCTCTGTGCACAATGTCTCACAATCCATTTTTAAAGCATTGCCCAAATACAGTTTCATTCATCTTTCTTTGTAGTTGTTACTGTAGTGCCAGTTAGTATTTTCTTTGTTCTCTATCTGAAAAGTCAACTTTTCTTGCAATACTGTACATTGTTACAGGGATCTTCAAGTTATCTTTCTTCCTCTTGGGGCAAGGAAAGGGGGGGGAAATATGCTCAGAATCAGAAATACGTGCACATGCTCTGTATATGCTGCTTTCTCATGTATCACTGCATAAAATAAACTCCTATCCTCCTCTAAGATCCGTCATAGTTCTATAGTGTAACGGATTTGGGAGAAAAGTTCTTTTCAAATTATTCCAAGCCTGGAGCATATGAACACTGCTAGCCTCCTCTACCTACTTCTTTGGTTGTCTTTTTTTATTTCCCCCTTCCCCCTCCAAAAAAGATTCCCAAGTACATTACAGGCAATATTAATTGAGCAAAAATTCACAGAGCAAAAAAGCAATACGGTGTAAAGCAGACTACATGATCACATGTATCTACAGGAACACCGTGCTGAGAAGAAAGTAATGACAGCAGAGTCCAAAGCACCAAGTTCAGCTCCATGCTGCTATACAATAAAAACACACCTAAAAATAAACAATAAATATTTAAATATATAAAAATAAATATAAAAATAAAATACAAAAGAAATAGAAATTAATTAAAAGAAAGTAAAAAAAATTTAAAACCCCATACATACTGGAGGATAAGCAGGATAAACTTCAATGTCAGGCTTTACTATCTGTAATCCAGTATGGTGTCAGTACATGCAACTATACTGCTACATAGCACGTCCTAGCTCATGCGTGTTTACACACAGCTTCTGGATCAAGGGTCTCTAGTCCTGTTTGCTAAGCTATACCTCTGCATGCATGCATATCAGTACAACCCTTCTAATTCAGAAGTTTGAATTCAAAGCATTTATGTAAACTGCTGCTCACTACTTCCCCAAAGTCTCCTTCTTCATTACTGCTATTGAATGTAAAACAGGAAACTGACAAGGGAGAGATGGGACTTGAGGAATGCAGTGAGCAGAAGGGAGAAATACATAAACGCTTTCAGTGCTGCAAGTAGGATGTTGGGGGTTTTTTTTGAGGTTTGTGGGGGTTTTTTTAAGTCAAGGATTATCCAATACTTGGATAGCATTGGACTGCTGAGATTTTCCCTCTGAACTATAGCAAATGAATACACAAGTAAGATTTAAGAGGAAGACTACAGTCTGTCCAAGGTCTCAAAGAGACACAATAAAGAATAACACTTTCAAGAGCAGAGTAAAATATTAAGACACAGCCAAATGCAAAGATTTTCCATTGAGGTTTAGTTTGATATTTAAAGCAGTTGTTAAAGCAATGAGACTCAAAGTGAAGGTGTAATCGAGAAAACTGTAGCAACCTGACCTGTTCATGCCAGCTTAAACCTGAAGGCAGTACTCTGTGTTGAAGGGTGGCTCCTCTTAGTCCAACAGCAACTAGAAATTCCTGCAAAAGAAAGTTGCACAAGTTAGTTTACATGAAATACATGTAACTATTTGGCAACTGGATTATTAAACACAGTCATCCTTCTGCTCCCAGAATCTCCAATTGTCTAGAAATGAAGAAAGGACTGGGCCAGGATTAAACATTCAAAAAACCTTGCTTCCTACTACAGAAACCCTAGATAATACAGTCTTAATACTTTTTGCAAAAGGATAGTATAGAAATTACCATTTTGTGGTGGTGATAGGAAGGCTACCTGTTCATATATTCTGATATTCACCAGAAACTGCCAGAAGCATCAACCACATGTAGTGCTTTCATACAATGTTCAAATTTGAGTCAATTGAGCCCCCATGACATTGCACTGGTCTGCAGAGTCCTTCTTCTCTAGATAATTCTACCAACCTGTTTGTAACAACTATGCCAGCTAAGAGGTCATCTTCTAGCCATGCTAGTAAACGCTACTGTCAAAGCCAAACATACCACTCATTTACCAGAGACACTCCAAAAAGGTAAGCCGAGTCTGCCTATTAGGCGACACTGTTAGTAAGCTGAGCAAAAAGCTTTTAACTCTTTATACTTGTTCTTGCTTGGTTTCACACCAGATTAAAACTCAACCAAAGAAAAAGAAGGAAAAGAGTCAACTGGCCAAGAAATACATTCGGTAAAGAAATACAGTGGGATCAGCAGAGGGGAGCATTACAAGAATTAGTATATTATGCTGATACTAAATTTTACAATCCACCCAAAAGATTCTAACAAAAAAATTATAAATTGAAGATGAACGACTCAAAGTTTTATGTTTTCTTCATCTATAACCCTTGTAACCCCACATCTAAATACTTCCATATAAACAAATAACTCAATTTATAAAAACACAAATATAAAACCGCAAACCTTTGTATTGCTCTCCATTTTATCAGATTGGATTTTGACTGCAACAGTCAGCATACTTGGACAATCCACTCCTACACCATCTGAAGTAGTCCTACTAAGACCATCTTCTTCAGAAAAACAAATAGTAGGTTCCAACCAATGGGGACGTATTGTGCTGGGCAGTCGTACTTCAGAGGAAGGGACAACCCCATCTACCATGCCTGCAAAGAGATTTTAGAATGAGTCACCTCATGCTTCAAAGCTGTTACTAGTGAAGAGTTAAGGAAAAACCTTTTTATGGTAATTAAAATAATTTAAAAGGCATTAACAAAGTTACTCATGCACACTGACAACCAAAAATTGTGAACGAGAGATTACAGGTGACCCAATATTTAAAGCCATGGTTCTAGCTAAAATCTTCAATGTGACTATAGGGTTTGATTGATTATTTGCCCAACAAAATGGCAAAGCTGAAATAAAGGACAGAAATCTATAGGTTATGTGGAAAGACAGGAATACGTCTCTCCTTTTAATTTTATGAGATGGTGCCACGTTAACCTTTAAACACACTACAATTAAGCCTTGCACTGAAAATCCATTCACTTGACTACCACTGATTCTGAGACATTTGAGGGGAAAACCTTAAAAGGTTTTACTATATGGGGGTTACCACCCATACAAACTACCGTCACCTTAGAATTCTTCACCTGCTGACCCAGGAAAGATACAGCAGCCACTGGTAACCTGTACCTTTTTAAACTAAAAAAATCCAACAATGTGTAGGAAGTGTGCACTGCAGAATAAAAAACACACTGTACAGCTACTTTGCCAGAAGGCCATAATATCTTTAAAGACCAGCACTTGCCAAGGAAAGTTTGAGCTGAATTGTAACTAAATACAGTCATTATGAAGTTGCATTACTGTAGTACTTAGGAGCATTAGCCACGGCCTAAATCTAATGTGCCAAGTGATACACTATCAGATGATGGGGGGGAGGCAGGAGGAGAACAGCATTTTCTCCTAAAAAGATTCAAGCTTCTCATTTCAAATTGAGTCCCAAAAGCTACCTCAATCCCACTCCTACCTTGATGATATAAATTGAGGCTGCTAGAATGGAGACAAACATAGTGTCTGTCCTCAAAGCCTTCATATTTAGTCACGCTGAAAAGTGAACCACTGTTGAACTCAAACCAGAACTCGCCATATTTTCCTTCCACTGTACTTCCATCATCCTGCTGAAGGGAGAACAGAAATGATAAAATGATTACTTGCCAAGTTTGCTGCAGTTAGTCTGAGCTAACATAACGCTTGCTACCAATACATATTTCCCTGCTTGCATTTAGTTATTCTCATGTAAAGCAAACAGAATCACTATAATACTATGCTGCATTATTGTCTAATTATAGTACAACAGCATGAAGATTACAGAATTACTGTTACAAACACTTGTTCCTTCCAAAACCAGTACACATCACATGAAGGCGACCTCACAGTCAAAACAACAGAACAACTTGCAGCCCCTGTGTCTCACCTTTACCTCTGTGAATACTGACACTAATCCATGTGTCACGTTTAGCAGAACAGACAGAAAGCTTTGCGAGTTCTTATTCTGACAGTCAAGCTTCTTCCTTCTGCGTGAACGGTAGTTTGGATCAACAGTGGAATAATACTGTAGTGTTTCTTCCTCAGATCCACTCTCATCATCTAATAGAGAAAATGAAAAATAAATAACTCTCTGGCTAGTACACATATCAATAACTCATTGTTTTTCCATCAGTAATGTGATTCAATTTCACACTTATTTATTTAAACAGTAATCTATGCTTTTCTTCTTGGTTTAAGTAAATCCTTTCTTATAAATTTACAGATTCTCTCCACTACCAGCTTAATGACTTCAGCCAATTATGCTTTTGAATCACTATAGTTCTAGATGTTTTAAGTGTATTACCATAATGAACTGCAGATTTAAATTGACTAAAGCTGTCTTTACTGAAAGTGTTGATGAGCTGGCTGGCCACAGATAATCCAACACCGTAAGAAAGGTTTTCAAATGTTTCTACAGGAGATGGAGCAGTGGGTTCCCACAATAATAAATCATTGCTGATCCTAGGAAGAAATACTTTATCATTATACAAAACATATGACTATATTCCCCTTTAATATAAGGTCAGTCAAGCAATATTTTCTTTGCAGACTTCATATAACAAATTTCAGATTTCATAAACAAAGAAGAGGAAAAAGTTCAAGAACACAAGAAAGAATAACATATTCATGAGTAAAAGCAATGAGTAACAAAAAGTAACTTTCTTCTGTAATTACGGTATGTGCATATCAAAGTCTAACACTTGACAATGACACAAAAGCCTCTTCTTAGTAGGTGTATGTTAGCTCAGTAGGTTGGAAGCAGGGTGACAAAACCCTATTTTGATCACATCAATTTTCAACCACGTTGCAGGAAACATTAGTTCCTTTGATTTCAAGTGAGTCTGTCCGTCAGGGTAAAGACGCATGTGACATTTAGTACAGAAGTACACCAACAAAATATTCAATGAAAGGTACAGCTTTACCACTTTGCAAGTGAAAAAATGCTTTGGAAGTAAAGTAATGCCTATCAGAGGCTAAAACAGATCAGCATCTCTACGTAGGTATTATGCTAAACATTAGCTATTTTTTTAGTTGATTTAATCTAGTTGTATTTCTTGTTTTTCAGACAGAACACTAAGAAATAAATGCTAAAACATATATTTCTAACTTGGGTTCACTTTATTTTTCATAAGCCTTTGTAAGGCTTACAAGACTGGGTGGTTAGGGCTCCTTCCCCTGCTTGCCTTGTGGACCCTTAATTTTTAGATGGAGAACCACTGAATAAATAGGAAAGAATAAAATGGAATTCAATAGGGTTTGAACTACAATGATCTATTATAAAGGAGAATTTAGAAAGATTAGAGCAAAATGAAACATTGAGAATGAATCTGAACAAAGTATTCACTGAAAGCAAAAGACTATTTAGCTTTGCCCTTTGTTCACAAAATCTGTCAAACAATTTTTAGCAGATGGCTGCTATAGCACTGATCAGATATACAACATAGTGACAGCTCTGGTGATAACTTGGAAGAATAATTATATAGCATTTTATGTTCTTAGAAAGCTATACAAATGAATTCCTGCTATAGCTGCTCATTCGATTGCTTTTATCAACAATGAATACAGAATTAAAAGTACAGGTCATGATAGCCAAGCAAAACAATTATCATACTTACCTATTGTAAAGTTTTTCATAAAAACTTTTGTTTGGTAATGTTAAGTGAATGTTTGGTAACATGAGTTCCAGTACATAATGAGAATTGCTAATTGTTTTATCCTGAAACTCAGTCATTTCAACTACATCTCCTGGCATCACCATCTGAAAGAAAAAAAAAAAAAACAAAACACAAAACCCCACAGTAAACTCTCAAGTAAAAAACCAAAACTGCAAGTCAGAAGATGCATATAAAGTAGTAAGAATATACTAATTCTGTCTACCACAAGCACAAAGCAACAACAAAATTTTATAGTACCTCTTCATTTTCAAACATGACCCTACGAGAAGAAAAAGGAGAAGGCTCTGGTCTTCTAATATCACAGACATCCTTCAAAGAATGAGACCCTCCTTCTTCTTCCTCTTGAAAGTTATTATCACCTTCTTCCTCCTCAGCTGCTATCCTTTCCAGAATAGAGTGCACAGCCAGAGGGTTTATTCTCAATACAATCCTAACATTGGAAAAGTTATGCAGAATAAGCCATTAGAGATGCTTGGAATTTTCATATTGATGCACAGTCACATGTCCCCTAGCTCCACTACCTAGCCATTAAATACACACAGACTAACAGCTCAAAAACCAGGGATGCCTTCATTAAATAACATTTTATTAGACAAAGCAATACCATTATGAAAAACACCAAACTTAGAGGCACAAAGGGACATGGAAAAAGAACCATCAGGCAAATTCTCAACTTCATCAGGTGACCATTAGGTGACTTAAGAAAAAAACTAGTGCTCTCCCAAATTGTATCATTAGACCACCAACAGTTATTAAAAAACACTCTGCTACATAACAAAATGTATTACTTGTACACACTGCTATAGAAAAATTGATTTGTAGCATTATAAAACCTCACAGAAAAAATGTCCATACGAATGTGCCATCAGAAAGCCACAAATTTTGTGGCAAAAAACATGTGGCAAATCCTGCAGCAAATCTAAAATATCCTCTTCAAAACTGTTCAATATCTCTGAAGTATTTTAATGCCTTAGATATGATATAAGCTGCAATAATTCAGTCACAATACAATTATATTTACTATTGTCACTGCTTTATACGAGCTTATGTTAATATTTTGAGGCAAAATTTGATGGAGGTTTTTATTTTTTTGTTTGGTATTCTATCTTCAATGTAGAAGTAGGAGAAAAGGTAAATGGACAAAAAGAGGGGAAGTTACAAGTTTCTAATCATTCACCTAACTTTCACTGAAATTTACTCAAGCCTATGCAGAAACCATTATACATTAAAACAGTCTTGCATTATTATAAATAATACATATAATGCATTATATAAATAATCTAAATAAGAAGTCTGGGTGGGGGGTTTTTATAAATTCTTTGGCTCTTTTCAATAGCTACATGTTCTTTCTTTGCAAATTATTTTCAGGCATTTACTACACAAGCAGCCTGTCTAATTTTAGATTAGAAAACAGCACTTCATAAAAATCCAAGCCACCCACATTAAAAAATAAAACATTATTTTACCGAGGCCAGTCAAAATTATCTGATGATGTTATATCTCCATCTATGCCACCAGACACTTGAAAAAATTTTATTGGCGCTTCTGCATTATCTTCTTCAAATGAACCTGAATAGAAAAATTAAAATTAATATAGGAATGACAACTCCTAACTTCAGTTTCCTACTCCTCAAGCTGGAGTCCAACAGATTAACTCATTGATGCTATTACTAAGGTATTTTGCAAATTTTTTTGTCTTTTCCTCCAAACATTTTTAGAAACTAAAACTATTTTACATTATATTCTAGCCAGCAGCAGTTAGAAAACCAGATGCTTCTAATGCATAGATAGCCGTATTTCATTTATAGCATCACTACATTATGTCACAGCCTTGAAAAGTACACAGAACAACGAATCAGCAAAGAAGGTTGCAAATATAAACCAGTCTCACAGATGCATTATTCTGAAACATATTAGAGGCATATAAGTATTAAACTTTTCTCAGTGACAGTTATTCAGGACATCATTCACCCCATTTCTAGACTATAGTTGAGATTCTTAATTTGCATAGCTGCAGTATCCCCCTACAAATCTACAAAACTTACCCTAACACCAAGATAAAAATCCCAGACAAAACCTAAATTGAAACAAAGTGGTATAACAATATAACAGAAAGTAACAGAAATACTGGCTCAGATCTCAAAAACAAGAATGTTAACATTCTTACCAGTTAGCTCTTTAAAAGTAAGCTCTAATTTAACTTGTTCTGGAGTTGACCCTCCTATAAACTCAGTTTTAAATTCCATATCTGTAAATTCAAGATGAAGAATCTCCTTCTGAAGTGATTTCTTAAACCATGGTCCTCTTTCCTGATCTGACCGTAGGTCAGGTATTGGGAAGCGAACAGAGAGATTTAATGCTGGGGCAGTGACTTGAACTGAAACTCTACAGTTTGCAGGAGTATGTGAATCATCCAGAAAAACTTCAGTAAATGCTTTATGCTAAAAAACAAAGTAAAGGAAATAAATTATCTAAATTAGAGAAAATAGCACTGAAAATTACTATGGTCATTTTGATGACGTAATACCTAAAAATGAAAAAGGTTAGTTTTTCATAGATTACACATATTAGGACCAATTATTATGCCTCTTAGGATATTATTCTATTATTGGTGGTGTTAAAATTCTACTTAGTTCGGTGTCAAGTATTTTGCAGATGTTTGCAAAAATGGCTAGGTTACAATTTTTTTTTAAATTAAGAGTGAGAGTACTGAACAATACTTAGCTGCAGTTAGGAAATATCATGTCTCCGATTTTATTTTTTTAATTTGTTTTTAAATGCTATTGTTGAGAAGCCAAGAACTACCATCATGCATATTTGGCCCTTTCAGTAAGTAATGGCTTCCAGTTCCCATCACTAATGTGTCATGCAAAACCTCCCTGAGCACAGCTTATTGCTGACCATCATTGAAAAGAACCACACTTTCAGAACATGACCACATTGATAGAAATTATTGATGTCTTACTAATTTTAAAAATGAGGATTCTCAATTTTTGAAGACTAATTTTTCAGTAAAGAATCAATGCAGCAATATAATTACATCAAGGTATTCGTTGCTGTGTAGAAAATCAGTTAATTGCATTAATCCTTCCTCATGTTATTTCAAGAAAAGCCTTCAATTTTAATGTTATTGTGCTAAAGGTACCAACACTGAAATCCTACTGACAACCTGAACCAAGACAAACAAGCTCCAATTTCTGTTGGTCCTCAGTCACTAGAATGTAATGCATATGATCCCCATCCTTTCTATTACCTACCCCAAAAACAGCTAAGGCACAGCACAGGCAACTAGACTGACTGTGACACCTAAAGATTTCAATACAGAAGTAGAATTGTCAGCAACAGTTTAATCAACTGCTGGAGAACATGGTCGGACAGATTAGGGATTAGAAATCAGTCAAAATTCCTCTTTTTTGCCCAGTTCTGATTGCTTCAAGCTGGGATCTGACAGTTTGTGAAGCAGCTACCATTGCCTTTAGGTTTGTTATCAAGCGTGCAACCACTGAACCTAAAGTGAGTACCTATGTCAAATGGCTACTGTTTTGTATTCAAAGTAAAAAAAAAAACCAAACCAAAACCACATAAACACACACCAAAACAAAAAAAAACAAAAGCAAAAAAACAAACCACCACAAATCAATCAGAATTAGCTATCTTAGGCTTAGTGCCGTCCTGCCTTCTCCCTGCAAAAAATCAGCAAGTTTATTAATCAATTTCACTTTTAACTTACCAGACTTATGTGCTTGTTGTAAGAAGCATACATGTGAGACGCCATCATCTCCACTGTAGTTAGTTTTTGTGGCTGAAGTAAGGAATTTAATCTGTCTACAATACTAATATCCAGCTCACAAAACACTGGACTTAACTTTATTTGTAACTCTGCCTTCTGTGGAACCGAACTGAGTCTCCCTTGACTAGCCTGAAAACAAAGAGAAAAAGCACTAAAATCCTTAACAATATAGTGAATCAAATTACAGCAACAAACTCATGGACCCTCTGTTTTACAAGATACCTTTCTGTTAAAATGAACAAAATTAGACAAAGGCTATTATATAGAAACTTGGGGGTTTTAATCTCCCACCTTACCTGAGGTCCTCTATTATCTGAATGCTTATAATGAAGCTGAAGGCATGGCATAGCATGAGAATCACTTCCTTCTTCAGAATGAAATGTCAGCAGCTTTAGAATAAAACAAGAATTAAAAATAATTAATAGATAAGGAGGAAAGAGTTGCCATAGGAAAACACGTTTATGACATTTCACCTACAACAAAGCGTAGGTGACCCTACATTTAAATCAGCAAACAGAGCCTCAACTCAAATGCTTACTCAGTCCATTTATTCAACCACTTTATCGGATGTCTGATCCTTAAAAGAGCTGAAAAAATAATCATCACCCAGAGAAACCTTCTCATTGTTCAACTACAGCAGTTTTTGGAAAACATTTACTCTAATTCCCATATTGTGCTAAGCATATTTAAATATTTAACTCTATTCCTGTCAGGTATGACAGCAGTCTGGTTCCTTGTTTGAGCTTACAATTAAAATAGAAGTTGCATCTTAAAACCATAACATGTTAAAAAAATAATAAAAAAATAAAATTACAAGCATTTTAAAATCTAGCATTCTCAGTTATACAATTAACATTTATTTTCTATGGAACTACCTGTATTTTTTACATACCTCTGTATAATGAGGTTGAATGGAATGAGAGTCAGTAGAAAAAAGGCATTCAAGGAACTCCATATCCCCAATACATAAATCAGTACTAAAACTTCGAGAGGCAGTCCTTTGCCTTTGTTCATAGGACACTTTGATGCCAGTACCTATAAATCTGAATTATGAAAATTATTAATTATAATGAGTAACACAGAACAATAAAAATTACAGAAAGTCAAGACTTGATTTAAAAAAGGATCACTACAGTCCTTTTAAAAAAAATTATTAAAACTGCCATAATTTCATCGAAAATAAGAAAAAAATCTAATGTATTATAGCTTTAGCAACAAAGACAATGAAACTCTTTTACATTAAACATTCAACAATGGTCAGTGTAGAGAAATTTGTAAAGCACACTTCTGACATCTAACCCAAGATGCAATTCACAAAGCTGGGAATTAACATCCTTATATAAACAATGAAATAGTCAAATGCCTCAAAAAGTCTAAGTTACATGCATAAGGTAAAAAAAGATATATACACCCCTAAATATTTTACTTCATACACTATACTGGGACATTAAAAACTTCCAAAAAACCCAATTGTTGACTAACTTTACAATTTTGCTCATGCTAACTTTTTATCCCTGTTAATATACTATTTTACACTAAATAAAACCCTAAGCTTCTTCAAGCAGAAATCCTTATACTGGAATAAAGGTGGTCCTGTAAAATACAGCTATTTCTAAAGAAATAATTCACTTAATGATTCTTGACTGTCTAGATTTTTGTGGTAGAAATCGTACCTAGTTTAATTCATCTATTGTTGAAAAGAGTTAGGTCGATTTTAATGTTTATGCACTTTTCTTTTTTTATTTTTAAAAAAACCACAAAAAAGTCTCAGACAACAGATGTCAAAATTTGAGGCCATTTTGAAATCAACAAAGTTGAATACAATTAAGTGAATACAATTCTTATGGAAATAAACTTATTCAAACTTACTTAAAAGATATTTCTGTTATCTATATTTATTAATAAGCAAAGTTATACCTAAGGTGATCATGAGAACAAGCTTCTGCAAACACTTCTCGGAAGGACAGAAAATCTTCTGTTGAAAACTTAACTGGCTCAATCTTTTCTATTCGGGTAAAGAAATCCCGAGCCATTGGTGTCAATGGGTTAAGGTTCAGTGAACTTTCAGGTGGGGGTAAAGGGTCAATATGAAGTACAGACACTGAGAAAGTTCCAACTGCCAGTCTAAAAAGAAGCTCAGGTCTGGATTCATCCACAGAAACAGATCTGGATGGAATAGCTGAAATACAAAATTAAGTTCACGTAATTTTTCAGCAATAACACATTTATAAAATCATCTTACTTTTGATTTTCATTTCTTTTTATCAACTTGCTGCATAACAATTGATTTCCAGAATTATCGAGGGAGCAGAATGCAAAACAATTTTACTTACACGTCCTTCTTAAGGAAGTCTGGTGAACCACATTGGCTGTAAGCGTAGAACTTCTTGGAGGTTGTAGTTCTTGTTTGTTACGATCAAGAAAATCACCCCAAGTTGGTTGAAGCTTAAAAAAAACCAAAACCAAAAACAAAACAAAAAAAATCTTAAATTTGACAATTAGATGGTAAGACATTAGATCAAACAATAAGGTAAAGGAACAAAAAGAAGATACATGCATAAACAAACAACAGGACGCCATTTCATGGCATATTGGTGCTCAACTGAACAACTTAAATATGCTTTACTTCAGGCTACATTTTCTAAATACTATCATCACATACTCCCACATATATTTTAAAGCTAAAGCTGCTCTATCCATAAGCGTATATTCTCCCGTTTCTCTGTAAAAAGCACAACTGTGCTCCATAGCTTTCACTAAGCAAAACATTAGCCATATAACAGATTCAGGAAAGATGGCGATATCAACACTGCAATTTTTATGTTGCTTGAGTAATAATGTAATACAACAATTTTGTACTTTTTACTGTCATTGCCTGTGTAGTTCTTTCTAAAAGAAAACCCAGATGGCAAACATGCAGTTATTGAAAAAGAAAATAAATCATAAAACATCCTGTATAAGCTACACAACATTTGAAAAAAATACATTAAATTTCCTGTTTTGGTACCCAAACAGATGAGAAACTTTCCAATACCAGTTCCATAGCAGAAAAGGAATACTATCAGCTCTAAACATTTTCAGTTGTCCTAGAATCTTGCAATAGTTCTTGATATTATAAAGAATATATGCAAGTTTTAGACAGAAGTGTTAATTTCAAAAAGATTTTAGATTTAGATACTATACCACTGTTGTGCTCAGTGGAGATCCTGCTGGTGTAGTTGTATATGTACTAGTTAAAGACAAGTCTAGATCCATGGTTGGAGGGTCTCCAAGAGGTGGAAGGGAGGAAAGGCTGTGAGACATGTCCATTTCAGCCATTGAAAAGAAAACTTCTTCTTCTAATAAGAAACACAGATAGCAAAGAGTTATTTTCTAATTGGGAAAAAAAAAAAACCCAACCCAAACTTAAAGTGGAAATGTATTCTTAAGTTTAGAAATCTAACTGCTAGACAGAATAACCAGCTAAATATATTATTTACAGAAGTTCCAAGTTCTCTTGAGACTAGTATCATCTATGGACAGGGATTACTAAAAAAAAGACAAAACCCCGAATACATACAAAAACAGTTCAACGTTGAATTTTCATATTCTAGTTGGCATAATATCTACAAATTCATACACTCTCCTGACAATTCAAAGTTCATATTTTTACATTTTAAAAATCATAAAAAAATATTCAAATAAAAATATAAATATCAGGGCAGGCAATGCAATTATTATTCTGTTTTTAATTTTGTCAAACATGCAATTGAAGTGTTATACTGCATGTGTATTTACTGTGTTGCACAGTAACATACAGATTACTGAACAGTTTTAATGAAATACTGAATCAAGTCTAGCCCGATAGCTAAACTAGGTGTTATTTTTTTATTCAACAGTACAATTAATAGTACACAATTGTTCTTAGTCAAAGTTCTTTTGATATTAAAGTTAGTAAGATAAAAGACAAACAGTCCATTTATATAATTTAACAACAGTTATTTGCTATGCGGGATCATCTTTTATACTTGCCACGACTAGAAGGCGTTCTGGCGCTCTCCGTCTCATAGAAGCTTTGTTCAGATGATGCTCCTGCAGATAAAGACTCTTTTCTTAAATAACGTTTCAACTCCATCTGAATCCGATACTCATCCTCTTGCTGCATTGGCCGGTTCTTCCTATCTTTGTTTGACAATTCTATCCTGCTTAGACTCTCTGAGAAATTCAGAAAAAGGACAGAAAGCGCACTGTAATTTCATTACCAGGGTCTCAAAGAAAATTCAAAAATTAATCTGAAAATTAGCCAGCTGGTGTTGTTGTATATATGTGTACATCTCTGTATATACAGATCTGTTGTATATCAGATATGTATATACATGCAGTTTGTTGTTTTGAAGATTTTACTTGCCCAAAAAAAATTACCCCCTCCCTCACATTCATTAATTTCAAGTCTGAAAAAAAATATTTTCAGCTCATATACATAAATGTGTTCACATATAATATCAGTACATATTTCTCTTCTCAGTCAGCTTTCGGGACTAAAGATACAACCTCTTAAGAGTTTAACTATTAAGGATTATTAAAATTTCAGGTTTGAAGATGACACATATGGGAAACTATATGTAATGCTTTTCCAGTTAATCCAAAAACAATGAACAAGTCCAGTACAACATATGTAGCAGTATCATTAGAAGAATATTAAGCATCTACCTAGGACATGATAAATCTTTTCAAAAAGAAGATTAAATATCTAGCCTAATAACTGCTGTTACATTAGGTAGGTGCGTTGGGAAGGAACACAAAAACAAAAACACCCTCATCCTACTACTGCAGTAATGGAAACACTGCTGTTTATTGCTTAGCAGCTATGGACAAATGACCTCAATTACTGTCTGTTCTACATTTTCTGTGCCTGCCGCTAAAGCAGAGGACAGAGAAGGAACCAGGCTGCTAAGCCCCTCTCATGAAACAGAAGCTACAAGAACCAAAACTGTTTTGGCCTCCTGATTTTCTCCATTTACCATTTCCCCATCTCTTGTTCTATTACACAGTTACTTGTCAAGCCTAGGTTTTCATTAGCTACACGTACAATTTGCAACTTAAGCCAATAAATTGATCATCGACCTACTCAGGGCAGCTACAAAACATTTTGCTAATATCGGATTGAAATTAATAATATTCTACCATCACAAATATTTAATTCCCACTGAGCAAACCTGTTTATCTTGCAAAGTTTATTTTTTGTCCACCGTAATACACATTTAACATTTACAGAATGTTCACTTGCCTGGTCCAGCAATAGCTGCTAGCATGTCCAACAGAAGATGAACCTGCCTTGGTGACAGAAATAGATGTACAGAGTCTATTTGTCCATCTACATCCAACTACAAAGAAAAAAAAACCAAAAAAAAACCACTTTCAAGAGCAGTTAAGGAATTTTTCTTTCGAAGTCTTCAATCATCTATTGTGATAATAGATTTTGATGCTGTAAGGAATACAACCATTCCAGCAGTGTCTTCATCTTCACATCTCTAGCGGTGTCATCATCTACAAAATGACAGCTAGAAATTTAATTGTGTATTGCTTCCAATCTGTAGCCTGTCAGGACAAACACAGGTGTATCACTGACAATTCAGTAGTTTAAAGTAAATACACAGTCACCTAACAGGAAAATTCAAGAATACTATCAACCTGCTATTTCTTTTTGCTGCTTTAATAATTCCTGAGACAATCAACAATATAGTTAGTATTGTGTACTGATAATAAAATACTGAAGTCAGCACCTTCTGAAGTAGACCTTAAAAACTGTACAGGTTCTCTTCAGGACTTCTCTTTAGTATACAGATGAATAAAGTCAATTTCTTCATAAAGAGTGGGATGTTTGTAGAAGTCTAATTGGTTTGAGATAGTACACAACAAAACAAGCCACTTAGAAGCTCAAGCTAAAATTATCTTAAAGACTTGTACAGATCTATTTTCAATTGTAGAATCCTGTACTCCCAGACATTGGTCCATTCATGATTATACCTTTCTAGTGGGTGTAGGTGGCAAGGTGTTGGCAGCTGGACATGCAGGGGGAGCCTCCCTGCTAAGAGGTCAGGCAGGGTCTGCCCGGTGCTAGGCAGAGCTGCTGCCAGCCAGCCCTGTAAGGGCCCACCTCAGGACACAGCTGAGCCCATCAGCAAAGCTGGTGGTGCCTCTGTGAAAACATATTTAAGAAAGTGCAAAATGCTGTGTTGGCAGTGAGATAAAAACAGCAAAAGGAACAGTCCAGCAGACACCAAGGTCAGAGAAGGAGGAGTGGAGCAAATGTGACCCAGTGGATGCAATGGAATGCATTTATATGAAAATACACTTTTGTTTATAAATAACTTAGGGGAATATTTATCTAAGCGGAGAAAATAAACAATGAATTTGTTTTATATACTGTTTCCTACTATTTTTTTTCCATCCTTTGCAAAGAGTTGAAAGAAAATGAAATCATAGAAGCGTGTTATACCTGACGTGAACTTACACAGTATATTTTGTAGTTTACATGCTTGAAACACCTATTCTAATCAAAGATGTTCTAATGTAATTCAGTTTCCAGAGTTTAAAGTTTAACACAGATGCAGTTCATTGCTTAGTCTAGGGTCTTTCCAATCTGCGTTAACTCTACCTGATAAACCAAAAAACACCTTCTCCTTCGATTTTGTCATGCAATATTGCAAACATTCACTAGTTCAGATGTTGCTGTTACTTAACATACAAAAAGTGTTTTGCCTGTACTCAAGCCCAACTTGCAGAGACTACTACTCTGCATTCTATTATACTGAACATCTACAGAACAAAAATGACTCTCAAGGCTGCCCTTGACATTTTTCTTCTGGCTACCCTAAAATACATCTAATGATACAAAAGTGGGGAATTTTTGATCTTTAGAAACATCTGGACATCACTTAATTTAAAGGTTGTTAACTGCATTAACTATTCATACTTTTGAAACAGCCAGCATATCTATTTCACACCAAACAAAATATGCTATTTCACTTTTCAAGGCCTATTCTTAACTGAAGAAACAAGAAAAGTTAAAGATTGACTACAAACTGCTGAGCAAATTTTTCAGCTGTAGTAGACTATACAAGACAGGTCAATAGCCAACTTTAAAACTGCAGGCAAGGGGAATATATTTACAGTACTTTTCTTACAGAACTTCATTTCAACTGCTTTGCTTCCTGTATCTTAATGTAAATGTCAAATAATTTATTATTTTAACTAGTAGCATTGAAAGATGGCATTATTATTTGATTTACTACAAATCTATACAAAAGTAAAATTTACTACAAAAATTTGGCAGTAGTTGATATTAGTTTTACAATGCTGCAATCTAATCAATCATTTAAGGTTTACTTGCAGCTGTTGAAGTAAATTGTACCCTTTTAAAACCAAAGTTATTTTAATCACCCAGTTAAACATTTCACACATAGGTAGGCAAAGTCAGTCACAGTACTACAAGTAAAAAAGAATAAACAAACAGCAGCAGGAGTTTCATGAAAGCAAAACAACTTTCTCAGGAGTTACTCCAATACATAAATTCAGTTTCTCTAACATACAGGAATTCTTCTTTAACAGACTTCAGTGTGCCATTGGCTTGCCTGGCCACTGTAAAGGTGTTTAATTGGTTTTGCATGCAGACAATCTACAACAAAACTAAGGGGATTCTTCCTCCATGAGAACCTCACCATTTTTTTTCATGCAGTAAAAAAATAAAATCCTACATAACTATTAATTTAGTTAAAGACCAGAAAAGCATGACTAACCTTAGCTCCAGGAAGTACTTCATTTTGTTTTAATGTTAGGCTTAACTCCATTCTACCAATCAGCTTACTGATCTGTACAGGGTCAGAAGGAGTAATTTCCGGCAAGTTTCTTGTTAATTGTGGATGTGGCTCATAAATGATTTTTGGATTCCAGCTAGGGGAAAGCTTTGGTTCAGTTGCCTTAAAACATTACAAAGAAAGGAGTGAGTGTATCCCATTTCTTACAATTAAAAAAAAAAGGCATTTCAAATAAGGTTATCACACAAATTATCATTTTACACAAATATAAATTTGACAATGGCCTTAAAAACATGTATTGATAACTGTGAAAGAAACAAGGCATGTACAATGTGAAATGTTAGGCCTTTGCAAAAAGAAGTGGAGCAACCTTCCACAGAACAGCATATTGCAGAGGACTTCTACACATTCAAGTTGCAACCACATTCCAGTACAATACATCCTAAATTTTAGCAAGTCCTACAATCTCCCTTTCTTTCCTCCTTCTCAAAATCAACAGGAAGTGATTATGAAACTTACTGAACACAGATGCAAGTAAAAGTTAACTTGTATCTCCTTCAGAAGGAATCTAATATATTAGTGTAACAATATAGTCTATCCTTTGTCAATATACATTCTTATATAATGTATTTAATTTTACCAGCTGTGTAGCTGAACACACTGGAGAGGACTTTGCTGATGCAGGAAACTCATCCCAGAAGAAAGAGACACCTGAGAGCTGCAGTAACTTGTGAGCAAAAGCTGTGGGCTGATGTACATTAATCCCAGAGCACTCATCTGCAGTTTCATCACAGTACATAGTTCTAGGAGGCAAAAGGAAATAAAGATGGTAGGTGCATGCAAATTGTTACCTTTTTTGTGCCATTTAGCTTTTAAGTTTGTACATGCTCTCACTCTCTCTCTTTATGCTATTTACAATGCCACTGACTGTCATCAAAGGAGAAACCACCACTCTCTGGAAACGGGTAGAAATATTATCTACAGGACACCACAGGACTACCTGCTTCCAGTGTGAACATATCCTAGTGTATTACCCTAGTACTTATGTCTAATCTGAACACAAAGCAAAGGAGTCTGCCCAACACCTCTATACATACGTTTCCATTGGGTCACTGGCAATTCTTGCTTTAGAAACTGCATTTTAAAAAAATCTGGTATCTAGTATTTTTCTGTTGTCTGAAAGTATTACTTGAAAGTAACATTCTGTTAAAATGAAAGTTGAAAATTTCCTGCAAAATTTCTGTGAAATCAAATTTTTTACATTACAATACTGTAACCAGGTTTTTTTTAGTAATGATTTCAATACTTTGCAAGAAAGTAAAATTACACTATCCCAAAGGTCAAAACAAATATTTTAATAACATGCACAGTATTCAAGTTCACAGCCAGAGAATACATGTGGGCTCTTCCGAAAGCTCACAGAGGACCTAAAATCTTCAGTTGTTGGTTTTTTTGGTTTTTTTTCAGGACTGTGCCTTTCCGAAAATATTTACAAGTGTCTTACTCAAAAAGGTCAGTTCCTTTTGTGTATCGAAGAGATGGCCTGATTTGCCCACAATATCCACTGACTGGTAAACACATGAGAAATGGTATTCATTAACTGCAGAAGTGGTGATTCACTTATCTTTGGGAAATCCCGAGTCTTCTAATTTGATGGTTAAATATCTTTAGCTTAAACATGTTAAGTTGATAACATGCTCACTGGCATTATAAGAAGAGGTGCCCAAAATCTAGTGTGTAACTGTATACTAAGAATGTGTGTGCCTGGGTAAAATGTATTGTACAGGAAATGGCAAAGAGTGACTTAAGGAAAAAAACCACAAGAGATTTAAAAAAAAAAAAGTCTTTACCTTTCAATTCTAATTTCAAGTGCAGTTCCACTTTTAGAGTTTTCCGGCACATGTTCTATTCTCAAAACAGTATCTAAAAAGGTAACTTTCACTCTTCTTAGAACTTAAGTGAGAAAACAAAAAGATACCATGCAAGCATTTAAGCCAAGTTACTTGACAATTACTTTTGTAACCAATTTAAAATGGTCTTTCATTTTATTTAAGTTGTCAGTATTTATTTCACTGGAAATGATCAACCGAGTTTAATAATGTAACAAGACATCAAGTGACAATGTAAACTCCTATTAAACGTCCAAGATGTACATCCATACCATGCAACAGACCTTTAACGCAAGGATATTTAAGCAAGTGACAACTCAAACCGAGTTTTCTATGGCTCAGTGTGGATGATCCTCAAAGGAAGTACCTGCTTTACTGTGCACCATGTCTGAACTCCCAAAGATTTCTATAGCATCACACTACTTTGGCTAAATACTTCTATTTCTAGATCTGATTTTAAACATTTCCCTTAACTTGTACATTTTAGCACTAGGCTCTCCACCATGTAATGTGGTCATCAGCCCTTAGTTTCTGCCACTTAAAAAAACCCACCACCAATAAAAAACAGAGTTTCGAAAGTACTTCTAACAACATGGTGTTATTATTGATACACGTATGTCGTAACAGGTCAGCTTTGTGTAAAAACAGCTCAAAAGCCATTCTCTGTTTCTCCTTCAACAATATTAATACTAAAAATCTAAAGTTTGTGTGATGAACTAAACTAACACCTCCAAAACCAAGGAATCTCACCAATCACTCAGGCACAGATTTAGCTGGATTTGCTCTGGTGTAAACTCCAATTTGCCCTGAAGTAGGGTTCATTCTGTCCACTAAGGGAAGTAAACATATATTTTAGTAATTAACTGAGCTCCCCCCCTGCTTTGAAAACAAGATCAATTGTCCTGCCTTCCTGTTTAAACTTTACAAGCAATGATAACAAGTGAAATTTTGTGAAATAAGTTTTGACAAATGTGATGCCATTTTGTAAAACTGAGACACAACAAACTAATCTCAGATGATTATTCACATCTCAATAATTAATTCATACCTGTTTCAATAGTTTCTGCAAATTTCTCAAGTCCTTCAAAAGGCTGGGACCCTTCTCCTTGTTCATCTGTCAATTTTTGGCTAAGACACTCTTTTGCGAGCTGCATACTACTGGTCATAAAACTTGACCAATACATAGGCTCAGACCCAGATGCTGTGGAGTTAAAGAAGTCTTAATAAATTTGACTGCGAACATTTTGAAACAATACAGACAAAACAAAATAATACATTTGGCACATCCAGAGAAGAATTTCAACAGCTTAGTAAGAAGTCATATTTAAAAACAAGTTTAGTTATAATCTCTCTATACACTTCACTACTTCAAAATTATTTGAATCTATTTAGATTGCATTGCTAAGATTCTGGTATTTTAAAATTCAATATAAACAAGATGAAAGCACGATTTAACGTAACTGATCTGCAGCACTGGTTTAAGAGAGTAATTTCTGAAGAAATTATATTGGTATGACTTGACAGGCATAATTGGCAAAGAGAAATCAAGCAAATAAGAATTTTGTTTTGTTGTTTGTTTTTTTAAGAATTTTTTTAAGGTTTCTTACTCCATTTGAAACATATACTAGATAGGGAAAGACTAAAAGTGTAAGATGTTATTTTAGCACACTAGAACACATTTTAAATATCTATCACAGCCCTGACATAGTAAGTAGAATATAATGAAATCCAAGAGCACAGCACATATTAAGCTGAACAAGTTTTTCAGGAGCCAGAATAACTTAATTGATAGTGCATTCCTATCAGCTAATGCCAAGCCCTTTGTGAGCAAATACTGTAAAACCAGATTAGACAAGTTAACCAAACTGTAAGAGTCTAGTATAGGCAAAGAAAAGTGAAATTAGCACAAATAAAAACATGTTAAACAGGCATAACACTCCAGTTTAGCATTCAGGTCTGGAAACATCCATGTGGCTACAGAAGTGCGATAAAAACAGCATTGTGGGGGGTTTTCCACTGTATTATAAAGCACTGTACATCAAAGAACTGAATGCATGCAAGTAAATAAATAAAGCTTCCTCCTAATACTACCATTCTTTCAAAGCAATAATCTTACATAACAAGATTGCTCAAAATTTAGTGCCAGTTAAACAAATAAGAATGAAATGCAGAGCATAGATAAGCAAGTTACTCAAGGTGACTTGCAAAAGGTGGAAAATAGGTTTTCTGCATTTTTTCTCTTCTTCATGGTTCATTTAAAGAAATATTTTCTTCTAACATCTCTACATTATAAAAAGGAAAACAAATAAAAATTCTTCAGACATTCAATCAAAATTTTCCAGATGCTGAAAATGCACTAGATGTCCCACACACACTATAACAACGCATCTTAACAGAATGTATGGAAGTTTGACAATCAGCACCGGGACAGTCTAACTAGATCAGTTAGATTCATATGGATACAGACAAGCTAGAGGAGCTCAGACAACCCTCTCAGCATTATAACCAAAACTCATTATCTCAGACTGTGATAGCAATTAAATTGTTAGTTGTTCTCCAAATATACAAGATGATTTACCCTCAATTTGCCAAACAAAGCCAGAACCTCACTGTAATCCCCCCTCACAGTCTTACACTATTGCTACTCTACTGCCAGCTAACAGACAGCTACTAACGCTGACTTAACAGCACTTGACATACAGCACCCTAAAAACCTAACCAAAACTCCTTTGCACAGAGTATTATTTTCATTTCAATACATCTCAAAGACTTTGGAAGAAGAGATACAACAGTAGGAACATTATAAACATTTTAAGTTATTTAACAGAACAACAACCAACTGAGAAACACTTGCCAATCAACTGATAAACACTTGACAGTTTCTTTATTGCATTAATAACAAAGTATGTATGTAAATTAAATGGCACTTTAAAAAGGCTAAGAACTGACTAAATCAAGTGTAGCCTTATGCCTCTGAAAAAAATATAAAGAATCTCCTTTCTGAAAATTAAAAAATAAGCCTACCAAGCCTTGGTCTTGGCCTGAAGACCATCTCTAATCCTTTTACTTCCAATGCACAGTTATCCTGTAGCAATGACCCCCATGGAACAGATAAAGAAATTGATTGGATAAATCCATCTGTGACTTCCAGAGGTGCATCTGCAGACTCCAGGATCTCATTAAGACACTAAAAGAAAAGAATAAAATATAAAAAAAAAAAAAAACAAAACACATGCATAATTTTGCATATAATAAATAAAATAAATTGAGGCTACCAGAAAATTAATTTTATTCAAAAAGACAATAAACTGGCCACTTTCAAGTATTTTATTTCTATTGTAATTTGTTTCACATTAATTACTTTGCTTTTAGCATAATACAGATTTCTCTGTAGCAGCTGCATAACCTGTATTTTTGGACTATACCAAAAAAATTCTGCTACTTTACTGTTATAAATACTACAGTACTGACACAAGTTAATTTATTCTTTCTCCAGCAATACTTGAAGAAAGCTGAAAACAGGCTGACAGTAAAAATGCAAAAAGTACAGAGCATTTCACTACCCTATAATTTTTGTGTAATGCTCATGTCACATTTCTCTGTGACACTGGAACAAGGGAACCAAATAATGACCTCTTGCTGTAACATACTTGCAACATACAAATAACAAACTTGCTGTTTCTAAAGTATATTTTAATGTGTTCAATGTTCAGCACTAATTTCGAAATTGAAGCTCAATGGACAGACCAATATTCTACAGAAACTGTTTGGCTAACCCAGTCCTTTATAGTGACATCATAAACAAAACTACAGTCAAGTTGCCTTCAGTATCACACAGTAAACAAAATTGATGAGAAAATAGAACACCAGCTCTGAAGTCGCAATTTAGGATTTTGACATTTTCCATAATCCTCAGAAAAGACTCACTTGTTGCACTATATAGCTTTCATTACATTCATGCACAGGAAACATATTCTTCACATATATGTTAAAAAAACCCATGCAAATCCCTATTTGTGCCTTGATTCAAAAATTTAGTTAAAAACCACAGTTATTGAACAAGAACTATTTAGGCTGCTTTAACAATAGAAAAAACAATATAAATCACATACCAAATTCAGTCAGAGCAACTTTCTAATATAAAGACCCTACTAAAGACCATGGTTGTAATACTAGGGCACAATCTCCAACACAAAGAATGTGGTTTTGACCTTCCTGTATTGAACAGGGCCACCGCTTTTAAAATACATAAATTAAAGAAATTAGGGTTTTTTTTTTCAATAAGAATTTAAAAGCGTGGTTTGTTTTTTTTAATTCTAGTAAAAATTTTATTCTAATTATAAAGAATAATTTTAAAGTAAAAATTAACAAAAAAAGTCTTCAGAAAACAACGTTTTTCATCCTTAAGTCTCTAGGTGTGACTTTTCCATTATGTTAACTTACTGCTCTGCTTATGCTCTTAATAACTTTGCATTTAGAACTTTGTTTGTTTGCATGTTCAGCTTTTCTAGCTTCTGTACCAAAGTCCACTCAAGCAGCTGAAAAAGACACCAATTTTAAAGAAACAGAGCCTGAAACAATTTTATCAGGAAATTAACAATCAAATAAGATTCAGTGACATTGAAACTTCATTTTGAACTAAATATAAGAATTATAGACGTGGCAATAGCATAAGACTGTAAGATTATAAATATACTAAAATAATTATTTGGCACGAAAGCTATATTTGGAAATACCACAGATTCATTTAAATTACATAAACCTTTACAAAATAGTTTTCTACAGCAGGAAGTAAGCTAGTTACCATATTTTTAATAAATCTGACTCAAATATCTTTTTGCTACCAACATACATGGCAATAAAAATGAGTGTATTGCAGTACATTCCTCATTATTTTGAAATAAACATTTGCTATCTAAAAGTAAAAAAAAAAAAAAAAAACCAAGACACCAAAACCAAGTACTCTTATAGCTACATTAGTTCATAAACAAGCCAGTTGTTCCTAGAAAGCAGCAATTAGACCATTCCAAGTGAAACTGACATCAGGACTTGTTCCAACATTATCAACTGAAAGCCTCCAGCTGGAAGTCATAGTAATACTAGTAACAAAAGCACTATTCTGTGTTTATTAAAATTCAACTACAAACACTATGGGTTACATTTTTCTAAACAGCTCAAGTCCCAAGAATCAAAGGGGTTAAACAGCCCCAGGTATTCCTACATATCTCAATAAACACATGTTGGCTAAAATATCTACAGTGATGAACAGAAGTATCTACAAAAACGGGTAATATGTAAAAATACAGTCATCCTGGTGATTCATAAAGAACAAGCTTACAATGACTAGGGGGAAAAAACCCAACCCTGTAGTACTTCCGCGGCATCTGTTTTTGCAATCTGTCATACATGAGAAAGTCACGTGCAGAGAGAACCTCAAACATGTCATTGTTTACTAGTGAAAAAAAATAAATGCCAATCTACAAATGGGGACGATAACTGAAGCACTAGCGCATACACCTGTAATCAGTACGTATACGTAATTAACTGTTCATTTAGTACTGGTCCATAACTGCTGATTTACATTTTAAATAATGTCACTTTGACCAGTGAAGAGCGCTGAGATACCCACTAGAGGGCATAATAATTAAATTAAAGCGAGCCAGCCTTACTGCTGGCCGCAGAAAACAAGCTGCAAACACAGCCAGAAAAGAAAACTAACATGCAAACAACAAAACCCCTCACACTAAAACACTGCTAATATTGAACATTTCTGCAAAGTCTGTCTCCTGCCACTTTCAAACGTATTTTCACACAAACAACTGGAAAAGCATTATTTGAAAACATCACATATTCACAAGTATTTTCAAATGTACCCAGCATGGGCCCGATACCAGAACGCAGTACAGTAAAAATGTGTTTTGAAAGTACTTTACAAAGCAATAAGCCTGCACACCTAGGTCATCATCTGCGCTACCCTGGCATTCAATGACTGACTCACAGCAGTGCTTAAGGTTCCTCATGACAGTCACTTGACTGGCAGGTAGAATTCAGTAACGTTGGTAATTAACCCAAGAAAATTTAAGAAACATTACAAACACAGACACAGGCCTTTGGATTACTACAGTAGGCTGCAAGTATGCATACCTGTGTGTGCATAGACACAACCAAGACTGAAAAAGCTCCAGCTGGTTCAAAGCGTGACACTCCACCTGCTAAGCAAACCCCAGCTAAAAACAGCTTGCCATTTAATGTCAACAAGTACCTTCGCTATTGCAAGACTAGGGGACAATTTTTAGAGCTCTACACGGACTAAGCTCAGCATAACGCTGTCAACAAGAACCCACATGCCTCCAAGATGAAGACAAAACACAGATATCACATGGATTACTTCATGTTTTTATAATCTCCAGTAACAGCCAGTGAACATGCTCCTTGGTAACTACAGCAGCATTTTCTAGTAGTTTGGGCTACACTAGTTCCTTCTCCCTGAAATATCAGCAGCTATTCCTTTCTTCTAAACTTTGTTTCTTTTCTTACAGTTTAAAATAACAAAATCGAAGGGTAGCTAGAAAAACGTATCTGTAATAAAAGCTCAGTTTGGGTTGTTTTTTTTAAGTGCTAGCGTACCAGAAAAAGAGTTCCCTGGAAAATATGCGAATTATGGCTGTAACTTTCTACACAAAGGAGGCTGGGTACTGAAAACAAAGTGGGTGGCAGCCGGGGGCAGGGAATCAGCTGGTCCCTCAGACACGGCAGCAGCCGAGGGGGCGAAGCGCCGGCATCTCTTACCCACTTATCCAGAGGGACTTGCGTCAAGGAGCCGGTGCCCTGGTAGAGATCCAGGCTGAGCTGCTCCAGGCTGAGCTTCTCCTGCAAGAAGTGGCCCAGGTACCTCTGCAGCAGGTACCTGCAGGCCCTCTTCTTGATGGACTCCGAGAAAGGCCACGGCATGGCGGCTGCGGGACGGGGGCCGCGGGGCCAGGCGGCGGGACGGGGCCGGGGCCGGGGCTGACCCCTCCGGCGGGCGGCGAAAGGGAGGCGAGAGGGAGGTGAGGAGCCGCCGGGCCCTGCCTCGCCCCTCAGCGCGGGCGACCGCAGGGGCTTCCCGCTGCCAGGCGGCGCCGCCCCCGCCCCTCACACCGCCGGCGGGGTGGCACTGCCTCCCCTCAGGGCGAAGCGGCGCCGACAAGTAGCCCCATCCTCACTCGGACACCGTCGCCGCCATCTTCCCGGCGGCCCGCAAGCGCGGAGGGGGCCGCCGCAGCCGCGCTGCGCAGCAGAACGGTGCGCGGAGCGGGGCACGGGGCCGGGGACCGGCGTGTCGCCCCCCCGCGTCAGCTCTCCGGCGAGGGCGGCCGGGCCGAGCCGGGCTGGTTGTCGCCTTCCTCCCCGCGCGCCCCCCGCCGCCGAACCCCGTCACCGGCACCGTGACGTCCGCGCGGAAGTGGCGTCGCCGAGCGGAGGAGGCGGGGGCGGAAGCGGCCGCCGGAGGTGGGTGAGGGGGCGGTGTCGCGCCGGAGGGGCCTCCGCTGCCGGGCGGCGCCGGGGCCGCGCGCCGGGTGCTGGGGGCCGTCGCGCCGCTGGCGGCGTGTGGGGCCGCCTCTCTAGTGAACGGCCCCGGGGGAAGCAGCGGGGCGGGTCGCTCTCCGCCGGCAGGGCGGAGCGGCGGCTGCCGTTGTGTCCGGAGCCGCTGGGGGTCGGGCGGCGGGGCCTCGGCCCCCCGCCGCCGGGGCCGGTAGGTGGGCTGCCAGGGCGCGGCGCTGCCGGCGGGGATGGCGCCCTGCTGCCCCCGCGCTGCGCCGCCGGTGGAGCGGGTGCGAGCCGGGGCTGTTTCGCTGTCAGTAAATCGGAGTGAGTCAGTGCGAACGACAGGCTACGCAGCTCGGTAGCCGGCTCCCCTGCCGCCTTCGGCTGCTGTGGAATTTGTTTGTAGGTCCAAGGTGGGGTTTGTTAGGAAGCGATGGATCTGACCGAACGAATGTCTTGCGCGTCGCCGAGCGGTGACTGCCAGCCCGCGTCCCCTCTCGGCAGCAGTGCTGGGCTCCCGGGGCAGTGTCCCAGGGGCTCTCCCCGCTGGCCCGGGCGGGGGGGTCCCTGGGCGCTCGTTAGCTGTGGCCTCCTGGCGACACTGGTACCTGAGAGGCAGCTGCTGGAGCCGCTGTGGTGGTAACCCCCACAGAGCCCGTCCCGTTTTGGTGACAGTTGCTTACAGAGACCAGCGATGTCTGTCTCTGAAATGTTTTGACAGTTGTGCATAAAAGCTAAGCAAGAGAATTGTTCTTTATTGACTGTAAACAAAAAGCTGCAGTTAATATGACTTTATAGTCTCTGGTAAACCATTTAGTTCACAGGCTTTTCTAAGTCTTTCTTAAATTTTCCAGCAATAGGTTTTCCTTTTCTTTTTCGTGGCGTGACTTGTCTTCCTACTGCATTCAGGATCTGCAAAATGCAGACTTAATTATTGCTGAATCATAACAGCATCTTATACAACAGAATGCAAGTTACTTGCATAAGAAGCAGCAGCTTCAGTGATAACTCCTTCTGTGTGCTGGCATAACCTCCTTCGGCACTTGTGCTCGACATCTTGAGTTTGAGTTCTCTGAACTGTCATGAGTTACAGAAGTCACTAGGTCTCATATTTTCCCTTTTTTTTTTTTGACAACGTTAAATATGTCTGCTTGAGATGTATCTCATTTTACAATTTTATGGTATTAATATATATGGAGTGTAATGGTATAATAAATCTAAAATAAATGTTTCTATATGCAGAATGGAGACTGAATGCAATCCTATGGAGTTGCCCAATAATGCGGGGTTTGAAGAGGATTCTGATTATAGAGACTTTGAAGGAACAGATGTGAAAGATATGAGACTAGAAGCTGAAGCTGTTGTGAATGATGTTCTGTTTGCTGTCAGCAACATGTTTGTCTCAAAAACACTTCCCTGTGCAGTGGATGTGGCATATATCAATGTGGAAACCAGGGAAAGGAACAGATACTGCCTGGAGCTCACTGAAGCAGGACTCAGGGTAAACTAACTTTTTTGTCATTTCATAAGCCTCATTGTTTTGAACAATTGTTGTTTTCAAAAGGTACCTAGAAAAATTCTTCAGTGACACCAAAACTACATATTCCTCTTGTACTTTTATGAAAGCCTGTTCCTACATGTTTTCTCCTAGAAAGTGGAACTTTTAACTAGTTACTTCCAACAAAGCAAGAAAGGAAGTTGATGAAAAAACAGGCATTTATTTGAGACACAAAATGATGAAGATTGAAGCAGCAATTTGTTACAGGCGCGCCAGTCTTTGGGTTTCTCGGGTACCCAGATAAGTCAGTAAAACAGCATATATACAGCACTTTTTTTGCACCATTTGTATTTTTTGTGTGTGTGTGCAAACATGCAGATGTAAGACTTCATTGCAAAGGTCATAATGATACATTTTACTAATATTCTGAGTTTTGGACAAAAGGTATTTGAAATTGTCTAAATACTGTATTACCACTAAGCCCCATAGTAGGAAGCACAGACTGCAATTTAAATCCAGTACCTTTTATTCTCATATTACTGTACTTCCCTGACTGCCAAAGTTAAATATTGTGATAGCTCTTTCCTATTGAAATGTGGACCTAACCACAGAAATTTAACCAGTCATTTCTTTGTTGCAGGTAGTAGCTTATGATTTTGATCAGACTGATGACAGACTGCAAACTCCGTACCATGAAACTGTCTACTCGTTATTGGACTCTCTCAGCCCTGCTTATCGAGAGGTCTTTGGAAATGCATTACTGCAAAGACTAGAAGCTTTGAAGAAAGATAGTCAGTCATGATTTACCCGGGTGTGAGGAAGATTTAATGCTAGAAGGAATTCTTAGTATGAGGCACAGAGATCTTTCTTACAAACATAATCATAAACATCTTAAGCTTAATTTCTTGCATTAGTATCTAATTCATGCTAGTACTACTCTATAGTATTTTGCTACAGTAGATTTGTGTATATTGCAACGCTATTAAAAGCCACTTCAATAAATAACAAAAAAGTTTCTTAATTTTACTTTCTTTTTTTGTTGTAGGTGAGCAAGTAAGTTGCTGCTTACAATGTTCAAAAAATTTGGTCTCTTTTCAAAGTGTTGTTATCCAAAACTCTAAAAAAATATAGAGACTAAATGTTACATGTACAAGTAGTGATTTTTTTTGTGCTTACTAGTAGTTTTCATACCTGCTTTTTAAAATAGAAGCTACTTGCTCTACCCAGTTAATGAAGAATAATTGGGAGAATACTTTTTGCAACGAACAGAATTTCAGCTTGATTTGCTATACATAAATCTGAAAATGCTCAGTTTTGGTAACAAGAAAGATGTTTCTTGAACAGTTGAGCATTGCTTATATAGTGACAGTATTTGAGTTAAAAGCAAGGCTCAGTATTATTTGATCTGTCCTTGTCTACGGCAACCAGCAAACTCGAACTAATAAATGAGAGGTACTGCTAATATATGAATGTATTGTCTGAATCGCAAATGAGTTAAGCACAGAATTAGGATGTAATGGGCTACATTTCCTAACGACTATGTTATATATGCTATATATATGTATAAGTATGCTATATTGTAACTGGGAGGCTTGGAAGACATTTTAGCCTGTTTACTATTCTGAATGTGTGTTTACATGATGTACAGGATATACCCAAGACTATTTTTGCTTCAGCCTTTACTTTCTATAGTACAGTACTTTGCTACACCCGTTTTTCACGTTTTCTCCCTCAATTGTACAGCATCCTCTCCTGATGAATACTAAGCAAGCACTGCAATGTCAATTGCATTGTATTGGTTTGAAACCAAAGGCTGTATGAAATTTGCTAAGACTAATACAAACTGCAAGATATAACTTGTATTTTCTACTTAATACCTGGTACAGATCTCTTTATACACCTGTTGTTGTGCTGTAACTTTTCAAGTACATACTGAATGGCTGACTTTTTTAAAATTACAGTTGGTTAGAAATACCAGTACTGTTGAGCTAACATTCTGTGATGTTCATACTTTTTGTATTCTTGGAGTATTAAATAATCGTGCATCTTTCTTTAAATAATCCTGCCATTATTCTGCCATGCTTTTGTGACAAGTACATGCAGTAGCTTTTTTGGGGCCATGCTTAGGAATACATCAGTTCTCATAAAGTCACAGATTCCAGTGACTTCAGTAGAGCTATATTGACTTCTACCTGCTAAGGGTTAGTTATATTAATTGGAGAAGCCTAGTAGAGCTTTTGTAATAGCTTTGGGGTAGTGATGTACAACTATGACAAGACAACTGTAGTTACTGCTTCTGTTTTCCAGAGCTTAATTTTGTGGTTATTATCTATTTAGGTTGAAACTTCTGATATTAATCTTCTACCTTAGGGTGTGCTTCCATGCTCTAAAAATTGTTCATAGGCTCTCTTTTTGCACACAGGTTTGTGGCACGTGGTTAGTCCTCTGTGAGGAGAATGTACTTTACCAAATTTATATTTGAATATTTTTCCTTGCGACTGGTTTACTTGCTCAATTTCAATGATTAAAGCATTAAATAAATGCACCAGTGTGTTGTAGTTTTCTTGGGGGGGGACCTGCTGGAAAGGGGGGGAGTGAACAATTGAAGTTATCATGCCTATGAAAAGAACTTAAATATCAAATAGTTAACAAGTATTTTAAAACCTTTGCCTGCAATCTTGTATCTGCTGAAACTTTGTTGTGAAAAAACAAGGTAGGCAATTGTAAAGAGGGACTTGGAAAAGAAGCATTAGTAATACAAGTGGAAAAATGCCAAATTTAACATTACATTGCTAGGATGTTTTTTTTCTTGGACATCTTTACAATGCTTTGTCATTCTGCGTGCTTATTATAAACCTAAGCTGAGAAATACATTCAAAAGAGGTGTTTTGTAGGTGTTACCAGAAGAAACTGGTGTCATTTCTTACAATGTACTGCAGTGTGAACTCAGAAATGGGGAAAGCTATGTCATTCAGCTATGTCTGGATTACTTCTGGGTAATCCTTCGCCCCTCAGTTACTGTTTGCACTATCCAAACCCCTGAATAAGTGCTGCTTGGCCTACCGTTGCAGTTGATCTGTGAATTTCCTAAAAGCCTCAAAGCCTGCCCGCTAGCTGACACGATGCCCAACCGCCTCCTTACAGCTACTTTTGGTCTCGGCAGTACCACGTATATTTTGCACTGTGCGGCGTCTAGAAGTCAGGGAAAGTCCCTTATGTGCTGACTGGCGCTGTTTGTCCTAGAATACATTGATTTAGGTATTAGAAAAGCGGCACAGCTACACACGCCGTGCCTGTTTACCCCGCCGACGGCCCGCAGCAGAGGAGCGGCCCCGGCCCGCCCGCAGCGCCCCGCGGCGGCTGCCAGGGGAGGGGAGGCCGCGCCGCCCACAGCGCCCGCTGCGTCGCGTAGCAACGGGCCGCGTCCCCGGTGCAGACTGTGGCGATGGCGGCGGGACCGGCGCCGAACTGCCGGGTCTTCCTCAACCACCTCGACTCTTACTGCGGCCGCGGCATCGGCGAGGTGACGGCGAGGGGCGGCCCGCAGCTGCCCGCGGTCGCGGCTTCTTCCTCGGCGGTCGCTGCCTGAGGCGCCACCGCCCGTCCGCCCGCCCTACCCGCGGCCGGCAGCGCGGCAGGGAGCCGGGTAGCTGAGGTGACCTAAGCTAGCTGCTGAGGAGACGGACTGAGGGCACGAAGGGGTTAAGATAAGACGGAATAAGAATGAGAGGAGCAGGAGGTGTGGATAAAGCCGGTCTGGAGACCTCGGGCCGCAGGTGATGAGTGTGGGGAGGTGTAACGTCTCTGTGACGTCTCTGTAACACCTGCCTGAGAGGGGCCCTTTTACATCGAGGTGGCCTCAGGGACTCACCGACACCTTCGGCTCTGAGGCACAGGCCAGAAGTCGAGACAAAACATTACAGCTAAGGTTGAGGAGTCTCTAACGTTTTCCCGTTGGAAAGCCGTGTTCTGAGCTACATTACCTATGGCGGGATCAGGGCTAGTCAGAGTTAGCGTCTTCCCAAGATCATGAGAAGCTGTGTAGCGTTCAATATATACTTGCATACAAATGTGTGTCTTTGTATATTGCAGTATTTATCCGGATGTGTTGTTGGGGCATCGCTTGAAAACATAGGAGAAAATGAGGAGGAGGAAGACGAAAATAATTCAGCTGCTGAAGTTTCTGTTAGGCCAAAGGAAGGAGTCTACCAAATAGTGGGTAGCCTTTCTAAACCAGGGAGTACTAAACCATATTTTGCAGAGGAAACTTATACAGTAAGTAAGAGTCTTATTTCAGATTGACATTAGAGAATATTGGTAATATTGCAAGTCATGTAAAATGGCCTGCATTGATTAAGTAGTCTTTTCTTACTGCTGGAAGCTGTGTATGTATATTTTATTCCTCCTGCTTCTTGCACACTGCTGTGACCCTGCTAGGCCTGATACAGCAAAGAGTAGAAGGAAGGAACTCAGACTCAAACTAGTTTTTTTTAAAAGGATGGTTATGGACAGGACATCATCTATCCTGATGTTCCACAGGACTGCTTTGGTTTTTCTCTCAAAACACACACCTCAAGAACCTCCCTTGTCTCCTCTGTGTCTTTTATCTGCATTTTAAAGATTGTGGTGCTGGAATCAAAGTCAGTGTACCCCTTATCAACGTATCACTGAAATCACAGCTTTCGCTAGCAGCCATTTGTTCTGAATACCTACTTTTTTGTATAATGTCCAGCGTTCAGTTAACTAAAGGAGGCTTGCTTTTAAGAATGTCATTTCTTATAGCTTGATTTAGTTTTCTGAAACTAAAATTATCTTTGTCTCAAATTGATTATCCAGAATGTCTTCAAACATTTGAAAATTTTGATTTAAACATCTATACAGCTGAGCTGTTCAATCAGAAAATTATGGCTGGTGGTATTTAATCTTAACCACTGCTCTTGCCCAAAGTGTTTGTTGGACATGCTCAAGTGATGCAGACAAGCTGCATTTAAAAAAAATGACAGGATGCTATTTTGCAAACCAATGGATCTTATTTTGTTTTCTCCATTCTTCCAAGTGATCCTTGTTTGAAATACCTATAAAAGTCATATTTTTTGATACTCACAATTGCACTGAAAATATGAATCCTAAAATACCACTAAAAATTGTACATCTTTTTGAACTATATTAATGTGTACTGTAAATTAGAAGTTTCAGCATTTCATTTATATTTCATCACCTTACTTGTATCTGACAGATAAAGTTTGATATGTCTTATGAATTATTCTAACATCCTAGTGTTAGAAAACTACATTCTATCAGAAAGTTAAATCTTAAAATTAATTTTGGATATTTGTTTTCTTCTTTTTACTTTTTTAAATGACAGATTCTAACTTTTTTTTTCTCAGGTTTATTCTCGAAAAGAGCTCTTAAGTCACTTGCTTGAGTGTGAGATAGTTTTATATAATATCACTGAAGATGCAAATCAAATTGAGGAAGCAACATGGGCTGCTTCTGGTTAGTATAGCTATCAACTGGACTGAAAAGTGGTTGCTATACATCCATCAAAATTTACCATAAATTCATAATGAAATTATCTGGGATTTATCATTTACTATGATACAAAACTAGGTTATTTAATGGAGAAATGTTGCAAGAATTGTTCAATTAATTAGCAAGGAACCATGGAATATACTTTAGCATTTATAAGGTAGAGGAGCTGTCATGGAATGGTCCAATACTTTAAATGACATATCTGTGTAGGCAGTTATTTCCCTAAATAACTATCAACCATCGTCTTATCTATTTGCATTAGGAAGTGGGTAGAAAATTTGCTCCTGTGATATTCAAACAATGTTTCAAAATTTTATATAATTATTTTAAATATCTTTTGACTAAAAAGTCCAATAAAAAGTACTGCGAACAGTCTTTCTGAAAGTTTCTCCTGACTGTTATATCCAAATTCTAATAGGAATCTGGAATCTTTTTATGTTGACAGTGCAATATTTTTCTTTATATGATAGTTGAACCAAATTATACTTTATAGTATAAATACTTGGACATCATAAGTTACATAACCCACATTTAGTTATTTTGCTCTAAATTAAAATAAGGAAGCTTTTGTGGATTGCTATAGATTTTGTTTAAATAATGAAAAAAAAACCCCACTCTTTTATTTTCTTTCAGTATCTCAGCAGTTTAAATAAAGATTAATCATTTCCTAGTATAGATTGTTACTTTTCTTCCCTCTATGATATGTAATTCTGTGAAGATTGTTGATTCCCAATAATCTGATTCTTTATTACTATTGTTTGTCTATTTATTTTCTTTCCTGATTTATTATCTTTAATTTATAGCAACCTAAATAAAGACTTTTGCTTAAAAATACATATCACATAGAACATTATGGTGTAAATGGCTATATAGGACCTTTATATAAAAGCAAAAATACAGTTTGAGTAACACAGTTTAGAATAAATCAAATACTTTGCTTTCATTTAACAGCTCTACATACAGAAATAGAGTATTTTGCAACACCAAAGATATTCATCCTCATTTCAACAATAATGAGCTGGGCAAAAAGCAAATCCCCTGACCCTGTAAGTAATACAAAAACATTAATTTCTTTTTAACTGAATATTTTCATTTAATGGAAAATACTCATTAAATTCAGTTAAAGTATTTCATGCTTCATATATACTTCAACAATAGCTAATAAAGTTAGTGTCAGAAGTGTGGTTTTTCTCATGATATTTTCACCATGGACCACTACTTACTGCCAATATTGTTAAATTTATTCCACTGGACAGAGAAGTTTAGGCACTGGGTTACAGTGATGTAGGCACTGCTTGGACAAGAAGACCTATGCTAACCACAATATGCGCTGTTCTTCAGTTACAAAAAAAAATCCACATTTACTACTTATTTAATGAAATACATATTTAAATCAGTGTATAGAAAGATAATAGATAGATCTTTATATGTGTTAGGTATTGTCAGGAACCAGGTGGGATGCTTTTTGTACATATGTGTATGATATTGCAGTTCTCAAATTTAGTGTTACAGAAATAGAGTTTTTCAAGATTCTGTAATACTATATATAAAAACTAATGGGTTTTTTAATCTAAAAAGTAGTTAAAATCTTTTACTGTGAAAACTGAACATTGACGGTTTCAAAATACTGAACCTCAAGTATCAGCATCAAAAATTTTAAGAATTTCAACTGAAAACAAAGTTAAAACAGATTAAAAAATATTTTTAAGAACTTATTTTAATCACCTAAGCCTTTAAAAATTGTTATGTTTTAAGATATGTATAACAGTCACATTTTTCCCTTCATAGGAAGATCCTAATATTCCTTTTACTGATGAAGATTATCGCAGAAGAAAATCTCATCCTAACTTTGTGGAACACATAAATGCTGAAAAACTCATTCTCAAACTTGGGAAAACTGTATGTAAAGAACTGTTTTATAAACATAGGTTGTTTGGTCTTCTTACTTAGAGCATCTCCTTAGTAATGGAAATTACCAACAATCTGAATAAATTTTAGGAGTGTGTTACTCTCTTGATAGATAGGGACAATATCAATTACTAATAAATTATCAAGTATAGAGAAGACTATAATGCCTTTTGAAACATAAGTGTCTACATAATACAAATCCTAAAATCTATCCTTTTTCCTTAGGTAGTGAATAAGATAAATGCTTGTCTTACTGAAAAAATAATAATGTTTCATTGGTTGTATCAGAGAGAATTAAGCTGGGGCCTGTGTGGGGAGAAGCTTAAGGATGAAAGCCTGTAGGGGAAAGGGATATTAGTGTAGCTTTACAGTAAAGCAGCATTTTTCAATTGTAGCAAGCTATGTTAATATTTTAAATACATAGATGTTCTGGCCACACCTAGCATGTTCCTGGATAGTTTGTACTTTTGAAGCAGAGGGCTTATTGACTTTCATTCCACACTATAATCCACTTTAAAATCATGGCCATAAAGCTGACCCAGAATAACTGGCCATAAAGCTGACCCAGAATAACTAGAATATGTTATCACTTTATCTGTGTTTTAAAATCACTTCCTTCAGCTTTGTTTGTTTCAACATGATTAGGCTATTAAATTTACTAGAGAATAGACCATGCGTGTCTTTGTATTTAAGAGCTATTACTAAATAAATACCAACAGTGTCTCAGATGTGTCTCGGTGCCTTCACAGCTCAGGAAGATTGATGCTCTTGTCATTAGTGATGGGGTACTGTGGTGGTTAGGAAAGAGAACTGGAGGACAAATACATTGTATGATGAAGGTGTCATTTGGTCATTCTTTGTGCATTAGCTGTCTCCCATAATAAATACAGTGTAATTGCAGAAATTTATCAGGCTAATTATGGAGGGGGAAAAACCTTTACACTTCTCATCTTATGCCTTGCTGAGAAAATAGTACTAGAAATTACATTCTATTCTAATATCGGTTTAATAGTACAGAATGCTAGTAAAATTTGGTTTACAGCTTGAAAAATCAGTGGTAATTGTTCTTACTTTTACTGTACTAACATGGAGCTATAAGACTATGGAATAACTTTCATACTTGTGATGTCAGAAACATGGAGACAGTAAACAGTGTCCACGAAACCTTGCAATAACTTCTGCTACTACTAACATCCAGACGAACTATTGACTCAATTTTTCTGACTAGTCCAAAGCACTGAGTCACTATGTAACAAAGGAATTAATATAATTAGCTTCTAAATGTTTGCCAGGCTTGAATGTCCAGCAGTACATGATAAAACAACTTGAGTATTTTCAACACATGCCTCTTGCAGGCCTTTCAAAAGGAGTCCTTTTCCTCCAGAACCCCAGGGGCAGCATCAACAGGGATTATTACCCCTGTCTAGTTCCTGTCAGCACTTTGGAACAGGAAGGATGCAAAGCATCTGTTCTTCCCAGCAGATACATTAACTTCCTGTGGTGGCTGGAGACTTCTGGATTACTGTTCTTACTCATTTTTAAATTCAGTGGCATCGAGGGAATGTGCTGTCTGTGAAAGAAATGACAGTGTTACCACTGCCTGCAAAGAGCTCAGCAGGGGATATTAGGATTCAGCAGCTGTGTCAGTCACGCAGAGATCTTGCACCAAGAATAGGAGGGTCTCAGCCTTGGTAACTGTTCAGAGTGCAATTTAATGGCTGTTCTTGCTTAAAGCAAGATGTCACCTCCAAGTTAGTGTACCTGTCACCCATATTTTGCTTGAATTTCAACAAGCTGTGAGCTAGAAGTCTCTGCTTTTTACCACTAGCAGTTTTTTGCCTTTACCTTTGTGGCAGGGCATTCGGGTTGTGTAGCTTTTCTCAGAAGTTGCTCACGCTGAGGTCCTGCCAAATTCAGAATCCTTGGAGAAACATCTGTCTACTACAGACTCTTCACCTCCTAGCTCTGTTGCCAGTGGCATTACAATTCCTGAATAATTTAGACCTGTTTCCCACTTCAAGCATTTTATTAGAATTAAATTAAAAAAAACCAAAAAAACCAAAAACCAAACAAGGAAGCAAGCAACAGAACAATCGAAGGCTAGAGCTGACTGCAACAGCTAGAACGTGACATCTAGTGGCTTTAATGAATATTACACAGGAACTTGAAGGTCTTTACCCGTGACTAAATATGCAGTGTGTAACTGGAGCTGGCCTAATACTTGCCTTACTTTTTGAATAAATTCTATCCAAGTCGTCTCAAGTAGTACCTTCTTACTAAATAGATATTTTTAGAGGTCTTGAACCTGTTTCAGAGGTTTGTATTTCAGTGAAGTGTAGCACTCAGTGCTGAACTGTAGTTTGTCTCCCCAAGTGGCTACTGCAGAAGCTACTGTAAAGTGAATGGAAGAAAATCCTGTTTGTTACATTCTTCTTAGGGAAAAGGAGAAATAGCACCTCCTGTGCTTTCACAAGAGCCGGGTTTTTCCTGCTGGGAGATGGAAATTACAGCATGTGTTCTCCTGCAGCATGTTTGCAGTCTGTCCAGCACAATCCCAGGAGCTGGCTGCTTTTAGGGTACAAGCAGTTTTTTATCATGGTACTTCCCAAGTCAGCCTAAGTGTGGGAGCTTTTCTGCTATCAGTAATGTCTTCTAATTTTAATGTTTCTCGTGATTACTAACAAGTTGTTGCATTCAACTGAGTTGCGATAGATTTTATTGCAAAATTTTATTTTGTAAACAGACATACAATACACTGATGTTGTAACTTGTCATCCCTTTATATGACGCTTTGATTATACAATCATTGGCTAACAGTGTTCTTCATTTTATGTTTCTGAAATATTGTAAAGATGATAACGAAAGATGCCTTCCCCATCCCTCCCCCCTCCCCCCCCCAAAAAAAAAAGTAGATCCCAAATCTGGACATTTATTCCCTAAATGCAGGCTCATTTACATAGTATTAGTAGATATATAATGTCTACGATCTTTACAACATAAGAATTATTTCAAATATTTGTTTCACTTTAAAAAATTTCAAAGTGACTGGTCCTAATATAAAAGATTTTCTTGAAAGTTTTTCTCCTTAAAGATGGTTTTTGAAAAAATGTTTTTTTCTCTTTATAGCCATCCTCAACACTGATACAAGCAGTGACATTATACATGAACAGGCAAGCAGGACAGGCAAATTTATGGCATTATGCAATAATGGTCAGCAAAAATATGGGTTGATCCTGGTGTGTGGTTAGGAAAACACTTAGATAGTTCACAGAGTTTTAATTTTTTTTAATTGTATATTAAAATGAAAGTAAAGCAACTGTAAAATCATTATACACAGCATTTCCCACTTCTTTAGGCAATCACATGCAAACATAGTGCAATTAAATGTAATAGCTTAAATGAATTTCAGAGTTATTTTTCTTGAAAACAGAACGCAGACACATGAGTTATCCTGTTCATTTAATTGATCTACATAACTTCCAAATGTTTTAACTCTTAATTTTTTTTTTTAGAATTTCAGTTCATATGTAGACATGTAATTCTGATTGACTGATGCTTTTTTGGAAGGAAATATTAGCAATATGACTTATGAAACTACAGGATATGCAGCAATTGGTCTCACTACAAATGTGAAGTGATATAATTTACACACGTTGTATATTTAGTACACAAGTACTCAAGTTTCAGGGTAAGCTAGTATGCCATTTGCAGTACCATAGTTTTATAAAAACGTTCTTGTTGATTTTACTTCACAGAACAAACATAAATTTTCAACTTATGTTGTTGCCTCAGGACTTCAATATGGAGCTGAGGAAGGAGTCTTGCACTACTTTTTTAAGGTAGACATCCAACTATTTTTGAAGGGTCATTTCATTTCTAGGGGCAAACCACATGAAATCGAATGCATTTTTAGTAGATTTGGTGCCATAAGCTTAATGCTTTTGTGAACAAAACTGGTTATCTGATCCCTTCGAAATGTTTTAGCTACAGTGGAAGTGTTTTCCACTTTTTTGACTCTATGTGTATTTTATTTTTTTTCCATAGTTTTTGAGCAGTATTTCCATATGTACTTTACAGTGAGAACTTACCTGTCATATCAATGGAATCAGGAAAAATGTCGGTCTTCTCAACATTATGTTCCCTTTTTTCCCAAGCATTTCTTTTGCTTGGGATACAAAATAACATTTGTCAAGATCAAAGAATATTCTTTTTTTAAAAAAAAGTTTCTTGTTTTTAGTAGGCTGCAGTCAGTATTTCTCAAGAATTGTTTCCTTTATTGCAGTTCCATTAATCATCCAAGCAAATGAATATATAAATTTGCCTAGTAAACAAATGCACCATTTTTTAGCTCTAGTTAAAAGTAACCTTTTTCTCCTCACTTTATTCTCTGTATTTTCAGATAGGTTGGCTTAGTGAGAGTCCTGCAATACCTGTTTTTGGAGATGGAAACAATTTTATTCCAACCATTCATATTCTTGATTTAGCAGCGTAAGTAAAAAAATATATCCCCTGAACAATAATATATACCTAGCTAGATAACAAATCCATATCTACTAGCAAGTACTGAGGCTTTTAAATTTGGGTGGGTGGGGATGGGTGGGTTTAGGAACACTCTTTGACCCTTTTTACTGATTCAGAGACTTCCATTTCTTTAGTACTAGATATGCTTTCTGGAAACCTTATCTGACTGTTTCACTGGTGCTATGCTTTTAAGAAATGACTAGCAACGCTCAATCTAGAGTGTGATACCAGTTAACTTGCACAGAACTGGAAATGGATTGTGGACTCTACAGTAGGCTAAGTTAGTATCTTCTACAAGTGTTGCATTTTATCCTTTGAACTTCTTTCCAAATAAAACATCTAGCTGTGCTTCTTTATTAAGGAAAATATATATGAAAATGTCATGGTGTGAAAAGTTCTGTGAGATTTTACAAACTCTGTACTGTTTCTGAAATGCATTTGACAATGAAAGCCCAGTATGTTTATCTAACTACTGGCCCTGACTGTACTTGCCGTGTTTCAGAGTGTTACAAAATGTAGCAGACCATAGGCCAAGGACTCACTACATACTTGCAGTAGATGCATCTATGCACACTCTTCAAGAATTAATAAAGGTAAGAGATTTGATATTTTTTTTCCAGATATCTTTAAGGTTTTAAAAACTATAAGTTTTACTGAAGTAGAAGTTCATTGGTCTTTCTGAAGTGTCTTGTGTGCTAAATTACATAGAATTTTTTTTTTTAAATCCTCCAAGAGTCCTGTCCTTTGAACAAAATACATTACTTGGACCTGATTTTGCAGAACCTTTGCAGTATTACCATTAACTTTAGAAATTTTACTTAAGAAGGTTCTGGTGAATTGTTATGGGGTTCAGAGTACTGTAATTAGACACTCAAAATCGTAAAGATATTTTTCCCTTCATTTTGTAGGAAGGTATCTCGTTTTTCCAAGCATTTTGAAATTAAGTCTAGAAATAGTCTGGATGACACTGTTGAACTGCACACTGGTAGAGTCAACAAATGTGATATAATAGGAGACTTGCTCATGTCGATTGAGCAGATGTTACTTAAGGACCAAACATAACAGCCCAATATTTTTTGGTTGTGTCAAAGAGTGTTTCATGGAAGAGTGTGTTAGGGAGCTCACAAGAAGATGCAGCCTTTGTTTTGGTTCAGGTAATTATACAGGGTCTCACTGAAAAGTTAATAGTTGAAGATCCATTGTATGTAAGTGACCATAATGCAATTAGTCAACATTCCTATGGAAAAACCAAAGGTCAAAATAACTTTTGCAGCCATGGTCAACCATAAGAAAGAGCGTTATATAAAAATGAACACAAAAGACATGTAAAATACTAAATACAGGAGAAGTGTAGAAACTATTGAAACTTACATTTTTAGCCATATAGGCCCTTGTGTGCTACTTATTAAGAAAAGTTTAGGAAAGAGAAAATTAAAATTAGCATGGTTAAACTGTAGGTTGAGGAAAATAAAATGACAGACTTCAAAAAGTTATGGTTATGTCCAGGTGAAGAAAATAGAATAGAAAAGATCATGAAATCTGGCAGTGTCAGTGTAAAATACTTGAAGATCAACTATTAGGAAAGACTTAGAATGAATATATTTTTTTCTAGAAATTAAAAAACAAAAAGCCTGACAGAAAATCTCTAAGTCAAATTGATGATTATGGTATAAAAGGAGCACTCAGAGCAGACAAGGCCATAGCAGAGATGCTTTGCATTAGTGGATGGGTAAGAACTTGGAGGCATCTTTATGCTTCAGGATCTCTTTGTGGATAACTTGTTAGAGGATCTGTATAAAACGAAAGTTACTGTAGAAAAGATTGTAGAATGAGCTGACCAAATGAACACTAAAAAACCACCAAAGTCTGATGGTATTTACTGAAGAGGACTGAAATAGCTCAAGGATGAAATAACTCTGAATTGCAAATTCATACACACAATCTGCTGTTTAGCGTTGTCCTGGCACTTGAAGACTGGAGGATGATAGATGTGGTGCAGATGTAAAAAGAGATGTTCCTGAAATGTTTTGGGAATTACAGGCCAATATGCCTAATAACATTGGCTAATAACTAGGTACATTATTGGACATTATAATAAATTAGATGCATTAAAGTACATCCAGATACATATGGTCCATTTGGGAAGAGTCAATGTGACTTTGTAAAATATTTTCCCAATAAATACTTTACAAAAAAGTACTTTCAGATACTTTGGAAACCTCCTGAAGTTCTTTAATGTGACCAGCGAATGTGGGTAAGGCTGAACAAACTGATGTAGTCTACTTGAAATTCCCAGAGGCTTTCAAAGAAGCACATCATGAAAAGCTGTTTAGAAGCAGCTAGGCACTCTAAGAAAAGTGGTTGGGTCCTTTTGTGGGTATGTTCTTGTTTAGAAATGAGAAATAGAGGGCAGGAATAAGTGAACAGTTCTTGGGGAGATGGGAAGTTGCCAGTGGGGGACTGCTGGAGAGGGCACTACAGGGAGCTGTACCAGCCCAGGGGAAGACTGGAGAGGTACATGGGAGAGAAATACCTTGAAAGTTACTTAAATATATAGCAGCTCTTTCTAGTTTAGGAAATCTTTGACTTGAAGGTAGTTGAAGATTAGAAAAATATTTTGAAGGAGTATCATATGCTTTTCCCATTCTTACTTTCATTTAGGTGTCCACCAATTGACATTGTTGGAGACAGAATGCTGGAATATATGTAGATTTGATCTGATGCTCTATATCAAATGTTTATGATTTTATGGAATCTAGCAGAGGTTTTAATTATTTCAAAGTGCTATAGGAGTAAATAACAATTTCTGTCTAACAATGAAATGAAAATGTTATATGGAGAGTTATTGGTGGTGTTGATCTAAAACCCCTTCCTGATTATTAACAGAATCAAATACATCAAGAACCTGAAGAGAAAGTGCTGGCGAATAAAATAGGTCTCCAAATAGGTCTTGAGCAGTAGGAAGCTGTATGTACATTTAAGAGCTTTGGAATACTTTTCTTTGGTTTTGGGTTGTCTGTTTCTTGGGGTTTTTTGTGTGTGTGTTTTGTTTGTTTTTTTTTTTTAATTTCAAGTGCTAGAGGGGAAGTGGTATATAGCAAAACAAAGCCATTGAATACTAACATTAAAGTTAATATATTGTGCTTTGATCTGTCCATTTCAAATCAGAATACTGATTTTTCAGGTGAAGTGTAACATAAAATGTAAAGCATATATTTTATCCAGAGAAATCCTGTTCAATTTTTTCTAAGTATCTTATTTGGTAAGTGCATTTTTTTCTTGATAGTGTATCAGTAAAAATATTGGACCAGGAAAAATTGAGAAGATTCCAAAAGAAAATGCATTCCTGAGCAAAGAATTAACGGTCAGTACTTTTCTTCCTTTTATTACTTAAGAAAAGAATGTAAACTGAAAAGTATAATATCATTAAATAGATGATTATTTTTTTTCATTTAATCAGAAAACTATAGCTCTAAAACATGTCTAAAAATATGTACCATGAGTTTAAGTTTAGAAAATAAACAAACTGAAATTTAACCATCATAGAACAGACTATTTTAAGGAGTTACAGCCTGATTTAGAAAAGCACTGATGTCACTGTTGCACTTAGCATACTGGAGCACTCTAACAGAACCTACACAAAACGATAAAAATAACAAAAAAATTTAATAATGAGGTGCTGCTAAGGCTGATGGTCATAGGATACATCAATTATGTTGTATCCAACTATTTATCTGGGAGAAACTGTTTATAGGAAAAATAAACAAATTATAACCAGGTAGTTGTAAGATGGTACTTGATAAATTTATGAAAGAGGTTATTCCCCAAAATTATATGAAACCTTTGCATTGTACAGAATAATTGTTTAACATTTCATGTTCTAATAGATCATGAGAATACTCAGATACAAATACACATTGAAAAGGCTCATAGTTTTAAAAAGCTTAAAATGTCTGTTTTGCTTTTTGCACAAACCTTCTTTCCCTATGCCTTAATTCTTTCTATTCTCATCCCTCCATTCTAGCCTATAGTTTAAGCTAACAATATTCACATGCATAACTTAAGCCTTTGCTCCTTCAGCAAATGCATTTGGATATGTTGTTTGTGAACCTGCGAATGGAATCTATGTTTCTAAAAGAGACTTTCAACATTAAGTGGGTCGCTCAGGCAGGACTGGTGGAGAACATTGAACAAATCATCAAGGAATACAAGCAAAGTCGAGGATTACTGGTAATGGTTTGGTCTACGCTATTTTAAAGTGCACCTTTCTTTTTTTTCCCAATAGAAATGGTTATATAAACATAAGCTTTAATTTCTTTGAGTAAAAATACATGAAAGACTGATATAGATGCAAAATAAATGAACACGAAACCTGAAAATCAAAATGAAGAAGTTAAAAAAGAGGGGATATTAATTAAAACAAAAATCATTAAATTGTATTTCTTTTATGCATAAACCTGAAACCCTGTAAATGCAAATAAGCTTCCTGAAGGAGAAGCTGCTGTTCTGAAAGTAATTTCTGTATACCAGATACAGCATTCCTGGTATATTTTGCTGCAAGAACACAGTAAGTGTATCTTTTGTTTAAGCTTTTTTTATAATAGTCGCTAGTTAGGCAAGTATTTTGTGTCCTTCGTTATATTTAGTGAGCCAGGATGTTCAGTTGCAATGTAGATTTCATTTTACCCTGCTCTGTTTTGTAATGAAGTGAGTAACTTTGCTGTTTCCTATGTTAGTTTAATATTTAGAACTTCTGTATTCAAATGTATGAGCAAGGTTAGTGAAAGGTGCAGAAAAATGGTTGCACACATTGAAGTATTTATTGGCATGATAAAGCTGTTCAGCATGTTTAAATCTTGTTCAGACTTTGAACAAGAGTTCAGGAGGTATAAAACAAAATACAACTACTATCATTCAAGATTGTTTGTTAAAAGTCCCTGTGTACCTCTGAAAGGATTATCATATCTGTGTTTGGGTTAAACTCCTGTGTCTGAGTACATATGCATCTAGTTCAAAAAATTCGGTACAAAATATAGACATACCATGTGGCAAGGAGAGTGAAGGCTGGCTAGAACTCTGTCCCTGTCACTATTAAATTTGTAGTTTGCATCATCAGATTTACTGAATTAAGATAGGCATTTAATGATGTATGATTTTGAGTTTGTTGTATAACATATTTAATAAGCATATACTGGAATATTAATTACATTTACTCACCCACAGGCTAAGTAGGCTGAAATGAGAAACGGCTAATATCTTGCAATTGTAATGGAGCTGAAATTTTTTAGGTCAAAATAACCATTGTGATGATAGCAACTCTACCTTAGTTGGGAAATAGAGCTTTGGCATGTGTATAGTAGAATATCTACCACCTCATTCCAAAATTCACTGTGTCCTATCTATAGGATTGTGTTTCATCTCTTTTGATCATTCAAACACTAATAGTGCCGCTATAAGTTGGTTTGCAGGTCTATTAAATAGAAGCGTGCTTTTTCTCCAGTGGTAAAGTTGTACATTTAAATTAAGTAACTGTGTTACTCAAAGCTTGTGGATGATATAGGAAATATTCAGTGAGAATTAAATGAATAAAACAAAAATATGTTTTAAGTTTTAATGATTTTTGTTATTTCCTGTTAGTTACGGTAAAAAGATCGTTCCTTTTACATAAAACCATCTGTATTATTTGAATGATGTTACATTTTTATCTCTTTTTTTATTCCCCTAGCCTCTCAAAGTTTGTATTCATGGTCCTCCTGGCATTGGCAAATCTACCATTGCTGAACAGCTCTGCAAATACTACAAGCTACATCACATTAAGATAAATGATGTGATTTCTGAAACAATAGCAAATCTGGTGTGTTGCTGTTTTCTAATATTGCTATTATTTTAATTTCTGTGGGTTTATAATGTTTGGCACAATTTAAAAATTAGTCTGAATTCCATTATTTTAGAATGGAAATATCTTTTGACTTACTGATCACCTCTGGGGGATGCACTGAACTGATTTTAGAGATTAAAGGTGGTTGCTTAGTATCTCACTGTCCAGGAGCATATGTAAAATGAGTTGTTGAATTATTTTTTTTTTATTACATCTGTGTATAAAAGGAATTTGGCTATGGAATTTCTGAGCCTATTTATATTTTGGTTGTTGTGGTCAGGAGAAAATTGTGGCTCCTAAAGAACAGGACTCTGACAGTGTGGAAGAAGAGGGAGAAGACAACAAAGAGGACCAGGGTAAAAATGTAGAAGCAGCACACAAGTTATTAGCTGGAATAAGAGAAAGCATGGAGCAGAATGCAGGTAGGAAATACAAAGTACTATGATGGGATTTAGGTAACTAGTGTGACCCTATGCAAATGGAAAATCAAGAAATAAATCTGTGCTTTAGAACTTTTACTTCCTATTAAAAGCAAGAATCATGCCCTGTCCATTTGTATATACCTTATTTAAAAATCGAATACAATGTTTTACAATATACATTATATACCTTGTATATTAAGTGTGATCTGTTTTTTAAATATTGTGATACTTTTTTAGTTGTAGAAGTTCCATCTTCCTACTTCTTCATACATTTTCTATAATTCTTTTTAGTGAATTAAGTTGATATTTAAATAGCAACGATATACTCAGAAGCATAAGAATCTTGGCCAGATTTTTTTAAAAACAACATGTTTTCTTCTCAGAACAGGGAGCATAATTTATCTAATATAAAGTAAAAAGTGGGTGAAGCATATCTTTATCAAATTTGCAAAGTAGAAAAGTATTCTAGTAAGAAAAAGAATTAGTGCATTGTCATATGAGATTGTGGTTTTTTTTAAAGTACTTTATACCTCATTTTGGCCATCGCTAAAAAGTGAATAGTATTTACTGAAGCCTGTAAAGAATTTTAAAGTTTGGAGATTGAAAAAGGTCCAATAAATTGCTGTTACTGAAAAGTACTAATTATCATCTATATATGATTAAAGTCATGTCGGTTTTGACTTAGTGCTTAAAATTTTCCATGCGGTATGAACCCCTTTTAAACTGCATTCTGTCACTAAATATTTACCTAATTTGGATCTTGTGTATCTACAAAGCAATGGACTTGTAACGTAGCCAGAAGCTTCCGTAATGAGATCTATAGCAGCATCTCTTCTGCATGCCTTGATTTGTTGTTTTAAATAATAAAGCCTTTTAAATTAGTAACATACCTTTATGATTACAACAGTTTATAAATATTCAAGACTTTTAAAAGCCAAAGCAAACTAAAGTAGGAAACTGGAGTCAATGGTTTGGCCTGGCAAAAGGATAAAAAATCAGGTCAAACCAAACTCTTTATTCTCACGTTTGCTCAACAATGTTGGACAATATAATAAACCACTTCATATCTCAATCTATTAATCTTAAAATAAAACTAGTAAAACCTATCTCATGTTTGTTCTGCCAGACTATCTTTAAGTCTTACTGTTAGCTGTAAATAGAAAATGATTGCTTTGTCTCATGTTTTTTCTATAAATATTTCTTTGCTGCTTCTATTAACACCTGATTGCATTAAAAAAAAAAAACCCAACTAATTTCATGTTTACTATCTTTGAAGTTCTAATATTTATATCCTTGTAAGCGCAAATGTCATCTTATTTTATAGCTACACATTTATATTCCATAGATCACTGACAACATGTAATTGTACAAATAGTAACTCAAAATACATAAATTTTTTAGAGTCTAAAAGAAGTTTCACTGATAAATGAATGAAGATGTTAGTAAAATAATTTCAAGTGTCTATTTTCCATAAACTAGGTACCTATTAACCTTCTTTGTGTCTTAGGCCATCTAGATGATCAGTATGTTGTTAAATTTGTGAAGGATAAACTCAAATCTATGCCTTGTAGAAACCAGGGATATGTTTTAGATGGGTTCCCAGAGACATATGACCAGGCAGAAGATCTTTATAATTGTAAGTACCGCTGCCTCTGTTTTTATTGCTGCTTTTGTTTTTATCGCTGCTAACACTGTCATGATCATTACTATTATCAGCACCGTATTAGTCGAAGTGCATCAGCGCTGTAATGACTGCAGTGCAGGAGCGAAACAAAGATGTTTTCACATGATGCTTAAAATGTAAGAAGGATTATAATGCACCTTATTTAATTTAAGCACAAGTCAGTTTTCAGACTACCTTTCCTGGCAAAGTACTGAGTAAATGCACAAATATGGAGGATGCTTGTTCTGTGTCAGTCAACTCTACCCAAGAAAGCTCTAAGAATTTCTTCATAATATTTAAGGGCTGCTTAATAAGGGGATCCACCCAGTGCACCAACATGTTTTATGAGCCAGGTTGGAGTGGGTTATTAGATCAGCTACATTAGCTACGACTCCAGAGGAACTCTGTGACATACATTTCAAATTGTGAGCAAGGACTGTCAATGCATTAAGACCATCTCCAAATGTAAATTACATCATGAGTTTTGAAGGAAAACAGTCTTCTTCAGTTTAATAAACTGAGCTGTAAATTAATCATGCTCAGTTGATGCTCTTCAGGCAGTTTTACTGACTATTCAGAACAGCAGTCACTTAGCAGCAGAAACCATTTTAACCGTAATACTGTAAAAAATTTCTACTCAGTGTTCCAAGCCTTGCCTCTGTTTTTGGTAGAATGATGTACTTGGCAGGAGGAGAGGCCAGGGTCAGGACAGCAGTTTTAGAATTGGACACATCTTAAAATTGTGTGTGCATGCACATACTTCTGCTGTATAGGCTAACAACTATTAGTGTCCCAAGGCAGGATTCTGTGATGGCTGGCAGCATGAATTACTTACTGAATTCTCTAAATTGTGTCCAGGTTAGATTAATTTCCAACAACTAGTATAATTGGAATAGATAAACCTGTGTTTGTACTGGGCACATTTTTGGCAAATATAATTATATTGTTGCTTCAAATGAAAATGCCAATAATATTTTTTTGTAGTGGAAAGTGAAGATGAAGAGGAAGAAGTAAAAGGCAAAATAAATAAATGTGATAAATTAATCACACCTGGTAAGTTTGATAGATTTCTCTTTATATAAACTGGGGAGTTTTCAAGTACTGCTGCCACCAACGAGAAGTTGAAAATATCATTCCATCTGTTCATATTTAATTTAACATAAAATAAATATCTAATTCACATAATGCTGCTGCCTTCTTATTTTAAAGTGAGCAGTTAATCAAAAGGAAGGTTTTGGTTTGGTTTGTGGGTATTTTATTCTATCTCTTTTTTTTTTATTTTTATGAAAATGCCATCAATTGCTGGCTAATAACAATAGTAGTGGCTGCCTTTGTTGTGATTACAGCAGCTATTAATGGAATAAAAATGACCTCTTGAACTTGGCATATTAAAACCCCATAAGTTTATGCTAGTATGATCACTTGAAAGATCTTACCAAACTCACTTTAATACATCAGTTAAGTTGGGAATTAAAATAGAGTGGTTTCCCTCCATGCAGAAATGGCCTCAACCTGGTGTTTTCACTATTTTGATTTCTTTGGAAGTTTTGATTACATTCAAACAATACATTTGGCATATTTTGCATTACAAGATGTGTACGGTTAGATAGTATAAAGGTTGACTATCTCAAACGATTGGTGTTTCAGTAAATTATAATTTGCTGGCTTCAGTGGAAGTGAAGAAAATTCAGAACTTTCTGAAAAATTCCTCAGTCCTTGCACTTACGTGAAGGGGACAGATGTTTGATTTAAAAAGCAGGCTTCTACAAGTTTGTAACCACTTATGATGATTTCTGAAGTAAATAATTTCTGTTATTCATAAACAAAACCACTTTTACCCACCATGTCAAAAGAGGAAATGTGAATGAATTATTATGATGGGCTGGAGAAGTACCACTTTTTCCCCCATAACAAGGACTTCAGGCATGGGATCTCTTTTAAAATACCTTCTCAACCTTGGAGAAAACTTGTTTTAGAAAACAGAATGGTTCAGGAAGGATTTATGTTAATTTGGGAAGGCTTTCTTGTGTTTGTTTTGGGTTATTTTGAGGTTTGTTGGGTGGGGAGTGGTGGTGTCTGTGCTTGATTCTACAGATTTCTCTGTCTGGAAATTTGCTTCCTGGCTTTGTTAAATTAATGGGTTTCAGTAGTACTGAGTAATGTTATTAGTAGAAATATCAGCATATATTGTGATAAATTGTATAAAATCATATATAATAAATACAAATTGATTGCTGAATTAATAAAATACTGCAAGATTCAACTTAATGAAAATACACATGTGAGATTTTTGATGCAAAGAAAGGAGATGGGTTTTTTATGGATCTTTGAAAGATTTCTGGTGTTACTGTGTACCGATAGCACTAAAATAACATTGGCACTAATTTTTGTGGCATGTGGTGACATAGTATTTTTAATGTACTATTTGATTATTTAAAAAAAAAATAATTCAGCTGATACACCTTTGTGAGATTAAAAATCACAATACAGAGTGATAACTTTTGATGATTTGACAAACAAGTGAGTTGTTAAATTTTTCAGCGTTACTTGCTGCTTTGGCTGCATTCATAAGATTTTTTTTTTCCTCCTATACTTATTACATGTGATGGTTGTACGATAGCTTTGTCAGAAAATTTGGACTATGCTGCATTGCTGCTGTTAGGATTTTTGTGCTGCTTATTGCAGGAATAGTCTTGTTGATAGTGCTATGAAGAATTTGGCAAAATTTGAATATGTAGCTTCTTTACAGATATGTCTCAATATTATTGGACTGCTCCATCTGGAGAAGTTGAATATAAGCATTTGCTAATTAAATTCGCTGTGAAGATATATACAATTCACATCTATTTATGTTCAGTTGTGGTTTAAAAGTTATTATTAATGCAAAATAGGTAAGAAAGAGGAAAAACAATACATCAGTGCTGATAATGTGTTCTTCTTCACAGAATTTATTATTTCATTGACTGCATCTGATGAATTCCTTATAAACAGAATAATAAATCTGCCAGAGAGAATTGTTGCTGGAACTCATTATACCCAGGACCGGTTCCTGCAGTCTCTGAATCTCTTCAGAGAGTTAAACACAGATGATAAGACAGTTCTCAACTATTTTGATGAGCTTGAAATATATCCTCAGTTTATTGGTATGAAATAATAACATTAGTATATAAAATATGAATTAAAAATTGTTGTTATTACAAATGTAACATTTGCGAATATCATATAGTAAGTGTACATATATAAATATTTTTAATTAATGTTGAAGGACACATATACAACAAACATTTAATTGTATACCTGCAAAAATATCTGTATAGTCATAAGGATTCTGAATTGTTGTCATACAGTTAGCTGTTTTTAAAAAACAGGGGGGTTAATTGTTCATTTGTATAGGCTAAATGTTCGAAACAATTTTCTGATTCAGGTTACAGACCTCTGCACTGGCATCCTTCCAGATTGGTGTAATAGTATATTTTCATGGACTTCCAATATTAGATTTGCTTATATTTTTTCTTCAGACTTATCCTCAGATACCATAATAATATATAGGTCATCTGTAAATGATGAAGCATGAAAGAAAATTATTAGATCTTAAAGGTGGAAGGCTAGGACTGAATCTGTTTTGCCGTATACCTGTATGTGAGAAAATTTGTCTGCCCTTACTATCTAGAAAACTGCGATCACTGGAAAATCTTGAGAAGGTTATAGTAATCTGATTATTCAAAAACAGTGAGATCAAGTTGACAGCATTCTTAAGAAAAACGAGGGAGGGTGTATCTTCTTAGGGAGGGGGAGAAAAGGCAGATCAAAGGGAAAACCCTGCAGCTAAAATCAAACTGCTGATATTTGGAATGTCCATTTGAGATGAGTTATGAGAAGTTAATTGTTAAACAGTCTCAGTTGTAACTGATTTCCTAAGTTGTTGGGTTTTTTTATTTAATATCAGTCATGGAGATTATCTTGAGAATAATACCACACAAGTTTGTTAGTAAGTGTAGCAGTGGAAAAAACAGTGTTTTAGTATAATCATTTTAGAATTGAGGTAATTCTGCTACAGGATGTAAATGTAAGAAACATTAAGTATTAAGATCTGATGCCATCAATTGGTTATTTTCTTACCTTGCACACTTCTGGATACACAAGTAGTAGCACCGTGCAAGAACAAGTTTTATTTTGCTGGGGACTATGAAGTGTTTACTGCTTGATAGAATATTGCTAGGAATTATTCCCAAAGATTACTCTTAAACTCTAGTCCATTCCAAATAAGGAAATTCACTGGCCTAGTAATTTTAATTATTGAGGTATCACAACTATGACCTTCAGTGACATCCAGATGATTTTAACATTCCGTTTATAGTGTTGATTTTCATTTTCAGAGGAGCTTTGTCTTTATGTCCTGTTTATCTCAGGAACAGCCTCTTTACCTATATTCACATCGCTGATTGTTACCCTCCAAAGTATGCAACCATACCTCTTTCAGTTGTAAAATGGCAAGGACAGATAAAAAGATAACTTCTGTGAGCAACCTTCAGCTCTGCCAATACGCCTTCATTCTAGTTGATGTTCCAATTGGTTTATCAGATCCATAGAATTAAATAATGTCAGATTTAAGCAGAGTGCCAACTGCTTTCTCAGTCACATTCTGAAGGAATTTAGTGGGGAATGGTTAAAAAATTGTGCTTGATTTGTTAAATATTGACTGAAATTAATCCTATCTTCCACCTTAAATTTAGAAAATTGTAACATATGGCCTTATGGATTGCTTTTATGATAATTATTTTTTCTGAGTCTGAAGTACGATCAGTACAAAGGAGTGGGCTTCAAGATTCTGGAAACCCTATTTTGCTACAATGACTCACTGCATGAAGTCTGCAAGTCAGTTATATTGTGTCTTGTTTTTCTCATCTGCAAATTGGGAGTGGTGACACAGGCATATTAGATCATCCACAAAAAGGCATGTTAAAGTGATAACAGCAATTTCCTTCAAAGACCTTAATTTATGAACTCCTTTTCTGGTGATCTTTCCTTTCAATTAGCAACAGTGATAACCTAATTTTATATTTAAAAGTTATTTATTTTTGAGGATAAATGTAGATAATTATGATTTCCTTAATATTTGCACTGTAATCTCCCTTGGCCATCAGAAAAAAATAAGTCTTTGAGACCTCAAATTCAGTGTTGTTAGAGTTCTTAGCAGTACTTTAAATGACTAGAGAAGTGGGTTTGCCCTGTATTTTGTATATACAGGTGCAGCTAAAATTGCAGAAACAAAGGACTCCTTGAAGTAGAAAATGTATTATTCCTTTAATATGGAATACCTGATTTTTCTTTTTGAAGGAGAAGCTGTAAAAGAAACTTTATCATGTAGAATTATGGTAGGTTTCTCCTCAACTTATTAGCAGAGTTTGGACTTCAAGACCAAGTCACAAACATTTAAACTCTTGAAGTAATGGTGTTAGTATTGGACAGCTGTCTTCTGTCTGAATTAGTGATTAGAAAGACATGGGAAGCATGCTTTGCCAATGGCTTTCAAAATAACTCCATAAAGCAGACTGTGGAGTCAGGACTATTGGAGTCTCATCCAGATTCTCTGTTCTAGTTGTTCTGCGTTTTCCCCTTCCTCTGCTTGGTCTCCTTATCCATTTCTGTACCTTTAAATTTCCAGTCCCTTACCACTGAACAAGCCCTTTACCCCTGTATTTTCTGAATACCTGAAATACTCACTTTTACTCTTTTCTGTGTATATTTCTATACCCTTTCTGCCAGATGCCTCCCCACACTGAATGCATATAAAGCCCAGAAAGCCCTGAGGACAGTCCCCATTGTTCTGTGTTTTTTCTTTTCCTGCCTTTTTTGCAAGTTTAATACCCAACTAGCCTCCAGCAATTAAAATGGAGAAGGAATGAAAGAGAAGTTCTTGCTCAGTCTTTATGGTCCTGTAGATATAACACAGTAAGAGTTCAACTAGATAGGTCTGGGTATTTGTAAATGTGTGTAAGTGAAAACTGCAGTTTGTTGCCAAATCCTAGCAACTTATTGTGTAACCTGCAGGGGAGACGGGGTCAAAAGCTGATGGGTTTATGCACCTGGATAAGTTGACAAGTTGATTACATTGGTGGCAGGAACATCTCTGATAGCTGAATAACCTAATTTTAAAGTTTTGAAATCCAGGCAAGCTGAAATGGATAAATAGAATCATTGTAAAAATTATTTTAATAATTTTCTCCCTTACATCATCTTAAAAAGACAGACTATTTTAGCTGAAACTAGTAAAGAAAATCAGATATATAAAGCTTAATTTCGTGTAGCAAAAAGTTAGCATCTATAAGCAACTGAAAACAACATTTTATACTTGAAAATGTAAACAACATGAACACTATATATTTTTTAGGTCTTGCAGTTATTTACTAATGTCCATTGATAACTGATAAAAGTCATGCAAAGTCTCTCTTGTATTGTTTAAAAGATGTAGCAAAATTTGAAGATCCTGAGAACAGATTTATCATAAAAGAGATCATCAAAGAAATTGGGGAACCTCGGAATTATGGTTTAACAGATGCAGAAAAGGAGAAATTGGAACGCAAAGCAGCTGAAGAATGCCTTGTCAGAGAAGCTCAAGAAAAAGCTGAACGAAAGCGTAAACAAGCTGAGGAGAGGGCTGAAAGGATGGCAAATTGGGAAGAGTGGGTAGGTTAATACATATTTTGGGGAATCCATTATTTATGTGTTTTATATGTCTTCCAGCAATCTGCTATGTAAATACACTTGGAAAGTGCGGCATAAATTCTCTAGTTCCTTATATCCTATTTAGATCTTATTTAGAGTATCTTCACAGTGCTTTTTGAGGCTGAACCTAAAGAATAGTCTCTATTTGATTACAGACATAACTTTTCTTTTTTTTTTTATGTTGGTATCACTATGTCTTTCAAATACTTTCATGATACTCTTCTTGTTCTTGCTGCACCATAGCTCTTTTATTTTACCATTCCTAAATATGTACTATGATCAATGGTGATTTTCCATAACCATTTTTCTAGGACTTTTGCATTTCGCTCACTTTACTTTAAGCAGCTCACCAAGTCTTAATTATCATGCCTTTCAAACAAGATTTTTAACTCAACACTGGTCAATATTCCAGTATGCATCGCAGAAAGGTTTCTGAGCCTGCAAGAGAAACACCTTTGAGAGCTGAGTCCTCACTGCAGAGAACTATTTGATGCAGTCTGAAGGATGCTTTTTGAGTGCTAATACTCGAAAAAGTACTTGGTATTTAGGCTACTCGACATCACAGGATTTGCACAAGTTGCTTTTTCCCTATTTACTTTGCCACACCTAAGAACATTTTAAGGAAAGAAGGTGAAATGCATACTGTAATAATGTTCTTGTTCACACCCAAAGTCAGGTTGTTTCACCAGAAGGCAGTTCCATTGTCTTTAGAGCTATTTAAACCCAAACTAATCGTTTCACAGTGAAATTCTTTTCTTACATTTGAAGGCCCATAAACATCTTTGGGGAAATAATACACAGAAATTACTGACTTTTAAAGAAGCATTTGCGTTGCTCTGATGTTGGATCGTAAATATGTTTTGTTATCTCTATGCTTATTTACAGCCTCATTCAACATTAAATAGCATTTTGTACTCACTGTAAGCTTGTCTAAAATATCAGTAAGGGTAGTTAACACATTTTTAGCTATATTCAATCCAAGACCATCTAACTTCCAAGAGCAAATTGCATTATTTAAAGCTAAAGAAGGTGTTTAAATAAAATGTGTACTTAAGTTTATCCTTTTAAATAAGCAGACATGTAGGAAATCTAAGCAACTATTCATTTGCCCTTGAGACTGTAGATTAGCTGCTGTCTCTGAGTAGTGACCAAAGACCACTTACTTGCAGGATTTATTAGCACTCCTGAATTAAGTGAATAAGGTAAGTATATTTTCCAGATTTTGGTATGTTGTTTTTACCTGAACATTGTTTTTGTGTTGAGTTTAGAAAAGCAGTCTCAGACTATCACTGGCTTTCTGTATCTATATATGACTCATGCTACTGATGAATAAAATGAGAGAAGAGAGGACAATAAAAATGGTTTTGAGTAAGGTCTGGCTAAAACTACTGAAAATATGCATGCTATTAAGTGCTATTAACTGGAAGAAAGAAAAACGTGCAGCAGTTTTATTTCCCCACCCCTCCTACTTTTTGAGTGTAATCATTGTAATTGATTTAACCTGAATCCAGGAATAAATTTAGATGGTGTATAGAGATTTTATTTACGGTGGTTTTAGTCTGTTTAACTCTCATCCCCCTCAAAAACTAGCATACATGAAATAAAAACAAAACACAGCAAAGAAACCAAATCCAAAACAAATAAACAAAAAAACCCGCAACACAATTTAGTTATTTAGAAACTTGGGTTTGTCTTCTGAGTAAAAATATTCTCCTCACTCCCCAGTTCGAAGAACTCTCAAGAAACTGTCTGCATTCGCAATAGTACTAATTTTTTAAGTAATACAGTGTATTCCAAGCATTTCACCAAGTATCTTGTGGAAGCAGGAGCCCCGGAACACTTCAGAATAAGCCCCCTTTTAGGAGTTAAACAGAAATCTTTTTTTTTTACTAAGGAGATTATTTCAGTTGTCATTGTGTTCAATTCTTTGTCCTCAGTGTGTCGTGTGCTTGAAATGTAATAAATAGTACATAGTTTTTCCTGCAGAGTTGTGAGTTTTAAAGTTCTGTCCACAGCTTCTAACACTATTTTTTTTTTAATTCAGGGTACCATTATTATTTAGTCATGTGCTATTTGGTAGACATTATAAACCTTATTCTTTGTGATTTTGTTCATTATTTATAGAATAAACATATGGAGGAAGTGAAAAGACAAGAACAAGAGTTATTGGAGGCTCAGTCCATGCCACTACGAAACTATTTAATGAAGAATGTCATGCCAACACTTATGCAAGGGATAACTGAATGCTGTAGGATCAGGCCAGATGATCCAGTTGATTTTCTGGTAAGGTGATTACAATTTTTTTTTTCTTAAATATATTTGAGTACACCCAAGGAATCTCTGTTAACATAAGGATTTAAATTCTTTTTTGTCACTGTCATGGTAACAATTAATTAATGGTTAGATCTGCAATTCTAGTGAGCATTAATGAATGTGAAAATTAAAAACCTACTGAGTACTCTTCAAGATCAATTGATACTGTGTATCAAGTAAGGGCATAATCCAGCTTTGCTAAACAGTAATAGGACAAAAAATCAGTAGTAGAATCTGTTTCTCTTTGGTACATGCACCCTGCACATCTTACCGACCCTACCAATTCTGCTGTGACACAGAAGCCTGCAGAAAGGGGGGACATCACTCTCCACCCTGCTTATGCCCCTCTAGGCACAGCAGAACACATTTTTGTAACAATGACTGAAAGCAAGCTCTTTGGTAATCCCCCTCACAATACACAGATAAATTGAGTAAATCCTGTAAGATATTCATAGGGCAATTACAGTTGCAAAGGACCTCAAAAAGTTATCTACTTCAACTTTTGGCTGAAAGCAGGGACAGCATTGCATTCAGACAAGGATTCAGATGCTGTGAAGTTATTGTTGTACCGCTGTTCTTCCTGCACATCCTAAGAAAATTAACAAGCTACCACAGTTTTAATGAAAAGAAATATTTCATAGCCAAGAAAAAGCTTAAAATAATAGCATCAGTATTGGGTCCCACTTTAGGCACTAAGGAATGTTTAATTGTTTTAACCTTTTTGCTTACTGATGTGTGACAACTACCTGTAGCTGCAGGAGCATGATATCTTCACTACTAACTGCCTAATTTTTAAAGATCGGTATTATCTACTTTTCTGGGTCCAGAAATCAGGCCCTAGCATATCGTCTACAATTTTCCATGGAGTGACAAATACTTTCATAAATGGCTCACTTCCTTCTCTTGCCACAACACAGAGATGGGGTGACTGCTACCAAGAGGGAGAATGATGTGGATGGTATTTGGATGTATTTGTGTGGAAGAGGTTTCTCTGACATATCTGTCAGAAATTATATTTTAGATCCACTTAGTTTCTGCAATTTAGTTTAAAGCAAAATTATCCACTGTATTTTTGTTATTTTGTATAAATTTTAAAACGGGAGACTTGAAAATAACTAACTCTGAAACTTTCTATTTATAGGCAGAATATCTCTTCAAGAACAGTCCTGATATCGAATAGGATAAACATTAAATCATAATAGCTGTAGAAATTGTGAAATGGAAAGGGAGAACATTCATTCCTAATGTTATTTTTAAACAAAATACTTAGGTTTCTGAAATTATTTTTGTTTAGAATTATCATGTAATCTCCATTTTTGTTTCTCATACTTCATTACTATATTGTATTGGGGTTTTAATTATCCTTCTACAAAAGTAACATTTACTGCACAGATTAATACATTTACACATCTGTATTTCATATGTCTGTTTGAAACTGTGAACCATAGGAATCTTCTCTCTCCAAAATTTTCTTCCTGGATTTTTTTTCAGTTACACTTTCTATTTAAGCAATATATTCTTGTTCTGATCCGTAGCAGATGTAGGCAGCTAGCCTGAGAATTTTTTTTTTTTAAAAAGTGTGTTAACTGAAAATGGAAATAAATAGAAGCAGCAAGCTCTCTTATTTCCCCTCCCAGCTACCAAGATGCAGAAAGTCATGCAACATAGTCTTCTTGTGCTGCACTGAAGACTAACTAATAAAGTTTTCCAGCATAGGTATGTCATAAAACCTGTTTTTTTCTTTGCTGTCAAACAAATGGGTGTAGTTCTCATTTAATTCTCTTCACCATTCAATATTTGATACGTTTTTCCCAGATTCTTGAAGAATCTATACTTTCCAGCATGTGGCTGTCATTCCCTTTTTTTTTTTTATTGACTTCATATACCTCTCACAGAAACTGTCAAGATTTATGCTCACCAAGCTGAAACTGATAGCGTATTTGGTGTAAAAGAAATACTGGATTTTGTCAAAACAGAAAGCAAGGGCCATTTGTGAGAAGGGGGGGGGAAGAGAAAGAACTGAAAGAATGTTTATATAAGCATTTCACAATTATTTCATCTATTACTTTTAGTAGTAGAATTTTAGATGTGTTAAGCTCAATGTTCTTATTCAGATACATTAATATAGTTTTAGAGAAACAGTCTTATTTCATCTTTTCTCACAGAGTCACACAGCTGAGTCAGTGATGATAGCCAGGAGCAGAGTTCAGAACCATCATCTGCTCTAAGAAACAGATTTCTATGGGATCTAGGCTTCCTATATGCTGCCTGTCCAAGTTACTGTTTATCACGTAAGGCAGTTAAAGATGAAACTTTATTTCTATATTTCAGACTAAAGATGAAACTAGGACACTATAAAATGATAAAACAGGGTGGGTTTTGTGCTTTTTAGTTGCTGTAATGTGTTTACTTTTCTAAGAATAAAGTTTTGAGCTGATCTGCAAAGAGTGCTTTTTGTGAAACTTAGGCAGTCGATTAGAGGCAGAGCTTCCAAAAACCAGTAACAGAAAAGGTTCTTCTTGCTCTGTGTGAGGAATGAAAACCACGATAAGCCCGACGCAGGGAGCGAGGCAAAGCACAGAGATGGCTTCGAGCCCACAGCCTCCACGTCCCAGAGCCGCAGGCAGGGACGCAGTCGGGCCGCGCTCGGCCCCTGTGAGCCGGTGACGACAGTCCCGCCGTGCCCCCGCGGGGCGCCGCCGGTGGGGGCCGGGGCAGGGCCGGCCGCGGCCGCCCCGCTTCCCGGCGCCTCGCCGCAGGCAGCCAGCCGTTGGCCCCGGGCCGCCAGCCGGCCGCAGCGGGGCCCGCCTCAGGACCCTTGGGGCGGCGTGTTGGGTGACGGCCCCGCGGCCTCACCGCCTCAGTTCCCACCGTAAGGAAAGCCCGCGTCCCCCCCTCGCCCGGAGCCGGCCGCGGCGCGGGCACGCCGCCAGCTGCGCCCAACCCTTCCCGGCGGTGCGGCCGCCCCTCCCGCACTCCCTCCCCGGCCGGGACGTCCCGGTCGCCTCCGGCCTCGCCCGGCGCGAACCCGCGCCGCGCTGCGCGCACGCGCCGCCTCGCAGCCGTTAGCGCTTTGTTTTCAAACCGGGGCTGGCGGCCGCGCCGGAACTACAGCCCCCAGGGTGCCCCTCGGCCGCCCGCCCGCCGGGCACGCGGGGGCCAGCCAGCGTGCGCCGCGTGCGGGGGTGGCCGCGGCGCTGCGTCAGGCCCCCCCCGCTCTAGAACGTTGCTGTGGTAGCGTCTGGGCGCCATGTTAGAAGGCCGGAGGGGAAGAGGAAAGTGAAGCGGCGGCGGCCGGGCCTAGCGAGTGGCTTTCTCCTCCCTCTGCGGCCTGACCCCGGCCCGTGCGATGGTCACAATTCCCGCTTCCTGGCGGGACGAGTGACCGGTCCGGAGGCGGCAGTGGTGGGGGAGGACGAAGAAGAAGAGGAGGAGGGAGAAGGGGACGACGCGGTGGTGGTGGCGGCGGCGGCGGCGGAGGAGGAGGAGGAGGGGCCGGAGAGACGATGCCGTTGTAAGTTGGAAAGCTCGCGGAGTGTCTGAAAGGCCTGTGTTTTGCCGGCCCTTACTCAGCGCTGTCCCCGTAGCGCCCCGTGCTCCCTGTCCGCTCGGGCCCTTCCTGCTGGCTCTCGCCCTTCCCCCTCTCGCTGTCCCCCCGCCGGTGCCGGGCTCTTCCGGTGCCGCAGTGTGCGGGGCTGTGGATCCGCTGCTCTCCGCCCAGACCGCGAGGAGCTGCTTGCTCGTGTAGCCGCCTCCCCGCCCCCCATCGCCGTGAGTCCCTAAGAGATGCTGATGTGGCTTTTACGTTGTTGTTGTTGTCGTCTTCTCCTTCGCGATTTCGCAGCGGCAAGTGCGAGGCACCGGGCGGCCACGAGGCGAACGCCTGCCGTGGCCCCCCTCGACCCACTGTTGAGAGGCCGCACGAAGTGGCACAGTGCCGCGCGTTTGTCCCTTTCTGGCCCCGGCCGCCAAAGATGAAGCTCTTTTTCTCTCAGGAGTCCGGGTAGTGCCTCTCCCCCAGAGGCCGCGCGAAGGGTTTTGCCTCGTTGCGGGGGCCGGAGGGACGCAGGCCCTGGTTCTAGCAGGAGACCCGAGCGGAGCCCGCGGTCCTTGCGAAATTCACTGGGGCCTCGGTGGCCCCGAGGTGCCGAGCCGCTGAGGGGAGCTGGCTGCCGGCCGTGCGGGCAGCGCCCCCTGACGGCAGTGGCGGGCGGCGGCCCCGCGCCCCCCCGCGCCATTCCGCTGCCGGGAAGCCGGGGGCTCTCACTGAAACAGCAGGCCTTGTGCTTTGGACCTGCCGCGCTGTAACCCTGCTGGTGGCCGTGAAGAACGAAGTGGGGCATAAATACATCCCAATTTCTTCGCCGTTTCCTTCACCCCACCCCCTGTTATTTTTTTGTTGTTGTTTTTGTTTCTTTTTTTTGTTTTCTTTCCCCTCGTTGACATTTTGACGGCTCCAGGTTGAGACGACAAAACTTCCTGCTCGTCAGTTCCGTAGCCCATATTGTTATTATATTATTGTCCTATATAAGTTCACGGAACCAGTGGATGAGTAGGTGTTCAAGTGGCTTTTAAGAATAAGGCATGTTTATATGCAGGCTTCTGTTTGTTTTTTGTTGCTTGGGGATTTTTTTTTGCCAATGAAGGAGAAATGTAAAGAATTCGATATTATTTATTATTGTTTCACTGTTATTATTTGAGGTTATTCACTGTTGTTTTAAACGTGTATACTTTATGTTAAGAATAACTATGCTTGCCTGTTGTGCTTGTTTTATTCAGTCTAAAATGTGGCTAAGTTAGTTGTGTGGTAGATAATACCAGGCAAACCTACCTGAAAGAGTTTATGGCAGGAAAAACACAGTGGGTGAGTGCAGAAAGGAAAATGGTTATGCCAGGCAGTTTTTAACGCTTGTATAGTGAGACTGCGATGTCTTTATAGTTAAGTTTTGCACATGTTCATTAAGGCAATGAAAAACTACCAGAAACCAGCTTTGAAGTTGGCTAGGCTTTTGGCCTCCAGAAAATGGGAGGGTGCGTATTCTGACTGCTTTTATTCTTAGTTTATTTTGTTGTGACTACATAAATTCCAAATGCTTAATAACAGCATTTGAAAGTTTGGGCTACTTCAGTGAGTTGTAGTAATAGTGATCTTCAACTTGGACAAGTTTGGAATGACTTGGTCGTTTTTCTTAATGTAGGTGTTTATGGTACTTGAACTAGAAACTCTTAAATAACATTGCATAGTTATATTTGCAGTAATGTATTGCTATTTTCAGTATAAATGTTACTGGCAACTTCACTAATACAGGAGGTTTATTTGGGAAAATCAAAGCTTTCTCAGATTCTGCATTTGTTCATTACTTGCGATTTTGGAATGATTGACTTTTAAGTCTTGACTAAATAATACAAAGTGAACATTTTAACGCTAGTAAGTTGCAATGCTTTTAATGTTAATTCTTGAGTTATGAAGTGATACCTATCTCTGACAAGTTTAGAGAAAAAGGCGAGCTTAGGAAGTTCCTTTTCTGTATAATGCTTTCCTGTATAATTATTTCCAGTTGATGCTTTCATACTTTTGAATGATAATATTTTTGAGTGAGACTAGAACAGCCCTATGTCACTGCCAGGTTTTCAAGATGACCAACAAAATAAACACACACACACACACGCACCCCCCCCTCCTTCCCTTTCAATACATCCTTTAAACTTCATTTTTTAGGGTGGTAGTTATAATTGACAGGCCTAGTCAGAGCTGATCTCCCATACAACCAGAGGTTGTCATTCTTTACTTGAAAAGCGTTAGTTCAGAGTTCTCAAGAGGTGTACAGCACTGTTGATTCTGCAGTATGGTACAAAACTATGAAAACAAGAAAATTATTTATATACAAACACAGCTGTTACAAGAGTAAACTGCTGTTCTGCTGATAGATGGCATTTGCAAAAGCCTTTTTAATATTGAAAAAACCCAGATTTTTTTTCCTGGAAACTTACATGACTTCTTGTTACGATTTTCATTAATGTGTTGTGTGAAGAGATAGCAGCCCTATAAGGGATATCTCTTTAATTTTCAATTATTCAGAACTGATTAGGTCAAAGATATTTCTGCCATTATGAAGCTACATTTTAGTGAACTGTTAGATGTGGAATGTTCCCGTGCCTTATCAGAAACATAAGAAGTCAGGGAGAAATGAAGCTCTTTAAGCTGTTCATATGTTTCAGTTAAGGCTAGATTTTACGTGGAAGGGCTACTGACTCGGTGAAGCAGCAGCTATGTTTATGTGAATTGATGATCTAGTCTTTTTGTGTAACCTGGGCCTTTCTGACCCTCCAAATAGAGAAACAGGACCATGAATTTGTTTCCTGTTAAGCTATAGATATTATTGCACTTCCAGCATCTTTGCTGAACTTCTGTGTCTGCTAAAATCATTGAAAAAGCCTTTTTATGTTTGTTTTTTAACCAGAAGTGGAGAAGTGCATTGAGTCATACATCTGAATACTTAAAAGTGCCATAATCACTGTAAGTTTTAACTATTGTTGGTATTGGTAACTTCCATATTAGAGTTTTGGAATGCCTTTTTTTTTTTTTTTTATCTTTATTGTAGACAGTCAAGCTTATTCCCACTTCTGAAGTAGGACTTTTTGTATGTTTTCTTTCACTGAACTTGGCTTTAGACATATGCAAAGTCATTGTTTTTTTGACTTTTAATTAGTGTCTGTCAACTTGTATGCCAGGTGATGTACAGCAGCATATTTAAAATGGCTTGTACTGTTTGGGAGTCGATAAATATGTTTTTGAACACGGAGTGCTCAGATTTTTATAAACTGTTATGGAAGGAATTAAATTTTTTCTGATCTTTTAAAGCACAGGACCTACTTCAGACGAACAGTTGCCTTAAAGTGATAGCTTTATTACTCAAGAAGAAATTAATATAAAAGTCTGTACTGAGGGTTACACTGTTAGATGCAGTACAGAAGAACTGGGTGGCAAGTATATGTAGTTTTGCAACAGCTTTCAGTCTTCTAATGCCATGCCAAAAAAGACTGAGCTTATACCCATTATCATGGAGTTGTACTGCACAGAACTTGGAAACCTAATTATTTTTGGGCTGAGCAGATCTCACCGCTGAGACAAATGCACCTCTTAGTGAAATGCTTCTTGGTATTCCTAGTTCTTGGTTTGATACTCCCTGATATCTTTTGATCCATCCTTACTGAATTACTTAAATTGCTGCATCTGGAGTTTTTTGTCTCTAGAATAGCTATAAACCTCATTTGTGGTTCAAGTGCTGCCTGCAGACTTCAGTAGAAATTTCTTTTGTTTGAACTTGAGAAACTTATGAGACTCTTGTTGGCAAGAATGTTGTGGATGGGTGTGCATTTGTGCCTTCACTATTCTTCCGTGCAAATGCAAGAGCCAGTGAGAACTCAGGATTGAGTCAAAGGTTAGCTGAGTGTGTATGAATGTTTTTCTTTTGCCATAGGTGAGTCTCTTTTTCCATAGGTCCATTGCCTGTCATTGCTCCAATACCCATGTTCATATCTCTTTTGGGAATCTTGAACATCTCATACTGACAGTTGAAAACTTAATTAATGGTCTAAATGATCCAGCAATTTTCTGCTAGACCTTAAAACTTTTGGTCAGGAAGGACAGCTGGATTGTCTTAACCATTTGAAACATACTGTCCCTGGTAAACGATATGCAGATTTCATTAAGGTTTCCTGCTTAGATTTCTGAAATTCAGTGTGGAATGATGGTGTTAGCATTAAGCCAGAAACTTTAATCTGAAATTGCCAGTCAGTCCTTGCTGGAGGAGGCTTTGAAACAAGCAAATGAGACTCTTCAAAACACTTCCTCTGAAATCTATCACAGTTGGAGCTTGAATTTTGAGTTTAACTCCAGTTGATCGACCAGATGATGTGATGACCATTATTGCTTCAAGTATCTGACTTGGGTGGCTAACAACAGTAAATAAGAAAGACTGAATATTACTGAGGTAATCAGTAGAGCCAAATGGAGAAGAGAGGATAGTCATTGAGATTCCTTAAGCTGTGTTTTTTGTCTTGGTATCTGGAGGTAAGACTGAATGAGCCAAAGGTCCTGACAGAAGTTTAAAGTTAACATTCAGTGGGTTGTTGGCACTGTTTTGGGACACTGTGCACAGCCCACGGTTTGCCTTACTTCACCATTGCTGGCCTTAGTGTGCACGCCTGTCTGGACAGACTTAATCCCCAGCTGAGGTTTAGTGATAGGTGAAAGGGCTTGTATGACTTGTAGCAAAAGCAAGGCAGGAAGGGATTTTTGCATGCACTGAACATGCATTTAGATGAGTTAGATCTTGGGTAGTTAAGGTCTTTTTCAGGGTGGATCGGAGACAAGTTTCAAATTTATGTGGGAATCAGAACTGTTGCCATTTGTTAAATACTATGGCATGTGTTTTAAAGATTTCAATTGTTCATATTATCTTTCATTTCTGTGAAGCATCCCAGATTTCTGGAGTATGATGTTTAGATAATGTGGTGCTGATTGCAGCTGTATTTTGTTTGTTGATAAGAATTCTAAAACCTTAACATGATAAAAACATTACTAGTAGAACTGAGGTAGAATACTGGGAGTGAAGAGGAAGAAGTGCTTAGAACCTCAGGGCTGGCTAAAATGTTACATGTAAATGCAACATTAAAGCTGGAAAAATGAGCATGTAATGTTAAGGTTTTTCTCAGTGATAACTTTTCATTTAAAAAGCAGCTGGCAAATGCTTTACTTGAAGTTTCTTGGCTTTGTGGTAGGTAGAGGGGTGGGGAGAGGATACACCTTTACTTGTTTGTTTTTATAGTAACTTTGGTGACTTGCCCTTATTTAAATGAATGAACATGGGTAGCCTAGCACTAGTTAGTTTATTGCATCCTTGAATGGATTTAACTTTCTTCCCAAATGTCATTTTTTCTGCCACTTTACAAAGGCAGTTTTATGATATCTGTTGATATGCTACAAAAACTTTAGAATAGCAGGTGTAAACAGTTGAGCTTCATTTTAAATGGTTTTAACTGGAAATAACCTATAGTCTCTTCAACACTAATACGTGTTAAAATGTAAGCTTCATTGTATCTTTTGGGGTTGTAAAATCTAGAAGGCAGCTGTGCTTAGAATCATTAGGTACCATCCCAGTGAAAGTGTTGTTAACTCCTCAACCTTCAAACACAGGCACAACACAAATGTGGTAAGGTCCTGTGCTGTTTTCATTCTTATAAAATACATGAATATTCAAGCAGTAGCTGTAACAATTCCTAAAGGTGTATATTAGGTGATTGATTCAATAGATTCTTTAAAGCTGTTGTTTTAGTGAACAATTTCAGAGCTTATTTTGTGCCCTGTGACCATGCTCTGATGGTCCTGCAGGGGCTGAAGTCATGTCAATGTGGTGTTCTGTGAAGACAGACCTGCACGGGGCACTGGCAGGATTATGCTGTAAACCAGATATGGGAAGTGATCAGACATTTGGTTGTCTTTTATGTGTTATAATTTTGGGAGCAAGGTGAAGGATTATTTTTAATGTACTAGTTCTCAGATTGGTGAAGCGTGGCCCTTATACAAGCAGGTAGAAGACGGGGGGTTCCATCAGCGTTACTGGCTTGGGAGTCTGCTTCACAGAATCTGGGCCTGAGTGACATTGAGTGGTGGGTTGTTTTTTTTTTGAAACCTAGTAAGTGTCTGACAGGCTGTGTTTTGCCTGTCCTGTCAATGAAGTCTTAATAACTGTTGAATAAAGTTTCTATTTCTGGATGGGTGGAAATTACGATCAGGACATTTAAGTTACACAAAACTAAAATATTGACTGCTTTATATTACTGCTTTAAAAACCTGTAAAAATGAACTGTAAAATCTTAAATTAAAAAGCAAATTATTTTTTTCAAATTAATAGTTGGTAAAAAGGGAGAAATTGTAGTTCAAATTTAACTACTTGCTTTGTGGTATAAGTAAAAATGTTCATAATATACAAAGGATGTTTATGTATTGAGACCTTTTGTTTTCTGACTGCTTTGCATTGTGACTGAACTGTTGATTTCAAACATTCAAAAATTATGGTACTTAAAATAGTTCTAAAATGGGTTTAACTTGTGGAAAAATACTAAGTTTTGTTGATTCCCATCAATTTTAAGTTAAGATGTTCTTTTTAACACTTAGTCTTGATGGAAATGAAGAATGAAACCCTGAGATGATGACAACAGTATGTAAATACAAATGAAATTGTTCTGTAGCTTTCCCACCCAGAATACGTAGTTAGCCTGAAAAATTGTTTCTTGTTTTGTATTACAGAAATAGTATATAACATGTCTAAACATGAAGCAATATACAGGGGAATGTTGTACACTTTTTTTTTCACAGAGGATTCTCTTTTCTTTAGACTTTATCTCTCTGAAAGTTGAAGGAGACCAAACTGACGATAAAACTTTTGCCCAAGTAGAGTGAATAAGTGAATTTCGGGGGGGCAGGAGGGGAAGCTAATGCATAATCTGAATTAAAAATATTAGTTATACATTTCGTATTAAGCAAAACATTATTTTATACCTTTGAAAGGGAGTAATCTTATATAGTATGAGTATAAATTAAGTAATGCAGATGTAACGCTTCTACATAATTGCTTTAATTGTTGTTAAGGCTTTTTGAACATCTGTTGATGCAATAGCTAAATTTTCTGAAACGTGTATTTTGATGAGAGATCATAATGTTTCTGTTAGATCTCTGAAGGGTTGACTAAGTTGCAAGTTGGTTTCAGAAAAGCTTTTCAGTATGCTTAAAAACAATGATTTGTCACTTAGAAAAATCAAAGGTGGTGGAGTAATGCTTATGGCTTAGAGGAAAGTTACCTATGTGTCAATGTAAAACTAGTATTTAATGCTGCAAGTAACACTTAGATCTTTTTAAATACAGATTTAAGTAGTGTATTGTTTTTTAAACTTGTGATAATGTTCAAGATTTAAGTGTTTTTAAGTTTAGAATTTGGCTATCTTAAATCTTTAGTATATAATTCTACAATACTGAATATATTTAAGATTTTTTTTTAATGGCTGCCTGTTGATAGCATCAGTTCAAAGAAGTTTTAACTATGTGGTATAGCATGCAGTAATCACTGAATCCAAACAGCTGTATGTTATGCAGGACCAAGTTTAGTTTTGAAACACTTCGAATTACTAGCCTTAAAGCTCAAACTGTTCTGAAAGTAAGGCTGTGTTTAAATGAGAATGTCACAATCAAATATATGCCTGTTATGAAAAACTGCATAGGTGCTTTTCATCCAGAATGCTCATCTAGGAAAGCTGTTAGTTTTCACAACGTAATGATAACTTTGCTGTTGTGTTTCTGCTGAAGTTCTTTTGTATGGTCTCTTCTCCCTTCTTGCAACATTTAAATATGGGGGATTGACTTTAAGAATATCATCCTTGTACTTGAGGTTTTGCTCCATACCTGTCTGTGTATCTTGAAAAGTGCAAGGCAAGGATGCGATGAGGGCTTGGAATGGAGCAGTTTACTAATGAACTAGGCCCTTGTACATTTAACCCACTGTGGTAGGTTAGGTTTACTTTAGGCTTGCTTCCCTATTTAGAGAAATACTTAAAAGTAAAATGTCATGTTAAGGAAACACGGGTCTGGAGAGATTACTGCTTACATCCTTGGTACTTGTGCTAGGCAGAGTCTAGCACAAACCTGGTATTCTCCCCGCTCATGCAGCAAGATGACATGTAATATTGCCAACATAGACTGAGCTGGCACTGTTCATCTAACCGTCCTGTTATGCTAGCCAGCACAGAAATCAGCTTAAAAGTAACTGTTATGCTGCTGATGGGCTCAAAATATACTAAAGCCTCCTTACTTATGTGAGCATTTTGAGTGTGTGAAGTCAGCTGATGTAAAAGGTCGTGCATCATAGCAACTTGTAACCCTGCAAGGTAATTCTGTTGTTGTCCTTAATACAGATTGATCTGGGATGTAAAGTGCTAACAGGAGGCTTAACTTTTCATTTTCTTGATACATCTCTCTTGTCTGCTACTCTGATGAGAAAAAGTATTTTAGTATTTTTTGTGTTGTTTCTGTCAGTAACTTTATCTAATTGCCTTTATTAGTCCCGTTACAACCCAGGGATCACAAACACAGCAACTACAGAAGCATTATGGCATTACCTCACCTATCAGTTTAGCTGCCCCCAAGGAGTCTGACTGCATGCTTACCCAGAAATTAATTGAAACCCTAAAACCTTACGGTGTATTTGAAGAGGAAGAAGAACTGCAACGCAGGTGAGTAAACACTCCAGCAGTGGTTTTCTCCTGTTTTGAGGTTCATGTAGTTGACTATTGAACCCCAAGCATGTTTATGTTCTTTCAGATGCTTTCTTAAAAGCCTAGTGGAATATTAAGCTTGATTTTTCTCACCTTAAGAGAAATACCTCAGAACACATAAAGGAATAAAAATTATCTTTAAATTTTGATGGCAGGCTTACATATCTTTTTTTCCCCTTCATAACTGTTTTGTTGTAGTGGCCTATACTTTTTTTTATTAAGCTTTCTATAGAGTTTTTTTCTCACTGTTTTTAGGTTCATGTGTTTTATGAATTGAGGCTGTATTTTGGATGAGTAGAATTCATATACCTGAAATATATACAGGGCTGGCTTGCTTGCATTTTTTCTGTGCTTAAATCACTTGAATTAATGGAGAAAAATAGTGGGAGTGTTGTAAGAGTGGCTTTATTTCAGTGTGTATATATATAACGAAATCTGTAATTAGATCGGCAATGTTACTGTAGCTGACTTACTGTGTAATCATGTTCAGGGTCTTAAAAAATACTAGTTTGATCTGAGTTCATGACCTGTGATTCTGCTGTTTTATCAATAGGATTCTAATATTGGGAAAACTAAATAACCTGGTAAAGGAGTGGATACGGGAAATCAGTGAAAGCAAGGTATGGTTATATTTTACATGGAACTGATCATACTAAGACTTCTGTAGGAAGAAAATTCCAAAATATACTCCCAGTCTAAACAGGGTGAATCTTTAATTTGGGGATCAAATTTGAAAAAACAAACTACCTTTGTATAGCTGCTTTTGTTTCCAGGCAGCATTACCACTTAAAGTAAAACTGTGTCAAAGAAGGAAACTCATAAATAATGGAAAAAGTAATGGTAGTAATATTAATTTTCAATTGTTCCTGTTTTTCCCTAGGTAGAAATACAGCTTGACTTCTTGTCAAAATACATTTGTATAGTACTATGTTAACTATATACTTATGTCGTTTAGCTTTTTGAAGCGGTGCTAGATCTTAAAATGGACTTTTTGTAGCTTTATGATCTGTGGCCTTTTTCTCTCTGATGTTACTTTTGTAGACTCGTAATAATAATAGTAGTGTTTTTGCCAGGTTGTAGTCCTCCCCACCCCTACACACACCTTTTTTTGAATGATTATAGACTTGTATAAATGTAAAGCTATAAGTGGTTTTTTTTAGGGGTAAATCCCTGAATTTTTTTTTTTTAAGCTGTTTTGCTTGGAGTATGTTTAGGATTGTATTTCTTCTGTACACTTCTCTTTTGAAATGGGAATTTATATGTGACCAAGATTATATGCAGGGGTGACCCTACTGTCATTTGAATATTTATATTTGAAAACAGAATAGTAATGGTATCTTGACTGGTGTAAGAGTGGAAACTGCTTAAGTTAATTCAATATACATATAATTAATTTTCAATTTGTTTTTATCTTTTGTTGTGTAACCATGAATGTAGGGCTTCAGGTTTTAACATTGCATCCCATTATGAAAGGGAACTGTCTTTGCCCATGGTACTTGGATTCAAGAGTTTTTTGAAAGTACAAGTCTAGGAACTTTGACAGATGTTCCTCAACAGTTTTGACATAAAAGAAATACCTCTCCCAAACCCAGTCTTTTATTTAAATAATGTAGTATGGGTGTCTCTGTAAGTAACTTAATAAACACTGATAAACACTGTAAATAGTATTATTCTGTGGTTCTAAATTGGATTCCATCATCGATTTCTAAGTCAGTCTGATAAAGCAACACATTTTTAATGTCTGTAATATTTTAAAGCTGTTGCACCAGAAGTGTAGAACTGCTGGAACAATTACCAGGTTTGAGGCAGTAATGTATAATGTAGTTGAAATGTTGCAAATAGTTCTCAAGTGGCAAACGTACCTCTGTTTTCTGTAAATACTAAGATTATTATTTCAGTAGTAACTACATCTTAAACAACAACAATTTTGTGGAATACTTTTCCGTTTGTTTTAAAATAAATTTTGTGCTGTTATAACTTTGAAAAGTAAAATAACCAATTTTATTTGCTCCATTTAGAATCTTCCACAGTCTGTAATAGAAAATGTTGGAGGAAAAATTTTTACATTTGGATCCTATAGATTAGGGGTTCATACAAAAGGTAACACTTTTATTATAAAACTCATGTGTTTGAGCTAGTGATGTATCTGTAAATGTCACACTTAAATAACAAAACATTCCTGACTTTTGAGGTGATGTTAGGATTTTATGTGTTTGATTTTGGGGTTGGTTTTGTTTTTTGTTTGGGTATTGTGGTTTATTTAATTATTTTTTTTCTTAGTTGTTTTGGTTGGCCATCTCCAGTCTTCATTATAAATAAGAAATATGTTCCTATATTACGTTTTTGTCATGGGTTGGGAAACAAACAAAAAAGTTGTAAAATACTGAAAAATAGAGAAAGTTGTATACTTGGATTCTCATGGTTTGTTCTTTGAATATTACTACAAGTCTTCCACAATTGAAAGAAGGATGTATGTATTCAGTATGCTTAATGGCCATTAACGTTTTTTTTTGTATTTGGCTTGACTTAGTATTCCCAAAGAAAAGTCATTCTATGGGAAGAGAAATTAAATTTTCCTGTTCGGTTTCAAAAAAAATTCTAGCTATTGCTGGCATTTCATGCTTGTGAAGTGTAACTTGTGTTAATAAACAATTTCAGGTGCTGATATTGATGCCCTCTGTGTTGCACCAAGACATGTGGAAAGAAGTGATTTTTTCACATCATTCTATGAAAAACTGAAACAACAAGAAGAAGTCAAAGATCTGAGGGTATGTGAACTACCTGATACAGCTAGCTGAACTGATGATGCTGAAAAATCAATAGGGAAAGATGATGCATCAAACGAATATAATTTTACTGTTAAAGCTTGCAGTGGATTTTCAGTTAACCTGCAGCAAAACCTATCACCATAAGTGAAATAAATAGGGATTCTTCCAAGTTTTCACTGTTTCCTCTTGAGACAGTAGTTTAAGCACCTGGATGGCAGAATGATCTCCTAGCATGTATGTTAGTATTGCAAAATTTCTGCTTGCTGTCTAGCAGCAGGCAGATGCAAATGTGGTTAGCTTGAAAAAGATCAGGACTGAACTTATGTGTTCTTAATGAAGACTTTAAAGCATACTGTTATGTTGCTATTTTTATAATTTCATGTTTATAGAAACAGTTAGTGGTTGATATTAACTAAACTTTGTATATTGGCTGTCAACTGTGCGTTTTCAATGGAAGTTGTTTTTAGTATGTCTCAGTGTTAGATGCTTGTGCAAGATTTTTAGTATGTTGACATGAAGATTTCCCTTGTAGGAATGGAAGACACACTGGTATACAGTATTTTGTTTCTATTTTTTTATACCTGAATGATATCATACCTAAATGACAAGCCCACTAGGTCAGCTGCTGGGAGCTTTAATCTTCTCGCTGTTGGCTCAGAGTAAATTTTTTCTGCTGCAAGTCTTTTTTAGATTAAGATAGTTGGCTGGCAAAACTTAAACTTTGTTTAGTTTAGTCCTGCTCCCATAAAAAAAATACAACTGCAACTCTTCCACTCTGTGCATCCTTGTAGTTGGTAACTACCAGTGTAGTGCAAACATCTGGTGGTAATACTGTATGTACTGAAACAACTGTTTTGAATGCTTTATTATCTGAACACTTCTAGTAATGTTTATATCCACATGCTATAATTGTGAGCATTCTGATTTTCAGATTTCCAGTTAACTTTGATGTAAACTGTAGCTAACTCAAGCTAATGTAGTTCATTTAGCAGCAAGGTAGATAAATGTACGCTGTTTGGTTGTAGCTCTGCAGTGGTGCAAATAACCTTTAGATCAGGGTGTCATAACACTTCATTCCAGCTAGATCTAAGGAAATTTGTACTTCTCCCGTGTTTAGGGAACCTAGGTTGGCTCTAGTGAGTGACTCTGAGAGATTTGTGAGCTTCTGATTTTGCTTAGGATCCATCCTACCAACCCGTAACATTAAGGTAACCTTAACTAAGGTTAAGTGCACGAAGTAGTGGTGTTGTCTCCTCCTCTTAAGAACTAGAATATTCTTAGAACAGTGTTTGGCTTGTGGCAGTTCCTGTTTCTTATTGAGAGGTATGCAGTCGTCTCTGCTTCTGTGAAAGAAGTGCTCTGCAAATCTGCATTTAGTTCAGATGCCAGTTCAGGAAGGTGGTATTCCTAGCTGATTGCATAGTAGACATCAAGTTTTGTGGTTTTGTTGTGGATGTTGTTTGTCAAAGTACCTTAATAATAACCACATTTAGAAAAGATGCTTGAGCTCTGGAGACTGGTGACTTGCAACTGGTTTAGGTGAAGTCAGACTGCATAGGTGCACAGTTGTCATATTGTAATTTCTCATAAAAATACTCACTGCAGAAACAATAGAAGAGACCTCCTGGAGTAAGAATACCCATAGGCTGACCTTAAAATACTGAGATGCTGTGAGGAGTAAAAGATGCTGGGTCATGTTCTGCTTGTATTGAGAGAAAGAGTTGGACATGGAGGTAATATCAGAGCTGGTTGGTATGCGTTTGGGTTCTAGTTAACATCTAGACAGCTCTAGCACTTGGTGGATCAGTGCTTACTGCATAAATTCTCAATGGTGGAGAAAGACATCACTGACAAAAATCGAACTGAAAACAGAAAATCATCTCTGCATAAATAGCGTTTCATCATGATTGTTTAGACCTGCTAGCTATTGCTTGTAAATGTTCTTCTCTATACTGAAAAATTATTATTTTTTTTTCCCTCAGGCTGTTGAAGAAGCTTTTGTCCCTGTTATTAAACTTTGTTTTGATGGAATAGAGGTAAAGATCACATTTTATTTTGTTTTGGTAGAACATGATTAAAACAGTTTTCAAGATCTCCATATCTTTTGTAGTATCTATTAACATGAATGCTATTAAAGTGACTCCTAAGTTCACACCCAAGTCTTTGAGAACAGTCCTCAGTTGTGTAATTTAAAGTAGGCCTTTAAGACTGAACCACGTCTTTCTTGATGTACTTAAAAGCTGTGTGTAGAATACCTTCCTGTTTTTCTTTAGGCGCTGCTACCCACTGGTGTTGATTAGCTCACTGACCTGTAGAGTGCCAGTATTGGCATTATTAAGACTTTACTTATGAACTTCTATTAAATGTTATGTGGCTTCAGTAATTTTTTGGCTGCTAATGGTTAACTGTCCAAACCTTAAATTCATGTTTGCTTCAGTATCTTATACTATAGGAAGTTTTGCCATCTTTGATCTGTTCTCAAAAAGGCATTGTGGAAGGCAAACTGGGTATCCCCTTTGTCCTCATCTCTTCAGATGTCTGTAAACACTTGACTAAAACAGTGGCTTGGGTGCCTGTAGCCTGATGGATCGATCGGCTGCCTTGGAGTGATGAACTGGCTTAACTTGATATTGACCATTTTGTGAAAAGTTGCTGAGAAAACAGGAACACTGCTTTCAAAAGATACTCTGTTACAATCTTCCTTGGACTGTTTTGTAGTCAACCTGTCATGTTTTCTTAGTGACAAGACAAAAACATAGGAACTGTTCATACACAAAGTTTAACAGACATGTAGCTGGATTATGTCAGCCAGTAACTGGTGGGTATAAGAAGGGTACCTGCAGTGGGGGAAGAGTTCCCATGCTAATCTTTTTGACATATGACATGATTTGAAGAGCTATAGTATTGTACACAAGACTGGACAGTTCCTTCTTTCCCAGTTTGAGTTAAATCTCTGCCTTGCAATTATAATGGTCATTTGTTAGGGTACTGGCAGTTTTTGAGTCTCAGGAAAATGAACCACACACTTTGCTGTCATCCATCCAGCTTTACTTATTTGTAGTTTCACTGACATTTGTGTCAGTTGACACTAGGAACGTTTCTCTTGAGAATCTGTTCACATAGCTTAGGTATTCATTGCAAATACTAAAACTTGCCATAGGCATCCTCTGGTTAGTCTGGTTTTTGTATGTTTTTCTCAATTGTTTACATTCAAGCCAGTGTTGTCTCTCCTTTTTTTAAAATTAAATTCAAAATGCAAGTCTAAATAGGGAAATAAAATGATTCTCTGCTGAAGGGATAGTATTTTCTTGCTCTAATACAGTAATTTATGATGGGTGCTGATGGTTTAGGTTTATGAGCAAGACCTGACCCATGTTGTTGGCAGTACATGAGAGTTCTTTTGTCTGGAACACTAACTTACCGTAAGCACTCTTTTTATATATACAGGTGTTGTTAGGCCACAATCTCTGATGACTCTGATTGTGCCAAGTATGTGAGCATCAGAAGACTTTAATATTTCTTTTCCTAATCCAGGCAAGAGGTGTCAGAAGTTATTCCCTCTGTAAAGAAAACCTTAGAACTGAGGAAGAGGACTTTAGTTTTGTGGTGATCCTGTCAGTTAAACTTCAGAAGTTTCTGCCAATACCATTTTTTTCATATGTGTTTTATGTTCTTGCTTAAAATAAACAAGAACCTTCTTGATACTGCTTTTGTTCTTCCCTCCCCCCTTCCCCCCTAGAAAAAGTATATATGTGATATAGCACAGGCTATTCGTTTCTTGATTTGAAAAATCCTTTTATTGTCAATGAACTTTGAATCTTTAGAGGTGCTAGAGTTTCTGGAGATCAGAATAGAACTGCAAGCGGAAGTTAATTTTGAACTTGTTTTACACTGAACATTGAAGAGTAGCACTTCTATCTTAAGTAGAAGCTTGTTGGACAAAATGTTGTTAAGACCAGTTACTAAAGACTTTAAAATCAAAAGTCCATTGGATACTTCAGAAATTACTTTTTTTTTGGAGAAGTGCTTCATAGTTTAAAACAGATGTTTTAAGTTTTGAGCACCTACAAATAGTTCTTCATTTTAAGATACCTTCAGCATTGTTTTATCTGCAAGAGAATTTTAATGTAACCAAACCTGTTTTGTTATTGGTGCAATACCACCAGGTATTTCATAGTCTTGTATGTGAAGCATTTATTAGTTTGTCATGATTAAAAGTCTCATCTCATGAAGGGGGCTTGTTGTGCAGACCAGCTGTGGATGTGCACTTGATACTCTCATCATGACTGACTGATGCCTAATCTAAGACTAGAAAGGCAAACTGACTTCTCTGCTCTGTGTAATGTCCTTGGCTGTGGGTGGGACAATGTAAAATTCTAGTTCAGTGTTGAGTAGTATCTGAGATGTTCTTGACCTAGAAAAACTATGACAATAAATTATTGCAGAAGTAATAGCAAAGAAATTTGACATGATTTCAAAATTTACATAAGTTCGTACACTTGCTCAGTAGCTTGCTGAATTTTTGTAGCTTCCTGTTTTCTGTCATCAAATATGTAGACTTTTCATAAATACTGGCCCTATACTGATGCAGCTAGTTGCATGTGTGCGTTACATTGCTAGATGGGAAAGGTCTCCTACTTTTTGTGTAATTCAGTGATAATTTTGAGACTGCTTAGGTTAAAACTAGATTACGTTTTGACCACTTGCCCTGATATAATAAAATCGTGTATTCCAGACCTAGAAGTGGTGCTCATTCCCAAATGATTTTTATTTACACTGACAGTTGACAATAGCTTTTATGTGTGTGCTGGTATTGATCGTAATGTGTGTTTTATCCTCTTGGAATAGGAGCCATAAGATTGATGAAGCATCTGAAAGGGTTTCTTTTAATGTCTGTGCAGGGTGTTGTTATGTACTGTTTAAAGATAGTCTTTGTACTAGAAAGACTACTGTTTTTATTAGTAAATGTGATGAAAATGGGTTGCGGACTTAACTGTACAGAAGCAAGAACAATTTTCTAATACCATGCCTCTCTTTTTTTTTTTTTTTTTTTTTTAAGATTGACATTTTGTTTGCAAGATTAGCACTGCAAACTATTCCTGAGGACTTAGACCTACGAGATGATAGCCTACTTAAAAATTTAGACATTAGATGCATACGAAGTCTTAATGGTATGTATATACACGTTTGCATATGAAGGTCTTGTCTAATCTTTCAATAAATATTTTTGTTTGATACAGTAGTTTAGTTGTGGACTTGACTGAAAATACAGCAACTCCATATCTGGAAATGAAGTCATAGCCAGTTTTATATACCTTGTTTGGAGGGAAGGGTTGTTTCTTGTTAACCAAAGTTCTGTAAATTTTTTTCTTTTCTTTGGATTGTAAATGGTGCTGTCTAGAAATTAATGGGACTTGCAAGACTTTTGTATTGAGCACTATCTGTTTCTATAAATAAAATGTGTGCATGTTTTTTAATTTGTATGTGTTCTAATATCTATAAATGTACACAAAATTGCTTCAGTGATAAAATTGGGATGTTAAAATACTGTCAGTTTGAGGTTAGGTCTTCAGTAGCTTGTGTAAGCCTTAACTTTTCTATAATACCACAGCTTAAAAAATTGTTATTTATGTACAGGATGGTAGGGGATTTAGCTGCCTGTATGTAACTTAGCAGGGAAGAGAACATACGAGATATCACCAATTTTGGTTATGAGCTGAAAATGTGATAACTTGAGATTGCCACAATGACTTGCACTGTTTTGTGAAACTCAGATTTGTGTAGTCTCAAATTCATACTTGTCTCTTACTTGCTTTGAAAAGAACTCCTGGTCTTAGATAATGATTGTCTTGCAACCAGCTCTCTCAAACAATTCAGTGACAATGAACAACTACTTATTCTTGATTAAAAAAAAATAAATAAAGCAGTTTATCTTGTCATTTGTAATGTCATTCTTAAGCCTGAAAATACCCCATCAAAGTAATGATACAACTTTGTGTTTAAAAACTATTCTTTCTAGCCTGTTCTCATAAATTCAATCAAAGCTTTTACATAAAATTTTCAGGGTTTTTAGTTTGTAGCTCCATGAAGGCTCCTTTTTTTAATTTTTCTGTGTGTTCTGTCCTGTAACAGCAGAACTTAAAACTTGTTTCTTAAACAACATGCATGAGTTGTCTGCCTGAGTGCTGCTGTAAAACAGTAAAAAGGGGCGGGGGGGGGGGGGGGGGGGGGGGGGAAGTTAAGCTTTCTAATCCAAAACAAGTGATCAAAATAAGGAATTAGTTTCTAGTGTGCTCATCTAAAAAGCCTGGTGGCTTTGAAGCTGGGGGAGGGTAAGCAAGCAGAAAAAACTTTGGAGGCAGCAAGTGTAATGGACTCTTTTTCTTTTTTTTTCTTTTTTTTCTTTGGCAGGTTGCCGGGTAACCGATGAAATTCTGCATCTAGTACCAAACATTGACAACTTCAGGTTAACACTGAGAGCTATCAAACTGTGGGCAAAACGTAAGCAGTTTTATTCCAAAATTTGTGAAGTTTTCATTAACTCACATGCTTACTGATAACTCTTTTGTCTCTTTCCTTCTCAATCCACAGGCCACAACATCTATTCCAATATACTAGGTTTCCTTGGCGGTGTTTCCTGGGCTATGCTAGTAGCAAGAACTTGCCAGCTTTATCCAAATGCAATAGCATCAACTCTTGTACATAAATTTTTCTTGGTATTTTCTAAATGGTATGTGTTTTTTTAAAATTTAGATTACACTAAAATAAAATTGTTTGTAGACACTGAATTTTAGTCCTGTTTTTATGGTATCGTTTTCAGCTGTTACCAGATTAAGATGGTAGTTATGGGCTTTGTTTTTGCTGCCAGAAAATTGTTACCTTGAGGTTTCCAGTAAGTCATCCAACATATCTTGCTCTTAAAGTATCCAAAACAAAACCACCCATGTTTTATTTAAAATTGTCTTAAGTATTTGTTGTAACTCAACATTACTTTTCAGTTAAAATACTTACATAGCGCAAAATGAGAGCAGACACCCCAAAACTTAGTCTGTGAACCTTCAAATACTGAGATAATGGGAAAAGGAGGTATGTCAGTATGTGGTTGAGGCACATAGCCTAAATGCAGTTTAGGAGAATCAGTGACAAAAGTGGGAGTTTTAATCTTGTCAGTGTGGAGAGGTAGGTGTTTTCAGATTAAATATGATTTCATATTCCTGAGCTGGTTACCTCAGAAAGGTGGTTTGAATAAAAACTGATGAGAACAACGGGAGCATTCCAAGTAAACTTAGACTGAATGGGACAAAAGCGTATTTTGCAGCTTACAAAGTGAATACTGTTTTTCTTGAAAGAAAGCATATCTGGATACCTGTAGTCTTCATGAAACATTGACAGTTTAAGAGTAATTTTACCAAGCTGTTGCTTTACTTCCAGTGTAGTGCCGCCTTAACATGAAGGTAACTTCCACAGTTTCACTCTCTTGAATCCGTAGGCTTTATAGCAGGGGTCCTCAAACTACGGCCGGTGGGCTGGATACGGCCCCCCAGGGTCCTCAATCGGGCCCCGGGTATTTGCAGACACCACACACACCCCCCCGCCGGGGGTTGAGGGGGAAACCAAGCAGCCACAGATGGCTGCCTGCCACTTGCATCCGTGTGCCGGCCCCCTGGTTACAAAGTTTGAGGACCCCTGTGTTATAGCCTCTGAGGTACCTAGTGTTTAGTAATATTTTTACCATGCTAAGCTAATAGAGGGAAGAACTGGTTGCAAGCTCTGTTTAATGTGTTCCTCATACTGCTGTCCATTTTATACGTGCATAGTACAGGAGCATTAATCTGCAAATACGAAGAGATGAAATGACTTTTACTCTTTGTAGGAAGATAACTTTACTCATGGAAGTAGAGACGGCTTGACGAACAGAAGTGTTAATTTTTTTTAGTGTTTCATTCATGGGTTTATTTAATCTTGATTTGGATTTTTTTTTAATACATATGCTTTTAGTGATGCTATAATGTTGTAATCATGCTGGCTGTTTCTTCTTTTAGTTTGTCATGAAACGGCTAGCTCGAAGATGGACCCAGTGTCAATCTCATAGAAGAATTTCTGTTTGATAGGTATATTTTTAAGAAGAATTTAGAGGAGATTAGTAATCTAAACCAGTGGTTATAAAGCTTCAAGACTACAGAAAATTCATTGTTCTGATGCTCTGGAGGAGCTAATTACAGCTGTATTGTAGTTCAGCAATACAGCTTATTTAAAACAACCCCAGTTAGACCAGCTTAATCTTGAGGAAATGATGCTTACCTTGAGAGCAGAGTTAAGGATCGCATTCAGAAGTATTGTTTGTTGAACGTACATGGTTGTATCCAATAGTCTTATTCAGTGCTACAATCCTTTTTGAACAGGGAATGGCCAAATCCAGTGCTATTGAAACAGCCAGAAGAATGCAATCTTAATTTGCCTGTATGGGACCCAAGGGTTAGTGTATTATTTTTTCCCCTATAAGTCACTTTGTACAATAAATTCTAGTTGCTCTAAAGAATCCTAGGTGAGCTTCATTTGGGTTTATTAAACTTAATATTTTGGTATTATGTCTTCTTTATAAGTAACCTTTAGGTGTGGAACAAAGTTTCATTTTTCTAAACTGACTGCTTGAAGCACACTTGGCTGAACAATGTACTTTTTCTCCCAAGTTTTGCAATACATGATATTAATAAATATTCAGCGTAATTAGATATAGACAGTAAAGCAATGCCTTTTTAAAAAACTGCTTAGCTTAAAATGGTTTGCATCTGACTTAAGACGAGTTACTTTTGCAAGTATATTAAATTCAATTTGGTGCAACAGTCAGAGCTGGATGGTTTGGGTCCATATAGTTGTGTTTTCGTCTTGGATAAAAGAAGATCGTAACTTGAAGTCTTTAAGTTCTTCTTATAATATTTGATCTCCACTTTTGTAGCAATTAAATTAAGGACACTGAACATCATTGCCCTTCAGGCAGTCAGTAAAGCAGCTTGCACAACTCTCATTCTGAGGTTTCAGTAGGGCGTAAGGTGAAGATGTTCGACGCTGCTCGGTCAATCTTAGAATAGTTGGTGTTCAACTAACCTTTTTTTGGTGAATAGTGTAAGCACCAGAGGTTGAGTTGTACCTACTTTTGTACTTAAAATCTGGTTTTTTGGGCAAAAGTCCACATTTAAATAATGTGAGACAGTTGAAAAAGTGTTCTCGAGTCTTAACTGTTATTCGTGGGGTAGGGCATTTGAGGTCAGTGTGTGATGGGAACTGTCTGTTGTAGTAGCCAAACAAAGTGGGGTAAGGGTTTTATCTTTAATTTACAGTCTACAAGTTTTTTACGCTGATCCTATTTTAAATGTATTTTTGCGCATGTGTGTTTTGTCCCTTCTCTTTTGTTTCCTGTGTGCGGTTTAATAAAAGATACGTTAATGCAAGTGATGCTTCTGTCAGGTGGTTTAGAGCCTCTTGTCTTAAGCTGGCTCTTTATTTTCAGTAGTGTTACAGAAATAAAGTATAAAATATTTTTTGCAAGGTCTGAAGACAGTCATTCTTCTGAAGGTGCTCATGTGGTGTGATGTAATCACAAGCTCATTTCTATTGAAGAGAGAAACTGTTCTATTCAGTTGGTATTTCTGGACTTAGAAATGCCTGCAACTTGACCATGATGTGCTGACAGGTTACAGCCCTCCCACATCACTGTGGTTCAGAATGGTGTCCTTTGTGAAGGCGTTATCCTTGTTTTCTAAACTTTGTCTGAACTGTTGGTAATTTATTTGGCCTGATATCTAAGGTCTCTTAGAACTTAACTGTTGTAGTAAAGGGAGAAATCCAAATTTGTTAACTCATGTGTATGCTTGAAGAAAACTGATTGGCTGTTGTTATATATAGGTAAACCCCAGTGATAGGTACCATCTTATGCCTATAATTACACCAGCATACCCACAGCAGAACTCTACCTACAATGTGTCCGTTTCTACACGGATGGTCATGGTTGAGGAATTTAAACAAGGTAAGTATTATCTTACGCTCTCTCTCTAAATGTTTGCAAACAGATTTAAAATAGTTCCATCATGGGTATGCTTTGTGAGGGGGAGGTGGGAGGGTGTTAAATAGCCTCTTGACATGACGCTCTTCTGAGGGAGGTGGAACTTGGCCTGTTAGCTTATGTGGCTTAAAGTTCTATATTAAGTAGAAACTTCTGGAGGTCTGTCCTTCACTCCTGGAAACTGGGTAATTAATAAGAATGCCTTGTGCTCTGAAAATGAGAACTAATGGTACAATATCTTTTTTGTTTGTTTTAGTGGTTTTAGATCGTGTCATGCCACGTGGAAGAATAGCGTAGTAGTCCCACTGTACGGCCATTTCTAGGCCTAATATAAAACAATATACTTGCTCAGAGATGAGTCCTCTAGATTTATCCTAGTAATCTGCTTAGGTAATTATAGTAGGTAAGAGAAGATGTTATCAAAGCAAGGAGTAGACTTGACGCGGAGAGCCACTGCCAGTAGCACTCGGACAGAGCAGTAGCTTATTGTCTCCCTGTTTCTTTGCCTTGTACAATGTCTTGCACAAGAGATGATTCAATTACTGTAAAGAAGTAGTTCTCTTATCTTCGCACTGAGTAGTTACTGTGGCATACACAAAAGATTAAACTGAGCTATGTTACGCTGCAAAGCAAAAATACCATTAGTCTGATCGTTTAACATACATTTCTAAATGTGTTTTATTGATGTTCTTTTTAATAATATGATTTGGTATGACTGGAATATAAAGCTTGTTGATAAATTCCTTTAAAGGGGGGAAATAATTTGTAGTAACCTTTGCTAAGTTAATAAGCTGTTTTTACTCTAGGTATTAAACTGTATTTTTTTAAAAAAAAAAGTTTAAATTTTTTTTATAATTTAGGTCTTGCTATCACAGATGAAATTTTGCTGAGTAAGGCAGAGTGGTCCAAACTTTTTGAAGCTCCAAACTTCTTTCAAAAGTACAAGTATGTATTTTATAGCATGGCAGAATATTTTAAGTTTTATCAGTTAAAATATCTAATGATGCTCTGTAGCACAGGATCTTAAATATGCATACGTTAAACTTCTTGGAAGTGTTTTGTTAGGATCTTTTAATATAGAGGGGGAGTAAATGCACTATTGTCCTTTCTCTTAGAGAATTAATAATTTTGTCAGATACCTTTTTTTTTTTGTCTTTAGCATGCATTTCAGAAACCTTTTAGTCCCAGACCATATACTTAGAATGTCACCAGTTAGTATGCTAATGTCACAATTAGTATGCTACTAGTAAAATTGAAGACATTTCTGTTGGTCAAACCAGCTGATATGTTCTTTAGTGGTGTCAGTAAGCATTCTAAAAATGGGTCTTGCCTCCCAGGAAACAAGATATTAAAAGAACCAGTTCTGAAGGTCAACATTTAAGATGAATACGTACTTGAAACTGTATGTTTTCTTCTGTCAATATAGTCAACAGTTCACTGATAATAAAAGATATTTTTGCAATTGTGTTGACTAACTGCCAGATGTACTAGTTATTACTAGATCTTTTTCCATTAAAGCTTAAGGCTTTTGGCTCTTTATTAATACTCTTTCACACTGAGCTTCTCTAATTTTGTGATGTCTCTAAGGGAAATACTGAAGTTCACACTTCACATATTTAGGGTTTCTAGTAATATGCTTGTGGGGCAGAAGCTTGTTAAATGTATATGAACTTGCTGAAAGTTGTATTTTTACAATAAATATGGATTATTAAAATACGGACTACATCTTCTTTGCCCTCAGTTGAAATTGGAGACCCATTTTTCTTGAATCAAGATCAAATATATTTTACACTTGTTTCTGTGTTGGGTGGTTGGTTGGTGATGTACTAATCTAAACAAGACTGAAATATACAGTTCCCCCATTAAAAGAGACTGATGACCTTCATAATGTGTCTGTGTTTTGTTTCTATACCTTTTGCATGATAAAAGCTTTAAAACATTTGGATGGCTTTTATGTTGTACCTTGGAGGTTAAGTTTGAAAACACGTAAGAGCACTGTAAAGTTATGTTTTTTTGAAGTTAAAAATGGGTGGCAGACAAATCAGTTTCTGCTCAAGAGGTTGCTAATAAGTTCCCTAGTACATTTCCTTTGTTTCTTTAAAAACTAGGAAAATGTAGGAAACACTAAATGTCATTTGAAATAATCTCCATTTTAATACAGCCTTTTGTGTTATCAGCTTTCGCCATTTTATCAGTTTTAATAATAAAAGCTTCTCTTGCCAACATTAAATATCCAGATTTTGTATGTTTTGCACAAAATGTCTTTGCTTGAATTATTTTTTTAAAACTATGGTATAATATTATGGAGCCTGCTTTAAATTACCCAAGGTTTTCTATGTTTTAGGTTAGTAAGTTAATTTAAAGCTTTGGTTAGTAACCTCTACAAAATAAAATCATTGTATTGCAGTCATCAGTATGCAATAAATGTACCTCTTGGTCAGATCATTGTCTGAAAGCTAGATGTTTTGGATTCCCCCCCCCTCCCTGCACTGTCCTTTAAATTGTAGATGCCTTGACTTGTTCCTGCTGAAAATCAAAGCGATGTGTAGTTCTCTGCCAGTTAAGAGAAGATCTAATCCTTGCTATGAGACGTACTTTTAAAAAGTTTTCTTTTCTGAAAGCATAGCTTTTTGGTAATCTGTATTGCTCTCAGTGGCAATTAGTTTCTAAACATCTGTGTTGATTGTAAACACTTTTGACTTGTAAGCAATGTTTAAAATAAACTTTAGTGATGTGTGACTAAGGAAATCTTGAGACTACTGCATACCTGCATGGCAGGAGCAGGTTAGAAATTGGGAGAATGGAGAAATCTCTTTTTATTTATTTTCGTTATTTTTACAATGTCAAGAATTACTTGGAGTTAGGGAGTTGTGTTACCTGCCCTTCATATAGGTTTAATTTTTTCAGATTGGGGGAAAACAGCAACAAAGAACATACACTTGCTGGATATGGCGTTTTACAGGGAAATGACAAGAATAATTTCAAATAGATATAACATGAATATGAATTGTTAGATGAGAATGAAATTACTAGAGCTTAAAACCAAAGGAGAAGTATGGTGATGCGGGAAATAACACTCATTTAATGACTTTTAGGATTTTGGTTCTCTGTTATAAAGATAAATATCCTGCTAAATAAGTAGAATTTAAACATACCTTTTAAAAAGGTACTTTGAACTCTTGGCTTTGGTAGGACTTTATTGAAATCACTGGACAATTTGAATGTAAATCCTGGACAACTTAATAGAGAAAACCTGAAAGGCACATGTTCAGGTGTTCTCAGTTTTTTCAGAAATTAGTATGACTCTTAAAAATAATTCGTTTTTTTGTAGGTAAAGATGTTGATGGTGTAAGACAATTCCATAATATCTACATTAGGTTATTTTTATGAAAACGTAGTGATGACAGGGAGACAGTGGGAGAGAAACAGCACCAGTTTCTAAAAGAAAAAAAACCAAACCACCAAAAACCGACCACCGCCCCCCCCCCCCCCCCCCCCAAAAAAAAAAAAGAAAAAACCCAACAAAAAAACCCCAAACACCCTGCATCAAAAAATCACCATTGAGAAATAGAAGCTTAACTTCGGATTTATTTTTTTTTTTATCATGAAGTAATGGATACTTCTGAATTAGTTGTATTCTTTGTGGTAGAATTATGAATGAAGAACCGATCACAAATCTTTGTAAAATTTAGCAGCCAGACCTTAGACTCTTAAGTTAATGTCTTAAAATAGCACAAGCTGTTAAAAATTTTTACTGAACATGGCAATAACAGATTTCCAGTGATTAATTCCCTCTCCACACTGTTTAACAGTTGGGGGTGGCAGGAGAAATTGCACCTTTCCCTTTTCTTTCAGCTAGTGCTATCTGAGCAAAAATAGCTAATCATTATACTTATTTTCATAAATAAGGCTTAGGGTTTTCTTCTGTGTGCCCACCAGCTAGTTGAGACTTCTAGACATAGCCAAATTAATTATCTTTTTCAGTTGTTCTTCAGAAGCTTGTTTCAAAGAGCTGTTTTTAATAAGTAGCTGGAAAATTCATTTCTCCAAATACTTCCAGATTTGAGATTTGTCTCTTTCAGTTTTATATGGTTAAAAACAGCAAAAAGCTTGAATTGTCTTCCCTACTAAATGAACCATTCTGCAAGTGTGTGTGATATGTATGATGTAGGGATATTAAGGGCAATGGTGCTCCCTGGTAGAAGTTCATATCCGAAATTGGTAACTTCGCATGCAGAATTTGAGTAAAGAACCCTTCCTTTTTTTTTTTTTTTTTTTTTTTGTAATATAATTGATTGAGTCATGGTATCCTGCAAGTATCTAAAACGAGTATTTCAATAAGATCACAGGAAAAACACCATTACATTTTGTACGAAGCAGTTATTACTGCCAAAATGCAAAAAATAAGTAAATGCCCTGTTCAGAAGGGGGAAGAATTTTTCCAAATATCTTTTCTAGTCCTCTCACTTCATTGACATTCTCTGACTGAATTCAGAAGACTCTAGTATTTACCTATTTTTTTTCCCCTCTGTCACCTAAAGATAAGTAGAGACATGAAGTTACGGATTTCATCTGTTTCTTTTGGTTTAAGTTTGTGATTTGAAGGCCTTATAGCATCAGAGGACATTTTTTTTTTTTTTTTTTTTTTTTTTTTTTTTACACCATAGTTACCATCATTGACCTTGCATTGCTTTCTATGAGGTACATGTACTAGGGTCTAATCCTTCACGTTATTACTGTTGTTTAAATCCTGCTCTGAAGATACCCAAGAATACCATATCAGTATAAAGTAATGCCAAGTTGAATGACTTGGGATGTTAAAGTAGACTTCCCAGCTAAAATTCTGAAAAACCTGATGGTAGACATGTCAGGTTCCCCTACCACCTTTATGAACTCAAGTTGAAAGTAATCTTCTCCTGTTCCACTGTCTTTGGGCTTGTTTAAAATACATCTTTGCTTTGTATACTGTTTCTTTGAAATTTACTTACAGTGGGTATACACTGATTATCCTGGAATATAATTGAGAGCTTAAGAATTATCATCAGAGGAAACATTCCTTGTGAAGTTTCAGATAAGTGTCTTCAGACAATTCTAAAATGCAGATACAGTTGTTTTTTTTTTTTAAACCACACTTGATGGTGTTATTTTTGACTTTGAACAAACGTATATGTGATAACCACTTAACTATTCAGAAATAATGTGACAAAGACAACTGACAAATTTATAGATGGTTGTGAACAACTGGTTTTACTTGCAAGGAATATTTAGTAGTCAGTTAAATCCTTCATCTTATTAGGTATTGAAATACCTGTACTGTTTTTCAACTAGTGCTATGTTCCTAGCCTTTTATTAAGGTTACTGGTATGGAAGTATAGTTGCAAATGTCCCTAAAATCCAAAATGTTTTGATAAGTCCATTAGTCACATGCTTGGGGAACATATCCCCTTTGTCTAATGAACAATACTTAATTTTATTATAGGGTATATACTTAAGCTAATAATCTGTAGTTGCAATGTGGAATTTACTGCAAAGTTTTAATGTTAAGGTTTGAATGTCTAGTTTTAGAAGTATAAATAGAATAGCATATTGTCTTTATCTCCAAAGGCATTATATTGTACTTCTAGCAAGCGCACCGACAGAAAAACAGCGACTAGAATGGTGAGTATAATGCTTGGTATTTAAAGAAAAACAAAAATCACCAAACAACAAAACCAAAAACCCTTACAGCCTTGGACACAAGGGAATATCTGATATGTATAGTATCTTTTTAATGAAATAGAGTTTCAGTGTTTCAAAAATAAATGGATGAAGATGTTACACTTCTGAAAAAACCAGTAAAAATGAAGAGCCAGGGAGTGAAGACTGTTGCTTGAATTTTGCTACTTTACAACGCTGTGAGGTTAACTTTACAAATTTATTTTTTTAAGCCTCTTGTGCTTTTCTAATAAGCAGTGTGAGGAGGTATGTTTTCAATCTCTTGAAGTACTGTTTCTCAAAAGAAAAATGCCTCTCCCTTGTTTTTGCTCTCTTTTGTTAGAGAAGTTTTAAGATTGTCAGATACTGGGTTTTTCTTCAATGTTTAAAATTCATCATCTGAAGTCAAAAGCATATTGGAGAAATACGTACTAGTTTCTTGCTGACTGCCTTTTAATTGATGTGTAATGTCTTGCTATTTAATTCCATTTGTAAAATTGGGTTATAATGAGAGCTTCAGGGCATTCTTACGCTTCCCTTGCATTAGTTTTTGCAACGCATTCACTTGGTTCATTGATCTAAATTAATGTCATGTATAGTGCGCTAGTTACATCTGTAGTGTCAAGTATTAGTATAAGGAGTATGTTAAGGATTTTGTCCTGGTATGTGATGATAGATAATTCTGTTATTTCATATTAATGAGAACTTGTTAATAAATGACATTTATGCAGGGTGGGCTTGGTGGAATCAAAAATCCGTATTCTAGTTGGAAACCTGGAGAAGAATGAATTCATTACACTGGCTCATGTGAATCCACAGTCATTCCCAGCACCCAAGGAGAATCCTGACAAGTAAGCAAAAGTGTTCTTTCATGTGATAGTCAGGAACTAACTTAGCTAAAATACCGGTTCATTAACAAATAAACTAGCATTTTTTATAGAGTCTTAAATGGCTTAATTTTTAATGACAGCATCTAAAGGCAAACAGTTTTAAGCTCTTCTCAAGTACTATTTGTAAAACTAGATATTTATTCTGTATAAGAATGTTTCTGAGCCAGAAAATAACTTCAAGGAAATAATATATTTTTGCTAATAACTATATTAATTGCATAATTTCTTGCCACTAATCCATGTCAGCTACTGCTCCTTAGCTGCTGTTGTTGTTTGAGCATCTAGCATCACTTGGTAAGACAGTTTTAATTATGAAGCATCATGAGCATTGGGTAGAACATCAGGCACAGTAGAACCAAAATCTTGAGTAATTAAGTACATTAAAGTTATTAAATTTAGCAGTTGAGATGCATGTCATTTAATCTTGGTGATGGCTGATGTTAGAATTCCTCAAGATGTGGAAACAGTGGAGAAAATACCAAGCACTTCAAATTGTTTAGGATTATCTATTTTTCAGCTCCTTCCACCCTTTCCTCTGCCACTCAAAAAATGATTGCAAGTGTGTAGGCTCAAAACGCTTTTTAAGACTTTATTTCTAGGCAGTGTTGTGATTAATTTGTAAGGAATCGTATTTTTTTTGTGTAGTGAAAAAGTGAATGAAGTGTGAAAATGGGGAAGAAATTGTGGTTTTCACTGGGAGTATATGAAAAGCCTTGTTTACCTTCCACCCAGCCTTTTCCAGACTTAAGTGCTTCAAGTGACAGTATGGTGCTCCCTTTTTAAAAACTTATATATGCAAATTACGTGCATGTTCCAGGTGAAATTGGACAAAAGCAGGCAGTACCTCTTCAGCACCATTTAAGTGGGTAAATACAGCTACAACTGCCTGCATAATCACAGTCTCTCATTAGCTCTTATTTCAGAGGACTTGATGTGGGCAACTTTTCTAGGCAAGGTTATTTTCCCAATGTAAACTATGCGTGTTCTTTCACCTGCCTGCCCAATTTTTTTTCATTGATTGATTGGAAAGCAGTGTTTTTCTGAAATGGTCTTGCAGGGAAAAGACATTTGAATTAAAACATTAAATTTCTTGAGCTGCTGTAGAAGTGTTACGCTATATTCTGTGCTAGACTATAATAGTTCCTCTTTCATGTATATTATGTGAAGGTGAGCTGTCAAAGGGAGGCTCATCTTACCTGAAAACTGCACTTTGTGGTCAGTTACAGCTAAGAAATTTGAGAGTTGGAAGACGTTTAGCAAAATGGAAGCTGTCTAATCAAGGAGTAGATTCTAACTACTTCAAGCATCACGTGCTGGAAATCTGTCTTCTCCTTTCAAATCTGTCCTTTACAGTTGTGATGGCTAGTTATAACTCCTAAAAATGAGACAATCTATATATAGAAGCACAGTTGAATGAATTAATCTACTTATGATCTTAGTTCATGAAGTTTGCTGGAGGTAGATGGGTCAGTGTTTCGTGACACTTTTCTTTTTTTTTTTTTTTTTTTGGTATTGTGGGTGCAAAGGGAATGTCATTGTCAGCTTTGTTTTTGGTCTTTGTATGGCTAGCTCCACTAAAATGTTCAACTGTTGTCTATTGCAGCAGATAACTTAGTAAATTATTCAGTTCTTCTGTCAGTATTATATGACTCTTTTATGTAAATTTTTCCAGGGAAGAATACCGTACAATGTGGGTGATTGGGTTGGTGTTTAAGAAAACAGAAAATTCTGAAAATTTAAGTGTCGATCTTACCTACGACATTCAGTCTTTTACAGACACAGGTGAGTGTTGCTTTCCAGATGTTCTGGTATTTATGAACTTGTTGAAGTTACTGTTTCTGTTCATTAGGTAGTCTGTTTCAGTAGTAGAATCTAGACTTAGGCTAAGGAGTTAGGGTGTTTAATGAAATACAGTTTTAATGAGTTTTAATGCTTCTAGACACTTCAGACATTGTTTTCAGTTTGTTTTCATTAAAACTGATTAAAATGATGCACACATCTTTTAATGTCACTAAAAATGGTACATTACATTGTGATCTTTACTGAAGAAAATTGGTTATCATGTAACCATGATGCAACCTAACCTCTTTTTGACAATATGTGTATAGTTTAAATATTCTTATTACTTGTGAAACTGAATTCATCATTGGATTAAAGCGGATTATATAGTAGACTCTAGAACAAAATGCTTTTTATTCCATGGTGTTACGTAGTAGCTAGTTGATTCAGTAACTTTTTACTTTCATGTCCAACACTTGATGCAAGAAACCTGTTTGACTTTCCAGTGTTCTCTTTTTTGATTCATGAATGAGAAATTTTAAGGAAAGAATTGATAACAGCTGCAGAGTGTGACTCTCTAGTCTAAGCCTAAGAAAGGAGCAATACCTTTGAGAAGATTAACTAAAAATTTGCAGTTCTTGTTTTAAACAAATGACAGTTAAGGCTCAAGTATTACATGTTTACAGAGTTAAAGGAATAGGTTCAAATGCTAGTTAATGCAATGCTGGTCTTTGGATTTCTAAGACTCGGTAAGACTGGAAGCAAGGAAATAGTACACCTCCACCCCCTGGTATGGATGTATGAGTGAATATAATAAAATAATAATGTATATTTATAAGTAAACTATGCCAAGGCTTGAAAGTTCTTTATTGTCATTTATAGCTGCAGTGAGGGGTCTCTGTGTGTGTGTCTGTGTCAGTCGAAGGGATTTGTATTTTCTTGAGAGGGGTGGAATATTCCCTTTGATTATAAGTGGTGAAGGTGAAACTATAGGCGCATCATTCTAATTTTTGAGAACTTGGAAAAGCTTGGTTGCTGCTTTGAAGGAGTGAAGGAATTAATGAATTAGTGTCTTAGATCTTTTGTTGTTTATAAAAAATGAATTTCAATAGTGTACTTATCAGGTTTTTTTCTATATGAAAATACTAAAAGTTGCACATAGGATTTTGAATCTGGTGTACTTGCACTACATTCAAATCTGAAATTTGGCTAAATACATGGAACTTTAAATGAAGTAGCATTTAATCAAAATTTAGAGACTGTGATGTGCAGTTTTCTGTTCAGTTTCTAAATACACTTTCCAAGGTAGTCAACTAACAAAAATTTCTGTTTTGTGAGTTTTTGTCACCTCAAATCAATGTGAGTGTATCTCCATCATTTTTAATCCATCCTGAAAACCTCTGTTTGTCCTATATTTTGGAATAGATCCTAAGATTTTATTGAAACTACTGAAGTATTTTCAAGAATGAAATTAGGGAATAGCTTGCTTTATAGTAGGAGCAGGGGGAGGAGGAGAGCCATGAAGAGTGGCCTAGGTTTTCCTTGAAAATTTTCCATTGAGACTTTGGTAACACCTAATGTCAGGAATATGGAATGCTTTAACCATGTCTAGCTTGCTTGAGCATGCCCCTACCCTACCTTAACTATAACTTGTATAAGCCTCACACAGAGGTTTTATGAGCTTCTTCAATACCAAGAATTAGTCTAGTAGGCACTTTAATATGCAGTAGTCATTGAGCTTTTTGTGTGTCTGTCTCTTAACAGCTTTTTTTATTACATGTTCACAGCCTATTCAATGAGAATAGACAGTGAATAAGCGAGATACCTCCTAAGTTTTGTATTTAAGATCTACAGAATGATTTTTTTATTCATTCGTCTGCCACAGCTTTATTCAACATTTTATAGAAAGCTGATGTGAAAGAACAACAGATTTTTCATTTTTATCTGGCTTTACTTGAACCCAAGATGTTGGGTTGCAGTGTAGTTCCTTTACTAGCACTGTGTTGAATCACCAGAAGTAAATGTTCTGAGGTGAAGAGAAACAGCTCATTATAGTAGACATAATTACAAAAAGAAACAAAGCCAACAACAAAAAAAGCCCAAAGCAAACCAACAAAAAAACCCCCAAAACATAGCAGAAAAAAACCAAACACAAATCACTTCTGTATAAAAATGTGGTGGTATCTGGTGTTGCCAGAATGATTTGTAATATAATAGCTGACACAAGCATTAAACTCCAGAATTAGAACCTGTTTGTAGGAGCTGCATAAATAAAAGCTGGATCAATTGAAGAGAATAGTTTTATGTAAATACTGTAATTCTTATGAGGAAATCTTATTTCTGTCTTTAGTTCATTTGAGCTGAACTGAAGAATTCACTTTAGTGCTGTTACTATTAAAACTTGTAAACAATATAGTTTAGAGAACTGCATGCTTGCAAGATACTGTTCTTGGACAACAGGTCCCCTACCAAAGTAACATTTTAGTGTTTGCACTGTCAGTGCTGGCATAGTCGGCGGTTTACTTTCTTCCTCCAGGAAAGGGAATGCTGAATTTGTTCTTGAGGGTAATAAATGTTCTGAAATGCAAATTGTTTCTGCCTGGGCAAGTAAGTGGACTTTGCAAAATACTTCAGTGTATCTTAATGTTATTCTAATTGTGTAGTTTATAGGCAAGCAATAAATAGCAAGATGTTTGAGATGGATATGAAGATTGCTGCAAGGCATGTGAAACGTAAGCAACTTCACCAACTGCTACCTAATCATGTGCTTCAGAAAAAGAAAAAGGTAAACTGGACTAATATTTGAGAGCAATAAAAATGCTATTGAGAAATGATACCTCAGGTTTTTAGATTTAGTAATCGAAGAAATAGAATCACATTTTGAATGCTTAGTTTTACCTGCATAAACAATGTGATCTCATCTGACACTAGCAGTATTACTACATGCATGAAATACAATTCTAGATTCTCTGAACATCAAGAACAGGAATAGTATCTTTGGGTCTGGCTGAAATACCGCGTTGTTTTGGCCTTCCTAAACTAAACAGATTTAAAAAAGCGTAATCTAAGATTTTAAAGCTCTCTTAGTACTCTAATGATGCTTCCTTTAAGTGACCTGCACATTAACAATACCAATAAAACAATCAGTCAAGCAATTCTTGCTACCGCCAGCTTTTTCCTCTTAAAGTTGTTATTAGACTTTCCTGTAAGCCTCCTAAACATAAAATTGCAACTCTTCACATAGAAGGAGAGTAGAATGTTGAACTTGTTGCTGTTTTTTTGTACCTAATGGTAGTCAGTTGCTGTAACTGAGATTGAATACTTTGAGGATACTTTTCAGGGAAGTATTCTTCAGCCTGCAACTTGGCAGCTTTTGATATTGTATGTTCTTAATGAAAAGATTTAAATGACAGTTTTGACACCAGAAAGTTGCCCGTTGCCTAGCCAGGGTAGGTATTTTCTCCCTCAGTGTATAGTTTACCTGTGTGGCCATACATGAGAATGGTAACACTTTTAATTGTGTTGGATGTGATTTACTTTCAGTGGAGGCAAAACAAAGGGAGTGGAACGTGGAATTTAACAATTTAGGCTGTATTTCAAAATTCCTGTTTCTTTGTGTTAGCTTAATCTGAGAGCAATACGAGTTTGCTTGTATTTGTGAATAACTACACCACTGTTATATACTCGGGTATATCTAAATAACATGCTTTGTTACTATAGCTGTTTTATGTTAACTGCTTTTTTAATGAACAGGAAATCTTGTATTGATACTAAGTGTAAATCTGTTTGTAATACATTCCAGACAACAATGTAAATATTAAGTGATGCATCTCCTAAGTAGTAATGTGTCAGAGGAGGGTGTTTCTTCTCCACTGACTGTTTTAAATTCTAATCAGTCTCTAAATTCTTTGTATTAATTGTGGGTTTGGTGTACATTGGTATTACTGGGAAGTTAATGAAAGCAGTATCTATAAGCCCACAAAACCAAAGACATTTGAAATAAACTGTTACTATATTTAGCAATTGTATTTTCATCTTTATCTTATGTTTTTGAACATCGTTGGTTCAGACAAATCTGTACCTGAATTGCGAATGTGAAAATGTAAATGCTTGTAGTGACAGAATAGTGGTTTATTTACATGTAAAAGGATTAATCGTCCATTAATGTTTTGCATTTTTAAATGCTTCTACTTCCAGGTTGTTTTTTTCTGAAAACATGCTTAAATTTACCTGCATTTAAGGCATGCATACTTGCTTCGTTTGTGGTGGAAGCTCATTGCTGTTAAATCATCTCTTGTTTTTTCTTCACAAATGTAACAGCTAACATTTTGCATAACTGAAATATTACATCATTTGAATCTTCATTGATTTTTAAGCCTTTAAGACTAATGTAATTGTCTTTTTGTCTTGTGGATTGCAGCATTCAACAGAAGGAATCCGGTTGACAGCTCTGAATGACAGCAGCCTAGACTTGTCTATGGACAGTGATAACAGCACGTCTGTGCCTTCGCCTACTAGTGCTATGAAGACGAGTCCATTGAACAGTTCTGGAAGTTCTCAGGGGTAATGAAGACTTTCAGTGTTGTGGCTGCTCTCTGTTCCTGAATTACTTGCATTTAAAAGCATAGCAGATACTGCATCCGTGAGATACTACGGTTATCAAGGTGTGACTGTTCCAAACTGGAACTTGCAGACAATCTTTATTTCCAGTTTGAGCACTAGAGCAGGGCTAAATTTGGGGGATAGGGAGCATGGCATTGGACTTCAGATAAGGAATTATAAAGTTGGGTAGAAATCCTTAGAACAACAAGGTGATATAAAAACTTGGGGACACTGCAGTAGGAGGCTGTGAGAGGTAGTAAGCAGGAAATTGAAGTGTGAGAATAAGGGTTGTGTGAGTTTTGGTCAAAATGAGAGACAGTACAGGAGTTTAGGCTTTCTGTCTGGGAAATCAGTAGTGCTACTCCTATTACTGATGATATCCATGCAAATTAAGCTTATGAACATAATTTTCTATTGTATTTTCAAAGTGTACATATTAATGTTTATCTTAAGCCTGTCTTTCTGTATGGTCTTTTCATAGAATCACAGAATGGTTTGGGTTGGAAATGACCTTAAAGATCACCAAGTTCCAACCCCCGCCATGGGCAGGGACACCTTCCACCAGACCCAGTTGCTCAAAGCCACATCTGACCTGGCCTATCTAAATTTGTTTGCCCAAGTAAATGGGATTCTGCTCTTTCTTCTTTCAAGAGTCCCGTGTTTGTTTGATGCAGAGACAAGTTAACATCAGTTGCCTACAATTGTGCAGGATTAGATGTATATTACAGGATGTTGTATAGGATAAAATACTTAAGTTCACTAAACTTATTCCTTTTGACAAGTATTCTTTAAGTTGGTCTTCTGTGGTAAATGATTTCCAATAGTTGATGCCGCTAACCGTGATATTAAAACAAGTCTATGATATCTAGGAAGTCACGCTTGTAGTGGAAATTGCCCCATTATGATTTTTGGGCATAGTCATAACGGTGTGTGTAAATGGAAAACAAACTTTCTATTCTATTTTGGTCCTTCTGTACTGGTTTTGTTCCGTTCTTCAGGGAAGTAGCTGCTGCATTTTCCCCTGCACCTTATTTGGGCAGACATTGCTTCAATTGTTGCCCTTTTTTAATGCAACTCCTTACTGGTCTAAAAAACTGTCTCTGAAGTGATTCAGATTAAATATTTGAAATAGCTTCCATTGCTCAAGTTTGACAGTAGATTACCAATGCTCATTTCTGTCTTCCTGCTGTGACATAGTATTGTAAGTTCTGCTCTGTAATGTAGGTAAAATCTATCATCTATGGTTACTGGCCATGCATGTGATGTGATGAAAGGCGGGACATACAGCACCATAGCTTTACTAATGTTCAGCATTTCGTCATTTTTCCCTTTTAGCAGAAGCAGTCCTGCGCCAGCTGTAACAGCAGCATCTGTGACCAACATACAGGCTTCTGAAGTCACTGTGCCACAAATAAATTCCAGTGAAAGCTCAGGGGGTAAGGAAAGTGGCACAGTATATTGTTTCTATTGATTTTGTTTGTTTGTTTTTTGTGATGTCTGTGAAACAGTTTTTCTTCCAGTTTGAGGTCTTTACTTAACACATGCTCTAACATGTTCTCCTTGATGTACAGATTTAACTAATTTCTTTAGGACTCAAGAAACCATGGCAGAATACTTTGTGCCGTGATGTTTGTTTATTCTTTTACTCTTAGAGATTTATATTTTACATTCACAATAGCCATAGTTTTCCAGTGGCTTTATGTAGGTCTGTAGTTCAGTTGATCAAATAAGGAAAAACTATCTAAAGATGGAAGAGCAATTTTTGTATTTATCCTAATCCATTTTGTAGTTAAACCCAAGAGCTGATTCTGTACTGTCTGTGATCTGTGCTTCCATGTTACTGTTCGTGTTGTTCATGAAATTGTTTCTAATAATGAAAAAGACTCAGGTGTCAATAAGGAGCATGTGTTCTGCTTACATCTTTTCAGATATGTCCTACTGTGTGTGCTGACGTTACCCTCCATATTTTCTACAATAAAAACTACGCTTCACTTAATACTTAAGAAAAATTGACTTTTTAGTGCAAGAACAAAAGCACCTGGTGAAAATACTCACTTGGCAGTGTCAGCTGCTGCTCTTTTTGATGGCACTTTAGCTGTATACAAGGAGCAAGTCAGAAACAGATTGAAAAGGGGACCAACTGGTTAGCCTTTCAAGATGAGAGCTCTATTATTTCACTCCTTCACATGTGGCACGGTGGAGTCTTTTAACTGTTCTCTGATTTTTATTGTAAGTCACAGATGCATCAATGTGAGTGAGTTAGTCCATGAGCACTAAATGGAGCTTAAATGGAATGACTGTTTTTTGGATTTGTAGACATATCGGAAGTTGTTCGTTCTTGTATTTTAGTTAATCAAAAAGCAGTCACCTGATAGTTATTAATGAAAAAAGTTCCTCAATGTAATTTTTCTTATCCTGGAGCATCTCCCTATGTGTGCTTGTTGGTTTGAGGTAGGCAATTGATGAGGTAGAGCTTTTTCAAATGGAGCATTTTTCCAAAAGATGTTTGGAATGTCAGATCTTTTTTTGATGCTCTGTGATGACTTCATATCTGTCATTGTGTACTCTGAGCCTGAGAAGTGGTAAATTTCATGTTTGAGTGACAAAAGTGGTATCAAATTGGTCTTGAATTTTATTTCAGGCAGTCTTTGGCAATGCATTTATATGGCTGAGTACAGAAACAGTAAAACTTCTTTTGGGTACCAAAAATAATAGCTGTATTAGCACAGAGCTTTGTCTGGGTTAGTGTACCTAGCTGTTAAGCAGGGTTATTTAGACCAGGCAGTGTCACTGACATGGCTACCCTGTATCTGGTACAGGAATTCTCTCTTGGAACAAGCCTGAAACTAAACTGCGCTGTGTCATTCCAAACATGATGCTTATAACACTAACTGTACCACTGCTGTCATGCCTGCTTGGTTTCTGTGGGTTTGAGTAGAGACCAAAAATACCAGTGAGTGAACTGAAATGGTGGTGTCATCTCATCTTGTTGAAGCTTTTTTATTTATTTATCCACAGGTACTTCAAATGAAAGCATTCCTCAAACTGCCACACAACCAGCCATTTCTCCACCACCAAAGCCTACCATCTCTAGAATTGTTTCCTCAGCATATCTATTAAATCCATCACCAAGAACTTCAGGAAATGTTGCAACAAAAATGCCTAGCCCTGTCACAGCAGTGAAAAGGACATCTTCTCCCCATAAAGAAGAGTCTCCCAAGAAAATGAAAATCGAAGAGGTATTTTGGATTTTGGGGTCATACATAGCAATGTCCAAAACTTTGAATATTCATTTCAGCTGCAGAGTGCTGATTCTTGTGTTTCAAATATTTTGTTAAACAGGGTGTATATTTCCTATTCTGATTGCATTGCTGCTTTATGTATTCAGCTTGCTTAGGTGTTAGTGTTTTTTTTCTTAGGCTGATGTTTGTCACGTGACACACGTGCTGCATTTCTGAGAATTCTCAGAAATGCTTAGATTCTAAATTCTTGTCTTAAAAGCAGGTTTTTTTGTTTGAGTACAACATGTTAAGTCTCAGAAGTAATTCTGTTTTCAAAACCGCTTTATGACCTTATTTTCTTGTTGATTTTTTAAAAAATGTTTTTATGATTTTTTAATAGTTTCTGGGTTTGTTTTCATTTTCAGCAGGATGAAATGAGTGAAGATACTAGCTGTATAGATTTGAATGAGCATGAAAAAATGGAAACTAAGGTATCTATGCCTACACCATAGAATTTTGTGTATATTAATCAGGACTCTTCCTTTTGAAAATTACTGTGTTTGCCTCTAGGAATGACTGAGAGTGTTCATAGATACAATATAGACTCTCCAGTAAAGATAGCAAAATGATACATAATTTTATCAATGTATATGTCAAGATTAATGAATTGCAGTACATTATCTGTTGCCAGGCTAAGCTGAGCCTGAGTCCATGGTCGCATAGGACAGCGATTTCTTTGCTGGTCATTCACACAGTGTTATGCATGGCAAAAAAAATTAATGATGATATTTATATTGCATCAGATCAGGCATGTGTCTATATGCCTTGCTTTGCCGGCATGCCAAACTTGATGTATATTACTTAAAGAACAGTTGTCCTATGTATTCCATTGGGATTTTTTCATGTTGGGCTGAGAATCCTGAAGCCAGGTGCTACCTTGTTCACTGTTGAGGTAAAACAAAGTTTCAAATGATGGTAAATAAATACTTTCTGATAGTGAAATTATTCTATGAAATTGCAGCATACCTTTTGGGGACTTCCAAAGATTCAAGCATGCCTCTCCTGTATCTTGTAATTTAGCAGACAATTTTTCTGCTTACTGATTGGCCAGAAAGGGTGACAGTCTATCTTAAGCCATATGATAGCAGCTCTCCACTTGGGTGCATACAGTTTTTGTAGGGCATGTTCTGTTGTCTTTGGAATCTCTGGAAAACATATCAAGAAATTAAAATAGCTAATAAAATGCTTGAAGTGCTTTGGTTTATAGTTTACACACCCGTAAGTGAGGAATTGTATCTTGTTATGTAGTCACATTGAAATCTCTTTGAATTCAAGACAGGTGAAGTCAGAAATGCAAGTAAGCATTTAATTCTAATGTTGAAAATAGATCCTCTGGGTGCAGATCATTGTAAAAGACAAAGGTACTCCTGTTAGCTTTTATTGTTAGTCTCCTCTAAATCTTATATCCTTAATAGGCACAGAAGGAAATGGTGGAATGAGCTTTAACATAAACATAAGTATTTTTCCATTGAAATGAATGCCTTTTTGTTAGGGTATGGTTTACTAAATGATAGTTTTAACTAACAGGCTGTCTTCATTAAAATGAATGTGCTACTACCCTGCTTTAGCTGTGCAGTCCCACTGTTGTACCTGAAAAACTGGCTTTGATGTTAAATCTGTTCATCCACAAAGCTGATTCAACAACCTGTTGAAGTAGTAGGAAAACTTTTTCTGCTGGAATGGTGAAAGCAGTGGAAAAGCAGTTGAATTTGCAACAAATTCAATAGCTTTTCACATGGTCTTTCTTGATACTATACTTTTTGTCTTTCGTGAGTTGAATGACATGTAATGTTTTCATATAGGATTCTGTATAAAAGGTGTTAAGTGGTTAAACAAGTGACAGTTGAGAAGTGATTTAGCTTGTATTGATGTCAGATTTCTAATCAGCAAAACATAATACAGAAATCCCACACTAGAGAACAAAAGGATGGGTATCAACGCAGCAAGTACCAATATTTGCCTCTTTTCTTTTGCTGTATATGCTTAACTTAAAGGCATTCGGTTTAATGGAGTTCGATATTGCTTTTATAATTGGAAGTGGTATAACTGTGTCGATGTTTTTGTGTCTTTAGGAGCAACTTGAGACAGAAGTGAATGTTAATTCTCAAACAGAAACTCTTCAGACAACTTCTCTGCAAGCTCCTCAGGTACTGTTTTTGAGAACACCTCCATGCGTGTGTGCTAATCTGTGGTGAAAACACTGACATTAAAATGAGTCCAGACATTAAAAATAAATGTGTATTTTTTTAATATAAATCCATTGTGTGGAAAGCTGCTTGTTGTTACTGTTGCAATTTTTGTGTTTTAGATGGTCATTGATCTTATTGAATGTGCATTGTAGCTAAACATGTATGGCTTGCCATACAAACTGACCGAAGCTGGATTCGCTCTTCTGAATTGTGCCTTCAAAGTAAGGGGCTCAGTTTATTCCTTTGTGCTTTGCACATCACAGAATAATCCTTTCTAACAAGGAAACAAATGCTTTAAATAGCTGCTGCTCAAAGATACCCTGGTAGAGGTTGAGAATGTCTGAACTGTAACCAGATTCTGCTGTTTGGTGTGACAGAGAGATAAATTGTAATCTTATAATTTCTTAGCCAGCTGTGTTGCTTCCCTGAAGGTATTAGAAGTGTGAGGAGCATTGGAAAAATAGACAAAGTTAATTTTCTGGCATTCACTCAAATTTTTGTTCCTAATACTGTAACAACTTGTAGAGAACACATCTTTGTCCTTACTAGCATTTTTAAGTTACTCTTCATGCTCTACTGATTAAAGTTTCACTATCACAAAGTATTTTATGCACACTTCACTCATTAAATGTGTAGTAAATGTATTGATTGAAAATGGAGATATATTACAATAGTATTAATAGTATTTGTTATCAGACTTTTTGAGCTATACGAGCAGTATGAATAAAGGTAACAAAATTGTTTGGCCAAAACTCCAGATGTTACTTCGGCACTCTAAACTGCTTCAGGGAAAATTTTAGATCATTTAGTACACTAAGTTCATTTTACCTTTTGTTGAGGGAGGATTATATGAAGCTTTGTAGCTTTTACAAAATTATGTAGTTGTTACTTTAGGAATCTGGAAACTGCAGAAGAATGGTGGGCCTCTTCTGTCATTTTTCAGTATTCTGGCAGGCTTTGTTTAAAACACTGCTCGTGTTGTAGAAAATAGAAACATGTTAAACGGCAGGTCAGCACCAAGCAGAGTGGGCTGCTGGGGGCAGGGGGGAGGCAGGCAGGCAGAGCTTTTGTGCCCTGAGTCCTTCTTGCACTGTGCTTTGCTACTGTCAGTCAGTGCTAACTCAATTGACTTTTTAATAAAACAACAATTAAGAGCAGTCATTTTAATGCAGCTTTTCCCATGTATCAAATGTACCTTATATTAATTTTGAATGCTTATAACACAAGAAAACATTTGATGATAAATCATGGGAAGTAATGCATAATAACTGGGTTACTGGGATAGCAAATAATCTGGTGCAGGAGAAAAGAAGCCCTTCGAAGTTTAAAACGCACATGCACCCACCCCGCACCCCCCACCCCCCCCCCCCCCACCAAAAACCAACTCAACCCAACAATAAAGGCTTGTTAAGCCTGTGAGAAATTAATGAATCGCACTGAATCTTGAGTATTCCTTTTCTGTGCTTTCCTTTATTTGGCTTCAGATACAATTTTACTGAATGGGATTTAAGTCTTTTAAGTGGGCACTGTTTCAGAGTTTGTCTTACCTTTTCCATATAAATCTAAACCAATATCAAAAGTTGAAAATTTGTCTGTACAGAGCTTTTAAACAGTCTGAAATGTGAATGTGTGAAGACACATACTTTGCACTGGGGACAGTTTATCATCCTTCATCTGTAAGGGGCTGAGGCTTAACACTGAACTGTTCAAAGGAATTTCGAAATACTAAACATCTAGGTCAGGTAGTAGATGTCACTGATCAAGCACCCTTATTATATGAATATTATGTTTTATTGTATTACAGGTTACCAGTAGGCTCAGCTTTATCTGCAGATTTATCTTCCTAATTTCTTTCAGTTGTTGAAAAAGGAAATGTACATCATGAAAGACTCTTGTACAAATTTTTCTTAATGACTGTGTAGGCAAAGGAAATACCTGCTTCTATATTTATAATTATCCTTATCTTGGTGTATTCCTAAAAACTCTTTTAAAGATCTTGGTTTTGAAAGTTAGTGCCATTACTATAATATTTTTCTTCTGATATTTACAAAGTTAAAATACAACCAAACTTCTTCTTTTCTTTTCAGAAAACACCCAGTACAGACCTTTCAGATATCCCTGCTCTCCCTGCAAATCCTATTCCTGTTATCAAGAATTCAATAAAATTGAGATTGAACCGGTAAAAACAACCTCAGGGGTCCATAAACAGTATCTGCCAACTCAACCTGTTGTCTTCTAATGCTAGAAAAAAAAAGGAGAACGGAGGGTGCAAGACTAGAACATAATTGCAAATGGATTTAGGTATATTTTGTGCACTTCCCTTTCTGGGCTAAAATCACCACTTGATTGGAAGTCCAGGTTAGTATGTGAAGCCAGGAGTACAATTAATGTGTTAGCAACAGTTGCATTAAATATTTCGAAGGATTACTGCCTTTAAAAACATGAACACTATTTGTAGCCATATTTGACATTCTGATTGAATTTCTTTGCATTGTTTCAAAATTGAGATAAAACTGGCATAAGAATCCCTTAAATGCACTTTTATGTACTTTTTTTATTGGAGTATGACTAATTTTAGATTGTCAGCTGATACATTTTCGTTTTATTGAAGGATCTCTTCAATAGTAGTAATCTGCAAATTGGGTGATGTTCTATGATGTACTATACATTGAAACCAAAGTGTATAGCATATCTAGTTCAACTGCCATCAAGCAGCAGTAAAACTTTAAAGTGAAATGTCAGATCTTGAGGTTATATGACAAGTTTGAGGAAGTAATTGGGAAGTTTTGGTGTTGATGGGACATGATTAAGATGTGGTCTACTTTTTATTTATAGGATTGTTTTAAGGTGCATACAGATCAGCAGTCAAACAGCAAATAAACTTTCCTTTGAGCTAATCAAACTCCTTATTCCCTTTTTGATCCCTTTACTTCTTGGGAAAGGCTTTGCATTTTATGTTGGTGGGGGGGTTGGTGAGGGGGTTTTTTTTGGTGTTTTTTTCCAGCTTGTATGCACCATATAGGACAATAGTTATTTATACAAAATAAAAACAAGCTATGTACTCATTTGGATTTCCCCCTGCCACTTATCTAATTGTAATACCTTCTGGCCTGTAGGCACAAATTCAGAATTTTGTCCCATGACTAAAGTGTTTAAGTAAATATTGCGTGCCTGTGAAATAAAACACCTGTCTTGATGGCCTTTGAATTGCTAAATATGAGATGATTTTTGTACACTCCATAAAAGTCCTGTATGCATTTAAAAGCTTCAAATTTTAAATAAAGGCAAAAAGATTTTTCCCTAAGTATTTTAACCTTTTTATTTTTAGATGGCTCATCAGAAATAGTTTTACATACTGAACAACACTGAATTTTTAAAAATCATATTTCTAGTAAGCACTTGACATCTAGTAAGCTCTTTTACTCTTATTTTTTGTTCTTGTAGTCCTATCAAAAAAGTAACAACTTTTTCTTTTGAAAGAACTGAATCTCTTGTGGCAAAGGACATCAGTATTTGAGGAACATGAGGAATACCAACAGTAATACCAGATGTAGATAAGAAACTTCATGTTACTATTACTTAAGTCTGAAATATGTGGGATGTCAAATCATACTTCCCATACTTTGATTAGCATGTTTTATGAACTCCCTTCTCCCGTTGTGCTCCATCCTATTACACGTGCATCTTTCATGTTAAAATTAAATTACTTACACTCTTCCCCTTATCCTTCTAAATTAATTCTCCAAAGTCAGAGTGTAGCTTATCTTTTACTTAGGCTGTGCAGTAACTGAAGGGTTTTTTTTTTTGCCATTTGTCTAAGATGTCTAGTATACAATATTTCTTTTCCTTGCCCTGTGCAGCCTGCTGTCGTCCACCCCCCAAAGAAGGTTATATTAACAGTTGAAGTGTACAAGGTGTCTGTGTATTTTGTGTAGCTATGGAGTTTAGATCGAAATTGCCAGGCACAAATTTAGTCTTGTCATTTTGTTTACACATCAGAAAATCTTTTTCATTTTATTAAACGTTTCATGTAACTGCACCCAAGTTTTGCCAAGCTGGAAACTTGGAACTTTTCTGTATAGTGACTTTTTAATTCTAGTTTTCATAACCTGGAGATCAGACTGTTGCTTTCGCATGATGTACGTAGTGTCTCATGACTGGAGTTTGCTTTGTTTTATAGTATCTGTACTCCTTGTATTTTTCAAGAGCTATTTTGTAAACAGATGATGTATTTCTCCATTGAAAACACAATAAAAAACAGCACAATCCCATAGTTGTCTGATTTTTCTGAATGCATAAAATGGATTTTACTCTCTTAATTCATGCTTGGCTCTTAAATTTTCTGTGAAGACAAAATATGATGTGGCCTAAAAGACGTGAATGTTCTCTACATAAGCATCATGATGGATATAGGAAGTGGAAGTAGCATTCAGGGAGGATGTTGAGTTCTAGTCTGTTAAAGGGAAAAGTTGTGGATTGTGCAGTGACTTGGCAGGGGCAGAGTGTATTGCCAGAAAAAAAACAAATCCATTTTAAGAGCATCCATTCCTTGTTTCCTGATCAGGAGTCTATCTCAAAGTCTTGAATTCTTAAAAGCTGATGAAACTAGAAGAAATGTGTGCATAAACAATTTGGGGCTGTACTATTTTCTTGAAAGTTGGAATTCCATTTTTTGAAAACTTTCAGCTGTAACAGTTTTGGCATCTTACACTTGCTTTTCTTGCAAGTGACTATTTCTTATGTCAGCAGATGGCACTATTTCTCTTCTTGTCATAGTTTAAGCTTGCCCTGAAATAAAAAGTAAAAATTACAAGTAACTGTGCATCATTGATCTTTGTATCAGCATGAACCCAATCCTCCAAATGCTTGATGTGAGTAACTTTAATAAGTAGTCTCCTTTTGACTAAAATTTCTTTAACTGCTAAAACCACTGATGATTACGGTCTTCATATTATAATTACCCTGCCTAAAACAATAAACCTTTGTGTTGTATATATTTTTCACAGCATGCAATTGCATGTCTTGTCTAGAAAAGATTCATCATCTTTATATCTTGCCCACCCCGTCTCCCTTTCATCACAGCTGATGTTATTTATGGCTTTAATTCCTCTTTTATTTTCGCTGACCAATAAAAATCTGCTAGTAGATACACAAATTTCTGTTCAGTGCTTCTCAATCTACTGGCAATAGGCTTGTTTTTCCAAGTTACCAGTCATGAACCTCCAGAAGTAAGTTCATGGACTCAAAAGGATCTGCAAACAAGAAGCTGAAAATTACTGTTGTAGCCAAAATAATTAACACTAATAAGCCATGGTTCTAACAGATGGCTTTAGATGTACTGATTTGAATCAGACATTTGAGTTGATGAGTTCTCGCTAAAGTTGTGCTTCCTTGCTGTAGGTAGTATGTGTGCATGCCATTTCTTGGTTTCTTTCTTTTTTCTTAACTGCAAAATCTTTACACTTGTAGCTACAAGTAGTAGTAGGTAGCAACAAATACCAGTTGATAGTAAATTTACCTTAAACAACCGATTTTAATTGAACAATAAAAGTTAAAACTCAGTTCTTCAGTTTGTAGAATAGCAAAAAATAATTCAGTATACCAAGAACACACTAGATACTACTGAGCCAGAATCTGTACTGAAATGAATGCTGTGATAGTTACTGAGGAAGTAAATGCGTTTATTTTCTCATATTACGTATTTTTTTGGAAGTTGGGTGCATTTGTACAGAAGGCATTTGACGTTTTGAAGTGCATCATTTATGTAACTATAAACACACCAGTTACATAGCTTTGCTATGCTTAGTCTCTCTTTGACATCGTTGTGGCTGAGCCATACTTACCAAAATTTTGTCGCGTAAAAATGCACAGGTCTTAATAGTGCACTCACAAATATCTGTATGCATGTAGATTAGCCAAGTACTGGGTAGAGTCACTTTTTCAAAGATCCAGTGTTTGTATTAGGAAAACATCAGCAGTAAACCATTTTTAATTTACTTTAATAATCTTGGTAAAATTAAGGATCTGTTCCATAGAAACAAACCATCTTGGATTTGTTGATAGAGGCAGATGCAGTTTGATACGCCTACAAAGTTCAAACTAATAATTTGAGATATCTACAAACATCAGACATCTGCTGCTATTATCACCAAAAGAATGCAAACTTTGATATCAAACTTCAGAGGGCATGTTTTATTATGAAAAAGATAATATGATGAACCACTGCTGGATGTCCCATCTGCTTTTTGGATATTTAAACTCTAATGGTTTTTTAATAAAGTTTAGGCATATTTGTATTGTTCTGACTAAATTCTGGAATGCTATCTTTAGGTAACTTTTTTTCTTCCTCCCATGCTTAATGAATTAACCAAATCACACTTCCTATTCAGCATGTCTGTTTTTTTAATGACCTAAGTATTTTTATGATCTCTGTATTCTAGTAGAATGTTTAAAATAAAGAATGACAATGTCGTACAGAGTTTATTAAATTTTTACCTTATTAACTCCAAAGATACTGAATTTAGAAAAAGTCAAATTTAACAGCATACTAATAGTTGGAAAAAAACCTACTTAATGGTATATGCAGATATTACCAAGCTTGATTTTTTTGGTAGCAAATTAGTCTTTAAGTAAGAGCCAGAACCCAGGCAAGTAATAGGAAAGGATAAAGAGGAAAATTACTGTTGATGTAAGGTGATAAAAACTACAACTTGTTGGGTAGGGAAAGCTGCCTTTATTTATTTAACTTAAGAAAATAGCCAATGCATTTAAACTGCCCCATAATAACTGTGGCCCGCACAGATACCGGACAGCTTACAAGTGTAAATGTCTTTTTGTCCATCTTCTTTGCAACCTAGCACATCTCCTTTATGGACACATTTTATGTTTGTATTTTTAGAAGTAGATTTCCTCAATAAGGCTTCTTAAGTGAATGTTTTGCATGCTTAATATCTACGTATCGGTTCAAACTTTTCAGTTAATCTACGATTATTTCTGTGGTGTTTGCTTCAGTTAGGGAAATACGTTAACCTAAAGCAGATAAAATTATTAGAAGTGAATGGAGTGCTAGGTCACATATCCTTTATTGATCAGGCATTTCAAATGTTAAAATAAAACTAGAGGCAGGGGGGATATTTGAGAAACGACTCCTCTTCCCCCTCCCCTGCCTCTCCCCAGGTAGAAGTTTGATTCTAAGTAAACATAATAAACATGATAGTTCTTAAAATGGCATGTAAGATTTTTGTGCTGCAGCTTCTGCTTCAGCTTTACGGAAGCCTTGCCCTGGATGGTGTCTGAGGCTGTGTGTTTCCAGAAATCTGGCATGCGCACTGTCCTTGTTTGCGTTCTCAGTCTGCAGTGGAGCTGTTAATAAAGAGATTGATGATAAAGTTGTTGAAAAGAGACAGTTGGACAGGACTGCTCGCCATGAGTGACAGAGGGCATGCTCTGCCTTCACAGCCAAGAACGTTGCCCCCAGCAGAGAGCTGGCCATGCCTGGACGCTGTGCCAAGACTGTTCAGTGCGTGGGGAGAGGAGTCTGCAGCTTATAGGAAGGATTTCTGTTAGATTTTTAGCTTGTGTTCTTAAAGTGAGATTTCCTTTATTTAGGATCGTCATAAAATTTCTGAAAAACTTTATGCCCTCTTGAATACAAATCAGTTTCAGCAGCACTGTAGAGGCTACCGTAGATACATTCTGAAATTTTTGTGAACGCAATGCTAGGACTTTTAAAGCATTTTATTGTGGTCTGGTTCAATGAAATGAAATAGAGATCCCTTGTTCTTAAAATTAACATTTTTTGCTTTTATGGGGAATAAATGCATTATTCATGTACTCAGTCGAGATATTAGCTTCTGTAGGAATTTCCCTGCCAAGATGTCATAAACTTGATTCAACTCAGTCACATCGTTGGAATAAGAGAAGCCCAAAATGATGGATGGAAGTATTCTTTGTCTCAGCCATGGCTTATCATGTATAATTTTTACCCATCACGATGTAAAAAACAGTAAGACTGATAAAACATTTGATAGTTTAGGCCATCTGCTCAAGCAGCATATTAGAATTATCAGTGATTATTCCTACTGTTTCTTATTTTCATCCAGAACAGTGTGTGGATTTTCTATACACTAAGGATCACTGTGACCACTAAATGCAGTATCTCCTCTAGGAGAAGGTTTGGTTTGGTTTTTTTTCTCTTGTTGCATCTAGTCCTCATAGGTAGAGAGATAAAAAAGATCCTTGCAACCACAATTGAGATCAATGACTTAAAAAGCAGTTTCAATAGCTCACGCTTCAATGTTTTGCTTTTGAATATATTTACACGAGGAAGATCAATCTTTTTGGTCTCATCACAGTAAGCAGTGGTAGATCATTTTCTGTAGACAAATTGTACAAATGCTAGTATAGACTTTTTCCTGCGTTATTTCCCACAGGACATGGTTTCTTAGGTGTTTCTTAATTGGATTGAAATATGTAGTAGTTCACCAATATATTAATGCATTTTTATATATACTTAAAAAAACAGTAAAACACTACAAAAAGGCCTTCTGTTCTATGTGCCTTTGACCTGGATAAGGATGAAATCTTGTTTTGTAGTAGTTGCTGTGAATAAAAAAGAAATAATGTTGAATTGTAGAAACATTTTTCCAGTAGTTGATACAGGTGGAAGGCATTTCTTTTCAGTTTTTAAATTTTGCTTCTTGACTGGCTTAAAACATTCAAACTTTGTTTTATAAAAATGTAGGTTTAATTCTGGAGAATCTCAAGTCTGTCAATTAATTGACTTGTGAGTACAGTAACCTAAGAAGATTTTTTTTTTCCTTTTTTAAATGTAGGGATATAAGCTAACTCACTACTTGTTTTGAAGGTGTAGGCATTGGTTCATAGCCTCACTAGTGTTGCTCTGAATAGGACCTGTCTGAGCCAGAAGTACGCCAGATGTTCTGTCTTGGCAGATAAAAATGGCAAGTTTGATCTAGTACCATTAGGACTCTTTTTTTAGCTTAAGGAATACTTCTACATTTCATTTATTATATGCTGTATTTTTAAAAATGCATGGAAGTCACGCTTTTGAGTTGTTGCAATCACCACAGTGTTGATTTTTCCTTTCTGGCCCATTAGTTTTTCAAGGATAATCTGAACATCCGTTACAGAAGTAGGTTTCTAGTTTTGTTTAAAATAGCGAGATTTTTGCTTTTTATTACTTATCACTATTTAATGTTCTAGTATGTTAAATTATTTATTACCTCAAATTATTAGTTTTTATTTCCAGCCCCCACTGTTATGAATCAAACTGAAGGCAGCATGCCTTACCTGACAACAGACAAAAGTTTTCAAAGAACTGTGGGAATGAATTGTCCATTCCTCTGCATTCCACAGTCACATATCATCAGTGCCGCCTTCAGCTGTAACAGCTCGTTTTGGTGTCGTAGGATCTTTCCTGTTAGAATTCTAGTGTTTTAGTTTCTTCAAAATGAAAGGCGTCATAGTCGTATTATTTCAAAGGTGCTTTTATGTGGCTATAAGAGGAGAAATAATATGTAATGTGTAAGTAAACAAACAAACCCCAGCTATAACTCATCACTATCATATGAAGCAGTTTGTTAGAAAGACTGGCTCACAGCAAAGCCAAACCTGCATTCCATTCCTGACTTGTGTACATGTGACCTTGACAGGGCTATTGACTCTTTGCTTCAGCCTCGTATATGAAATGAGATTAGTGGTTATCAAATATTTCACAAATACTATCTTGGAATTTTCATATAGAAGATGCTTTAAAATTATTCCATTGGATTCTACTGTAAACATGAATCATACTCCACTTGAAACTCATACACTAGTTTTCCAGTCTGTGTTTTGTTTTATATCAGATACATCATCTTTATATCCTGCTGTAAATTAGTTCTAAGGGCATCACGTGAAAAAGGAAAGGTTGCTGAACATGTTATTAAGACAGTCTTCCGGTAGAGGAAAACTACAAAATTGGCCAACTTGGTACTTCTTATTTGCTGTCCTATTTTGCCTTTTTTTTAAAAAAAATATTTTTATATAAACACACAGACCTGCGTGTGGTAGTTTTTCCCCAGGAAAAATACAGAGGGGTTTAGGTCCTGAAAGCTGTATACCTGTTTGCTATTCTGATCTTCAGCTGTTTAATCCTGTCTTCTTTCTGTTTGCTTATGTGTAGTCTGCAGGCTTTGTAGCTCACTAATACGTTGTTACAATGTCTACTACGTATAACATGAAAATAAAATTTGGCTACACCACTCTTCAGCTTCTGACAGTACAAATGAATGATGTAGATCTGCGGTCTCTCTCACCCTGTAAACAAAAACAATGGAGGTGTTGAGGACCTTGTTGGAAGACTGGCTTTTCCTCTGTTTACAATTTATGACATTTTCTAGTTGTCCAGGCTCCAGTTGCTTTCATATGGAAGCTTATCTGAAAATGGGGGAAGACACTTTTGTATGAGTCTGCTCATGGGTTGCATTTAGGTTCTTCAGAATGGTAAGTGTGGAGGGGTTTAATTTTAAGGGTTTTAATTTTTAAATTTATTTTTGAAGTACAATTTACATAGTAAATGCAAAAAACCCCTACTGCTTCTTTTTCTGGTGATTTTTTTTTTAAAAGTCCTTTTTAATGTAGTATGTCTGACAGGTCTAGATGAAAGAAAAGCGCGATGGTTTTACAAAGCATTGTTACTCTGGTGCGCATGGCGTTGCACAGCAGCACTGCCTTGGCTTATGTAGAAGTCAGTTTTAGCACATAGTGGCAGTTCAAGTTCGCCACCTTTTGAGGACCAGCCTGTGCAACACTGCAGAATAAAAACTGGAAGTAACATGGACTGTGTAATGATCATTTTGACAACTGCTACCAGGCTGGCAGACTTAATCCAAAAAGCAAGTGTCTGCACCCCTGTTCTGGGGAATAGGACGTGCCCCATGGTGATCCCCTTTTCCCTCAGATCTTCTCAACACCTTCCAATTTTTTTGTTGTTTACTTCCAGTAGTCTAAGTAGTCCTAGTATTTTGAAATAACTCCTCCTACTTCATTCTACCTGGAGGACTGAACTGAGGCAGCAAAACCTAAAGCTATTTGGGAGTTATGTTAAAGTCTGCTATGCTGAACGCTTACCGATAATGCTTTGCTTGCTATCCACACATCTTACCCCGTTACCTGAGCCTGTCTCTATCAAAGGCCCCTCAAAGTATCTAAAGTGTCTTCATGTCTGCTGCTTTAGGTGTATTTTTGTTGGAGAGATCAGTGCAGCGCTTTCCCTTCCCACACAAGCATGTTTAAACCCTTTGTTTTTGGGAGACAGGTTGCAATTAAAAACCATGAATCAAAAAGGTGTGGATTATCTAGGCTGGGGGTCCTCAAACTTTGTAACCAGGGGGCCGGCGCGCGGATGCAGTGGCAGGCAGCCCTCTGCGGCTGCTTGGTTTCCCCCCCCAACCCCCGGCGGGGGGAATGGGGGGAGTCTATAAATACCGGGGGCCGGATTGAGGACCCTGGGGGGGCCGTATCCAGCCCGCAGGCTGTAGTTTGAGGACCCCAGATCTAGGCTTTGGGGTGGGTGGAGGGGCTGTGCCATGGGACCAAGCAAATCCATCTTCGGCTGGCCTGGTCCTGCCTGAGGTAGGACAGTGTTGCAGTATCTTAGATCACTTCTGTGAGCAATTTTAAGCCAAGACTACTTATCACAGGTTATGAGGAAAATTATGAAAATGGTGCCTTCTGATGGGGATTCAGTCAGCCAAGGAATAGGAGTTTCCTTGGGATCTTGGAGTTATTTCTAATTCCTTAAGGAAGAGTTTCATAGCGGTGACCTAGATGCTATAGTATTGGGATCCCTGGGACGTGGGGAATCTCTTTATTTAGGCAGTGGTTGTGCACTTGCAAATACTAAATTCAAGCTCTTCCTCATAAAACAGCCAAGGGAAGATGCGAAGATGCTTCCTGGTGTCCATTGATCAAAAACTTCCAGTATATAAAAAAGTTGAATCAAATTCCGTGTATGTGCTGCTAACTGCTACTGGGAATTTTTCTATAGAGTATAGAATCACTCTGGAGAAGACTTGTTTTGTGTTGAAGTCAGATTATGTGTCTTCCTAAGAGTTCTTTTACATCTTTCTAACTGTTTTCAGATCTACAAACTGTGGTGACTGGTTCTGTACACAGTGGAAGACACATGAGACTTTATTTAAACAGCCGTGTATATTTCCACTAATAAACTAGAAACTGAAATGTGGGCAATACTGATAGGAGAAGCCATTTGTCCGATTGACTCTCTTGGCACCTATCCATTTTTTTTCCTCATTGACTTTATAATATTTTGGACTTACATAAGCACTTTTCATCTGATGATCTCAAAGCTTTTTGCAAACATTAATTAAGCCTCTTGATGCCCCTGTGAGCTAAAGAAATACAATAGGAGCAGTTTAGATGGGTGAATGAAGATACAGAGTAGTTGTCTTGCCCAAGGTCACCTAGTAATTCAGCAGTGGAGCTAACAGGTAGAAAACTAGCTGCCTGACTCCCTGTTCTAATCGCTAGGTTTAAATCGGATTCTCCCAGATAACTACAGATGACAACGAAACTTTTAATGCTGTGAAGGATGGATACAGCAAATAATTGCAGTTTGTGTTCTGACAATGACCAGAGCTTTTCTACAATCCTGAATTGTCTTTGCAAAAATAATTATCTGCTTCATGCAACCGGCCCAGTGAAAGAAATAATTTAAAAAAAAAAAAAAAAGTAATGACTCAAACCTGTAGTTCTGTTTAATATTTAAGATGTGTGAACCATGTTTCTTCATGGTTTACTTACCTGCATCCAAGAAGAGGCTATCCAGTATTTTAAAAATATTGCGTATGAGGAATGGGATTAACAGGAATATGGAGTAGGGAAGAGGGGGTAAAGAAGAGTGGAGATAGATGTCTGAGCACCTTAAGCTTAGTATTCATGATAGGATTTTGTTTCTCGTTAGAACTTTATTGGATCTATCCTGTCACCTGAATACAGAAGGCACATACCTACTCCTGCTGTTAGGTTGAAAAATGGAGAAATCTGGCTTCCTGCTTACGGTATGTGAAAAGTGTGTATGTGAAAAATGGTACATCATGTGAGAGCTTTACCTTCATGTAGGACATTGGTCTTGCCTTAAGCAGGGTGACTTCATTTCTGAGTTCTTTTAGGCCATGAAAAATTTCTGGAGGGCTTTTAGGCTGTGACTGTGTGAAACTCATTGCCCCTGGTGTTGATTCTTCTTGCTACTAGTAAAATAGTTGATGCTGCAAGTTAGTTCAATGATAATCAATCAAATCAATAAATAAATTTTTGCTTTTTGCATCAAATGTCTTTATTAAGCTAAGAACTACTTAATCTCCTGCTGTGTTTCTGAGCTTCAGACTGCTGCAGGTGCTGTGTTGCTAAACTTGAATCTTGCAGTGCAAACTGCATCTTTCAGTGGGACATCTCCAAGAAGTTACAAATTAACTCCTGCAGGAAGACATATACTTTATATGCAGTATATTTGTCCAGGAATAAACACCTCTAATTTTTCTGGTACTTGATGGAAGTGGCAAAGCATTTGGTGGTAAGCATTTTGTAAGCTGCTGCAGGGAGTTGGGAAACAAAGGTAAATGCATGAACACGGTTTAGTTTAACAACTGTTTTGTTTTCCAGTTGATGGTTCTCTTGTTTTTTTGGTTCTGCCTATTCCTGATGTAGGAATAAGGACTTCGCTTAAGTCTGGAGTTGGGAAATGGAAGAAAGATTGTTGCTTTTTGAAGAACTGATCACAAATAAAATTCTGTTTCCATACATTTTAACTTTCTTGAAGGTTTGGTTAGGGGATTTGATGTAACGTTGTGCATATGCTTGTTCTATTATTTCTATGTCACATCCATTACTGGACATTCTTTTTACATTTGGCAAAATATGTAGGTTGATAACCACTGAAATACAGCCATTTCTAGTCTGGCAAGCAAACGGCACATGAAATGCAGTGCTGTAATGATGGAAAGCTACCAGCTCAGTAACTTTCTGATCGAACTCAGGCTGATCTGACCTTACAGTACCTTGCTTACTTCAGAATTGCACACTTGTTTAGTCAGGGGAAAGAATTAATCCAAATCAGAACTGGAAAGCACGTTGCAGGAACAGTCTTGCAGAGTGTAGAAAAGTTGAATAAATTTAGTATAGGAAGATAGTAATACATTTTTTATCAACTCCAGTTCATAGGCTAGACCTGAATGTCCACATGCCCACATAATAAGTATACATCAGTCGAGTTTTAAAAATTTCTATTTGAAGTTCCAAGCATCTGCACAAATGTCCGTGAAATTAATCTGATGTTTGTTGTCCATATCTCATTTAGAAACAGTTTTTTCTTAAGTACATGTTTAATCAACTCTATGTTAAAGAAAAATCTTTCTCTTTCAAGGTGTCTCATGTATGTTGTTCTGATCTTTGGGGGGGAAATCGTGAGAGAGAGATGAGTCTTGCATCATGATCTGAAGTTCAACGGGCACAGATCCTGTCACATTTGGATGGTAGACAAAGCAGCTTCTCAAGATGAGGAACCCTTTGAGTAGCTTGCCTTCTAAACCACTGAGATACAATGCATCCTTTTTTCTTTTTTAAAAAAAAAAAAAAAAAAAAAAAAAAAAAAAGAAGAAATCCCACCACCTACAACTGGCCAGGGTACCTTTAATTAGTTTACCCAGTGCCCTGGCAGCCGCTGATCCTGAGCCCGGAGAGCCACCAGGAGTGGGAAGATGTTTGGCTATTGTGTCTATAGCAATGCTAGAAGGACTGGAAGATGTACATAATATACTGGACTTACTTACTAGATGGTACCAGGATGTCTGCAGTGCATCTGAGAGCACACGTACGTTGTAACAGCTCCGTGCAGTTAGTGCTGATGTGCACTCCCTCCTTCAGTACGTTGCATCTCATTAGCAATCTCTTTCTGTGGAGTGTAAGAAACTCCTTTTGACCAGGGCATGTTGTTTACTTCCAAACCTGTGTACAGCTGGCATAAATCCCTCCAGGCTGTGGTCAGAGCTGGAAGTTGGCCATTAATACAGGCTGCTTCTTTGTCATGATATAGACTTAAAGAAAAGAAAGCAGGTGCCCTCCTGGCATTTTATAAAGAGTCATTCATGAATATAAGATTTTGCATATTAGTGTGAGTGCCAATATAAACCCAGCTGTGTGCAAAATAAAGTGAAATATGTATTTCAAAAACTAGGCCACAGCTTTTCTATGGCGCAATCTGAACGCATTTGAATCAACTTTGCATATGCATAGCCTTTTCTTTTAAAATTATATTTTTCCTTGGGTTTTTTATTTTTTCTTTTCTCTTTTTTCTTTTTTTTTTTAAATGTGGTGATTTTACAACACTTCTCCCAAGGTAATAAGACAATAACACAAGCACAGGCTGAGGAAAACATAGGCAGATGCCACAAAATGCATTTTGAAAACGCACCTCTGTGGCAACTTTCCATCCTCTTCTCTGGTCCCAGACTGGAGCCCTCCTCTTGTATTGAGCTGGGATTCTCTTCTTCCATATGCAACTGTTTCTGAGAAGGCGGTCAACGATTTTGCTTGGGATTTTGTTATACTTTAGACCAAACTCTGCAAAGCTAAAAGTTCTTTAATGCTACTTTTAAATCCTAGAGGCTGAAAAAAATGGATTTTTAGGGTCTCTGGTATTCATCTTGCGCTATGTGATCTTCTTCATGCTGAGGGGAAGAGAAATAAGAGGGGGCAGGGGAGTGCAGGGAAAGTAGAAGAGAACCCTCTGGGCTACAGTGGAGTTATCCACCACAGCAGGTAACATCCACCATGCAGATAACATGAGGAGTCACTGGTTTTGTGAGCCTGTAACTTGCCTTGTCTTGATCCTTGTATACTTGCTTTTACTGCCTTCACAGATAGTCCACTATTTTAAGAAATACCTGTGTGGAAATAAAAAAGATGCATCCAGGTTTTTTTGATCAGGTAATTATTAAATGCAAGATGCATCTGGTGGCTGCAGTGAAGCCAATGTTTATTTTCTAGTAGTTGTAGGTGATGTGTGGTTGTGAGATGTTCCAAGCTTTTCCTTGCACCAAATTTCAGTGCTTTTTCCAAAGAAAAAATGAAATCAGCTTCTCATTGCTCTGGCCCTGTGGCACTCTGCTCCGGTGCACGTGAAAAAAGGTGAAAGGAGGAATATAGGGAAGGAAATCTACTCCCTAGGCTGTAGGAGTTTGCCTATAGATTAAACCCATAGACTAAACTGCCAGAGGTCATTTGTAGAGCAAATTTGGGTCTCTGCTGCCCAGCCCTGCTGTGGGAGTTACAGTTTCAGGACTGCAAAATCTTGCATCTAATCTAGCTCAAAGGATTCACCTGGCAGACTGCTCCAGTCCAGGGGGGCGGATGGGAAGGCAGTGGCCTGCAGCTGAGACTCTCAGGGACCTGCACCGGGGACAGCTGAGGGATGGTGAGGCCTGCCTCTGGATTGCCCCAAGCATCCTCTGCCTTCTCCTCTGCATGGTCCAGGGACAGGAGGGATCATTGCTGAGGAGCTGATGGGCCAGGCTTGAGGCTCTGGCCGTGAATGAAGGTGAGAGTGCTCTCATCTCATAGATGAAGGTATCCAGGTGCTGCATCAAACTGCATGCTGGGGTCACAAAGGAACTGGTGATGCACACCACAAGGTGTGCTTCCAGGTTCTGTAATCCAACCAGCAGATGACACTACCTTCTTTTTTTCTTTTTCTTTTTTCACTTCTCTTAAATCTCATAATGGATCCATCTGCATTTATATGCAGTTAAAAAGTCTGATCTGATGACAACTCATTTTTCTGCGGCGAATTGTGACTGACAGAGTGTGGCACTAACAAAACCAGAGGAGTTTAAAACTGCGTGTATGCGCTTGTGAAATGAAGACGTGGGGGTTCAAGATGCACTGATAATAGAAATTAATCTGTGTAGAACTATTATCTGATTTATTTTGATCTGTGGTTAGCAGTGTTTTGTTTTAGTAGGATTCTTTGTTTTTTGCTAACAGGTGCTTGGCTTTAACAATATTCTTTCACTGGTTCTGGTAGATTTAATAGCATAGTTGCTAAATTGAGTTTAGATAGCTTATCCTGTATATATTTAGAGATAAGAAGTTCATTTAGGGATTAGAGAATGCTTCTTGTATATGCACCATTAAGCATAGCACATCTGCTCCTGAACTAGCAATCAGTAGAATATTGACAAAAGTTATAAAGAAATCTTTTTGTTCATGTGAACACACATTTATATGTGAGGCTCTAGATGCTTACATGAAGAAAGAAGTAGCTCCAAGAGCTGTAAATTAAATCCAGATTCTTGGTTGAAATACAAGAACCGATCTTGGTTAGAAACTGTTGCAGTTGAAATGGGTCAAAAGAATTGGTGATAAAAAAAATCACCTTACAGCAAAGTAAGATTTACATTTTAGTTTCAGTTTCTGCTTTGAAGAGGGAAAGAGAAGCTTGTTTTCTGGTATATGGGACGAAGCTGAATAAACAGTAAGGTACAAAAAATGAAATACAGACTTTCACATATTATTTGCTTTAATTGGAAAGTCAGGCCTCTCTGAAGTAGCCTTCAGAGCAGTAATCAAAGCACAACATTGGTTTTTTATTTTAAAAAACCCAAACAACCAAACCCAAAAACCTGAGCGCTTTAAATAATGAGGAACCAGTGAAAACTCCTGGACAGTCTGGGAGAGAAGGGGAACAAAATGACCACGTTACTGACACTCCCCAGCTGGTAACCAAAACCAAAAAGGGAGCAGTGAAAACGGAGGGGATTCATCAGGTTATCTACTCTTTATTCATACCAAATGTAACACTTTATATCGCAATTAACAGAAATGTGATTAAATCTTTGAAACATGGAGATGAGCCTTTCAGACGTGCAGGTGGTTCTTCTGAAATGCCTGCTTGTGGAGGAGAGATCTGTGTGTATGTATATGCATGGGCAGCTCTACTCCCACCAAGCAGCTCAAGGAAGCTTTTCTGGGCTATTTATATACTTTATGGAAGGCTGTTTGCTTTATAAGAGGAAAAGCTGATTCATGCTGGTGTGGAAGCTGGTTCTGCTGCCAACGGGAGAGGCAAATTTGAGGTACACGAGGATAATTAAGCAGGAGATATGTACGATTCAAAAATATGGATATATTTTTCTAAATGAGATGTTTGCGTGTGAGTGTGCGGGGCTCAACTGCAGGTGTCACTGTTAGATCTGGAATAATGGTTTCCTCTTCGACTCCTGCTGTCACAATAGACTCTTCTTTTCCTACCAAAGTCACACTTGTGATAATAGCAATGTAAAATCTAGAAAACGTGTAGTAAACCGTAATCTATTCAAGCTCTGTGTGAGTGTGTCTTTGTGCATACATGCGCTTGTGTGTGTACTGAGGGCATACCTATACTTTAGGTGTATATCTGTGCACATATGCACCCCACCAAGAGCTATCTCAGCATCTTTACAGTAAGCCTAAACATCTCTACAAATTAGACTTACAACTTTTAGTCTGAGTGTTTTGAAATCCTCCCGTGCTTTGGGATGGGTAAGTTAACTTCCACTGACCCTTAGCAAAGTGATGATGAAATCTTAAATACAGCTGTACGATGTGTCACTGTTAACGCAGGGATTTGATAGCGGGCATCTGAAATTGTTTACGGTGATTTGCAGTAGCTCAGTAATTCTGTTCTCTGCAAATGAATTTGCTTGCGTTTATTTGTGGTTATTTTTTTTTGGATTGTTTGTTTGTTTTAAATAGTCTCTGGCTTTTTGGGTAAATAGGCTTGATTCTTCCATGCTTATTATTAAGATAATGAATAAAGCGCTGCAAGTTTACTCTCTCTTTCACTTTTTTCTTTCCTCTTTCTCCCCGCCCCCCCCCCTTGCTCTTTTTTGAAGAAAAAAAGGGAATGAGAAAGAACTTTAAAAAGGGGATTTAAAAAATCTCAGCAAAATCTTCCTCTGTGCCTAATTTGAAACTAAAACATCCTGTTTAGAAAACGAACAAAAGTATGATTCTGAGTATATTTTGGAGTAGCTCCCCAACAGCTTTTTAAACAAGAAATTTTAAGGGATACGCAATATTCTCAGTAAGTATCAATCTCCACTGCCTGTTCTTCCCCACCTGGATACCATGCCTTCAAAGCTGGTAGTCTGACACATGACACCGATTAGCTCACTATATTAATGTTTATGAGGCTTTGTTGTTTTTTTTCTTGGCGGTATCTTTTCTTAAGTATTCATGCAATTCTATGAAGTATATCCCTAATCTAGAGCATATTATTTCTATTACGTTATTCTCAATATTCACTGTTTAAAATGTTGTGTTATGCATCTATATAGGATTTTTTTTGTTTCTTCTCAAATCCTGCCAAATGCTTTTGGTAGAGCAAGTGTGTTTGTGAGATCGAAAAATACTTTCCTCAAATCAGACAATGGAGTTTTTCACTTGCACAAATAAATGTATATATCCCAGAATAAGCTCACTCTAATTGAATCCTGAACGTTCTGGAGGGATTTAGCCCTCCCTTTTTAATTTTTCTCAAAACAAAACCTAGAAATGAGAAAATATTTTGAGGTGGGCAGGAAAGGGAGGGGGAATAGAAAAATAAAGCAAATAAATTTTTGAATAAGAATGACCCATGTACTGTGACCAGAGGGCAAATGCAAATGTCTGTTTTCAAACACAGACTCGTGAATTCTTATTAGGGGTTCGTGACTGTGCCTCCAAGCACATCATTACATATTCATAAGTGTGAGGAAAATACACTCCTTCCACATTCAGGTGTGTTCAACTAAATGCTGCCCCTTTAATCTTAAAGAACAGCTCATTTGGTCTATTTTCTTCAGTTCACAAAGTGTTAAGGGAATATGAGATAAAAGATGCACACACACAAAAAGAAAAAGAAGCAGCAATATTCCACAAAGATCTTTTTAGTGTCAACTTAAATGCACACAAATAGCAGATGATGATCTCTTTTATTGGACTAACATTTATCCAGTAATATCCACACACTTTTAAAACCATTGAGACCTCCTCTTCAGGTGTTCATTTGAATAGAAATAGCTGAATGAGTGTTTTTATAATTGATCCCCTGAGTACTGAATGTCTAGTGCAGCATAACCAACATTTTCCCATTGCTGTTTTTTTTTCCAAATTGCTACTCTGCAAAATTAGGATTTTGTATAGTTTTGATAAGAAAATTAACCTTCCAAATGCCAGACAGTTCCCCTTAATGTTACTTACGAACCAGTGTGAAGGTACGACGGGAACTCTTGTTATCAAATGGATTATTTCTTGTATGTAAGAAAAAAGAATATATTTTCTTCCATAAAATTCCACAGAAACTAGAGCTCCCTCTCTAAAAAAACATTAAAAGTTGTCTGTTGAGTTTCTTATTGCTGTCCCTTAGATAAGAAGTTGGCATCTTTAGAGAGTGCTTAATGAAATACATTTGCTTTCAACAGCAGCACAGAAACTTTGTAGTATTTGTTTGCTATTGTTTGACTTTTAAGCTGGCTGAAAAATCCGATATATTTTCAACTTTTATTTTTATCTTTAAAGTCACCTTTGGAAGATTTTTTTCACAACATACATTGTGTGTCATAAGAACTAAATTTTCCAGAATGCAACCAGGTACAGTGTAGATTTCTTCTTATTATTATTTTTAATAGGAAAAAATACCTAGGTAGAACTTGCAATTTTGGACGTGGATTTTAAAAAAACCCTGATCTTGTTGTGAAGACACAGAGCAGCTGAAGTTTAACAGCATGCATTACAGGTGGCTGTTCCTTCAGTAGCCCCTTGAAGGAAATGGAATTCCTAATTGATATGAAATCATTTTGTAGCAGCAACACCTGAATAGTAGAGAGAAAGAGAAGAAGATATGATAATGACTATGTGATAAAACCGGTTAGCATTTGTGTGCCATAGCAAACACTCATGAGTATAAAGAAAATACTAGCTAGCCACTAGAGATATCCACTTATGTTCATGATACAACCACTACAAACTCTAGTTCTATCAAACTAGCATCAAGCACAAGATCCATCTTTAATTAATTTAATCCTGTAGAGCTGAGACTCATTTTATTTGTGACTGTGCAGAGAGAAATTACACTTCCATACTTGCCTTGAACTTCAACCTTATCCTTCCCTATCAGTCATATTGAATAACACAAAAGCACATGCTCTGAATTTCATGTCTTGGTGGTTGTTTTTTTTTCTCCAAAGATTATTCAGATCTTCCTACATGTGGCTCACTCAATAAAAAGCACAGAAAATGCCTCCCCCCCACTCCTCCTTCTTTAGGAGAAAGAGTGATTTCTTCTGCAGAGGGGAAATAGCTTATTAAATCAAAAGTCTTTCTCATAATGAGTAAGCACCATGGAAATTCTAGAATAAGGCAGAAAGATTTTTTTTTCCCATCCTTGGTACAGGAATGAACGAACTACACCCCACTGAGGGCCATACCTAATGCATACAGGATAGTGTATTTTGCCTTCCTCCCCCCCCCCCCCCCCCCCCCCCCCCAAAGTGTGCTTTGTGGAAATTACATATTCTGCATGTACTACTCCTGTGTGGGTAGTTTCTGTATCAGTAACCCATTCCAGATGCTATGCAGGTGTCACGATACAGTGTGTGACCAAAGAGACAACTGTGCACGCTCCTGGGATCAGCCTTCGTGATGGATTCATTTCCCGAGTTCAGCTCGTACAAGGAACAATACAAAAGTTATTTTAGACTTTTTTCTTTTTTCAAAGAAACAAGGGCAGAACTATGGCCCACCCCAGGGGAAGCAGCCAGTGGCGAGTGCTTCATAAACCTTTAAAACAGCACAATTTCTAGGGCAGAAGTGCTGCTTCTCACCCTGGATGACCAGACTCAGTGTGAAGTTGTGGTGTCGCTGCATAAGGCATGTGTCAAAGTTTGTAGCATCTCTGATACAGCCATGAAAATATGTGGATTGGAGAAAACGCTGTGTGCGTCTTGGTGGCACATCTTCAGGGTGACCAAAGCTCCAGCTTTTGTGCAAGCCTCTAATTTTAGGCCCTAGCTGTGGTACTTCTCATGTACAAGGATGAAGGGAAGAAAGTTTCTCACCTGCCATTTCCAAACAAAACAGTATCTTTCATTTTTTCTGTTCATAAAATTAGGAGAAGCTAAAGGAGTGCAAGAGCTGAAGTCTAAGATCTAAAGGAAAAATCACTGGGCTTCCTTCCCTTTAGCAGCAGACTGCTGGTTGGCTGTATGTGCCTTTGGTCCGAAACTGGCCTTTTGCTCTGGGATACCAGGGAGGGGTTTGCTTTCTCCCTAATTCTTAGGTCAGGTCTGTGTGCAGGAAGAAGTGTGGTGAGAAATAATTTTTGAATGTCAATTACATTTGCAGAAGATTTTCTTGGGGGGAAAAAGAAAGATTTTTTTTTTTCTTTTTTCAACCATGCTCTCAGAAAAGCAAATATAAGGCTTTAGCTAGGTTTAAAATGGGAAACACATCAAAAGGATGTAGAAAAGTCAAGTCCTGATGTCTGTGTGGGGCAGAAAGTGACCCTCCCAGCTTTCCTCACCATGGCCAGTCTTTTTTCCTGCACTGGTAGAAAAACTTCAGGAATAACATAGTTTCTTTTGACTTCCAGACTAAACACTGCCAAGCTTTGCAGAGGGCAGTTACTATCTCTTTAGATTTCCTCTCATCCTTATGGTCATCTATCGATCTTTAAGCCCTCTGGTTTGTTATTCATAATAGAAATCCTGGCAAACACTCATTTGTAAGTTTGAGAATCTCTGTATTTAAAAAAAAAAAACATGACTGGCAATTTTGCAGGCATACAGTAACACTGTAGTTACACGTAAAGTTAAATTTCATGTTAAAATTGGAACTATCTCCACTTTACTGGAGATGGGGAAGTGCAGAAAATAAGATGGACAACCTCTTCAAATTGACTCAACAATTTTGTGACTTCTTTTTTAACTGCTAAATTTAGACAGATCTCAGGCAAAATTTCTGTGTGTTGCACAGTGTCATTATGCCAGCTGAATCTGTGCATGCTCTGACTTCTAAAATACAAGACCCTCCATGCAATACACAGAAATCAAGCCAACTCTCAAACAGTTTGATCTACGGCTCTTCCAGTCTTGCTCACATGAGTTCCAGCCTTCTTTGGAAGATTACTGTTATGCCTGCTTCCTATATTTTCCCCTTCAACATTTCTGTTTTCTCCCACATGTAAGAGAATAAGAGAATTAAATGTCAAGAATTATCTCATTCAAATAGGTGGGATTTCTGTGATTTCAGCTTGCTGCCAGTCTACCATCAGCATAGCCAAGTTCCTGTGTTTTATTGCTAGCTTTATCAACAAGGCCTTTGCTAATTCTTCACCGTCTACAAACACAGTCATTATTATTATTTTTCCTACTCAAATGCAGTCCAATAGTTCAGTTCTAGCATGAAAAAGCACTGCTTTGACATTAGGTTTCAAAGTTTCATTATCTTGTTGCCCTTTGCCATTCTTGGCTTGCATTAATTCATTCTGCTGCCTTTTGACTCACCTTATTTTCCTTTTATGGATTTTACTCCACTGACTGAGTTCCTGTCTCATCTTTTGTGCTTTTTACTCTGGTGTGGAAGAAAGGATGGATATCCTATAAGAATATTTCCTGTGCCAGGGCATCTTCCTCTGGTAAAGGAATTGCCCCTTGCTGTGACTGGACAAGGGAGTTATTTTCCACCCTCATCCCTATTATAAAGTCACTTCTGGCTCTTAATTACACCTTCCTCTGCTTCTATTGTGGATTTATCTTTCTTATGGGCTAATAATAATAATACTTACCTGCCTCTCAGGGGTGTTGTGAAGATTAATTAGTTAATGAGCTCTAAAGATGAAAAGTGCTGCATCATTGCTAAATATTATTGTTATTCTTATCCTGTATAGATTGAACTCATCAATATCAGTATTTCAATTATAAATCTCACCCTACCATTTTTCAATTAGGCCCACTAGATCACATTATCCATCACCCTCTCTACCTTCTTGTTCCTCTGGTTTATTTCTACCTTTGTGCTTTTGAGAATAGACACATAATGAACATATGTTCCTGTAAATAAAAGATTCACCTTTTGTTTCAGAATGTTCCCATCTTTTTTTTCATATTAAAAATTAGAGTCCGCAGTGGACTCTGACTAAAGTCCTGCTCCTTTACCTGAAGTAAAATATCCTTTAAAGTCTGTTGCTTTATCTACTGAAAACAGTATCCCCAGAAGAAAGTCTGTAGGAAATCATATAACCAACTGGTCTCCAATACCTCTCTCCTGTTGGATTATCATTGTGAACTGTATTTTTTTTGCCTTCTTTTAGCAGTTATCTTTGAGTTTGTGAAACCTTCCTTTGCTCCTATGGATTGCAGTGGATCTGCTGAGTAAAACAAGAAGTTGGAATTCCTCAGAACTCTCCAACTCATCCAGAAACTCTTTGTGCAGTGCTGCTGTAGTGAAATTTGGAAGTACCATGCCTTGTTACTTCTTTCAACCAAACTGGAGATGTGCCTGACTGTACTCTTTGAGCTGAGTCATCAGTCAGCATCACTGCTTTTTTCCTTGTTTATCTTTTCCCCTTTCACCCATGGTTCATATTCTGTCTTTGGATGCTGCTCAGTCTCCTGTTCTCTAAAATGTACTGAAAAGATATCTCGGGAATGTAGATCTGCCTGGGACTCTGTGTCACTTAGTCCATCTTTTAATCTGTTCCTGTCTCTGTTTACACTATTAACTTTCAGAAAACATGAGGACTGTTGCATAAAAAATGATCTTCAGCCTTGATTCCTACAGCTTCCCTTGGTATAGAACACCTAAAGGGAGGGCTGCCCTACTGTAAACGTGGCAGGGAGGCCAGAGATGCTCTGGTTCGGGCACAGGGTTTCCCTTTGCTGCGGTGTGTGGTTTCTGGTGCACCAGACAAGGATTGTTCGGGAGCAACTCCAAGATTTTAATTTCTGTGTTGAGGCAAACCTGTGTGCGTCTCAGTATCTGTAGAAGCAAAATAATTCCCACCACCCTGAATGCACATGTGGGAGAGGACACAAATTTGGAAGAATCAGAGGTAAACTGTCTACTTAGATCCTGGGTGAGCATCCTCAGCCCAGGACCGTGGTCAGTCTTGGCCACCCTCTCACTCCTCAGAGTCGTTACACTTTGTACAAATAATTAAACATTCGTTGGGCCTGAGAGAGGGCGGTGTCTGCAACACTGCTTGCTGTAAGGGAAGAACATGATCAGCCCAAACTGCTTGCAAAAGAGCTTCTAAATTCAACAAACCCTGTCATACATCTTAACTCTTCTGTCTCATGTCTAGATCCTAGGAAGCATAATCTTTCTTTGGAGAGGTGTTGTCAGATCAAGCAGAAATAATGCTGGCTGAGCTAAACAACAACCATATTTGATATTTTCTGCTGATTGAGCTGTCCAGTTGACTGGAAAGGGCTGACAGCAGAGAGAGCCCTGGTCTGAGCAGAGCAGCTCCCAGGCCAGCTGGCGAGGGAATGGGTCTGCGCCAGGTAATTATTGCCTAGTGCAGAGGTCGAAAGCCTCAGAGAGGCTGATGTACTAATGAAACACAAATGGGACATCTGTGTTCAGGAGTTCAGCAAAGCACAGAAAACAGAGCTTTGCCAGGAATATATGTACTACTGCAAACTCACTTTCTTGAGCTAAGGGAAACCCACCGAAGAGTAAAGGCACAAGAAAGCTTTCTGCAGTGGACTTCTTTTTGTTTGCACAACTTAAAGGTTTCTAGTGATTGCTCTAGACGGCACAACCTTATGGGAGGAAAGTGAGTGCATCTGAACAGCATGGTGCAAGGTCACATGTGGATACTGAGGAGGGTTGAGAGGGGTAGTAAAAGAAAACACAATGTAAATGAGGTTACTGGGAGCCTTTACTGACATGAAAAACCAGCATGGTACTGGGTGGGTGGGTTGTCACTTCTAGGTGGCTGTAGTGTCAGATACAAACGTTAGCGTGTGAATCCAGGGTCTGATTTTTTTTGTGCTTTGTATGGTCGTGTCACTTCAGCTGTGTTTCAAAAGTTTCTGTTTTGTGATGGGACAAAATGGACATATTATATGTATACATATATATATATATTTGCAAGAGTATAAGAAGGCACTTTCTGAAGAATAACTATCAGAAGGCTCAGGGCACTGACATCATGGAAATAACACTGTCGTAGTCACATTTAAGTGGAGACTTAGGACACATATCAGGTAAAAGGATTTTGAGTTAAAGCCTGCATGTCAAGAACAGCCTCACACTGGCCAGGACTGATTTGAGCAGTTCCTTAGGGTCTCCTTATCAATTTAACTTAGCTTGTGTTAGGGTACGTTAGTTACGCATTCTAGAGGTGCAGGATAGTTGGGTGAAGGGGGAGAGGTTGTGGGGCAGAGAGATGAAATTCACCTTTTTGACTGGGAAACAGAGTTTAATTGTGATATCCTTCAAGTCTCTGCAAGCTTCACCAAAGTGGGGAGGGAAGGAGGTGTGCTGAGGTCTGTGCAGGTGCTTCTGTGTCCTTGGCACAGCCAAAGGCATGTGGGCACCTGTCCTGCTTCTCCCAGCAGTGTCCAGCTGGGTGGGAAGCACCAGGGCCCAGGGCAGGTCTGTGCTGGTCACCATGAAGCTTGGGAGATAAAAGGCCCCAGGTGCTGCTGTGCCTCACTGGGAGCTGGGTTTCAAGGGAAGGGAGCTAGCTGGCCTTCAGGCACTGGTCCCCATGTGAGCAGCTGGTCAGCAACTCTTATTGTTGCTTTTCCCCAGTGCTGTTCTCCTCCACTAAGTGGGCAGTGATGAAGGAAAAAAATTAACTTATCTGGAGCTGCTATACCTGGATCTCTACTAGCCACAAAGAGCCTTGCTCTGTTCTACCCAAAGTTATTAAGGTGCCCTCAGAGCAGCAGGACTTGGAGTTAGGTGTCCTTTCCTGCAGAGAAAAAGTCATTGTTTCTGATGTTTGGGGGAGGTTTAGTGTGCCCTCAGGTTGTCCCTGTGAAGGTGAGTACAGCTATTCTCTAATATTTTACTGCAGTGTCAGTGCTGGGTGTGAGCCGACATCTGATGCAAGATGAATCTAGGACCTTCTGGCTTGGGGCAAGAGTGTGAATGCTGGCAAAGAGGTCTAGGCTATGAAATGTCATGAGTGAACTTTACTCAAAAGTAGTCTCTAAAAATAAATCATAACAAGAGTAGCACTGGGGTTTCTTTTACACGTTCAGAGCCAGCAACCCAGAAGATTTTCCTTTTGCCCATAAGGTATTTGATGACTTATTTTAGAATTAATGCCTCCAAATATGAAGAATGTATGCATACTTCATCCATGATACAAAGATTATAATCAACGAAGGCAGAGCAGAGCATTTGTAGCACAGAAAATCTGAGCTGGAATTGTCTGGTGCCATAACACTGCCTCAGGCTGTGACCTGGTCACATCCCTATAGCCAGACAGAAGGAGGCTCCCAGAGAAAACACACACTGGTTTTGGTGCTTAACAAAGGCATTCTTCCCATCCAGAACTGCTAATTCTCCCCCATCACAGAACAGATTCTTTGGCTGGCTTCAGTGTCTTTAGCACTGACCTCTTATGGTATTACTTGTAAGAATGAGGGCATTTGTTGTGTTCTCCTACTAACCACCAATTTAGATAATTATGTTCAGCATATCTTAAAAAGTGTCCTCTTTTCCTAACTGCATGTCGTATTCCTTGTCTTCTGTGGTATGTTGCTATATCATGTTAATTTGCTTTCTTTGTTGCGGATCTTTGATGGCATTTCACTCCATTTCAGTGATGGGTGAATCATAGATATTTAAAATTAAACATCAGTTTACTAAACATGGTTTGGGATCTGTGGCTAAAGGTGCAATTTTTATGTCATCTGTTACTGTAAAAAACCCCACATACACTTGGAAAACATAATGGGGCAAGTGGCGCAACGCTGCATTCTGACGTTGCTTTTAGATCCTGCTTGGATTCCTTTCCCATGATGCTCACATTACTAGTCATTGTCATTCAAGACTTCAGGATATGATCACTTTTGCTAGTGATGTACTTTGATCAGCTGCCCTAGCCTGCTTCTTGCACACTGTGAATGCTGACTGCTATAGCAAGCTTTTGGTTGCTACAGTTATGCTTACTTGCAGATAGGTATGACTTGTCTGAAGAGGCAGCTTGATAGTGATGAGCCAGTGGCTACTGGATCAGCTGGGACCTTGTCCAAGTGAACATGGAATTAATTGCTGAATCTGAGAAAAAAGCATTTGGCAGAGGTGAAAATGAATTCATTTTTACTGATGGGAAGGAGCTGCTTTGTTGCTTCTGGCTCTAGAGTAAACTTGCAGTATAAATCCATAAATATACTTGTTTACTGCTGTGATTAAATCCACTTGTTTGAACTACCTGTGTAGAAAAGAAATGGTCTCTTTTTAGACTTGTCCTAGTCTTGGTGAAGGATGCCTAGCCTTTGTGATTGTAGGAAACAGAAATCTAGACTGGGGAGCCCTAAGTGATAAAGCCCCGGATGAGAGGGAGAGCTGAGGGTGCAGCATTATGTAGCTGAGCTCTGGAACCAGCCGTCAGTGGAAATAAAATCAAACCGAATTAAACAAATTCCTCTAGAAAAGCGTGAAATATTCAGTGTAGCTGAGAAAGAAGGCCACAAGGTCTTCTGTTTCACTACTTTATTAATGGAATGAAAGGTAGGAAGCTGAAAATGAGCTGGGTTCAATTGCCTTAGCAACTTAGAATTTTGTTCAGATACTGTTCCTCATGTCCTGCCTTCTCACTGATGAAGTCGGCTTCTGGTCACCTGACTTTAAACCACATTCCCAACGCAGCCAGGGCAGCCGGTGCTGACACACTTACAAGCAGCTACTACCTAGATACTAATTCCTCCCTGTTAAGATTTGCTGGGCTCTGTGAACACAAGTGAAAGAAGAGCAACATGTGCTCTGTAGTGAGGGACTGTGCTGGTCATTTGGCCAAGACAGAGAATGGTTGGACACAGCCAGGTGAATCAGTGAGGTAACACTGGAAGTATGGGGTCAGCCCCAGGAAAGAGCTACAGCAAACAAACCGACCTGGGATGTGTACTGCAGCCCTGGAAAAGGTCATTGTTGCTCCTGACCATTAGAAAGGTGGAATTTGAAATCTGCTACTTACTGAGCACTGTGGAGTGTATCACTCCCTTAGCCAAGGTTTATGCTGCTAACTGTACTCCCAGCTAAGTATGAAGCTGGTGTAGAGACCAGCAGGTAGAAGCTAAAATACTCCTTTTGCCTGCCCTGTGTTGCTTTTCCCTCTGTGTACTATATCTGGGGTCATAATTTTCTTACATCTTATTTCTAACACGCTCTTTTTCTTATACCTGAAGAGAAAAGGAAAAGTCCCAGCCAGCCTCTGGGAGACAGAATTATCTTAATTCAGTTAATCCAGATCTCAATCCATATCCTTTTGAATTATTTTTCAGAAGAAATGTTTACCCTGAAAGATCTGGAGTACTGGACTGCATCTCCAGCTGGGTGGCTTTGTTTAATCTACTCAGTTGACCCTACAACACACAAATTAGCTCATTTAATATGAGGGAATGTAGATGAAGCTGGAATCATTTGTCCTAACAGCTTTGAGGAAGAGTATTAAAAGGAGCTAGAACTGCAGCCTGGAGAGAAGAGAGGGGAAATCTGTCCAAGTTCTCCAGACTATAACTGTCAGTGGAGATTACTGACAATGGTAACCAGATAGGAGGTTTCCTTTTGGAAAAGAAGGGTTGAGAAGTGGTGTCCCTTCTTTGGGCTATTCTTCCAAGTACAGTTCCTGCTGTGCCAGAAAAATGATGTGTTAAAGATGAAAATTTATCGCTTGGCAAGAAAAAGGTGCCCCTAATGACCCTTGAAAAAGGCAGTTTGGAGGTGTGAGAGGTCAGCTTGTATGAGGGGGTGACTTTCCATAGGATTTCAGACAGTAGTTGCACCACTGGGTGAGGAGGACTTGGTCTAAGCTTGTCCTGTCCTCATTGCCCAACCATTTAGTGTTCTTCCGTACAGTACCACAGAAAATCCTGACCTGCATTCCTGAGAAAAGGACAACAACTGAGTTTTGGAAGCCACCAAAATCCACTGTTGCTCATGTCCCTGGACCATTCTTAAAATGGCTTCTGGCTTGGACTTGCATGCAGTTTGTCAGAGGCTTTTCTTTGTTTTCATTGTGCTGTGTGAAGGCTCCATCCACACCTCAGAGGACAACATGCAGGAGACAACCATGTTTTAAGTTCAGCTGTAGATTTTCAGAATGGCCTTACAGTGGGCCTCTTCCTCCATTACCTCCACATGTCTATGAGAGAAGTAATGGCCCGGCTGTCTCTGCAGAGCAGAACCTCACTGCCAGCAGGCGCATGCCCTCCTCTGGTGACCATTTAACTCCCCAGTGTTTGCTTCTCAGAGCTGCTCTAGTCCCACCACCACCCACTGGCTCTGCAATCCACCTGGGGTCTGTGGAGCACACCAGATTACTTCCCTGTGACTTCCCTGCCTGAGTGTTTCAGGGGTTAGGCTGCCCTGCCACCGGGCATGCCTCAGGACAGGCAATGGACAGCCACAGCCCTACCCTGGAAGTTTCCAGCTGGAGAAAGCCCTGAGCAACCTGGTCTGGGCTCAAGGCTGACCTTGCTTTGAGGATGGGCTTGAGCTTGAGGACTTGAGCCCTCCTGAGGTCCCTCTGCCAGCTTGACTTATCCTCTAAGCCAAAGGCATCAGGCAAACTGGTGAGTCGCTGCTTTCCTTGGCTGGAAGTGATGGTGGTGGCAGCTGGCAAGGCCTCAGTGTGTTTCTTGGTGGCACTGTGGAAGCACCTTGCTGTCCTGGCTGTGCTCTTGCCTTTCAGAGATTCAAGATGTGACTGAATTTGGGGTTTCCTAAAGAACAGGACCAGTGGAAGTACTGGAGATGTTAACAACCACAGGACTGTTTCATAAATGCCTGTAGATTTAGGCATGATTGGATTCTTCAAAGCGCTCCACTTGCCTTGAATCACCCAGGAAAGTTCTCGTTTTGACACTACGATGGGAGTCACTGAGCTTCTTTGAAACTCTGGCTGCAAACATGGTTGCGGTGCTCTCAGAAACCACAGCCTGAAGTGTGTGAGTTGGACCTGAGCGCTGCTGAAGGGAAGTCTGATGTGGTATTGGGTGCCGAGACCTCAAAAATGTGACTCAGAGCTGTACTTCAGCTTTGGCTCAGAGCTGTGAAAATGGGTATCAAAGGACACTGTCCTGTCTGAGCTGTCTTTCACACGCCCATGATGCTGGCATGAGTGATCATTTAACATGCAGCACAAGGGAGAGGTGGGCGATACCATGTGAATGCAGCCAGGGGCCAGGGTAGTGCTGACAGAGATGTCAAGAGTGTTGAGGGTGAGGGAGATGCAGCCTAAGCCCAGTTTTGTGCTCTGAGTAAACAGTACTATACAGGAAAGGCAAAAAAATCATTCTGTATTCTTCAAATAAATTCTATGCTTTCACTTAAAAGAAAAGCGGAAAAAACAAACAAACAGACAAAAATCCCCAAATAGGCTTTTAATCTTCATAAGTGCAGATGATCTGTTCATTCCACAAAAAAGAGATGTAGAAAACACACACACACCTTTTAACTAGTGAGCAATTTAAAGACTAATAGGATTCATCCATAATTACATAGTTAAGTAAAATTTATGTATGAAAGAATTAACTGATTTCCCTGAGGGCAATATAAACCATAGAGACAGTGCTCTCATTTAAAAGTACCATCTCAATGTTAAAATACTTTGTCATTCTTCTGTAGTGATGGTTAGGTGCTGTGAGAGCCACATGGAAGTTTATTTACTGATCCACAGACAACTGATAACAGATCTCTGCTTTGTTTGGAATAGAAAACTTGAACAGCTTGTCTGCACCTCTCCACTCGGACATTAAATCAACATGGCTCTATTAGTGGCCCTAGGATGCCAGCTGAGCCATCTCTAAGCCTGTCACCGTGATGTCTTCATCTGTAACCAGAGCAGACGTGAGCTCCTGGCAGCTTCGGGAGGTGACAACAAATCCAATTAGCTCCTCTCCATGGCGCCACAATACTACTGTGAAACGGCCTGACAGGGAGGGTGGCTGCAATACCCTGCACAGTGGGCCATATCCTTCGTATTTTAAAAAAAAAAAAAAAAAAAAAATCTACCAACACTTAATTGCTGGAGTGACTTTCCAGGCGGCTGCTGGAACCTCGTACACAATCTGGTCAGAAATGTGAGCTGTCCTGGAGGGCTGGATCATGCACAGCTTGGGGAGGGCTTTGCGAAAGGGTAAAACGCTCCAAGAGGATAAACCTGTGCCAGCACTGTTGCCCCCCTCCCTCACAAGGAAAACTTGGTCTGGAAATCATACAAAAGCCAGTGCCTTCCTGCTCCAGTCCTATGCTGTGTAGGGACAGGGACTTCTGGTGCCCAGAGGTGGTATGTGCTCTGTACTGTCTCTTTTGGCTACCGTGTAAGCCAAAAGATGGAAACTAACTCCCCACTCCAGGCTTTGTCTGCTGGAAGGAAAGTGGGGGGCCGTAGGATGTAGGATTTGGAAGCAGACAATCTAACAAAACTCTTTGAGCATTGAATGGGAGGGTGGATAACACTGCTCAGAAGTTGAGGCTGGGCTGACTGAACTTGGGCAGTTGTATTTAAATCCAGCTTCCTCCCTCCCAGACTGGTTAGCTAGTGTGAAGAAGTATTTCACGGACTGATTAAAAGTTGCTGATATCCCAATGGGCATAATGCATTAAGTAATTTAATTCTTTTAGGCTCTATCACTAATGTGATAATTTTGCATTTTCTGACTAATGCTTGTATCTAATAGTGCAAGGTGAAGTAGGCTGGGGAAAAATGGAAGCTGAAGTTAGGGTCCTCTTGAGTAAGAAACTAAATCTAGTTTCTTCTATTATGTTCTCAATGTCATAGAGGCCATCACTGAAACCTGAGCATCCCTGCTGCTGAAACGTAGTATACTTGAGGTGGAAGAATGCTTCCCAGTGTTCGTGTTCAGGTACTCTCCAATGCCATTCACGTAGGTAAATTCTGTCTCTTCCAGCGCTGGAGACTATTAGAAATCATTGTAACCGTATGCTGCTCTTTGAAATATCACTGAAGTTAGTAACTAGCTTGATTTCTCTGCTTTCTGTGGAGTTGCATCAGGGTAACTGTGTTACCCACAGTTTAGTGACTGTGGTCACTAGATTAAATCACACACCTCTAACAATATAAATTCTATTTTCCGAGCTAGAAAGGATGGGCATTCTTGCACGTTATGAGTCCGTGTAATGCTGACAGAACTGGTTTATAGGTGGCAACGCAGGGGAGGGGAGTATCCAGCAAAGCAACAGTAAAACGGTTGCATTGCTGCATGTCTGCAAACTTGTTTGAATGGAGAATCTTCATTCCTCCAAGGAGAGTGTGTCTTAAACCCAGACAGGAGACAGCATTCCTCTGGAGCCTGGTTCCACCTTGTCTGTGTGGTTACTGCTGATGGAGAGTCGATGCAGTGAAAAACAACTCAAAAAACTGCAGAAATGGTGTTGGGAGGAAGCACAGCGTTACTATTTCCAGCAAGTTAAATGCATATTTTTCAACTGGTTTCCCTGATGTGCAACTTCCATGCTTTAAAAGTGCAGTGAGATCTGGGAACATTTCAGCACTAGTCATGATTTCTGAGGATGGATTTCTCAAGGGAGAGCATATTGCAGCAGTGTTTGCCTCCCAGAGCCAAGCACACACTCCAGTCAATGGGTAGCAGTTGGCAGGCCACCCCTCCCTTGTCAAGAAGCCAGTTGTTCTGTTGTCTCCTACCACATCCCTGAGGAATACCTGTGGGCACTGGCAGCCACACAGCTGATGAAAGGGAAAAAGGTATAACTGGGATAAAACAAAGAATATTTTTCCCCCTGTTTTCTTTCTTTCTTTTTTTTTTTTTTTTAAACAGAAGCAGCTTGTTGCAAATCTACATTACTAAATCAAACTCATTCCAGATTAACTGGGCACAATATCTAGGCATGTGGCTGGTTTACAGAGCAACCAAACACTCAGTGAGCCTTGGAACTAATGGACTGGTTTTGGAAACCAACCGAGTGCTGCCAGGCCCAATTATTTTCAGCAACGTCTTTCTGTTACCAAAATGTGGCACTGTGGACCTTGGCCTGCTTGGTAAGAGCTACCCTGCTAGCTCACTGATGAGCACAATCCAGACTGCAGACCTCAAAATGAGCCTGCACAGCATGGAGAAAAGGATAGCCTGGTCATCAGCACAAGGCTTTGTCTTAACCAGCAATTAGCAGCTGCAGTGGTTAAGCCTGAGGGTTTTTTTAAGCTGGTCACACGTATGCTGGGTGTAACGTGCAGTAGGCAGTTGAAGGAAAGCCTTGGATTCTTCAGGATGAGAATGCAAACAGGTGATGGGAGTTAATGTCTTAGTTACCCTAACTGTGGATGCACATGGACTGCCATTCATACAGTAAAGAGAAAGTTTCAGGGAGAAATAGTTCTAAAGCAGGATGTGAGACCATAGAGCTGATTTGTTGGGGAAATATTCCCACCATAGCTCGCATCACAGGCTGCTCAGCTTGTCTTATTTGACCACAAACTTCACAGTCATGCCAGCTCTGCCAAGGCAGTGGTGGCTGATGTAGACAATTTGCAGTGAGACTGATCGGTACAGTTCGTGAGCCAACTGAGAATTTGCATTATTGTGTGGCTTTGCTGGTGGCAACTGAGTTTTGCTTTGCCATTTTAAGGAGACTGAAGGGATGGCTATAAAATGAAACTTGATGACTGCTACTTCTGCACTGGGCATCACGGAAGCTTTTAATAAGCCTTTGTCCCCTGCCCCTCTCAAAGTTACACACTCCAAATGTGCTTACAGACAACAGTACTGAGTATGATGACTTGCTGCCCCAGCATGCAAGGAGAGCTTGCTGTGACACGTCGGTAGTGGGAAGTAGAACATGCTTTTCTGTTAAGCTCTTAGTCTATCATCTCCTAAATTTCAGCTTTTATGATGATTGCGATAAAAGGCTGGGCCTAAACTGCTGAGTATCACTAAGGTGACTGGACACTGAAAATAGCACTGAGATTGCAGAGCCCTGAAATACAGGAACAAGAGGATGTCCAGATATATTCTATCTGGGAAATGAGAGAGAAGAAGAGAAGACATTGGTAGAGTGACAGCAGAAAGATTTAAAGAGCAGAAAGGAAGGGGAGAAGTTATTTGAGTGGGTAAGAACAGAGGAGATCTCTCATTTGACATCTGAAGGTGATAAGGCACAAAGAGGAAGAGAGGAAGGAAGAAGCATGAAGCCATGTGCTTCTAAGGCAGGCACATCGGCAAGCACAAAGGTGTTTTGTTTCCTGGAGGTTTTGCACCAGCTAATAACATTGGTTATATGGAGCCCTCCAACCTACTTCTCTAGTAGGTCATCCCAAACCAAAAGCTCGTATTAAAAACTCTTAACTTTTTGCTATTCTTTATTTAGTAGTAAATACTGGCTACAATTATGTTTCCTCCCAAATCTTTTAATTCAATAGAACCTGTATCAAAGCAAAACATATGGCTTTGGTTATTGGGAATTTTGGGGGAAATTAGCTACCTGGATTATCACAGGATTTGACAAACAAGTCTTGAGACACACTCTTTAAAAGGAAATTTGTATAAGAAACGATGCCCTTTATTTGAGGACTGAAGGTCTTCCCTCCTCTGGAGGTCTCTGAGATAATGCTTTACAAAAAATTGACAGAAAAACTGTAGGTTTTTCTTGGAAAATCTTCATCAGCTTTCATCAATTCAAGACAAGTTTTGCCCTGTCTTGAAGGAGGAGTTCCTAAATACAGTCATTCTCTTCCTTTTTGTGGGATCTGGCTAGCTATGCTGGGACTTTCTTACTGAAATCACTGACACACACACTGTGGATGATGGTGTTTGCGTAGTCAAGCCTCAGCTGCAATTTCAAAGGCACCAGTCAGAATAATATGTCTGTTGAGCATTCCCGACCCATTTAAAGGTTGGAGAGGCATCTCACAAGAGCTGGCATTAGTCAAACAGCTCCCTCGGTAGACAGAGGGTCTGTTCTGATAGCCTCAGGGAGCCTATAGTTTAAATCAAATGGATTTTGTTGACATATTTTCTTTGCGTGAAGTTTTTAAATATGTCAGAGGTATCTGCCTCTGTTGGAAGCAGAGGGTGGTTTACACAGTTGTGTCACCAGTCCTACATCCCACTATATGATTTCCTCACTTTCACTTGAAGAGAAGTCAACAGTTTTAGAAGCTATGGTTTATACAGTCTCTTGGGCTGTCTTGCAGCTTTGGCTCCTGGTAACACCGGAATCCAAGCTTTTTAAAAAAAAACTATTCTGAAATGGGACTCTTGGAAAAGTATAGTGCTGTTATGAAGAAAATAGCAAGCAAAGATGGTGGCACAGCCAAGACAATTTCCCCTTGGTTTTTGGCCAAACCCTCTGGTGCTTACGTAGGTGCCATCTGCTCTTTCCTCTATGGTATTGCAACTCCTCATAGGCTTTAGGGCTCCTCTAGGCAAAGAAACATAATTGCACCAAAAATCGTTATTTAAATCAAAATGCTACGTTTCACTCAGCTCAACAACTTCAAGAAATACTCATTTTTCCTGCTCTCTTTTACCCAGGCTTGTTTTTATCTACCTAAATGCCACGTTTCCCTGGCTTGTAATATTGCTGTGCTGAGTACTTGCATTACTTTGGTGCCCAGGAGTCCCAGTCGTACACTGTTTTAGGGGTTAATCACAACATTAAGGGTAGTTTTCCTTGGCCAGGTAGCAATTAGAGCAAAGAGAATACTACTCAGTAATCATTTTCCTAGTGTTAGGGCTTACTCAAACTGATGTTCAAGACAAGTTCCCACTCTGAAAACCATTTGCCTGGCAGGTGATAGAGTTAGGATATTCACGCAAGGTTATTTAAGATGCATGAGTGGAGCGATGGGGAGAACTTTATTTGCTCTTGAGGCCCTTGGCACTAATTTGGATGGTTTGTTCTTGCTTTCTCCCTAGCTTTGGCTCAAAACCCCTTAAAAACCTCCTTTGCCTCATGGCACAGCTTCTTCAGAAGAGGGGGAAGCGTTGCTGCCTGGTGCCCAGTTGCTCTGTTGTGTTTTCCAAAGGAACATACTGATGAAATATGGTGCAAATATCCCTCCAAGGGGGCTGGTGCCACGAGGCAATGCAGCTCAATGCCATGTGGTGATACCAGCTCCCATTGCCCAAGCAAAAAGTGTCATGTTCATGTGGCAGCATTGCATGTGAGGAAACAAGCCCTGTACCTTTTCCAAGCCTGGACCTTCTGCGTCTTCTAAAATCAGGGAGTATTCACAGTGATTGCTGGGGAAGGGGTGCTTGTCTTGCTTTTACATATTTCCAGGAAGGAGCTGAGTATCAAACCCCTGCTAGTTGGGTTTAGAGAGTGTTTCTTCCCACCCTGGAGGTTTCACAGCTCCTGGCAGCTTTGGAAACAAGCTCAATCAGGATTCAGACTCAGGCCTCTCACCTGGGGCTATGCAACATTGCTTCCAGACCAATGAGCCATTTTGTAGGTGACTTCTAAACATGCAAAGAAAATTAAACAATTCCTTTGAATATCCTTAGCCAGAAGAACGGCTCAGAGGGTTATTGAATTTTTTTTTTCTTTTTGAGTGCACAGTTCTTGTTTATTTGAATGCTGCATCAAAGCTGAGAGAAAAGGCCATTGTGTCTTTGATTGGATTGGAATTTTCTGCACCAGCATTGGCCAAAGGCAGTCAGTCCATCCTCTCGCAGGCTCTCACACGTGACGCAATGGGGAATGGGGGAGGGGGAAAAACCTGACAGACAAGCAGACAGATCAAACACAACACTTCAAAGAGAAGAAAAAATGCAAGAATGAAGCAATCCGGCACTACAGTCCCTCAATGCTATGAAACAAAGCAGACAACCCTCTACACATGGCCATTCCTGCCATCCAGAGACTGAGGCTGTATACATGAGATCTTACCAAAAGCACTAGGGAGTGGTCTCCAGTGACTACATGACCAGTTATTGCACTATCCGTGCTCAGACACTCAGAGGGGCTAATTAGTGCTTTTAATATGTAAATCAGAGCCTGAACAGATTAAATCTAGGGAAAAAAATAACCCAGCTGGTGAATATGTTGTTTTAATTATTGCTCTGAAGAAAATATGGACATGACTGAAGATGATGGCAGAGAAGAACCTCTAATACTGCCTTACAGAAGTTGTCCTTGTTCATATAAAAGTAGTAGGAGAAGCTTGGTGCTGAGCTGGAGCAGAGGAGGAGCAGCAGGGGCACATGCAGGGCTAGCAGAGCCCTGCTGGCTGCACGCTCAGTCTCAGCCTCAGATACTCCAGTCCAGCCAACGAAGTTTTCAAAATCAGTGTTACTGCTAAGTATGCATACGTCCAAAGGCTCGGTCAGGATTTCACCTTGCTGGGTATTGTTGAAACATGGCAAAAGAGCTATTCCCTGGCCCATGGAGAGATCTGGGGGAAGGTGGGCAGGGGGATTAATACCACGTGTTACACTGGAGAGATGAAAGTCTGTAATCTGTTCACCTCCAGATGTGCTTGAATCCTTTATGTTTACAAGGGCACAGGGCTTGGAAAGGACCAAATATTGCATTTCCCCAGGCTGGGCTTGTCTGAAAGCAGAGGGGAGAAGCAGAACTTAGCTAGGATGGGTAGGGAAGAGGAAAGAGGGAAGGGGGAGGTTGGGTGATTGTTTGTGTTTGATATAGAAAACTGTAAGCAGGAAAGAGGCTATTAACTTTTCTTGAGCTGTGTCCACTGATACTGGATTGAAATAATTTGCACAGCAAGCCTGGACTGCAATCCCCTCTGCCAAGCATGAGCTGAGAGGAGGAAGTTTGCTTTCCAAGAAAAACTTTTTAGAAAGGAGGGCATCTGTATGCCTCAAAGGCCTCTTGCGTTATTCAAGTCAGAGCTGCCTTCCAACCTGCCTGAAGGAATTCAGAACAACTTTCCTCTGTGTCAGTTGCTGAGGCTCTTTTGCAGCCTCTAGTGAAGTGAACATTTTTCTATGGATCAATTTTTAGCTTCTGTCAGTATTGAAAGTCTGAACTTTTTTCCATAGAGCAAGGGAATAGCAGGTAATTATGTTTTCTTTGAACATACACGCCCTTTTATCTGTGCCCTTCTGCCTACCTGTCTGCCTGTCTCCTTATTTATTTGTGTATTGTAATTAAGAATTGGGAGTTGCAGGAGAGACAAATTCCTTTTCCCATTCTTTTTCTCTCTCCCCTTCATTTTTCTAGTGTCTAGTTAAAGTGCACTGCTTGAAATAGGCAGTTAAAAATGTCTTTTGTTATTCTCCCAATATACATAAAGATGTACATGCACACATATATCTCTACATATTCAGCCATAAGATTATACATAACTGGATCTGTTAAGTCATGTAACAGACTCATTCAATAGAAGATTTCATCATATGCTCCTGATCAGCTATAAGAATTAGGTTGACTGGCCTGGGTTGCCTGGGATGTAGATATTCCTTCATGATAATTTTAGTAATGCTGTTTAATAGAGTACAATTTACCCTTCTTCTCTAACTCCAGTCTTTCCTTCTGTTCTTTCTGTCCTCTCCTCCCTGTTGCTGCACTGTGGATGCCCTGGAAGGCAAATGTGACCCTCCAAAAACTCTCTTCCTTTAACCCTTATAACACAGTGGCTGTGGGATGCGATCTTCTCAGTGTTAGCTCCTCCTTCGTAAATCAAGAATGACTTCAATGGAGCAAATCTGCATGAACATCACCCCACATTAACCTGTCCCATTAAATTCTTGAACTCCTTGGAGGGACAGAGGGATTAAACACAGGATGAGAATTTAGGAAATCTATGTCTCCCATCCTGGCTTTGTCACTTTTATCCTCCATGACCTTGGATTAATCCTTTGAGTCATTTTAATGCTGTGCAATGGCACATGGTGCTGGTATCTCCAGGCATGCTCCTGTATCTACTTTGTGAAGTGCAGCGCCTTGCAAAAGTCTAGGTCTATCAGCACTGTGCCACTGAGAGCTAATTAGTTCAGGTGCTGATGCCATCGATGTGTAGCTTCTGATCACTGAGTGAGCAAGAGTCACAACTGGTGAAGGTACATCTCCAGTGTGACCGCTGTCAGTGTAAAAAATGTACGATGGGTTTCTTATGCCATTTGTGGCTAAAAAGCCTGTCACTTTTGCTGCTTTTAAGACCTGATGTTTTAGACACAGACACTTCCACTTAGTGTGGACTTTGGACTTTCAGTACATTATATATATACAAAAATAATTTTCCTCTTCTAGGAAAAAAAGTGAGTGCTAGATATTTAAATACTGTGTTCATTTGAGTGTTGTTGCTGTCCTTTTAGCCCTGAAACAGACTCTTCATGTGTGCCCAGCACTTCCTAGACACACCAAAGACAACCTGGCTGTCCTAAGGAGCTTTTGTTATAGGTGTCAAAGAGCTGACAACACTTAGTAACAAAACACCAGACAGGCCAGAGACTTAAAACAAACAAGGCTTCTTGTTTCCTCAATAAGTTTGCCACATTTTTAGGTTTAATAACATTTACTTTGTCATAAACACAGGCACACTGCTGTGGGAGGAGGACAGCAGACAGGACATATGAGCCTTGGAAGAGGATTTTCTTTCTGATGCAGAAGGTGTGAATGTCAAGGAATGGGCATGAATGGGAGAAGAAGGGGTGAAAGAAATGAATTTGTAAAGGATGGGCTGGATAAATGTGACAGCAGTGCCTCTGCATAGTTGTCAGTCACTGCAGTAATGCCCAGGCAGTGAGAACTTGTGATGTGGAGGCTTTGCTGGTTCCAAGCAGTTAAAAATAAAGACTGAAACTGAGCCTACAAAAATAGTTAGTTTTATATGTATTTGAACAACTCTTTAACCGGACCCTAAATGCAGGAAGCTGGGTGCCTGGCTTTACTATTACTTGCCAAAGAGAGATGAAATCATGGATGCATGATGTATCATGCCTGACACCATGACTTGCCATCCTGCAGCAGAAAATTTCCTTCAGATGCAGTCTGTGCACCTTGCACTTCCACCAACCTCCACCTTCTGCCTTTCCTACAGAGGGTTGAATGCAGTGTAATTAATTGTAAAAGGAATTTTATAAGCAGTTTTTAGCAACACAAGTTGTTGTCCAAATGTCTTTGTCACTGTGCTCTGGCCCTTGAGGCAGAGCTTCCTATTGTGGGGACCAGTTCCACATTTCTAATGAAAGCAAAACCACTCACGTTTTCTTTCAGCGACTTTCCCAGCACAGACAATTATTTTGTTTGGGCTTTAGCAATTACCTGCTAAAGGCAGGTACTTCAGCTCCTATGGAATATTGGAGGTCTTCCTGTTCTACAAATGCAAGGCTTCTATTTTGGGTGTTCAGTAATGGTTAAACCAAGAAAAAAAAACAACCACCAATCCCAAAAATCTCACTGCCGTGGACCTAGTAAAATGCATGCTGAAGTCACCATAACGGCTGTGTGTGTCTTTCTCTTAATTTAAAACTTGGATAATAGCATGAGATTTTTTTGCTACCTTGTCTGGGAAACTGCCAAGATGGACCTTGCTGATGCCATGCTTGGGTGACCCCTTAGTTAGCATTTACTCTCCCACATATCAATATTCTGATACTCCCAGTTCCCCTCAAGTCCTCTCATATGCTGTGTAGACTCTAACCTGTCTTGAGCTGAATGTCAATAAGGGAACTCAGTGCCCATCTGTACAGTCCAAGGGTAGTGTATTATCACCAAAGCCCATCCTTTCTTCAAGGAGACCTAGAAATACTGGTGGAAATGGCTCCTTGCCTTGGGCTGAACTTGTTGGGACTTTGGAGTGAGAGCTACCATGTCATGAAGCTAAGGTGTAACTTTTGGGAAATCACTGGATATAACTTCTCTGGCCAAAGCTATAGCCTGGTAAATCCCATCTCTTCAGTATTGCTCTGAGTACAGCAACTGATTATCTCCATATAAGCCAACTTTGAACTTTGGATAGCGCGTTTCTTCCAGCAAAATCAACAGCTCTATTTCATCAGGCAATTTTTCTTACTAGGCCTTGCAGAGTAGGACAGTTCCTGATTTTTCTAACTATTAAGCAAGACAGAGATTCCCCATCAGCCTGTTATTTTGTGTCTTCCTGCAATGACAAACCAGAACAGAATGCTGCAGATGCATCCATTGCAGCTGATTTTTGTCGGGTTTCTTGTGGACTATGTCCAAGTGGAGAATTAATGGCCAATTCTGCAGGAGATTGTCCTGAGATTCACAATGCCATGAAAGAAATCTCAATTGTCTTTGTCAAATTTTTGCATTCTTGTAATTAATAAATAGATACAAGCTGCTGAAGCAGTCAGTCCTCTATCATTTACCTGTAGCTAAAAATAATTGCTAGAAATGGTATTTTGCTGATATTTCAAATCCACAAATGCAACCAAATTAATTTGCTCTAGACATTTTCCATTTTAGTGTCTGTATACACATATATAAAATATAACCACATCCATATTTATAAGTATGAAAATGAATATATTTTGTACCTAGAAATATTCCCATGTACCTCTTGGCTTGTCATTGGGAAATACACACAGGACCCAACAGTAAGTAATAAAAGCATCAGAGGTGATATCCTAAGGTTTGCTATCCCCGCAGATTCGTTATGTGGTGGAAAAGAGCCCTGACAGGGTGAATGTCCTTGAATATTGCAGCTCAGGGTTTTTGGCTACACTAAGGGGTATTCCTGCTCCGTTTCCTGACCAAATTCCTGTGTGAGCACGTGAGGATGCTGTTCCCATCCTACATGGCAAGCATGACCCAAATCCCATAACTAGACTTAGAATTCAGTCTGACAAGCTGTTTAGCTCTCAGGATCTGATTCTGTAAAAAATAATTAAAACACGTTTAACTGTAAGCACATAAGTCATTGTTTCAAAGCCACATTGCCCAGTGTCTGACCAAGTGGTCTGGGCAAGCTTGCCCCCTCAGTAATTTACAGTGCCCCTCCTTTTCTCCCTTAGGAGAAAAGTACATCTCTCTGCTTGCCAGCTAGAATTATGCCCCAAAGGATTAAAACTGTAGTCTATTGAAAGCTAGGGACATCTTGACAAATAATACTATCACAGAAAAATTGTGTCTAAGCACTTGCTTTCTTCCTGAAAATATTTTCACTACAAAGCTAGTCATTTCATTATATATAAACATAATTTTAATGAATGAGCAGATGCATTCAACTGTCTGGGGCAATGTGATGTGTATCTATATGTTTGGATAAATCTGTGTGCACACACACTCACTGATAAAATGTGTCTTTTCTCTTACACTGAGGGATGTATAATACTTCCTGGGAATTGTATTTCTTCCCCTGTATTACAAAACTATGGAAAGCATTACTGTATCTCTAACTGAGAACTATTTCATGCTCTGGCATAGCCAAGTGTCTGCAGGCAGAGATAAGCTATGATTTCCCATTTTCCTCTACAAAATTAGTGATCTAAAAGCACAATAAAACCATCACCTTGTGTCGCCAGTGCGGATGGTGGAAAGCATTAAGTTAACACAATAATAATATAACAAGTATTAATGGGGAAAAAATTGAATAATGTGTTTGTGGGGGGGTTCTCCATGTTTTTTTTTTAAACTTGAAAATAGTTTTGAGAGAAAGATAAATTTCTGAAATTATGTGGAAGGATTTGCAGAAAATTAATTCAATGGAAAAAGGGATGGTCAGTAGTTGGCAACAATTTGAAGTTGATACTGCAACAAAACTAAAAAAAAAAAAAGTAGTTTAGGGGAATCTCTCTGGTCCTTTTCATTTCATATTTTTAGATGACTCTTCACTGTCTGGAAAAATGCCCTCAGTAACACAACTCTTTCACAGGTAATAATTTGCAGGGGTTCTTTTAGTGCTGTTTTTCTGTTAAACAGATTTTAAAGCAAAAGCATACCCAGTTAAATAGTTATCTTTTTTTACAAATGTTAATACCTGTTTTTTTTAAACTCAGAACAGAACTGATTTTCTCCCCTGCTGGTGAGTTTTCCAGAATAATTAGGAGAAAAAAAAAACCTTCCACTGACACAGAACATTGGAGGGAAACGTGGGGCTCCCCCTGCTTCTTCTCAGCTTTTTAGAGGCTCAATATGCTCCTAACTTTGCACAAAGCCCAGCCTGAGGAACAAAGCCTGAGGACCACCACCGGGAAGTGGTATTAGCCCTTTCCACAGCCTTCCCACTGTGGATGCATGCTCAATTCCCGGATAAATGCACCTTTTAAACTATATTAATGTAAAAGTTTTATTTGAAAGATGCCAGCTGTGGTCCTAGCCCAGGTTTATTCATGTGGGACATTTACTGGGTCAACTTAATACTTGACTACTGCTTATTATCCCATCAGTCTTCAGGGACAACCCATGATCTAATTGCCCAGCATTTATGTTGCCCTGGCAACTATAAATACAGAGTAATAATCCTTAAAGGGGCAGTGTAGAATTTCATGCCCCTGCAGTGAACTACACTTCATTTCCCAGAGCACCCTGTGTTTTTTAATTCAGTGAATAAAAATGTGTAATGAATAATTAATTATGTGCTTGGAGGCACAATAGCTGCCTACTTTTGAATATTCATCAGTGACATTATTAATTCACTAGAAATCCCAAGGAGCAGTGGGATAGGCTTTTAGCCTAGCTGGAGGACTTACAGATAATACTCTGCAACATGAACAAACTTTTTCAAGCAGACTTTTCTTTCACAGAGTTTTTTAAATTTAATTTACATCTTAATAAAATAATAATAATAAAAGTTCTGTACTGGATATAGCCAAGCATCAGTGAGCAATATCTGACTGCAGTAAGAAATCCAGCAGTCTGGAACCTATTCCTCCCTGACCCACTGCCATGCCTGACCTTTGCTTCAGGACCCAGTGTGCACCACCGCAGAGAGGGTAAACCTTAACAGCTCTTTGAGTAAGATCGTAGAGAAAAAGCAGATGGCCAGTCATAATTTCTAGTAACGTGTCAGGTTCTCTGATGAAAACCTATCTTATTTGTGTGTCAAAACAATAAACATTAAAAAAACCCCTGCCTACGGTAAATAACTTGTCAGGCTACAGAGAGGATTATTCTACTGTTGAATAAACGTGCAAGTCTTTTCCAGAGAGAAAAGTGTGACTTTCTACGTCATCCTGTTAATTTAATGATGCCATTCCATTTAAAGGAGGGGATTTATGCTGGGTGAAAGCTGATGCTGGAGTGCAGAGACAAACCCAATCAGTTTCTTGGCAGAGAAGACATGAAATGATCAGAAAGAAATCTAAGGTCTTTCTGTGGAGTTTTCCTTCTTTCCCCACCTGATTTGCAATGCCAATGTGGTTGCGATGCAGTCTCTTTTCACCACTGATACCTAAGGCCAGATTCTATGCTGATGCAATTTCTTTGACTTGAGAGAGAATTTGATCTTCAGCGCTTTGGGCCAAACCTTGCAGAGGCCCTCTTCTCACAAATAGCCCACCTTAGGGTCTTGTTGGGAATTTTTCTTCAGAGGAACTTTTAGATGAAAATGTTGTTTCTGCAAAGATCAAAATTCATGGTTACAGTCACCTACTCTCCTATAAGGCAGTTCACTATCAGAAGAAAATGTAGTTTAACCCTTGAGCCAGTCCAACAAACCTAGAATATCTGTAAAAATCCTTCTTTTCCTCTAGGGTTTGTTACTCAACTGGTATTCCTATTGGAATATTTGCAGGCCTAGCTCTTTATTCGTAAAGGAATAAAACTTTTGAATCCTTCAAAAGGCAATTGAATTGCTAAATCACAGACACATTTTTAAAAACAAGACCTGTAATCCACTGAGGTTCTTAATGGGAAGAAATCATTATGCCTAATTAAATTGAAAGTAGCTCCATTTGTGTAAAGCTGGCAAAAATGGAGCTTATTTGGAGCATATGCTTGTAATAAGTTATATTTAAACTACCTGTGGTGTGCTAGAGTCTTCTTTATATAGGACTGAAACCTAACATTGAATTCTTTTCAGAATCTTATTCTCCCTTGCCTTTCCTTTGTCTTTGACCTTCTCCTGCCATGTGATGACCTGTGCCTGCTCTGCTGCCCTGATGTTGCATCTCCCTCATTTTTCTGTCTTTTATTCCAACAGAGATCTCCAGCAACAGCAACCAGAACAGTGCACCCAGGTTTGATCAGTCTTGATTCTCTGCTGCAGAATTTATTAACCACATAGTGACAGAAAAAAAGTAATTACATACATTGGCTAATGCAACGTAAAACTGGCCAGCAATTTTAGCTGCTTGCTTTCCTGTAGGAAAAAAAAGAAAAATATTTATATATTTTTTCCCTTTTAACCAGAAACCCTATTACCAACAGTTTTAGATATCTGAAACATTTGGGTTTATTTCCTGTGCAGTCATGGTGTGTACACCTTTAACAACACAACTGATACCATCCAGCTTGGTCACAGGTTAAACAACAGTCATTTTGCTCAGCAATTCAAACTTTCATTACAATTTGTAATGCAGTAGAGCACTTGGGCTATGTAGTCATTTATTGCAGTGATTTGCATTAAAGAGAGTGTCATTGTATTACCTCTTAGCTTTGGTTGAGATTAGAAGTAATATCTACATTTATCTTTCACTCCTAGGAGTATAAAATTGTGCTAATAATAACAATAATAAAGCTAGTTCCTAAAAGCAAGTGAACTCTACACAGCTTTTTTCCCTCTTTTTTTTTTCATCACTCAAGTGGGGGAGTAGAAGAATCATGAATAATAAATATGGAGATAAGAGAACTGAAACTGGGAAATCAATTTACTGCAAAATATTTGCATATTTTATTAAAAGAAACTGTGCATAAACCCCACAACAGGGTGGAATGATTTATATTTTGATTTGATTTGTATACGTTATACCTCTGGGAGAACTGATGCAACTTAGTCATCCCTGCAGGACTTTTTTTGGGTAGGGTTTTGTTGTTGTTGATGATGTTGTTTTGTTACAAATATCTTAGCCAAGGGAGCAGTAGGTACCCAATGGAAATTTTAAGTCAGTTTGATGCTACATGATATTTTTGGAATCTCACACAGTTAAGTGTCCAGGACTGTTCTTAGCAAATACGCAAGTCCCTTGGGAGTCTGTCTATCCTGACTAACCCCATGGTTTCTCCAAAACTGTAATTCAGGTCAGAAGGCTTTCAGCTCTAGCTTTGTTAGAAAGCTACCTCAAATGACCCAGGCAGTACTTATAGGCTGTTATCAGAAATGCAAATCGTTAACATAAAGGAGAGCATTTATACTCTCCACTATATATTAGCAAATATATCTCCTATATAGATTTGCAAAATCCTGTCTAATATCACAACATCTAACTGCTGAACACATGTCCAAGGTGTCCTGTTAAGAGTGTGTTGGGTGTGAAAACAGGTTATGGGCACTGGAACAGCTGTGCAGCCCGGGGTGTCGGGATTTCTGCTGGGCTGGAGGTCAGTTGTCTTATCAGTGACGTCTGGCCTTAACGTTGGCAAGCTCAACAGTCATGAGCAATTATACTGGTTTTTGCAACAGTACAATTTTTTAAAAAAATTCGTTGGAGTTCACAGAAGGAAGTTGTAAAAATTAGGCTTGCTTTTTGTGCTGGCTTTGTCTGCGGTAGCATTAATTTTCTTCATAGTGGCAGGGATGTTTTTGTTACCACTGAGCAGTGCTTACCCAGAGCCAAGGCCTTTTCTGCTTCTCACAGCACCCCAGCAGTGAGCAGGCTGGGGGTGCACAAGATGTTGGGAGGGGACAGAGCTGGGACAGCTGACCCCAGCTGACCAAAGGGACATTCCATATCATATGATGTCATGCTTAGCAATAAAACTAGGGGAAAGCTGGCAGGAGGGCAGCTGCTTGAGGTCTCTCGGGGCATCAGTGGGTTGGTGGTGAGCAATAGTTTTCACTTGCATCATTTGTCTTTCTTGGGTTTTATTTCTCCTCTTCGTTATTTTAATTCAATTACATTACTATTACTATTACTATTACTATTACTATTACTATTACTATTACTATTACTATTACTATTACTATTACTATTACTACTACTACTACTACTACTACTATTATTATTATTATTACTATTATTCAGATTATTCAACTGTTCTTATCTCAACCCACAAACTTTCTTACTTTTAACCTTCCAATTCTCTTTCCCCATCCTGGTGTGGGGGGGAGAGAGCAAGTGGCTGGGTGGTGCATAGCTGCTGGCTGGAGTTACACCATGACACTTTGCTAGCAAGAAAATACTGCCCAAATTATTTTATGTGTCAGGTACATGCTTCAAAAATAAAAGTGCCCATGTGGTTATTTGGATCTCCAGGTATTAAACTTTTGGCATTGAACAACACAAAACTTTTCCACTAAGAGTGGAAATCCTACGTTACAGCTGTCTTTCCAAGAATAATGTCCACGACACATACTTTTAGGGGTTGAAATTCGACCTGAGGGGTAGCGAAGAATAGGGAAGGCTGCTGTTCCGTTCCATTTCCTGCCCAGGGAAAAAACCTCTACATTTTCTTGGAAATGCCACATCCTGACATAAACTGATATATTTTATATGGACATTTTAGCATTTGAGGACGGAGACAGAAAAGTCTCACCATGTTGAACTTGTGCCAAAAAAGCAAAATTTTACATTACTAATTGAGATATATACCCATATCTACATGTATATGTATTGTTTTTCGAATATGTCTCAGATTTAGAAATTTCAAAAAGCAGCTTAAACACACATGGCCAAATTCCATCCATATCTGTGAAGTCAGGGAGTTCACATCAGGAAATCAGTGGTAATATTTCAAGAGCAGCTTGAGGTCTTCTCATGTTTCAGTACCGGCAGTGACAGTATTTCTAGCAGCTTCCAGGGGGTCAGAATTCAGACCAGTGAGAACATGAAAATAATTCCAGACTAATTTCTACTCTTTGTTGCTCAGGCTTTGCTTTTTATGCAGCTGCCTAAAGTTTCTATACGTGCTTTTAGAAGTTTCTTAACTGCATATTGGATGTTTCACTCTTGGAGATCAAAGCAGCTTCTGTGTGCTCATGGTATCAGTGAAAAGCAATGTGTTCTTTGTCAAATATGAAAAAATGCTTTGTCAGACATCTCATGGGTGCATGAGCAGTGAAATTCAGAAAAGCTCTGTAATTAATCCTTGCCCTATATCCAGTTTGCTCAGCTTACTTCAGTTGGCTCCTGAATGCAATTTGTATTGTCTGAAAGCTATGTGTGAAACACCTCTGGAAACAGGCAGTAATGATTCGGTGAGGGGCAGTTCATAAGTACATAATATGATCTTCACCATCATTGTGTATTTGAAAAAAAATTATATGTATGTGTGTTTGATAAACTGTGTTATTCATCATTTTCCTCAACCATGATGAATCCTATAGCACCCCTTGTTTCTGCGGGACCTTTAAAGGTTAATATAGTCCTCTCCCCTGCATTGTAATAGCATTAATTTAATGATTTACTAACCCACTCATCCAAATGACTGTTCCAATCTATAGTCATCTCTGCATTTTCAGATCTTGCTATTTTTACCTGCTTCATCCTCATTTCATGTATAAATTACAGGGAAGTGTCTAAGGCCCTGGGCAGTAGCAGCGAGCTGATTTAATGAGACCAGCTCACCTACCTGAGAATTGAGTGTGTTAGAGACTCCCACATGGCACCATGGAGTAACCCAAACCGGTGAGGGGAACTCAAAAGTACACGGCAGTAGAAATTATCTGTCCTCTGGTGGGACGAGTATTCTATTGTGTCCTATTGGGATACATATGGGGCTGGACTGTGGCTGTTGGGCAAGTAAGCAAGGGACTAGGCTGGAGAAGTATTAACAATAACCAAGCTTGGGACAAAAGCTTCATAATTTTTGTTGTGGTTGTTGTTTTGTTTTGTTTTGTTTGTTTTTACTGTTTTCAGAGTTGCCAGTGAAGCATGACACAAAGGGATTTGTGCAAGGTATGATTACATTGTGTTCAAAGCAAGGTATCATTTGCTTGTACTTGGTTATATTTTGTTGTGACTTCATGGATTACTGGTCTTTTCACTATCTCTTCCCATGTCTAGAAACTGCTCTTCTATCTCCCTTCCACTCTCTAAGCAAGGTCAAATTCCTTAACTTTTCACCACAAACATTGGTTGCCAAATCTTGTGCCATTTTTTCATTTTTTGTTTTCCCCATGTTTTCCTCTGTTTCAGTTTTTTAAAAGGTAGGCTATAGCCCTGTTTTCATAAGTCAACATTGTTTTTACCTGAGTTTCCCTCTGTGCCTTAAGGTATATGCATCTTTAACTTAAATCTGTAAAAAAAGAGGAAACCCAGAAAATTCACACAATTTCTTTGCATGGCTGTGGTGCTTTACAAGCAGAGTGTGGCCAACTTTAAGTGTTGAACCTCAGCAGTTGCCAGCCACCTCTAATGACTACTTATAATTCTGAAAATTTCCTTCTAAACTCAAGAAACCTAGAAACTTCTGGTTGACAAATGCCAAGCAGTCCAGAGAGCAGCAGAAGTTGAATGCTGCTGCCCTGGCCCTGTGTCTTCAACTTGGGTTGTCCCAAGCTGATGAGAAATAAGCTTTGATTGTAGCTTCTCTTCCAATGACATTTGAAATGTTGCTAACCAATTTGTTTTTTCTTGTGTCAAATGATGCTGGTGAGATCAGTTTGCATCCCTTTCCATAGCAGGACACTAATGTGAGTTTCACTCTTCCATCTGATCAACTACTTCCACAAAACTGACCAAAAGTTAGTATATTTGGTAGGATCTCTAGGTAATTTTGCTTGAAACTGGGCACTGCGTTCCAGCGTTACAAAGAGAAATGAGCACACACGCACAAATTTGGAGAACACCACAACTCTAATTTCCTTGGCAAATCAGACTAAGATAAAACCTGCAATGCTGTGACCCCAGAGCTGGAGCTAAACTGGGGTTTAAGAACTTAGTGCATCAAAAAAAAAAAATATCACAAAATAAATGTAGCCTTATCAGGGCCTGCCTGAGATTTCTAGTACTTCCTACTCAAAGTTATTACAGTCACGCGATTTCCTTGAATTACAATAGCTTTTCTAAATCTACTCCGAAAGCAAGGAACAGTGGAAGTCAGTAGGAATTAAAAACAAAGCAATGAACATTTTCTCTTCTGCATTGATTCATTTAAATGCATCTGAGGGTAGGAAGGCAAAATTCCTTAATCCTGATACCTTTGCTTTCAATGTAATACAGAAGAGGATGCAGCATGGAGGACAATTCATAACTTTAAATGAAGTAGGATTCATGTCTACACAAAGGAGCTTTGCTTTACATTCTCAGCTCTATGGATGTAAAACCCCCTATGGTTCAGAAATTGCATAGCTCTCTTCCTAAATCAGCATGCTCAAGGGAAAAATAAGCTGTTCCTGTCAGCTTAATGCTCAGGTGAGTTTACTAGTCTGGACACTGTGTCATACACACTATTTGGTCCATGTGGACTTGGGCTTATATTTGACAGCTTGGACTGGGAAGGATGAAGTCTAGCCTGTCTACATGCTTCTGGCTGAATCAGAGGATCCCAAGTCCTCTTTTTGAACAAACTCAGATGTGTGAACCAAAATTTAATGGAAAGGCAGCTTTTTCTGCAGACAGAACACAAAGTGAACTTTTACTTTCAGTTTACAAACAGCCCACATCAACAGGGATTGTTTATGAGCCGAAGGAAGATGATTCTTTACCCCTAAGACAGTTCTGAACATCCAGGTGAAATCTGCTTCAAGCTTGTGACAGCATTCACTTCAAATGGCTTTTGACATCAAGTCAGTGAAACACGTGAAGTACATTAATATGAATCTTGAGGCTGACAGGGATGGACTCCTGCTATGCTTCTGCACAGTGAGGTTCAGATACTAATGTGTCAGCTGGGTTTAAATTTTCTTCCTATTAGGACAAAAGTTTTATGGGACCATGGATATTTGGGGCACCCTTACAGACTGAACATGGGAATGGTGGTTTCAGTCCTCTCTACCCGCAGACACTTAATGCAAAATTGCTTTTCCTTTGTGCCTACGCAGCTACTCTCTCCTGCAGAGAGTGTCAGGCCCTGCTCTGCTAGTTAAAGAACATTTTGCTGCCTCTGCTATTTGCTCCTTTCAGCAGCTATTGTGGACTGAACTCTCAGCTCCTTTCACAGAGAAGTTGTGATGCCAAAGTACATGGTTCCCAGGGTGGCACGGATGAAAGCAGCAGGTTTCTTTCTTATGCCCTGAGTTTGACTAACAGGCCCTTATTCCAGTAACAGTTATTTTTGATGCATCTCTGTATGCAATGCAGAAAGTGAGTAACTTGAGATATGATAGTGAAACTGGGAGAAATAAGAGTTGGGAAAACAGTGAAAAATCAGGAAAACTCTTGTCAAAAGAGGTTTGAACCCAATAGCTGTACCCATTAGCTGCTTGATCTGCCCAAAGACTGGCAGTTTTGGGTGTAAATGGTCTGAGTTTCAACTTTAAGAATGAAGTCAGGGCATTGGTGACAGCAGCTTGGAAACAGTCTATTTAGAATTTGTTCTTGAACTCACAGTAACAAGTTCCATATTTTTACTTCTGATCTGGTGCCTTGCAGCAGCACATCCATTTTCTGCTATTAATGAGTTGACGGCTTGAAAACTTAACTCTCAGTTGCAGTACAGCCTTTGATTTCACAAAACTCCTCCAAATGCCTCAAGCTAATTGTGTTTTCAATAATAAAGTGTTGAAGAAATCTTGGCTTAGCTGAATTTACTTCAATTTGATTTAATTAATGTGTTTAAAAAACTCCATCCTGAGAAGCTTGGACTACTGGATTGCTTGTGCTATTTGCAGGACACTGCAGAGAGGACTGACCCAGAATTTACAGCCTTCTTTCACACCATCTATTACATTGCAACGCCATCATTTAAAATAACGGCATCTTCTCGCCTTCATACAAAATCATTTTTGCAGCTGTGAAGACTCTGACTAATAGGGACGTTTTTATCATATAAAAAGCAGAACTGAACGTCAGTGGCATGTTTGCAAGCTTGACTGATTTACAGAAGCCAGCCTCTATTACAGGTGGATTACAAAGCTCCAGAGCCAGCTCTCCTTTTTTCAGTCACAGGAACCTTTAAGGTGATTTGTACCAATATTATCTATTCACTGTACTCACATGTTCTGCTTTGTCTCATGTTTAGACTCCTGGAATTTACCCATTCTTGCTTCTTTTACTAGGAAAGCTGATGCCATCACAGCCAATCCTTTCTGCCTTCCCCAACCTAATTACTCAGACCTTCTACACCAAGTAATTCTGGTAAGATCTAAAATAGCGGTTCAGTATTTATGATCAATCGTGTATGGTCTGTAATTCTCCACAGGCACAGAGATGTCATAACGTGGAATTCACAGATTAGAGTTATCTGATAATGTATGTGATCTGCCGGACAACGTGGCATCACACTTTAGAGACATGAAATTTGCTTGCTAGCAGTAAAAAAGTCTTTGGTCTGGGGCATGGAGCTGATATTTATTGCCTAATTTAAACAGGGAAGCACTGTTGTCTGTTTTCTGAATTACCGAGAGTTGCAGAAATCTTAGCAAAACAGTCTTTCTAAGACTACCCAGATGTTTGATATTAAACAAACATCTGTTTTGAATAGAAAATATTTCACTCCCCTTTGCAAGTCCTCTTTAATATAGCAGAGAATGGCTGGAAAGAACTGTCACAGCCATAGTTTTATTTAGTTCTCTGAACACTGCTGTCCCTAGTGTCAAAAACACACCATAAAATAACTCTTGGAAAGGTTAATAGTGGCCTTTCCAGTGTCATATTCTACACTTTATGTGTTGTGGTAATTATTATCATTATAGCTGTAAGGATGTCTAGTTATCTTTCTTAATCACATACTATAAAAAGTGCTTCTGAACACATATCTATTATTTAATCAAAATTTCACTGTTATTGGCATTTATGCTCTGGAAGGGCTGTGTTTATTTTCTGTTTGCAGAGGGGAACAGTGCCTCCCAGGAGAAAGGGAGACCTCCACCCATGCCCACTTTAATCACTGTCATATCATGTGACAATCTGTACTATTAATACCAGAGACTGCTAATACATGTTATTATGTCCTGTTGCCTTGTACTTTTTGCACCCTAGGAAAGCACTTTCATTAACGGACTAAAAAAAATAGTGTGAGAACTGAACTGTCTTCCCAAGGAAGAGCCAAGTACAAGAGCTCTCCTGCCTGGAACAGCTTGAGATGGTTTCAGGAATGCCTGTATCTAACAGGGTCAACCATACACCTCAGATGGCATCTAGTCTCCCACCAGCTGCCGTTTTTCTCCTGCCCTCTGCAATAAAACACTGAACCAGTTCTCCAGCTGTCATGTCAGGGCCCAACACTGAGTCTGTTCAGAGGAGTCAGTTGTTACTGGCATCTCTATACTTCTCTGTTAGATCACTCCTAATGATCGCCTCTTGCAAGAACATCCACACTACCAGTTTGGCATTGGCAAAAAAGATCTGGGAGGCCATCATTCTCCTGCATCATTCACATGACTCCAAATGTTATCTCAGATTTCAGAACATTGTGTTCAATGATGCCTGCTCTGCCACAGCACTGATGGGGCACAGCTTCACACGATTCTCCCCTACAAGAGCTTCCTGGGTTTCAGCCTAAGCACATGGGCCACGACTCACACTCCTTGCTCTCACTTGTCACTCCCCAGGGTCCTGGCACTCATGTCAGCCAATGGTAGATGTGTGAGCATGAGAATTCTGTCTTCTGCAGTGTCTCTGTTCCTTGAAATATGGGGTTACTCTTCTCCCACTCGGTGACACTGACATCCATGGGCCTGACAAACTACATGTTTTGTATTTGTATTTGTATTTGTATTTGTATTTGTATTTGTATTTGTATTTGTACAAATAAACATTGCCAGTAGTGCTTGCCTCCTACTGAAACCCAGCATTATCTCAGTAACCACAGCGTCCACAAGGAGTTAGTTGCATTCTCAGCTCCCTCATGGTGTCCTTTGAAAGCTCCCAGCTGGCTCAAGAATTTTTCATGGTACCTAGAAGATCAGCTTGACACCACTGTAAAAAATGTTGTGATAATCATTTTATGGTGCCAGCATGTGAATCACGCTGTCCATTTCCTGGACATGAGAGGCTTGGAGATGTCACAGAGAGATGCCGTGCATAGAGTAGGGGGTTGCTGGAGAGGGACATGAGACAAGCTGATGTGGCCATTCTTCATAGCCACTTCACTACCAGAATTTTGAAGCAGAATATGAGGAGAAACACATCTTCATTCAGTGTGTTACATTTCCATGGTAAATTTCAACAACAGGCAATTGATAGGATTGTTTTATTCTTTAGCCTTTAATCTGAACAATTTCATCTAAGTCTTCAATTATTAAAGTGAACTTGTACATTTGTGCCTATGGTAGAACATGTTGACTTAGTCACAATACATGTTTGTCTGGTAGGAATAGCATGAAATTCCCAATTTTCTGATTCAATTGTGTTTAGTTTATTTACAAACACCCCAAAGCCAAGAATTACTTCTGACTAGGGAAGATTTTTTTTTCTTCTATTAGGACTCAGAAATGTATATGCTTGTGAGACAATTTAGTGTGTTTAAAAAGAAAACGACAGCAAAGAAATATACTTTCTAATGCAAAACCCAATAGCAGTGTGTGTGACACATCAGTGCTGCTATCAGTTCCATTTTGCTTAATATATCTCACCATGTGTTTATTCTTAATTTGAAAATAGCCATCCAGTACATTTTTCTATAATGAAAATGCACTTGCACCTTGTAGATATGCTAATAAATTTAACACAGAGGTGCAGCCATTGATTATTCAACCACAAGATGAGCATATCTGCTGTAAAATATATTTTTAAAGGTAATCCCTAATAGCCATTTCATAGCAGCTAGGCTTTGCACTAATATGCTTGTCTAATGTCCCGTTTAGATTCTTATATCCCAAATTAGTGATAAATCATGGGTGGAAATTTGTATTTTATATTCCTAAAGCATCAAAATAAAGTGTGACTTCAGCTGTGTATGACTAGAAATGACTAGTGCCGGTTACAGGAAACACCTGCGCTGACATCTCAGGAGAGGGTCTGTCTTGATACATTTTGGGTTCTAGATATTTAATTATAGCCAATGCAGTTGTGGAGCCTAGGTTTTTTAACGTATTTACCTTGCTGTCCTTTTCTTGTTGCCTGGAAATTTTTAGAGGTTGATTAGGGGAGAGGTTCCTACTCCTAAGAATGCACTATAGCCAGATATTTGGAACATGGATAGAAAGAAAGATGCAGAAAGAGCGCCCCCCACCCCCCAGAAAAAAAAAAAAAAAAAAAAAAAAAAGGAAGAATGAAAGTAGGTCCTGCATGACATGCCCTGGGAAACTCTCAGAACTGTTCATACTTCATCCAGAAATTGTGTTTGGAAACTGAATTTTCCTTCATGTGTTTATAGCATTCAAATATAACTGCATTCATGTTTGTAAAATAACTGAACAATGAAAACATGGAACTTCCCTGCCACACTTGACTTCCTTCAAGATTTTCCAGAGTAGTTTCCCAGACAAATACTCAAATTCCAGCATCCCTTTCCAAAGCCAGCCTGTTAGCAACAGCTACTGGGTTTTAAGGCAAAAAAGCCAGGAGAGACTAGGTGGCATAAAGGTCTGAACACTGGACCGGAGCACCTCATTCAGGTCCCTCTGGCTCTCACCTCAGCCTTCCATTATTTTCACCACAAATCCACTGGGAAAAGCAGGGTTACAGAAGGGGGGATCAAGCAGGAATATATCTGAATAGAAATCACTCATTCGTGGGATAAAATTTGGGTTTATTTATTTTTAATTTAGATGGAAAGTACTTCTAAAAGCTGTGTTGCCCATGTGAATATTCAGTTCAGTGGCTAAAGAGGGATTTGATGAAGACAAGGCCTATTATAAATGATGGATATTCTTGACACTTACAAGGACACCTTATGCTGTGGCAAAGGCAGTGGTGTAAATGTCCTGGTTAACATAGGGTATAATGCATTAGTAATCAGTACCAGCACAGCAACAGCAGTGCAAACAAACTGGAACTCAGAATAACCACGTTCCTAGAAACACCACCATTTCCAGAGAAGCCAGACACGGTTCCCCAGCCAGCCACATGCACTTCTGGTTTGTCTAAAATGCAAAAGGAGATCATCAGTAACCAGTTTCAAATGACATGTTGCCTTTCTTTTTGATTGTAAAAAAGGAGGAATAAGAAAGCTGAAGAAGTTTCCCTCCCCTCTATTTCAATGATCCAGGAGAAAAACAGAAAAGCTGCTTGATATATCCATGCCATCGGTTTCTTCCATTGTTCCCCCAGCCAGTCTTGGCACAACAGACAGCACTCAGCCCTCTGATTGCTTTCTACACTTTTCTCAAGCCTGCCTCTTTCCTGCTCTTCTCCCAGAGTTTCAAGCTATGCTTCCCAACTGTCAACATTTAAAATTCATAATGATGCAACCTGAGGTTACTATGGCAACTAATGTCATTGCCTAGGTGGTGGTGAACATATAACACGCATTGCCATTGAAATTTAAAGTTATTTTCTATAACCCTATGAAGGCCATGCAAAGGGTTGCGCTCTACCCCATGCAGTCCCTTGAAAAAACCCACAACCCTAGCAGGCATTACGTAGGAAGCTATTACAGTCTTCTAGAACATGGATTTGTACTTCATTAATGTACAGAATTAAACTTCTGGCTCTGAAAAAGGCAGTATTTTAGATATTTACTTAATGTGATCAATATGTTTTTGAGTAAAATAAATTTTTTTCCCTCTGATGTAACCATAAACTCTGGCTACTCTCAGTGCAACTCAGGCGTATTTACTTTTGAAAGCAAATGGTTTCCTATTCACATGAAAATACATTTTTGTTCTCTACATTAATCACTAGAAAAGCCACCAAGTTCTAATGATGTCACTCAGATTTTTCTGGCAAATATCCTAATAAACTGCTGGCACCTTTTGAAGTAACAGTTGAAAGTCAGCATTTTTGTTTCTAGCTTGCAACTCAGCTACCAAAGTGTGCACATTCCCTTGTGATGGGCACAGCATTTAAAGACAGATACACAGGGATTAAACTAATTATGTTAGTTACATTTCAGTCCCATACATAATCTAATAAATCAATATATTTCAATAGCGGGGAATTTAGGAGTAGCTCTGACCCACAGAGACAGTAAGTAAAACAGAAGTGAAAGCACAGTAGCCTTTTTCTTCTTCCTAAGGGGATTTATTTCTGGCTTACATCTCAGCAATAACAAAGATACTGCAACCACTGTTTGATAAAGGAAAGCAGATCTGAACCAGCCAACTTTTCGAGCCCTGGGTTGGCTCTGCTATCTGAGCAGAAACAAACCTAGTTGCAAATTAAGATACAGCACTGGAAGGGACCCTGCAGGTCATCAGCAGGCCCCCAGTCACAAGCAGTGAAGCTGTATAATCCTCTTCTTGTATGTATCAAGCTTCATTAGAAAACTAATTGCCTGGAGGTTTTGCCCATGATTCTTATACTGGAAAGTTATTCTAGAGCTGGTAGCTAGAAGTAACTATAAGCAATTTCGTTCATATTCTCTCTCTATATATTTGGTGTGGGGTTTTTTTATCTTTGCAGCTGTAAATCTAGATTATTTTTTTTTTATATATAACAAGGAAGATGGCTTTATATATAAAGCCAGGACGGATATTTCTTTTACATCTAATGCTGTTGATATTTTCAGTCTTTTTTCTTTGTCAGTGGCTGGACTATATGAAGCTACAGACACGGGGATAGTTACTGAAAATCAGCCATTACTAGGAAAAGATAGATACAGAATTTGGTGAAAGAAAGAGATGCAAGAATTTTTTGTCACCTTGTAGATACGTCTGATTTTTCAATAGATGGAAAGTGGTTCCATTGTATTTACAGATTATTATAGAATGTCTTGTAAAAACTTTTCTTGTTGCTGGAAATAACACGAACTCTCTTTGTAAGGATTTTATATTGTCATTGTTCTCCCCCATATCTGAATGATTTGCAAACAACATGCAATACAATAAAGGCTCTTACAGTCTCCGAAAAGTCTCTGGCTGCTGGTCTGTGAACAGATGAAAGTTTCAATGTTTGGAAAAGGCTCTTTGGCCAAGTAAAATTTTCAATTCTTTCTGAAAGGTGATGAGGTTATGGATTTGTCTGCTCTTTATTTTGTTCCCAAGCTAGATATTCATGCTTATGAGCATTCTCCCTTCTGCTGTTACAGACTTTATCTTGCTAGAGTTATAGACACTCAGTTCATGGGTTAAAATTTGGTCTTTAATGTATCTTGGCAGTTTGACCCACTGTTGGGTCATTTATGTGGTGTTTGTTTGTTTGTGGTTCCCTCTGGAACTGGATATTGTAATACTAAATTACTGTGATATTTCAAGTTCTTTTTGCAGGCTACCTTGGACAGCTCCAGACAGCAGTTACCAGGAATCATATGAATGTTTAGTACAAGATTAGTGATGAGAAGATTTCACATGAGCTGACAATTAAGCATCCACCCTGTACCTAAGAAGCTGTTGAAGTTCAGCCATGGCTACCTCCATAATGCTTTATCTCTCCTTCAATTACTGAAGGGTGGTGAAGAAAAATAATCTCTGAAAGAGTCGGTGTATGGGTTTTTTTTTTCTTTCCCTTTCAGCCTGTTCAGTCCCAAAGCCCAAGATGATGTATCAAATATTCCCTGAGGTAGAGATTCGGCTTAAATAGAAAAAGAATGTATATCCATTCATTTTGAGTGTGAGCTCTCCAGTTCTTTCATATTAGGCATCCAGACAATAAACACAATTGCAGGAGTCTATGTAGTATCAAAGCGAGAGGCAAAGTTATTTACAGCATGTCAAGGTCTTTCTGTGACAGTGTAAGAACACTTCGATAATAATAATATAGCACTTAGAAGTAATGATGTACTTATAAGTATAGATGAAGCACCTTTAATTTATTTGATAAAGTGAAAACTGAAGAGGGCAGCTTCATAGAAGCGTACACCTCTGGTCCTCACTTGCACTGAGTGTTTACTCTAAGAGTATGTGAACCCCTGCTGAAGATTTTTCATTAACAAAAGAACTTTATAAATGCAGAAAATACTGAGACGGAAAAGATATTTTTTTTTCCAAATAGGGAAAACCTGTTTGTGGGCAAATACAATATGCATGTTATCTGTGGGCGAAGTTTCTAGCATCCAGAGGTCAGCTCTCACCTTCTGGCACAAAGGGTGAGTTTTCTTGTAGAAAAATGTCTCGTCAGTTTCTTCCTTTAAGAGACAATCAGGATATCATACAATCAATGAATAGAATAGAATCACAGAATCATTTAGATTGGAAAAGACCTTTAAGATCACCAAGTCCAACCCTTAACCTAGCACTGCCAAGTCCACCACTAAACCATGCCCCTAAGTGCCACATCTACATTTCTTTTAAATACCTACGGGAATGGTGACTCAACCACTTCCCTGGACAGCCTGCTCCAGTGCTTGAACACCCTTTCAGTGAAGGAATTTTTCCTAATATTCAATCTAAACCTGCCCTGGCACATCTTGAGGCCATTTCCTCTTGTCCTATCACTTGTTACTTGGGAAAAGAGACCAACACCCACGTCGCTGCAACCTCCTTCCAGGTAGTTGTAGAGAGCGATAAGGTCTCCCCTGAGCCTCCTCTTCCTCAGGCTAAACAACCCCAGTTCCCTCAACCTCCCTCCTCATAAGACTTGTGCTCCAGACCCTTCACCATCTTCATTGCCCTTCCCTGGCCACGCTGCAGCACCTCTGCATCCCTCTTGTAGTGAGGGGCCCAAACTGGACACAGGACTCGAGGTGCGGCCTCACCAGTGCTGAGCACAGGGGGACGATCACTGCCCTGGTCCTGCTGGCCACACTGTTTCGGATACAAGCCAGGATGCTGTTGGCTGCCTTGGCCACCTGGGCACACTGCTGGTTCATGTTCAGCCGGCTGTCAACCAGCACCCCCAGGTCCCTTTCCACCAGGCAGCTCTCCAGCCGCTCTGCCCCAGCCTGTAGCGCTGTGTGGAGCTGTTGTGGCCCACATACAGGACCCGGCACTGAGCCTTGTTGAACTTCACACAGCTGGCCTTGGCCCATGGGTCCAGCCTGTCCAGATCCCCTTGCAGAGCCTTCCTACCCTCCAGCAGATCAACACTCCTGCCCAGCTTGGTGTCATCTGTAAACTTCCTGAGGGTGCACAAGATCCCCTACATCCAGATCATTGATAAAGATATTGAACAGGACTGGCCCCGGTACTGAGCCCAGGGGAACACCACTTGTGAGTGGCTGCCAACTGGGTTTAACTCCATTCACCACATCTCTTCGGGCTCAGCTGTCCAGCCAGTTTTTTTACCCACTGAAGAGTAGACCTGTTCAAGCCTTGAGCAGCCTCTTTCTCCAGAAGAATGCTGTGGGAAACAGCATCAAAGGCTTTGCTAAGGTCCAGGTAGACAACATCCACAGCCTTTCCCTCATCCACTAAGCAGGTCACGATGTCATCAAAGAAGATCAGGTTCGTCAAGCAGGACCTGCCTTTCATAAACCCATAGTGACTGGGCCTGATCACCTGGTTGTCCTGTACAGGCCATGCGATGGCACTCAGGCTCTTCTGCTCTATAACCTTCCCTGGCACTGAGGTCAGGCTGACAGGCCTGTAGTTCCCCAGGTTGTCCTTCTGGCCCTTCTTGTAGATGGGCATCATGTTTCCTAATTTCTAGTCTTCTGGGATGTCACCGGTTACCAGGGCTGCTGATAAATGACAGAAAGTGGCTTGGTGAGCACTTCCACCAGCTCCCTCAGTACTCCTGGGTGAATCCCATCTGGCCCTGTAGATTTTTAAGATTTTAGGCTGGTGTTATTATGGGTCTCCTTGAATATTTAGATTAAAAGTCACCATGGTGTAGGGGGCAAATGTTATCCGGACCAGGCAAGTTTGCCCTGTTTTCTGAGAAATCCCTTGAATGGAGGATTTGAATTTGTCACAATGACTCTGTCATACTGGGGATTTAGGCTGTAAGCATGTGCTGCTTCCACCTCCAGGCCCTAACTTTGCCAAATGTTTTGGATTCCAAGCAGTATTCTTTCTCTCTTTCAAGACTGTCTCAATACAACTGCTCTTCTCTGAATTCCTTGGTCTTCTCGAGTCAGAGTGGCTCTGATTTTAATGGAAAGCCAGTTTGTATGCAGCAGTAAGAGGGATGTATTTTTTTCTATGATATACAATGGGGGAAAAAACCTCTTTAACTGTTCTGCCAAATTCAAGCCCCAAATGCCTCTTTACATCTCTGTAATGCCAAATTGTATTGGGTTATCATGGCAAAGTTTTAGTAGTGGTGGGGGCTACAGGGGTGGCTTCTGTGAGATGTTGCTAGAAGCTTCCCGCATGTCCAATGCAGTCAATGCCAGCCATCCCCAAGCTGGACCCACTACCAGCTAAGGTTGCACCCATCAGTGATGGTGGTAGCACCTCTGGGATAACATAGTTAAGAGGGAAAATAAGCTGCTGCACAACTACAAATGCAGCCAGAGAGAGGAGTAAGACTATGTGAGAGCAACAACTCTATAGATACTAGGGTCAGTGAGGAAGGCAGGGAGGAGATGCTCCAGGTGCCAGAGCAGAGATTCCCCTGCAAACTGTGGTGAAGATCATGGTAAGGCAGGCTATCCCCTTTCAGCTCGTGGAGGTTAATGGTGGAGCAGATATCTATTGGAAGCCTCTGGAGAACCCTATGCTAGAGCAGATGGATATACCTGAAGGAGGCTGTGACCCTGTGGGAAGCCCACACTGCAACAGGCTCCTGGCAGGACCTGTGGCCCTGTGCAGAGAGAAATCCAGGCTGGAGCGGGCTTTCTGGCAGGACTTGTGACCTTGTTGGGGACCTGTGCTGTTCCTGAAGGACTGTATCCCATGGAAGGGGCCCACACTGGAGCAGTTCCTGAAGAACTTCAGTCTGTAGGAAGGGTTCATGTTGGAGAAGTTCATGGAAGACTGTCTCTAGTGGTAGGGACCCCATGCTGGAGCAGTGGAAGAGTGTGAGAAGCCCTGAGGAGGAAGGAGCAGCAGAAACAACGTGTGATGAGCTAACTGCAACCCCTATTTCCCATACCCTTGTAGGTAGGTAAAGAAAATTGGGACTGAAGGTAAGCCTGGCAAGAAGGGAGGGGTGGGGGGGAAAGTGGTTTTGAGATTTAGTTTTTATTTTGTCATTATCCTACTCTGATTTGATTGGTAATAAATTAAACTAATTTCCCCAAGTTAGGTCTGTTTTGCCAGTGACAGTAACTGGTAAGTGATCTCTCCCTGTCCTTATCTTGACCCAAAAGCCTTCTGTTATATTTTCTCTCCCCTGTCCAGCTAAGGAGGGGAGTGATAAAGCAGTTTTGGTGGGCACCTGGCATCCTGCCAGGGCCAACCCACCCCACAGGTACAGAGGAGACCTGGTGGAAGGCTTCATGTGAGTTTTCAGAGTCAATGAAGGTATCTCCAAGAATAACATTATTAAAAGTGGGATGAGAAAGAACAGAACTTTCTGGTGACTTGAAAGCCCTGCTGATATCTGTAGGGATGGTAACTGGCAAGGTTTGAGCTCTCAGCCGTATGCTAAACCAGTTCATTTAGTCCTGGAGGGCTCTGTTTATAGTCTCTGGGGTGTCTGTTCAGGAATCAGACATTGCAACAGGAAAATTGGAAAAGAAATGCAATTGTTTGGCTGCCCAACATAGAGGGGAAAAATCTAGGTGAGAATGGAAGCCAGGAAAAGGATCACAGGATATTTAAAAGTCTGAAGTACATGTATGTAGTAATAATCCTTTTATACAGGGAAGCAGAAGAGAAAAGGTTATGAAAGTTACAGAATACTAGGTCAATTTTAAATGTGTTGTTTTAGACTCAGAGAAAAAAAACAATAGCCTGAGCTTCTGATAGCCCAGTTTAGAGTGGTAAATATGAAATGCTCCCTCACAGCACTCATCTCAGTGAAGCAAAATCAAGACTGAAATATACTTGCAGAAAAGGGAAAGCTTAACAATAATTAGTATGAAGAGAAATTCATCAACAGAATTGAAGGATACACTTGAATCAAGACATACTCAGAACAAACAGTTAGTTCAGTTCCAACTTATGTATTGTACAGTGTTGCTTCAAAGGGAGACCATTTAAAGATGCAACATGTTCTTTCCAGGGTGATTATTCCATACCAATCTAATCTGCTGTGCATGAGTCAACCTTATAAAACGGGCAAACTGTCGAGAAATCTGTAAATCGCAATGTTGTTTTTTTCTTTTTTCATGCACCCAACATATTCAGACCAAATCAAAGCATGCAATCTGCTGATAACTGTACTCCACTAGCTGCACTTCCTAGAAGCCTAGTAATTTCCACAATGTTTCTCTTTTCCTTTAAAAAAACAACAACAACAAAAACATCTAATCCTGGTAGCTGCAATAAAAACCTTACAAATACAACTCAGTACAAACCTATCTCTCTATGCTTTCAGGTGTCCAAGCCAAAGCTCAGAACTGAGTCTAAGTGCAGCTAAAGAGTCCAAGTTTGATGAAACGTTCATTTCTCCCTTGCCAGAAACACTTTTGTATTTGTTCCCTTTAAACTCATGCTGATAAAGTCATATTGATGTTTTTCTTTTCCTTCCCCTTTCCCACACATCCCTGACACACCCTCTCTGAACAAGGAGACAGGCAGGTATATTCTATGAATGTTTCTACAGACAATTTTTCTGTGCTCCCCCACTGGTGTGCCATCACCCGGCAGGACTTGGCTGGCCAATGCTCATGGAGGTGAGGAAGGGAAGCAGGCTGCTAGCAGAGGCTGTGAAGGACAGGTCTCGGTGTGGCAGCACTTAGCAGAGCTGAAGTGCCTAGTTACCTGCATGCCTCCAGCTATGGCCCGGCCTTCCTGCCCACCACGGGTATGGCTGTATAGGAGCAAGAGTTGATGGAAAGCCTGCAGTTCTTGCTATGCCCCCTCCTCCTGCCTTCTTCCCTCTATCTCACTACTCCAAACATGCACATATGGCAGAGTGGGTGAGCACCGCCCTGTCAGCATTATGAGGCATGGCCAGGCTAGCCCACAGTTATTTTGGGACACTTGGGACAGCGTTATTTCCATCTTTTTTCCCAACCCAGCTTAGGTTTGTTGCAGTGCATTGGGCTGTGGGTTTCCCTAGACTGCAGGGGACAGATGGATGTCTGGTTTCAGAGAACAGGACAAACTCCCTTCCTCGCTTCTTGGTGCTTCCTGCTAAGGTCAGACCCAGCATAGTGCACTGATGTAGGAAGAACAGAAAGAGGCAGAAAAGAGTGAGACAGGATCTGAAAGGGACAAAACAAGGATGCTAAGGGAGGCAGGTTCAGAAGACTCCCCAAAAGCCCTAGTCTCCTGCTGCTTTCCTTCAACGTGTGTTCAAACTGTCAGAGGATTTTTCTTATACCATGTACTCATCTCATTGTCTTTTGTAAATACTGTGTCCCCTCTTGAGCGTCCCAGCATCCCAGATACTGCCCCCCCCCCCCCCCAATTTTTTCTGCTGCTAATTCATATGAAGAAGAGGTATTGTGTTTTCTATTAAAGTTTAAGGCAACTGAAGAACTTACGCTTTGGTGAAAAATTTCACACACTGAACTATGCTAAAATTATGAGTTCTATCCAGTTTTGTCTAGAACAAATGTGCCTGTATATTAAATTAGAAACACTAAACAGCATTCCTGATTATTCCGCAGTTCTCTCTTGAATCTCTCTTTCACATTCTGCTTCTACATTTATTTCCTTCCTTTTCCAGCTCAATGTGCACAAGATCTTTGTAAAGACTTTGGATACCCCTTGAAGTCCCAAAGTTGGTAGTAACATTTTATTTCAGATTCTTTGATTTAGTCAGCTAGGTCAGTATAAGTCATATGGACCATCGCCCACATGTACATGAACACGCTGAGGCTGAGTCAGTGGCAGAAGGTTGCACCTCACGACAGGACTCCATTGTTATTTTAATTTTCTCGTTCCACAAGTGCTCTCCCACCATTTCCCTCCCACTGCAAGAAGCTTTGCTACAAAATGAGCACAACTAACAGTGCCCAAGGCTGCTATACAAAGGAAAAGAAAAGCTGGGGGAAATTGCTACAACCTCTCATGTCTGTGGCAACTTTATTATGCCACTTGATGCAGCTTGAAGGAAAACTAGAGATTTCACAAAAGGCAATATTTAAAAATAACTTCTTTCTTGTCAATTAAATCTAACTGTTTCAAAATCCTTGGCACTGATAAGGTTTGTTTGTTCTTTTCTTCTCACACCCTGCCTCCCCCCCAAGGTAACTCTGTACAACACGCTTTCTTCTAAATCATATACACTTCATACACTCCAGCGCAGAAACAGAAAAAACAGAAAATGACTTGGTCCAACCATGTCCACAATTGTCTGATTACTCTGAAAAGCACACAGCTGCAGCAGTACCAAACACTCTTCAGTGGGGAAATCTGAAGGACTAGAATAGGACTGGATATAACTCCAGAAGTTCCTTCTATCCAAGTAACTAATGCAAATGACACCCTATGCCAAATACCCTCCTTGGTTTGACTTTCAGTGCCTTTGTCCCCACTCTTTCCAAGATGACGTAGTGCTGCTCAGTCAAATGTCTCACAAGCTGAAGTTGTTAATCATTCAAGCCTCTTCAAAAGCAATGCACCGGACAAGCAAAACAGTATTAAACCTGTGAATATAAAGACTCTGAACTCCTGGGATTGCCTAATCCTGAACCAGCACATTTTGTTTCCGCTTACTCCAAACAATCCTCATACATATCACAGAACCAGATTCTCTTCTGCTTCACATTACATGGGCACCAAATAAGTGTATTCATATCTTAGTTGCTTTTGTGACAGAAGCAAATGAGCCTGATTCACAAATGGCATTTCCACCTCTCTTCTAAAGGTAGTTAAAAACACCTTCTTCAAATGTGTTGGAAGAGGATATGCTAAAAAATAGCTTTCCATGCCACCAGCAGTTTAAGACACCCTCTTGGTGGGATTCTAGGAGTATCAGATAACACAAAACAAGTAGGCAGATACTGGGAATCAAGTTCTTGCATGATTGTGTGTCCTGGTTTCAGCTGGGATAGAGTTAATTTTCTTCTTAGTGGCTGGTGCAGTGCTGTGTTTTGGATTTGGTGTGAGAACAATGTTGATAGCACACTGATGTTTTCAGTTGTTGCTGGGTGATGTTTATACTGGGTTAAGGACTTTTCAGATTCTCAGGCCCTGCCAGCGAGAGGGCTGGAGGGGCATGGGAAACTGGGAGGGGACACAGCCCGGACAGCTGACCTAAACTAGGCAAAGAGATATTCCATGGCATAGATCATCACGTTGAGTATATAAGCCGGGGGAAGAAGAAGGAAGGGGGAGACGTTCAGTGTCACGGTGTTTGTCTTCCCAAGTAACCGTTATGTGTGATGGAGCCCTGCTTCCCTGGAGATGGCCGAACACCTGCCTGTCCATGGGAAGTGGTGAATGAATGCCTTGTTTTGCTTTGCTTGTGTGTGCAGCTTTTGCTTTACCACCTATTAAACTGTCTTTATCTCAGCCCACAAGTTTTCTCACTTTTACCCTTCCAATCATCTCCCCCACACCCCACTGGGAGGGGAGTGAGTGAGCAGCTGCGTGGTGCTTGCCGGGGTTAAACCACGACATTGTGATACCCTAGATCTGCAAATCCAAGTTATGTCCTTTGTCTGCTGTGAGCTAAATGGCGGGTGGAGATTGATGCTGGATAGGAAGGGATTGTCGTTGACTGCAGAACCTAAAGAATGAACTTCCTGACCCTCATATTTTAAAAATTTGAATTCAGCATTAACAGGGACTTTCCACGCATGCCAATGTTTTCTTTTTAGAACCAAAGTGGGTTTTTTTAGTTTAATTGTGATATATGCATGAGCTTAACTTTGCTTTAACAAAGCTTTTTTTTCTGAGGATGTAAGATCATTATCACTCCCATTACATACTGTGTAAATTATCTGATATGTCTATGGGTGTATGTCATTCAGCATATTCAAAAAATAAAATTTTTATGGCATGCTTCAGGCTTGAATAAAAATAGATTTGTCATCTCTTTTTGTAATAGAACACTTGAGGCATTTTTTTTCCCATGCAATATATTATTCCCTTTAAATAAGAGACCAAGGCGGAGTTGTTAGTTTATACAAAGCTTTTCTATAGTGATAAAGCTTTTCTATAGTGATGACCTTTTCTGACCCTCTGTGAAAGTTAAGCATTCACTAACAACCAATAGAGATGATATCTAAAAATAAACATCTGCATACATAGAATTTTAACCCTGGGTACACATTTGGATAAAAAAAGGACATTTTCAAGGGACTCTTCATGACAGCCTAAGAAGAATCTACTCCAGATGAAAATGACGGATTTGTGCTGTTATAATGCTTCATTCATTGTTTACGATAAATGGGTTATTCATCACAAATGACAATGAGGTCATTTGGTTTATTTGAGAAGGTGGGAAATTTAGCACCAGAAAGACTTGAATTGTTCCCAGCTCTGCTGCTGGCCTTGAGGGTGAACTGGGGCAAGTCATCTTGCCCTGTGATGCCTCTGTTTCGCCATCCATAAAGCTGTGAGATGGATGCTGATCCTTTGTAAAGCGTTCAGAGATCTGATGAAATGTGCTGCCTAGGAGCCAGGTATTATTATTGCTAATTTTGAGAGGATTAAAACTTGTGTATACAAGTGGTGCCTGTATTTAGTTGTAGGATTACTGTGGTCCTGTGTGCTAATTGGGTCACTGGGGAAGAGGCTTAGACTGTCACTTTGAACTGCTCGGTTACCTGGAAAAAACATGATGATTGCTTCTAGAAACATGCATGTGCTAAGGCCTCCTTATTTACATCAAAAGTTTCTTAGGAACAAAAAAGTGCCCATGCCACATCATTAAGTCCAATGTTTCTGAGAGGTGGTGTACTTTTTTAGTGCACATCTGGCAAGAATATCTCTGGCCTGCCCATGGGAATTTTTGGATAAATGGAAAAAAAATCCCTCAAACTCAGTAAGAGTGTCCAAGAAACCCTGAACAAGATATAAAACTTCCCCCACATCTCTGTAAATACAAATGTTCACAAAGATGAAGAACTTGGGGTGTGTTTGAGTTCATTCTTCCTCTGCCTTGCATAGGAATGAAGTGACTGCATCAGTGAGCAAGGGAGGAGCTACTGGCGCCATCTACTTGGGCTTCTACAGGGCCTTTGATATGGTCCCCCACAATATCCTTGCCTCTGAATTTGAGAGATACAGATTTGATGAATGGATGATTAGATGGATGAGAAATTGGCTGGATGGCAGAATCCAAAGAGTTATAGTCAGTAGCTCAATGTCCAAATGGAAAACAATAACAAGTGGTGTCCTTCAGGGGTCCATACTGTGACAATTACTATTTTATATCTTCATCAATGACATAGACAGTGGGATTGAGTGTACCCTCAGCAGATTTATGGATGACACCAAGCTGAGTGGTGCAGCTGATTTGCTTGAGAGAATGGATGCCATGCAAAGGAAACTTAAGAAGTGGGCCCATGTGATTGGACCTCACGAAGTTCAACAAGGCCAAGTGCAAGGTCCTGCACTTCACTCGTGGTAATTCCCAATATCGATACAGACTGGGAGATGAATGGAATGTGAGCAGTCCTGCAGAAAAGGACTTAGGGTACACACGTGATCTGGCAATGTGCGCTTGCAGCCCAGAAAGCCAATGTATCCTGGGCTGCATGCAAAGAAGCATGGCCCGCACGTTGAAGGAGGTGATTCTCCCCCTCTACTCCATTCATGGAAGACCCCCACCTAGAGTATTGCAGCCAGCTCTGGGGTTGCCAGTACAAGACAGACATGGACCTGTCAAAGCAGGTCCAGAGGAGGGCCACAAAAATCATCAGAGGGCCTGGAACACCTCTTCTATGAAGAAAGGCTGAGAGAGCTGGAGTTGTTCAGCCTGGTGAAGAGAAGGCTCTATGGCGAACTTATTGTGACCTTTCAGGACTTGAAGAGGGCTTACAAGAGAGAGAGAAAGGCTTTTTACCAGTACCTGTAAGGGATGAGGGACAATGGTTTTAAACTGAAAGAGGGTAGATTTAGACTGCATATAAGGAAGAAATTTTTGTCAATAAGGATGGCGAGACACAGGAACAGGTTGCCCAGAGAAGTCATGGATGCCCCACCATTGGAAATGTCCAAGATCAGACTGGATGGGGCTTTGAGCAACATGATCTAATGAAAGATGTCCCTACCCATAGCAGGAGGAGTGGACTAGATGACCTTTAAAAGTCATTTCCAACCCAAACCACTTTATAATTCTATACCACAATTCCTCCTGGGAACAGAGCCCACATGCTTGCCATAGTGTGACCATGACTCAGCAAACCCCCTCCTGCACTAGCAGGTGTGTGCTTCCAGCTGCTTGGTCCACAACGCCCCGCCCCGCCCCGCCCCACCCCACCCCGCCTCCCATGAACCACCTCCTCAGCTGTAGTTGATTGAAAACAGTGTTTTCAACTCGGATCAGTTCATTCAGTAGCTGAAGATGAAAGACAGTGAAAACTCCAATGCTGTCACCTAGGAAAAAAAGGTCTGTAGACCTGTATCACTGGATGTCTGAACTGAAATGGAAGAATACTAGTAAAGGTGAAAAGCCTCCTTCCATCTCTGTGTAAGCTATCCAGATCAGGATATAGGGGGAAATTTTTAGAGATGCCAGGAAATCTTTAATTTGAAGAAAAAGTGTTTTGGAAAAGTTTCATTTTTTTTGAGTATGTGGTGTCACTTCTGACAAAGCTTTGCACCTAAACTACTGTTTTCAATTATTTTTTCCTTTCATATGACTTTGCTGGGGAAAAAAAAATCAAAATTTGTTTGTTACTTTGTTAAGTCATAGTTATTCCTTGTTACTTCCGATACATTAACTTAATGGTAGCTGAAACATTCTGTTACTTTATTTTATGTTATGTTTTGCCCCATTTTATTTTTAAAATCACTTAAGGCAGCTAGTACAAAATATGTATTTAAATATTTGTTTTCTATATCAAAATGCCACCACTTTGTGTTGAAACAAAAGTTTTACATTAACTTATTCTCTTGCTAAAAGTGCCAAACCATTTCATTTCAACGCGAACAGGAGACATTCAAAACAAAATACAAGCAGATTGTCAGGCAATGTCATTGCTGTCCAATGAAGGCACACATTCATCTGGAAAAGACATTCCAAGCTGTACTATGTAGTGGTTATACTTAATTATTCTTACAGTAAGCTAAACCCAATAAACTTTAAATTATGTTAATGTTTTAACAATTGTATCACGCCATGACAGAATACAGCATAACAGCTTTGAACTGTATAAATCACGTTATGCATTTCTATTTCTGGCATGTCTTAAAGTAATACAAAAATAATGTAAAAATGAAATAAAATATTACAATAGTCTAAGAAGGTACATTTCAGAATTTTTGGAAACATAAATATACTCAAAATACTTATTTAGAAAATAAGAACAAATTAAAAACTCAGGAGATGGAAAATGAAGGCTTCAAATAGTTCTGATCCCACGTTTCTCCTACACATGGTGGGGATAGAAAAAATAAAGCCTGAGGTCTACTCCCCAATATGCAGGGCGGCACAGATGTGGTTGCCAAAAAGCCATCGCAGTTTGCTGTTAGCATATGTCAGCAGCAAACAGCTGTACCCTTCCTTCTCCCGATGATCCACAACAATAGAGGTGGCACACGAGTGTCCAGATGTATGTGCAACATGCTTGGTGGGTGGCTGGACCTTAAAAACATGAGCAGTGAAAATGGATGAGAAAGAAGGATTTGGCTCTTAACTGGAATGTATCTTGTCAAGATTTATGTTTACTGGGAGGTGTCTCAGGTAACTGATTTAACGTAATGACAGTGAATGGTAATGACTGCTGCTCATTACTATAAATTTGGCTTAATGGGGAGGCATTCAGCAGGTGCCAAGTAACTGCATGGTCAGTTGACTCTGTCAGGTCAAATTAGACTCAAATTATAGGTTCCATAAAAAACAAGTGTTTTCTGCTGCTAAGGCCAGCAGAAATGTTTTCTTTTCTTTTTTAACTGCAAAGCAAATAAACGTATAAACAATGAGCTCAAAACAGCCTTTGCAATCACAACACTGGCTTGGCTAAAACTAAGATAGCTTCGGTTTACACTTGAGAAGGTCAGCAGGGTGGTGTGAAAATTCTTACCACACAGCACCATGGCACAAGCTCATCTCCATGCCTACAGTTAATGTGATATCACAACTTTCACTGATGCTCTGACTACCATGAACAGGTCCAGAAGGAGCTGAAAGTCAGGCATCGGGAAAATAAATTACACTGGTCTCTGATGTTTGTATCAGTTGCAAACTATGAAGATAGAGCAGCCTAGAAATGCTGTACAACCTGAGCTGTTGTAATGGTCTTTATGAGCAGATAGCCAAGCGTGGCACAGACCAGCGCTGTCCCATCTCAGTCCTTTAGCTTTGTTTCTGGGTGTGCTTTACTTCAGTGCACATGCAAAAGCAGAACTAGGAATGGTTCTTCTGGTTGTGAGAACAGGTTTGACCCAGTCCCAGGTGCTGCAGTTCTGGGCCCACCTGAATATTGCTTGGACATGAGCAAGTCAATACCTATCCTCATGTGTTTTTTGTCAAATCAAGGAGGAGGCTATTTGTGAGCTCAGATAAGTAGCTCAGCTTTCCTTGTAAGGTTTGGGGTGGGTTGTTATCTGAAGAGCACTTTATATTCTGCAAGTGCTATGCCTTCATAGTGGACATGTTGAAGACAAAGAATTTTTCTTCTAACTAGTTCAAACATACAAAGGGAATCTCTTCATGCTCATCTGAAATAGCTGATCCTTCCCAAATGATTCCAAAGCAGGTGTGGTGCAAGCTCAGAGCTGGCAACAGCTCCACAGTCGCTGCTGGTGCTTCAGCAGCAAGGTAGGTATTGACAACAGGGTCTCTGGTTTTAATAATTCAGCAGCTAGAATTGAAGATTAGAGCTGAGAAAGTCTCTTGTCAAGGGTATGAATGTTATCCTTGACCGGTATTGCAAAGATTTAAGCTATTCCTGCTCATAGATAATAATCTAAAAAGCGTGAAGCTAATAGTGTGTGTGTGCAAACTACGGCACTTCAAGAGGAAGGAAAGGAAAGGAAAGATGAAGGGATGGAAGAAGAAAGGAAAACACAAAAAGGACAAACATTTTTTAATTTATTACAATTTTGTGTAAGGAAATAAGTCTTTCCGGCCACAGAATACTTTTAACCCTCATTTGCCAAAGTATACTTCATCAAGAAGTAGAGGAACTTCAATTTAATCTCTTTCAGTATAAATTGAAACACTTATTAGTAGAGGTACCAACATAAATGGCTATTTTACAGTAGCTCTAAAATCTGTGGATCAAATTTTACGCTTACCTACCCCACATAGATTGAGTCCACCTGCTGGGATAAATTCTTCGTGAAAAGATACTTGAAGGATAATAAATCCTCTTTCTTCTTCAGTGATGCATTAGGTGTAAGATGACTATAATTTCTCTTTGTAAGGATTCTTGCTCAAAGAAGAGTTCCTACTTCCAGAAAGGTATAAACAAAAGTGTAAGAAAAATTAGACGAAGGCATGAAAAAAAAGATGTAATCACAACATGGTATATTTTTCTATTATTCTGATTGTTCTTGGGGGAGAGAGAGAGAGAGCAAAACAGAAGCAAATCACAACCGCTATCCTCCAAAACTTACAGGAAATTAATAACAGCATCTGTGGTTTTTTTTTTATAATAGTGAAATTTTCCCTGCTGTTCTGAAAATAAGAAGAGAAGAGCATAAAGGGACAGAACATCAGCTGGTGTAAATCATCATGGCTTCATTAAAAGGATGAATTTGTCCTCGTAAGTTTAATAGGAACAGAAATATATTTACATTGATCTAGTGCTGGACGACATTGGGAATGTACATTCAATACACATTTTGATGTTCTGTTTTTACTATAATTTCTGCAGCATTAATCACTGGGGTTTTTGAGGAGCTCAGAAATCTTTCTTGTCTGAGCAGGTGCTCTGAAAGATTGGGGGAATGTTTTGCAGTGTTTGGTGCCTGGACACCTGCTGAGGGTAATCAAGTGGGAGCTGAGAACCTCACAGGGTTTTGAAAGCAGTGTTTGCTAACGCTCACCTTGTCTGCAACCCAGGTGGCATGAGGGGACAGTGACAAGAGTATTGTCTTGGGGGATGGAAGCCAAAATAGGTTTTTAGAGGTGTTGCTATGCTCTGGGACTTCTCTAATTAGAGGCTCTGAGTCACTACTCAAGGCTGCTGAGTAAAAACCCACACCAGAGAAGCTGGTGACTTCTTTGACTACAGAAGTCAAAATCCAAGCGCAGGATAAGACAGCCGTGGTGGCTGGAGCCCAGCCAGGTGGGAGTGGCACAGCAGCAGTGCTGAGCATACCTGGCTGGGTTCTCTGCCTCCCACGAGCAGGACCACGGAGGATCTCTGGGCTAGGGAGCATCCAAAGACCTGCAGAGCTTCCACTGAATTAGGGTCCTCTGCAATGAGGACCCTTAGCAGTTCCTCCCTTCCCCTTACAGATCTGAGCAAAACAGGAGCAAAATTGGCGATGATGAAAAGCAAGAAAGGAGGGAAGAATGCCTTGGGGCACTGAGGATGAGTATGGAGGAGGTAAAGAAAAAAGGGCTGGGCAAGCAGAAAATTTCATGGGCACTGACATTTGGGAAGATTATCTAGGAAACTAGGATGAAGCTGAAGCTGCCGTGTGGCGGCTGGATACTATCTCATGGTACACAGTGAGACAGGCAAAAGATGAAAAATTGGCAAAAATTGACAAAGCTGCCTAACCTCCTGGTGGGGTCTCCAAGCCCCCAGCTTGGGGCAGGATGATATGCAGCGATACAGAGCCCTGCCTGATGCAGGCATCAGCCTGCAGCTCCCCGGCCAGGTGGGGAGGCAGAGGGGACATGTCTGCGGCCATCAGAGCAGCACGTGTCAACCTTGACAACCCTCAGCATTTGGTAAGTTGGCACTTGCTGCCCCTCCGAGCCAAAAGGATTCTTGCTGATGACTGCCAGGGCTCCTGCATGAATAAACCCCTATAGATAAGTAGATTCAACATCAAATATATCTGCAAAAAAAATAATTTCTTTACCCACCTAAGACAAAGGACAAGGCAAGGAAATCTGTTAGTAGCATTCTGCTCCATAGCCCTGCCTCCCTTTTTTCAGTTCAGGGGAGTTGGCACTCATGGCAGTGGATACATCCCTGTCTGACATCCTGAGCTGCTTTATCCAACTCTTCTTTCACACAGCAAATGTTTCCATCCTCTGCCTTTACACCTTGTTTCTGACCTGTGGGCTTCTGAGAGGCTGTCTAGCAGAGTCCCAGTTTTTAATTTTCCCCAGTTTTTTTCAGCCATTGAGATAAATCCAGATTGAAAGATGCAAAGAAAGAACGAGTAACCACTGCTGAAGACTTTATAGAAAAATCATAGCTTGAAAGGCTGTAAATTCTGTATTTACAATGCCAGCCACTCACAGCATGGCTCTATTTAATCACTGCACATGTGCTTTTAAAGCCCACAGACTTCTAGAAGGACATTATTTATATGAATCACAGGTTTCAGTATGAGCTGGTTGGTATCTCTTGTTCATTTGCAATTGTGTTTTCACAGTGGGTGGGAAAATGCTGGAAAAATCATCAGCAAACCTCCAAATGTCCACCTGACCTAAAGAAAACAGAGGGTGTTTATTTGGAGGGTTTTCTTCTTCAATGCTAAGATAAGAGAGAGTGTAGCCAGCTATAGCAGCTGGATATGACCTTTGTGCTAGGGATGAAGCCAGGATGGTGCTGGAGTCAAGTGACTGGGGATGTGGATTTTGCTGGGAAGTGAGATGGAAAATAAGGGGCCTTTTGTGGGAATGAAAGGACCTTCAGAAAGAGGTGAGCCAAAGGCGAACTGCCCTTCTAACTTTCTGATTCCATATCAGCTGTTTGGTTGTGTGTAGATTATTTTCATGGGTTAAGAAGAACTTTTGTGCAATGCTCCTGAATTGCAAGGTTTCTTAAGAAAAGGAAGAGAAAAAGGCAGATGTGTTCCTTGAAATAGCCGTTCCTGCCAATAGGTTGGATTTAAAAAACACTTGGATGCAAATTTTTGCATTTTCAGGGACTTCTGTAAACCTCTGAATTTAACTGTATAACGTCTTACTTTTTGGCTCTTTCCTTGAATCTCTGCACTGTTTTCGATCTTTATTTTCCCAATGGTGTTCCTTTATCGAGTATACAAAATACTTTTGAAAGTGTGTAATAGAAGTTAATTTTTAAAAACAAAAATCATAACTTTCCTGATATGAGTTCATTATATGACTGATATGGGGGAGGGGGGAATTTCAACATATAAGAGAAGCTGTTATCTGTCTGATAATATAAACCCAGGAAATCTTGAAGCACAGAGAGGGAATAGGAGTTGCTGGGCTTCATGATGGTTCCAGCCTTGCAAACAGCATGGCACAGGAAAATTCTTCAGTAAGCCTTCATGCAGATTAAGGAGCCTGCCTAAGTGGTTGCAGGATCACGGCTGCTGCTTGGAAAAAGGATGACCTGGGGTAAGTCACTAAAGACTGTACACCAAGTGTTTCCCTCTGCTGCTCCTCTATACTTGAATTCAAAAGGATCTAAATCTGTGGCTTACAGCTTATAGTCAAAGAAATCAGTATTTCAAGCTTGGCTGAGAAAGATGATACAACACAAAATTATTTTCTTCCCAGACTCCAGCTCCAAAAATTAAAGTAAAATAATCTCCATTTACTTACAGTAATATATGAAGAGATTAAGAAGGTTTTATTATATTTTTAAAAGAGTACATCCTTCATTATTTATTTATTCAGAATAGCTCAAGTTATTTCAAATTTACTCAGGGCTGGAAATAAATAGAGAAGTTTTGGTAGGAAAGAAAAAGCAATAGGAAGTGTAAAAGACCAGGAATTGTACTGAACAGAGTGAGTTGTCACTGAGGGCGATGAATCAAGAGTGATAACACTCCATGAAGGGAGGAAATGCTGAGTAGAGAGATAAAACCTGAAAATGGTGTCGCGGGGTCAGGGTTATGCAACAAAATCGGAAAGCTTCTGTATGCTATAATAGCACAAATAAATATAAATATATGTATTTCTCTACATTCAAGCAGTGTTAAACTTGGAATTGTAACTCAAGTGCCCAGTAAAACCTTGGTTTACTTAGATTTAAGATTGCTCAAATGAAAATTCTGCCAATACAGTGACAAAACAGTTCAAATAAATCTCATTTGCATGCATTAACCTCCTCCCTAAGGCACAAAGCCTTTAGTTGGTCCTTAAATTTACACATCTCTGAGGTACATACATAAAGAGCCTAATTGCCAAAGGCACCCTAAGTAACCAAGTGGAGACAGACGCATGCTTCTAGAGGATAGCGGAGATCTCAAGGGATGAATTACATTCTGGGATGGTGTCTTCCCCCTCCACTGAGTACCTGGAGTGAGCCAGGAGTAGCAGCCCTCGCTTAGGCTCCTCCATTAAAGTTAGGTAGCTTCAACGTGTCCCCTCTTCCCTGGAATCTCTCCAGAATATTGCCAGCCACAATGCACATAGTTGGTCTTCACAGCACCTCAACAGGAGCTGCAAGCCCTAATAGGGTCTCATCTGAGAGGAATCTTGTTCAATGGACAGAAAAATCTACATATTTAACTTAAATGGCATTTTGTATTTTTGCCTATCTTGGATTAATGCCTCGTCAGGAAAAAATAACTATTTAAGATGGGATTTAGTCAGAGAGTGGTCAGAATTGTAAAATTCCCATTCAGGCAGGAATTACTTAAAGTTTATATCCTTTTCTGTTCCTGTATCCCGACCTTACCACCACAGTGCTATTAGCCTAATTGGGAAAGGGTGCTGCTGCTGAGGAGTCCAAATCAGCATCAGCGGCTCCTTTGTCTCATGGCATGACTTTATGGCTTTCTCCTGGTAAGAACTGAGATTATTTCTGGTCCTGATTATTGCTGTATTATTTTTGAAGGATTTAAGATATACATACTGTATGACCAGTTGCAAGGTTTTGGGGGAGGCCTATACTAGTGACAGGAGACGAGTCTAATCCTGAAATATGCATGATCATTTTTGTTACCAAGGCTAAGCGCTCTAAGTGGTAAACAGCCTTCTTGAGACACATTAACAAATTCAAATGTCCACCCATAGATGACAACTTCGCTTGTAGAATACTAAGAAATGATCCCCTTCCAATGAGAAGTTACCATCTGGACTATTAGAGGGAAAAGAAGAAACTGGTTCAAATACATGAATTTGAAACATTTACTGAATATGTTGGTAAATGGTGCCACCAGTCTCATAGTTCTTAGATGGACAGGAGACAGATGCAGAGCTTCTACCAAGCAAACTGTTTTAGAAATGAGTGTGAGGAGGCAAATATCTAACTTCTTCCACAATGTCTAAGGGGTGGCAGACACAAGGACTAAATTAATTTCGGAGCGGCAGCGCCATTGCTTTTTATGAGAATACTGATGAGCCAAAGGCTTAGTTTCATTTCTTGACCTCGTTGCATTACACTGTTCAGCAGTATCTAATCCCTTAATGATTTATCTCCTTATCCCAGTCCTACAGAATTTTGCTTTTAAATTTGCAATTATTAAGTGTTTGTTCTTTTCTAACCCAGTGAATAATGTGCTGCAACTTAATACTTTTGCCTAGAAGACAGTCCCATGGTGTCTGGGGTTTACAGTATCGAGTCCAACCATGCAACTGGCAGGTGGAGTGTTGAGTGGATTTCTCCAGAGATTGTATGGCATGGGCCACAGAGGCAGATACACTCCCATGCCTTGTGAATGAGTTCCAGAGCCACTTCTTTTCGGTAAAACAAATTGTCATTCCCATCAAGAGCACAATTTCAGAAGGCTATAAAGCCTCATTAGAAAGTTTCATTAAATTTAATTGTCCTAAGACAAGGATTATTGATAGATGTGTTTCTGTGTTTTGGGGAAAATATTTAGTGGACTATTGTGTCTTTTACTGAGTAATATGTGCCAGCAGAAGATTAACCTGCTAAGCTCCCTCTTTCACTGTCAGTAGACTAAAATCCACTCTGTTCCTGGCAAAAGAAACTGTGCTTGGCATAATGCAGGAGAGAGATGAGTGGCCATCTAGGCTCTGAGAGGCACTTTTAGCGGTTGCTAGAAAGCTCTAGAAGTGAGACATGTCCTGCTGGAACACTGTAACCAGAAAGCTGATTCCAGGTGTTAGTCGTGGCCTTTGTCTGTTGATTCATTTCTGCAGGGCAGCCAGCACAGCATTCAGGCAAGTTAAAGACCACAGACACTGCTTAGGAAGAACATCCCATGGTTAGCAAAGTACATCTTTTTACTGGCTCAATCCTGGGTAAACATGCTCTTTGGAATGGTGTCCACCTTAATGTAGACTCTGAATTAAGTAGACTTGCAAGGCAAATCATCAGAACTCTGGCTGCATGTGTTGTGACCTCAGTATGCCCTGGTTCCCATTTTACTGGATTTGTCAGAGGTTTGTATCTGCAATGTTTAGTATGAATATTCATTGCCTTTTTTTGTTTCTTTTTTCTTCTCCCCAACTAATAATGTGCTCCACAGCAAGGCCTTATAATCGGGCACAATAACCAGAGAGCTACGTATTGAAAATAAATAAATTATCCATACAGAAAAGCATTCTACTTAGTCATATATAGATCTTATGTTTGCTATTTTGTGGGTTTGGTGTTAAATCTTATTTGTGGACTTGAAGACACCTTCTTTTTATATGTCCTTAAGTCTGTGCTATTTAAGCCCTGAGTGATTCCCCCTAACAGTCTCTCTCCCTTCCCCCTCCTTTTTGCTTTATACAACAAAAACAAGGTCTTTGCATTAAGAATAAGATTGACCACAGGCTATTTTAACATGCCTCAGCAGCCACTGTCTCTCCCCTTTACTTCCTGTCACGTATCCATTTCTACTCGTGTGAATCAATCATACCTCTCATTTATAAAACATGGCAGCAATATATAAGAAATTAATATAATAATTAAAGGAAATATTATTGCAAGATCTAAAGAAACATAATTCTGACATTTCAAATGTTCAGTCCAGTTAAAAAATTGACATCAAGCATCATGCATGTTCCTTGGAGAGGGTCTTCAGTACTATGTATCTCATGGGTGTCATTGGATGTAATTGTTGCCATGCTAAATATTCATGTATGAATAGTCTGGAATAAATTCTCTTGTAAATTGACAGAGGGCAAGTTAGAACTGTCCTTGAATCTCTCATCTGCATCCTCATTTTTGAAAAATGTCTAGTTTGCATGTGTGTGTGTACTTGGTTAAATTAAATAGAGAAAGCCTCTCTCTGCAACAGTCTGCTGCTCTCTATCCCCTGTTACTAGCACTGGTTATTTATATCAACTCAGTTGTGTGCGGTAGAAACTGGTTTAATACAATTTATGACTGGCAATAGTTCTTTAAGCTGTTGTGCCTGCTGGCCCCACCTGATAGCGGAGCTGGCTCCCCCAGTCAGGCTGTAAACACACACAGGCAAGGCAATCTCTGCTGCGTGGTGCCTGACATCTAAGTGGGATGGTGAGGCAGAGAGAGAGAACTTGGCAAGGGTCACACAGGAATGTTACAGGAGAGGCAGAAACTGAACCCCTATCTCCTACCCGGCAGCTTCATCACAAAGTCATCCTGTCCTCTCTGCAGCTCACTAATACCCGACACAATTATTTTGGGTACAAATACTGACAGTCAAGGCAGACTATTATCCTTTCAGGTATTTAACCCTCTCTACCAGGTGTTGGCAGTCCTTGTTAGTGGGTTTGGAGGTCTGGATTTGTTTCTCCTTCCCTGTTTTGGTGCCATATAACTTGAAGCTGTCTTCACCCCATCTTCCTTCTTTCTCCTGAAGATCTGCATAGTTGGGCTTGCTTGGGTTTTTTTTTTCCCCTTCAGCATCAGTTTTGTTAACTTTGCTAATTTCACCCAGTCATGAGAAAAATGTGGAGTTTTTTGCACTCCTCTGTGTGCTGAACACTGACACAGGTAATGCTTCTTCGTTTCAGTCTTTCCTGCGTCTCATCACTTGCCCACAGTTCTTCATCTGGTTTGCACTGTGCTCTGCACACCTCAGATCCTCCTCCAGTCCCTGCTCCCTGTGCCTGCATGCACAGGGTCTGTGCTAGACGCCTTTGCTGGAGTGAGGTGGCCTCCAGTGACTTGTCTGTGTGCAAGGACTTGTATCAGGCTGCCTGGTTCCAATGCTGCCAGCAAGTCTTCGTTAACACTTTGTGTCAGTTTGGTGTTTTTAGCATTGCATCATATTGTTTCACACTACGTGGGGTGAAACAAGCAGAGCAAACTGGTTTGCTCACTCTTCCCTCTTTGCTGCTGGCATAAACCAAGCAAAGGCTTTCTCTGCTTGCTTTCTCAGTATCTCCCTCCCCTTCCTCTGCCCCTCACCTGTGTGCTTTCCTGGCTCTGCCTCCAGCCATGGGGCTGGGAAGATGAAAGCTGCTTCTGGCAGCTGAAGCCTTCATATTGCTCTCTGCTATTTGCAGCCGTAAGATGCTATCCTCCGCAGACACTGAATTACTGGTGCCTTTTCAGCCAAAAGTGCTTGTGCTGCTGCAGAGAACTGCAGTCAAACAACCCCCAACATCATCTTCCTGGCCAGTGGACGAGGTGGTTTAAGGGCAGGACCTCCTTCAGCCAAAGAACTGGTGGAGAGCCTCTGTGGTGGCAGAGTGGCATTTTGCAGACCCAGTACTGAAACCAAAGGGGTTCTGTGCAGGTGCCATGTGGTTTGGCTGGCATCCATGAAGGGGAAGACAGAAAATAATAGTCTATTATGCTTTGCTTTCTTGCACTTATCTATTTGGACAGGTCATAGATTTAGCACAAGTGTATTGACCTGGCAAAAAGTACTAAATCAAATCCATAAACACAGTTGTGTGGCCAGGCTGTGATACCTCAAAAGATACAGCTGTGAATTTTTGCAAGTGAACTTCCAGGCCATTTGGAGGAGTGACAAGCTCCCTGTCACAAGCTGGCAGGAGGATCAGCAGTGCCGCAGGGCACCCAGGTTGGGACGGGGCAGCAGCCTGGGTGTAGGACACGCTGGTCACCCTGTCAGGAGTGAGAAACTGTCGCTTCCCTTCGGTCCCGCTTGTTGCACGATGTGCTTCATGACAAGTCATACTGGCAGAAACTTGCTTTGTTGGTGAGAGGGAAAATGCTTCTGCTGCTGCTCGGGTGAAACCCTGCACGGGGCTGAGCACCGGCTAGACAGGCAGCCCTTGCAGTCACAGGGCTCCATCCTTGGAAACGAAGGGGACATGCCAGCCAGCCACGTGTTGGGTCTAAACATCTGAAAACTCTAAAATTCAGAAGCACTTGACTCTCATTCCAGAGAGGAAGAACAAAATGGCGCTGCATTTCTCAGCGTGCCGGTGGGGCCGTGTCCTGGCAGTGGGACCGGTGAGGCTCCTGGGGCTGGGAGCGGAGGGGCTGGCAGACGGCTGGGGACGTGCGCTGGCCGGGGTGTGCAGTTAGCAGCGTAAACAAACTCAGCTCTGGAGGTGAGGTGGTAAGATATATTTTTTTAATTATTGAGCTGTGTACACATTATGAAACCATTACAGAGCCAAAGTATATAAAATTCCAAATTACAAATACCAGCTTATACAAAGGGGTAATAAAATAAATAATACATTAACTAGCTCCAGTACTGTGTATTCATAGACAGTAATGGAACCATATACATCAGAGGCCATAAAAATGCATACATTAAACAGGGTGCACAGTGGTAACTGAGGGTTCATCTTGATGCTTCCTGACTGCATGAGGGTCTATTAGTGCTGGGGGATGGGAACTCTGTTTGCTACTTAAGCCATTATTGATTGAGAGAGGGAAACACAAACCTCATAGACCAGGCTGGCAGGAAAAAGGGTGAGAACTTAGTTTGACATAACACATTAACACCGTAAACAAAATGGGCTTTGAAGGTTATTATGCATGACTGCTGTGTCCTGCAGTGCAGGATCTGCCTTGGTGTGGGACACCAACAGGGAGGACTGCACTTTCTCTAGGTGGAACTGAAGCACATCATGTATGGAGGAGGTGTCTTCACCGATGGTCACACTGCAGATTTGGACTGGGGGGTGAAATTTGCTCTAGGGATAAACATCTGCTGATCCAGTAAAGATATGGGGCAAGACTCTTCCTCTGACTCCTGTAGAGTGAACAGCAGTGGCATAGCTCAGGTAGCCTTGGGACAAAGAGGGTTGTATGATACCTTTGTAAGTGCCAGAGTAGGATCTGGATGGATTTAGACTGGCATACTCTTCTCCCATGGCCATGGATGCGTTTATCCATCTCACTGCATTGTGAGAGATTTCCCTGGATCCTGCAATGGCAACGCAAAAAAACGGAGATGTCTACGAAAGAGAACAGAACACTTGGTCAAGAACCTAAAACCCAACCACACCTCTCTCTAGTCAAGAATCCTTCCCACTTTCTCTTGTTCTGCTTGCCAAAGCCCCTTCCTTTTATTTTTGTGCGTATGCTGCTGGACCCGAAGAATCAGTAGTGTGCATGTATCCTGCTGCAGAGCCCGTCCTCTTTAAACAGTTTCTTGATGGAAGAGTTTGGTACGTTAGGGTCTCTGGATTAGATGGCCCTAGCTGGTAAATCTGAGGGATCATATAAAGGGAAAGAAACTAAAGAAAATCATCAGTCTGTCTAGATGTGTAAAAAAGCATGCATGTGCATATATATATTTATTTATTGTGATTATGGAAGCCATCTCATAATATCAGATTAATTCAGATAAAAATGAAGCTTATTCCTTGACAGCAAACTGTTGCTGCTTTACGTCCAATGTGGTGGACGATTTGTGCCCAGAAATGTTTTTGCTGGGTTCATTCAGAAGGGACCATTCTGAAGTAGGATCTCTTTATCTATTTGACTTGAGTGATACGAATGTCATCCACTTGCGGCACTACAAATCCATTGTGGGGCTCTATTAAGACTCTTAAACTTTCATTTTTAAATTTCTAATGTACTGATGAAGGAAAAGAGAAGGGGAAAGGGAAGTGGAAGAGAAAGGGGAGGAGGAAAGGGAAGGGGAAGGGTTTTGAATACTTCCCTATATACCTTCTGCTTTCAATTTGGCAAGATTTTCATCTGATGTGAGTAAACATTATTCCATTGATTTTGCTGACTTTTAATGAGATAAGGACAGAACATTGTAATTGATTAATGCCATACAAGGAAGAGCTTACATCCTCATTTTTCTTCTGTATACAGACAGAATGTGTGTTTGATTCCTGAATGCCGCTATATGAAACTGTACTTCTCTGCCTTGCTCTGTTTCTGGATCAGGCTCTGATCTCTGTTACCCTGATATACAGTGAATGGGGTTAAGTTGGTGTGGGAATTGTGCTCCGTTTACACTGGTGGAGCAAAGACCAGGACTTCTGGCTCCCTTTTCTTCACTTACACAAACTGGTGTAATCCATACAGGAATGCACTGAGGTTTTTTTTAAAAAAAATTTAGAACAATTTATTTTGTAACGCATGTACTGAGCAGATGCAACACCGTTTCAGGTACACTGAGCTATCATGCATCCTATTTTTAAATTCTGTATTATTTCAACTATCAGAAGGGTTTGGAAATTGTTCTACCCTTGACAATGACCTTTATTACAATTAAAGCTCATGATGTAGGTTCCTTATTTGCCCAAGACGACAGCAAGATTTGCTATGCAATTTGAGAAGCATTTATAATACTGCTACCCATGTTGTAAGCTGATTCTAAATAAAGTTCAGCAGAATTGCTTCTATCAGAAAATCAGAATTCACAGTCAAATAAAGTGTACAACCCTGATGTGTAGTTGCTTCTAACTGCTACTGTACATAAATCAGATTCTGCTTAGCAACTGCTGCATATCATGTTTATTAAAAACCTTCTGCTTATTACAGCAGAGGGTACTAAAAATTCTTCATGAAAATTTCTCAAATATCTTTTCACATCTTGGATATTTTTTAAAGGTCTCATTGCAGTGAACAGAATCCTTCTGCGGAAATGGTACTTGGGGGCTCTCAACATGTGCTTCCTGTTCCACTCAGTCACATGGAAAATGTTCTCAGTTTACAAACCAGACAAATTGTTTTGTGTTGTTGCTTTAGTCCTGAGGCTCAACCCAGCATAAGGAGAATCAGGCTTCCTATGCTCAATAGCACTGAGCATTTTGTTTGAAGTAATGCTGTTTATGAGTCATGGGAAGTAGTTGAAAAAAGGCTATTTCATAAGGAGGTACGCTTGCCTATACGCTACAGAAGCATGCTGGAGCAAGCAATAGTTCATCAGAGAAACCAGTCCTTTAATGATCAATGATTCTTTGGCACAAGCCACTGTTATCAGACAATTTCTCAGGGCTAGTCCACCATTTCATAAGTAAAACACATACATCACTGCATCTCACTTTTCCACACTACAACGGGCCTTTTAAGCTAGTCTGGGATGCTACTGAGCTCTGATAGATTGAATATAGTCAGCTGCATACTTTGACAGCCATTACTGTCACAGCGTGAGAAGAGTGTTCAAAAATGTCAGGCTCCATTTCATTGAATATCTCACAAAAATAAAATAGCAATAGTAATAATCAGCTTTGAAATAACTTTTAGTCCACCACTTGCAGCTCCTGCTCTGCTCCTGCTACAAGCTTTTCTTGACTGTTGCATGTTTGTCACTCCTTGCTCTCTGTCTTCCAGGTGTAGTACAAATGTCAAATCTCAGTCATAGAATCAGTATCATTTAGGTTGGAAAAGACCTTTAAGATCATCATGTCCAACTGTTAACCCAGGACAGCCAAGTCCACCACTAAACCCTGTCCCTAAGCACCACACCTATGTGTTTTGTAAACATTTCCAGGGATGGTCACTCAACCACCTCATGTGGGCTCTGGAGATTAGAGCTCTGAGCTATTCCTGCAGTATTATACCGCATTCTTTGCTGGACTTCATTAGCTCATGTGCAGGACTGTGCTGCTGCCGGTACCCACAGTCAATTTATTCATACCGTGTGCCATACAGACATACCCAGAATGTTGTTTTCCATCCAGGGCTTGCCAAAAGGCTACACCTCTTCCACCACAGATGAGGATACAGTCCACCGTACAGTGGATGTCTGTCATATCCTAAATGGATTGCTGTGAATGTATGTAAAGCTAAATGAAGTAGTTATGTAGAGATTAGGGCTCTGCAGAATACAGCGTCCCAGCTCCTCACCAGTACAACTGTAGAGTGCGTAGCAGGGTTTTGTACTACCACTCTTCTCTCTACGACCGCTGTTGGCACCAGCTCAGGCTCTGGCTTTGATCTGTAAATCCCTCAACTGATTAACGCTCCTTTATATGAAGAAGGACCTCTTTGGGAGTGACAGCTATGCACCTCTTCGATCATACAGCTAACTGCACTGTGGATTAATTGCATGGGAAATGGACCTAACTGTTCTTCGTTAAGATGAAGAACCTCTACCTCATGACAGAACAGTCTTCCTCAGTAGAAAGTTTCTGATTGTATTGCAGCCTGCCTTGTGACTTTGTTATAGATCAATTATTGCTTGATTAATTATATAGGTAGCTGGAAACTGGGAGGAAGACTGGGAGAATTTGTGACATACTAAATCTCAGCAGTTCTTTATCATCACTTATAAAGTTGTTTTTTTGTTTTTTTTTGCTTTTTAATAATTGTGCATGTTTCTTAGCTGCAGAGCTCCCGTCTGTGATACACACAATGAAAAATGTTACCTGGCTAAGAATATATTTACATAACCACAAGCTAATTACCGTTTGTCATGAGCAAAATCAAGGAATTATTACCCTGCACAACTTGTTTAGTTGTACACTGGTACTGTTGAACTGCTGCCTTGCTTTACCCCAGAACTGGCTGCATTTGTAAACAGCGTGCAAACAATCACTCAGCTAACACCCAGATGCACTTGCTGTTTCTTCTCTCTACTATGCCTTTTCAGTGGCATTCCTCCTGACTTAGTCTAGTATTCTTGTGGGTGGAATCTGGCACTAAAATCTGTAAAGTACATTATACCCATCTGCATTAAAGGTGCTGTATAGACATCAATTAGTAATAATGACATCCAGGAGCTTCAGGTGTTTGAAAACAGTTGGCAGTGCTTGATGCTAGAAATACAAAAGGCCTATAACCTCACTTAGGTAAACTGGGATAGCCCTACTAATACCAGCTGAGCTTTATCAGTTTACCACTGCTAAGGACCTGACCCCCAAGCTCAAGTCTTTTCTCAACAGTAAGCCGAGTGCATGCTGTAGCTCCCTGTTTCAGCTGAAGTTCTTTCCTATTTTGTAAAGTTGTTTGGAATGATATATGGATAACAGCTTTAGAATTCAAATTATACTACAGATCAGCATGACCTGCAAGAAGCAAAA